>NC_067411.1:55716335-57023002 GCF_009764475.1 Pristis pectinata | reverse complement strand
CTTGGACGGTCAACATAAGGTCACTTCTAAAATGGTAATGGTTGAGTCACTAAGTTTATTGGATGGGAGTGATACCAACCCCATTTTGAGGTAACTATCCAATTAATGTCAGGTGAGACCACTCAAAATTGATATGTTCTTTGAAGAAGCACTTCTGGGTTTGTCTGAAATTTCCTGTGAGTCTGTTTGTTGTCCAACTAAAGCAGTTTGCTGGTTGTGACTTTTACAGTCTAGTATCTTCTAAAGTCCTTTCTCAGTGCCCTCATCAAGGCTGAATGGCCAAGTGTCTCTAATTATCAGATCTCTTGTGTCAGGGATAAGTCGCTTAAAGATTTTCTGAACTGTGTCCCGTATTTCAATGTCACCCCAATTTTTCAATGAGCATTGCCAGTGCAGAGTCTGATCACAGTCCTGCGTAACTCTAATGTGAACTGCCCTTGACAGATATGCATATATATTTCAATATTATCTTTTCTATGTTAACGGTTGCAAACAAATCTCTTTCAATTTCACCTTTAGGTATTTAAACACCATATATAAAGCATGAGTGTTTTTTTTGTGTGGAAGACTTTAGACTTGTCTGTTTAATGTTCCATCCCTGAACAGTTTGATCATTTAGAGGTTCAATCAAACTCATTTTGCAGGTCACAGGCTAACAGCTGAGAGGCTGGGATTTGATTCGGCTTTTTCCAAAGTTCTGGATAAATTGAATGAGAAAGATCAGCCCATGGCAAGAGTTTACAGACAAATATCCACTCAGGTTAATATTCAAGGTCTTGTTTCTTTCCCCTCAAAATATATACTTAATAAAATTTGTAAATATGTAATGTGTTAAATTGGCATGTTGCCATTAAACAGTACATGACAAATCATTTCACTTGCAGGATTATCATTCTATCAGCATGACATAAATTTTTCCTTTACATGTATGTTACGACTAAACGTCCAAAGAGTTCTTACACATGTTTCAGTCACTTATTGACAAATAGTGTGAAGGCCTTAATTCTTTGTAGTTGCTGCACCAAACCTCAGTGTCACCCTCAACATGTAGTCTTGGACCTTGGAATCTGCATATCTGAAACAATCAATCACGGACATCTCCTTCCACTACCAGACCAGGAGGTTTCAGGTATAGCTCACTCTGCCTTTCAGTGAGTTGATAAAATTTATGATCATGTATTAATACAGCTCACGTAATACATAAATGGATATGTTAATATAGACCCTGCCTTTGTCGTCTCCACTGCAGTTAAAGCACATAAAGCTTTGTGCAAAGGGAACTTTCTAAAATTACTTTTGCCAAGTAAGTAGGCTGCAAGACAGCACTTATTGTCATCACTATGATACAACTGAATTACTTTCTAGAAACTGGAGTCATATATAGGGCATATAGGGTAAGGGAAGTATGTTTCCTTCCCTAAAGGACATGAGTGAACTGGTTGAATTTTTATGACAATGGGTGTTTTTTTGTTCACTTTTATTGATCCTAGCATTTATTTCTAGATTGTAGTAAAATGACTTCAAATTCGCAAACTTCCACAGTGGATTTTCAGTGCACATTCCCTGGATAATTATTTTAACTTCATTAAAGTTAATGATGAATAAATAGTATCTGAACTTAAAGAAAGCTTTAACTCCTGTCCACAACACAGAATAAAAGTCTTTTTACCTTCCAGCAGCTGGCCTTGCATTAGATGTTGGATCTGAAAGGCAGCATGTATCATTGAATTTTCTGAGCTTCCCACAGAACATCAAAGAAAATCTCTTGATATACCATCACCTGACTTGCATGCAAGACTATGCATTCAGTATGCAAGACAGATCAATTCTTAAGCTAGGAATGCCTCTGCATATTTTGATAGGTTTTCTCTTCATACACAAATTGTTTTCTGGTTCCTTGCTTGGGTGACCTGCAAGAATTGTGTAAAGTGCTTTAGAAAGTAAACAAATACACCAAATATTTGATAATGATTTCCTTTATCCTCTTTGATTTAGTGTGTGATATTCAATGTCCTTATTTATCAGAATATTTTATATCTCTGCTTCACTCCTCCACATGTCCATCTTTGAATGAGAATATACATCCTTAAGAGCCTACTGCAAAAACAAAGCGCACATCAGTCTCAGAACCCAGGGCTGATCACTCAACGATGCCCATGTATGTAAACCCTAATGAAAGAGGCAAGAATTGCTGAAAGTGGCATCATAGGTCAACGGTGGTGAAGAAAGCATTTGGCACACTGGCCTTCATCAGTCAGTATAGGAGTTGGGACGTTATATCGCAGTTGTACAAGACAAGCATAGTGAGACCACGCTTAAAGTATTGTGTACAGTTTGGTTGCCCTGTTATAGGAAAGACATTAAACTGGAAAGAGTGCAGAGAAGATTTACTAGGATACTGCCAGTACTCAAAGGCCTGAGTTATAGGGAGCAGTTGGACAGGCTAGGACTTTATTCCTTAGAACGTAGGAAATTGAAGGGTAACTTTATAGGGGTGTATAAAATCCTGAGGGACATTGACAGGGTGAATGCACGTAGTCTTTTTCCCAGGGAAGGGGAACTAAAAACCAGAGAGCATCAGTTTAAGATGAGAGGTGAAAGATTTACAAGGGACCTGAGGGGCAACTTCTTCACGTAGAGGGTGGTGCATATATGGCATGAGCTGCCAGAGAAAGTGGTTGAGGCAGGTACAATAACAACATTCAGAAGACATTTGGATAAGTATATGGATAGGAGAAGTTCAGAGGGATATGGGCCAAACATGAACAAATGGGACTAGCTTGGTGGGCACCATGGTCAGCATGGATGAGTTGGGCTGAAGGGCCGGTTTCCACACTCTATGACTCTAATCAGTTTCAGCAGCTCCTCGATCTAAAAATGTCCAGTTGGCCTCCGACAATTCTAACTACTGATATGAGACATAAGTTCAGCATAAACTTTCAATGGAAGCAGTTTTAGAATGAGAAATGAAAAGCTGATGTTAATAAAGTGACAATGAAACTGTCAGATTGCCATGAAAACCCAACTATTTGATGAACGTTCATTAGAAAAGGAAATCTGCTGCCTTTTCCAGTCAGATATAAGTGTGACTCTAGACCTGACCAATGTGTCTGACTCCAAACAGCCTTTAGAAGAAACCTGAGAAGTCACCCACTGTGTTACTCACTACAGTACTACTTCTCAATGCAGTTTAAGAAAAAGACCAACCATAGCCAGAGATGGCCAATGTGTAGAGTAAGGCCAACAAGTGTAAGTTATCCAAGCTTGCTGATAATATGAAAATAGGTGGGAAGGCATGTTGCGATGAGGATATGAAGACTCTGCAACAGGATGTAGACAGACTGAGTCAGTGGGTGAAAACTTGGCAAATGGAGTTTAATGTGGGAAAGTGTGAGGTTAGGCACATCAGTAAGAAGAAACTAAAGGCAAACTATTATCTAACTGGAGAAAGATTGCAGCTGGGCAAAGTTCAGAAGGATCTAGGTGTCCTATTACAAAAGGTTAGTCGGCAAGTGCAGCAGATGTTTAGGAAGGCAAACGGCATATTGGCCTTTATTGCAAGAGGGTTGGAGTTTAGCAATGGGGAGGTATTATTACAACTGTAGAAGGTATTGATGAGATCACACCTGGAGAACCATGAACAGTTTTGATCCCCTTATTTAAGAAAGAATATACAGTAAAACTCTGATAATCTGCTACCCAACCATTTGGAAATCCTGATAGTTCAGTAACTGGCTCACCAGGTAGAGTTTGCTCTTTCCACTCACCTGAACCCTGGTTCGTATGCTCCCTTCCTGCTCACCGGGTCCATGGCTCCTGCACTTTCCATCTATTTGCTGGAACCCTGGCTCCAGTACTCCCCAAGCACTCACTTTGGGCCCTGGTTCCAATGCTCTCCAACCACTCTCCTGGGCCCCAGATCCCAGACCAGCCCCAGGACAGTTCCAGTGCTCTCTGACCACTGGCTAGGGCCCCGGTTTCAGCACTCCCCAGGCACTCAGTGGGGCTCTGGTTCCAGTGCTCTCTGACCATCAGTTGGGGTCCTGCTTCCGGTGTTCCCCAAGAACTCAACAGGACCCCAATTCCAGTGCTCCCTTCCATTCCCCACAGCCCCAGTTCCCTTGCTCACTTTAAACTCACCTGGTTTAGTTGGCTGCCCTCCTTTGAAACTTACTGGGTTCATTTAAAAGTTACTCTGTAACATATTTTTAAAAGTGAATTAGGAGAGTATTGAATAATTAATAAAATAACATCCAATAATCTGAAAAAATCTGCTATTCTGGCCCCGCTAAAGTCTCAAGAATACCAGATTAACAGAGTTTTACTGTACTGACATTGGAGGCAGTCCAAAGTGATTCATTAGGCTAATTCCTGGGATGTGAGTTGTCCCATCATGAGCAGCTAAAGTCATTAGATCTATATTCTTTGGAGTATAGAAAAATGAGGGGTGATCTTACTGAAACATATAAGATTCTGATGGGGCATGACAGGTTAGATGTTGAGATATTTCCACCAGTGGGAGAATTTTGAATGAGGGTGTACAGTTACAAGGTCATGGGGTGGTCACTTAAAACTGAGGTGCATAGGAACATATTCTCACAGAGCGTGGACAGTCTCTGGAATTTTATTCCCTGAAAGGTTGTGGAGGGTACATTGCTGGAGGTATTTAAAGAGGAAGCATGTAATTTTTTGATAGATCGAGGAAGTGGGGAACTGGCACAGATGAGGCCTGGGGCAGATCAGCCATGATTATATAGAATGGCAGGGCAGGCTAGAGGGGACTAGTGGCCAACACCTGCTGTTACTTATGTTTTCAACTTGCAGCAGCCTTGTAAGTGACATCCACACCTTAGGAATGAATCAAAACTGCCTAGAATTGCACAATTTGACTGAGATACCAGCAAAGCTACTAATTCTCCCACTGATTCTTTATGAATAAACAATGTAGCTCCTTCCAACAGATCAGGTTTTTAACCATTTAGGGTTTACTTGAATCTTTTAATGGCGATCAGTTATTCTCTCTGCCTGAAACTCCCGAGTCACTGTCTGAAGAATCCATTTTAATGATGAATCCTCCTAAGGACAGACAGTCAATTCTTCATACATCTATGTAGATGTTTATAAAACAACGATGTTACACATTGTTAAATTCCTTAATGCGTCTGCTGCTTATGAATTTACTAATTTTCAACATAACATCAATATATCCATTAACAACATTCTTTGTTTCTTGCAAATGTTTTCTTTCAACAATTCACACAGAGGTTTAATACACCTTTATGCAGCACATCAATCTCATAAGTGAAGGAAAAATGGGTCCAAACTTGGCTGGAGTTATCCCCATGCCTGAATTTACAATGTTCAGTCTCATTCCAATAAACTGTAAAATTTACGTGGTACACATTATGCACAGGAGGGAATACATAGATGAGATATTTATACTTAAATACAAAATTGTCTTCTGTACAATTTTTTTCTTCAATACAATAAGATGAAGGGAACATAGGGTCATAAGAACAGACCAATCAGTCCTTCAAATTTGTCTGCTGTCCATTTAGAACATGACTTGTAACTGCAGTTACACAATTTGCTTCCATACCTTTGAAAGCAATATCTAACAATAATCTTTGAATTTTTCAGTTCACAGACCTCAACAACTTTTATGGGAGAGAGTTCTGGATTTCCACTACGCAATATATGAAGGAGTCCTTCCTGTTATTACCCCACAATAATCCCACTATAATTTTAAGGTTATGCCTTCTTGTTTTGTTGTTATTGGTATTTTGTTGTTATTGGTGCTTCATCGTTATAATCCACTCTGAAGACTGACTGAAAAGTAACTACTTAGTAATTCTGCTATCTCCTGATACCCAATTACAATTATCATATATGTGTTATCGAGGGACTTATATTTAACCATTCTTTTTCCATTAATATTTGTAAAAGCTTTTGTTTTCTTTTATTCCTCACTTGTTACCTTTTTTTATCGTGCTTCACCGCTTTCTTAGTATCCTCTTCTCTGTGACTCAGCTCTAACATGGGATCTTCATTGTTTTTTGCCTTTTTATTCCATTTCATTTAGTTTCCAGAATCAGAATCAGATTTATTGTCACTGACTCAGATGTGAAATCTGTTGTTTTGCAGCAGCAGTACAGTGCAAAGGACGTAAAATTACTAGAAATCACAAAAGTAAATAAATAGTGCAAAAAAAAGGAATAATGAGGTAGGTTCATGGACCACTCAAAAGTCTGATGACCAAGGGGAAGAAGCTGTTTCTGTATCATTGAGTGTGGGTTTTTAGGCTCTTGTACCTCCTCCCTGATGGTAGTAACAAGAAGAGGGGATGTCCTGAATGGTGAGGGTCCTTAGTGATGGATGCTGCCCCCTTGAGGCACTTGAAGATGTTCTCGATGGAGGGGAGGGTTGTGGCCATAAAGGAGCTGGCTGAGTCCACAACCTCCTGCAGCCTCTTGTGATCCTGTGGATTGGGGCCTCTGTACCAGGCTGTGATGTAACCAGTCAGAATGCTCCCCACTGTACATCTATAGAAATTTGTAAGAGTCTTTGGTGACACACTGAATCTCCCCAAACTCCTAACGAAGTAAAGCCGCTGGCGTGCCTTCATTGTGCCTGCATCAATGTCTTGGGCCCAGGATAGTCCTTCCAAGATGTTGACACTCAAGAACTTGAAGCTGCTCACCCTTTCCACCTGGCTTCCCCTTCCTGAAGTCCACAATCAATACCTCACTTATCCTATTTGTCCTATACCTCGCTTAGATTATAGGTTAGGTTGTTTAATAATGCACCTCTTGCTGTTTTGAAGTGTGCACGGGTCTTTTGTTCTACCATAGTTCTTTCCCACTGTTCACCCACAGTTTTATCCATTAATAGCTTTCCTCAGTGCACTGTGGTAAATTCCCACCTCATCTTTCCAAAGTCAGCCTTGACTAAATATAAAACTTTGGCTTGCGAGTCACTTTTTCCCTCTCAAGTAGACCATCAAACTAGTTACGTAAAGATCTAACATTATGGTCTAATTAGGAGTTCCAATCCCATTGGATTGTTAGCTACTTGGGTTTATACTCATCACAAAACCCAAGATAGCGCAGAATATTGGTATTGGGAACAGGATTCTTCAAGCTCTCTTTAAGATACCAAATGTAGCTCAGTTGTATCACATTGACCTCAGAATCAGTAAGCCAAATTATGTTCCAGGGATCTGACGACGTACTCTAGCCTGACACTTCAATGCTGTTCTGAGGGAGGGGTGGATTATTGGTAAGGATGTCTTTTGGATGTTAGACATTGGCTCATCCCCTGTTTATCAGGTTCAGACCAAGAGTTAAAAAAATGGATATGTGCCAGGATCAAATAGTCCCAGCCAGATTCTCAGCAAAGTTCCATTTTTTTCCCACAGATATTTTCCTGCCCAAGCTTCAGGAAGGCTCCCCCTGCTGCATTTGTGTGGCACTTTTTAAATTCTCCAACACGGTTATTCTTGAGCATATTTGACTCAGATTACCCTTCAGTATGGTTTATGGATAGTTTCTTATTGTGGGCCCAGGATTGAGATCATCCGACCTCTAACAAAGAGAAGGTTTCTATCCCACCAACAGATGGTGGTGAGTCACTTTGTTGAACCACTGCAGACAGTGTGGTGAAACTTCTCATAAAGTGGAAAAAGACTGCCCAGCAATTTGTGATAGGCTCAGGGAGCAACTGGTCGAAATTTTTCAATTATTATTTTCAATACTTGCATACTATAAAACTTTCCCAGCTAATTTAATATAACTTTATGCAGCAAAGCACTTGTTTCTGGAATCCTACTCTTCCTATATCCCAGTGACAATCTCTGTCTCATAGATTGCAAAATTCTTTGTAACATCACTGCTGTCTTCAATTTAATTTACTATTGTCAGCTGTGACTCAGTTGGTACTGCCCTTGGTTCTGTGTCACTGGATTGTGGGTTTAAATCTCACACCAGGGATCTGAGCACAAAATTCCAGACAGATGGCATCGTAGAATGTAGTGCATTGGAATACAAAATTAAGGTGAGGCTTTGTCAGGTGGATGCAAAAGATTTCATGGCGCTGTTTTGAAAAAGCTCTAGAATTCTTAACATAATATTTACTCTTCATATTGCCACATGTTGTAGGCAAATCCACTAACATTTTTTCTACATTACAATAATAACTACAGTTAAAAAGTTCTTCTTTCGCTTCATGATATCTTGAGATTGTGTAAGGTGCCTTATGTGAAAACTTTTCTTATTTCATGTCTAAATGTCCATTCTTAGGAATCCTCATCATGACATGTTCCTCCTTTCTTTCATTGCATGCTCTGGAATTTTACTCCTAAACCCACTACCACTGCATCATTGGGTTGGGGATTTGAGCCTGACTCCGAAGGCTTGCGCACATTACATAATCTGACACTTCAGTCTAACACTTAAGTGAGTGTGGCATCATTGGAGATTCCGTAGCTTGTGTGAGATATGTAACCAGGGTTCTGTTTGCTCAGTCAAATATATGCACTGATTTCCATCGCAATGGTTGAGCAAGAATAGGGGAATTCTTGGGTTTTAATTCATCAATCATTGGCTAAAACAGATTATCTTGTCATTCATCTGGTTACAGTTTATGGAACAAAAACAGAAATGTTGGAAGAACTCAGCCAGTCAAGCAATATCTGTAGAAAGAGAAACCAATTAATATTTTGGATCAGCAACCCTTCCTCAGATGTATTGTGAGGTAGGCTTGTTTTTCATTACTGTTTGTGGGAACCTATTGTATGCAACTTAGCTGTTGTATTTTCTATTAGTGATTATATTCAAAAGGACAACCGAAGGTTATGCAAGGTATTGGATATGTTTTTATGTAAATATGTCTTTACTTCCTTAAGAAATTTGATTTCAGTCTTTAGTCCATGCCCCAGACTCCCTGCCTCAAAAGAATAATAGTTATGATGATCCATGTTCTATATTGTCAATGCAAACTTTTGAAAACATTGTTTCTATTTGCATCCTACTGATTTATTGGTATGGTATTGGTTTATTATTGTCACTTATACTGAGGTACAGTGAAAAACTTGTCGAGCATTCTGTTCGTACAGAACAATTCATTACAGTGCATCAAGGTAATACAAGGTAAAACAATACAGAATGCAGAATAAGGTGACACAGCTACAGAGAAAGTGCAGTGCAAGTAGACAATAAAGTACAAGGTCATAACGAGGTAGATTGAGAGATCAAGAGTCCATCTCATTGTACTAAGGACCCACTCAATAGTCTTATAACAGTGGTATAGAAGCTGTCCTTCTGGTACATGCTTTCAGGCTTTTGTATCTTCTGCCTGATGGGAGAGGGGAGAAGAGAGAATGTCCTTGATTATGCTGGCTGCTTTACAGAAGCAGCAAGAAGTATAGACCAGAGTCCATTGGAGGGGAGGCTGGTTTCTATGATGTGTCTACAACTCTCTGCAGTTTCTTGCAGTCCAGGGCAGAGCAGTTGCCATACCAAGCCGTGATGCATCCAGATAGGATGCTTTCTATGGTGCATCGATAAAAATTGGTGAGTGTCAAAGGGAACATGCCAAATTTCTTTAGCCCCCTGAGGAAGTAGAGGCACTGGTGAGCTTTCTTGGCCATGGCGTCTATGTGGTTGGACCAGGACAGGCTATTGGTGATGTTCACTTCTAGGAACTTGAAGCTCTCAAACCTCTCAACCTCAGCAGCGTTGATGTAAACAGGAGCATGTGCACCGCCCCCCTTTCTGAAGTCAATGACCAGCTGTTTTAGTCATATTGTGATACATCTCTTAGTTTAATTGCACAAATGATTGTGAATTTGCTGTAATTCTATTGCCTCATAAATGCTTGCAGTTATTGATCCTGGTCTAATAGCACAGATCTGGTGTAGGGTTACTGCAACATCAAAATGGACAAATTCAATTGAGTATTAGTTAAATTATATTTGAATTTGTATTTTGATCATCTCAAGCCATGTGGTAAATTATGAATGTAGGAGTGATGAAAATATTGAGAAACAGGTGAGGATATGGAATAAGCTTCTCAAATTTGGTTGCCTTCAGAAATTTGTCTCTATATTATGGTAGAATGCAAGCTGTGATCTTAACCAGAAGTTCTGAAGCAGACCCAGTCTCAGTACATGTTGGAATTGGTCTATTATTGTCACTTGTACTGAGGTACAGTGAAAAACTTGTCTTGCACATCATTCATATAGATCAATTCATTACATAGTGCATTGAGGTAGTACAAGGTAAAACAAAACAGAATACAGAGCAAAGTGTCACAGCTACAGAGAAAGTGCAGTACAGATAGACAATAAGGTGCAAGATCATAACGAGGTAGATTGTGAGGTCAAGGGTCCATTTTATTGTACTAGGGAACCATTCAATAGTCTTTTAACAGCGGAATAGAAACTGTCCTTGAGCCTGATGGTACGTGCTTTCAGGCTTTTGTTTCTTCTGCCTGATGGGAGAGGGGAGAAGAGAGAATGTCTGGGGTGGGTGGGGTCTTTCATTATGCTGGCTGCTTTACTGAGGCAGCGAGAAGTATAGAGGGGAGACACAAAAACTTCTGCAGATGCTGGAATCTGGACCAATACACAAAAAGTGCTGGAGGAACTCAGCAGGTCAGGCAGCATCCGTGGAGGGAAACAAACAGTTGATGTTCTGGGCCGCACCCCTTCCTGAAGTCAATGACCAGCTCTTTTGTTTTGCTGACATTGAAAGGTTGTTGTCATGACACCATGCCCCAAAGCTCTCTATCTCCTTCCTGTACGATTCATTGTTATTTGAGATATGACCCACTATCGAATGCAAACTTGTAGATGGAATTAGAGCAGAATCTATAGTTGTTAGTGTATAGGGACTAGAGTAGGGGGCTGAGGACACAGCTTTGTGGGGCACCAGTGCTGAGAATAATCGTGGCAGAGGTGTTACTGCCTATCCTTACTGATTGCAGTCTGTTGTTCAGGAAGTCCAGTTGCAAAGGGAGGTGTTGAATCCCAGGTCTCGGAGTGGTGATGAGTTTGCATAGAATTATAGTATTGAAGGTGGAGCTGCAGTCAATAAATAATAGTCTAATGTAGGTGTCTTTGCTGTCCAGATGCTCCAGAGATGAGTGTAGGGCCAGGGAGACGGCATCCACTGTAGACCTGTTTCGGCGATAGGCAAATTGCGGTGAGTCGAGGTTGTCTGGGAGACTGGAGTTGATGTGTGCCGTAGCCAGCATCTCAAAACACTTCATGATGGTGGATATCAGAGCCACCAGTCGGTAGTCATTAAGGCATGTTATCTTGTTTTTCTTAGGTACCAGGATGATAGTGGTCTTCTTAAAGCAGGTGGGAACCTCAGATTGAAGCAGGGAGAGGTTAAAAATGTCTGCAAATACCCCTGCCAGCTGATCTGCACAGGATCTGAGGACATGGCCAGGGACACCATCCGGGCCAGATGTTTTCCTCGGGTTCACTCTCTGGAAGACTGATCTTACGTCCTCAACGGTGACTGTGGGTTCAGGTTCATTGGAGGCTGTTGGGGTGGAAGTTGGCATACCAATCCCCTTCTGTTCAAAACGTGCATGGAATGCGTTAAGCTCATGGGGAAGGGGTGCACTGTGTGGTGTCAAATAATTCTGCATCATTGCCCCAATTCTTTTCTCAATATTTTATAACTCAATGCTGCACCTCATTTCCAATAAGCTTCCTACATGAGTGGAACTAATCTACAAGCAAAAGGGAAACTATTTAACCTACACCACTTTATCTGGAGCCAAGGTCACTCCAACCTCAGTCGCTGAGTTGCAATACAGGGCTGACCTGAGACATTGTTGACTCATTCAATGAAGCAAATTAAAGAATGACACTTACACTAAACATCCACAAGTTCTCTACCAGCCTGCCCCCAAGGCACAACACCATTGAGACCTGGAAAATGTGGACCACTTCCCATATCACGGGAGGCATCTTTCAACGAAGGCTCACAGTGATGACGAAGGCACCAGCACAGCACTTGGCTGTCTGAGGCAAAGTGTGTTTGAAGCTCAGGACGTCATATCTGGCACAAAGTTCATGATCTACTGTGCAGCAGTGATACACAATCTCTGTATGCTTCTGGGCCATGGACTATGTACAGCAAGGATCTCAAAGATACTGGAGAAATACTGCCAATGTCTTCTCTGCAAAATCTTCCAAACCCACTGGTAGGATCAGCAAACCCAGATCAGCATCACCTCTCAGGCCAAGATTCTCATCATTAAGGTCATGATCAGCCACTGTTGGTTTCAAGAGGCAAGTCATGGCATCTGCTTTCCTGACACCTGATTCCTGAAATGTGCACTGTGAAGCTCTGATACAGCTTTCAAAGCCTCCTAGGAAAATCGTAACATCCCGATGAATTCATGGGAATCCATGGCCCATAACTGATCAAAATGAAACAGGAGCATTCAGGATGGTATTGAGTACTTTAAATCCATTCACTCGAAGCACACAGAAGACCAATGTAAACACTAGAAGAAGTACAGCACTGCGTAACCACCCATCCACCTGCCCTGTCAAGCCCCTCCTATAGCAGAATCTGCAAATCCCACACTGACCTCAACAGAACAGCAAGACATACTCATCCCAAGGGACCTCCAAAGATGAAAACAACATTGAAAAGTAGGTAAGGAGATGGACCAGACAAATGTAACCAATGGATTTCAATCAGAATTCATTTAAAAGAAATATCAGCTTGAGGCTCAGTGGTAGACGCTTCCCAAATAGGATCGACGAGTTGAAAACAGTCAGCAGTGTTAACATCAGGAGTTCACTCTCAGTGTCAGCAGTTGAACTAAAATATTTATCCGCTGGAGGCTGTGAGTGGGAACTCAGATGCTCAAAAGGCCTTGCTGCTTCAATGTGCCCACTGGGAATCTGTCTGTGATCCTCGGCCGTGCTGCTGCAGAACATCGAACATTACAGCACAGTACAGGCCCTTTGGCCCACAATGTTGTGCCAACATTTTATCCTGCTCTAAGATCTATCTAACCCTTCCCTCCCACATAGCCCCCCTGTTTCTCTATCATTCATGTGTCTAAGAGTCTCTTAAATGTCCCTAATGTATCTGCCCCCACAACCTCTGCCAGCAGTGCATTCCATGCAACCACCATTCTCTGTGTAAAGAAGTTACCCCTGACATCCTCCTTATACCTTCCTCCAGTCACCTTAAAATTATGTCCCTTCGTGTCAGCCATTGTCACCCTGGGAAAAAGAGTCTGACTGTCCACTCAATCTATGCCTCTCATCATCTTGTACACGTCTATCAAGTCACCTCTCATCCTCCTTCTCTTCAAAGAGAAAAGCTCTAGCTCACTCAACCTGGAAGCTTCCTTTGCTGATCAGATGAATCTGCTGCACCTAAACACCTTGGGATGGATGCTGGATTCAACTCCTCCCAAGATGAAAAGATTACCTGGTCTTCCTGGAAATCATCCTATCAGAAGAGCACACCAACATCAACCATAGTGATCACTGCTCCAACAGCTACTTCTTTGAGGGAACTACAGAGTACTTTTCACCAGCCTGAGATGTCCCAAACTCAGTTACAACAACTGAGGTATTCTTCAAGGATAGTCACTGTTATAATGTAGGAAACATGGCAGGCAATTTGTGCACAAGTTTACATAGAATGCAATATGGTAATGATGAGATAAACTGTTTCAGTAAGGTTGATTAAGGGATCAATGTCAGACAGGGTAACACAATTCAATAACTCCAAGTTCAAATTAAGGGAAAGATCCAACATTGAAGTAACATTCATCAGTGTTGTAATAAAAAATTGCAATAAAATAAGCAATTCATGAGGTTGCAGCGATGTCCAATTGATTAACAAATGTTTTCTCTGTTATCAGTGTAGACTCTTCAAACATTATGCAATCCAAAGATTTTCCAATCATCTAAGCAGCACACATGGCCTTTGCACCATATTTTAAGCCAAAATGTGGAATAATTAACCAGGGACTATTATAGGTTGTATGTGAGAAAAATGAACCATCAGTTCTCCTTTTTTGGGGTGCAACAATGGCTCAGTGCTGCAAAACAACATTCTGAGATGAATTAGCATGCACTCAATAAATGTTCACCCAAAGTATGCAGAGTGGGGTTAATTCATTTGGAATGCTGATTTGATGCCACTGATGCCATGCTGGAGCTGAACATTTGACTTGGCAACAGAAGCTATGATTTGGTGAGGAGAGTTTTGGATCCTTGGGTTTATGGAGGGTAGAACATGGGAATCTGGTCAGGTATTCATTGAAATAGTCAAGCAACTTAAAGAGAGGCAAAGGTTTCAGTAGCAGGAACTGAAATAGAACCCAGCAGCATTGAAGTGATCGAAAGAGCCAGCCCTGGTGATGCCACAGATATGTTGCCAATAGCCCTCCTCAGGTTAAATATGGCAATATACTGGAGAGAGCAATTGAGTCAAAAGCTGAGGAATCAGATTTCTGATAGGCATCAAATGTAATTAATTTGTTCTTCCCAATATTTAGTTGGAGGATATTTCTGTTTAGATTTGCAGAAGCAATTTAGAGTGAAAAACAGTTTGGGAGATGTAAGGGCGAGGGAGAGCTAAATGTGGTCAACATGCAGACATAACTTGATGTCGAGTTCCTACATAATATCATTGAAAAACATAAAATGGATGAGGCAAAAAGAGGCTGATGCCAGAGATAATAGTGTAATGGTAGAAAAACAGCATTACAGGTGATTCCCTGCTAACAACATGTAAGAATGTTGTATTTGTGTCATTTGTAAGAATGTAAGATTGGAGGCAGGAGTGTACAGCCCCTCTGGGTGGTCAGTGCTGCAGGAGCATTGGAGGAGAATAGTGTTGACAACTGCACCAAAGGCTTCAGATAGGTCAAGAAGGCTGAGGAAGGATTGAATATTCTGATCACATGGAATATCATTTATTGAAAAAGTAGTTGGTTCTATTCAGGGAAGAAACCAGACTGAATGAATTTAATCATGGACTTTTCAGAAAGGTGCCAGATTAGCAAGAACTTTCAAGGAGTGGGAGAGGAAAAGGTGATTGCAGGAACGCTAGTACATTGCAAGAATGGAGGGATCTGGTGTTGGTTTTTGAGGAGGGGGGTATAATGGCAGATTTCGTGGAGGAATCATCCACTGAGTCAGTGTGGATGGAAGTCAGAAACAGGAAGGGAGCGATCACTCTATTGGGAGTATTCTACAGATCCCCCCCCCCCCCCCCCCCCCATCAGCAGCAGAGATGCTGAGGAGCAGATCGGGAGGCAGATTTTGGAGAGGTGCAAAAAAAGCAGGGTTATTGCATAGGGGATTTCAACTTCCCTAATATTGATTGGCACCTTCTTAGTGTAAAAGGGATAGATGGGATGGAGTTTGTTCAGTGTGTACAGGAAGGATTCCTAACACATTATGTGGACAGGTCAACTAGAGAGTCCATACTAGAGCTGATACTAAGCAATGAGCCTGATCAGGTTTCAGATCTCTTGGTGGGAGAGTATTTTGGAGATTGTGACCATAACTCCTTGACCTTTACCATAGCTTTGGAGAGGGATAGGAGCAGACGATATGGGAAAGTATTTAACTGGGGGAGGGGGAATTATGATGCTATTAGGCAGGAACTTGGGAGCGTAAATTGGGAACAAATGTTCTTGGGGAAGTGCACAACGGAAATGTGGAGGTTGTTTAAGGAATACTTTCATAGGGCTCTGGATGGGTTTGTTCCATTGAGGCAGGGTAAGGATGGTAGAGTGAAGGAACCGTGGTTGACAAGAGATGTAGAATATCGTGTCAAGAGGAAGAAAGAAGCTTACCTGAGGTTTAGAAAGCATGGATCAGACAGGGCTCTGGAGGGTTACAAGGTAGCCAGGAGGGAGCTTAAGAATGGACTTAGGAGAGCTAGAAGGGGATGTGAGAGGTCCTTGGCAAGTAGGATCAAGGAAAATCCCAAGGCGTTCTACACATATGTGAAGAATAAGAGGATGACTAAAGTGAGGGTAGGACTGATCAGGGATAAAAGAGGAAACATGTGCCTGGAGTTGGAAGAGGTAGGGGAGGTCCTTAATAAATGCATTGCTTCAGTATTCACCAGAGAGAGACCTTGACATTTGTAAGGATGGCGTATGACAGACTGATGTGCTAGGGCATGTCAACGTGAGAAAAGAGGATGTGCTGGAACTATTGATAAACATTAGGATAGGTAAGTCACCGGGGCCATACGGGATATATTCAAGGTTATAACGGGAAGCTAGGGAAGAGATTGCTGCGCCTTTGGCGATGATCTTTGCATCCTCACTGGCCACAGGGGTAGTGCCAGATGATTGGAGGGTGGCAAATGTTGTTCCTTTGTTTCAGAAGGGGAGTAGGGATAACCCTGGGAATTACAGACCAGTGAGTCGTACTTCAGTGGTGGGCAAATTACTGGAGAAGATTCTTAAAGACAGGACTTATGGGCATTTAGAGAAGCATAGGCTGATTAGGGACAGTCAGCATGGCTTTGTGAGGGGCAGGTCATGCCTCACGAGCCTGACTGAATTCTTTGAGGGTGTGATAAAGCACATTGATGAAGGTAGAGCAGTAGATGTGGTGTACATGGATTTTAGTAAGGCATTTGATAAGGTTCCTCATGGAAGGCTTATTCAGAAAGTCAGGAGGCACGGGATCCAGGGAAATTTGGCTGTGTGGATTCAGAATTGGCTCGCCCATAGAAGACATGGATGGAGCATATTCTGCCTGGAGGTTGGTGACTAGTGGTGTTCCGCAGGGATCTGTTCTGGGACCCCTGCTCTTTGTGATTTTTATCAATGACTTGGATGAGGATGTGGAAGGGTGGGTTAGTAAGTTTGCTGATGATACAAAGGTTGGTGGTGTTGTGGAGAGTGTAGAAGGGTGCTGTAGATTACAACAGGATATTGATAGAATGCAGACCTGGGCTGAGAAGTGGCAGATGGAGTTCAACCCGGATAAGTGTGAAGTGATACACTTCAGGAGATCGAATTTGAAGGCAGAGTACAAGGTTAATGGCAGGACTCTTAGCAGTGTGGAGGAACAGAGGGATCTGGGGGTCCACGTCCATAGATCCCTCAAGGTTGCCGCGCAGGTCAATAGGGTTGTTAAGAAGGCATATGGAGTGTTGGCCTTCATTAGCCAGGGTACTGAGTTCAACAGCCGTGAGGTGATGTTGCAGCTCTATAGAACTCTGGTAAGACCACACTTGGAGTTATGTGTTCAGTTCTGGTCGCCTCATTATAGGAAGGATGTGGAAGCTTTTGAGAGGTGCAGAGGGGATTTATCAGGATGTTGCCTGGATTAGAGAGCATGTCTTCTGAGGATAGGTTGAGTGAGCTAGGGCTTTTCTCTTTGAAGAGAAGGAGGATGAGAGGTGACTTGATAGACGTGTACAAGATGATAAGAGGCATAGATCGAGTGGACAGTTAGAGACTTTTTCCCGGAGCAACAATGGCTAACATGAGGGGACATAATTTTAAGGTGATTGGAGGAAGCTATAAGGGGGATATCAAAGGTAAATTTTTTACACAGAGAGTGGTGAGTGCACGGAATGCACTGCTGGCAGAGGTTGTGGGGGCAGATACATTAAGGACATTTAAGAGACTCAGATAGACACATGAATGATAGAAAAATAGGGGGCTATGTGGGAGGGAAAGGTTAGATAGATCTTAGAGCAGGATAAAATGTTGGCACAACATTGTGGGCTGAAGGGCCTGTACTGTGCTGTAGTGCTCTATATGTTCTAGGTCTCAGTATGAGGGAAGAGAGAAGCATGAACGTTATCATCTTATGCTGGGGCCAGATGGAAAGTTCAGTGTCTAGCAGTTTAGTAGGAGTAGGTTCTCATGGACAAGCTGGGCTTGAAGAGGACATAAATGGAGCTAATTTGCAAGAAGGAAAAGAAATTGAGATTTATATTTGCATTCCAAATGAGAGTGTGGTAGCATGGTAGTGATTAGTTTTGTTGCTGAGACCAGAAGCCACGAGGGCTTTTATGTTTTCTGGTCAAATCTCGCAATGAATTGTTAATCCTCTCATTCATCATATTCATTCAAATATGTGCCCATTGGACTTAAGGAAGTGGATAAAGAGTAAGACCATGGCAAGTAGCCAGGGTGATAGAAAATAATGTTTTTAATAAGGCGTAGGACAGCAAAGCTGGGAGTGAGTATATGGAGCAGATTGGTGACTGCAGCAATATCTTGGTGGAGATGGTGCAGAAGCAAGGCAAATGGTATTAAGGAAGTGAAGTGGAACTTAGCTGGCAGATTTAAGAGGAAGAAAGGCTGTGAGGGTGGAAAGGTTAAATGATGGACTCGTAAGTTTAAGGAAATGCTGTGACTGGGGGGATGTTTTCCTGACTCAAGGCTTCTATATCAATCATTTACTCCAGATATGGGTGGATTAGTAGCATTGAATCATTTTTTATATATACTCCTGTGAGATGAAAGCATTACCGGCAAGGCTAGCATTATTGTCCACTGCTAATTGCTCTGGAGAGGGCAGGTAAAAACCACTGCAAACTGTGTGTTGGAGGCACTCCAACACTGTTGTTGGTTCAGGAGTTCCAGAATTATGATGTGGTAACTATGAAGGAATGTTGATTATAAGTAGGATGGAGTGTGACCTGGTAAGTGACTTGGAGATGGTGATATTCCTGCCCTTGTGATTCTGGGTGGTAGTGATTGGCAGGTGCAGCTGAAGAAGCCTTGTCAAATTGCTGCTTTGCATCTTGTACTACCTGCTATATCCACAATGCATCAGTGATGGAGAGAATGAAAGTTTAAGATAATGGATGGGATGCCAATCAGTGGCCTGGTTTGTCCTATATGGTGTTGTTTCTTAAGAACATAAGAAAAATTGGAGCCAGGGAAGGCTACTTGGCTCCTCAAGCTTGCCCCACCATTCAATAAGATCATGGCTGATCTACCCTACGCCTCACTTCCTCCTCTGTGCCAGTTTCCTGCAACCCTTAATTCCTTGAATTTCCAAAAATGTATTGATTTCCTCTTTAAACACCCCTAGTGATCTGGCCTCCACAACAGTCAGGGTAGAGAATTCCAGAGATTTACTATCCTTTGTTACAAGAAGTTTCTATGTGCCTCAGTTTTAAATGACTGCTCCACAATCTTGTAACTATATCCCCTTGTTCGAGATTCTCCCTCATTAGTGGAACTATCTCAACATCTACCCTGTCATGCCCCACCCCCCTGGATCTTACATGTTTCAATAAGATCACCACTCATTCTTCAAAAATCCAAAGAATATAGATCTAATTTCTTTAGCCACTCACGAAAGGACAACTCACTCTTCCCAGGAATTAGCCTGGTGAATCTTATTAATAAGTAGACCAAAACTGTACACAGTACTCAAGGTGCTACCTCACCAGTACCCTGTACAATTATAACAATACTCCACTGTTTCTAAACTCCAACCCTCTTGCAATAAAGGCCAATATGCCATTTGCCTGCGTAACCACTTGCTGACTGCCTGCTAACTTTTTGAAATTTGTGCACAAGATCCCTCCATACTTTGTTCATATGCATCTTTCTCCATTTAATAATCTGCCTTTAGATTCCTCTTACCAAAGTGCATAACCATAATTATTATAGCCGCACCCACCCAGGCAAGTGGGGAGTATTTCATTAAGCTCCTGACTTATGCCTAATGGAAAGGCTTTGAGGAGACACTCACTGCAGGATAACCAGCCTCTGACCATTCTTCATTGATTAGCACTTGTGTGACTAAAATGTTACTTGCTACTTATCAGTCCATGCCAGAATATTGAACAGATCTTGCTTAATGCAAGCATGGATTGATTCACTTGCAGTGGAGTTTTGAAATGAATTGAACAGAGTGCAATCTTTATCAAACAGTCCATCTTCAGACCGTATGATGGAGGGACAAGCATTGATGAAAAAGTTCAAAATGGTTGCCCCAAGCAACTTCTGCAGCAATGATCTGGAACTGAGATGATTGGCTTACAACAACCATAACTGTTTTCCTTTGTGTTATGATTGATTCCAGTTTTTGTAGAATTTCTCTGCTTCACTATGACTTCAGTTTTACCAAGACTCTATTGAGTCACAGTTAGTCAATGATGCTTTGATGTTACTTGTAAGTCGATCTTGTCTCTGGAATTCAGCACTTTTGCCTCAGGAATGGACCAAGGCTGTAATGAGACCTGCAGATGAGTTGTTCTGGAAGTATCTACACTGACCAATGATGAACAGGTTATTGTTGAGTAAATAGTGCTCTACAGCCTACTCGACAACACCTTCCAATTTTGCTGATGATTGATTGTACAGTGATATGGCTAAAATTGGCTGGGTTGACATGGCAGGCACGGTAGCATACCGGTTAGCATAATGCTTTACAGCGCCAGAGACCTGGGTTCAAATCCGGCCACTGTCTGTAAGGAGTTTGTACGTTCTCCCCATGTCTGTGTGGGGTTTCTCCAGGTGCTCTGGTTTCCTCCCACATTCCAAAGACGTACAGGTTAGGAAGTTATGGGCATGCTATGTTGGCGCTGGAAGCGTGGCGACACTTGTGGGCTGCCCCCCAAAATCACTATGCAAAAGATGTATTTCACTATGTGTTACGATGTACATGTGACTAATAGAGATATTACCTTATCTTATGATTTTAGTAGACAGTAGATGAGCAATTTTTCACATTGGCAGGTAGGTGCTGCTCTTGTAGCTGTACTTGGCTGCAGAAACACAGCCATGAAGTGCTGTGCATTCCGTATTTTCCATGGAGCTGGAGATTTTGCAGAATCTATTCTTTCCACCACTGTTGTGCAAGTGATGTCGCCAAAGCTCTGTATCCAAACAGATTGAATTACTTCATTCTGCTTTCCGAGTAACAAACAGGTGGAGCAAGCACATGGCCGAACTGTGGTTCTTCATGAAACAAGGTGTAACTGAGTGCAGACATGTCACTTTACAGGACATTAACACTTCCTTTTATTGGAACCAAAAATGATTCTCCTCTCTCGAATGGTGTGTGATCACAGACATTGATTCATGCCTGTGGCTAATAACCTGGCAGTCATGATTTCCTCATTCTCTGGCAGGGCACTGTTCCAGCTGTATTCAAGCCACAACAGCAAAACAAAAATTGGCCAGTGGGTAACAACTGAATTATGTATCTGCTGATACTCTACAATGTGTAATCCATGCACTCATGAAGAGGACGCATACAATGAAAACCACTCTCCTATGCAAAATGAGGTAGAGGAGACACTTGGCAAGTTAAAGCAATGCCCTCCCTGCATGGGGCACTCCTTTGGAGACCTGTAGAATTTAACAGAGGGACGTCTAGAGTTATGGTGGTGTGCTGTATACTGCATCACGAGAGCACTGCCCTTGCCATGCTACCGAGGAGCAGAAGCAAGAAGAGGATAATATGGAGGAAGGAGGCAATCTTAAGAGTTTGTTGTTCCCCAGGCTGTTCATGAAGAATCTAATGAAATTTGATACCAGTAACTCCATCCACAAATTCCCATTCACTTGCTTACATTCTTACTGTCACTGGCCATTGCCTACTTTATAGAAAAGCTGCCACAAAATAAACATTCCAAATCAAATTTAGAAACAAAATCAAGTCATATTGCAAATAAAAAGTAACTGATCACCCAGTCTTCTCTATATTTTTGTGCTTCTAGTAGTGTAGCTTCAGTAGGTTGGTTGGAGATTGCTGCCTTTTCAGTGGAGGATGCTTTGGAAGATGACTTAAAGTAGCTCTGGGCCTAAACAGCCTAGGTAGAGAATGCACCATCTTGGCATGGGTGGATGTAGCCTCAGCTGACCAGTGGCATCAGGGGAAGGAGGACAATGCCATTTCACTGAGGAAGGACAGCTCCAGGAATAGCCCCCCCCCTCAGTAATCCTAATGAATTATTGGAGGACAGATTGCTGGGCTGCTGGAAGCTCCTCTGCTCACTGTAATCCACAGCCATGATGGCAACAGAGTGAGGTTCCACTGCTGTAGTCAGGCTGGCTGCTTTTTGTGCTGCAATGGAAAGAGCAACAAACACCACATCACGGTTGGGTCCATAAGCGAACAACCTCTATGCTGGAAAAGACATACAGCAAGTTGGTGCTAGACTCCACCCATAGTCCTAGATAACAAATGCAGGTTTTCTGGCAAGCTTTCCAAAGTATCAGGTATTTCATTGTACATACCCATCAGACTTCTTCTGCAGCCAGACCCAAGTTTTTTTTTTGAGAAATACTTGTGTGCAACTTTACTGTGTGGGCCTTTGGCACCTGTCCTGGCTGCTGGCCATTCATACCAGGCATTTCACCATATGCAGATCCCACCTCAATGGTATCCTCCACCTAGGTAGAGTACCCGAGTATCAGTATCTGAGCAGAGGTGGCAAGTGTGAAATCAATATCATTATCGCCTTACTGATCCCCCTCTGCCTGCTAGGGTTGCATCTGTTGGCCAGCTGAAAGTAAGGAATGGCCCAAAATAAAGAGTGCATGTTTACACCTTCCACAATGTGTAAATCAAAGGAGGATTGTGGAAAAACATGGAAGTGAGATGTGAGGAAAGGATTAGGTTTGAGCATAGAGTCATCTTCAATGGACTCAGCCATGCTTTCTGCCCTGGGCTCAGCACCTGGGGTTCAACTAAAGGCCAAGACAGTTAGGACATTCACATACTTCCACCAGCAATTAGCTGCCTTTTTTTGCAAAATTTCTTTATTAAAAGAAATAAAGTAGAAACTAAATTTAAACTTAAATAGAAATGTTGTTCTCAGAATCAAGGATGCACTCTAGCCTAAAGTGTACCATCAGATACAACATTGTCCCTCTCCATGGACACCCAGGTACAAACTTAACCTTGGAAGAGGGGCAGATTGTGATGGGCAGACCTCCAACAGTCCTCTGCCTGGATCTGTGAATGGCCAGGCACAAGAGCAGACTGATGAGGAGATTCCTTGGCTGCTCTGTCCCCTTCTACACCAGATCAGGACAGTGGGGCTGAAGTGCAACTAGAGGAGCAGCCTCTCCACCATTCAAAGAGTGGTTGCAATTTTTTCACATTCTGTGTATATACTGTATGGGCTATGGACTTGTCCCGGCTATAGAAATTACAGGTAACCTGGGAGGTCATTAACCCATTTAAAAATCTGTGGCATAGCGCACTCCAGGTCCCCAATGTACAGAATCACAGGGTTGCACAGCACAGAAATGGGCCCCTCAGCCCAACACGTCCATGCCAACCCTTTTTGCCCATCTACACTAATCCCATTTGCTTGCATTAGGACCACATCCTTCTGTGCCTTGGCTATTTAAGTGTCTTTAAACTGCCTCTTAAACATAGTAATTGTATCTGATTCCACTGCCTCCTCTTGCAGCGAGTTCTAGATAACAACCACTCTGTGTAAAAAACTTACCTATCAGATCCCCTTTAAAACTCCTTGCTCTCACCTTAAAACTATGCCTTCACTTTTTCCATACCCCTACCATGGGAGAAAGATTTTGACTATCTACTCTATCTATGCCTCTCATAATCTTATATGTTTCTATCAGGTCATCCCTCAGCCTCCTTCACACCAGGGAAAACAAGATCAGCCTACCCAATCTCACCCCGTAACTAAAGACCTGCAATCCAGGCAACATCCTGGTGAATCTCCTCTAGAATCTCTCCAGCGTAATTAGATTCTTCATGGTATGGTGACCAGAACTGAACACAATACTCCAAGTGTGGCCTAATCAGTGATTTGTAAAGTTGACACAAAATGTCCCAACTCAAGAGACTGTGGATTCTGGGATCTGGAGCAAAAAATGAGCTGCTGGAGGCAATGGACTGTTGATGCTTCGGGTCAAGATGTGGACATAGAGGGAAAATAGCCTGTATAAGGAGATGAGGGGGAGGGGGGAGGCAAGAGCTGGCAAGCTATGTGGATCCAGGTGAGGAGGGGTTGATTGGCAGAAGGATCAAGTGGGAAAGGGAAGGGTGAAGGTGGCAACAGAGGCTGGGAAGTGATGTGGAATCTGATGAGAGAGGAAGGTGACGAGTGGAACCAAATAAGGGAGGG
Source organism: Pristis pectinata (assembly GCF_009764475.1). NCBI lineage: Eukaryota > Metazoa > Chordata > Chondrichthyes > Rhinopristiformes > Pristidae > Pristis > Pristis pectinata. Next base: position 56,998,895 of record NC_067411.1, on the reverse strand, counting down.
ATGGTGGACAAATGGGAACAGTGGGGGGAGGAGAGAGGGGGCCCATTGGGAGGCACGTGTAGGTGACGGGCATATGGAGTAGGTCAAGGAGGGAAAAGAAACTGGGTGATAGGAGGCTGGGGGTGGCGTGGGTTGGAAAGAAAGATGTGCGTGAGAGCACCTAGGTAGATCAGAAGGAGAGGAAAGGGGACAGAGGGAGAGCAAGTTACCTGAAAGTGGAGAATTCAATGTTCATGCTGTCGGGTTGTAGACTACCCAGGGGGGAATATAAGGTGTTGTTCTAGTTCGCGTTCAGCTTCACCTTGGCAGTAAAGGATTCCGTTGACAGACAGGTCAGTGTGGGAATGAGAAGGGGAATTAAAATGGCTCACAACCAGGGGCTCTAGATGGCCATTTCAGACATAGCACAGATGCTCTCTACTTCTACATTCTATGCTCTGACCTATGAAGGCAAGCATGCAGGATGCCTTCTTCCCCACTCGTGTGATGACGGTACACGACCTGTGATGCCACTCAGCCCAACTTTGCAACTTATCTATATATAAAGGGGGAGAACTCCTGGATAATGAGACCTCCACTGGGGACCTCCTTCAATGCCAGATGGTTAGATGAATTGCCACAGCTGATCCAATTGCGGGGAAGTGGAGAGAATGATCAGTCCCTCTGCACAGTATAGAATGGCAAAGAGGGTTTTTCTGAGAAATGTTTCACCAATTTCACTTGGGAGTCAACAACTCCCTCTGCAACTGGATCCTTGACTTCCTGACCAACGGATCATAATCAGTAAGGAAAGGCAGCAACACCTCCACCACGATTATTCTCAACACTGGTGCCTCACAAGGCTGCGTCCTCAGCCCCCTACTTTACTCCCTATACACTCACGACTGCATGGCCAGATTCTGCTCTAACTCCACCTACAAGTTTGCAGATGACTCCGCCGTAGTGGGCCGTATCTCAAATAACGATGAGTCAGAGTACTACAATGAGACCATCATTTGGTACTGCAGTGAGACTATCAATTGATTTATGACCAGTGGTGTAACCCTGTAAGAAAGCACTTGGCACAGTCCTATCAAGTACTCAAGATGGTGAGGTGACACATTTGAATGTTAGGTATGAATTCTGACTGAGAGAAATCAGATAGGTGAGTGTTGGGGTAGGTGAGTATTGGGGTATAGTGGAATGGACCTTGTCGTATTTCAATTCTCTTCCTTCCTGGCCTTTACTTGCCACATTGAGCATGTAGAAGGCCAGAACTTTGTAAAAACAATCAATGTAGTAAAATATTAACGTATCCCAAAAATAACCTGATCTAGGATCAGGTACAAGGACGAATCTACTAATGATCTTTTGTCTATCTTGATTGAATCACTCCTTTAAACAGACTATCGCAATGAGGAATTATGAACCTTATCTCTTGCTGTTTTATTGGAGATTAGGCATTGTCTGAAATTTTACACATGATGCATTTCTACATCAGGTAGAAAGACAGCTGAGGAGTTGGCAGGAAACATTTTCAAATCCTGTGTAATTGGGATTACTGTGAATATTCTAGTTGCAGGAATTAGTTGTCACTTCCTCACAAGCAAGCTGTACGTCTGTGTGGCCTGGGGATTCCCAAATTGTGTGTCCAGACCCCCTGAACACTGGTAGTCTGGCCACAAAAACTCAGCAGATCATTCCTTGTGGTTTTACCACTTCTTAACAGATTTAAGTGTGTGGTCAGCTTGTGACTATTGTAGTTCTATAGTACTTTAGCAGTGGAGCTATGTCAGCACATGTGCTGAAGCCATTTCAAAGTACCCATCAGATAACCTATGTGACAGGAACTACTTTAAATGTTCAGCTGGGAAGTTAAAAAGTCAAAAATTTGGAAAAGGAACACAAACTTTGAATCTGCTCAATTCCAAGGTAACAGGGGCAAGACGAGGGCTGAGCAACCCATCTGTTTGCAGGACATAAGTCTAGCATTGTAACCTTCAAAGGAGGCTGTATACCTCCATTTTAACAATGTTTCTATTTCTAATGTCAGCTGGCTGATTTCTGGTGGCTCAGTAGATGTAAGGAGTTGGATGGACTGGATTCTTGCAGAGAAGAGGACCAAGACACATTTGAGCATTACCTCTGAGTACAACAGTGAGTCACATCAGCGGTTCCTCTGTTCTTCATCCAATTAGACTCTCCTCAACCATCCAATGCTCTCCACCATGATAGAAGCACCCACCGTCATTTTGTTCCCCCGCTTACCATTTGCTTCTCCCATTTCCTCCACCATCTCCCCACCTATTCTAATGTCTGCCTCCTGCACTTCCCATCAGAGCCTCGTCAGGTCTATGTGTCAACTGTTGTTCTGCTGTACTTTTTCCTGCAGCTTTTCCAGTCCACTTGGAAACCTGGAGAAAACAATTTCAAAGACAAAATGGCAGGATTTTCAGGAACCTGTGTTTTTGGATTTCTTTACGTAACACCATCCCCTGCATTGATTGCAACTGTGAGACAACACTGGGGCCATAATTTCCAATGGAAATATTAATGGCAAAAGCTCATCGCTTCCTTAAGGCACTGTGTTACAAAGATTACCTATGTTTTCATTATACGCGAAAGAGAGAGGCACTGAATTCCTTTGAATAAGAAAAAAATGCAGGTTCCTCCAAGGCCCTCTCCTTTGTACCCATTACACCCCTCAAACAACTTAAATATGTCCTATAACGACCTAAAAGCATTAACACGTATTAATAAATACATTGACAAACAGATTAAAACATTTAAATATCTAAATGAAATTATATCAACTAATAAACTACTTCAACCAAATATAAGCAGTGATAAGTTTTGAAAGCGCAAAGTGCAGTTGTGTAAACAAAGACTTCGCTTTGACCAGTACACAGCAGGGAACTACTTGGCACAAATGGTCTGGAAACTGCTCACTGTATTTACACAGTCAATTTACATCATTGGGTCCTCTGCATTTACATGTATGAGATATATCTGTTCGCAAAACTTTGAGATGGAGTCTGGGGATGACCTCGCAAGTTCATAAAACTGCTGGTTGCTAGGGCTTGAGAATCAGCACTAAGTGTATCCAACACAGGCACAAGTAGTGTTAAGCTCAACTTGAACCACCTCCCATTTTTCCACATCTAACTCAATTGTTATAATCCTCTAATGCTTTCCCTTACATATGCTTAACTTGCAGCTCCTTAAATGTCTGCTTGCCCCAATTAACTTTGAACCACTACCTTGAAGCAAGAATCATCCCTGGTTTTCTGGCCAATATTTATTCCTTAATCATCATCACCAACTAGAATATTTGATCTATAACACTACAGTTTGTGGAGCCCACTGTGTACAAATTGGCTGCTAAAGAAATTAGATCTATATTCTTTGGAGATTAGAAGAATGAGAGGTGATCTTATTGAGAGGACATGACACAGTTGATGTTGAGATGTTTCCACTAGTGGCAGAAGTTCTACCAAGGGGGCATGATTAGAAGATGGTTGGGGGGGGGGGGGTTGAGCATTTGAAATTGAGGTGCGTGGGAACTTCTTGTAAAGGGTAGTGAATCTCTGGAATTCTCTTTTCTGGAGGATTGTGGAGGCTAAATTATTGGGGTACCTAGGGGCAGCATGGTAGCATAGCAGTTAGTGTAATGCTATTACAGTGCTAGCGATCGGGGTTCAATTCCCGTCACTGTCTGTAAGGAGTTTGTATGTTCTCCCCGTGTCCATGTGGGTTTCCTCCGGGTGCTCCGGTTTCCTCCCACATTCTAAAGACGTATGGGTAGGTTAACATGGGTTTAAAATGGGTGGTGTGGACTCATTGGGCCAGAAGGGCCTGTTACTGTGCTGTATAAATAAAGTTTTAATAAAGTTTTAAAGTAAAGTTTCAAAATAAAAGAAAATGTTGAAAGTATTCAGGAGATCAGGCAGCATTTGTGGAGAGTTAACTGTTTCAGGTCAATGAGAGTTGCTGCCTGATCCACTGGGTATTTCCAACATTTTTTTTGTTTTATCTCATATTTCCAGCATTTGCAGCATTTTGCCTTAATGTAAATCTGTTTTTTTTCTGAATCTTGATTTATGTTGCACATTATCTCTTGATCACTGTCACACTGGTGGATGAAACTGCTGTGATTTCAATCACCAGAAAGATGAAAAGATTTGGTATGTCACCAAAGACTCTTGCAAATTTCTATAGATGTATGGTGGAGAGCATTCTGACTGGTTGCATCACAGGCTGGTATGGAGGCTCCCATGCACAGAATCGCAAGAGGCTGCAGAGGTTTGTAGACTCAGTCAGCTCCATCACGGGCACAACTCTCCCCACCATCAAGGACATCTTCAAGGGGCGGTGCCTCAAGAAGGCAGTATCCATCACTAAGGACCCTCACCTAAAGGAGCCTGAAGACCCACATTCAACAATTCAGAACAGCTTCTTCCCCTCCAGATTTCTGAACAGTCTATGGACCCACGAATACTACCTCGTTTTTCCTTTTTGTTTGCACTATTTATTTTGTAATTTGTAGTCATTTTTATGTCTTTGCACTGTACTGCTGCCACAAAACAAGGAATTTCACATCATATAATCCAGTGATAATAAACCTGATTCTGCAAAGAATTAGTGAACAGGGAAGGGAAAGTGATCTGACCACTGGAGGGAGCCAATCATAACCTTCCCCATGCACTTGTTACTGACAGCTCACACTGGAGTCAACCAGAGCAATCAGCAGTCTGCTCACTCAAAGCACAATTATAAAAGAACTCATTAAACCGATTTAACACATTGTTATAGTGACTATTCTTCATTATCTGTAATTACAACTTGTATTAATATTGGATTAACTTTGATCTCTAACCTAAGGCAGAAAGTTAAGGATCAAATCCTATCCCAGAGATTTGAGCCCATAATCCCGGTAGCCTAATCAGTCCTGCAGGAATGCCAAATTATCAGAGGTTTTGTGTTTTGGATGAGATGTTAAAGATCTCTTGACTTAGTAAAAGAAGAAAGTGTGCAAAATTTAGAAAATGTTGGGAGAACATGATAGGCCTGTCAACCTCTGAAAAGAGAATGAACACAGATTAAAGTCTGAGACACGGGAGGCCTGGTGTAAAGCATGGAAAGTTAGAATAAAGATTTAAAACAGAAAGAGAAATGGAGGAATTTCTCTACTGATGTAAACCCTTTCTTGACCTGTTTCATTTCTTCTTTTTCATTTGTACTACTGAGTGAAGTTATAGTTCTATTAGAACATATGAGTTATAAAGAGATGATTCAGTAGTTACATCATAAGAAGACAGCACCAAGAACAACCAATGCAAATTTACAGTGGCATATAGAGGAATGATTGGTCTCCATGGGGAGATTTCTACGAGTCAGATAATGACTAGAGCATGCTACAGAGGTGCACACCAAGGCCCAAATCCCAGAAACTGCCATTGGGTCTAACTAAGAGAGCCTATCTCCTCTTACCTGGTTTTCAACCACTCACTTTGTGCCATACTTTCACACAGATCAATGCTACAACCAGTTTGTGCATATCTGCAATGAATCTGTTTTTTGTTTACCTGGACAACAACAAAATGTGTATCTTTCCCTCCATTGGTCTCTTGGAGATAAAATCTTCCACGGCCGAGGCCTCATCTGTCAGTTGACTGCTCTGATGTAGAACACATTATCAGGATAGGTAATGTACTAAATCCACTGCAGGATTTGTAGCCATAGTCTTCCAACCTAGAGGTGAAACTAAGCCAAACTTACCATATAGTATTGATTATTCAGTGGCATTCTTGAAAATTCCAATTGACCCACCATCCTCAGTGCTTTGAGTGAAAATAATCCCAGATTCCACTATCCTTTAGTGTGCTGAAGTAATTCCAGATTTCACTCATATCCTGGCTCTAACCAGCTTCTTCCATATACCTGCAGCAGAACAAACAGGGTTCTCCTTGAATATGTCAAGTATCAGTATAAATATCTTAGATGATCATCTCTCAAATCATGTTATCTCAAAAGAATACAAATAACAGCATTACCCACACCCAGGTCTGATTTGCTTGAGTCAGGAACAGAATCAATGCTCTTTTCCTCTAACTCTCTCAGTGAAATTTCCATTAGTGCCCACTTGATGTACGAGTCTAGACATTGACTCACCAGAACTGACTCCAGCCCAGGATGGTAAGAGGATGAACCTATTGCTGGGCAGAAGGGTCTTACTGTGAAAAGATTTGAGATCACATTAATCCTCTTCATTGTGGAACTTGCAAAATCTACTGCAGTACAGCACCCTGTTATTTTTACAAGAAAGCCAATTCTTGTTTTGCTTAGTGAAGATAAATTAGTCTAATGAACTGCATTTTTGCATCAATTTTACAGCAGGCTGAGCCCCCTCACGAAGATGGGAGTTGCCGGGATCATGTAAAGGTGCAACACCTGGAAGGAGAAAAGGCTGGTCCACATGTTGTCCAGAGACCTTCTATGCAGACTTATAAATCTGAGGATGTGGATGGCTTCATTATGCTGAGCAAAGTGTGCAGGAACTCAACAATGGACCAGAGGAAAAAGGATGATGGAGTTTGTGGATAATGTCTGGAAATGTTATGGTTTACAGCAGTATAATGGTTACATTGTAACAATAATCATGAGAGTATGAAAACCTGAGCATTTGAAAACCTGAGCATCTGAAAACCTGAGCATTTGAATTTGGTTTAAAATTCTTGACAATAAAAAGCTAGTTAAGTACTTCATCAGATTGTCATGAAAACAAAGCCAATTTGTCAAGGTCCTTTAAGGAAGTTCCTTTTCTGCCTGGCCCTTACTTCATCTAGTTCCACTCTGATGGGTTGACTCTTAAGGCCCTTTGGAGTAAACAAACAAATGACTAATTGGGAAGACTAGGGATAGGTGATAAAGCCAGCCTTGATCATAATACCCACATCCGAGAAGGATTACAAAAAACTACCACTCCACAAGCATCAATTGATAAATATGGTTGCTGGAGAATGTTATGGGTTGTGGTTCTCCCAGGCAGACAAAACCAGATCATTATGAGGTTTAAATCATGTATCCTGACTCTGTTGTCATGTTCTTTATAAATGCTCCCACTACACAAAGGCTAGTAGAGCTACTGCCTCACAGTGCCAGTGACCTGAGTTCAATCCTGACCTCCAGTGCTGTCTTACTGCGCTCATGAGCCTTTCCCCTGGGTGCTTCAGTTTCCTCCCTCATCTCACATAAGGACTGGAAAGTTAATTGGCCATGGAAAATTGCCCCTAGTGTGTTGGTGAGTGGTAGAATTGGGGGGAAGTGGATGGGAATGTGGGGAGAATAGGTTATAGGGAAAATTAGTTGTGGGCCAGCATTGACTAGATGGGTTGAAATGCCCTTCTTCTATGTCATAAGGAAATATGGATATGTAAAAATTCACTCCATCTTGTGGCAGACAATATCTGAAAGACAATCCAGCCAGCCTTGGGGGAGATTGAGAAAGGACAGATGAGAACAAGTGGCTCCTTGTAATATTGCAATGATTGGAATGTGATAAGGGAAGGTTTAGACAGAATACACCCAGTCTGTTTAAAGTTTTTATACTTCTGTTTATTCCTAGTCACCGGTGAAAATACCTGTTATATTCAAAATTATGGGTTGTGTTACTTACATAGCTGTTGAACAAAGCCCAAAGACAATCTGTCTACAGTGTTTGACTAAAGTTAGAATATTAAATACATAAATCTTTTGCAGAGCAAAATAACCTGCAGACTAAAGACTGGTGTCTTTTCATATGTTATCCTGAGCTGGAATCAGCTCTGGTCCTTGCTTGTCTGGTTACTAGAATCCACAATATTGTCATGGGAAATGATTCCTCTGTGCCTGACAGGAAACACAAAACTTAAGGCTCATGATTTCAGATCTTTGCCTTTCAAAGGAATAAATTGAAACAACTGGATTCATTGTGGGACTGAATTGAATTTGAATAAGTATCAAAGGTCAAATAGCCTTGTGCAAAGGGTGTGTTTAGAACTATCAATCTCTGTTGTAGGCTGTACTGTAGCTACTAACTGTCTAGTTCTAGGTTTTATTGTGTGACATGCAGAGATCCATTACAATTTGCCTTGGGGCAATATTTCCATTACACAATGTTGATTGCCCTGTAGAATATTGCCATTCTGTAATAAACAGGACTTCAAAATTCCCAACTTACCTTTACAATTGACAATAGAATTATTAAATCACAGGCACATAAGAGGAAACCATTTGGCTGAGAAAAGGTCATCCAGTCTAATCTTACATCTCTTAATTGGAAGCAGCATTTTAGGTGCTGAGAACTTCAACCTCTTGCTGGAAGCGAGATTTTTTTCACCCTGAGGCCATTGCCCTCTGGGTGAAAAAAGTCTCCTCAAATCATCTCTAATAATTCATAATAAAAGCAGAAAACACTCAGCAGGTCAGCAGGCATCTGTGGAAAGAGATTCTGACAAAGGGTCTCAGCCTTGAAACATTCACTCTGCTTCTCTTTCCACAGATGCTGCCTTTTCAGCATTTTCTGTTTTTATTTCAGATTGCCAGCATTTGCATTTATTTTAGTTTTCATCTACAATCATCTCACCTATTACCTTAAATCTGTGCTTTCTGGTAATTAATCTCTCTGCTGAGGGAAATAAATTCTTCCTATTCACCTTCTCATAATTGTATTCACTTAATCCTATACTGTTTCAAAGAGCACTAAACCAGCTAGCCAAAATACTACTTACAAATAAAATTCTGCAGTCCTGGCAACTCTTGTGTTTTCAATTATGCTACTACATTGTTCCTTTAACATGTTCCTACTACATTGTTCCTTTAAAATGCTCTAACCATGGCTTAACTAGTTAATTATACAATCCAACACAACTTCCCTGCTCTTATATTCTATGTATCAGAAAATAAAAGAAGGTATCCCTTATGATTTTTAATCATATTTCTTACCTATTCTGAGGGATCTTTGAACAATCATTCCAAGGACTCTCTGTGCCACTACACTTTTTAATATCTTGTCATTTATATGTGTTTCTTTGCCCTTTTTGGCCTCCCCAAACACATTACCTTAGACTTCACCAAGCTAAAATCTTTTTGCCTGCAGGCTACAGCTTTTGTTGTCACGGTCAACCACAGAACCAATTTTTGTCTCCTATTGAAAAATTGTTAATCATGTCCCTTATATTTAAATCAAAATCATCAGTATGTACTGTGAAAAGCAAAGGACCTGGCACTACCTCCAATAGGACCCACTGGTCAAAGTAACACTTTTCAACCATTTCACTTACTTGACTATTGGAAGAATTCTCATTATACTGCAATTTCCACATCCTTTGGATATCCAAAACACACTTAATGTTTTATGATGTGCTTTTGATAGCTTGACTCTGTGTTTCCACTCTCACATCTGAGTTAGAAAGTTTGACTTCAAGTCCCACTCCAGAGACCTGAGCACATGATCAGGCTGGTACTTCAGTGCTGTACCAAGAAGCAATTTCACTTCTGGAGCTCCCATCTTTCAGAATAAATATTTCTCATGTAAATGATCATTAGTATTCTGGTCAATAGTTGTCCATCAACCAATATTAGAAAAAGCAATGATCTGGTCATTATAACACTGCCATGTGTGAAGTAGTTGTGCTGACTGAGGTTGTCATTGTGATGATGAAGGATATTCCAGCAATTCTTGAGGAACTGAGAAGCTGCAGCAGCCTGTGTCATTGTTGTTACATGGAGGTTGAACCTCTGCTTTAACTCCTACCTCTGCCAGAACTTCCACTGCTGCCAGAACCTCTTTCAGTTGCCTCCTTTGATTTCAAGAGAACTTTAGCAAACTTCCAACAAAGTTGCATCAAGTATTTTAATCAAACAAAATCTCAGCAAATCTGATTTTGGATTTTATGGCATCTGGTGCCCTCTGCTGCTTGAGTGAAATAAGCAGACCCACTCTGATTCAGACAAACATCATAGTGATAAAAATAACTGCAATTTTTTTACTGCTTCATTTGGGTCAGAAATTCGATTCATATGGATGAACTGTCTGTAAAATAAATTATCATAGCTCTCAATGTTATCAGGAAGTTTTATGAATGCCAAGTATTTTCATCTTCTTTTGGATGAAATGTTAAACTGAAACACTGCCTGTTCTCTCAGGTGGATGGGAACGATCCCTTCATATCACTTCAAAAAGCAGGAGAGCTATCCTGATAGCTTAGTCAATGTTGATCCATCAATCAACATCAGATTATCTGGTCATTGTCACAGTGTTTAATGGGACCTTGCTGTATATAAATTTGCTCTTATGTTTCCTAAATAATAACATGGTAACAGCATTTTCAAAATGAAAACAGAAAATGCTGGAAAAACTCAGCAGGTCTGACAGCATCTGTGGAAAGGGAATCAAATGACATTTCAGGACTGGGACTGTTTCTCGTTCCACAGATGCTCTTGACCTACTGAGCTTTTCCAGAATTTTCTGTTTGTATTTCAGATTTCCAGCATCCACAGTTATTTTGATTTACACTTCAAAAGTACCTCATTGGCTGTAAATCACTTTAGAACATATTGAAAAAGTGTGAAAGGCAAGGTATAAATGCACATCTTGGTTTTGCAAAGGCTGAGAATTGACTGTAATCTGACAAACTAACAGAACTCAGACTAACATAACACAGTATCACAACTCGCACAGAGTTTATTGCAAATTCAAGACCCAAAGCATGGTACAAATGACACCTGGAGTGCAGAATATTCATTTAAATGGAGAGAACCACCAAATGTTTCATAAAATCATGGTATGTAGAATCAAGGAAGGTTGTTCAGCCTACCATGCATGTGCCTGTACTGGTTTTTTAACAGGATCTCTACATTTTAATCCAATTTCTCTACCCATTCCCAGTATCCTTCCACATTTTAATTTAGCAATTATTTATCCAATGCCCTTTTAAATGATGGTATAGTCTCTGCCTCAGTAGCTTCTTGGGGTAAAGGAGTCCCACCCTAATAATCTTCTATGGGCAAATATTTACTTTAACCACACTAATAAGCACTGACAGAACATCATTGGAGATTTACGATTTCAATCTACTTAAATCAGATAACAATCAAACAAAAATTAACTATCATTATTTAGACATATTGCTAGACTAAGTAGTTTTCTGTACATTACTGAGCATTGTGTCAGTCACATCAGAAATTAAGCTGGAATCTGACAGATTCTAGCTGAGATAGAAACAAAGGAAGAGACAGAGAGAGAGGAAAGGCAAAGAAAGATAAATAGACAAAGAAATAAACCGTGAGAAAGAGAGAGAGACAGAGAAAGAATAAGATGCAGACATGGACAAATATGGAATCAAAGGTGGAGGCCTCTTTATTATCTCCTTCCCCCGCCCACCCACCACCCCATCCACCAATCCACAATGAGAGGAGCAAGTTAAGTTGATAAAAATGTGAAAAACACAGACAACTAAGAATGTTGGTGCTTTCAGTTTAAGCAAACTAGGTTTGAGAACCTTTCTTCCAATATCGCTTCCCTCCATGTTCTTGATTTCATCCTTAAGAATTTCACCACGGCCTCTCCCTTCTATCTCTCCCCAGTGCCAATTCTCTCCCTCTACAATCAATACCTTCCCCCCCACCCCCACACCGCAGTAAAGTTTTCCTCGCTCCTTCAACTTGTTAATATGCTCCGAGACCCCCACCATTTCCCAAACTTCTTCAACTGCTTTGGATTGTCTCCAGTAGACAGAGGCAGGACTAATTAAGAAACAAGACCATGACAGAGAGGGATTAAGACTGTCAGAGACAGACTGAGACCACATATTTTATGTAATACAACCCTCTGATGTCTCCAAGGTGAGGTGACATCTGGAGTGCAACTCTGGATTAACCCATTACACCATCTTAGCAAAGGGGTTGAAGTGTGCAGTGGGAACAGCCACATTGCTATTCGGCTAACTAGTGCTTCAAAGAATGACCTCTCCTGACAGAGATTATCTGGATAGCAGTTGACAAAATTTTCAGTGCTTATTAGAACTATGTCCAGCTTTCAATGTTTGCTTGCTGCTGAAAGCTTGAAACATACTAACCAAATCTCTGGGATACTTTGGCAAGACTTCCCCAATGCTCAAGCAACAATTATCCAGAAATTCTCTTGGGAGTTTACCTAAAGGAAGAGTACATTATTGGAGTCACCAAGGTAGAGAGCTTTTTTGGTCCTGGACAAAGTGCTGAAGGACATCCTGAGTCTGCAGGAAGAGTGGAAGGAGGGCAGAAGCCAGGCAAAACAGCACAGGTGCTGAAGGAAAGAAGGACAGAAATAATAGGGAGTGTGAGTGTTCTTCACCTCCTCACTGGTACAAGATATCCCTCATCTCTTGACTTCAACTAGGGCTCCAGTGCTCCATCTAAGACCTGTGCATTTTATGCCTCAGAATTTTAGCCATCCCAAAACCTGCCACTATGCGCCAGTTTCACTGATACACCTTTTTAATGGAAATGGATGTATAAAGTCCAGATACACTGTTTCAAGAAAATTACATCTGATGAGTGCTTGCGAAGTAAACCTACAGGGACAGAAACAGTGTCAAGGACAGGAACAGAGAGAGATAAAGACAGTGACATTGACAGGGATAGAATGTGACAGAGGCAGGAACAAGGACAGAAAAAGGAGCAGAAACAAGGAGAGAAACAGAACTACGACAAGGACAGGAAGCAGGATTGGGAATGGGACAAGGGCAGACTGAGGCAGAGGTATCGTCAGACTCAAATCTAACTACAATCTTAGACAAACCCAGGGTGACTTTCCATTCTTCTACAGCTGAGTTTCTACAGCTCTTCCACCAATGTTAATGTTGACAGTCGTGTGCCCCTCCCCAAAAAATCCCCCTTTTGTCTTTTATTTATTCACTTAATAATCTTCAACTCTGACTTTGACCATCTGATGACTTTTTTTCAAGAAAGTTATGGCACAGACTCATGGTGATCAAAGTATACACTTCAAAGGACTTGCAACCTCAGAATCTACTTCTGTTAGTGTTTCCTTATCTATTCACCTGTAGGCACGAACCATGAAAAAAAATTACATAAAGTACAGCCTTAACAAAAGAAGAAGTAAAGACAGATTAAACAGTTGTTGACCAGGGAATATAGTTAGACTATACCACATTTAAAGCTTCAGTCGGTACACAATCCTGCTGCACATTTAAACGTTTGTGGCTTGTTTGAAACAGAAACCTTCGCATGTATTGTTATTGAACTGTATAATTTCAGATGTAACATTGAATTGAGGCACCACTTGCATTCTTAAGTGAATGCAAAACATCCTCTGATACTATTCAAAGAGTTGGGAGTTTAGCCTGACATCCTGTCCAATATCACTTGGGGAACCCTTGTTTTCACACATTGAGTGCTGCTTTTCTAACATTACAACTGTGACTACATTATCTATGAAGCACTTTGGGATGTCCTGAAGATGTGAAATGACGAGCAATGGCACCAAGTGGAACACTTGCACATATCAAGCTCATGTCCAGGCTTTGCTGTGATGCCCACTTTGACAAATAGTTGGTTGAAACTGCCTGGACCCGTAGTGAAAATGCCCATTTGGATGAGATGCTGGAGGGAAGGTTGGTGCCAGCAGTGGAACAGTATGTTCTGCAATTAAATTTATTTGTTCCAAAAAGTGGAAGTCTTTAGTGTGTGGAAGTGATGTAATCCATAAGTTTATCACTAAAACTGTCTTCTCTAAATGAAAAATATAACATTGAAAAGTGGGTGAAGACGTGTTGTACACATGCATGTTTATATGAACCCCACAGAATTCAGAGGAAGTTTGAGGTGCACAATAACCTCTATGTGTGGTTTCTCTTTGTGAAGAACCTTGTGAACAAAAAACCCAAACAATTGTATTCAGATAAATAATTAATGGGAGTCTGTCAGTTACTATCTTTTTGGGGAAAATGTGCATGCACGTTGAACTTTTCACAAAGCACTTTACAGACAAGGCATTATTTCATATTATCAAAATCAGAATCATTATCACTGACATATGATGAGAAATCTGTTGTTTTCCAGCAGCAGTAAAGTGCAAATACATAAAGTTACTATAAATTACAAAAATAAATAAATAGTGCAAAAAAAATAATGAAGTTGTGTTCATGGGTTCAAGGACCATTCAGAAATCTGATGGTGGAGGGGAAGAAGCTGCCTCTGAATCATTGAGTGTAGGTCTTCAGGCTCCAGTACCTCCTCCCTGATGGTAGTAACAAGGGCACATCCCAGATGGTGTGGGTCCTTAGTGATGGATGCCACCTTCTTGAGGTACCACCTCTTGAAGATGTCCTCGATGATGGGGTGGGTTGTGCCTGTGATGGAGCTGGCTGAGTCTACAACCTTTTGCAGCCTCTTGCAATCCTGTGCATTGGAGTCTCCATGCCAGGCTGTGATGCAACCAGTCAGAATGTTCTCCACCGCACATCTATAGAAACTTGTAAGAGTCTTTGGTGACATACTGAATCTCTTCAAACTCTTAATGAAGTAGAGCCACTAGTGTGTCTTCTTTGGGTTGGAACAGTCCACACTGTTAACGCACACAGCAAGCTTCCTCTGGCAGCTTGTTCTATATACTTGGTTACACTGCTTTTCCCAGGTTAGGGGAGTCTAAAACTAGAAGGCATAGGTTTAAGGTGAGAGGTGAAAGATCTAAAAGGGAGCTAAGGGATGTTGATGAGAGCACACACTAAGAACACCTCTTAAGAAAGGACTGATCTTAAATATGTTGGCGACCTCAGTTTCCCTGGCACTAGACCAGTAAGGTTGGCCCCTACATTGAGCAAAACAGATCCTAACCCACAAATCCTGCTTCAACGTGTATTTGATATCACTACCCATGTCCAACAGCCTCTGTGCACATGTAGACCATAAAGATGGAAGACTTACATTAAATTTAAAGAAACTTTTTACCATGTAGTGCACAAAAATGTTGCATTATGTGATAGAATTTCTGGTCATGATTTCTAAATAGTGAGAAGTTAGGGACTGTGGAGGAGCAGAGATTTGGGGCTTACACATGAATCACTAAAGGCTAATGGATAATCAAAAAAAAAAGAAAAAGTTAATGGAATGTGACCCTTTTTCTCAAGGGGTTTGTATAACAATGAGGAGTAAGTTATGCTCCAGCTATTAGGAGCTCTGGACAGATCTCCATTTGGTTTTGTGGGGATGGGGAGCAGCTGAGAATAATCAGGATAATACTGGGACATTAAGCATTAAATTAAGAAGACAGGTTACATAGTCCAGGCTTGTGAAAACTTTGATGATATAAGATTAAGGGTGATTAAATTCACAGATAGTGTGGCTACTAGCTACTTCCTCTGGTGGGAAAGTCATTGTAGGATACATGATAGTCCCGGGTGATTTAAATATCATGAACCTTTGACCCAGCTTGTACATTAAATAGAAACAAGAGTCTTTTGTCTCAGTAAGCAGAAAAAGGAACACTGCAACAGTCATTAATTCAGAGCCAGGCTGTTCAGGGTTTGACGTCAGGAAGCACTTCTTCATGAAAGAGTTTTGGAAATCTGTAACTCTCTCCTAAAAATTGGTACAAATTGGCCAATTCAAATTTTCAAAAATTGGCTTGGTGGATATTTGCTAGGCTACTAAGGATTATGGAACCAAGGTGGGTAAATGAAGTTAAGATGCTTATCTCCTACGATTTAATTGAACAGCAATACATGCCTGAGGTTTTGAATTGTTTACTTAGGTCTTAAGACTGAGAACCAGACCACATTTTTTCAGTTTTTTTTTTGCTGAGAGTGATGTTTCTCTGAATTGTACTTCACACTATGATGAAGGAATACATGTTCAATGTTAAAGAGTCCCTCCACTCCACAGACATTGGTTGACCTGCTGTGTATTCCCAGAATTTATATTCTTTTTCCTATGCATCAGAATTGTTGGTGCTCTCCTGTAAATACATTTACTCAGCATCTCTCTAAGATACTGGAAAATAATCACTAATTCAAAACAACAACAAGGGTACTTTACTGAGTAAAAGAAAAGCTTACAGTAGCAGGGCAGCATATTGTTTCTGTGACCTTCTGGAAAGTCCCCCAGTAAAAATAATGAAGAACACAGAGTCAGTCACATGACACAATTGTTGAAATGATTCAGCCCTGAAAACAGCGATTATGTTAACAACCAATATTACATATGACACTTACATTACGGACATGGGTACTGTTATTGAATGAAATTGCCTCCCCTGGTGCCACTCACTGTATCACTCCTAAAAGTAACTTGAGGTTCTGCCTGCTGGTGTCTGTTCAATAATGGATATTGTTGCAACACCCATGCAGACCTTCCTCCAGAAAGCACCATTACAATCAACTGGACTCACCAATGGCCAAATGAAAGTGACTTACTTGCTGATGATAGTCAAGATGTCCAAGCTTTTTACTCTCTCAGGATTTTGTTTGTTGTGCACCATTAATTTTCAGCAACCATTTACCAAAGTGGGAATTTCTGATCTAGCAGGACAAACCAGCCGCATGTCTTGATAGTATTGAGTTCCCTAGGTTTGACAGCTGGATTGCCAGAGTTTAGTTGTCACATGTAACTATAGGTGGCAGGTTGGGGGTCCTGGCGTACAGAATAAGATCCCCCTAGTCATGGAATGAGCAATAATTTATTTAAAATCTCAATAGACTAAAGTAACAATTTGATTCAAGAGATGACTTCTTGAAGAGTCCTTTCAAATTAAGCTGCATCACGCTCAGCTGAATCTGCAAACAGCAAATCATCAGCATCTCAGCTGGGAAATACCATGTGGGAGAGTGTGAAGTTCCCTGTACCTGAGCAGTAATGATGTCAGCTGATGACGCATGAACCATTTGAACCCCTTGTCCAATAACTGCTGCTCCATTGTTACTCTTCACCAAGCAGACAGGTCGTTCAGCTTTCCAATTAGTAACTGGATAGAATCAAGACATTACAATAAATCAGATTTTATTACAACAAACGAATGTGACAAAATATGCTGATGAAACCTTGGACCATTATTAGAAACCAGCTTCTCAGAAAGGCCATATGTTGCTAAATCAGACATCAGAGATTCTCTGATCTATTCTGTAGAGGTGCATGATTTGAATGGCAAGACCTCCAACCACATAGAGGGGATATTAACCAACAAGAGGAAGCAATACATTCCCAACTTAAAGATAGCAATGTGCACATGTTGTCAAAGACCCCACCCACCATAATCAAAGATTCCACTCACCGGGTCATTCTCTCTTCTCCCCTCTCCCATCAGGCAGAAGATACAGGAGCCTGAGGGCACATTCCACCAGGCTCAAGGACAGTTTCTATCCCAGTGTAATAAGACTATTGAACAGTTCCCTTATACGATGAGATGGACTCTGACCTCACAATCTACCTTGTTATGACCTTACACCTTATTGTCTACCTGCAATGCACTTCCCTGTAGCTGTGACACTTCACTCTGTATTCTGTTATTGTTTTTACCCTGTACTACCTCAATGCACTGTGTAATGAATTGATCTGTATGAACGGTATGCAAGACAAATTTTTCTCTGTACCTCAGTACAAGTGACAATAATAAACCAATACCAATACCATGTTGTAAAGGGGTGGTATCTCCATGTTTGCATTGTAGAAATGGGCATTTATGGCTGGGAGTATAGATCTGTCCTGCAGTTTGTGCATTTAGAAACACCTCTCTGGGGCCCCAAGTCAAGCAGCTCTGATTCATGCAGCATTTTCCATGAAGTCTGATGTGTTCACTCACTCCCATTTCCGATGCATTCCAGCCAAACATAGTCTACTCATACACTTGTTTCAAAGGGTATATGAGCAAACCATGCTGAGGTGACGCTGGCAATCTCTTTGGCTGTGACTATAAAACAAATAACTTGGATTTGAAAAACTCCCTGATTTAAATGAGTTGTTACTTCCTCATCCAGCAACCATGATAGTGCATTCTGTTTCGATGTCCAATACTCATTAGAGTACTCAGGTGTGACAACACAATGACCCATCATTGCAGTCCTGCAGCTGCCATCACAAAAATTGATGACTTTCGTCCAAGTATTGTCATCAGTGCATTTATAATCCATTTGCCAGGGAGAAATGTCTGCCAGCAAGAAACTTCTTCAATTTGTGATAGTTTTTTTCTTCCTGCAAGTAAGAACGTACGGAATGTGCTCAAGACTTGATTCCATGATGGGGATGATGATGCACCCTTGGCGTAGCTGGAAGGATCACATGATAGCTGTAATGTTTTGTCATAATAGAACTAGAAGGATTCACTACTAAGCCTTTTCCTTCATCCCAGGGCCAGGGCTCCCTTCATAGTTCAAGATGCGAAAGGGACTCAGTAGGGAGGCCAAACCTGGTAAAAGCTGAGTAATGTAGAAGCATGCTGCTGAGTTCCTTCCCTAGCACCTTTAAATGCTCTGATTCAGTATCTTCAGTAATGAGGGCGTCACCTTGATTGCATAGGCACCTTAGGATCCCTTGCAGCACTTTTGTCCACTACGGAGTGAAAGATCTTCAGAATTAACTCAACTCCATATGATAACTTGATGTAAATTTATAATCCCTTGGTGCATTCAATTGGTCAGAAAGCTCTTACTCCGAGTCCATATGGGACAGGATGCAGATTACTAAATCATTGAGGACTTGCAAATGCCACAGATAACCCTTTCAAGGTGAGCAGTGGGTGCTGCTACAGTTCAGTTAAAATCACTTTGTGGTCTCCACATGCTGTTGATTGATGTGGAGACTATCACACTATCAAAGGCTTTACACAATCACCATGTCGGACATTCATCAACACCCTTTTCTGTGCTAATCGACTCAACTCCTCTTTCACCTGCAGCTTAAGGGCAAAAGGAATCAGTCCCGGACGACAATACAGGACTTGGCTCTTGAATAAATGCCAAATGTGGGACCCCTACCCAACATTGTACAAGAACGTGATGGTGGTCATACTGCACCAAAAGCTTATGCAGAGCTACAGGTGCCATGCCAACATCATGTATCTCTGCTTCCATGTGCAGTGCTCAGAGGCAGTCCTTACCCATCTGTATTGGCCATCTCATGTAATTGACCATGATAATTTGTAGCTTCCTCATCATGTCCAGAATATGCATGGCATTTTGCTGAGAATGTGCAAAGCTTCCCAGAAATCACTCACAGAATAGTGCTATTACAAACCTTGGTGTTAGTGCATCAATAATCAGCTGAGAAAGGTCAGTCTGATGCACTATCTTGGTGTTAAGGATTGTAATGTACGGAGAGTCACTTGGTTTGCATTGGGGGTTTTTAGTTTGCAGATTCTGTATGAAAATTATCTCTCTATTAGAGAGTCCATTAAATCCTGTGGCTCTGCCAGTGGCTGCCTTTTCCACTCAACCGGGTGATGGGGCGATGGATGCTGAACAGGCCTAGCCCTTGATAGTTGCCTCCTTTCTCCTTCTCCTCTTTCTTTTGATGCTCTCTGGACTACACCTCATGTAACTCAGGCTCTGGGTCTCCTTGGTGCTCTTCTTCTGATGCCAGCTGCATTCTACACTTTGCGAGATTGCACTAAAATCCCCTCAAATCCTCTGTGCCAGTCCTGCACTGAGTGTAACACATGCATGAGTGAATCCTTGCTCCAATAACTTTAATGGCTCGCTATATCTCTGCAGCCCCAATGAATGTTATTTCACCTGTGGTATTCAGACTTCCACATAAAATGCATCTTCTGTGGGCATATCTTCCCTGCAGATGTAAACAATGGTGTGGAAACCATATTGGAATATCTTGCTGAATCATGAAATTTCTTTTGACTTTCCCCATTGTGTGGAGATTTTCACTCCTGCAGATCATTGTGGTCATCCTGTGCAAAGTGGCCTGATAGGATTCCTGGTCCCCATGATAGATCTTCCCCGATATGTATCTTGTTAACTAGGATTTGCAAAGCCCTATGTGGCCATTGTCTCCCTTTCCTTTGCAATCTGCGTCTCCTCCATTGTAGCCAATATCCACGTTGCTGCTGTGTGATTTCCCTGCAGACGGTGTCTTCAAGGGTTGACACTCTTCTCAGATTGCAGCACAACAAAGTATCAAGGGATATGTGAACTTGGATGAGATCCCTTTGGAAATTGCGCAGATCCTGTTATATGCTTGTTTGTGAGCGAAAATCCAGTTTCAAACTTGATTTGTTCATTTTCATGGTTAATCTTTATAATTGTTTCATGATTTGGCATTTGCACTAAATGCAGCCATGTTTCAAAGCATCACTCCCACCTCTAGGCACATATGCTGTCAAACACATAAAAACACCAATCATTACTCACTGTATTTAAAATAAAGAAACTATCATTGGCTTGTTGTTATTTAGTATAATCTGAGCAGAAACATGGTTGTTCATAAACGTTAGCATTTGTGTTTTTATATAAGTAAATAAAAATATCAGTATGTAGTTATGGATGGCTAAAATAAAGGATGTATCACATGTGCAGCCCTCAGAAGTGACTTGGATTATCAATCTACCACTCTCCATACAGATGTTATGCACCACTATCTTAAAGCCCACTGTGTCAGTTCAGAGATTCAGTAACAAATCGTCCCTTGATGGCTTCAAAGCTTTCTGTGGACTTGACACTTCTCCCCCCTTCTGCTCTACAATCCTCCAAACATCCGATGTTCTTTGAAATCTCCCCTCTTGGCTACTCCAACTTCCACAATCCTAATAGTCAGTTGTACAGCACAGAAAAGGGCCCTTTGCCCACCATGTCCATGCCAACCTTTGTGCCCTTCTCACTAATCTTTTTATACTTTGCCAATCCAAGCACCCAACTAAATGTCTCTTAAACGTATTTGCATCTGATTCCACCATCTTCTCTGGCAGTGAGTTTCAGATATCAATCACTTGTCATCAAATCCTCTTTAAAACTTCTTCCTCTCACCTTAAATCTATATCCTCTTGATTTTGATACTGTGGTGACTCACCTTACCGGTATCGAACTGGCTCCTGAGATTGCGAGTGTCGTTGGAGGCCCCGACCCAAGATGGCGCGGGGCCCTCCTTCTTCTCAATCATTGGGCTAGGAAAGCCCATGCGCCGGAAGGTCAGGTGACCCGCGCGTGACGTCAGCGCGGGAACTGAAGCGTGGGAAGAGTTTCGGTATTAAAAGGCGCACCACGCCCCTGTCAAGCAATTGACTTTTGACTCCAAGCACCAGACTCCGTGTCTTTATTCTATAGTA
The DNA here is from genome assembly GCF_009764475.1 of Pristis pectinata. Classification (NCBI taxonomy): domain Eukaryota; kingdom Metazoa; phylum Chordata; class Chondrichthyes; order Rhinopristiformes; family Pristidae; genus Pristis; species Pristis pectinata. Next base: position 56,977,612 of record NC_067411.1, on the reverse strand, counting down.
GTGTAGCTAGCCGCTACAATACCACTATTATGGGAAAAAGATTCTGACTATTTATCTTACCCATGCCTCCTATGATTTTATATACCTCTTCTGAGAACTTTTTAGTTGTCCCTAAATCTTCTAATTTTTAGATCATTCCCAAAACTGACAATGTTTTTGGTCATTGTGTCTCCATCTTTAGCTTAGTGCCATTTTTGTCCGATGATGTTCCTGGGATATTTTATTATATTAAATATGCTACATAAGTGTAAGTCATTGTTGTTCTAGTGCTGAAAATCAAAATAGTGCGGCACTTTTTTAATGTCATTTTAAAAGTAGGTTACATAGAAATAGATTGTTTTGATGCTTTCTCACTTACCACTATCAATATTACATTTCTCCACCACCCACAAATGTCTGGACTCATAATCTGTTGAATGTAGGTTTAAGTCCTACCATGAAATGAGAAATTTTAAATTTTATTTTAAAAAATGGAAATAAAAAGCCAGGATCAGTTGCTGACCATGAAGGTGTAAGACTGTTGCAAAAGAGCCAACTGGTTATCCAGTGACTTCAAGGTAGGAAACTTACTGTCCTCTACCCTAGGTCTACAGCAAAAGGTTGACTCTAAGTGGTCCTGTGAAGCAACCAGATAAGCCGCTCAGTTGCTCAAACTTTTACCAGCAAATGTAGAAGGAAGCACACCACCACCAGCATTTCAGGGCAACTTGGAATGGGCAATAAAATAAATGCCAAAGATACTCAAAAACCAGGCACAATGCACTGAATGACCTTGTGCAGTGCATTAATTTCTGCATTCTATGCATTTCATGTCACGAATATAAGATTTGTAAAATGGGAATATTCTGGGGTTGAATTTCTCCATCAGTATGATTGGAGGATGGCACCACCACAATACTACTGTTGTTAGTAGAATCTCATATGGCGATGAGGAGGCTTACAGGAGTGAGGTAGATTGGCTGGTTGAGTGGTGTTGCAACAACAACCTTGCACACAACTTCAGCAAGACCAAGGAAGTGATTGTGGACTTCAGGAAGGGGAAGTTGGGAGAATACACACCAGTCCTCATTGAGGGGTCGGCAGTGGAAAGGATTAGCAGCTTCAAGTTCCTGGGCATATCTCAGAGGATCCATCCTGGACCCAACACATTGATGCAATCATGAAGGCATGCCAGCAGCTCTACTTTGTTACGAGTTTGAGGAGATTTTGTATGTCACCAAAGACTCTTGCAAATTTCTACAGATGGATGGTGGAGAGCATTCTGACTGGTTGCATCACAGCCTGGTATGGAGGCTCCAATGTGCAGGATCGCAAGAGGCTGCAGAGGGTTGTAGACTCAACCAGCTCCATCATGGGCAAAACTCTCCCCACCATCGAGAGCATCTTCAAGAAGCGGTGCCTCAAGGGGGCGGCATCCATCACTAAGGACCCTCACCATCTGGGACATCTCCTCTTCTTGTTACTACCATCGGAGAAGCGATACAGGAGCCTGAAGACTCACACTCAACAATTTAGGAACGGCTTCTTCCCCTCTACCATGGAATTTCTGAACAGTCCATGAACACTACTTCGTTATTCCTTTTTTTTGTACTATTTATTTATTTTGTAATTTATAGTAATTTCATGTCTTTGCACTGTACGGCTGCCACAGAACAACAAATTTCATTACATGTATGTCAGTGATAATAAACCTGATTTTGAATGGGATTTGTTGCAAGTTGAGAAACAGACAGCAGAGTTTTGGATGAGTCTAAAATGGGAGGCCAGTTGAATTGGTTGCTAAACTCGTGGACTCTGGGTCTCTTGGTCTCTTCTGCTTTGTTATCTAGCTTTGGCTGCTTATATTTTTTCCTCAAGGAGATTTCTGGAGCACAGAAGAAAATTTGTGTTTTGCAATGGCCTGTCTTTAAAAGCAGACACATCTCATCGTGCTGGAATGGGCTCCAAATGACTTTTGCAGTCATTAGATTATCATTAATTTAGCCATTTGCTCGAAATTTATATGTTCCTAAGGATTATTTTTCCTCACCGCATCTGCATGTGTTGCAGACTGGTTGACAGAAATTGAAATAGAATGATTCAACAACATTACAGATGTGAAAGTGAACTAGATAAACCTTGTTTTTTGACAACTCCTATTGAAGTGGATCATTGGGCTTACACAAGTAATCTTTTTCTTTCTTTTACAATATTTTTATTAAATCCATGAAAAATACAGAATACATACATCAAAAAAGAGAGTAAAAATACTACTGAATACGTTGTGTTAAATCATACTTAAGATCACAATACTCTAAATTAATAATCACATATAATAGTTAGTTAATAAAGGAAAAAAAATTGAAATATTTTATTATAAAAAGAATCTACTCCCACTACCAAAAACTGATGCTGTTTAATTGGAAAAAACAACAAGGAAAAACCCTTAAAAACGTAACAGTGTCAGCCAATATCTGCATTTTAGTCACTAAATCAGAGATTTTGAAAATAATTCAAAGAAGGTCCACACAAGGTTTGAAAGTCTAAGTTAGATTCAAAAACTGAACAGTGAATCTTCTCTAGATTCAGGTATGACATAACATCCCGTAACCATTGAGCATGAGTAGGCGGAGTAACTTCCTTACATTTAAGCAATACAGCTCTCCTGGCTATAAGAGAAATAAAAGCCAGAATGTGTAAATCAGAAGCCTTCAAAGTTATATCTTTTCTCCAACGATCCCAAATAGTGCAGTCAAAGGATTGAGTTTAAAATTTGTTTTGAAAAGTACAGAAAAAGTATGAAAGACCTCTGTCCAATATTTCTTAAGACTGACACATCCAGAGCATGTGAATTAAAGAAGCCACTCCATTATTACATTTGTCACAGTAAGGAGATATATCGGAATAAAAACGGGATAGTTTATCTTTAGACAAGTGAGCTCTATGGACCACTTTAAATTGAAGGAGAGAATGACGAGCACATAATGACGAAGTATTAACCAACTTGAAAATTTCATTCTAAGTTTCCTCAGAAATTGACATCTGCAAATCTTGTTCCCAAGCGTTTTTAATTTTATCTAGTGGCACCTTACTCATTCCTAGTAATCTGCCATAAATATTAGATATTGAGCCATCCTGAAAGGGTTCCAAATTAAAAATTACATCGAATAAATTTTTATCAGGACTCAAAGGAAAAGAATGTAATTGAGATCGAAGAAAATCTCTAATTTGTAAATATCTAAAAAATGAGTTTTTGGTAAATTATACTTGGTAGACAATTGTTCAAATGAAGAAAGGTTTCCTCCAACAAACAGAACTTGAAAACAAGTAATACCTAATTTGTCCCACTCTTTAAAAACTCCATCAGTGATAGAAGGGTTTAAAAAAATAATTAGAGAAATGGGACTGGACGAAGAAAACTCAATAAACCAAAACATTTTCTAAATTATAACCAAATCCTCAAAGCATGTTTAACTACTAAATTATCTGTTAATTTATTTAATATATAGGGAGTGGAAGAACCAAGCAAGAGAAATAATAGAAATTTTTTTTAAACAGAGTTAGCTTCCAAAGAAACCCATACTGGACAAGCCTCTTGATTAATGTAATATAGCCAAAATGTAAGATTTTGTATATGACTGCCCAGTAGTAAATCTAAAGTTAGGTAAAGCTAAACCTCCGTTCTTTTTAAGCTTCTGACGATGAACTTTATTTAGCCTAGGATGTTATATATTCCATATGTAAGAAGATATAATTGAATCAAGAGAGTCAAAGAAAGACTTATGAATAAAAAACAGGTAAAGCCTGAAATAGATATATGAATTTAGGTAAAATATTCATTTTAATAGCACTAATTCGGTCCATCAATTATATAGAAAGAGGTGACCAACCTTGATAAAACCCTTTCACATAAAGCAATGTGAGAAAATTTTCTTTAAATGTTTATAATTTTTAGTAATTGACACCCCCAAGTAGGTAAAATGATTTCTTACAATTTTAAAAGTAATGTTAATATCAAATGGTACCAGGTTATTCAGAGGGAAAAGTTCACTCTTTTGTAAGTTCAATTTGTATCCTGAAAAGTGACTAAAGCGAGAAAGTAAAGAAAGCATAGGAGGTAATGAGGCTTCAACATTAGATATAAAAAGTAATAAATCATCAGCATATAATAAAACTTTATGGTTGATGCCTCTTCTGGAGATACCAACGATATCTCTAGATTCTCAGGGAGAAATAGCCAAAGGTTCTAAGGCTAAATCGAAAAGCAAAGGGCTCAAAGGACATCCCTGTCTGGTTCCACGTTGAAGATTAAAACATTTAGAATTCTGAAAATCAGTAAGAACTCGAGCAGAAGGGGATAGATAAAGTAATTTAATCCATTGGATAAAATCGGGCCCAGTAATCTTTTTAAATTTGCGGTCGCAAGATAGGTGCATAACGGGCTACCTCAAATATGCTTGTCCTAAATTTCACTCGGGGCACTAAAATCAGTAAAAGATTGTATATTTTCTTTTCCAGGGACATTAAGCAACAGGTTCAGTTTTTACAGACTAACTCTTTCTTCATTTCTGTTCCCTCCCTGCCATGGTGGGATTCAAACTCAGGGCTTTGGATCATATGCCCAAGTCTCTGAACTGTTAGACCTGAAGCCTAATCACTACACCATATCCATCCTGTTGTCATTCTCTGTATCACGAACTGCTGCATTACGGCATCAGGTTTCCTGAACACGTACCGCATTAGCCCGGGCGAGTGGCACTGCTGAGTGGTATGTGTCTCCCCAATGGGTCACCAACCCCGCTATCTTCCAGCCCTGGCACCAAGTTGTCCTCAGGTCACCGTGAGCGAGCGTTTCCGTCCGTGCGCGCTCCCGCCGCTCGGTGACGTCAGCCGGCGTTGCTGCAGTGACGGAGGAAGATGGCGGCGCGGCGCAGTCAGCTTTCTCCGAGCGCCTCGGACCCGGGCCCATCAGCGGTTGCGACCGCGGCTCCGACCTCCGACAGGCCTGACTCGCCAGGATTCACCGGCGGCAACGTCACTCCCCCGGGGACGGCGACAGGCGGCCCAGTGAGTGACTCGGGCCGAGAGCTGTTCGAGGCCTGCAGAAACGGCGATGTTTTGCGGGTGAAGCGCTTGGTGGACTCGGGCAACGTGAACGCCAAGGACATGGCCGGCAGAAAATCGACTCCGCTTCACTTCGCTGCAGGTGCGTGACTCGGTTCTGCGGGCCGGGGCATTAGAGCAGGGCCCGCGGGCGGTGGGGCGGGGGGTTGTCTCCACAGCCTCGGCCTCGGGACGTCAAAACAACTCATTAGCAGTGGGCCCGGGTCGCCAGATCATCGTCTGGGAGGCGGCTTTTACCAAGCGAATGTTAAAAAACTGAGACCACAGACAGCATTATCACATCGGCACGGATTCCTGCTGTTGATTGGATATTTTCATGGGGGGGGGGGGTGGTGGAATCAGGAATTTTTTTAAATGTTTTGATGCAATCGATAGTTTAATTACTGGATTTCTTGCACATGAGCAATGCTTAAATGTATTGCGTCCCACTCTCCCTTTCTAAGTATAATCAGAATGGCATAGGAAAATTATAGTTAGGAATAGACAATCTAATCCACGCAGCCTGCTCCGTGGTTGGGAGCATCGTGATTAAGTACAGGGACCCCCGGGTTACGGAAGACCTAATTTAGGGAAATCGCATTTTACGCACATTATCTTAAAATTTTAAAGAATTTTTCAAAATAGGAAAGTTAGTTACAGAAATGCAAACTAGTAATCAATAACGACTGTATACAGTATATGTTCTATTAGTTTAATTATGGGTGGTGTTGGTGTGAACATAGAAGATATTCAATGAGAGAATTATAGGAAATGTATGCATTAGAATATGATATGGGTAGCTGTATAGTTTTACGAATGGATACTATTCAACAATATGGGGCAGTTTTATTCTGATAATAGTTTCCAGTTCCCAATCCTGTTTAGTTTTATTTTTGTGAAACCTGGTTTTGTGGGTGAATCATTGGGTCGGCTTCTAGAAATCTACCACAATAATATCAATAATAAGTCCCTTTTTAATGCATTAAAGAACTGGTTGATAGTAGCTATATATACCTATTTTATGTGGTATTTTATACTACATCTAATGATGTACAGGTCCCTAGGTAAATGTAGCTACTGTAGGATTGAGATAAACCAAAACTCTGCTGTCCACATCCTGACTCACTCTAAAGTTCCTCCTGCCAAGCACTTCTGCACTCGCAGACTTTTGCTGACTTGCAGAAAAATTGTTTTGCAGCGAGCTGTCAGGAATGGAACCCTTACGTAACCTGGGGGCTGCCTATATTACCACCACTCAAGCTGCCCCTCTTTCATATGTTTACATCTTGGTGGCCTATGGTTTGTGTGGTAGTCTTTTGAGATTAGAAAGGCAGACAAATCCATTGACATGGGTAATGAACTGATTGGCAGACAGGAAACAAAGACTAGGAATAAACTGGTCTTTTTCTGATTTCCAGGTAGTGACTAGTGGAGTACCACAGGAATCAGTGCTAGGATCCCAGCTGTTTACTATGTATAGTAATGATTTAGATGAGGGAATTAAAAATAATGTACCTAGTTTGCAGATGACAAAATGCTGGGTGGGAATGTGAACGGTGAGGCTGATGCAGAGAAGCTCCAGTGTGATTTGGACAGGTTGAGGGATTGGACAAATGTGTGATAGATGCAATGTGATTTGGATGATTCAGGATATTCGCTTTAATGGCAAAAATAAGGAGGCAAATTCTTATCTGAATGATAATAGTTTGGGAAAAGGGAAGGTGCAACAAGACCTGAATGTCCTTGGACACCAGTCATTGAAAGTAAGCATGTTGCAGAAAGCAAATGATACGTTGGTTTTAATTGTGAGAGGACTGTTGGCCTTAATTGTGAGAGGACTGGAGCGCAACAACAGGGTTGTCGTACTGCAATTCTGCAGAGCCTTGGTGAGACCACAGCTTGATTATTGTGTGCAGTTTTGGCCGCCTTATCTGAAGAATGATCTCACTATCGAGTGCAGTGAAGGTTCACCAAACTAATTCCTCAAGATGGAAGAACTAATGAAAGGGAACCTCAGAAACCTACAAAATTGCAACAGAGCTGTAGTGATGAGAAGGATGTCTCGGTGGCAAGGGAATTCAGATCAGAGGTCACAGTCTAAGGATTGGGGGTAAGCCATGTAGGACTGAGCTGAAGATTTTTTTTACCCAGAGAGTGGTGAACCTGTGGAATTCTCAACCACAGAAAGGAGTTGAAGACAAATGAATACATATACTTAAGAAGTTAGATTTTGTTCTTGGGTCTTAAGAGAATTGGGGAGAAAGTGGGAACATGGTGCTGAATCTGGAGATTGGTTATGATCATATTGAATGGCAGAGGTGACTTGAAGGGCCAAATAGCCTACTTCTCTTTTCTAAGCTTCTAAATCCATCCATCCATCCACATAGATTGCACGATCTCGATAAAACCACTTAGGTACTCCTTGAAACAAGGAATCAGAAGCTGTTTTGTATGGCGTCTCCTTCGCCCACAGCAGATGCTTTTTAAGATTTCCATTTGTCAGGATTATTGGAACAGTTGTAAATTGATGCCTAACCTTCCTTTCTCAACTGTTATAGTTTACAGTTGGTCCAATGGCTTTTTTCTCCTTTGTTCAACAGTGTGCAATGTGAGGCTATTCCCTTAGCTCTTCCCTATTGTCAGGTCCCAGAAGTTCAGGGCAATTGCAGTTGCATATAATGCAGTTGATATTACTTGTATCAAGCAATAAACTGTACCTGAAATCACCTTGGACTTGCATTGTGGGGAAAAAAAAGCATATTCAATGCAAACAAGCAAATAATATAGAATTTTGAAAACTAGTGGTATTTATGGTACTTTGAACTGGGCAAAAATATTTTCATCCAGAATTTTATTTGGGCTGGATTGAATTGATAGGGAACTGAAGTGGTATGAATAGGTTCTGTAGACTTATGAGCAAAATATAATAAATAAAAATGGTTAGATCAAATTTTTTTGCTATGATGTTTCAGCAGTATTAAATTGATGTGTTAACTTCAAAAATGTACACCAATACATAAATTGGGGAGAGGGTTTCAACCACAGATTGAGGAAATCAGCCCATTATGAGGCACATGCGAGGTCACAATGGATCAAAATTACTAGGATTTCTTTGGGATGGTTAGAGAGTGATTAGGGCAACTAGCTGTGGGTTAAATGGGTAAATAGTCTACAACTTTTGGTCTGGTCAAGGAATTTAGACGTATTTGTTCACATCTGTGGGTTGAAGAAAGAATTGATAACTAGCTTTATCTAGTTTTTTTTGTAGTATAATGCTGCAGTCTGTATTTATTCTGGATTTGAGGATTTCATAAAAGGGTAAGACATATTTCTGCAAGGTTCATATAGTTTAAGTTATAATTAAAACAGTCATATTTCACCTCTGCATCCCTTGAATGTATTTGATTCATCAACTTAATTATTGATTCAAAGGAAAGCTTTATTAAAATGCTGTTCAGTCTTTGACAAAATAAATAGACAAACTTTCTTCTGCAACTTGTTTCTGCAATTTAAGTTACTTTTTACTATCAGTGTATACCAAACACATTCCCATGATGTTTTTAACTTAAATTTGCCTCCAGCCAGAAAGTAATAGTAAGTTAACCTGTAATGTTGCAGATCAGTCCTTTTCTTTAAAATAGTTTTACTTTTAATCACCAGTGTGGTGATGAATTCTATTATGTGGTATTTGGACTTTTTAAGTATCCCCAAACTACATCAGTCAGTAATTTTCAGTAAGTATAGTTTTATATTTGATTAAGAAGAAAAATTGTTTCTATTAATTATTTGTTGCAGTAATTTACCAATTGAAATTGGGTTGACCCGATTGAATTGGAGGTAAATCTGATGTGTGCTACTTGCAGTGACTAACTGAAATATTTAAGAGAATTGAAATTTTAAAAGGAACCTTTTGTTGACACTTTTTACATTGAAGAGAAGATGAATGCTTGAAGGTTGCATTTTCACTGATAATTGCTTTGCCTTCATTTTTACCATGAAGTTGCAAAGACACAATTGTATTCCTGCCTGCTCTTAAAGTCTGGGTATGTGGTTTGAAGCATATTCACATTTAGTAGACAGCCAAGAAGTCTAAACTTTAAAGTAATTGTTTTGCTAGCATGTTAAGTAACATATTGATTAGGAGAATTCTGTTACAGATTTCCTTTGCCCCATTTGATGCCATCTTAAAAATACAGTTGGTTTAATAAACTTGGAGAAGATAAGTACTTGTATCTGTATTTCCATTTCCACATATATCTGGATGATTGAATGATTCACAATGCCATCATGAAAACTACTTACTAAAGAAGAAATATATTAATACTGAAATTAGCTGGAGTAAAGTTAATTTTTACTGCTTTGGACATGTTTATAAGCACCTGAATATTTCTGAAGATTTAGTTTTCCCATGTTCTGATTGAGTGGTGAAATATGGTTGAGGACTGAACAGACTGTTCCCGTTTAATTCTTCTAGCTGAAATTTTGAGGTGACAGAAAACAAGAAATTGTATTGAATCAAATCCTACTTTTGGGTATAAATGCTATCATGTTATTGTCATACAGCACGGAAACAGACCATTCAGCCCACCATGTCCATGCTGACCAGGAGGCACCCATCTGTATTAATCCCATCTTCCAGCATGGCCCATAGCCTTCTATGCCCAGGTATTTCAAATACTCCCCTTGACACTTCTTAAATGCTGTCAGTGACTCTTGGCATTGTATCCCAGGTACTCATTATGCTCTGGGTGGAAAAAGACCCCCCCTCAGATACCCTCTAAATCTCTTCCCCCTTATTCTGTCTATATCCTCTAGTTTTATATACCTCTGATATGGAGAAAGTTTTCTGGCCCACCCTATCCATAGCCCTCAAAATTTTATACAGCTTAATCATGTCCCCTCTTACCCACCTCAGCTCTAGGGAATAGGAACCTCTCCAGTCTCTCCTCGTAACAGAAACCCTCCTTCCCAGGCAACATGCATATGAATCTTTTTTGCACCCTCTCCGGTGATATCACATCTTTCCTATAGTGTGGTGACCAGAACTGCATGCAGTAATTCAGCTGAGGTTTAACAAATGTTTTATAAAGTTGGAGGATAACTTCCCTGTTTCTATTCAATACCTCAGTTAAGCCCAGTATCCCATATGCCTCCTTACCACATTAATTATTTCTGACAGGTCTGGAATGTTTTTTATTAACTTGAGGTTTAAATAGAAATTAAATATTTTAGACAATCCAGATCTGGAAGTTCAACGATCACTACAAAGACATGGTGCAAAAGAGGCCATTTTGCTCATCCTATTTAAATCAATTCAGTAAAAGTTATCCACTTGTTTTTATTTCTTTGGTCTTTATCCATAGCCTACAACCTTTCCCCCTTCAAATTGCCATGACTTATTCTGAAAGTCAGGAGTCTAATCAAGTTCAGAGTTAATGGTCTGTTCTTTCTCAATCTTTTTATTAATTTTCAAATTAATACAGATTAATACATATAACATCGGTGATTATACATGTAATACAAAGAGATCGGGAGGACAATCATGACATATATAATCATATAGAATAAAAAATATATTCTAGGCCCCAAGGTCTATTAGTAAGCGAATATATTACAAAAAAAATCAAAAAGGGAAAGAAAAAGATTTATTGTATTAAAAAAAACCCCAAATCAAAACAAAAATTGTAAGTAATAAAATGAAACAAACTTTAAAAAAACTGGACTTATATTTCTCGATGAACAAAGAGCATTATTATGTCGTCAACTCTGCTCCTCTAAGTTCAAAGGTTATTGAAAAGGGATCTATAACATATGAAAATATTGAATGGACTCCAAACTTCCTCAAATTTAAGCAAAGAATCAACAGTGCCACTCCTAATTTTTTCTGAGTTTAAACATGATATAGTTTGAGAAGACCATTGAAAAGTAGTGGGAGGTATTAGATCCTTCCATTTAACAAAATGGATCGCTTGGCCAATAATGTAACAGAGGCAATCATGTGACAAGTGGCATCAGATAAGTGGCCAGATTCCATCATTGGTAGCCCAAAAATTGCAGTGATTGGGTGAGGTTGTAAATCAATATTCAATACAGTTGAAATAATGTTAAAATGTCTTACCAATATTTTTCCAAAAGAGGGCAGGACCAAAACGTATGTCAGGGAAGCCACCTTCAACTTACGTCTGTCACATATAGGATGTATATGACATATGGGTCATCTATAGGTCCTGTGAACCACGAGTTAATGGTCTGTTGGTTAAAAGTTCCCTTTTTGAGTTCAACAATCAGATGTGATGCAGAGAGAAATTTTCCAGAATGTTTACTCTAGCTATTCTTGGAATAAATTTTGTATATTGTATAAAAGTACACCATTCTTTTAGTATTGTTAATGGTTAATACTTTTTTGCTTGTTAGCATAATATATGTAAATAAGTCTATTTGTAATTTGTATGATGTTCTCTAATTCTTGATTTCATTGCTTTTACTAATGCCTTTGGCATTGTTTCCTAATGTTACATTGTTCAGCATGATTTTCATCTATATAAAATCTGTATGTTAATAGCTAGATGTTTTTCATGGTTCATGTGGATACAGAGCAAAAACTTTCCATGGCTCCTGTTTGTCCTTAGCTAAAACGGAGCAAGAAATTTCTTTGCTGCATACATGTGAGTACGCAGCTAAAAGCTTTGAGAAAAAGCTTTGAATTCCTCCAACTTCCAGTAAATGGCTTGCCCTCTGTCCCTTTTTTCTCTCCTGATCTACCCAGTTCATGCCACACACCCCAGCTCCCAACACCATCTCTATTTACCCTCCTCCACCTGCTCATCATTAACACACTCTCCCCACTGGCCTCCTCCCCCTCTCTTGTCACCCCCTTGCCCCCCCCCCCCCACACGCCGGCCCTGCTCTTTCCACCCCCCTCCCCCCCCCACCACTGGCCGTCCTCTTCCTCTTCCCCTCCACCGCTGGCCGTCCTCTTCCTCCCCCACCTCCCGCAATGGCTTTGTCCTCCTCCCTCCCCACCCCCCCCCCCCCCCCCAAACTGGCTGCTGCCTCCTCCCCCCACTAGCTGTTTCCTCACCCCCCCCCTTCCCATCCGCCCTCCTCCCATTTGTGCCCCTCTCCACGCACACCCCCACTGGCATCCCTCTCCCCTTCTCCCCCCCCCCCCCCCCAAATCTTTCAGTCCAGATGAAGGGTCTTTATCGGAAACATTGACTGTCCATTTCCCTCCAGATGCTGCCTGAATGCTGAGTTGCTCCAGCATCTTGCTTGTTGCTCCAGATTCCAGCATCTGCAGCCTCTTTATGTCTCCTAGTTCAGAATTGTTTGATGTATCTGGTCTAAGTTTGTGCATGGTGAATGTGAATGTTCATTGATTGTTTTGTTAATTGTTTCCTTTGGGGAGAAAAAACTTTTCATTACTTATGAAATATATGCTACCAGCAGGGAATAATTTACTGTAGATTCTGTACTGCTCCTGGAGCAGGAGCAAAACTTTCCGTAAATGCAAAACTTGTTCTGCATTGCTGTGACATCAGTCGGAGCTCCATGTGAAAAACCATCTTCCTGCTGTCGTCAAGAGCAGAACTTTCAGCAGAGTTCATTGTTTTTAAATTGTATGTGAATCTTATTTTTGCGGTTTGCCTAAAAAGGACCAAATGTAACCAATCATGACTGTTCTTGAGCTTCCATCAGATATAAAGTTGTTTTCTGCACTGAATATTGCAGCTGGTAGGCACTTGACTGGATTGGGCAGCAGGTAGTATTACTTTGACAAAATTATTTTTCAGTAAATACTTTTCATTATCGCACAAGTTCAAATTCACAATTAAGCGATAGTGCTTGTTATTAACTGGTTAATAATGATAGGGAAAGTTAAGTCATATTTTCATGTTTGTACATTTAAGTACAGCCTTTAAAATGATTCCTTAATTTGGATAATGGTTTTAAAGGTAATTATTTTGTATCAGGAGAGACCATATACATGCAGATCTCTATATATACTATGACTTAGGATAATTAACTATTATTACAGCCATACATATGAGTACTATTTAGTCTGTTTTCCGAAATGTGTATTTAGTTTCACTGAAAAATTTGAGTAGTTTTTTTCAATGCTCTTATTTTAAAAACAAATAAGATACAAGAACAGTTGAGGACGATATGCAAATATATCACCAAAACTGAAATTCTAAAAAGGAAGACTGAACAGACTAGAACTTTTTATCTAGAACAGGTTGAAATGCAACCTGAAAGTGATATAGTATTCAAAATTAAAAAGAATTTGAAGCAGTTTCCACTTGTCAGGTAGTGTAAAAATAAAGGCCATAATTATGAAAATCATCTCTACATCCAGTAGGGACTTCAGGAGTATCGTATGAACTTGGAGTATTTAGAGTGGGAAGCTGCCTGTCAAATGATTAATGGGTGATTAGCATGAGGATATGTCATGCGATGTTAAGATTTTTCATAACCTGCAGGAATCAGAATTTCTCCCATCCTGCAGCTGTCTTTGTTAATACTGTGATATAAGATATTTTGGACAGTGTGTATTTTAAGCTTGCAGCTTTTAAGCTCGTTTGATTTCCAGCTGATGGTCATTAAATCATATCTGGCACTGTTGATTGATGGAACCAATGGTCTTATTAGTTTAAAAAGTACCATTTTGTACTAAAAGTAGTTTTGGACAATGAAATTTGTCTCTGCTCTACAATGAAACATGGCTATGAAAATTGTATTTTTTTATATTAGCCATCCATATGGCCTTGTGTGCATTCCAGTGGTGGGATGATAATGTCGTAATATTCATATCAAGCATGGTCTGGTGCCCAGGATGGTCTGATCTGGAATAATATACGATCCATTGAAGGGGTATTCATGTTTTTATACTTGTGTTGTCTGTCAAAAATGGCATTGATTATTGCCATCTGGTAGATCAAACAGTAGAGAAGGCATTGAATGAGCTGAGCCAATGTTCTCTGGGAATTGCAAACTAAGTTTTTGTGCAAATGTGGGCTTTATGTTTGTGGCAGCTGTCAGAAATTATTTTCTTTTCCCCAATGCGAATGATAGTTTGCTAAGATATAGTCACTGCTGCTACTTATAATCAGAATGAAAAAAACAAGAATTGAGTAATGTTGGGCATGCAGCAGGGAATTATCCAGAAGAGTGTAGTAATTCACTGATCAGGAGGTGTTAGCTACCATCTCGGAATATTGCAAACATTCTGCCTTTTTGGAACAATTTGCAGTTCTACACTATATTCTGTTGTTTATCATTTCAGAATAATACAATGGACTTTTTTAAAGTTTTGGCAGGTAGAAGTATCTGACTTCAGGAAATTGTAATTTGGCCATCATTCTTATTGCCTTTAAAACCACATATTGCCCATGTTTTTGTGAATGCTGTGGTCCAAGAAACAATTCGCCATTTGCCAGAGACAGACAATTTTAATTGTTTTCTCTGGCTTTTTTTCTTTTCCTCTCTTTGAATGAGCATGTTAAATTGTATACCCTGGTTACAACATGGAAAGCAGAAAATTGAGCAGAGATCTAGCAGCAAATCATGGGGTCTTTCTGGTGTACATAATTTTTTGCTAAAGTACAATATTACTGCTCTTTTATTCAGTTATCAAAGAGCTTTGTCAACCATGGTTTGAGCAAAAAAAAAATCAGGAATTGATATGAATGGAAATTGCACTGGAAATTGCTGCATGTTAAAATATAACTATGTTGATTTTCTTTCGTCTTTTCTATTTGTTTACAATTAATTATAGCTCTTCGGATGGCTGTGCTCTGATTGACTTGCCCTCTGTGATTTTGAGGCAAAATATTTTTTGCTGTTCTGGGAAGTATCCAGATGGGACTTATATTGACCCTGCCATTGCTATTTCACCAGTTCTTGTTGCTTTAGTGAAATCTGAAATTGTATATGCATCTGGGTGGGGGGGGAAATTGAGAGAGGCCACAGTGATATATGCCGTGACTTGTATGTATTGCTGCCCATGTGTTTTGATTTCTTAATACTGTATTTGTTAATTTAAGTCTGGTCTTTTCTTTATGTGGCTATTAAAAACATTTTGTCCAATCATATTTATTAATATATTTAGCATATATTTGAGTTTGGGGAATATTTTTAGGCTATAATGCAGATGGTAGATTATTATGTGATTGGTAGGGTACATATGCTTTTGCCCTGAACATTAAGAATTGTGTGAACTTGCCTTTGGGTGATCCTTTTCAGCATTTTGCAAAGCATGTGTATTCAAAGGTAGACTGCATAGTGCTCTTGGCTTCTGTGGGCCAGCGACATATTTATAGAAACGTCCTCCAGTTTGATTTTGTTGCTTTTTTTTGTTGTTTCTTGGTGAGTAGAGTCAAGTACAAGTGTCCGGGGAGCCAGAATATTCACCATTGCAAGTACAGTCTATTGGCCAGTGTGTTCCTGTCAGCATGAGGTTGCGATTGCTTAATGTGCTTGTGTGAGTAGGAGAAAATTTGCAGGAGCTGGAGTGAAACCATCAAATCAAGAAATGTTTGTGATATAAACAATATCTAAACTCTGCATTCAGATTTAGTGAATTTAAAACTATAGTAGCTTGCATTTATGCAGTGACGTTAGTGAGTAAAACACCTTGTTGTTTTGTTGGTATATAATCAAACAAAACTGAATGCAGAAAGCAAGTGGAGAAATAATGAAAGCAGTGAATAAAACCTTGTGAAGGGGTGACTTTTATGGAGTTGGCAATATAGTAAGGGGACAGAAGGATAGAGGGAAGGAAGTTTAAGAAAGGAATTTCAAAGTGTTTGGCAGATTTGGGGATGGAAAGTTTAGAGGTAATTGTAGAAATGGAGGAAGTTAGGGGTGGAAGAAAGGGAAAAGCCTTGAAAAGATTTTATTACGAGCATGAAAATTTTAAATTTGAGATGTTAAGATCCAGGAGACAATACAGATCAATAAGAATAAGGATGATTGAGAGGAATGTTGTGGGTTAGGATGTTTGAAACTGTTTGAAGTGCATTCTTAAGGAATGGCCAAGTCATGTCATCCATATCAGAACCAATTGAACCTCTCTAATTAGTCAGGAAAGATGGCATAGTGTTAGTTATCATAGAGCATGGATTGCAACTGGCACAGATGAAATAATGGCAAACTATTATTTATGCTGAGAATTTATTAAACTGTTTTTTAGAGAACATTTCAGTGAACAGAATTTTGGAACCAACCTTGACTGTAAATTGCATCTGATCCCTATTAATGTGGACAGAAGTGCATATATTGAAGGTTAAATACACTCTGGCCCATCTCCAAGTATGCACTCTTTGCAAATTCAAGTTGCAGCTAAACCAGGGTGTATTTTCCCTTTTCTCCTTTGTTTTACATGTAAATGTTGAATTCATGGGCACTGGTTATTTTGTGCTTCCTTTTGAACATAAAAGGCACATTTCAAAGAGGAGCAGGGTAACTCATCTTCTGTCCTTTTCTAATAAGCATCATCAACACAATTTATTACTCATTATCATATTGTTGTAGTAGAACCTTGTTTAGCACAAATATGCTGCAGTCATTCCCATGTTACAAATCTATGACGTGATTTTCAGTGTCCTGAGGTTGTGAAAAGCACTTTGTAAATGTGTATCCCTTTGTTTGCTACCTCACTCAAAACAATGTACAAAATGATGACCATTCTTTGACTAACACAGTGCCAGTTGAAACATTTTCATTCTTATTTTAGCTGATTTTGTTGTGCTTTGCATTAACCCTAACTAAAACAGTTTGACCTGTATATGAGAATGGAAACCAAGGAGTGTAGATGTGAAGAGTTCCAGATGTGGGAACACTTGCACCATTTTTGCAGAATATAGTTTTTAAGGCAGTGTAACGTAGGTAGCAATTAGGGATTTTTTTTTGCCAAAAGACTTACAGATAGGGTCACCAGATTGCACTGAATATTATAGATAAAAGTGAGGGCACAGACTATTTTTATTTGTTCATGTGCTTGGCTGTATCTTCTCACTCACGCTTGAATCACTTGTACATTGAGCATATCAGAAATACTGATGGATTAGATCGGACAATGTGTAGATTGAGGTTACATCAATTTCTCCATGTTTCATATGGTTAATCAGGGTGTGCAAAGGCCAAACTAGTTATCGATTCTCTTCTGCCTCTGGATTAGTGTTGTTGTTAGAAAGCTTAAGTGAGGTAGTTGGGAAAATAACATCAGTAGCTGCAGTAGGGCAAGTGTCATAAATAAGCCATCCTGAGGCCACATTTTCTTTTTTGATTTAGGATTCCTCAAATGTTTTGGAGCAGGAAAAAATGAAGTGATTTATTCTTTTAATACAGGATTCTGATCTATTCTGCATTGACGTGGTTACATAAATTTCTTGCAAATCGAAGTTTGTCATGGTCGCTTCCATCTAATTCTTCAGCTGGTTGTGGTCTGGTCAATGGTGCCAATCTCTATCTAGCAGTTTACTTGCAGCATCAGTTGTTGTTGCTTCCCATTATTAGGGATAACCTCCAATAGCACATTGTCTTGCTTATCTTCAGATCTGTCTGCAGGAAGTTCACAGTAAAGCTGAAGTTTGCAGCAGTTGTCAACTTAAGATTCTGAATCAGAATAAGGTTTATTATCACTCACTTATATGATGTGAAATTTGTTGCTTTGTGGCAGCAGAACAGTGCAAAGACATAAAAAATTAATATAAATTGCAAAATAAATAGTGTAAACAAAAAGGAATAACGAGGTAGTGCTCATGAGTCTTTGGTAACATACCAAATCTCCTCAAACTCTGAATGAAGTAGAGATGCTGGCATGTCTTCTTCATGATTGCATCAATGTGTTGGGCCCAGGATAAATCCTTGTGGAGTGTAGAAACATTGCTGCTGCTGTTTTCATTATGATGTTTGTGACACCTATTATCTTATCGTAAAACCCAAAGCATCTTATCTTTATTAAGATGAGAAGTTTTAGCTTGCTGCCAACTAATTCATAAAACAAAATCTCAGCTTTTACTTGTGCTTTTAGCCCAATGCTTGCTTGTTGGCTTGAATTTTTTTTGGGGGGAGGGGGTGTTAACTCTTTCTTGTGATCTGATCAGAAAATGGTTTTACTCGGCCAAATTGGCAGAATTATCTTCTCAGGCTTAGATAGCAAATCGAGCAGCTCATCTGGCATATCTCTAAAGGGGATGAGATTCTTGCCTGTGACTCAAATGTTACTGAGTTACTAAAAATAAATCTGTTTGTTGAGGAAACAACCAGCTGCTATTGCTCAAGAAAATGTGGAAAATGAATTTGTTTTTCTCTTGGGAGCAAATATTTCTTTCTTCCCTCTAGTTAATATAATTCCCAAAGTATTACAAAAAATAGAGAATATAACTGGAACACTAGGTTTTGACTTTCATGGTAAGGCAAATTATAGAGTTACTCGGCAGCTGTAATCCAGATGTTGTAGTTTGAAGCATAGTGAATAGCAACGTCTTTTTTGTTTATTATACACAAGGCCACTGGATAGGGCAAAACTGATAAAATTTTGGATTGTGATCATGTAAACTTGTGCATTCAAAATGTGAAGTTTGACTTGGTCATGATTTACTGTGATCACACATTTCATTTTCTTAACCTGCAATTTTTCATTTTACTTTTATTCATGTTGGTGCTGAATGCTAATCATTGTAACTTGCTGTTGTGTAGCAGAACCTTGTTGCAGTTTTTAAATTTATTCATTTTCTAGGATCTTGGCATCGTTGGGAAGCTGTGTATTTATTGCCCATTCTAATTGGCTTCTTGAACCACTGAAGTCCTTCTGGTACAGATTTTCCCACAGTGTTGTTGGACTATTGAATGATTATATCAAAAAGGTCTTCGTTTGGTCATAGATTCTTCTGTGGTATAACCTAGGATGATTTCCAAAAGTTGGAATTAAGCAGCTTAAATTAGAATAAAACTTTTTAGTTACAAGAGTATGCATTATGGAAGACTACCTAGAAAAACATAATGTTTCTAAGTTCATCAACTGTAAGCAAAGTTCTCAAAAGCATAAAACTTAGCAATATTTGAAAACCTAGAGGAAAAGATAAAATTCCTTCAGGTTGCCTTAAAAAAAAGCATAACTTGAGGGCTTTGCTGTATAATAAGCCTTAACAAATGCCAATAAAATTTAAAATAAGCAGTTGATTGCACCAAAGGGATCAAAATGTAACAACACTATTCATCACTGAGACCAAAAGTCGCATGATGAGAAGCTTTAAAATGCAGTATCTGTCTAGGATCTGGAGTACACTGCTAGGGGTAATCATGCAGGCAATTGCAATTGTAACTGGACTAACTGGATATTTTTTTAACTGAGACTGAAATGGATTTGATGGGCCAAATAGCCTCTTTCCTTGCTGTAACCATTTTGTAAACAGGGAAAAGCTGCAAACCTGATTTTAAAAAATGTAATGAAATAGCCGAAATGCATGGCAGGCCTCTCTGCAACTAAAGTTAGATTAATTATGACTCTTTGGTGGGTACCAGAACTGAAGATAGAACCAGGCATTTTAGGAAGGTTGGTAAAGGGACAAGGGCAGAGAATAAGCTCAAGGCAAGAGGATGTTAATACTCAATTAAATATAGCTGATATAAAAGTTCAGTGGGATTGTGCATAAGTGCAAATAATTGAAAAGGGGCCGAAAAGAGTGACTGAAATAAAAAGTGAGATTAAAAAGTAAGCCAAAGATGGAATAGTTGAAGTTGAGAGAAAATCTTGCGCACACACGATTTATCATTAATGAGAAAAGAAAGTGAATGCATCTATCCCTCTGTGGATGAGATAACGCTAAATGAATCATGGAGGTTGATGCCCATGGTCTGTTAATGAATTGGTTATAATTTGGGAGAGTAATGGTGCAGAGTAAACCAACTAGATAAACTTGCAAGATTAAAGGTCATTCTTATAAGTTCATAATCACTTGATGCACTATCCCTAGCTGTCACTTTGGATACCATCTGCGGGGTTGTTATTTGACCCATCAGACAAGGTTTGTTTTGTATCCATGGATTGTTCAATCCACCTCCAAGTGCAGATTTTCAAGTCAGTCCATTTGGAGGTGTGCATGTCATACTGGGATATTCCTCTTGAATCTTGAGCCAGGTGGAAGAATACGGTCCCCATTCTGAAGGGCTTTTACAGTTGAAACATCTTTCAATTATAAAAGCCCTTCAGGTCACTTTCAGGCTAATGATGTGAACTTTTCACCTTCATATTATACCATGTCAATGTGGATATACAATCAACAAAGGAGGGGAGGGTTGTTGAGGAAATGCCTTTAAATTATGATGGCTTAAAAGGGTAGTTTTTCTTCTGCTAATTGACAATATGTGTTTGCTGCTGTCAATGTGTCTTCCAGTAAAATAATTTTAGACATGGATGATCTAACATCCTTCCAACTGATGGGGAAAAAAAATGGTAGCACATAACACATGACTTATGGTGCTACTGGAAGTGAGCAGCAACCAAATAAATCGTACTATGCAGTGTGCCCTAGACTTTCACTGTAACTGTATGAAGAATTTTCAAGTTATTAATTTAAGAAAACAGGCCACATTTTGTTCAGCCTTTGTTCCATTATATGTAACTGCGTTAACTATGTTAGGTAGTGGAAAAGTAGCATCTGTCTGATTTGAATAATGGTGTTATTCAGCCTCCCCTTCATAGACTCTGTCTATACTTCTTGCTGCCCCGGTAAAGCAGCTGACATAATCTAAGACCCCACCCACCCCAAACATTCTCTCTTCACCCTCCCATCGGGCAGAAGATATAAAAGCCTGAAAGCACATACCACCAGCCTCAAGGACAGCTTCTGTCCCGCTGTTATAAGACTATGGAACAGTCCCCTTGTATGATAAAATGGACTCTTGACCTCAAAATCTACTTCGTTATGCCCTTGCACCTTATTGTCTGCCTGCACTGCACTTCTTCTGTAACTGTAACTCTTTATTCTGCATTATGTTATTACTTTTTCCTTGTGGTACCTTGATATACTGATGTGATGAAATGATATATATGGATGGCATGCAAAACAAAGTTTGTCACTGTACATGTGACAATAATAAACCAGTTTACATATTTAGGTAGTAGATGCTATTTTTTCCACCACCTACACAATGCATTCAGATATACTGGAACAATGACAGTAATGTGGCTTATTTCCTTCAATTAATTGTGCTTGAGTATAACGTCTAACAGAAGATCCTCTCATGGTTACAGATTGATTCTTAAAGATCACCAGTTGTAAACCGCTTAACGTGTTTTGTAATGCTGGAAGAATGTTGATTTATCTTCTTTGTTTAAAATTAGTCTATAATTAAAATACTGATAAATAGTGTCTAAAAGGTATTAATGTAAAATATATACTGAATTCATATCTTCATGATTATGTACCTCTCCTTTGTAAAAAGAAAAATGTTTTTGTAGAAAGGCTTAAAAATGTTGATGTTAACAGTGATCTGAATGCAAAATATATTCATTTCCTATTAATTGTTTACACTGGGATGTTGGACGTATAATAGAACTTCAAGGGCTTAATTTACTCAAAATTTTCAGGTGGGTTAGTTTGATAAATACTGGTTTGGATTTTAATGGGCAAATTGATCCAATGTGCTGCTGAACTTTGGGAGGGAGGGTGGAGGAATCCCTTGAGCAATTTTTGTTTTTTGTTTGAAACTGGGTATTTTTGAATCTTAGTCAATAGTAGTTTATTTGATCATTATTGATTTGTGAAATGAGTTTATTTTCTAACTAAGGCAGTGCTGCCAACGTGACTTAAAGGGAGAAATAGAAATCATTACTATGTTTATTTGCTGCTGTTTGTGAAAGGAAATAGGTGAAAGGGAATATTGAAAATGACTTTTGATCCTGACATTTTTTTGATATTATTAACCTATTTGAAGGGGAATGTTTCAGACCTTGGTTCTTTGTTCAAGGCTCTATCTATAGAACCTTTTCAGTTTTGTTCTTTCATACCCAATGAGTATTTATGTAAATTATTAGAAAAAATGTTCAAAGTATCCGTGTGTTTGTGTGTTTATACATATATATTTGACCTATCACATTCATTTCAGCCAAAACATTATTTAGATTACTCCCCAATTTCTGTATGTAGCCCTGTAGGTTATAGCATTTCATTTGCTCATTTGGGTAATTTTTAATAATGCAACATTTCTATCTCCATGGCCCTTTGGAATAGTGAATTCCAGATCCCCACTGCTAAGTGAGAAAGTTATCCCTTAAACCTCTTCTAATCCTTCTATCAATTAAAAATGGGTACCCTACTTAGTGGCCTCCCTAAAAGAGATGGGTCCTTACTGTTCACCCTAACTATCCCATAATTTTATAAGTCCGAGGGAAACAATCTCAACTTGGCCTTTTTCTCCTCTGATCTAAAATTGTACAGTCTTGGAAAATACAAACTACTCTGTACCTTCTCTAGTTCTATCAGATGCTTCATGTATTGTGATGGCCAGAACCGTGCACAGACTCTGGCATGTTTACAGTTCTAGCTTGCCCTCTGTGCTCTTGTATTCTCTGTCTCGGCCAGTAAATCCTCTTTCCTTTAACTTCAGTTTTGCTCCTAAACTTAAAATATGCAGTGTATTTTCACTCTTGTTCATGTTTATAGCTTAATAAAAATTTATGGCACAGAAAGATACTGTCTCTCTGATGGTTAAAACACGTTATTTACATTTATCCTACTGTTCAGCACTTGGTCCATAGCATTGTAGGTTATAACATATCCAGGTAGTTGAGATGAAGATTTTTATCTCAACTATCTTGTCAGGTAGCAAGTTCCAAATGATTGCCACTCTTTGGCAATTTTTTTCCCTCATCTCCCCAAATATTGCAACCTTAAATCAGTTTCATCAAATATCTGTTTTTATGTTTGGTGTGAATTATATTTTTGTTAAACTTTTTAGGAGATTGTGGCATTGAGAAAATTTTGCATTGACTTATTTCCAGTTCTCCAGGGGTTAAATATTGTAGCATCGATGACTGGCAAAATTCTTTTTGACTTTATGTTCTTGAAATATTTGATGTTTGTGTGTTAACAGTTTATACTTGACCGATATTTATTTCTTGTTGCAGGATTTGGCAGAAAGGATGTTGTTGAACACCTCTTACAAAATGGTGCAAATGTTCATGCTCGTGATGATGGTGGTTTGATCCCACTTCATAACGCCTGCTCATTTGGTCACGCAGAAGTGGTCAGTTTGCTGCTGTGTCACGGAGCAGATTCAAATGCTCGAGACAATTGGAATTACACTCCTTTGCATGAAGCAGCAATCAAAGGAAAGATTGATGTCTGCATTGGTAAGTAATTTAATAATATTGCATGATTATTGATAATGGAAAGAGGTTTGATACAAAAATGGTTACAGTTAAAAAGTTTCAGAAGTGACGATGGCAGGAAGGTGTCATTTGATTTTCTTTTCCATTTCAGGAAAATCAAATAAGTTCCTTTAACCGAATACTTTTAATGCAAAATATCCACTTTCAAAAGGTAGCAAAAGCTGGGCCAAAATCTTAAAAAACTGTAATCTTGAAACTAGTTGGGATTACTATACAAGCATGTTTAAAATCAGGATTACTTGGAATAAATTGAGGAATCCCTGAAAGTAAATTAAACAAAAATATCTCAGAATTAAGTAGAGGTGCACAGGGTTTATTTTCAAAGGTAAAATGGAAATGAAAGTGGTAGAAATGAAATGGTCCTCAGAAACTTCAGGTTTTCTTATTTCTAGATGTCTTTTCCATCATTTTGGAGATCACTGGTTCTACTTTTGAGACCACAAATAATCATCTTGGAAAGAATACAGATATATTAAGTATGAAAATCATCTGCATGCTTCAGTACAACTTGGCAGAAGCTGTTTCCTTTGTTAGTGATGTGACCGGAATATTGCAACTGTTTATATATGGTGAAATGTAACACTCAGGAACTTATTCCTGGAAAATCAACATTTCTCGTATCGCTCCATTACTGTAGCTGTAGTTCATCTTATTCACACTGTGGGGTGAACTCCTAGTTCTTGGAAGGAGAGTGCTTAAATGTTTACGTTGCATCAGTCTCTCCCCCCACCCCCATCCACACCTTTACAAGTTTAGGTGAGCCCAATATTGATTAATAGCTTATAATTGAAAAACCTGTTGTCCCTTTTTTCCACTAGTACTGGGAAGATTGTAGTTACAATAGGTAGCTGCAGGAGTGTTAAGAATCATTGATAGGTTTCCATCAATGGGTGAAATTCATTGGCATAACCTAGATCAGTTTAGCTTTAATTCATTGTAATTATAAAAGCTTTCTACATGTGAAGTATGGTTCTGATGAACAATGTTCTCTAAATGTTGAAGCAGAGTGCATATTTTTTATAAGGGTAGATAATTGTTTTTAAAAGAAACATTGTATGTTTTGGGAAGTGAATTGATGACTAGCATTAACCTGGTGGACCGTAAAGTTAAATACCAGTATGTAATTCTTCTATTTCCTACATTATAATCTTCAGACTGTGGTTATAAACTACTTTTGTCCTGAATTTAGCTGATTTAGCCATAGCAATTTTTTTGAGTTCATGTTGGGCTATCTTCAACAATGCAAGGTGTAGGTCACTTCCTATTAATTTCAGGTAGACCAAAGAAAGTAGTCCATAATATATTTGAAATCCTGTGAGATAAGACCAGAATTCCTTAACGTATATAAGAGCTGATTGGAGAATATTGATTACTGACCCCGAAGCTGTGCAGTACAAGTCTTGGAGATTAGTATGGCATTCTCTGTCCTTCGACTAAGTAGAAGAGTGCCTATTTGTTCATGGGGGTTGAATTTCTCTCAAAGGATGAAGATTAAACTTATTTCAGGGCATCTGATATGAACTTTAAGTCACTTCAACCCCAGATTTTTAAGGAAAGCTCTAGTAGAACCCTGGAGAAAAACCAATGGCTAAAAGAACGGATAACATATCCATGAAATGTTAAATGATTTTATCAATTTTGTTTTGCTTCTAGCTCTTTGAAAGGGCTGAGTGCCTGCCTTAAGAAATATCCAACATTATCTCTATTGTTAATTTGTAGAAAAATCAACAAAGGAATGAAAAGGACAGAGTTAACATATAATTTCTATTGATTTTACCTACAAAGTGAATAATGTATTCAATGCTATAGAATTTAAACAGCTGAGCATGAGGTCTATGGAGAAAGAGAACCAGTTAGCTCTATAGGTTAATGACATTTCATCAAAATTGGAAAAGATTGCAATTTAAAACTTGTTACATGTTTAGAGAAAAAGAGAAGTATGTGGTAGGATAAAAGACGGGCAAGGTTAAGTGATAAAAGAAATGATGGTGCGAGATAAAAGCAGATGGTAATAGGATAAGTAAAGAAGCTGAGAGTCACAGAAGTGAACTGAATGAAATGTTCTGTGAAGCAGTCACCCAGGTCTTATTGTATCCCAAGTAAAGAAGATTGCGTCATGAGCAGTGAACCCACTCTATATATAATTGAAAGGATTACAAGGAGGTTGTAAATGCGTTGGACAGTGCATGAAGCTTGGGAAAGGAAAACATTTGGGCTTGCATGACTAGGTGTGTTGAGAAAGAACAGAGCCATAAAACTCAACCCTTCATTCTTCACATGTTCCATCAACAGCTATTCCCCTCCCATCCTTCTGATATGTCAGTTTCTGGAGATAGTTCCTTGATCAACTTCTGTCCTAAGCCCACTAGCTCTTCCCCACCACACTATGATGATAAGTACATTTCCTCTTTTTTTTCTGTAAGGACTCTTCCTCCCCGTTTCTCTGGTAGTTAATCTGAAGAATGTGGGCACTAGTGGAGGGATAGTGAGAACAAGAACATCTCTGAGGAAGAGGGGAAGGAATGGGAACAGAAATGTGTGAAATAGAATGAGGATAGTTGAGCCTCCTGTCAAGCTTAGGTATGCACAAATACAGTGGGCTTGAAGCAACAACACTTGTTCAGCATGCTGTAGCCTTCTTGGGCTCAGCACATTTGCTTTATTATCACATTGCCGTGCCTTCTTGCTTTCAAATTGGCTATTTGTATCCATTTCAGTGGTGGAAAATATAGTGAATGGAGATTGTATATAGAACTCAACCAGAGTCAAATGATGCTGTGAATGAGATGATAAATACATTTATGTGCTTACTCATCTTTTCAACAATTTTGATTTTTTTTCTGCTTTCTATGTGCACTTGATAAGTTTTCCTGGGCAGTTCTCAAAAAAAAGAGGAAAGAGAAACAGAGTTAACATTTCAGGTTGAAGAACCTTCATCAGAACTGGGAAATCTGTTTTCAATTTGTTCTCAATTTTACTTTTCAACTCAACTTTACTAAAAGATTTAGTTCTATCTCTTTTGAGGAGATGGTCAGTCACCAAAAGTTGACGATTTTTTTAAAAATTCAGCTTGGTGGCTGTATTGTTTTCCTCATATTTATATTTATAGGGCAAAGCATTTTTACAAAAGCAAAAAAAAACTGCTATGTAACATTATAAGCATATGATAACCAAAATTGTTCATTAGCCTTCATTTAATAATACGTTTTCCTGGTTTGACGTTACAAGTTTTCTTCACCCAGTCCTACTGTTCAAGTTTTCCAAATCACATTCATCAAATATGTGAGAAGGCCAGTAGTAAAGCCTTTCTATCAATGTGACACTTGAGTTAATAGCTCAGCATTTTGGGAGCGGTCCTTTGTCCACTGTGAAAGCAGCTTGGTAATTCTCCATTGCGGCTAAGCTTAACATTAAAATAGGTGACAGGGTTAAATATTGGTCTCTCTTTGTACTATTAAGTTGGTTTAAGACTAGCTTCTTCACTTAAGGGTGTTTGAATGTTTACATGCAGCAATCATTATTCCTCCCCATCTCTCAGTTTAGAAAACCCCTGCAAATTTTGCACTAGAATTTTCAGCACATAAGTTTTGTTGAGAAAGAGACAGAATTGCCTATTGCTTTCAAAACCATGGGTGCAATTATCATTTATTTGAAACCTTCCCCAATATTCTTGGAAAGAGGGGAGAGCAAGTATTTCAGTTTGTATTTCTAGCCAGTGCTAAATGGTCTCTTTCTCTCCCTTCCTCTTTCCCTCCCCATTCACCTAATAATACTGCGGAAAGTTTAATGTGAATTACTTTTAAAAGCAAGTAAATAGGCACTTATGCATGTTGCTGGTTGAAGTATAACAAAGCAACAAATTGATTTGAAGCATCTGCATTCTCTAATATAAAGAGGATTTAAAACATCAAATAAAAATAAGGTGTACTTGCATGAATTAAATGTTGATCCAGTGCTTTGGATCTTGATTAAAATGAAAGTTATGTATTTCTAAAGCATTCAGAAAGCTTGAGTTTGGGATTTATAGTTGTGCAGTATAAATACTTCAACATTCCAACCTTATTCCTAGTGTGAGTTTTAAAATTTGTTCATCCTTTTAAAAATGTATATGAATCAGATCCCATATTATTTGTTTTTTTTGACTATGGTAAGCTTTGGCTGCAGTGAAGATTTTGTAAAATTTATTACAGTTTATTAGAATTTATTACAATTTGAAATTTACCTTTCTCTTTTTGAACTAGAGAACTCAGCAGTAATCTCAATGAAAATTCCATTGCAATGAGGGATAGTAGTAATGTTTGTTTCTATGACGTACGGTCATCTAGCCCAGTGACTGCAGAATTAACTAAAATAATATATAAAATTTTTTGATGGTGTAGAATGTAAATTGGAATAAGTCCAACTAGGTACTTGAGGGGGATAGTTATAAATACAAATCATCGACAATTTAAAGGAATTTGCAATATTAAGCTTTCCATACATGAATAACTTGTGAAAGCTTGCAATGTTTAGATCAAAGGTGCATTCCAAAAATTAGGCCTGTGTGGACACGTAGTGAGATTGAATCTGAAAATGAGTAATTTTGAATAAGCTGTGATTTAAATGATTTGGTGGCCATTCATTGGATCAGTGTACTACCAAGTATTATTTGTTGATTACCACATAATCAGATTATTATATGCTATGATATAAATTAATCTATTGTATTTATGCTGTCAGTGTGTTGAGGTTTATGTAAGTAGAAAGATTTCAGCCCATCAGACAATTGTGCAGTAGCAGTTGTATATTGGATTGCTGAGTTAAAGGTGCACTGTGGCAAACCAAGAAGCATGTCATTGATATTGACATTTATGTTTACTGCTGGGCACATTGCTTCTGAAAATTTGGAAAGTGCGTTGTATCACATGGATGTTCTATATTATCAAAGTCATAGCCTATTTGATCCTTTGATTTAATTGACCATGGTAAGCTGCTGCTGCATTCCACACTTTATGCAATATGTTGTTCATAATATCTGGAAGTAATATTGTTTGTGTCCTAAAAATGAGATGCTGCTTCTATTTTCTATGTACAGTTCTTCTGCAGCATGGAGCTGATCCCAACATTCGAAATACTGATGGGAAAACTGCTCAAGACTTAGCAGATCCTTCTGCAAAAGCTGTACTAACAGGTAAAAGAAGTTTAGCTTTGCCAGTGTGCCTTTGCATATTTTGCTGTTTCTCCTCAATTCCCCCACTATAGTCCTACTGACTTTGGTACTCTGTTATATTGAAATCAATTTATAAACTTCGTTCTTAGTATTATATACAATCAGTAGCAAGCATTAGTTTCTGCAAACTGCTGCTTGTTAAATTACTAAGTATTAGTGTTTATTTTCCTGAGACAATGTTCATATTCTTGAAATAATTTTGCAATCAACATAAAAAGCTAGTTAGCAAAAGAGAAATGGGGTTAGGCCACTCTTCCTTAATCTACAATTCTGATAGAAGATGGCATATTTTTACTTGCACTTTATTTACCTATCTTTAGCACTTTTTACTGCTCCAGTGCTTTTGATATGGGATTTCCACTACACCAAAATTTCCTGTGGTATTTTTGAATACACCTCTTTCAGTACTTGAAATTTAACACAACTTCAAATCAACAAAAACAAAACTAATCAAACAATGTAATAACTGTCACAGAGCAGGATCATTACGAAAAAGGATAATTTATTGTAGTGATGTTGCTTAATGGATAGATTTTGGCAAAGAGACCAAATTTAACTCCTGGGTGAACTCAGCAGGTCAGGCAGCATCTATGGAGGGAAATAAATAGTCAACATTTCAGGTCAAGACCCTTCATCAGGGCCTCGACCCAAAACGTCAACTGCTGAGTTCCTCTAGTATTTTGTGTGTGTTGCTCCAGATTCCAGCATCTGCAGAATCTCGTGTCTCGGTAACTCCTGGGTGTTTTTTGAATGGTCATCCTCCATATCCATTTGTGAGAGATCAACTCTTAGCAAAAAGATGGCTCCTCCCTCAGTGCTGCACTGAAGTTTTAATCTAGCCTTTTGTGCTCAAGTCTCTGGAGTGGCCTCTGAACTGTGAATCTGACTCCATAGTAATAGTGCTATCATTGAGAAGAGATTGGTACAGATTGAGCTGATCGTGGCTCCTGCTTTGTGGTCTTCCCCATGCTATCCCTGCAGCTGTACTAAGATTTTGTGGCTGTGCAGCTCTCAGTATACTGTTAGCGTCTTGTAAGATACAGCAAACCACGCATGACAACTAGGGAGTAGACAGCAGGTCCTGCTTGTGACAGTTCATATTTCATTATATAGTGGTGATGTAATTTTTCTATAATTTATGCCTTTTAATACCTGGTAATTTGGTGATGTAATTTTGTGCATCTCTCCTTGCATGAGGTTTAGTTCAGATAAAACCAAAAATCTAGCTGACAAAAATCTGAAGTTATTGCATGGATGGTTTTCCTTAATAATAAACTTAACATTGTTCTCTATCTTCCAAATTCAATTCATGCAATTTTTTTAATATTTGTTATTCTTTTTTTGAAAAAAAACTCACTTATCTCTCTGCTCTCAACCTCTCCCCTATTCTTCTTTAAAATTCAGTCTAATATTATTGTCTTCATATTTCCTAAAAATAATTAAACTTCCTTGAAAATAAGTAATTTGAAAAGATTAAGGATTTTATTTTCTTCTGTTGATATTTCATGTTTACTTCACTCTTCACATTGCTATCATTTTCCTAAATTACTTCACTCTTCACGTTGCTATCATTTTCTCTAACATGAAACTCTTTCAAAGATCAGAGATGGTGGGTAGGGCCTTCACTGACCCCTTGGAAGATGGACAACTTTTGTACATCTTCCTTTGCATGAATTTTCAGACTATGCTTTATAGATCTCAGTGCTTGGCACTGAAGATCACTGTTGCAAATGAACTCTTGTAACAATATTTTTAATTATTTCAAAATGACAAGAGATGCTGAATCTTAGGTTAATGGAAGAATTGGCATTGTCAAAATGTATCATTTTGTCTGTGACCTACAGGGAAAAAAATTAATGGAACAGTTCCACAGAAATTAAACAAAACTTCGAGTCATAAAGATAGTTAAAAGGCATCTTCAAAAAAGCTATGTGGATCAGCATCTGTGCGCAAAATTTATATGTGCAACCCCTCTGATTGCTTGATCACCTACATGCAAGCAATAGTACAGCTAAATAGGGAAACTCAGTCAACTACAAAAAAAAACCATAATGTATTCACTCATCTCCCTCTGCTCTCAACCTCCCCGCTATTCTTCTTTAAAATTCAGTCTAATATTATCATCTTCATATTTCCTAAAAATATGAAGTGGAACCAATGCTAAAAGGAATCACTAAAGTGCATTACTGACAGCACTGATATCAATCTGCAAGTGCAGGCCATTTTTGGGGTCTAGCACCACTTGCTCCATGTATTGACAAATTACCAGAATTTTAAAGTCCCTATCATCACCACCTTATGGTTGTGATGGTAATTTTTGTCTCCACACCACTTCCATTTGGTTGCACATCTCTCCCCATGCCTGAAATTTCTGTGTTAACAAGCACAACAGTGAACCATTTGTATTTAAGCTGGATCTTTATATCTTAATGAATCAGTAGATTGTCTTTCTCTTCTGTTGCATTATGAGTTAACAGGTTTGGTACTAAATAGGTACGCTTATCATGTTGGAACATATCTGTGGTGTAGATTACAGGAATTTGTTGAGAACAAGAGCAAGTCATTCATTGTTTGTGCAATAACCAGTGGAAAAAAAAATTGTGTTAAAGTGTCAATAATCGCAAGGTGGCAGTCAAGTAGGTGGTTGTCGTGAATTAGGGAAGCCTAGCACTTAATGCTATGAATAGAGTAACTGAAGTATATCTGCATTGCTTGCTTGAAGAGGTGTAAAACTAACCTAAGTCATTAGTAGTGGTGGTTCTCTTTTGGGTTTTAGCATCATTGCTTTAAAGTGCGGTAGGATATGGACCTGAAGTATAGTTTTCTGGTTATAGCAACAGTTAGACTTTTTCTTTTAATCATGCAGGTGAATACAAGAAGGATGAGCTTCTAGAAGCAGCAAGGTAAGTGTCAGTTAATCTTCTTATAATTTGGTTCATAATGGTTATATGCATTTTGGTTTATATATCATGAATAAAAGGGAATTTCTTAAAGACTGTTCAAGGCAATTTTGTCACTTCCAGTTTTTAAATGCAAACAAAAAATATAGTTTACATAAGATGCATGTTTTCTGAAATGGATCACATAAATTGAATTGCTGATATTCCTTTTCCCTTGATTTCACATATTTTAGTAAAATCTGCTGAAATCTAATTTAGAGCCACTTTCTTTGACATGCTTCACTCTGATTATCTTTTCTACCTGCTCTTTCCGAAACATTTGGCTCTTTCCTGTTATTTAGTATTTCAAGCGCAGATTGCCTGTTAAGTTTTTCTCCAGTGTATGCAAGTCCTGACAGCAAATATTAACAGGCTTTTCAACTAGGTTGATTTGGCAGGGCACAACAGATAATCTTAATTTGCTTTCTATTTATTGGAATGGAATAGAAATAAGATGTTTGAATCCTAGTTGGTTTTGTTTATTTGTAAACTGGGGGTCCTGAGCCAAACATATTTTGAAAGAGGAATGATCCCAGCTCAGAAAATCAAAAATAATCCATTTGGGTGAGGCTGAGCTACAGCAAGAGGTGGAATACTTTGGTGGGAGATGTCTGTAGACTTACAAAACAATTAGGGGGGCATGTAATATTGCTAATATAATAATAGACACATTCATTAGGCAAACCAAATGAGCAGCAATAATATGGAGGATGAATTCCTGAAGTCTATAAGAGATGGTTTTTGAGATCAGTATGTTGGGGTTTTTTTGTATGGGGGAGGGGTGGTGTGGTGTAGTGCAAGCCTTCTGTGATCTAGTATTGTGCTGTGAGGAAGGGTTAATAATCTGGTTGTTGAGGGGCCTTTAAGGAAGAGTGATCATAATGTGATATTTTAAACCAAAATTGAAATTGATTTAATTCAGTTCTAGATTTAAGCAAAGCAAACAATGAATGCACTAAGTGTAAGGAATCTGCATTAAAATATGTGACAGCAAACAATGTTAGCATTTAGAGTCATTCATAGTTTACAGCAAATAAATATCCCTTTTAAAGCACAATAACCCAACAGAAAATGTAATTCAGCTGTGGCTGATAAGAGAAGTTAAAGATTGTATTACAATAAAGGAAACAACGTAAAATGTTGCTGAAAAAACCCTAGACCTGAGGTCAGGGAAAATTTCAAAATTCAGAAAGGAGAATGAAGAAATTGAGGAAAGGGAAAGTGTAATATGAGAGCAATCAAGTATAAAACATTGTAAAAAGGAAACCAACAATGACCAAAAGTTTACGTGGGTCTCTTATAGAATGAGACATAGAAATTATAATGGATATAAGGAAATGGCAGAGAAATGAAACAAATGTTATGTATCAGCCTTCATGGAAGATGACAGAGAAAACCTCCCTGAACCAGTGGAGAGTATCATGTCAAGACTGAATGATCGGAAAGAAATTAGCACTTCTATTTGAGTAATGAACAGGACTGAAAGCCATTAAATCCCAGTTCCCATTGTCATGCATCTTGAGGTTTTGAAGGAACTGACTTTGGATGCAGTGGTTATTCCATAGATTCTAGAACAGTTCCCACAAATTGGAAGGTAACAAACATATGAGAGGAGGGAGAGAGAAAATGGAGTACTATAGACCAGTTAGCCAGGTGTCAGTTATAGGGAAAATGCTTAATCTTATTAAGAAAGGGCATATAGAAAATAACAATATGATTGATGGTGCATTGGATTTATGAAAGGGAAATCACATTTGAAAAATCTGTAAATGCAGTTTGAGATGGTTGCTATTAGAATGGATAATGGGGAGTCAGTGGATGTGTATTTAGACTTTTCAGAAGGCCTTTGATAACGTACACACAAGGTTATCCGACATATTTAGAGCTTGTGGAATTGAGGATTGGTTAATAGTCTGTAAACAGGGTAGAATTACAGGGGTCATGTTCTGGTAGGTAGACTGTGACCAGTGGGGTACCACAGTGATTGGGGGCCCCAGATGTTCACTATCCATATCAATGATTTGGATGAGAGGACCAATGTAATTTATAAAAGCTGGAGATACAAAGTTAGGTACCAGTCTGTATTGTATGGAGAATGCAGAGAAGCTTTAGGCTA
The DNA here is from genome assembly GCF_009764475.1 of Pristis pectinata. Classification (NCBI taxonomy): domain Eukaryota; kingdom Metazoa; phylum Chordata; class Chondrichthyes; order Rhinopristiformes; family Pristidae; genus Pristis; species Pristis pectinata. Next base: position 56,943,866 of record NC_067411.1, on the reverse strand, counting down.
ATTACCAAATGGCATGATGGTGCAGCTGGGGACCAAGCTTTAACTTTGATCTTGGGTACTGTCTGTGTTGAGTTTGCACATTTTGTCTCTGACTGCCTGGATTTCCTGGTTTCCTCCTGCATCCCAAAGATGTGCTTGTAGATTAATTGGCCATGTTTAATGCCCTTAGTGTAGGTAAGTGGCAAAAGAATCAAAGAGGAGTTGATAGCCACAGGGAAATGAGAGTGAGAATGAAACTGAATGGATTGCTCTGCTTGGAAACTGGGATGGACTCAATGGTCTGAATGTTCCTCCACCTGTGTCAAAATAAGCAATGATGTGTGAGCACATGGCAATTGGAATATAATTTAGAAACGCGAAGTCAACCACTTTGGTAGAAAAAAATAGAAGAATGGAGTATTTTTTGTACAGTAAAAGATTCAAAGGAGTTGGTGTTCAGAACGATCTGTGCTTGTAAATATTTCGCTGAAAGTTAACATGCAGGTACAGCAAGAAGTTAGGAATGCCTATAATATGTTGTCCTTCATTACAAGAGGATTTAAGTACAACGGGCCTACTGGAATTACATTGGGTCCTGAAGTGTTGTTAACAGGTCGGTTCTGTCCACATAAGGCACAGTACACTTCTGGTAAAGGGACTCTGTATTGATTTCTAATACATGGTGGGGTGGGTTGCCACTTGAGAGATTAAGCCAATTTGGTCTACATTCTCAAGTTTGGAAGATTGGGTAATATCTCATTGAAACGTACAGAATTCTTATGGTGCTGGACAGGCTAGATGCAAGGATGGAGACACGGGACTGCAGATGCTGGAACCTGGGACAAAACAGTTTCTCCCATAAATAAAAGGATGATGTTTCTTCTTCCTGAGAGGTCTCAACTTAAAGGGTTGGCTATTCAAGGCTGAGGTAAAAAGCAATTTGTTCACAGAGTTATGAATTTTTGGAATTCTCTATCCAAGAGGTCTGTGGAGGCTCAATTGCTGAATATTTTCAAGACATTGATAGAGTTTTGGATGTTAATGGAATTAGGAGATATGGGATTAATGGCAATTAAGAATATGGCAGAGGAATTAAACAACTTCTGTGTGTATCTTCATGACAGAAGACACGAAAAAACCAAGGATATTGCAAGAATGAACTGAAGGAAATTAGTAAAAACTAAGTTGGCTAGACTAAAAGCTGATAAATCCCAAGGATTTTATAATTACATCCCGAGTTTTAAATGAGATGGCTATTAAGATGGATACAGTGAATGTTCAGCTTGCATCTTCCAGATTTTGACTAATGGGGCACCTCGGGGACTGGTACTTGAGGCCCCAACTGTTCACTATCATTATCAATGGTTTGGCCGAGGGGACCTAATGTCACATCTCCAAGTTTGCTGATGATACAAAACTAGGTAGGATTGTGAGTAAGAAGAAATATGTAAATAGTCTTTAGGGGTAGGGTTGGTTTGGATGAACTGAATGAGCAGAAAATGGCAGATCCAATATAATGTGGGAAAAATGTGAAGTTTAGTGCATAAAACAGAAAAAACATTTTTAAATGGTGAGGATTGCTGAAAGCCAGTGTGTGGGTGATGCAAGCAGTAAAGAAGGACTTTATCATGAGGATTTGAGTATAGGAGAAAGGTGTCTTGCTACAATTGTATAGGGTCTTGGTGAGGTAGCACCAGGAGGACTGAGTAGAGTTTTGGTGGTCTTACCTAAAACAGAGTATAACACCATTAAGGATGTGTAGCAAATGTTCACCAGACTGGTTCAAGGGATGGGCTGGTTTGCCGTAGAAATTAAGTAGACTCGGCCTGCCTTTTCTACCATTTAGAATAATGAAGCTTATAAAATCCTTGCACACCTCAGCAGAATGGATGCAAGGAAGATATTTCCCCTGGATGAGGGGTCTAGAACTAGTAGTCACACTCTCAGAATAAGGAGTAAGCTATTTAGCACTGATGTGAGGAGAAATTTCTTCATGCAGAGAGCTACCAATCTTTGGAGTTCTCTGTTGTGGGGGCCCAATCATTGATTTCATTCAAAACAGTGATCAGTAGATTTCTGGATGTTAAGGGATATGGGGATAGTTCAGGAAAATGGAATTGAGGTTGAAAATTAGCCATGATCTTGAAAAATGGCAGCACGAACCATGATATCATTGTTTGGTGGAAAATGCACACAGGGCTTGAGTGGCCTGCTGCTGCTTCTGTTTCCAAGGGGCTTGGGAGTCCTAGTTTAAGGTTAATTTACAGGTTGAGTTGATAGTAAGGAAGGCAGATGTAATGTTAGCGTCATTTTGAGCATTTGATAGCTCTGGGCCTGTACTCGATGGAGTTCAGAAGGATGAGGAGGGATCTCATTGAAACTACTGAAAGGCTTGGATAGAGGACGTGGAGAGGATGTTTCCATTAGTAGGGGAGTCTAGGATCTGAGGGCATATCCTCAGTAAATCCCTTTAGAACTGAGATGAGGAGGAATTTCTTCAGCCAGAGGGTGGTGAATCTGTGGAATTCATTGCTACCTAGGGCTGCAGAGGCCAAGGTCATTGGGTGTATTTAAGGCAGAATCCATAGGTTCTTGATTGGTGAGGGGGTTATGGGGAGAAGGCAGGAGAATGGGGTTGAGAAAGGAATAAAAAATCAGCCATGATTGAATGGCAGAGTAGACTCGATGGGCTGAATGGCCTAATTCTGCTCCTACATCTTATGGTCTTATGGTTTCCTAGTGGAAAAAAATTCAAGTGAAGACTAATTATTGGAGTGGAGTAGAGGAATTTTCCTTTATGGTTTTTCTTACACAGTTCTTTACAAGGGAGTCTTACATTTTGGAGAACTCTTATGTAAAACTGTATTTTACATCATAGCCCAAAAATGCCTTTACTTATAAACAATATATACACTTGCTAAGTGAGCTAATTGTTACCATGGAATCTCCATTGTGGGACTCGTGTTATAAGAGCTGAGCACTTGTTCTTAAAAAGTTAGTGTTGAATCACAGGCATCCTGTTAAGAAAATGCTCTCTTCTTATCTCCCTGTCCTCTCTTTCCAATCATAGTTTGGATGTGGACTTCTGTGCCATACCTCTAAATCCTTGTTGTGACAGGAAATGTGGCTTAGATTTAAAGTACAGGTGAGATCGGCCATATAACCCAGAAACACTCTAATAATATTGTTGCAAAAACAGGAGTGAACAACAAAAGTCAACACATAGATCTAGAATAGTGAGCAGGTTGGTTACTATTTCACATATTTTATAGATATTACTTTTTGAGGGTTTGTGTAATTTCATTTACTGTAATTTGAAGTGTAATTGCAATGTCCAAAAGTTTGCAATAACAGCTACCTTCCTTTCTATGATAGATCACTATTGCTTCTCAGATCAGGTTCAGAGAAACTTTCAAAATTAGTTCTTTTTTTAAACTGCCTTTATTTATAAAATTCTTCATTTTTCAAAACATCTGTTTAGTTGTTAAAGCTGATAAGTTCTGATCAGTATTTTTATTTCCCAAATACTTTCTTACCTTTCTAGGAGCGGTAATGAAGAGAAGCTCATGGCTCTGCTTACTCCACTAAATGTGAACTGTCATGCCAGTGATGGAAGAAAAGTAAGAAAACATATGCTTCTCTACATTTATTATTTCAACAGAGCAGTCCAGGAACATAATAAACTTGGTTAACTTGAAAAATGTCAGACCTATATTTAATTTTGATTTTCAAATTTACAAAGGCACTTACAAGTAAATGCTCATGAAGTTTATAGTAATCCCACGCCACACATAGCAATTAAGAATGCACTACACTTTAGTGAAAGTTTGTTGTCACTAGGATTTCAGGTATTATGTTCACTTGAAATGTGGGAAAAAGAAGTGCAGTGTGTCTGGAGAAAGCATCTTGTGACGTATAACACAGATGAAAATTCTGGTACTAGTAGGTCTGATGCTGATTGTCAGCATGGTAGACACAGTATGAGGTCTTGAATTCAGAGGATGTTAAGACATGTATTGTGTAATCTTTGAGATGTTTTGGCTTAAGAGTTGTGATTTTGTTTTTCCTGGAGTGTAGCACTGTCAAATGTACTTAATGGCCTCATAACAATATTTATATTTGGTAGAGTGACATGTAATTTTTGTGCTAGGTCAGTGGCGTCAAACTAGGTTTATATTTTCAACCTGATTTTACATCTGTGTATTCATCATGGGCCACTTTTAGCAAAAGGTGTTTGGAGATCCAGGAGAGGAGTTGGAATATATTGTGCAAGTTTTACTCTACAAAAATAGACTCAGTATATTACCTATTTCTGGTCACACGGTCTTGGACCAAGATCAGTGCCTTATTGCTTCTTAGTGCTTTTAAGCATATCTTCTGGCTGCTGAGATCAACACTGGCTGAACATTGAAGGGATTTGCAGTGACTTGTGACTTACATGGGACCATGCTAAAAATTGCATGAAAACTTAGGTGGAATATGTGCATTCAAGTTCAACAGAGGCCTCAACAGCAGGCCTTAATTAACACTGAAGGCTATTCAAATTATAATAAGGAAGATTTTTTTTTGGAGCAGAAGTAGGCTACCTCTCTCTCAATCATATACCTATCCAATGGCTGGTATTTACTTTGGCCACCCTCCTGTCTGTCCCCAGGCTGGTGGTGGATGTCTTCATAAGAGGGTTGGTATTCATTTAGTATATTGGCATGTATGTTGCAGGTGGAAAGTCAGATTAGATGAGTGCAGTTTCAGGTGAAGTGGTTTCCAATCATGGCAGGAAATGAGTAAGAAGTTTTCAGTTTAACTTATCCCTGCTTTCGTAAAGTAGTGATGGCAATAACTGTGAAATCTAAGACCCAAAGTTTTTATTTGATTGAAAAATATGGACTAAGAAGGTAGAAGATAAAATCATCAGATGTAGAAATTTTCCAGAGAATTCAGTGGAACCATACAAATGGCAGTATTAAATGTATTGTGTTGCTAATCTGATCATATCAAAGCAACATTTAATATAAACACTTCAAAGCTAACCCTGAAAATGCTGTTATAAAAAGTAATTTCCTTGTGCAAAAATATTTCAAGTGATGCAATTTTTTTTTAGTATGAACCCCATCACTTAAACATTGCATTAAATATCAGTTCTTGATATACAAGTTAATTGACTATTGTGTGTCAATTTTGTTTCAAAATAGAGATCAGCCAACTACAGAAAATTGACCATTCTAGGTTTCCTAGGTTCTCAAATGATTGGTAGTTGGCTGGTTGTCTGATTTAATTTGCTTGGTACGCTAAGTGTCTACTGCAGGTATCATACATAGCTTATATTGCTTTTTTTTTAAACCTGTATATCATGAAAACAGAGAAAATTGTTTTTTTTTGGGTTTTCAGCCCAAACTTGATAGGTATAAAATGTAAATTAAAAATCAAAGCAGGTAGTAGAGAAACAAATCAAACAGCTTTTGTATTGTTTTTCATTTTAATAGAGAATACCCAGGTTTCACCTGATCAAAAAGTTAGTATTTTATATTTAGCATCTGTGTTCAGTTATGAAGTACTTACATGCATATGGTTTCACAGAATGGGTATAATGAAACAATTAACACTTTTTAATTAATGATCTTCTTGTTAAGAATTTTATACGTAGTTTGCTATCACAAATGTTTTTGGGCAGAACCTAAGCTCAGACTGGTGTATAGTGATCACTTTTACTAAATAAGAATTTTTTTTTCATTTTTGACATTGCAGACTGCAGAACCTCACCCCATCAGTCTACGATGTAGAAATGGAAATATGGTACACTTCTTATGCACTATGGTTATTTACTGGTACTGCAGTGTCAAATATACGGTCTGTGATTTGTTCAAAAATTTTATATCCATAATTTAGTGGATGTGGGACATACAAGCAAATGGCTGATTATATGTAAGTTTAACCAATGCAGCTTGCAGTGTTGCCAGTCCATGTATTCCCTCCCTTTTGTTTCTCTTTTCTAATTTCATCTATATAGTTTCTGACACATGTTTGGCCTAATTTGGAAAATAAGTCCGATTTATGTGTAAACTAGATTACTACTTCATTTGTGATTTATGTTGCTGATATCCTGTTGAAGTAGCATGATTTGCTGGCTAAAGTATCTGTAGTCTGTAATGTGCAAAATATTAGATTTCAAGATGCTTGTGATGACAGCTAAGAAAACTAAATGTTATCAGAAGTTTAAAGTTTTTGCATTCTGGCCGTCTACAAGCATTGTTCATAAATTCCAGCTGTGAAGCCAATGATTTTCGTCAATTCACTGATTTGAATGGCGTGCGCCAGCAGTTTCTTAATCTGTGCTCAAATAGATCATCTCCCTTGCTACAGGTGAGAACTTGGACAATGTTTTTGTGAACGGACATTAGACCCATTCAAACGGCAGAAAAGCTTGATAAACATTTGGCCTAATTTCATTGTCAGTTTTTCCATAACCTAGAGAGAAGTTCACATAGTAGCTGGAGCTAAGAAACCTGTGGAATTAAGCACCTAGCTAGCAATTCTTAAGTGAAAATAAATCTCTCAAATCCTTGAGGATTATGTAATGCAATGTATTCTCAGGCTATGTACAGTATGTCCATATCATAAACAAACCCTGTGGAGGTGCATCAACTTGCCAAAAGTAGCAGTTTAATGTTGAACTGTCATTAAGTTGTCTTATCATGAAATCTTAAGCATGGCTATTGGTGCTATGAAATGGCCAAATGTTGATAGTTTCTCCTGCCACAAAGGGGAATTGTCAAGTAAAAGCTAAAAAGGGAGGGAAAAAAACACTAAATAGTGGCACAGTGGTGCAGTAAATAAGGTTGCTCCAGCAACACTGGTTCAGTCCTGACTTTGGGTATTGTGTGGAGTTTGTACATTTTCATGACCAGATGGGTTTCCGTCAGATGCTTCTGTTTCCTCCCACATGCCAAAGAAGTTAACTGGCTACTAAGATCCAAAGACAAGTTTATAGTCACATGAGAGAGAGTAAGTTGTAGAGTGATAGGGAAATAAGGCGGGGGAGGGGGGCAGGGAATAAGACTGGGATTGCTCTGGGAACTGGTATGGACCCAATGGGCTAAATGGCCTCTATTGTAAGTTATAGGTTTTTTTGCATAAATGTTGGATAGTGAAGGCTCAAACCAATGGTTCATTTTTCAGGATGGAAAAATAGGTTCATAGTTACCAAAGTTTTGCGTCTCTGTCACTGGTTTCATAACAAGTTTTGAGAGGGAGAGAGTGAGTAAACTGGACCTTTGTGAAAAAGTTTTTTTTTGCTTGATGGAGTTCAGGCAAATGAAAAGAGTGATTATTATGAATTGTGTGTAAAACTTCACTAATAGCTTACAATAGAAATAATGCAAATTATGAGAACCAACTGGTGGCTTATTTCTTTCATTATTGTTATAACAGCAAGATGCATGAATATGTCTGAACTTGCTCATGGATAAACTTAATTGAAGGGAAAAACAATTTCAGACCAGGATCAAGTTTGAATGCCTGGCCTAATCAAGGAATAACATTCAAGAATATTTTGTGCAGGCATTACAACAGTAATCTTAGTGAACTTGACTGAAAATATGCACTCAGAAAATCGTGCATGAATTGTAAATATAGATATGTTTCAGATGTGAAAATGCTTCACTTTTTTAATTTCCTTGTCAATTGCTTTCAAAATTAGGTACCTGTGCATCAAATATAGAATATAAACGGATTAATAACCCATGTAAACATTCTCATTTAACCGAATGTTTATATGCTTCAGGTTTGGGCATTCAGTTTCAAGTTGTAAACCATGAAGGTTAAACTTTTTACTGCCTGCTATTTTGGCTACTGGTTGTTTCTCAACAATGTGTCAGATTTCCTTTGGACTCAGAGGAAATTTATTGTATTTTTTTCTTTTTTCGTATGTCATCTTGGTAAATTGATTTATTATTGTCACATTTATTATTGGTACAGTGAAAATTTTTGTTTTGCATGTTATCCATACAGATCATTTCATCACATCAGTATGTCGAGGTAGTACAAGTTAAAATAAATAACAGAATGCAGATTAAAGTGTTACATTTACAGAGAAAGTTCAGTGCAGGCAGACAAAAAGGTGCAAGGCCATGATGAGGTGGATTGTGAGGTCAAGAGTCCATCTTATTGTACAAGAGTCTTATTACAGCGAGATCGAAGCTGTCCTTGAGCCTGGTGGTTCGTGCTTTCAGGCTTTTTTTATCTCTGCCTGATGGGAGGGGGGCAGAAAAAAGAATGACTAGGGTGGAAGGGGTCTTTGATTTTGTTGCCTGCTTCACCAAGGCAGTGAGAAGTGTAGATAGTCCATGGAGGGGAGGCTGGTTTTCATGATGTGCTGAGCTGTGTCCACAACTCTCTGCACTTTCTTGCGGTCTCGGGCAGAGCAGTTGCCATACCAAGCCATGATGCATTTCCATAGAACCACACAGCACAAAACAGGCCCTTCGGCCCACCATGTTTTGCTGTCCATCAAACCACCCTCACACTATCTAACCCTTTCCTCCTGCATTTCGATAGGATGCTTTCTGTGGTGAATTTAAGAATTGGCAAGGGTCAACAGGGACATGCTGAATTTCTTTAGGCTTCCAATGAAGTAGAGGCACTGGTGCGCTTTCTTGGCTCTGGCGTCTAGGTGGTTGGACAAGGACAGACTATTGGTGATGTTTACTCCTAGGAACTTGAAGCTCTCAGCCCTTTCGACCTCAGCACCATTGATGTAAACGGATGTTTGTGCACTGCCCCCCTCCCTGACCAGCTCTTTTGTTTTTCTGACATTGAGGGAAAAGTTGTCATGACACCATGTCACTAGGTTCTCTACCTCCTTCCTGTACTCCAACTCATTATTTGGCCCACTATGGTGGTGTCATCTGCAAACTTGTAGACAGAGATAGAGCAGGATCTGGCCATGCAGTCATGAGTGTAAAGGGAGTAAGGTAGGGGGCTGAGGACTCTGGTGCCCCACAAGGCTGGGGACAGTGTTGAGGATAATCATGGCAGAGATGTTGCTGCCTATCCTTGCTGATTGCCGTCTGGTCAAGAGGTCAAGGATCCATTTGCAAAGGGAGGTGCTGAGTCCCAGGTCTAGGAGTTTGGAGATGAGTTTGCTTGAAATTATGGTATTGAAAGCAGAGCTGTAGTCAATAACTAGTAATAAATAGTTTGGTTTTGGATTGGGGTTCAACCCACAGACCTTTTGTTTTATTCTCCTCATGCCAGCTCGGCTGTCACCTTGCTTCATCTTTCTACCACTGAATATATTGTGCAAGTTCCTTGCTAAACTAAAATGGGGAATCAGTTCTTTCCTGGACTAGGCTTTTAGCAGGAAAAATTCATCCTTACACTTGACAAGTCTCTTCATTGTTCAGGTTTTGTAACTTTCATCCCTAGTGGATGAATGATCCATTGAAGCTCACTTTTTTTTCCCCTAAGGTTTGCTTTGTAATTGCAACATCATGCTGCTTGTCTGGTGACTTAATGCTGCTAAAGATTTTTGCTATTCTCTGAAAAATACACATTCATTTTCAAATTCTTCAGCTCAACACTTAAGAATTGTTTTAGTTTCAAAAATTAATTACATTTTAATTACTGGTCAGGCTATGGTAGGAAGTTTATTTTCTCCTTTTTATCTGACTTGTGTTTTCCCTGTCTTTGCCTCTTCTTTATGAGTGTGTATTTTTTTTACAGTCATCATTGTTTGGTGCATTTTTCCAGGTATCTTTCTTTCCTTATCGATGCATGGATGTTTGCCACCGAGTCTGGGCATGCTATTTGAAGGGAACTAGAATAGATGGATTATTTTGGCATCCAGAGCAGGATCCTAGACTGATTTCCACACTCCAACCTTGCACAATATGATGACTGATGTGATTAAATTTACTAAGTTTTTGGATATATCTTTTTGAAGTTATGCTGAAATTTTATCTTTGAAAATCTTTTTTAACTTTTGCAGATATCTAAAAGTGAGTAAGATTTTGCTGTATCAATTAATTTCAGCACACGTTGTACAAACCAGATTAATGATCTGTAAAAACTTGGAAATTTTCATTTACCAAGGAGAGGAGATAACTCCATGAATAATGCATCAGAATTGTAAAGTGGGTGGCACGGCAGCGTAGCGGTTAGCGCAACGCTATTACAGTGCCAGCGATCGAGTTTTGATTCCCGTCACTGTCTGTAAGGAGTTTGTATGTTCTCCTGTGTCTGCGTGGGTTTCCTCCGGGTGCTCCGGTTTCCTCCCACATTCCAAAGACGTACGGGTAGGTTAATTTGGGTTTGAAATGGGCGGCGCGGACTCGTTGGGCCAGAAGGGCCTGTTACTGCGCTGTAAATAAAATTAAAAAATTTTAAAAAATTATATCCTTGGAGATGCTGTTTGTCTCCTCAAAAGTTCCATTCTCAAGAAAATCCATTCTTAATCCTTCTGCCTTCCAAACTAATGCCTCATCTCCAGATTTCCCCCTCTTTCTCTTTGAAATCCTTGAAGGTGTTCTTTCCTCATTTCCTCTCTAGTCAAGGTTCCATTCAGTCAAAACTTGACATCCGTCATGATTTTGGTGTTTTTGTATGGCTTGCTCTTGCCTTCTCTGCATGTTTTAGCTTGATTAGCCATGCTCTTTTCCTTCAGTTTCTTCTAGTTCAACAGAACTGTGCTCGGTTGGCTGCACACCTGCATATTGTGATCTTATCCAGATCTCCAGCAACAGCCACTACCTCACTATTTTTAACCAATAATTATTCTATACCTTTTTAATCCATGTGCAGTACCTTGGCAACGGCTTTCATAGATATGGTCAGCTTCCATGTGGATTCTGATGGTTTGCAGCTCTGTGCTTACACCACCTCTGTCAAATTTTCCACTGCTTCTGTGGTGTCAGATTGTTTATCTGATTGTCCAGTCTTGACAGCCCACAGTTTATCTTGGTTAAATATCAAGAAGTCCCAAAGCTATTGTCACTGAACACTACAAACTCCGTTTGCTTGCCCTCAGTTCCATTCTGGCGACTGTCTCCAGTTGTATCAGGTTACATCTTCCTGTTCAGTTTTTCAATCCACAAATTATTTTATAACTCTGTATATGGAGCAAAGATTTGAAAGGCAAAATTCACCTTGCAAGAGACAAATTTTTTTTTTTAGAAGATAAAACCCTTCAGCATTTGTTGTGAGATGGTCTTGCATATTTGGGGATATAGATGAATAGTTCTGAGTTAATACTTGCATTGCCCTAACATTGACCCTGTTGTTGCACCATTATTATTTGTCTGTTTAAATGGATGTAGGAGCTGTTCTCAAGACTTCTAAGAAACTACTGCAGTAGTTATACTTCCAAGATTCTCAATTACTGTGGTCTTGTGCAGTTTTAATGTTAATCCACGATAGAAACATGAATGTGGCCATAATATTCTACCCCAAAACCCACTGACACAAAGTAAGCTCCTGTCCACCTCCACATACACTCATTGCATATGCTGCTGAAATTTCCATCTGCCCATTTGTTAACTGGAGGCTTGACTATTCCAGTAGCTTTCTAACTGGCCTTCCTGAAGGCTTGATAAACCTTATTCCATCAAAAAGTCACCATCCCAAATACTAATTACTCCTGTGGATGTATCAACCAACTCTACAGGTCTTTTGCCCCATATCACCTTCTCCCCCCTGCCATTGCATGCTCTCTACTTCCCCTACCCTCTGGACCCTCTGCACCATTCACCCTGTCCCCCACTTCCAAGGCCTCTGTACCACCACCTTTCCCTCCTGTCCCTCTGCCCCACACCTAATGCCCTTGCAGGCCCTCTGACCCCCTGTACTGTCTGAGGGCCCTCTGTCACACCTCCCCCAACCTCTGCAGACACTCTTTACCCCCTCCGTACCTTTACACCCCATCACAGGCTCTGTGTTCCCATTGACCTCCATCCCCTTTAGGCCATCCTTCCCAAATTTCCTGCCCTTTTTCGTTCTGCCTCTCCTCCCTTTTCTCCCTCCCTCCTCCCCCTCCCCCCCCACCCCCAAATAAAAAGAACCCCTAGGCCACTCTTCGCACATAATCTTCCACCGAGTGGATGATTCTTGTCAAATGTTCATCGCTACACACTGAAAGCATGATTGCTACCTTTGGATAGAAATTACAACCTGGAAATTTGGCCAAGCCTTTCTGTCAGTTTTTAATTTTGCAAGCAATGGCTGTAATCTCATTTATCTGCCCTGTTTCCATAAACCTGTATTTCCCTTGCCCTTTCTTCTCCCATTTATCCAGTTTAAACATGAACTTTGACTGTTTGACTGCTACCCTGGAAGTGTACTGGACAGTGTTAAAGCTCTGTAAAGAAGTTCTGTGTGTCTGCTAGATCTCAAATGGTTCTTTCCTAATGTCCCTCAACAACTGAAAAATGACTGCTTTTGTCCATGGTGCCCAATCCTTAATTTATAACATTTTTATTGTACTATTGCAGAAAATGTGGGGAAAGGGACAAAATGGTCTTCAAGTATCTACATTTATTGGACAGTTGATGTCACTATATATATCTCTAGCTCACAAAAAATGTGTAGGTTTTGAGGTCAATAACAAAAGTATTCCAAGTATAAACATGAAGATGACTTACCTTTTCCAACTAGATCTTTACCAGTTATATCTCCTGTCAGCAATCAGATACTTGTATTCCAGTTGCAATCTTCTCTGAAGGGTGGAGACCTGAAAGGCAGAGGACACCAACATGCATCTTAGTTTTTTCTATAAATAATCAGAATTTCTTCAAAAGTACATAAGATTATGTGGGACTTTACCTTGCACTTCACATTTGCAAAGTAAAATTAGGTACAGGTGGTCCTTGCGTTACAGAGGGGTTGCGTTCTTAGAAAATCATTCTAGAAAATCATCCATATTGTGATTTTTTTTTTCCATAACAGGAGACCCTATTTCCTATTGAATGCCATGTTATAAGTGGAGATGTGTTCCTATGGATGTATTTCTCTCAGCAAATAAGTTATTAAGTTTGCTGATGACACCAAAATTGGTGTAGTGGATAATGAAGAAGGTCATCTAAGATTACAGCAGGATCTAGATCAACTGGAAAGTGGGTCAAGAGATGGCAAATGGAAATTAACTTGGACAGGTGTAAAGTGTTGCATTTTGGTGAGTTAAACCAGGGCAGAACTTGCACAGTAAATGGCAGGGCCCTGGAGAGTGATGCAGAGCAGAGAGACCTAGGGATACAAGTACACCATTCCATGAAAGTAGTGACCTGGGTAGACAGGGTGGTGAAGGTGTTTGGCACACTTGCCTTCATCGGTCTGGGCATTGAGTACAAGAGTTGGGACATCATGTTGCAACTGTACAAGATATTGGTGAGACCACACTTGGAGTATTGTGTGCAGTTCTGGAGGCCTAGCTATAGGAAGGATGTCATTAAGCTGGAAAGGGTGCAGAAAAGATTCACGAGGATGTTACCAGGACTGAGGGTTTGAATTAGGAGAGACTGTATAGGCTGTGGCTTTTCTCCCTGGAGTGTAGAAGGCTGAGCCATACAGAAGTATATAATATCATGAGGGGCATAGATAAGATAAGTGGTCACAGGTTTTTCCCAGGATAGTGGAGGCTAAAACTAGAGGGCATAGATTTAAGGTGGGAGTGGAAAAGCTTTAAGGGGCCCTGAGGGGCAACTTTTTCCACAAACAAATGGGATTAGCTCAGGTAGGCAACTTGGTCGGCATGGACAATTTGGGCTGAAGTGCCTGCTTCCATGCTGTATAACTCTTAAATAGTAATGATCAGTTACTGTAGCTGCTGGTTCAAGGCAGCGGGCCATTTAAGAGATTGTGGTACATTGGAGAGACAAGAGACTGCAGATGCTTATCACCTTCCAGCCTTCAGTTTGAATGGAGACATACACTTTTAAATGCCTATCAGGTATAGGTACGGTAGTTTAATGATATAACTCAAAATAAATAAGTGGTCTTTTAAGTTTACAACTTGCACTTATACATTTTGAGGATAAATAATATGGAAAACTCTTGGGGGGGGTGGTGTGGGTAAGAAAATAAACTGCTAGAGAGCAAAGTGGATCTACTGCACAAAAAAAACTGCTACATTATCTGCACATTTGTTAAGAAATGAGTTGAAGAAAATTAAAATAGACGAAATTTGTTGTTTCTTTTGCATTTGTGTTTACTTAGGTTTTTTTTCTCCCCACATAAATTCCGTGAGAGCAAATTTTATTCTGTACCTTGGATTTTTGGGTAATGATTTGTGAATTTCGTAATGGCAAATTTCTGTAACCTGAACAGCCGTAACGGGATGGCCTATATTTGTACATTGTTGTACATCTCTACCAAAGCATCTTTGTGTGTCTTGGTACCTGCAGTCTTGAACTTCCTGTTTTCAATCTGAAAGCTGAGTTGCTAGTAATTTCTTGCATGGGTGGAAGACGTAGTTGTATCATGTCAAAAATTATTTTGTAACTTTCTTGGGCTGGTTGTAAAAAAAAAATTGTTTGGTATCTTCATGACTGGGACTATGACCATCTTTGGTTTTCTATTCAAATGTTCAATGTTAAATGTAGAGTCTACATATCAAAAAGCTTATATCTTAAAAGGTACATTATCTACTTTCTTCAGGATTTGCTCTTCAGATGAGTATTTTCCACAGAGGGAGCTCTAACTACTTTGGGAGCTTCCTTAAGCAGCTGAATTTTTATAGTCAGCCGTCAACTTCAAACATACTTACCAGGTGAAACTGATAAAATATAATGCAGGAAGGCAGAGCATTACCCTAATTCTTTGTTGACAACTTGACCTAATTATGTTGGTCTATGGTAAATGTTTATATTAAACAATCCTATAAAAACTGACATTATTCTTCAATTGCAAACCATGATTGCAGTTTCTTTTTTACAAATTGTCAAGTAAAGATATCAATGCATTGATCTGCAAGTCCCACAAATCTGGTACTTATTTATCTACTGTGATCTAATAGGAGACTGAATGTTCTTTAAATTCAAAATTTCTCTAGCTTTTAGGATTATTCTTAAGGACTGATCTTTATCTAGATTGATCTAGAATCATCAACGTGATAAATAAACTGCTTCAACATTAATGATTTTCACCAAATGTGACTGCCTGTTTTTTTTTCTATGTAGAAAAAGCTGCATTTTCTTTAATACTAATAGAAAGCTGCTTGGAAACAACATTTTTTTTTAAGTTTCTGAATAATTTATGAAAATTTGAGTTTTTCTTTAACTTGGTGAATCATGTTCACTTCCTGTTATCAGCAACGTTTTATGCATCATAAGAACAAAACTAAATGCATTAACCGTTTTTGCATCACCTTGAATCCATTCCATACTGAAAATTCCACAAAACACATCTAAATCTGCACAGAGATCAATATTTCATTCAGAAATGTGCATGTTTTGATAAATTTGGCACATTTCAAATTGTTTCTTTAGTTTCTAATTTCAGTGTCTTGCCTAAAACAGTTCAAATAGATTTGTTTGTTACTTTGGGTACATTACAGATGTATGGTGCAGTATGAGCATTTTGTTGCTTTAGCAATGGAATGAATTACTGCTGTGAATCATTACATCAGACAGAAGTAATTTGTTTGTTCCATTTTAAGCATTAATGACTGAATTTTAAGCCAGTTGTTCACATCCTGCATTTTCTGGAAAATTGAAGTCCAGAATTAACTAAAATTCTTGAAGGCTTTTTGGTCCATTCTTTTTCACTTGATGTTCATTTATACTGATACTTATTTTAAAGGTCTGTTTGAACTTGATTCAAATCTCCTTTTATAAGATTTTGTTGTGGTTTAGATTCTTGTACTATTCTCCAGCAAACTCTCCCAGTTCCTGACTGGTTGTAGCTGAACCTTGCAGAAGTTTCCTGTAAACTGATCATGAAGCCAAATGTGGATCTATCTGCACCCAGCCTGTTCTCCTTTGTGGGTAAAGGGAAGATGATGGGGTGTAGCAGTGATATAGAAACAAAATTGCATGACATTTGGAGTCTTATTTCTAAATAATTCTTGCCAGAATAAAACAACTCAAATCAAAATTTTATTTTAAGTATATTTAGTTCTTTGTAATTGCACCTAATTTGCTGATTTTTCTCATTTTCCTGGTAAGATTCATATGCACTTTGGAACTTTTGATTCCTCTCAATATTGTTTACAAACAACATTAATAAATGCAGTTTTTTTATTCTGTCGGAGCATGAGATTAAGCAAAGGGACATTTAACTCTGTTGTTAAATGTTTTGTCTCTAATCCAATGAGCCAACCAGTATAGACAGTTGAGGCCTGTCTGTCGATGTCAGTGGACAGGTTGCAGATGTCGTGTGCAGTGGATCCCAATTGACTTGCATTGAAATGACAAAATACACAAATCTAGTCTTCGCTTTCAGTGATCAGATCACCAGTTCAGTGAATATTTTTTGTCAGATCCTTTCTTTTATCAAAGGCTGTCAGCAGTTTAAGTCTCCAGTGGGTTTTTTTCCCCCTCTTAAAAAGCTTTGTTGATTCTGGATTAATGCAAAAAAGATTATAACAGAGGAAGTGGTACTTAAAATAACTAGTTTTAGCCACTTATTTCTCCAAAACAAAATATACCAGATCATGGCTGTGATAATGTTTATCCTTTATTTTGTAGTAGGTTCAATGTGTTAGTGCCTGTGCCATTCTCGTTTAAAAAATTAGACCTTAAGGTTGGATTATTTCTAATCAAGGTGATAGATTTACTTTTTTTAAATCTAGACTTTACAAGGTAGGTGGTGATCACTTTAGCACAGCTTTGTGAGATGAGCGTTATTGACAACAGGTTTTTCCCCCATGATATTTTTATCTTAAAGGTTGAGTTTGTAATGGTTATTAGGCAAAACTTGTTGGTTTACATTGGCTGATCTATTAACCAGTGGAGCAGGTTCTGTGACATTGATATCTTTAGCCCTGGTGATCAGAATCACATTCTTTTTTTTTGCACATACATTTGTATATGCTTGGTTTGAAAAAGGAACTCTGTTAATGGAATAAAATATCTAATTAGACAATAATCTTAGGAATAAAACAACCTGAAATATGCTGCATTTTAGGAAATGTAATTATGATTAATGCCACCATTTTAATTACAAAGCAAAAAATAGCCATTTTATGACTTTCACTTATTGAAACCAAATACATAGTATGCAAATTTAAACGTAGTTATTCAGTAGAGATGTTTAAGTATCATTTACTTAAGAGGGTTCTTGGCTGTTTTTGGAAAATTATATTATCATTTTCAATCCTAATACTCTCACCTTTAAACACTATCAACAATCATGTCATGCATATATGTTAGTCTTAAACACCCAGCATTAATCTGGTGAATTGGATTGCCCAACCATTATAATTTTGTTTTAGGAAGAATGCTTGTCAAACGTGTATTACCAGCAAGGTGCCAGGGAAAATTCTCCTCCTGTGGATTTTGGTGTATGGTAAACATAGGATTTCCCATTTTTGTGGCATTGTTAATTTCCTGATCAATGCTTCTTCATTATAGGGAACTTCCAAACTAAAAGAAAATATTGAAGACTGCTTGGCCCACAGGATTATATGCAATTGTTTTGTGAATGAAAACTATTAATTTCCTTAGTGAGCTATTTGTATAAATATGATTGATTTTAACCTAATTAGGTTGATAGTGTTACTTAAGGTCAAATATAAATTTGGTTCCTGCTAATTAGTTTCAAAATTGTTGATTGTTGCCTCCAGTCTACTCCTCTACACCTGGCAGCCGGTTACAATCGTGTGCGAATTGTTCAACTCCTCCTCCAGCATGGAGCAGATGTACACGCCAAGGACAAAGGGTGAGTTAAGGGTTACATTTCCCATGGCATGCTAAAGTAATAGAACACTTCTGCAACATTGAATACTTTTCTGAGCTGTCAAGGACCAATGGCTAACAAATTCATACAAGGTATTAACCAGCTGTTTTTTAAATAATTGTTCCAGCAATTGTTACTAGTCCACTGAAAGTGAGAAATGCAATGCTGTAACACTCCCAAAAAGTATCTGTTGGACCTGCTTCACTGAGAAGTGTGATTTCATTTTAAAATCCAACAGTAAATGTATAGCTGTAAGTAGTAAACAGTAAATATTTCTCCTCTATTTTTACCATGGAGAAAGACATGAAGACTTCGGAATTTGAGATAGTTAGCGGGAATGTCTTGGGGATAGTCTGCATTACAGCAGGAGAGATACTGGATGTCTTAAAACGTATGAATGAGGTATATCCGAGTGGGAAGCTAGAGAAGAAATTGCGGGAGCCCTGGCTGAGATGAATGCTACGTCATTAGCCATGGGTGAAGTGACGGAAGACTGGAGGGTGGCGAATATTGTGCCTTTATTTAAGAAGGTCTACAAACAAGAACCTGGGAGCTATTGACCTGTAAACCAAACAACTGTGGTAGGAAAGTTACTAGAGGGGATTCTGAGGGATAAGATATTCATGCATTTGGAAAGAAGGGGGTTGATTAGGGATAGTCAGCACGGCCTTGTGAATGCCATGGAAAATTGGATTACATGGGATCCAGTGAGAGCTAACTAATTGGATGCACAATTGGCTTAATGGTAAGTAGCAGAGGTTGAAAGGTTGATTTTCAGACTGGAGGCCTGTGAGTAGTGGTATTCCCCGGGGGTCAGTGGTAGGCCCATTGCTATTTGTCATCTATATCAATGATTTGGATGCAAGGCATGATTAGTAAGTTTGCAAATGACACTAAAGTAGGTGGTGTCGTTGACAGAGAAGATGATTATCAGGAATTAGAGGAATCTTGATCAGCTGGGTAAGTGGGTCAAGGAATGGCAAATGGAGTTTAATTTGGATAAGTGTGAGGCGTTGCATTTTGGGAAGACAAATGAGGGTAGGACTTTCACAGTGAAATGGAAGGGCCCTGTGGAGTGTTGTAGAACAGAGGGACCGAGGAGTACTTACATGGTTCCCTGGCGTCACAGGTAGATAAGGTGGTGAAGAAGGCTTTTGGCACCAGCCTTCATCAGTTAGGGCATTGAGTATAGAAGTTGGGATGTTACGTTGCAGTTGTACAAGACATTGGTGAGGACACATTTAGAATATTGTGTTCAATTTTTATCACCCTGCTACAGGAAAACTGCTATTAAGCAGGAATGAGTGCAGAGGAGTTTTACAAGAATGTTGCTGGGATTCAAGGGACTGAGTTATGGTGAGAGGTTGAGCAGATTGGGATTTTTTCATTGGAGCATTGGAAAATAAGGGGTGATCCATAAAATCATGAGGGGCATAGATAGGGTGAATGTGCACAGTCTTTTTCCCAGGATTGGGGAATCAGGAAGTAGAGGGCATAAGTTTAAGATGAGAAGAGAACCTGAGGGGCAACTATTTCACCCAGAGAGCGGTCATTATATGGAATGAGCTGCCAGAGGAAGTGGTTGAAGCAGCTGCATTAACAACATTTAAAGGCACTTGGACAGATACATGGATAGGAAAGCTTTAGAGGGATGTGGGCCAAAAATGGGCAAATGGGACTAGCTTAGATGGAAATCTTGGTCGGCATGGACCAGTTGGGCTGAAGGGCATTTCTCTGTGCTGTATGACTCTATAAAGGGCACAGTGCCAAAATTTTTTTTTTATCGGATGTAAAATTGAAGTATTACATTGAAACGGGTTAAAGTGCTTTTATTTCTATGAAAGAAAATGCACCCAAGTGCTTAGCCAACAACATTAAAGGTTAAAACCATAGAACAACACAGCACAATACAGGCCTTCGGCCCACTATGTTGTGCCGACCTTTAAACCACGCCTAAGACTAACCCCTTCCTCCAATTTATCCCCCTATTTTAAATTCCTCCATATGCTTATCTAACAATCTCTTGAACTTGACCAACGTATCAGCCTCCACCACCACCCCAGGCAGCGCATTCCATGCACCAACCACTCTCTGGGTGAAAAACCTCCCTCTGACGTCTCCCTTGAACTTCCCATCCATTACCTCAAAGCCATGCCCTCTTGTATTGAGCATTGGTGCCCTGGGAAAGAGGCGCTGGCTGTCCACTCTATCTATTCCTCTTAATATTTTGTATACCTCTATCATGTCTCCCCTCATCCTCCTCCTCTCCAATGAGTAAAGCCCTAGTTCCCTTAGTCTCTCGTCATAAGCCATACTCTCCAACCCAGGCAGCATCCTGGTAAATCTCCTCTGCACTCTTTCCAACGCTTCCACATCCTTCCTAAAATGAAGCGACCAGAACTGGACACAGTACTCCAAGTGTGGTCTAACCAGAGTTTTGTAGAGCTGTATCATTACCTCGCGGCTCTTAAACTCGATCCCACGACTTATGAAAGCTAACATCCCATAAGCTTTCTTAACTACCCTAGCCACCTGTGAGGCAACTTTCAGTGATCTGTGGATATGAACTCCCAGATCCCTCTACTCCTCCACACTCCCCAGAATCCTGCCATTAACCTTGTACCCTGCCTTGGAGTTAGTCCTTCCAAAGTGTAGCATCTCACACTTCTCCGGATTGAACTTCATCTGCCACTTGTAGGCCCGGCTCTGCATCCTATCAATATCCCTCTGTAAGCTTTGACAGCCCTCTACACTATCCACAACACCACCGACCTTTGTGTCATCTGCAAACTTGCTAACCCACCCTTCCACCCCCTCATCCAAGTCATTAATAAATATCACAAAAAGTAGAGGTCCCAGAACCGATCCTTGTGGGACACCACTAGTCACAGCCCTCCAATCGGAATGTACTCCCTCCACCACAACCCTCTGCTTTCTACAGGCAAGCCAATTCTGAATCCACATGGCCAAGCCTCCCTGGATCCTTTACCCTCTGACCTTCTGAAGAAGCCTACCATGTGGAACTTTGTCAAACGCCTTACTAAAATCCATGTAGACCACATCTACTGCACTACCCTCATCAATCTTCCTGGTCACCTCCTCAAAGAACCCTATCAGGCTTGTGAGACAAGATCTTCCCTTCACAAATCCATGCTGGCTGTCCCTAATCAGTCCATGATTCCCTAAATGCTCATAGATCCTATCTCTTAGAATCCTTTCCAGCAGCTTGCCCACCACAGATGTAAGGCTCACTGGTCTGTAGTTCCCTGGACTATCCCTACTACTTTTTTTGAATAAGGGGACAACATTCACCACCCTCCAATCCTCCGGTACTATTCCAGTGGACAACGAGGACTTGAGGATCCTAGCCAACGGTTCAGCAGTCTCCTCTCTCGTCTCACGAAGCAGCCTGGGGAATATTCCATCAGGCCCCGGGGACTTATCTGTCCTAATATTTTCTAACAGCTCCAACACATCCTCTCTCTTGATATCAACATGCTGTAGAACATTAGCCTTACCAACACTGTCCTCAGCGTCATCAAGGACCCTCTCCTTGGTGAATACTGAAGAGAAGTATTCATTGAGAACCTCACCCACTTCCACAGCTTCCAGGCACATCTTCCCACCTTTTGTCTCTAATCGGACCTACCTTTACTCTCGTCATCCTTCTGCTGTTCATGTATGTGAGAAAAGCCTTGGGATTCTCCTTAACCCTACTCGCCAAAGCCTTTTCATGTCCCCTTCTCGCTCTCCTCAGCCCCTTCTTAAGTTCCCTCCTTGCTACTCTATATTCCTCACGAGCCCTATCTGATCCTTGCTGCTTACACCTTATGTATGTTGCCGCCTTCTTCCTAACTAGTTGTTCCACCTCTCTTGTCAGCCATGGTTCCTTCACCCTGCCATTCTTTCTCTGCCTCACCAGGACAAATTTATCCCTAACATCCTGCAAGAGATCCCTGAACATCGACCACATCTCCATAGTACACTTCCCTTCAAAAATATCATCTCAATTTACACTCTCAAGTTCTAGGCTTATAGCTTCATAATTTGCCCTTCCCCAATTAAATATCTTCCTGTCCTCTTTGCTCTTATCCTTGTCCATGACGATGCTAAAGGTTATGGAGCGGTGGTCACTGTCCCCCAAATGCTCACCCACCGAGAGATCTGCCACCTGACCCAGTTCATTACCTAATACTAGATTTAATATGGCATTCCCTCTAGTCGGTCTGTCAACATACTGTGACAGGAATCCGTCCTGAACACACTTTACAAACTCTGCCCTGTCTAAACCTTTGGTACTAAGCAGGTGCCAATCAATATTTGGAAAGTTGAAGTCTCCCATGATAACAACCCTGTTATTCTTGCACCTTTCCAAAATCTGCCTCCCAATCTGCTCCTCAGTATCCTTGCTGCTACCGGGGGGCCTACAGAATACTCCCAGTAGAGTAACTGCTCCTTTCTTGTTCCTAACTTCCACCCATAATGGCTCTAGAGAGGATCCTTCTACATTATTCACCTTTTCTGCAGCTGTAATAGTGTCCCTGACCAGTATCACCACCCCTTCTCTTCCCCCCGACCCCCCCCCCCCCCCATCCCTTTTGAAACATTGAAGACCAGGAATATTCAATATCCATTCTTGCCCTGGTGACAGCCAAGTCTCCGCAAGAGCCACAATATCATAGTCCCATGTACTTATCCAAGCTCTTAGTTCATCATCCTTATTCCTGATACTTCTTGCATTTAAGTAAATGCACTTTAGCCCATCCACCTTTCTACTTTTATAGCCTGTACTCTGCTTCTCCTTCCTCAAAGCCTCTCTACATATTAGATCTGACTTTTCCCCATCCACTTCCTCCTCTGACCTACCCCTCTTGTTCCCATCCCCCTTGCAAACTAGTTTAAACTCTCCCGAACCACCCTAGCAAACCTGCCTGCAAGGATATTGGCCTCCCTCAGGTTCAGGTGTAACCCATCCTCTCTGTACAGGTCCCACCTTCCCCAGATGAGATCCCAATGATTCAAAAATTTAAAACCTTCCCTCCTGCAGCAACTCCTCAGCCACACATTCATTTGCCATCTCCTCCTATTCCTACCTTCATTATCACATGGCATTGGCAGCAATCCTGAGATTGCTACCTTTGAGGTCCTGTTCTTCAGCCTTCTGCCTAGCTCCCTAAGCTCACTTTTCAGGACCTCATCCCTCTTCCTACCTATGTCGTTGGTACCAATATGTACCACGACTTCTGGCTGTTCTCTCTCTCGATCAAGAATATTGTGGACCTGATCAGAGACATCCCGGACCCTGGCACCTGAGAGGCAACATACCATCTGAGATTCATGCTCACTTCCACAGAATCTCCTATCTGTTTCTTTGACTATCGAGTCCCCTATCACTACTGCCCTCCTCTTTTCCTCCCTTCCCTTCTGAGCAGCAGGACCAGTCCTAGTGCCAGAGACCTGGCTACTGCTGCTTGATCCCTGCACGTCACCTCCCTCAACAGCATCCAAAGTGGAAAACCTGTTATTGAGGGGAACAGCCTCCGGGGTCCTCTGCACTATCTGCCTGTTCATTTTCTTTTTCCTTTTCCCTCCCCTGACAGTCACCCTTCTATCTACTTCCTGGTCCCCAGAAGTACCTGCTCTAAGGGGGGGGGGGGGGGAGGGGGTGGGGGTGACTGTCCCCCAATGCACAGTATCTACATAACTCTCTCCCTCCCTGATGCTTCGCAGTGTTTGAAGCTGCCACTCCAGCTCATCAGTTCTGAGCCGAAATTCTTCCAGCCTCAAGCACTTACTGCAGATGTGGTTACTGTACACCACAGCAGGGTCCACTAGCTCCCACATCAAGCAGCTGCAGCACACCACCATGTCCTCCATCTGAACTAATTCCTTCCCTACCTAGTTTTATCCTACTTAAAAATTTAAACCTTACCTTTTCCTACCAGCTACTCACACGCCTCGCCCCTTTACACTGAAGCCCCTTGAGCCAAGGCCCAAACACTCTGCTCCCTCTCACTCCACTGCCCGCTCCGATGCTGCCAGTTGGTTATGGCAGTCTTTTTAAACTGTTTGCGCGCTACCAACTGGCATCACGTGCCTGTGCAGTTACTCCCTGCTATCCCTGAACCATTAAGGAAAAAAAATACTTATCTGTTCGGAACTCCTTGGATGCTTCTGCTTGCTCGCCCCTCACTCCTGATTGAAAACACCGAAGTCTTCTCTTTTTAAACTGTTCGCACGCTACCGACTGATGTCACGCGCCTGCACAGTTACTCCCCGCTATTCCTGAACCGTTAGGAAAAACAAAATTATCTGTTCGAAACTCCTCGGCTGCTTCCATTCGCTTGCCTCTCGCTCCTGATTGAAAACCCTCTCGCTCCTGATGGAAAATCAGATTAATTAGAAAATTGACTTGCACTTTGTTCAAAGCTTCAGGTACACCCTCAAGCTTAAACATTCTTTCAGGAACAGAAAATAAGAGAAATTCATAGCATTGACTGAAGTAAGGTAAAAGCTGGACACAATCCATAAATTGGACTCGCAAACCAGCCCTGCCTATGGCTAGAATGTGCTGGAAGAAAAGTTCAGTCTTCTCGTCCCACTTCTGACATTAAGTGTGTCAAGACAACATCCCACTGGTGTGGAACATTCTATGTCACACCATTGGGAACCTCTTGCACTATGTTCACCAATGAAATACGATTATTTGTTACTGTTCTGCTGTGTACAGGTATTTCTATCCAGGGAGAGCATAATCAAATTTAAAACTGTGACATTAGAAAGCTCTAAGGGCAGTATGTTCTCTCACTATTAGCCAGTTGGAAACAAAGATTGAGAAAAAGATTTGTAATATCTAGTGAAATGATGTAGAGGAGAAGCAAACTGATTAGTGTATTGTGATAAACCAGATATAATATTTGACCCCAAGTTAACCTTCTGACCCCATATCTACTCTGGTACACATTTTCTACTTCCATTTCCACAAAATCAGCAACCGTTACCTTCAGTCAATTTGCCGCCAAGTATCACGGTAATTTCATATTTAACTCTCCATTGTTCTCTTGACCAGCCTTACAACCCTCCCCCCCCCCCATTTCAGATGGACAAGCGCACAAGGGATTTAGGAATGCCACAACCTGCAAGCTCATTTCCATGTCACATACAATCCTGGCTTTGAAACTTTATGCCATTCTTTCTTGCATTTCATTTCACACCTTTTAATATTCAACTCTTTTGAAAAGTTCTTAACATCTTGAGTTGGCAAAGCTATTGATTATTATGCAGAGGCCCATGGCAGTTAGACAGAATGTGTTAGTAGATATAGGGAGTATTTTAAATGATGAGTTTTGGTCATAACTTTACCACCTAAATATTTTAAATATTCTGTTAATGTCTGTCCAGGCTCAAATGAGTTGTAACTTTGGCGAGATAACCAAGTGGGCGGCACGGTAGCGTAGCGGTTAGCGTGACGCTATTGCAGTGCCAGCGATTGGGGTTCGATTCCCATCACTGTCTGTAAGGAGTTTGTACGTTCTCCCGTGTCTGCGTGGGTTTCCTCCGGGTGCTCCGGTTTCCTCCCACATTTCAAAGACGTATGGGTAGGTTAATATGGGGGTTTAAAATGGGCGGCGCAGACTCGTTGGGCCGGAAGGGCCTGTTACCACGCTGTAAATAAAATTTTTAAAAAAATTTTAAAGAAGTGTCTATCAGTTGCTACTTAGGTAGAATTTGATGTGGGGTTCAGTTGAAGATACAGCTATTGAATTTCCTTGGGCAAAAGAGGAAATCCAGAAGATTTGTGCTTCCCAGAATAAAAAAAATGATTAATACTTTATCTCTAATAATTTGTATCTTTTATTCTGTAAAGTCCTTGACTGAATTCTGTCTTCTCTCCTCAGTGGCCTTGTACCTCTTCATAATGCTTGCTCATATGGACATTATGAAGTCACTGAATTATTGTTGAAGGTAAGAACAGTTACGTTTACTTTTAGGTTTAAGGTACTTTCATTTAAATTACTAGGTAGTTAAGTGCATCCCCATTTTCATCCAATATGCATACAGTTCTGTGTCCTATGTGCTAACGAGAAGTGATTATACGTTCCAATCTCCACTTAAAATGTTTATCTTTTTACCTAGTTTTCATGAAAAAATCTGTCACAATGGTTCCCATTACTTTGTAAATTATAAGAATGTTATATAGTTTCATAATATTCTTATGATGTTTCATTGTCAAGGATTCAGTTAAGGCACAGAACAAAGAAAATGGTGTTGAATGTTCTTTTGGTTACAATAGTAATTGTTCTGGATGCCATTAGAATTTTGTTTTTCTTTTGCCTTTAGCATGGAGCCTGTGTAAATGCCATGGATCTCTGGCAATTCACACCACTGCATGAAGCTGCATCTAAGAACAGGGTGGAAGTCTGTTCACTTCTATTAAGCCATGGTGCAGACCCCACCCTAGTAAATTGCCATGGTAAGAGTGCAATGGATATGGCTCCCACTCCAGAATTAAAAGAAAGGCTTGCATGTAAGTATCTAAACTGCACAGAAATGAAACTACAGGGAATTCGTAACAGGCTAAATATTTTTAGCATCGAATACTCCAGCAAATGGATCATGATATAGTGGATTATTCACTTGTATTTGTGATTTTATATACAGTGGGTTAGGAGGGGGTGAAACAAAAGAAGGGTAAACATAACTAAGTGAATTACCACAATAATGAATGTCAGAGCACAATTTCACCACAGTGTTCTCAAAGCAGTGTCAGAAATGGGTTGCAAGCAAATTACTCGCCTTTCATTTGAGGTTGACGTGTACAATAAATATCTCAGCAAAGTTGTAAAGCTTTTTCACTGGATTATTGAGTTTCCATAAGTGATTTAAAAAATTGCCTTCCTGATTAGTGATGTTAATTCTTTGAAATATTTTCAATGCTAACTGCACTAAACGTCACATCCAAACTATTTGATTATCTTATGTTAACTTTTAATTTAAGCTATTTGCAGTGATAAATCTTGTTCAGCCAAGCAATTAAAATATTGATTTAAATTTTGTAATTAAAACCTGCAGATGAAGCCATGTAAAACTTTGGCTAAATAAGGTCTCTCCAGTTTCCTCCCACATTTCAAAGATGTACAGGTTAGGAAGTTGTGGGCATGCTATGTTGGCGCCGGAAGCGTGGCGACACTTGCGGGCTGCCCCCAGAACACTACGCAAAAAGATGCATTTCACTGTTTCGACGTACATGTGACTAATAAAGAGATCTTATCAATTGTCCTTTATGCGAGTATCTTACTGATGACCTTATTTGCAATATATGTGTAATATTCACAGTCCAGAATGTCATGTGTTTCATTGGCTTGAGTTTTTGTTTCTGCTGCTTTATATTTAAAAGAAGGTTAAATACAATATTTAAACAAAAACCAATTTTGGCATTAAAATGATAATGAATTGATGCTGTAAACTACTTTCTCTTTTTAAATAGATGAATTTAAAGGCCATTCCTTACTGCAAGCTGCAAAGGAAGCAGATTTGGCAAAAGTGAAAAAGAGTCTTGCCTTAGAGATAATAAATTTCAAGCATCCACAGACCCATGAAACCCCACTGGTAATGATCTGACCTTATTGCATACTTATTGCAGATAAACTTTGTTTTGTTTTGAAGTGGTTTCAGAAAAAAAATGCGTGATCTTATGCAGTTGTAGAATTTTGTAGCAGGAAAAGCCCAGTCAGTATTTGTTCTTGCAAAGTCCAGAGTCCTATTGCCCTGAACTTTCTCCTTGCACTGTTTAGAAATATTCTTTCTGTAATATTAAACCATTTTCCTTTTAAAAGTTGTTGTAGATTCTGCTTCACCATTATTTCAAGTTGAGCAGAAATGAACAGTCAAAAATAGTTTTCAGTTCCATCCATGTTCTTCTGATTTTTTTAAAATCAATCTCTCTCTATGTGCCTCTAGTTCTTAACTCCCTATTATCAAAGCCCTGCATTATTTTGAATGTATTTGTTCTGAACCTACACGTTTTTGTTCTGAACCTACACATTTCTCATGTAATGTCTCAATTTTTCTAATTATACCACGCAGTCACCCTTCTAGCAATTTCTAATGTGCCTTTTCCATAGATTTGGCACCTTTCCTACAAGAGGGCATCCAAAACTGGAAACGGCATTCTTGGCCTATTTAATGATTTTTATCTGTTTAGCATCACCTATTTTGCCCCAGTTCATAAAACATGTGCTCTCGTAAGCTTTATGGCCAGTCTTTGCATTTTTAATGTTTTGGATTTCTAAGCCATTGAGTTGGTACTCCCAGACCATTAAAATTTTACCATTTATCATATACTTTGATTCTTCTTGAAGTATAGTATAGATCTCTCATTTCTTTGCATAAAATTTTATTATTTATCTGTTTGCTAAACCTACTAATGTAACCATGTTGTCTCAGAGTTAATTATAGTACTTTTCAGTTAAACATTTTGTAATTTCTGTAAACTTTATGTACCAAATCTAAGTCCAAATCCTCTTGTGCTTAAATGTCCCATTGGTGCTAACAATGATCATCTCGCTATCTCTACCACTTTGAAGAACTGATTTTTCAGTTCCTTTATTATTTCTTACCCATGCTTGGCAGTCCTTTAATTTTATCAGTAATCTTTCTTCCTTATGGAAGAAAGTTCTCATTACCCTGTTCTCATTATCGATGTCTCTTTACAGTGATGTTTGTTTTGGCTAGTTGGCTGCTGATATAAAAATATCACCTTATATCCTGCCTGGGCAGTCTAGAGGAACAACACCTTATTCTGCCCGGGCAGTCTAGAGGAACAACACCTCATATTCTGCCTGGGCAGTGTCCAACTTTGGCAGCATGAACATCGAATTTTCAAACTTCTGGTAACCACTTTTCCCCCATTTTTCCTTTTTTTTTCCTTTTTCTCTTCTCCTGACCCAACTGGCCCCTGTCACCTTGTGTCTTTCCCCTCCCTTACCCTCTCCATCTGCCCATCACCCACACACTCCTCGCACTGGTTCCCCTGCCCACCTCCATCCCCTTTTATCCCATGCTCCACTGTCCTCTCCTATCATATTCCATCATCTTAGCCCTTTGTCACTTCTACCTATCACCTCCCAGTTTTTGACATCATTCCAGCCCTCATCTACCTATCACCTGGATCCACCTATCCCCTGTTAGCTTTTGCTCCACCCTTCCCTCCATCTTTTTATACTAGCTATCTCCCCCTTTCTTCCCAGTCCAGATGAAGGGTCTTGACCCAATATGCCAACTGTCCATTTCCTTCCATAGATGCTGTCTGATCTGCTGAGTTCCTCCAGTGCCTTTTGTGTTGCTCCAGATTCAGCATCTTCAGTCTCTTGCGTCTCCATAAAAAAAAATCCTACATTAGTATATATACTGTATCCTATATACTGATAAAAGCTAATTATATTGTTGGCATTTAGTTGAAAGCTATTAAAATGTGGAAAGTAATATCTGAATTCCTTTTTCAGCATTGTGCTGTGGCTTCGCAGCACCCCAAACGCAAGCAGGTAACAGAGCTGCTTTTGAGAAAAGGAGCAAATGTGAATGAAAAAAATAAAGAGTAAGTATTTTTTGTTATTCATAGATTGTACTTGTCATCTTAAACTGTTAAACCAATTTTATACACTATGTGAAATTGCAGATCTTAAAAATGTTGGACTATGAGGAGGTTTTTGTATTGTAGATAGTGAAGGGAAAAATGCTTTAGGGTGACTGTGTAAAATAACTATTTCTGAACCTGCAATTATATTAAGTAGCTGAATACAAGTCTGATCCTTAGATTGACCAAGTGATGATTTATATAAATGTGGTTAGTAATGCTTATCTTAACCACAGGTTAATGTTGTCATAAGAGGATTACCTTAGTAAATTTCCCTTTTAAAAACAATGTACACTTTTACATGCAGTAGTTTAGTTTATATAAGACAAACTGTCATAATAACTTGAAGTAACCTCTTTCATAAAGTGTTAAAATGCTTACATTTCTAATTAGCATCAACAGTTCTATAGTATGTTGTGTCTACAGAATGGTGACAAATACATGAATTTTGAAACAAAATCAGAAAATGCTGGAAATTAGCATTTCAGGCAGTATCTTTGGGAGAACCAGAAGTAATGTTTCAGTTTGACCTTCCATCAAAATCATTTAGAAGAAATATTAGCTGTTTCTCACTCCACAGATGCTGCCTGATTTACTGAGTATTTCCAGCATCTTCTGTTTCAATTTCAGGTTTCAGGCCTTTGCAATTTTTTTTTACCTTCGTACATAATTAATGAAATTTCAAAATTTAAATTTCCTGCAGTTTTCTTACACCACTACATGTGGCTGCGGAAAGAGCACACAATGATGTGGTGGAAGTCCTTCACAAGCACGGAGCGAAGGTATGTTTTTTCTTCAAACCACTCCTCCCCAAATTTAATGCGATCTCATTTGTTTCCACACCATGACAACTTAGATTTGCAAATTTCCTTTAGTGTCCCCCATGAAAGACCATTAGAACGGGAGCTGAGCCAAAACAATCAGTGTAGCTTTGTGAAGGAGGAAGAGGTGGAGCAGTTTTTTTTATATAACAACTTTAATGTAGCAAAACATTCACTGGAACATTACCAAACAAATATTGACACTCCTCATTTCCTTTTCTTTAAATTCATTCATACAGTAGTCAAAAGCAAGACCAGAATTCATTGTCCATTGTGAATTGATGAGGCCACTTCAGAGGGCGATTAAGAATCAACCGCATTACTCTTTGTCTGAGGTTATGTTTGACCAAATTGAATAGAATTCCTTCCATAGACCAGGTTGGTTTTAATGGCAAGTCAACAATTTCCTGGTCACTGTTACTATTGCTGATGTTTTACTTGTAAGGAGAGAGGAAATAGGCTGGGTTTATTTTCCATGGAGTGGAGGAGGCTGAAGAAGGACCTGAAAGGAGTATATAAAATTTTGAGGGGATAGATAGAGTAGATAGTAAAAATATTTTTCTGATGGTGGGGGTGTCTAAGGCAAGAGGTCGTAGGTTTCGAAGTATAGTCAGAGTACAGGAAGGAGATGGAGAGCTTAGTGACATGGTGTCATAACAACAACCTTTCCCTCAATGTCAGCAAAACAAAAGAGGTGGAGCAGTTTTAAGGAGGTAGTTCTAGAACTTCAGGCCTTGACCTAAGGCCTGTGATGGAGAGAATAAAACGAGGTCAGAATTGGAGGAGCACAAAGGCATCAGAGATGTAGGACTGGAAGGAGTTACAGAGATAGGGAGGGATGAGCCCTGGAGGAATTTGTAAAGTGAGAATTTAAAAATTGAATCTTTGTTTGACTGGGAAGCTAATCAGCTGACACATAGACTAGCAAGCATAAGATGCACTTTTGGATATGGACAGCAAAGTTTTGAACGATATCAAAGCTTGTAGAGTGTTGAAGATGGAAGGCTAGCCACAAGAACGTTGGATGATGGGCATGAATGAGGTTTACGGGGGCCACTAAGCTGGGAAATCAGCAGTGTTATAGAGGTAAAAATATCACTCTTGATGGTGTAGTTGGTATATGGCTAGAATTTCATCAGAGTTGTGACAGAAAAGTTATGAACAGTCTTGTATGACCTTGAACTGTGGCCAGAGAAAGTGGTGGAGTTGATGGCTGAGGATGGGACTGTGTGTTTGTGACTGAAGAAAATGGTCTTCCTCAAGTCTTTAGTTGGAAGAAGTTTCTGTTCGTCTAATACTAGCTGCAAGGCAAAGTTAAGAAACTTGGCATTGTTCATGAGCAGGTGATAGAGTGAGGATTTCATAGGGGTGTTAAAGGTGTGAAGTGAAGTTAAATATTTAAAAGGTACCAGAGGACATGTGGAGGGACAAATCAAAGAGTAATTTGGTAGTGAGAACCAGTTGGAGTGTGACAGGGCAAGTGATAAAAGTTGTACATATGTGGAGAGGTTACATTCAGAAGATAGTGGTATTATTACCGGTAGTGATTTATCCCTGAAGACACTGATACTGATGCAATCATCCATGGAAAGAAAATGGATTATGTGCCTTTGCCAGATAAGGAGGTAGTTCCAGAGCTTCGCCAGCTGGTGCAGAGAGAATTTATTCATTTTGATTACCATTGGTGGACACGATGACAAGCTGGACTATGAAAACAGAGCTGATATTGCACAGGAGGCATCCACTGGTAATTTAAAGGGCCAAACCTTTTGAGCAACCAATATTGTTTGGCTATTGAATCAAGATGTCACAGCTGCTTCCAATCTCTTTTAAGACAACATAACAAGTTGTTATGACCAGCTTTCAACAAGTTCCTCTCGCTTAACATGGACTAAAATTGAAGCAACATTTTCTTTCTGATACTTTAGAAAATACCCTTTCAAGAATCCTCTAATTTAGACAATTTTTAGGACAAATTTGTACTTATTTGCTTGATGCCATTTTGTAATATATTTCTATACACACTTTATTGTGAAGCTTGTGAAGTTCTGAACGGTCTATTTTTGTTTTGTATCCAAGGCCATTCTGGCGTAAATAACAACATTCACCTTAAATCCGGGAACTTAACTAAACGGCATACTGTCGTATGTTGTTTACTTTTCTCCCCCAATTACTTTCCAGTGGGTGGTGTCTCTTGGTAGAATATGATTATGCAGAAAGCAGCATCACCTGGCATCTCCCCCAGTTGCCCATTTTTCATTAGGCCAGTGATTGTTGGCAGGCCATTTGGTTCAGCAGAATGATCTCGTGTGCTTATTTGAGATTGAAAATCTCAGCTGATATTTCTTCTTCTTCCTTCCTATCTCAGAGATACCAATCCCAATTATAGGATCCCATATCACTCTTACTAACTTTGGATTGGGAATGAAATTAAGAAAACATACCACAGACGTTCTTGAAGCTCCGGACAGTGCTCTGTGTATAAAATAACAAATTAGACAGTTCTGCTTGGTTTGATGGTGTAATGATTTATGCATTCAGTTCATCTAAAGATCTATAATGCAATAGAATGTCCATATCCTGCGCATAGCTCAATAATGAAATAAGCTAGAAATTTGAAATTTTGCATATTAGGTTTAGCATAAGGATGTGTGCTACACTCTTAGTTTCTTCTAAAACCCCCATTAGAGGCCCTCCATTAGCCCAAAAGAGAACTAATTTTTAGACTTTTTCAGATCTATTTCTGAGGTACTTAATATTTGGGTGGAGCTGACCTAAGTACTTCCAGTTTACCTGAACCACAAAGAGAAAATGAAAATTTATGCACCAAGTTTCTGCAGGAGATCAGCTATGATTTAAACCAGTTAGACATATATATATGAGAAAGAATCAAGTTTAGTGAGATACCAAAGAAATAGCTACCATTACAGAGGCTGTTTACAGTGACCAAGGAATCTTTTTTTTGGCTATCTCGTTTCCCTATCTCATTTTGACTAAAGTTCAAATATAAAACATGATTGCCCTGGCCTTAGCATCTTCAGACATTGCTTCAGTGCCTGTGATGGGGGGTGGAAACTGCACATTTGGCTTTTAAATTCTCTTTAAATTTGACAAATATGGAGACTCCAACATGTGACATTGGTCAGGGAACTGTAAAGGAAAAAATTGTAAACATTGTCTCGGATGAATGTACAATGGCTCATAAAGCATCCATTGACGCATTAGACTGAATGCTGCAAGGTCTCAGTTGCAACAATAAATTAATGGGAGGTGTTACTTTAGTACTAACTGAAAATTTTCATCAATAATTCCATGAGGCATTAAAGAAGACTAATTGAAAGCTTGTATAAAAGCATCATATATTTGGGGTAAAAACTAAACGATTACACCTGAAAGCCAGAATGCATGCACATTTGCCAGGCAATCCATCTGTGAGAGAGTTTACTCAAATTAGAAAATGGACACTCACCAGGAATGATTTCAATGAAAAACCTTGGCAGAATTGTTACATCACTTCATGATCTGATGTAAGCTGTTTTCCCAAATGTCACTCAACACTATTTGAATTACCAGTTATTGTATGAAAGAACAATTTTAACACCAGAAAATGATGCAGTGCAAGCTATGAATAAGGACCGCCTTTTGAAACTTTCTGAGCAACCTGAACATTATAAATCTATTGACAGTAGTACAGACATTGAGGCTGTACATTTTCCTGTTGAATTTTTAAAACTCTTGTCACCACCTGATATGCCATCACATAAACTTGAACTAAAAGAAGGAGGTCCAATCATGCTACTCAGGAATTTGGATCCACCAATGCAATGTAACAGCAAAAGATTATCGGTTCAAAAATTACTACCACATGTAGTTGAGGATGCAGTAATGACTGGTAATGCTGTTGGGAAAATGTGTTTATCCCTCGGACACCAATTATCTCGTCTGATCTACCTTTTCAATTAAAGTGACTTCAGTTCCCTGTTCAACTTGGTTCTGCTATGGGAACTAACAGAGTGCAAGGACAATCACTGAAAGTTAATGGCCTTGATCTCAAAATGCAATGCTTTTCCCATTGGTCAACTATATGTTGGCTGCTCCATAATTGGAGATAAACGTAATCTACACATTTTTACACTGGATTCAAACGCAAGAAATATAGTTAGTTTGGATTTCAGTATTGAAATCAAGTAAATTTACACATTGTGCTTTCCCACTTAGAGAATTATATTAAATATAATTCTTGTATACATATTTTCAGTGTGTATGTTTTAATTGGTAACTTTAGTTTAAGTACATAATATTAATCCAATATATTATTGATTGAATAATTATATACTTGTTAGATTTTATTTTATTTCATTTACAAAACTGATTGCATGGAAATAAATGCAAACATCATGATTGCCAGCATAATAACCTGAAAGATGCTGGGTATAGCAGCTAGTTGTAATATACATTTGTAAAAAAATTGAATTTGTATTCTTGTTGAATACGGAGCTGATACTATGTCATGGTATGAGCAACTAAAACTTCTCCTATGCCATCCCTCCTGACTAATATATTCTCTTTCACAGATGAATGCTTTGGATACACTTGGTCAAGCAGCTTTACATAGAGCAGCACATGGTGGTCACTTACAGACATGTCGCCTCTTGTTAAGTTATGGTAGCGACCCTTCCATTTTGTCTCTTCAAGGGTTTACAGCCGCACAAATGGGGAATGAGTCTGTGCAGCAGATACTTAATGGTAAGTGCATCATAGACCTCATTAGGTGGGAGAACAGGCTGGAAACGTTCAAATCAGCTGCTATCCGCGTAGACAGCCTTATCCACAGGACAGTCTACACAATTGTTGCCTCACATACTGTTACCATCAGTTTCAGTTCTTACTTCAGTCTAATTTTGCATCATTTGGTTACACTGATGTGTTTTTATTCATACATATTGCAAATAGAAAACATTTTATTGTCTTAAAGTAAATTTGCCTGCAGACATGAATGTTTTAATCTGCACGTATTGAGAGTACTTTAGGTTGTAAATTGTGAGATTGTTGTTCCAAATAATACTGAGCAAATAGGTTTGATTTTAACAATGCATGAAACATGCAAAATAGGATGTGAAACATGGGAAACCCTCCAGATTATGCATGTTTATTTCAGGTACATATGTTATGCCTTATTCCCATTCTATCCAGTTATAGGAAGGAAGAAACCTTAATATTAAACACTGAGAAATGTATGAATAAAGTAAATTTAACATTACAGATATCTTTCTGCTTTCTGGTTTGCCTTTTATCAATTCCATATTCAATAATGCACACACAGACTTACTGATGTTGGAATAGTTTAGAATAGAAAATGTGAAAATCATCCAAACACACGTTAATGGAACTTGTGTTTCAAAGCATAAGTGGTTACACTTTGGACCTGAAAAAATAATACATGCAGTTAGTATTTGAAATTTGAGTTGATTGTTGGAGTATTGGATGTTCTGGCGTTATTTAAAAAAAAGTCACCTGAAACTATTTGAAGAAAAGCAGGGCAGGGTGCAAGCCAACATTCCCCTCTGGATAAGCATTGTGTAAATACACTCGTGTGAAAGACAGTGCAGTTTTTTTCAGGTTGATGGGCTAAATAAGAGACATCATAAAGCTGCGCACTGCAATATTTTGGGCAAAGGTTTTAAATGTGGTAAGTGTAAGGATGGTAACTCTTCTTATGTATGTTTTTGTTTAGAGAATGTTCCATTGCACAATTCAGATGTTGATTATCGACTCCTGGAGGCAGCAAAGGCTGGAGACCTGGAAACTGTGAAGGTATTTAATTTTTCTTGGTAAAAAGCAGTGCTTCTGTGTTTTTCATTTTTTTGCTGAAGTTAAAAGGTAAACATAATTTGTTGAGAAATATCTGTACACTTGCTGGTATAACAATCACCTCAAGCTACACTGGTAAATGCATTCCCTGTGCAACTGGTTTGAGATGAAGATGCTGATTATCTACTCATTACAATGTCTAGCTAACTCGAGTTGTAGCATGAATGGAGACACTTGATTACCAGTGGCATTCCTTATCCATTAGGTTTTTAAAACTTACAAGGAAAATTTGAAATTGTTTTTTCCGTGCTGCTTCCGGTCAGCTATTGTAACATAAGAGTAACCTCAGTCAGTTAACGAAATGTTGAGGTACCCTACTTTATGACATTTAGAATTGTATAGTTATTCAATAGTGATTTTTACTGTTTAATGTTTAACCCCATTACCAAATATGTCATTAGATTTTTTTTTATTGTTTGGCTAGAATGTAAGACACGTCATAAACTTTAAGATGTGATCACAAGACTGAAACAATAATGTTGTACAGTCAGTTTAAAATGTTTATGTGAAATCATAATATCTGCCAGAATTTTGATGATTTCAGAAACACTGATCTGTTAGCTACTACAACTGAACTAGGAGCAGGGATTGGCCATTCAGCCTATCGAACCTGCTCTGCTATTCAATATAATCCTTCTGATTGGAACCTCAATTCTGTATTCCTGCCTTTTCCCCCTTTCCCCTTTTGCTTAACAAGAATCTATATATCGCTGTCATAAAATTCTTCAAATTCTCTTCTTCCCTACCCTTGGAGGAAGAGAGTTTCAAACACTCGTGACCCTCAAAGAAAAAAAATCACCTCATTCTGTCCTAAATGGGCAACCCCTAATTTTTAAATGCTGACACTTAGTTTTAGTTTCTCCCACAGGACAAAACATCCTCTCCACCTCAACCCTGTCAAGACCCCTCAGGATTTTATCATGTTTCAATGCAGTCACCCGTCATACTTCTAAATTCCAGAGGATACAAACCGCGTCTGCCTAACGTTTCCTCATGGGAAAGCCTCGCTTCCTGGATATCAGCCTAGTAAACCTCTGAGCTGTTCCGATGCATTTATATTTCCTTAAATAGGGAGACAACTGCTACACAAAATTTTCAAGATATAATCTCACCAATACCCTATGTAATTCGAAGTATAACCTCATTAGTTTTGTGTTCAGTTCCTCTAGCAATAATAAAAATAATATTGTGTTAGCTTTCCTATTTACTTGTTTTACCAGCAAACTAGCCTTTTGCAAATCATGTAGTAAGGCACCCAGAAACCTTTCCATCTCAGAGCTGTACAATCCCTCGTTACTCAGATAATGTTTTTTATTTTTCCTGCCAAAGTGGGCAATTTTGCATTTTCTTGCATTATATATTCCATAGTCCAGATCGTAAGCCAGTCACGTCGCCTTTCTATATTCCTTTTGTTGACTCCTCACAACTCTTTCCTACCTATGTGTCATCAGCAAATTTAGCAACCGTATTTTCAGTGCTATTGTCAAAGTCTTTTATATAAATTGATAGAACACTGTGCCCAGCACCAATTTCTGTGGCATACCTGTGGTTACATCTTTCCAGTGCCACAAGCTAGTGGGTGTAGAAATAGAAGGATAGGTCAGATGAATGTGTGGCTAGAGGGATGATGTAGAGGCTGGGCTTCAGGTTCCTGATTCATTGGGACCTTTTCTGGGGAAGGTGGGATCTGTACAAGTGGGACGGGTTGCACCTAAACTGGAATAGAATCAGCATCCTTGTGGGGAGGTTTGCTAGTGCTGCTGAGTTGACGGGCTCAGAGCAGATGTTCAGATGGGAAGTCACGTAGAAGAGAGAAAGTTGGTAAGTCTAGTAGTCAGAGCAGGCAGGTAACTACACATCAAGGAAAAACAAAGCTAAATTGCATATATTTTAATAGAAGGGTCTAACTAGTAAGGTAGGTGAACTCAAAGCTTTTAACTATGATATTGTTGCCATCACTGCAACATGGTTGAAAGACAAGCAGGAGAAGTAAATCAGTGTCCAGGAGTATAGGATTTTTAGGCGAGGCAAAGGAGGATATAAAAGAATCACAAAGTATTAAAGCCATAAGATACAAGTTAGATAGTTATGTAGGAGAATCAAGACATGATGGAGCAGCTACAGAACATTCTCAAAAGGAGAGGGTGAGCAGTCAGAAGTTGTTGTGCACATTAGCACAAATGACATAGGTAGAGAAAGGGATGAGGTCCTGCGGAGTGAATATAGGGAGTTAAAGAAGTTGTTAAAAAACAGGACTTTGAGGGTAGTAATCTCTGGATTACTTCCAGTGTCATGCGCTAGTGAGAATAAGAATAGGAGGATATGGCAAATAAATGCGTGGCTGAAAAATTGGTGGAAGAGGCTGGGATTCAGAGTTTCGGACCATTGGGATTTCTTCTGGACAGAGGTGACCTGTGCAGGAGGCAAAGGTTACACCTGAACTGGAGGGATACCAATATCCTGGCAGGCAGGTTTGCTAGTGCTCCTAGGGTGGGTTTAAACTAGGTTGGCAGGGTGGTGGGATCCCAGGCATCAGGGAAGCAAATGAGAGGCTGGAAAGTTGTGCAGAAGTCAGTGACAGTAAGTTGAATAGGCACGACAGGCAGGAGAATGAATGGCCAGGAGTGAGGAAAGCCTGTTGGATTAAATTGCATTTATTTCAGTGCAAATGGTCTGATAGGTAAGGTGGATGAAGTTTGGGCTTGGATAGCTACATGGGACTGGGATATTATAGCCATTACGAAAACGTGGCTAAGGGAGGGACAGGACTGGCAGCTTAGTGTTCTGGGGTATAGGTGCTTTAGGTGGGATAGAGGCGGAGGAAAGAGAGGAGGGGAGTTAGATTTTTGATTAAGGGGAATATCATAGCAGTAGTCAGAGATGAAATTACTGAAGGGTCATCCAGTGAGGCTTTATGGACGGAGCTGAGAAATAAGAAGGGGATGATCACATTGTTGGGGTTGTACTATAGGCCCCTAAATAGTCAACAGGAATTAGAAGAACAAATATGCAGGGAGATTTTACAGAGTTGTAAGAATAATAGGGTTGTCATAGTAGGGGATTTTAACTTTCCTAACATAGACTGGGACTGCCATACTGTTAAGGGCTTAGATGGGGTGGAATTTGTTAAGTGCAGGCCCTAGGGGCAAGGTGAATTTTGATGATATGAAACAGGATCTTGAAAGGTTGATTGGAGTAGGTTGATCACAGGCAAGTGGAAGGGTTTTAAAGTTGACATGGTGAGAGTTCAAGGTCTGCATGTTCCAGTTAGGGTGAAGGGCAAGGCTGGTAGGAGTAGGGAACCCTGGATGACGATGGATATTGAGGTCCTGGCCAGGATAAAGGAGGCATGGGTCAGGTACAGGCAGCTGGGATCAAGGGAATCCCTGGAGTAGTATAAGGAATGCAGGACTGTACTCAGAAAGGAAATCAGGAGGACAAAATGGGGGTATGAGATAACTTTGGCAGAGAAGATTAAGCAAAGTCCAAAGAGATTTTATAAGTATATTAAGGAAAAAAAACTAGAGAGAGTTTAGGGCCCCTCAAAAACCCAAGGTGACACCTTTGTGTGGAACCACAGGAGATGGGCAAGGTCCTTAATGAATATTTCTCCTCTGTTTTTACCATGGAGAAAGGCATGAAGAGTTCAGAGGTAGGAAGAGTAAATGGGGAGGTCTTGGGGATAGTCTGCATTGTAGTAGAGGAGGTGCCTAATGTCTTGACCAGGTTTATCCAAGAACATAGTGGGAACTCTGAGATAATTGTGTCATCATCAGCTGCGGGTGAGATGCTGGAAGATTTGAGGGTAGCGAATGTTGTGCCTTTATTTAAGAATGGCGGCAAAGAAAAACCTGGGAACCATAGACCAGTAAGTCTAATATCTGTGGTAGGTAAGTTACTGGAGAGGATTCTAAGGGATAAGGTACACTATACATACATCTGGAAAGACGGGTTGATTAGGGGTAGTCAGCATGGCTTTGTGCCTGAGAGATCATGTCTTATGAACTTGATTGAGTTTTTTGATGAAGTGACCAAGAAAGTTGATGAGGGCAGGCGGTTTATATGGACTTCAGTAAGGCCTTTGATAAGGTTCCACATGGCTGCTCTGGAAGGTTAGATCGCTTGGAATCCAGGGAGAGCTGGCGAATTGCATACAAGATTGGCTTGATGGTAGAAAGCAGAGGGTGATGGTGAAAGGTTGTTTCTTGGACTGGAGGCCTGTGATTAATGGTGTACCTCAGGGGCTGGTGCTGGGCCCTTTGTTGTTTGTCATCTACATCAGCAATTTGGATGAGAACGTACGGGGCATGGTTAGTAACTTCGCAGATGACACTAAAATAGCTAGTGTAGTGTACAATGAAGAAGATTATCAAAAATTACAGGGGGATTTTGATCAACTGAGTAAGTGGGCCAAGGAATGGCAAATGGAGTTTAATTTGAATAAGTGTGAGGTGTTGCATTTTGGAAAGTCAAATCGAGGTAGAACTTTCACAGTGAAAGGCAGGGCACTGAGGAGTGTTGTAGAACAGTGGGACCTTACTGTACAAGTACATACTTTACTGAAATTGGAGTCAAGGTAGAAAGGGTAGGAAAGAAGGCTTTTGGCACACTGACATTCACAAGTCAGGGCATTGAGCATGAAAGTTAGGAGGTTATGGTGCGGTTGTACGGGATGCTGGTGAGGCCGTACTTGGAGTATTGTGTTCAGTTTTGGTCTCCCTGGTATAGGAAAGATGTTATTAAACTGGCGAGAGTACAGAAATGATTTACAAGGATGCTGCCAGGACTTGAGGGACTG
Source organism: Pristis pectinata (assembly GCF_009764475.1). Classification (NCBI taxonomy): domain Eukaryota; kingdom Metazoa; phylum Chordata; class Chondrichthyes; order Rhinopristiformes; family Pristidae; genus Pristis; species Pristis pectinata. Next base: position 56,902,879 of record NC_067411.1, on the reverse strand, counting down.
AGTTATAAGGAGCGGTTGGACAGGCTAGGACTTTATTCCTTAGAGCGTGGGAGACTGAGAGGTGATCTTGTAGAGGTGTATAAAATCATGAGGGGCATAGATAGGTTGAATGCACTCACTCTTTTTCCCAGAGTTGGGTTATCAAGAACTAGAGGGCATAGGTCTAAAGTGAGAGGGGAAAAATTTAAGAGGAACTTGAGGGGCAACTTTTTTACACAAAGGGTGGTATCAATGTGGAATGAGCTGCCAGAGGAAGTGGTTGAGGCAGGTACAATAACAAGCTTTAAAAGGCAGTTGGACAGGTACATGGATAGGAAAAGGTTTGAAGGTTATAGGCCAAAGGCTTACAAATGGGACTAGCTTGGATGGGGCATCTTGGTTGGCATGGACTAGTTGGGTCGAAGGGCCTACTTCTGTGCTGTATGACTCTATGACATGTTCTGCATTGATGTTTCTCATTAACATTTTTCAAGAATCATCTTGCAATGGTTCAAGTTCAAGTTTATTGTCATGGGCATACGTACCCAGGGTATAAATGCCATGAAAAATTGCTTTTTGCTACAGCAGCGCAGTAAAGTACATAACAAACTTAAATTAACATAAGTTATACATAACTTGCATGACAAAATAAACAAAAATAGACATAATTGCATTAGTGCAAGTTGAAGGAAATATAGTCCTAAGTAGAATTACGGATTTTTAGGTTGGTTCAAGAACCTGATGACAGTGGGGAAGAAGCTGTTGTTGAACCTTGAGGTGTGGGTCCTAAGGATCCTGTACCTCCTGCCTGATGGCAGCAACAAGAACAGGAGATGGCCCAGGTGGTGGGGGTCCTTAATGATGGATGTCAACCTGCCATCAGTAGCCTCTTGTGTTTCTGTGCATTAGAATTTCCATACCAGGCCATGATGCATCCAGTCAGAATGCTTTCCATTATACATTGGTAGAAGTTTGTCAGAGTCTTCAATGACATACCAAATCTCCTTAAACTTCTTAGAAGACAGAGGCGCTGGCACACCTTCTTCATGGTTACATCTATGTGCTGGGCGCAGGATAGATCCTCTAAGACATTGACTTGAAGTTGCTCACCCTTTCCACTGCAGACCCTTCAGTGGAACTAGTGTGCCTGATTTCTGCTCCTAAAGTCCACAGTCGGTTCCTTGGTTTTGCTGACGTTGAGTGCAAGGTTGTTGTTGTGACACTACTCAACCATTGGAGCTATGCCTAGCCACACAGTTGTAGGTATAGGGAGAGTATATCAAGGGGCTAAGCATATGCCTGGAGGTGTGCCTGTGTTGATGGTCAGTGATGTGGAGATGAGGTTTCTGATCCTTACTGGTTGTGGTCACCCAGTGAGGAAGTTGACTATCCATTTTCAGAGACTCCTACCTATTTCTCAGAGTTATGTGATTTGGGGTCTGCATTGCAGTTATTCACATTTTCAGGTTTTTGTTTCAGTGATTGCAAGTAGGGCACTAATAGGGTTGTGTTATAGACCACCCAATAGTCAGAGAGAATTGGAGGAACAAATCTGTAGTGAGATAGACTGATGTAAGAACGAAAGTTGTAATAATAGGGGATTTTAACTTTCCAAGTATTGACTGGGACTCCCACACTGTGAAAGGGCTGGATGGCTTGGAATTTGTCAAATGTGTTCAGGAAAGTTTTCTAGATATATAGAGGTGCCAACGAGAGAGAATGCAATACTTGATCTCCTATTAGGGAACCAGACAGGTCAGGTGACAGAAGTATGTTTAGGTGAGCATTTTGGGTCCAGTGACCATAATGTCATTAGTTTCAAGTTAATTATGGATAAGGATAGGTCTGGTCCTCGAGTTGAGGTTCTAAATTGGAGAAAGGCCAATTTTGTGGAAATGAGAAAGGATCTAGGAAGAGTGGATTGGGATAAGTTGTTTTCTGACAAGGATGTGTTCAGTTAGTGGAAGGCCTTCAAAGGTGAAATTTTGAGAGTGCAGAGTTTGCATGTTCCTGCCAGGATTAAAGGCAAGGTTAACAAGCATAGGGAACCTTGGTTTTCAAGGGATATTGGTGCTCTGGTTAAGAAAAAGAGAGTAGTGTATAGCAGGTATAGGCAACTAGGAACAAATGATGTACTTGAAGAGTATAGAAAATGTAAGAAAATACTGAAAAAGGAAATCAGGAAGGCATAAAGAAAACACAGGGTTTATTTAGCAGATAATGTGAAGGTAAACCTGAAGGGTTTCTACAAGTATATTAAGAGTAAGAGGATAGTAAGGGACAAAATTGGTTCCCTAGAAGATCAGAGTGGTCGTCCATGTGTGGAGCCTCAGGAGATGGGGGAGATCTTAAAACAGTTTTTTTGCATCAGTATTTACTCAGGAAACTGGCATAGTGTATATGGAAGGAAGGGAAACAAGCAGTAGTGTAATGGAACATATAGAGATTAAATAGGAGGAGGTGCTTGGTGCCTTACAGCGAATAAAGATAGATAAATCTCCTGGGCCTGACAAATATTTCCTCGGACCTTGAGAGAGACTAGTGTAGAAATTGCAGGGGCCCTGACAGATATATTTAAAATGTCCTTAGCCCCGGGTGTGGTGCCAGAGGACTGGAGGGTAGCTCATGTTGTTCCGTTGTTTAAAAAAGGATCTAAAAGTAAACAAGATTATTACAGGCCAGTGAGGCTGACATCAGTAGTAGGTAAATTATTGGAAGGTGTTCTGTGAGATTGGATATACAGGTATTTGGACAGCCAAGGGCTGATTAAGGATAGTCAGCATGGCTTTGTGCATGGTAGATCGTGTTTAACAAATCTTGTAGAGTTTTTCGAGGAGGTTACCAAGAAAGTAGATGAAGGAGGGGCTGTGGATGTTGTCTGCATGGACTTTAGTAAGGCCTTTGACAAGGTCCCACATGGGAGGTTAGTTCAGAAGGTTCAGACACTTGGTATCCATGGAAAGGCTGTAAACTGGACTCAAAATTGGCTGTGTGGGAGAAGACAGAGTGGTAGTGGACGATTGTTTCTCAGACTGGAGGCCTGTGACTAGTGGTGTGCCTCAGGGATCTGTGCTGGGTCCATTGTTGTTTGTTGTCTATATCAATGATCTAGATGATGATGATGATGTGGTAAATTGGATCATCAAGTTTGCTGATGACACTAAGATTCGAGGTGTAGTGGACAGCGAGGAAGGCTTTCAAAGCTTGCAGAGGGATCTGAACCAACTGGAAAAATGAGCCACAAAATGGCAGATGGAATTTAATGCAGACAAGTGTGAGGTGTTGCATTTTGGAAAGACAAATCAAGGTAGGACATACACAGTAAATGGTAGGGCACTAAGAAGTACGGAGGAACAAAGGGATCTGGGAGTTCAGATACATAATTCCCTGAAAGTGGCGTCACAGGTAGTAAAGAAGGCTTTTGGCATCCTGGCATTCATAAATCAAAGTATTGAGTATAGGAGTTGGGATGTTATGGTGAGGTTGTATAAGACATTGGTGAGGCCAAATTTGGAGTATTTTGTGCAGTTCTGGTCACCTAACTATAGGAAGGATATCAGTAAGATTGAAAGAGTGCAGAGGAGATTTACTAGAGTGTTGCCGGGTCTTCAGGAGTCACCTAGATTAGGAGAGATAAGTAGGAGAGGACATGGCTTTAGGGTGAAAGGGGAAAGGTTTAGGGGGAACATTAGGAGGAACTTCTTCAGTCAAAGAGTGGTGGGAGTGTGGAATGGGCTGCCATCTGATGTCGTAAATGCAGGCTCACTCTTAAATTTTAAGAATAAATTGGATAGATGCATGAACGGGAGAGGTCTGGAGGGTTATGGACTGGGTGCAGGTAAATGGGACTAGCGGAATAACGTTTCGGCACAGACTAGAAGGGCTGAATGGCCTGTTTTCGGTGCTGTAGTGTTCTATGGTTCTAGAAATTAGACACACAAAACATAAGAAATGGAAGCAGGATTAAACCATTCAGTCCCTTTTGTCTGCTCTGCCATTATGTAAGAACGTGGCTGATGTTTTACCTCGGAACCACTTTCCAATGCAAGCCACCTCTCCTTTGATTCTTTTAATATGTAAAAATCTATCAATCTCTGTCTTGAATATACTTGGTGAATGGATCCCTTGTAGAGAATTCTAAAGAATCACTGCCCTTCAAAGAAATGTCTTCTCATTACCCTTTTGAATGGCTAACCCCTTGAGACTGTGACCCTTGTTCCTGACTTGGGGAAACATCAACTGTATCAATTTTGTTAAGCCCTGTTTAAAAAAAAACAAAAACTTTACACGTTTTAATGAAAACCTCTCATTCTTCTGAACTCATGAGTTTAGGCCCATTTTGCTTAATCACTTCTAATACGATGAATCTACCATCATTGGAATCAATTTGGTGAATCTTTGTTGCTTTCCCTCTTTTGAAGTATATTGGTGACATTTTTGATCCTGGCACCAGGTAGGCAATTCCCCATCCTGGTTTTGCATTTAGTGTGATTCCAGAAGTGCCTGTCTATTCCCATCGTTGGTGAGTCTGATACCACTATTGGCCTTGGACTCATTCTCTCCATTTGTGCAAGCCTCACTGCAACCTCCTATTCAATTTACGTCCTAGTCACCTTTTAATTTTTATATAACTTTCATTCATGGGTTCCCTTCCAGATCCTCAAGTCACTGAGATGTGGCTAACTGTAAATTCTAACTCATTCAAACCTTCTACCTATTGTCTACCATGTGCTATGTCTCATTACTCACTGCAGACTAAAGTGGCTCCTTTCCAATTCTCAATCTTGTGTCCAAATCACTTAGTAACCTTATTTTTCTTCAAGTTATGCTCTTCATGCACTACAGCCGTTTGAAAACTGGGTATTCCTTCTTCTCTGATCTTTTATTTATCCCGATTTCCTTTGAGCTGTAATTGTCCCTATGTGCTCCAACTGTCTCAACCCAAGAGTCTGGGATTCTCTCATTAAGCTTCCATCCAGCTAGCCTTTTAAAATGTAGCTTTTTTTTAAAGAAATACTTGCACAGTGTGGACGTAACTGGCAAGGCCAGTGTTTGCCTTTGTAAAGGTGATGAGCCACCCATCTTGAACTGCTGCACACAAGTGCAGGCACGTTAGTGTAGCATTTAGCGGAACACTATTACAGCGCCAGCGACCTGGGTTTAATTCCGGCCACTGTCTGTAAGGAGTTTGTACGTTCTCCCTGTGTCTGCGTGGGTTTCCTCTGGTTGCTCCAGTTTCCTCCCACATTCCAAAGACGTATGGGTTAGGAAGTTGTGGGCATGCTATGTTGGCACCGGCAGCACGGCAACACTTGCGGGCTGTCCCCAGAACACACTACGCAAAAGATGTATTTCACTGTGTTTTCCATATACATATGACTAATAAAGATATCTCATCTTTTTGGTTGGTACTCCTATTGAAGAAGACTTGAAAGCTACCTCCGTTAACCAAGGTTTGGTCAGCTGTCCTAATATCTTGGTGTCAAATTTTGATTGCTAATGCTCCTGTTGTAAACTTTAGGTTCCAGCTTATAGATTAATTGGAATGGTCTGCACAATGGTTTGGTTTATTGGTGTGGGTATCAGAATATAGTTAGATAAAGCTGAAATACAACTCCTGCAGATGGAACAAGGTGACCTAACGAAGCAAGGCAGTTCAGTATTGGCAGCTTTAGTAGTCATTGTCTCATGGTCACCTTTTCAAACGAATCAAGGTGTTAAACCAAGACTAGCAAGGAGCCACCTCAAATCTCTCTGCCTAAATTTACTCCTTACACATTATCTTAAAAACCCAATCTGTGGGGTTGTTCACTGTTCCCTGTCAATCCCTGTTCTAATTAACTCACCCCATTTGTGAATCAGTCACCAACAAACAGGTACCATATATCTTTTCTCTGGTTGGGTAAAGTGCTCATGCACTTTATTCATCTTTGATCTTTCTAATGTGTTTGTATAGTACTTTCTTTGTGTCCCAGGTAAGGACAGTTCTGAAGTAAAGACTTTTTCTTGTCTGGTTGTGTTTGTTAGATGATTGTCCTGTCCATACTTATGTTCCAGTTAACCTAGTATATATGTTTTATTTTCCTAGAGAACTATGGCCAGATATTGTATTGAAATTCACTGTCTGTCTTTTCAGAGCCTTTCTTTACCCACTAACATTCTTTTCAGTTTGAACATCATGATATTTAAACCTTTTTCAATCCAAGTTAATTTAAGGCATTGCATCTCTCAAATCTGAGCAAGAGGAGAATGAAATGGATTGAAGATAGGAAGTTTGGGTAAATCAATGTCTGCTGCACAGCAGTTACCATGTGTACTGTTTAGCTGACACTTCACTACCACTGAAGCACTAGATATGAATATCAGCAAGCTCTCTCTTGGATGCAATCTTTATTTTGTTGGGTTTTATAACTGGAATAGCCCAGGGAATGAATAAACAAAATAAAAAGATCCCTCATGATTTGTTGTTTTTGGAATTTAACAAGTAGCTTTGCTTCCATATTGTTTTGTCTTTCAAGTCAATATAAATCATACGATTATGACACAAAGGTTGGTGGTGTTGTGGATAGTGTAGAAGGTTGCTGCAGGTTACAACAGGATATTGATAGGATGCAGAGCTAGGCTGAGAAGTGCCAGATGGAGTTCAACCCAGAAAAGTGTAAAGTGATACACTTTGGAAGATCGAATTTGAAGACAAAATACAAGGTTAATGGCAGGACTCAGAGCAGTGCAGAGGAACAGAGGGATCTTGGGTCCATGTTCATAGATCCCTCAAGGTTGCTGCGCAGGTTGATAGGGTTGTTAAGAAGGTGTCTTGTGTGTTGGCCTTCATTATTTGGGTATGGAGTGCAAGAGCTGCGAGGTAATGTTGCAGCTTTATAAAACTCTGGTTAGACTACACTTGGAGTATTGTGTTCAGTTCTGGTTGCCTCATTATAGGAAGGATGTGGAAGCTTTAGAGAGGATGCAGAGGAGATTTACCAGGATGCTGCCTGGATTAGAGAGCATGTCTTGTGAGGATAGGTTGAGTGAGCTAGGGCTTTTCTCTATGGAGCGAAGGAGGAATGAGAGGTGACTTGATAGACGCATACAAGATGATAAGAGGCGTAGATCGAGTGGACAATCAGAGACTTTTTCCCAGGGTGAAAATGGCTAACACGAGGGGGCATAATTTTAAGGTGATTGGAAGAAGGTATGGGGGGATGTCAGAGGTAAGTTTTTACACAGAGATTGGTGGGTGCGTGGAATACACCGCCAGTAGAGGTGGTGGAGCCAGATACATTAGGGACATTTAAGAGACTCTTAGATAGCCACATAAATGATAGAGAAATGGAGGGCTGTGTGGGAGGGAAGGGTTAGATAGATCTTAGAGCAGGATAAAATGTCAGCACAATACCGTGGGCCAAAGGGTGCTGTAATGTTCTGTGTGTTCTAACTTCATAGAAGTTCTGAGCAAAAATTCAATAACCTTTGCTGATAAGTGTTGTTTTGTTTTAAAGCAATTGTGCACAACCCAGAATGTGAACTGCAGGGACCTGGAAGGACGGCACTCCACCCCACTGCACTTTGCTGCAGGTTACAATCGGGTGGCTGTAGTAGAGTACCTGCTCCATCATGGTGCTGATGTGCACGCCAAAGACAAGGGGTTTGTATATATTTACTTTTGAGATTTGGTCTGTTTGCTCTTTACAAAGCTTGTACTCTTAAAAAGGAAGGGTAAAATCAGTATAGTTGGTGTTGAGAATTATTGTAGACTTAAACTATAGAAAAGGATTCATGATCCTTCCTATTCATTCCAAATCTAGCCTTCTCCCTACCCTGAGGCCTGGTCTTGACTTTGACGCCTGTAGTGAGAAAGGGCAAAAATTGGTCAGGATTCTTTATCCTGATTGCTTCCCTGCAGAAACCATATGCAAGCAAGTGGCGTGACCAGAAATTAACCTGCCTGTGACATCTCATTTACCTGATGTTTTACCATGATTCATGTTCACTGGTTAAAAAGAAAATTTGTCTTCAGAGATGAGAGAAGAAAGTGACAACAATGTCTTCCAATTATTTTATCATGTCATCTATAGCAACAAGCAGAGTTTTACAAACATGTCTATTTCTGGGCACACTACCTGATGTGATTTAGTACAAAGAAACAATTTTTAACTGAATGATTTTGTGCATTTGTCAGAGTGGTTAATCTTAAATTATTTGTCTTTCAGGGGTCTAGTGCCCTTGCATAATGCTTGCTCGTATGGACATTATGAAGTAGCAGAACTTCTGGTAAGGCATGGTGCCTCAGTGAATGTGGCTGATCTATGGAAATTCACACCTTTACATGAAGCAGCAGCCAAAGGCAAATATGAAATTTGCAAGCTTCTTTTAAAGGTATGTGATCATTTGAAGGATTTCTATAAATGCTTGGTGATTTTATCAGGCACCAGGGTATCACTCACCTAGTTACACATGATTAGAATTTGATGCAGTAAAATGCACTGTACTAAAATTTCTTTTTGAAATTGGGTAAAAATGAAAGTGGCTATTATAGACTTACTACTATAAATTGGATGGTTGTGTGTGTTCAGGTCCAAATTGAATATACTTCAAATTAGTATAGAAAACTTTATGCTGTATTTTTATGTTTGAAATTTGGAGTCAACAAGATTAAACTTCCCATCTCCACTTTGCATTGGGTCTCAGCCCAAAATATTCAGTGTTCACTTCCCTCTACAGAGTTTTCTGTTCTGTTTACTGCAATGATAACTCCTGAGGGTTGAAATGCAAGAGGGTGGAAGCTAGGCTAAACCTCTGGTTAGATTTCATCTGGAGTACTGCTTTCAATTCTGGTCAGTGTAGCTCATGAAAAATATATTAGTCTTGAGACGTTAAGTATATTGAAGGAGTTGATAGATAGGAAAAAATAACTTGGATTCCTCCATCAAATATGGAATACAAGCCAAAAAATAAACCTTCGCCATTTACAGGTTGTAAACTTCCTCACACAAATGTAAGGAATTCTGGAATTCTCATCTCCAAAAAGTTGTTGAGGCTAGGGCAGTTGAACATGTCAAAGCTCATTAATAGTTTTTTTTATTAGCTATATTTTTTCTTCAGGAACCAAAACCAGTAAATGGAGTTAAACAGATTGGCAATGATCTAATTGAATGACAAAACATAATTATGCAGTTAAACTCCTGTTTTTTTTTTGTTCCTTGGTGCTATCAAAAATAATTAGAAGTTGGTCAGATAATGTAAATAAAGCTGATCTAAATGTATTAGGAAAATCACCTTCATTTTTTTAGCATGGAGCTGACCCAACAAAGAAGAACAGAGATGGCAATACACCTCTGGACCTTGTGAAAGAGGGAGATACAGATATTCAGGACTTGCTACGAGGAGATGCTGCTTTGCTTGATGCTGCCAAGAAAGGCTGCCTAGCCCGAGTCCAGAAGTTATGTAGCCCAGAGAACATAAATTGCAGAGATACTCAAGGAAGGAACTCAACACCACTCCATCTTGCAGGTAAGATCTTACCTAATAATATTATGACATTGCTGATATTGTGACTTTTACTTTTATCCACATTCCTCCTTATCTCGCTGCTTTATTCTTTTCTAGTCCATTTTCACGGTAAAGTTATTAGTGATTACCGTTTTTCAGTTCTTCTACTGTTCAATATTTCTCGTATTTCATTTCTCAAAATTAAATTAATCATGTACTAAAGATGGAATATAAAGAAAGCACTATTGGGATTTTATGGGGGATTTTAATCTTCTTAGGTTAGAAAAATCAGATGGGTGAAGGTAGACAGGATGAGTCCATGGAGTGTCTTCGGGATTGCTCCTTAGAACAGCACATTCTTGGAGAGGGTGAATAAGAGATTTACCAGAATGGTACCAGAGAGAAGGGACTGTACTACAGAAAAAGTTAAGAGGTGTTTTGATTGAGATTTTTGAAATCAGTGAATGGTTTTGATAGAGAAAATGGTGGTTGGGGGGGGGGGGGGGGGGGGGGATGGAATACTGCTCATGACAAAATGGGTCAGTAACCAGAGAAAATAGATTAAATGTAAATTCAAAAAGGATCTGAAATGAATTGAATAAATTTTGTGAATGAGAAATTAATGTGATCCAGAACATACTGCATAATAGATTAATGGAAGCAGATGCAGTAATAACATTCACAAGGAAACCAGAAAAATATTTTTAAGGGGTTGGAAAAAGTATAGCATTAAAGGGAAAATAATAGGGACATGAAGTTACTTGACTAAATCTGCCCAAGAGCTGCTTCAAGTGTATCATTTTATGATTCTGTGACATCTAATGAATCAGTGCTTTTATGGTATAGTGAAGAATTGTAACCTGAACACAATGATAGTAGGAAAGGAGAAGGGAAAATGCAGCTGTACCCTTTCATAGAGACTAAAGAAATGGTCTTCATTCTGACATAATTTTATATCCAGTTATATAACAACCTTTTTGTTTTTTGCAGCATAGCTTTGATGTAGTCTGACAATAGTTGCTTCAGTAAGTTTTGTGGTTTTGTTTTTATTTCCAAGGCTGATAGATTTATTTTGTTATTTAATTAATTTAAATCGCTATTTAACACACTACTGCTTTGGTTTGTGAAAGTCAAGCTTGTACATGATAGGAATTTAAAATTGAGTCACTCTTTTGCAGTTTCAGGTGATGTAGTACAAATCTTTAAGTCTTAGCCTTGGATTAGTCGTGACACTATTGTCTCTGAGTTAAAGCATAAGCTGAAGCTCCACTGCAGAAATTCCAACCAGTAATTTCAGCTGACACCAATTGCAGTGTCATTTTTGCTGATGAAAGACAAAAAAAACTGGTCGTCTTCTGTTCTCTTGGGTAAATGACAAAGATCCTCTCGTCCTATTCAGAGATGAGCAGAGAATTCATGTGTCCTCAACAATACTTATCCTTAACCCCAAATGTTCTGTGTTATGGGTACATGAAATGCTCTATGCAACACGAAGTCCTTTCATTATTTCAGTATAATGTTTATGAATAATAATCAAAGCAGAAAATGTTGGAAAAACTCTAAGGCAGCATGTGTGGAATGAGAAGCAGTTGACAGATCACAGACCCAAATTATTGACTACTTCTTTTTGCAGATGCTGCCTAATTTGCTGACTTTTTCTCACATTTTCTGTTTTTAAGATTTCCAATATCTGCAATTTTGATTTTCATCTATCAATAATGTTCTATAAAAATTGAAACACACTCCTTTTCAGTAGGTTGAAGGTGATAATTTTGGTGCTGTTTCTACACACTCAATATGAAACATATGGAAAGGCAGCATGCTCAGCGGCTGTTCTTGAGCAATATTTCTGTAAGAGGTGAACTTAAGTTTACCTTTACAGAACCTGTGGGTAGTATTCCAATTAGTATAGTCTCCACCTTGATGACAGACATGCCCCTGTCAGAAATCTGAAGCTTGATTATAAAGCAGGAGCTTGGGTAGGTTAATCTGTAATAATTAGCACATAACAAAGCTGCCAAAATTGGATAAAAATTATTTGCTGTACTATTTTTGTTTATTCTGCTTTTGTTTTGCAGCTGGCTATAATAACCTTGAGGTGGCTGACTATCTTTTGGAGCACGGTGCAGATGTAAATGCACAAGACAAAGGGGGCCTTATTCCCCTTCACAATGCAGCATCCTATGGGGTATGAGACCACATTTTCACCTGTCATTAACTCTCATATAATTCAAAAAGTGGCTGTCCCAGTACCTGAAAATCAGTATCTGTAAAAATGGCAGGCGCTTATTTCATTATTTCATTTCACAGGCTATGCTGTTTGTAGTGGAGGAGGCAGCAAGTAAGCCCATCATTTGAAGTGTCATGAATTTAAGCCATTTACAAAATAAATTTTAAAAATTTAAAAATTATTGGTTAGCAAACTACCTGGCTATAAAAAAATCTTATTTATTATAATTTCCTTGCAATGGTATTTTAAAGAATTAAAAACATTGTTATTTTTGTCATTAGGCAGTTTAATAATCAGTCCAAAGGGTTCTGGAGCTTCTTTGCTTTCTCGGATTTGAAGAGGATTTGCTACATTTTTGTTTCTCTAAGTTATTTGCAGTATATTTCTTTCTTTCTGAATTCCTAGGCAATTGCATGGCTATATGTGGATGGTTGTCATGAGTGATCTGCAGGTATTATGCCATTGAAGAAGGAGAGGAGCTGCTCTTTTCCTGTCCTCTGTCTTAATGCATTTGTGTAACTTAAAAAATTAGAACTGGCCACTTGCTGGTGAAAGAGACGAAAAAAAAACTGGGCTCTGTTTGCTCTCTTGGGTGAATGACAATGATCCTCTTGTCCTATTTTGAGACTAGCAGAGAGTTCTTGGGTTTTGATCAGTCAAAAACCAGGTTATTCACTTTGTCAGGGAAGAAATCTGATTTTCTTTTGGTGTGTCTACCATGTCTGATCTTCTAAAGAAGTTAATGTAATCATGGGCCTATAACTTGTGCATGATGGCAGAGCAGCATGAGTTCCTGCTGACCTCAAAGCTTTTCACAAGTCTTATCAATCTCTGAGGCAAGGTCTTTTTCACTGGTAATTGCTCTGCCCAAAACTGCAACAAATTGTGAATGCAGCTCAGTCCATCACAAAAGCCAGCCTCCCCTCCATGGACTCTGTCTACACTTCCTGCTGCCTTGAGAAAGCAGCCAACGTAATCAAGGACTCCTCCCACCCCAGTCATTCTCTCTTCTTCCCCCCTCCCTTCGGGCAGCAGATGTTAAACCTTGAGAACACATGGCACCAGGCTCAAGGACATCTATCCTGGTGTTGTAAGACTCTTGAAAGGACCTCTTGTATGATAAAGATGAACTCTTGGTCTCTCAGTCTACCTTGTCATGGTCCTTGCACTTTGTTTACCTGCACTGCACTTTCTCTGTAACTGTAACACTATATTCTGCATTCTTTTCTTCCCCCTTTTGTACTACCTCAATACATTTATGTATGGAATAATTTATCTGGATGGCATACAAACAAAAGCTTTTCACTGTATCTCAGTACATGTGACAATAATTAACTCATTACCAATTCAAATGTCTTGTGCTCTAAGATGTCATTTGAGATTGAACCCTCATGCCCAACATCTGTATCTCATCAAGCTGTCTGAACAGGATGCTTCTTCCTGGTTTTCTGTTTGATAATTTTAATGTGCTAAACACCATGTGGAGTGTCATATAAAGATTGGAATGCACACCAATCATTCAAATAGAAGTTGAAATGTCATAAGTAAACATTTTCAAAAAATAACAATGCTTTTATACTTTAGAATATCCTTGTAAGAAAATTACAATAAATATGATTATTTTAGGGCCAGATGGTTTGCTAACCAATAAGTATATGACAATGTATTGAAAGCAAAATTTTTAAAATTTGTTTTGTACGTGGCTTAAGTTCATGACACTCTTAATGATGGGCTTACTTGCTGTCTTCTTCACTGCAATCAGCACAGCCTGTGAATGTAGGCTGAAACGTTGAGAGTAATGGAGATTTCCACAATAAGCTGTACATTTCTGTAAATCCTTATGTTCTGTCAGTCTCGAAATAATAATCACCAACACCAGTAATTTTGCTGCCATTATCAACACAAAATCTGGGCCATTGGGTCAATGGGTGCCCAGGTTTAGGAAAGATACTGCAAAAATTTTATATCTTTTACCTTTATATTATGTTACAACACAGGAAAAGACCATTTGGTTGATCTTCAGCTATAGCAGTTTGCTCTTGTCTGTCTATATTTTTAAAATAAATTAAGTTAAATCTTTATATCTCTATTTTGCTTTTGTTTCAGCATGTGGATATTGCAGCACTTTTAATCAAATACAACACCTGTGTAAATGCAACTGATAAGTGGGCCTTCACACCATTACATGAAGCAGCACAGAAAGGAAGAACACAACTATGTGCTCTGCTGCTAGCTCATGGGGCAGACCCTACCATGAAGAACCAGGAAGGCCAGACTCCTTTAGATTTGGCTACGGTATGTTTTAAAATAGGTTTTTACATTAGTGCTTAAAGTCACATTTTTTTAAAATGAGGCTTATAGATGATTAAAATTTAAGAAGCTGAGCATATCTTTTTTTTATTTCAGGCTGATGATATTAGGGCCTTGCTCATCGATGCTATGCCCCCAGAAGCCCTCCCGAGTTGTTATAAACCTCAGGCAACTGTTGTTAGTGCAGCAGTGATTTCTCCAGCCTCAACTCCTTCTTGCTTGTCTGCTGCTAGCAGTATAGATAACCTGAGCGGCCCACTTGCAGAATTGGCTGCTGGTGGTTCCTCGGGTGCAGCTGATGGAGCTACCGGCACTGAGAGGAAAGAGGGTGAAGGTAGGCTGACTGAAACAACTCTTCTAATGATGTCAGTTGTGGGCAGAATTGCTGTTGTCTTTGTCTTCAGTAAATCCCTTAGTGGTTTTTAAGTTGATGCTGGATGCTTTGCTTGAAAAATTGACTGCACTGGTAGATATCTTATGGCCAGTTAGGAAGATAAATACAGAATATAGAGGCAGTGGTTAATGCTACACTTCAACCAGCAGCATGACTATATTTTTTTTAAAAAAAGGGCTGCTGGAGGAACTCAGCAGGCCAGGCAGCATCTGTGGAGTGAAATGGACAGTTGATGATTCGGGTCAAGACCCTTCATCTGGACTGGAAGAGTAGAGGGCAGATAGCCAGTATAAAGGATTGAGGGGGAGGGGTGGGGTAAGAACTGGCAAGCGATAGGTGGATCCAGCTAAGGAGGGGTTGGTTGGTAGAGGGAGTCAGGTGGGAGGCAAGAGTGTCGATAGTGATAGACACTGGGAGGTGAAAGGTGGAGGCAACAAAGGCTGCAGTTTATGGAATTTGATAGGAAAGGAAGGTGAAGAGGAACCAAATAAGGGAAGTATAGTGGGTAGATGGGAATAGTGGGGTGAGGGGACCCAATGGGATCTATGTGTGGGTGAAGGGCTGATGGAGTAGGTGAGGGAGGGGAAAGAAACTAGGAGATGGGGGGCTAGGGAACAACTTAGAAAGAAGGGTGTGTGTGAGGGGGCCTGGGTGGATGAGAAGAAGAGAGAAAGGGACAGGGAATGGGTTACCTGAAATTGGTGAATTCTTTGATCTTGCCGTTGGGCTGTAGACTACACAGACAAAATATGAGGTGCTGTTCTAGTTTGTTTTTGGCCTCACCCTGGCAGTGGAGGAGGCTAAGAGCAGATAGGTCAGTGTGAGAATGAGAAGGGGAGTTCAAATTGGTTTCCATCTGGGACTCCAAATGGCCATTGCAGACAGAGAACAGATGCTCGGCAAAGCATTCGCCTAATCTGTGCTTGGTCTTGTCGACGTAGAGGAGGCCACATCGAGAGCACCAAATGCACCTCCTCCAACTTTCTCCATTGCGTGTGACTCTCTGCCTCACCTGGAAAGGTTGCTTGGGTCTCTGGATGGTGGTGAGGGAGGAAATGTAGGGGCAGGTGTTACACCTTTGGTTGTGGGGCAAGTGTCTGGAGAGAGGGAGGGACGGGTGGGGTGTTCCTTATGTTCCACCTGGGGTAATCTACAACCTGACAGCATGAACATTAATTCTCCAGTTGCAGTTAAGTAGTTCCAGGGGTGAGAATTGACGTGGCATGGAGTTTTGTTGTGTTATATCTCATATTTCCTTACAACACAAAAGGAGGCCATTTGGAGTGCACCTATTAGTCCCATTCTCCCACATCCCTCTGGGACCTATTCTCTTTCACATACCCATCAGCTCACCCTGATTCTCCTGCCAACCGATTACAGCAGGGGCAAATTACAATGGCCAGTTAACCTATCAGCACAATTCTGACCATGTGGGTTTCTCCAGAGTGCTCTGGCTTCCTCCCACATTATAGAGGACAAAAGTGCAAACACAGACAGCACCCAAGATCAGGACTGAATCCAAGTCACTGGTGCTGTGAGGCAGCAGCACTTATCTCATGTGCCATTACGGTGGATTTATTTTCATATTGTGTAGTTCGATGGTGAAAAGTATAAAAATTGTGTTTTTCCACCAGTTACCGTACTTGATATGAACATAAACCAATTCCTTAAAAGTCTGGGCTTGGAACACCTGCGAGATATTTTTGAAAGGGAACAGGTGAGTGACAAAAGTAAATCTTCTGTTGTTTGAAAAGGGTATTTAAGAATTTGAATATTTGTTTTATAAGTTGACAAATTTTAATTTTCAGATTACTTTGGATGTGCTGGCTGACATGGGACATGAAGAGCTGAAAGAAATTGGAATTAATGCCTATGGGCACCGTCACAAATTAATCAAGGGTGTTGAACGACTGCTTGGGGGACAACAAGGTAAACTAAATTACAGTGTTGGCTTATCTTGCATTGGAAGCAAGGATGCTGTTGGATTTTAAGATAGCATAAGATTTAAAATGCACAAAATTGATAAGCTAGAAAGCTCATTTTACTGTAGCATGGCTTGTTGGATAGAGTGAGCTGAACCTTTGAAATTGAAGTCTTTCTAAGTGTAAAAATGTAGGTTTAATTTAATTTATTTTAATTGACTCATATGAGCAGTTTGTTTTAGCAAAAGTATATAAAGTAAGAATAGCCACACACGATGCTACCAATCTGTCGAAAGTTGTTTTAGTAATCCCTTTCGTCCTCATGTACCAAAGTATTCTTGTCATTTCAAGACCCCTCACAAAGGAGATTTTCTAATCATGATCGATTTTGGGGAAATGTACATTATTTTTTTTGCCCTAATTTGAGATACCTATGCATTATTGCTTAATCCCCATAGCAAAGTCATGATGTGCTATGTGTACAATTGTTCAGTTTTGTTTCCAGAGAGCTTTTGTAATGCCTTTCTTGATTTCAAGAGAAAGCCCCTGTAATTTTAATTGCTTGTGTGTGCCTTTTGTACTTGAATGGATGAGTAGGTTGTTGATGCCCTTCTGATTGTTTCTGTTCTGATGCTTTATGTATTACATCAGTGTGGGTCAATGACTCCTTTATGAATAAATGAATGAAATTGCCTATTACATGTAGTATGTTCTGTCCTTAAAGGCATTGCGCTGGTGTTCTGCCCCTGCACTCTCCTTCTGCCACCATCACCCTTCCCCCAACCTCTCTTTGCCTGTCTTTGGGTCATTAAATTTATTACAAAAGTTAATGTTGATTACCCTCTTCCCAGGTACAAATCCTTACTTGACTTTCCATTGTGCCAGCCAAGGAACCATTCTTATTGATCTTGCACCAGATGACAAAGAATATCAGTCTGTGGAGGAAGAGGTACTTCATCTCTTGGGTTTGCCAATAACAAAAGCAGTCATCTTTTGCTTCAGCAACACTGATGCATGTTTTGGAATTTCCTTTTTAAATAGACCTATCTCTTCATTTTCCACCAGCTTAAAACTCAGCTCTTTGGCCAAATAATAGTGTTAAGGTAGAGAGGGTGGTCTCTAAAATGTGACCGGGATAGTTTTCCAGAATGGTACTTTGTTGGTCTAACAAGGAAGGAACCAATACTGAATCTGGTTCTAGAGAATGAGTGGGACATAAAGGAGATGAGGTAGCTATTGAAAAGCAGAAGAAGCAATCCAAAGTAAAAATAATTATAGGAAGGCCAATTTCAGTGAGTGCGAATCATAACTGATGCACAACTGTATAGAAGAAAGGGCTGCCTCTAAGAAAGAAATGGTTCAGGTGCAGTTGAAGCACAGTCCATGAGGGGCAAAGGAAGAACAAAGAAATCCTGAGCTCCCTGGGTGACAACAGAGATGCAGAGGAAGAATGGGGTGGGGGGCAGGGGAGCTGTTCTTTCTACAAATGTCATGTTGTAAATGCCAATGAGAACCAGGCTGATTCAAAAAGAATCAAGAAAAGTAAAAATTAAGAGTCCAAGAGAACATATGAGAAAAGATTGGCTGCCAACATAAGTCGGTAACCGAGTATGTTCTATAGGCATATAAATAGCAAAAAAAAATAGCACAAGGAGGACTGGGGCTTAATAAGGAATGGAAAATTGCACGTGGATGCTGGGGGCACTTTGAGTACTTTACAACAGTCTTTATCAGAGAAGGTACTTTCAAAGTATGGTGAAGGGTGTGAAAGTTAATATACTGTACAATAAAATTTGATTGCAAGGAGATATTAGAAAAGTTCTATGAACTTAAAGTAGGTGAGTCACCAGGACTGTGTGCATCCTAGGATTTTTGAGGTAAGCAAAAGAGGAAATTGCCAGTATGGTCAACATATTCTTCCCTTTGGATATGGGGTGGTGCCAGAGGACTGAAGAGAAACAAACATTACTCACGTCAAAAATGTAATAAGATAAATTCAGTAACTACAGGCTAATCTCAGTTTAACCTCGGTAATGGGAAAGCTTTTAGAAACTTTGATCTATGGGATTAATAGTCATCTGGTGGAAAATAGATTAATTAAATCAAGCCAACAGAGATTTGTAAAGGACAAATCTGATAATTTTTATGAGAGAGTGGTTGGTGAGGGTAATGCAGTTGATCAGAATCAGATTTATTATCACTGACATATGACGTGAAATTTGTTGTTTTGCGGCAGCAGTACGGTGCAAAGACATAAAAGTCTATAAATTACAAAAAAGTGCAAAGAAAAAGGAATAATGAGGTAATGTTCATGGATTGTTCAGAAATCTGATGGTGGAAGGGAAGAAGCTCTTCCTGAATCTTTGAGTTTGGGTCTTCAAGCTTCTGTACCACCTCCCTGATGCTAGTAACAAGAAGAGGGTATGTCCCAAATGGTGAGGGTACTTAATGATTGGTGCCGCCTTCTTGAGGCACCACCTCCTGATAAACTTGATGGTGGGGAGGGTTGTGTCCATGATGCAGCTGGCTGAGTCTATAACTCTCTGCAGCTTCTTGCAGTCCTGTACACTGGATGTGGTGTATTTGGACTTCAGAAGGCTTTTGATACGATGCCAAATTATAGGCTTTTCCGTAAAGTTGAAATGTGTTACATCGGCAAAGTGGATATAAAGTTGACTGAGCAACAGACAAAAACGTTACGGACAATGGTTGTCTTTCAGACTGGTGGAAGCTGAATAGTGGCTTTCCCCAGTGTCGTGGCCGTTGATCTATCGGTTCTGTATTAATGACTTGGACTTGGAGGGGGAGGTGCAAGCCACAATTTCTAAATTTGCAGTTGACACAAAATTTGGTAATATTGTGAACTGTGAAGAAGATAGTGATAGATTACAGCAAGATCTAGGCAGACACATGGCAAATGGAGTTTAATGCTGAGAAATATGAGGTAATGCATTTTGCTGGGAAGGAGGAGGAGAGACAGTGTAGAAAAAAAGGGTTCAGGTCTAAATGGGGTACAGGAACAGAGGGACCTGACATAGGTCTGCACAAATCACTGCAGGTGGTAAGGTAGCTTGAGAAAGTAGTACCGGGTTTCCTTGGGTTACGAATGACCTGATTTGTAGAAATCTGACTTTACACAAATTCTCCCATGCATTTTTCAAGTATTTTTCAAGCTAGTAACAATAATAAATGTTTCATGGGATTCATTAATGACTGGATACAGCAATATATTCTATTAGTTTAATTATGGGTAGTGTTAAGTGGTTATTCAATGAAATGAAAGAATGGTAGCAAGAGAATGCAGAGTGAGAAGAAAATGGATGTTACTGTCTTGCAGGGAAATTGATCTCCAGGCAGTTCTCGGGAACAGAACCTTTACATTAGCTGGCACCTGCCTCTATATGTACAATTTTAGCCTTTATTAACAGAGGCATAGAATATTAAAGCAGGGAAGCCATGCTGAACCTTTTATAAAACACTGGTTAGGCCTTAAGTGGAGTATTGTGTTCCGTTCTGGTTGTCACATTGTAAGAAGAATGTGAGAGCATGAGAGAGGGTCCAGAGAAAAATTGAGAATAATTTCTGAGATAGACTGTAGTCACAAGAATAAATTGGAGAGGTTGCAACTTTTTTTCATAGGCTGAGAGGAGATTTGAAATACAAAATAAAGGCGGCTTGGGGCAAGATAGATAATAGGAGGCTGTTCCCTTTGAGGGTTAGAAGTCACAAGTCTAAAGTAAAGGAGAAGGAAATTAAGAATGACACAAGGGAAAAACTTTTTTATGCAGTGCCTGGTTGGAATCTGGAATGCACTGCCAGCAACTGTGGTGGAGGCAGATTCCGCTGTATCCTTCAAGAGGAATTGGCTAAATATATGGTGAGGAAAAATTGCAAGACTACAAAGAAAGGGGTGGAATTAGTGAATTGCTTTGGTAGAGAGCTATCTTGGACACAATGGGCTGAATGGCCTTCTATGCTGTAACCATTCTGTGATTCAACTCATAAACCTCTGGCCTCAGTTACTTATTGGTTCATGTGGTACGTCAGAGAATTTAATACAATTTAGTTTAACACTCAAGTTCAATGATGATTTTGTGCATCATTGGGAGGTGGCATGTTTCAGATGAGATAAAGAATGTTGTCTCATGGCAATTTTCTGTGAAACAAGAGAATTAATCTGGGTGTCATGACTAATGTTTAGCTTTCTTATCTCATTTTTGTTGGTGGAATTTGTTGGTATGCAAATGCCAAATTTCTTGCACTGGACTTTTTTTTAAAAAAAAGCTTAATTGGATGTAGTGCTTTGGGAGGCCTTGGGGTCTTGCAACGTGCTCTTTAAATACATGCCCTTTTTTTCCTCCCAGTATCATCATCCACTTCCTGAATATATCCTCTCAATGCTTTGAACTGTTTTCCTATGTTAAAAGAGCTTACATAATGTCGGTTGTTTTTTAGTTCTGTACTTTATTTCATATGTCACTTTAACCAACACGTGGTATTATATGTTGGAATCTCCTGTTCAGATCTCCAGTTTTCAAGTAATTGCACATTATTTATTACTACTTTTTTGAATTTATGATATTGGAAAATCAGGTCAAAATGTAAGTAGCTTTAATCAGTTTTCAGAATTCTGTCTGGAAAACTGGCCTGTTTTTGTCAAGCTGAGATTTTTAACAAGGAGCCCAACTTAAAAAGTTGATGCTAGGCCCAGTAGACGGGGAAACAAAAGTAAATAAAGTACTCCCCACTAAGGTGTTAGCAACCTCACAATAGTTTCTGAGGTATTAGTCTGTCTGTGTGTTTTTAAGTGGGGTTGAATTATTAATAAGTTGTGTACTGCAGCATTACATTCATAAATGTTCTCTTGAATGTCAAAAATATACTTTAAAGCAAGATTCTTCAGGCTTTGGGTTGTTTGAAATTTTGGACCCTTGCTACATGTGTAGCATAATTACCAAATTTGCAGTCCATGGACAGAAATACATTATAAGCAGAACTAACTTATTTTGCCTCTGTTCCAATGATAGAAAGTTTTATCGCCTCTGAAATAAGTGGCTCTTTTTAATTTAAGTTAGGAAAACCATGCAGTCATAATTTAAATTGGACTTCTGGGAGACGCATGCAGATTAAGAAAAAAGCCCTTGTGTTCTTGGTTCTGTGTATGTTACTAGTGAAAGCACTGAAAGTACAGCTAAGATCTCCATATTTTTTCATTTTTAGTGTAAATGTATTTGTTACATATAGTACATTATGTCATCAATTGATCATTTTGTATGATGGTAGTTTGCGACATGTTGGGCTACACAGGCATCCATTGTGTTGAGTGTGTTTAATTATAAAGATAAAGTAAGCTATTGTCACTATAGCTAATATATCAATTTGGAGAGTTTAATGTAGCATATCAATGGTATATAGCATTAATGTTACTGCACTTCGGAATACTTAATTGGCTGTGAAACAAGTCGTGATATTCAGAGGCTGACAGTTTTTGTGAAAGATATACTTGCCTTATGTCCTCGTCATTGTGCGGATGGTCTTGACTTCAGTGTCTGGAATAGGCACTAACAAAGATGTTGTCATTTAGATGCAAAGTACTATCCGTGAACACAGAGATGGTGGGACAGCAGGTGGAGTTTTTAATAGATACCATATCATTAAGGTAAGAAATTACTAACATATCTTAGCATTCACTATTTTAAAATGATTATTTGAGCTTTGATTTATTGAGAATTCCAATGTTGACAAATCGATTTTAAAGTGAGTAATTTCAGGACTTTAGGGTGTGAACAGGATTTCTCTCTTTGCACTTATTGCAGAGACAGTATTGGATGCAAAAATGCATTGATTAAGTTGCTGGATTAGTGACTAGAGGCCTAGACCATTAACCCAGTATAAGGAGAATTTAAATTAAAATTATTAAGTACATTTGGAATATATTGCTAGTAATGCCATTGTCACAAAATACTCTTCAGGGAAAGAAATCTGCTTTTCTTATCAGATCTGGCCTAAATGCAATTCAGCTTCCACTAGTGGTTAATTCTTAACTATCCTTGGAAATTGCCTAACTGGCCAAACAGTTCAAGAGCAAGTAGAGAAGGATAATAAATGCTAAAATAAAATAATAATTTCTGATGTGGGGTCTTTGACCTGCAGCACTAACTTTGTTTAACTTTTCACAGATGCTGCCTTATCTGCTGAGTGTGTCTGGCACTTTCTTTATTTCGGATGTGCAATTTTATTTTGTTTCTTTTTACAATAAATACTGGTCTTCCCAGCAATATCCATATCCATGAACAAATTTTAAGATCGTGGCAGTAGGATATTGATCTGCCGCCTAAGAGTTGTGCGCATCCTGAAGTTCAGTATTTTTTCTGATTTTAGCTTGCACCCATGCTACTGAAATTTTACATGGGATAGACTGGGACTGCCAGGGAAGCTTGGTACTCCCACATAAATATATGTGAGCCTAAAGTCCTGAACCTGCTGCGAGGTACTTGTCAACCACTTCCCATCTGTGCTCTGGTGATGGGATTCTTGTGGAGTTCAGCATCAGTGTCAACTTCCTGTAATCCTCCAAATAAGTTGCACCAGAAAATCTGGTGAATATTTAATTTTATTTTTATATTTTAACTTAACTTTCAATAGAGTAATTAATTGTCTTTAGATATTTTGAATGTTTATGAATGTTACACTGGTTTCACTGACTATCAAAGTTATTCCATGGGTTGTCACTGCTAGCGTGTTGTCTTATGAGGCTGAGCACCACTGCTTTTTAATACCTGCTATCTACGCACATTCAGTCTTTACATTGCCCGTAATTCATGAGGTAAATAACTTGATGGGCTGTTGACTTCAGATTTTCAAAATGGTCCTTTACTCTGTGTTTATAACTTCTAAGTGTTGTTTCATATACTTTTTATCCCAAATCAGTAAATCTTATATATTGCACACAGAAAAAGTTTATTTTAACTTTTTTTTTATGTTGGCCACATTTTCAATTTTGTTGCATCTTTTATTGAATTAGAACTTGTGGGGAGACGATTTTCTTTTTCTCTCATCTTGAAGGAGTTCTTGCAGTAACCTGTTTGTCTTCTAAACAATTTAATCTAATCCATAACCATCTCCAGACCCGGCATGGTTTTGGTATGATCCTCTTCATTCTATTTGGTAACCAAAAAAAAATGGTTAAATATCTGTTTTCACCTTAGTTGAAGCTCAAGTTTCACAAAGATATTTCCAAATTACTCACCTTCACTCAAACTGTGGTATTTTGACCTATCTGCAATATATTCCTCTCCTCTAAGTTAAGGATTGCTTTGACCAGCATAATTATCAGGGCACAAGGTTACTTTCTCATTGTAAATGCCAAGCACCTTCTATTAATAATGAGTTTACCATGTAATTGTTGCTTGTCACTGGAGAACCAATAGCACTGCCAATGCTACACCAATATAAAAGTAGCTCATCATTTCAGCATCAAATAGACAAAGTGATGGGAACATTGCATTTAGTTCTCCTTTCTCTTGCTCACTTAAAGGAGTTAAAATCTGGAAATAAGCTGAAGGTTATATTTGTAAAAGTCAAACTGGCTTACCAGTGTTATTTATGGGAAGAAACACTCTCAGTGCCTGGTCTAGCCTGACTGTGACTCCAAACCCACATGAGTATGGTTGTTAATTAACTGCCCTCCAAAGATACCTAGCTTGATACCAATTTGTACCAAGCTGCTTTGATTCAAGACCAAAGCACACCACATAAAAAGCAGGCAATAAATGCTGGCTTTGCTAGTGACACCCAGATTCCAAGACTGAGTAGTCAAAGGCACCATATTTGAAAAAGACACTTCCTTCATTGTAGTAAAGTTCTCGACTCTTGTATTTTGGGTCATTGCTGCTCCATCCCTCATTGTGTAAAATAATGCCTCAGCCCAAGTACACAATGAGGGATGGAGCTAGGTCACCTAAGTTTAATTACAGGTTGATCTGTTATTTTTGGCTAAAATGTTTTTAAAATATTTTTCAGATTCAAAAAGTTGTGAACAAGAAACTTCGGGAGCGGTTTATTCACCGGCAGAAGGAGGTAGCAGAGGAAAATCATAATCATCACAATGAAAGGATGCTCTTTCACGGTGAGTCACTGAAAGCTTCAAAATAAAAATGTGTTTTGCATGCTTAGTGTAAACGAAAACCATGATTAAGTGGTGCTCACCTTTTTTTATTCATTGCTTACTCTATATTTTTTTCCTTTCAAGCATACTAAGGTGCTTCAGACCAGTTTATGCAAATAAGATATTGTATGCAAAATATAGCACCATTTCTACACCAACATAAAACTGGGTAATTATTTCAAAGTCCAAAAGACAAAATGATAAAAGCGTTACATTTAATTCTACTGCTCATAAGAGGGTCTTAAAGCATTTCACTTCAACCAATTTTCAGACACAGCATTTAGCTTCATCAAATTTGCTGAAGTCTATAATAAGGGAGGTGGTATCAAGACACCTAGAAAATAACATGATTTAGCAGAGTTGATACGGGTTCGTGGATCGGAAATTCTGAAAGTTATTGAAGTTCTGTGAGGATGTATCTAAAATAGAAATGAGGAACCAGTGGATGTGGTATGTTGGAATTTTCACATGGTTTGTTTTAGGGCCCCACACAAGAAGTTGTTGAGCCAGGTTAGAACACCTGGGGTAATGTACTAGCACGGATTGACAATTGGTTAACAATTAGAAAACAGTCTGAATAACCGTGTCCTTCCCAGTTTGGCAACTGTGACTAGCAGAATACTGCAGGGATTGGTACATGTGCCCCAACTGTTCACAATCTATAATCAGTGATTTGGCTGAGGGAATAAAATATATTTCTAAATTTGCTGATGACATGCAAATATGGAAGTGTGAGTAATGTTGGGGATGCAGAATTGCTTCAAGGGAATATAAACAAGCAAAACAACCAACATGGTAGGTCATGTACAATGAGGGAAAATACGAGGTTATCCACTTCAGCAGAGAAGACAAATGCTGAATACTTTTAAATGGATTGAGAAATGTTCAAAAGAATCTGGGAGTCATGAACACAAGTCAGTTAAATCAAACATGCTGTTGCACTAGGCAATCAGGAAGGCAAATCGTATTGTTAGAGGAACTGAGCACAAGATGTCTTACTACAATTATGTAGGGCTCGGTGAGACCACATCTGGACCATTGTGTGCACTTTTGAATGTCATACTTAAAAATGGATTTACTTGCTCTGGAAGAAATGGAGCAAAGATTCTCCCAACTGATTTTTGGGATGGTGGATATATCATATGAGAGATTGAGTAGGCTAGGTCAGTATTCTCTTGAGTTTAGAAGAATGAGAAGTGACTTCATTGGAATGTGCAAGTTTATTATAGAGTTTGACAGGATGAGATGCAGAGAGAATATTTCCTCTGGCTATGAAGTCTAGAACTAAGAGTCTCAGAAAAAGGAGCAAGGCTTGAGATGAGTTTAACATTTCTTCATAGTGGATAGTGAATCTTTGGACTTCTCCACCCTGAAGGGCTGCAGAGGCTTGGTTATTGTGTTTAAAACAGAAACTAATAGGTTCGTGGGTATTGAAAGAATCAAGCGATATGGGGACAGGGCAGAAAAATGTGTATGAAGTAGGTCAGCTGTGATTCTGTTGAAGGACAGACTAGATTCAAGGGTCCAAATGGCCTACTTATGCTCCTATTTCTTATGTTCATTTATTTATATTTCAAATGCTGATTCAGTTACTTAACCTCTGCAGCTACTGGATAGGCAACAAACAATGTGGACAAATGATTTTTGATTATTTATTGTTAATGGGCAGAGAATATTTGAGATTATTTTAATAATAGTGTGCATACTTGGCAAACTTGAATTTTGAATTTTCTTTCCAGGTTCTCCATTCATCAATGCTATCATTTATAAAGGGTTTGATGAAAGACATGCATATATTGGTGGGATGTTTGGTGCAGGCATTTACTTCGCAGAGAATTCCTCAAAAAGCAATCAGTATGTCTATGGCATTGGAGGGGGTACTGGATGCCCAACTCATAAGGATCGGTCATGTTACATATGCCACAGGTAAAGGCTGGTGCAGTAAATGTTTCAACTGTGTCTTGAAATGGAATGTGTGCCCAATAATTCAGTACACCATTCAGCTGGTGAAAAGAAAATATTTCAACATGTTACTTTGTGTCATACTCTATTTATCTCTCCACCAACCAAAATATTATTTGGTCAGTATCTCCTTGTTTGAGGGATCCTGCTGTGTTCACATTGGCTGGTTCTTCTTGCCAGATTTCAGCAGCTGTTACAAAGTACTTATTTGGTTGTAAAGCACTTTGGGATGTCCTGGAATCGTGAAAGGTAGTGCATAAGTGTCAACTCTTAACAACTTCAAGCTTTAGGGATACGTTGAAAATCTCAAGTTAAGTAATAATTATGTGTGGTAAATCCTTTCCCATTATGTGTTTAATGGGATTATGAGCTCTGTGAGGATTCATCATGTGCCAGATCTTGATCCACACAAAAATTGTGCAGTACCTGTGATGTACCCAGATAGCCACTGTAATCAATAATTTTTGTTCATACTATTAAACAGTCAAACTAAATCGGGAATTGGGAATTAACAACTGGTACAGCACTATTCAAGATAATTTATAACCCATTCTATGAAATATAAATACAACTGTGATAAATGAACTCTGTGCCTATTTCTACCTGTTGAGGGTTCCTTTTCTCCCAAATCCCAAAAACATGCAAGTTGGAAAGTTAATTATCCACTGTAAATTGCCCCTGGTGTATAGATGAGTGGTAGATTCTGGGGAGAGTTGATGGGAATATGGGGAGAATAATAAATGGGATTAAGTAGAATTAATGTAAACGGGTGGTTGATGATTGGTGCCAACTTGGTAGGCAGAAGGGCCTGTTTCCATGCTATATCTCTCTATGTCTTTGCAAGCTTTCACATTGTAGAATGCCAAGGGCTATGATTAAGTCCACTATTTTACTTAATCTATTGAGATGGTAGGATCAAAACTTTATCTCAGGAATTGGAAAAAGAAACAGGGTCTATGGCTAATCCACCCTAAGATGGAAGGACCAAGGGGAAATAAGTGAGACTGGATGGGAACACTTTCAAAGTACTAGTGCACAAGTGATTAATGGAATGCCCTCTTTTTGTGATATGTCATTTGTTTCCTTACTAACAACCCTTCTCCTTTACTGCATTTCTAATCATCACAACTTGCTGTGCTCGTATTAAAAAATAGTATTAATTATTTTCCCTAATTCTTTTGCTAATTCTAAATTTGTTGATCCTTTTGCCATTAGTAACTAGTTTTCTCTATCAAAATCCCTCATTTTTGAACATTTTGATTAAATTTTCCCATAACTTACTCCCCTTTAAGAACAATCCCAGCTCCTCTAGTTTCACCACCTAACTAAAGCACTATTTTATGCAATTTTTCCAAGATCCTGGAGATTATTCTTGCCTCTGCTTGTCATATAAAAGAGTTTACTTGTCTATAACCTGAATTTTAGCTTTTCTCTTCACTTTTCAGCTGCTGTTGGGCCTGCTTTTAATTTCCAGCAGTTTTGATTGTTTACACCAAATCGACTTTAAATTGTGCATAGTTAACTTGTAGGCATTTCCATTGGTGTCACAGATATAATCCATTTTCTGCTGTGACAAACCAGTAAGGACAAAAGCTTTCATCTATTGCCTGGTTAAAAATACTTTAGCACTACTCACCCACGTCCCTATATCTTGGATTAAATTTTAGTTAGCATTGTATGTGGTTCAGGTAATCCTCCCAAATCTTGCTTCACATCAAACTAGGTAAGTATATTTCAGGTAATTACATTGCATACATTATGTGTGTAATGTCTGAAAATACTTTAATGCTGAATGGATATGTTAGACCTATTTTATACCACACATTTCCTGTGGTTGAAGAGTAATGTAAAATTTAGCCCATATATATTTGTTTCAAAAGGCATTGTTTATTTCAATTGCAGACAAATGCTCTTCTGTAGAGTTACACTCGGGAAGTCATTTCTACAGTTTAGTGCAATGAAGATGGCTCATGCCCCACCAGGACATCATTCTGTGATTGGAAGACCTAGTGTCAATGGACTTGCTTACGCAGAATATGTTATCTACAGAGGAGAGCAGGTACTGAATCATCTGGAGATTGAATGCTCTTCGGCTATAGAAGAATGTCAAACGTAAAATAAGTTATCAAAAAAAAACTATTAAAAGTAGGTCAACACAATGCTGAAAGTTCTTATTAAACTTCATTATAACCATATATCTGATTTAATATGGTCTTTGCCCAACTCAAGCTGTAGTGTAATTTAAGGTTGAGCCATGTCATGACGTGGTTTAGTAAGTCTCTTTGTCCATGTTATGAATGTGTCTAATGGAGCGTCAGCTTATTTCATAAAGATTTATTGTGACCACTGTCCATCTTGTGAAGTAGTATATAATTTTAGCCCATCTCATATGGTGATATAACTTTTGAAGTAGTGTATTGACACGTGCCTTTCTTGATGTAGTAATAAAATGACCTAGCCTTATTTTACTTAATGTTAACCCGTCTTGTAGGATTGCTTAATTTGACTTCTTAGTTAATAACTTAATGTGATCTCTGCCCATTTCCTGCTAGTAATTTATGGATGAGAATTTAATGATTTCCTTCCAATTTGTGAAATAGTTTCTGACTTCAGTCAACCTAATAAAAATGTTTAAAATGACTTGAATACATTTCTATGGGTTGTTTAATATTGCAGCTTACCAATTTGTGAGGTAGTTAGTTTGACTTTAACCCAATTTGTGAAGTAACTTAATGTGGAGTTAACAATCCTGAGAGGTATTTTAAAGTGACCTAACCCAGCTAGTGTCGTGGTTTAATTTCATCTGTAGATCTCATAAGTTAGGTTAATATTATCTCTGCCCATCTCATCAGACTCTGCAATACATCTTTAATTGATTTCAGGAAGTGGCTTAATATGATACCAGTTCATTTTGTGAAATGGTTTAATCTTTGTGAGGCAGCCTAATATGACAGCTGCTCATCTTGAGGTAGCTTAATGCAACCTCTGCCGACTTTAAGGCATTTGAATGTGGTTGAGTCATCTGGTAGTTTACTATGACTCTAGCACATTTCATGAAGTATAGTGTGGCCTTTGCTCCTCATTTGAGGTAATTTATCATGACCTCTGCCTATCCTGGGTGAAGAGACATCTGGCCACTACATAGATTTTAGTTTAATAGTTTTATATTGTAACTGTATAATCTAACTGCACAGCTTTGCCATCATTGAAATTTGTGTCATTTAAATAGTTTTTAATACTTTTTAAATATCTCTGACATTGGAATAATTAAAGTTGAAGTAACTAAAAATTAAATTATCTTAAATCACTTACAAACTTAAATCATTAAAAAAATAATTTTAACTTCCTAAATCTGTGCACTGTACATCCCTTTGAAATCAGTGGGGTTATGGATCCTGCCAGCTATAGCCAGCATGATTCAACCCATTACGTGGAGAATTTTTGGCTTTGAATTGAAAGCTCATTTAGATGGATGTAACACTCTCTGAAATATTCAATTCACCACTTTAAAACAAAATACTCAAATTGGTTGCCTTGTGAAGAGCACCAGAAAAATCCCAGTGAGGCACCACCTATTAGTAACATTTTGGCCTGACTATTAAGTACAGTATTAACTTGTCCTCAGTGGGTCTCTTCTAGATTGGGCACAGAGTTAGTGTTGACATGTGTTTGTTGGTGGTGTCATTATGGTCTTTGAAAGTTGTAGGTGGGTCTCACAAACTTCTAAAGATCAGTCTAAGAAAAAATTCTCTGTGTATTCTGGTCAGCATTCCTCTCTTAGTTAATTGTAGTCACACTAAGAACTTGTTGATGTTATTAGTGTTTGCAGGGTTTACTATGAAGTGGATGCTTCTATTGGTCAGCTCTAGAGATGCTCACAGCAACATTGTGCTCACCCACTCTTTAAGAGTCAGATGTAATACACTAATCACAAATTTAGGTGGCTTGAAAAGGCAGTAAGAAAATGGCACTTCTGGAGATTTTAACATATTCTCAACATTTTGTTCTTGCCCGCATACATTTAACATTGTTTACTTGGCAGACTTGAAAGTATTCTTCAGAAAATGCAGCCCTAGATTTAATTAATTAAATGCGGTTTTGAGTTGTTTATGCACTGTTCTTGAGCTTTTGCTTTTGAGTCATTGTAACACTTGCATTTTTTTTAACCCAGGCATATCCAGAGTACCTCATCACATACCAGATTCTGAAGCCAGAAAGTCCATCACAGCAGATAACAGCGAGTGAACAGAAGTCATAGTACAAGTCAAACCTTGGCACCAAAGTGAACTTGCGATGAATGCCTTTCCATCTGACTGTTACAGTATTTATTTGAGAGAAACTTTAAAAATTATTCTGGTGTTTCAGTTTCTAATTTTGCCCGCCCCCCCCCCCACCACCCCCAAAGGAAACTTGCATTTTACATCACTACCGAACCGATAGCTGTGTGTCCCTCCCTTTCCAAAATTGCTACTTGTTTTTAAGTTACAAAGTTTTGTTTTATTTTTTCCCTGCCATTCATCCCTCCCTCACCTTATTTTTCAAATAAATTGGACCTTTGAAGTGCTGTTAATTGGAAGCATTGGAGAGCTGGTTAAAATGCACTTCTGCGTGGCTTCTTTGGTTGATGGTGATAGTTGCCATTATAGTCGATTGAAGTTGTTTTTTAATCAGTTGTTACTTTTTAGCCGGCCATTGTAACTAACCAAATTTGTCACCATAACACCCGCCTTAAAAAGCCAAAGAGGTGGCCTGATTTATAAGAAGATTAAATTGCTTAATGAGAGCCAATGAATAAAAATAATCTGTAAATCAGTGGTACTGCAGCTTCAGCCAAATCAGTGATGCTAAAACTCAATGGCTCACTGCATTGCATAACACTGTTTATTTGCATGCCAGTTAAATTACACGCTGGGATTCTCTAGAGAGGTAATTTTCATGGGTATGGTTTCCAAAGTAAACATTTGGTTTACCAAGCTTTAAAGATTGGATGCTCTGAAAACAAATTTGGATAAATAATGAAGTTTTGCACTTTTATATAACCTGAATTTAAATTTTGACATTCTATGTAACTTAATGAAAAAACATGTTTGACTGTAGCTTAAAACAAATCTGGTTTAATGGCAGATGCCCATTAAATAGGTAACTTTTCTCGCTCAGCAAAAGATGCCAACATTGGCTAATGAGCAGTGTGGACAGAATGAAATAAGCTGCGGACTAATGCTTTGTTGCTTTCTGCTTGATTATCCTCTTTCAAATGATGATGTGGAGCAAAGGTTGGCCTGATATTTTCTACTGCAACCCAGTTGAGGAGCATTATATATTTGTAAATGAAAAATCCAGCTCACTTTGTAAAACTTTGCAAATCCTGAGATCCTGTGAGCTTTATGAATGAAACTTTTGGATGGTTGCGTGTAGCAAAACTGTAACTTGTTCTAGCACCATTATTAAGATCACAAAGCCCACAAGCACGATAACAGGATATCTTTGGAATCCTGTGATTAAATTGCATCCTTGTAATGTAGTATTCCATCATTTTTAAGAAGATTAATCTTAACATGGAGCTATACTGCTGTCTAAATGCTGCACTGACCCACATTCTAACCTGAGGCTATTATAAAGTCATAACTGTCGAATAATATCATAATTTTCCAGAAGATATAATGGAATTTATTCAGCAGTTCTAAAGCAACAGTAAAAGGTAATTTAGAATGTAGTACATAATTTACTGAAAGTTAATGCAATATTTATGTGAGTGTGCAGATTATCTCATGTTATGTAGCAGATTCCGTGATGTTATATGCTACTTGTTTGAGTCTGGCTGATTGTTTACCCATGCACGTAATTAGATTTAATATCCCACTGCACTATGAATTGGATTTTTTTTGAAGAAGGAAGAATTGAATAGCTTTTGGAAAGGAGGGAAAAGTACAGTGGTCAGATTTATTTTCTATCCATAGCTCTGTTAATTCCACATACCAGAGTTGATGTCCACGTACACCTTGAACTGTGTTAGCTACTTGCAGTGCATACGCAAAATTGCCCTTTACTGTTTTGGGTAGTTGAAACCTGATACCATGTTTACTTAGTTTTTTGCACTCTGCTTTCAGTGTGTTTTGCTCTTTGCTTCTTCTTATGTAGTCTCTCTGATGTGTTGTGATGTTTCAGACTCTAAGCGTATACTCTACTGGGTGTATTCTGTTCATTTAATCAGTTTGAATCACATTGGAGTGGTGTCATATTGCAAATGACTTTCTTTCTGCATTGTGTTACCTTAATATTCACAGTCTTGAATATGTATTGGATTAATCACAATCTGTTGACATTGAGTGTATTTGTAAAAGGCATCACCTTCCACTTGTGATTGATTTTGTTGCTGATAAGAAAAGCTCAACAACTTCAGAACAGTAGAATCATTGATGATCTGCAGCTCTGAAAGGTAGGATTATTTGTAAAGAAGCTTCACTTTGAGTTTCTAAAGGTGACTTACTTGGGGGAGAGAGTGAGCAGTGTGACCTGATATTAAATGGCATTAGAAAAAAAATGTTAAATTTAAGAACTTTCATAATTAATATTCAATGCAAATTTGTAGCAAGCCTTGAATTACATGAACTGTCAAAAGATGGTGATGATGTCGATGGCTATTTTGTTCCTGAAAATCAGCTTTCTGGGAGCATCTACTAATCAATCTTACTAGTTTGAAATATGCTAAACAGATGGACTTGATTGACCTTCAATTTCCTAAGAAATAAAAACACCAAGTGTTAATTATGCCATCACACCACAAGGTCATGATGCTATTCAAGAATAATTCTTTCCTGAAGTGTTTTTGAGTTACAACCTTTTTGCAGTAAGCTATTGCAAAAACAGATGTGCTGATCTGCAAACAGTGAAGCTATGTGATTGAAGAGGTCAAATTATTTTATCGCAAACTTCACATTAACCTAGTTTTTCTCAGATTTGTTTGTTTTATAACTGGCATTAAACAGACTATTACATCTAACATGCAGAAGGACCAGCTACACATCTGCCCATTGCACTGAGCTTCAATGGCTACCTTCAATACTCAATTTGTGAATGTGGATTGGCACTTAAAACTAGAGGTAAATTGTGCCCCTCCAAGTCATGCCCTCTGCAAATAAATGCAAAGCTCTGTACAAATGCCACAATGTCATTTTGTCTGTCAGTTTTCCTCCTGTTTTATTTATTATGTTGTCAGAATTCATTCATTAGCCAACTTATTAGAAATGGCCCTTTTTCTGGAAGTGAGCCTGCATGAGCATTTAAAAAAATGTGGAAAACCTTGCCTGCATTGTGGTTAAAGGTATGTTGTAAGCTTTATTTTTTTTGGAGTCAGCCAAATCTCCAAAGTATGAATAATTACCCCATGGTTTGCTTAACAGCAAACATCACTGCAGTATAGCTTTGATGTGATGACCTTGTTTGCACAATTATTTTATTCCTGTATTTAACTGTTCAGATTAATGCCACAGTTGTGCATCCATTAATTTTATATTTTGCATAGATAATCAAGTTTTAGAACAAGTTCTCTTGTTTTAGCATCTCTCTCTTGTGTTTTGAGGTATTGAGATTGCACGTAGCAATATTTTTGCTTGCCTACAAGGAATTATCAATGAGTGGGCAGCAGATGTTGTATTATACAAGACAATGGGCACAGATCGTTATTCCTCATAGTTTTACCACCTACCAACTGAGAAGCAAGGGTACATCAACAAAAGAAGGACAGTTGAAGCTAAATAACATTTTTTTTTGAAGGAAAATAAGATATTAACCCTGCAAGTTCTTTTCAAATTTAGGCTTTTTTGATAGTTTTTCTTTAACACTAACAAATATGATCGCCTTCTGTCAAATGCATCAAGATCCATTCCTAGGTTATAAGCAAATGTGGTATTTATAGCCTTGAAATGTGTCTAAACGGTCTGTATAAATGTGGTTGATGGTTCAATGCATGGATTGTGGATGCTTTCTAGATAATCACTCCAAGCGCATCCCACTGAATTAACAGTTATAGACAGGTTGCCTTAATAGTTCAGCTCCCTTTGGTAAATTGACATACTTGTCACTTAAAAAGTGTGTCGGAATTAAAGGGAAAAAAATGACCCTTAATTGTAATCCACACTAACTACTTCATTTCAAATGCATTATTTTTTCCTTATTTCAGCCTCTCTCCCCATTTAGATTAATTTGTTTTTTCCCTGATCATTGCATTCTTAGATTACCATTTACACTATGTTACAGAATGTATTATGTATTGTACTTGATAAATCAAGTGACCTTCTGTTTTGTATTTTACTTTGTAATTATGGTATTTTTAATATGCACATTTTGTCAATACAAGGTGCTAATGTTTTTTGCCGGCAAACACTTGAAATGGGTGTTGAGTAATTTAATATAGATATAGATGCCATTTACTTTTCCAGTGGCTTGAAATTGTACGTATAAAAATGGAGACTGTACATATGTATTTTAGTTTGTAAATGTATTGGTAGTAATTTCAGTGAAAATATTGTTGGAAATGTGAATATGTCTACACCAACAAGGATGGGAAAGTTGTAAACTTGATTGGTATGTTTTTATGTAATTGGAATCTTGATATATTTCCTTCTCCTTTTCTTTAAGTTTCTGATTATTTTCATAATTTGGAGTGTACAGCTGTGTGTAAGGTTTGACTTGTAAAGTTGTACTGAGTTGTGATGTGTGTGGTACTGAAGTAACTGTTAATAAACTGCAGTGATGCCAACTTGAAACTTGTTGACTTTTTGAGTCTTTTTTCCCCTAGTTTACAAAACAAAGTCAACTGATGATGTACACTCTCCGTTGAACCACAAACGCTTTTTTTTTTACAAACTAACTTCCTTTCTACAGAACAACTGTCATGATTTCAGGTGCTAACTTTTCTGAAGGTGAGTTATTGATAATGTAAAAAATATGGTTCAGAATCAAATTCATTTAAGGAACAATCTTGGCATAACTTTCAGTAAGACTAGTCCAGCTCTGGATAGAATTTGTTTTGGTTTGCATGACTATTATCTCAATGCTTCTAACAAGTGGTTCTTTTGGCTTTATGGAAGGTGCAAGACCATAGAAAAAGTTTGATAGTTTAGGAAAGTATGAACATTCTATTCTCCTGCTTTGCCTCCAAAATTCAGGTTTTCTAACCATTCTTAATTTGATGAAATAATCATAGAGAAAGACAGCAGGGAAATGGGTCCTTCGGCCTATCGAGTCTGCACCAACCATCAAATGCCCATTGACACAAATCCTACATTAATCCCATGTTTATTAGGCCATTCGGCACATTGAGTCTGCTCCGCCATTCAATCATGGCTGATTTGTTTTCTCAATCCCATTTCCTCCCACCTTCTCCTTTAAACCCTTTACCAATCAAGACCTATCAATCTCAGCCTTAATACACCCAATGACTTGGCCTCCACAGCCCTCTGTGGCAATGAGTTCCACAGATTCACCACCCTCTGACTGAAGAAATTTCCTCTTCATCTTTATTTCCCTTTATCCTGAGGCTGTGCCCCCAGATCCTAGACTCTTCCTGCTATTGTAAATATCCTCTCCACATCCACTCCATTCCAGGTTTTGCAGTATTTCAGTGGGTTTCAATAAGATCACCCCCTCATCCCCCACATTCTCACGGAGCTCTCCTCAGATTCTAACCACTCACGTACACAGGGATGAAACAGTTTCATTTAAGTGCATCATTCATCAATGTAACATCTGGGATGTTAATTACCCAGTGGGGGTACTCACTTTCAATGGTTTTGTCCATTCTGCACTGTTTGAAGCTGTTCCAAAAATCACAGCAACTTAAAAGGGAGTAAGCTATTGGAGGATTAGCCGCATCGGAGCGGGCAGCTGAGTGAGAGGGAGCAGAGTGATTTGGGCTTTGGTTCAAGGGGTGAGGCAGGTGAGTAGCTGGTAGGTAAAGGTAAGTTTTCCTGTTATCTGTTATAAATTTTTAAGTAGGGAAAAACTAGGTAGGGGGAAGAAAAAAAAAAGAATTAGTTCAGATGGAGGACATGGTGGTGTGCTGCAACTGCTTGATGTGGGAGATCGTGGATCTTGCTGCGGTCCATGATGGCCACATGTGCAGTAAGTGCTTGAGGCTGGAGGAACTTCGGCTCAGAATTGATGAGCTGGAGTTGCAGCTTCAAACACTGTGGAGCATCAGGGAAGGAGAGAGTTATGTAGATACTGTACATCAGGAGACAGTCACCCCCACTTTAGAGCAGGTACTTCTGGAGTCCAGGAAGTAGATAGAAGGGTGACTCGGGAGGGAAAAGGAAAAAGAAAAAGAACAGGCAGATAGTGCAGAGGACCCCGGAGGCTGTTCCCCTCAGTAACAGGTTCTCTGCTTTGGAAGCTGTTGGGGGGATGACCTGCAGGGCCCTAGCAGCAGTAGCCAGGTCTCTGGCACTGGGACTGGTCCTGCTGCTCAGAAGGGAAGGGAGGAGAAGAGGAAGGCAGTAGTGATAGGGAACTCGATAGTCAGGGAAACAGATAAGAGGTTCTGTGGCAGTGAGCATGAATCCCGGATGGTATGTTGCCTCCCAGATGGTATGTTGCCTCCCAGGTGCCAGGGTCCGGGATGTCTCTGATTGGGTCCACAGGATTCTTGATCAGGAGGGAGAACAGCCAGAAGTTGTGGTTCATGTTGGTACCAACGACACAGGTAGGAAGGGGGATGAGGTCCTGAAAAGTGAATTTAGGGAGCTAGGCAGAAGGCTGAAGAACAGGACCTCAAGGATCTCGGGATTGCTGCCAGTGCCACGTGATAGTGAAGGTAGGAATAGGAGGAGATGGCAAATAAATGCGTGGCTGAGAAGTTGGTGCAGGAGGGAGGGTTTTAGATTTTTGGATCATTGGGATCTCTTCAGGGGAAGGTGAGACCTGTACAGAGAGGACGGGTTACACCCGAACCTGAGGGGGCCAATATCCTTGCAGCCAGTTTTGCTAGGGTGGTTTGGGAGGGTTTAAACTAGTTTGCGAGGGCGATGGGAACCAGAGGAGTAGGTCAGAGGAAGAAGGGGATGGGGAAAAGTCAGATCTGACAGGTAAAGAGGCTTTGAGGAAGGAGAAGGCTATAAAAGTAGTAAGGCCGATGGGCTAAAGTGCATTTACTTAAATGCAAGAAGCATCAGAAATAAGGGAGATGAACTGAGAGCTTGGATAAGTAGATGGGACTACAATATTGTGGCTATCACAGAGATATGGCTGACATTGGGGCAGGAATGGATATTGAATATTCCTGGTTTTCAGTGTTTTAAAAAGGATAAGGAAGGGGGGAGAAGAGGAGGGGTGGTGATACTGGTCAGGGACATTATTACAGTGGCAGAAAGGGTGAATAATATAGAAGGATCCTCTCTAGAGTCAATATGGGTGGAAGTTAGGCACAAGAAAGGAGCAGTTATTCTATTGGGAGTATTCTATAGGCCCCCTGGTAGCAGTAGGGATACTGAGGAGCAGATTGGGAGACAGATTTTGGAACGATGCAAAAATAACAGAGTTATTATAGTGGGAGACTTCAACTTCCCAAATATTGATTTGCACCTGCTTAGTGCCAAAGGTTTAGATGGGGCGGAGTTTGTTAAGTGTGTACAGGACGGATTCCTGACACAATATGTTGACAGGCCGACTAGAGGGAATGCCATATTAGATCTAGTTTTAGGTAATGAACTGGGTCAGGTGACAGATCTATCGGTGGGTGAGCATTTTGGGGACAGCAACCACTGCTCCATAACCTTTAGCATTGTCACGGACAGGGATAGGAGCAAAGAGGACGGGAAGATATTTAATTGGGGAAAGGCGAATTATGGGGCTATAAGGCGAGAACTAGAGAGTGTAAATTGGGGTGACATATTTGAGGGGAAATGTACTGTGGAGATGTGGTTGATGTTCAGGGATCTCTTGCAGGATGTTAAGGATAAACTTGTCCCGGTGAGGCAGAGAAGGAATGGTAGGGTGAAGGAATCATGGGTGACAAGGGAGGTGGAACAACTAGTTAGGAAGAAGAAGGCAGCATATGTAACGTGTAAGCGGCAAGGATCAGATAGGGCTCGTGAAGAATATAGAGTAGCAAGGAGGGAACTTAAGAAGGGGCTGAGGAGAGCGAGAAGGGGACATGAAAAGGCTTTGGCGAGTAGGGTTAAGAAGAATCCCAAGGCTTTTTACTTGTACATGAAGGGCAGAAGGATGGCAAGAGTAAAGGTAGGTCCGATTAAAGACAAAGGTGGGAAGATGTGCCTGGAAGCTGTGGAAGTGGGTGAGGTTCTCAATGAATACTTCTCTTCAATATTCACCAAGGAGAGGGATCTTGATGATGCTGAGGACAGTGTTGGTAAGGATAATGTTCTAGAGTATGTAGATATCAAGAGAGAGGATGTGTTGGAATTGTTAGAAAATATTAGGACAGATAAGTCCCCAGGGCCTGATAGAATATTCCCCAGGCTGCTTCGTGAGGCGAGGGAAGAGACTGCTGAACCGTTGGTTAGGATCTGAGTCCTCGTTGTCCACGTGGATGGTACCGGAGGATTGGAGGGTGGTGAATGTTGTCCCCTGGTTCAAAAAAGGTGGTAGGGATAGTCCAGGGAACTACAGACCAGTGAGCCTTACGTCTGTGGTGGGTAAGCTGTTGGAAAGGATTCTTAGAGGTAGGATCTATGAGCATTTAGGGAATCATGGACTGATTAGGGACAGCCAGCATGGATTTGTGAAGGGAAGATCTTGCCTCACTAGCCTGATAGGGTTCTTTGAGGAGGTGACCAGGAAGATTGATGAGGGTAGTGCTGTAGATATGATCTACGTGGATTTTAGTAAGGCGTTTGACAAGGTTCCGCATGGTAGGCTTCTTCAGAAGATCAGAGGCCAAGGGATCCAGGGAGGCTTGGCCATGTGGATTCAGAATTGGCTTGCCTGTAGAAAGCAGAGGGTTGTGGTGGAGGGAGTGCATTTGAATTGGAGGGCTGTGACTAGTGGTGTCCCATAGGGATCAGTTCTGAGACCTCTACTTTTCGTGATATTTATTAATGACTTAGGTGAGGGGGTGGAAGGGTGGGTTAGCAAGTTTGCAGATGACACAAAGATCGGTGGTGCTTTGGATAGTGTGGAGGGCTGTCGAAGCTTACAGAGGGATATTGATAAGATGCAGAGCTGGGCTGACAAGTGGCAGATGGAGTTCAATCCGGAGAAGTGTTAGGGTGGTACACTTTGGAAAGACAATCTCCAAGGTGGAATACAAGGTAAGTGGCAGGATTCTGGGCAGTGTGGAGGAGCAGAGGGATCTGGGGGTTCATATCCACAGATCACTGAAAGTTGCCTCACAGGTGGATAGGGTAGTTAAGAAAGCTTATGGGATGTTAGTTTTCATAAGTCGTGGGATCGAGTTTAAGAGCTGCGAAGTAATGATACAGCTTTACAAAACTCTGGTTAGACCACACTTGGAGTACTGTGTCCAGTTCTGGTCGCCTCATTATAGGAAGGATGTGGAGGCGTTGGAAAGGGTGCAGAGGAGATTTACCAGGATGCTGCCTGGATTAGAGAGTATGGACTATGACGAGTGACTAAGGGAGCCTGGACTTTACTCATTGGAGAGAAGGAGGATGAGGGGAGACATGGTAGAGGTATACAAAATATTAAGAGGAATAGATAGAGTGGACAGCCAGCGCCTCTTTCTCAGGGCACCAATGCTCAATACAAGAAGGCATGGCTTTAAGGTAATGGGTGGGAAGTTCAAGGGAGGTGTCAGAGGGAGGTTTTTCACCCAGAGAGTGGTTGATGCATGGAATGCACTGCCGGGGGTCGTGGTGGAGGCTGATACATTGGTCAAGTTCAAGAGATTGTTAGATAAGCATGTGGAGGAATTTAAGATAGAGGGATATATGGAAGGAAGGGATTAGATAGTCTTAGGAGTGGTTTGAAGGTCAGCACAACATGGTGGGCCGAAGGGCCTGTATTGTGCTGTATTGTTCTATGGTTCTATGATTTCAACAATAGAATGAATTATGTTTTGAAGTGCTGACTTTTGGGTAAATACATCAGCCATCTGTGCCAGCAAGATCTTACATATAGATAAGGGATGCATAGTTTGTTTGTATTTGAAGTGTTAAAATAGATAACTAAATCGAGCTTCAGAGAGCTAGGAAATGAGTGTGTGTGAACCTGAGGGATTCAGTAGATTTTGGTCATTAATGCATAACAGGAATTTTTGCCTCATTGATTGCACATTGTGTACTATGTAGGAACTAAAAGTTGCTTTTATTATTCTAGACCAACCAACTGGTGTATCAGCAGGAAGAGGTCAAACTCTGAGTTTCTGAGATCTGATAGCCCATGGAATCGGTGCTGTACATCCACAAGGCCGAGAGCAACATATTCAGCCCTTGGTGATCGATCTACTCCTTTATGTGCATTTAGAGGCAGTTGGTGATTGTCAGGCAAGTAGTGCACATGTCCCCAGGGTATATTTGCTCTCTCTCTGAATGCCAGAAAGGGTAATGGGTCCTTTGGGAAGGATAGAGCCAAACACATCATAAGGGCAGGGAAAAAAATTGGTCAGGAAAGTAAGAGTGAAGGAGTCTATAAGTTGGATTCAACAGTTCTATGGCTGCAGGATGTGATTTCAGGATGTGCATTGTCCCCTTGTGTCAGGATTGTAGATTTCACAGGCTACAGAACAGTGTTGGGGGCGAAAATGGCCAGCCAAAGGTTGTTGTCCTTTTCCATACAAACGGCATAGAGGAATAGATCCTGCAGATAGATTAAAAAGCAGAACCACAACCATGCAGTCTCTTGGGATGGAGGATGATTTACTTCCACAACAGTAGGAAAGTTGAAAATGCCAGTATGTAATTCAATATGGGGGCCATTGTACGCCAGAAACCAGATGAGCAGAGTGAGGTCCGATGGCAAGGAGTTTCAAGATGATTGAAAACCAGGCTCTGCTGCTAGAATTAACATGCATGCCAACTCACACTAGATTAACCCGCTCAAAATCCAACATGAGTAATGATTTGACCCGATAGCAAAATGAAAAGTGCAGTTACTTTTTATTTCCACACAAAGTTAAATCACACTGGCATTAAAGCAATGGTTTTAATAGTGACCATATAAGGGTTAAAAATTATATTGCGCATTAAACTACATTATACACAATGCTTCAAAATAAGCTTTGTGCTAAAGGATTTAAAAGTAACACCTGTAGCCATTCATACTAGCTAGTCTCTTCCAATATCTATTGAAGTCCCCTTATTAATATGCTACTCCACTGAAGGATGGACTGAATTGTCTCCATCATTTGGATGTATTCATACCCTTTATTAGATTCTGTCTTTGGTATCAATATGCTAAGGCAAAATCTGAACATTCTTTACCCTTGCAGGAACAAAAATGCAGTGTAGAAAGCCATTTGACTCGTGTCAACTTTGTCAGAGTGAGCTAATACGGAGGGCTCCATTCCCATTCCAGTGCCTGTTTCCCATATTCTTTTACATGCTTTCTTTATAAATCGTTATTCAATTCCTTCCTTTCCCCCTATTCAGAGTCTACCACAAAATGGCCACTGACAGAAAGCTTTCAATATTCTGATAACCAACTTTTAAAACACATAAAATGGCACATTTTGATAATTATTGAAATAAACATCTGTGTTTATTAAGACAATTCTGGCAGTACTTAAGAGAGATCCAAGTTGAAAATCTTTGTTCCATTCATTCAGAATGCTGAGACATACCTGTTCAGTGAATTGTTTGAGCTGAACTTTGAAATATATCAATACTATCCAATTAGATTAGCCACCAGAAGCCACACATGAACACAAATATTGATGATCACATTTTTTGTTTATACAAAAAGGAGTAATTTTTGTTAGGGGTATGACCCAAATCCTCATTCATGTGATCATTAACCATTTGGCATGTACATTGATAATTATTATTTAATGAAGGCAAGGCAGGGAACTACAGGCTGGTGAGCTGAACATCAATGGTGGGAAAGTTACTGGAGGGGATTCTGAGCCAGGACCCATCAGTATTTGGAAAGGTAAGAACTGATTAGAATTAGTCAGCATAGTGTCGTGCGTGGGAAGTGACGTCTCTCGAACTTGACTTTTTTTTGAAGAGGTGATCATGAGGATTAATGAGGGCAGAGTGCTGAAGGTTGAC
The DNA here is from genome assembly GCF_009764475.1 of Pristis pectinata. Lineage (NCBI taxonomy): Eukaryota > Metazoa > Chordata > Chondrichthyes > Rhinopristiformes > Pristidae > Pristis > Pristis pectinata. The sequence goes on along the minus strand of NC_067411.1, from coordinate 56,860,239 downwards.
TACATGGACTTCAGCAAAGTTTTTGACAAAGTCCTGCATGGTAGGCTGATCCGGGAGGTTAGATCACATTGGATCCAGGGTGAGCTAGCGAAATGGATACAAAATTGGCTCAGTGGACGGAGTCAGAGGGTGGTAGTGGAGGGTTGTTTTTCAGATTGGAGGCCTGTGGCCAGTGGTGTGCCGCAGGGATCGGTGCTAGGTACCCTGCCGTTTGTCATGAATATTAATGTTTTGAAATTGTAAGTGGCATGATTAGTAAGTTTGTAGATGACAAAATTAGTGGTGTAGATAGTGAAGAAAGTTGTCTGAGGTTACAACAGGATCTAGATCAGCTGGGAAAATGGGGCAAGAAATGGCAGAGATGGAATTTAACTCGGACAAGTGCAAAGTGGTGCATTTTGGGAAGTTAAACTAAGGCAGGACATACGCAGTGAATTATGGGGCCCTGGGGAGCGTTGTAGAACAGAGAGACCAAGGAGTACAATACATTATTTCCTTAAAGTGGTGATGCAAGTAGACAAGCTGGTGAATAAGACATTGGTATGCTTGCCTTCATCAGACAGCATTCAATACAAGAGTTGGGACATCATATTACAGCTGATTAGACGTGGAATATTGTGTGCAGTTCTGGTCACCGCGCTATAGAAAGGATGTGATTAAGCTAGAGAGGGTGCAGGAAAGATTCACACGGATGTTGCTGGGACTGGAAGGCTTGAGTTATAGGGAAAGACTGGGACTGTTTTCTTTTAGAGCAAAGGCAGCTGAGGGGTGTCCTTCTAGAGGTTTATAAAATAATGTGGGGTATAAATAAGACAAATGAACAGTCTTTTTCCCAGGATAGGGAAGTCTCAAACCAGAGAGCATAGGTTTAAAGTGAGAATGGAATGATTTAAAAGGGACCTAAGGGGCAACTTTTTCCACACAGAGGGTGGTGGGTATATGGAACAAGCCGCCAGAGGAAGTGGTTGAGGTGTGTACACTTACAATGTTTAAAAGACGTTTGGACAGGTACATAGTAGGAAAGGTTTAGAGGGATACAAGCCAAACACAGGCAAATGGGACCAGCTCGAGAAAGCACCTTGGTCGACATGGACGAGTTGGGCTGAAGGGCCTGTTTCCATGCTGTACAATTCAATATATTAAAAAAAATAGATGAGTAGCAGAATGTGCAAGTATTATTTTGATTATTGATCTCCAGCTGCTGATTTTGTACAGTAAATATACACATAGGGTCATGGAGTTGCAGAGAACAGCATAGTAAAAGGCCATTCTGTCCACCAAATCTATGCTGATCATTTACGCATCTGACATTATTCCCATTCTTTAGCCTCCCCACATTCTCATCAGCCCCAAATGAGACTGATGTATGGAATTAATTTCATATCCAGATAATTGAATTGAGTTTTTTTACAATTTCTAAATAGAGATGCTGTGTATTTTTTCATGAGGACTGACCATGATTTAATTCCAAACCATATACTTATATAAAAATGCAAAATGGAAGTACTGATTACATATTGATTGGTTGTAACAATCACCGGTGCCATCTCTGCCTCATCCAATTAAAAGGGGTATGCTTCAGACCTTCAGTAATTTATTTCATGGTGAATCCTCATGGTTGCTGCCGAACTTGGAGTTGTATATCAAATAATGATGGCCTAGATCTTGTAGGCTCTCAGCCTTATCCAATATTCACAAATTCTAGCACTTGAACTTGTGCAATTAAATTATATGTTCTAACTTGCACATCAATATTTAGACGATGCATGACGTTATTTAGTCTGATTTTAGTTTGATTGCTTAGGAAGAGAAGGCCTGTTCACATAGATTCCAGATCCTTATAGAGAGTGCTGGACAGCACTGGACTTTTAGTCATCACTCACCACAGCGCAAAAACCCTTAGGCGGTTTACAGACAACTGAAAAAATGATGAACAGCCAGAGCCAAACATTTCACATGGACACCAAAATCTGGATCAGTAATTAGTTCCTTGCCTATGATCTTGACGCATGAATACAAGCCGTCCAACAATCGGTGCAGAACCAAAATCTCCTCTTTCTGGAGGTGTTTAATATACACTTCCTGTTTTCAAAACTTCCATCAACCTTATTTTTAAAGATATAAAAGAATCACTGGGATCACTCACATGATCAGTAAGAATGATCTGCATCAGCCTTGCCAGTGGCAGTTCCTGGTCACTGCTGAACTGACTACTGCCTTATCTGTTCTGTTATCTCCATCACTCTGGCCTCAAAATAAAAGTGGTAACAGAAACACTGCTGCAAGAAAATCAATGTCAAAGATCCCACAAAGAAAGCTAAGCTCTTTTCAGCTAATTTTCCTCAGCCTGATGATGTCCAAACCACAGGAGCTACAGAGTGTGCAGTGCCTGATTTCCCTTGAAGTTCCTCATATTTAACACCTGTGAAGAGACTCTTGCCCTCTCCACCATGGAATACATGGATTTGTTTGACAAGAATGATTAGGAGTTAATTAACCCCATACATAAAGTGTTCTTAAATTTTATGCCTCTAAGGAACAAAATCAACTCTACAGGCCAAAAAAAATTTATATAGGGATGCTGTGTATTTTTTCATAAGGATGAATAATGATTTAATTCCAAGCCATATATGTAGCACTAATTATATATTGATTAATTCTAACAATCACCAGTGGCACCATAAATTATAGAACAAGTGGAAAGAGAACAGGAGAAATAACAAAAAGCTTATAATTATGGCATGTTGATTCTTCAGCAGGGCAAATCCTTGTGCATTTGGACTTAGCTGGTCTAAGGCACAAATACCAAAGGATTCAAAGGACAGAGACGCAATCAGAGTCGCTGGCAGGAGCATTTTATCAACAGGGACTATGTTCTTGACATAGTAAGTGCCTTTGAAACTATTCCACAGTAAAGTATCCAGTCCAGCCTTACCATTATCTCTGACCCACAGAGAGTCCAATAAGGCTTTATGCCAAGAAAAATACAGCAAAGCTTCTGCAGCTGACAGTATTCCTGCTGAAATGGTAAAACTTGGCAGAGAAAAAATTCAGATACAAAATTAGAGCCTCATCAGGGAAGAAGAGAATATGCCAGTGGATCTCAGTGATCGTTTAATCATGACCATCTTCAAGGACACAAGTCTGACTGGAATGCATAGAGCAAGGTCTCCCTGTAGCCTGCCACAGGAAAAGTCATTGCAAATCTCCAGCTCAATTGCCTCTCCTAGTGACCAAACAGCTCCTTCCCAAATGCGGTGGATTCATTTCATCAAGGATCAAAATGGACATAATCTTCACCATGCAACAACTCCTAGAAAAGTGCAGGAAGCAATATCAACCACTATGCAGGGCCTTTGAACTCACAAACACCTTTGATTCTCAATCAAGAGTATTGGGAGAATCCTTTTTAAATTCAGCTGCTATCAGAAATTTCATCCGAATCTACATCTGCTACACAATGAAGAGCAATCCATGGTTCAAACCAACAGGTCCACCACAGACCAGATCCCAGTGTATGCTGGACTCATGCAAGAATGTGTCATTTTAGCAATCTTCTCAATCTTGCTATGGCATTACTGCATTTCACTTCCAACAACCATCTCTCAGGAGTGGAGCCAATCCACTGAACAAATGGGAAACTGTGCAACCTCCATTGATTCCACTCCAGCATCTACATCATTCTAACCTCAGTCATCAAAATGAAGTACATAAATGATGCTTGTGCATTTGTTGAAGGGCAAGCTCTGTCTTATCATTGACTCAAACACTGGAGTATCCAATATAATGGGTCTTATACTAAACACCTTAAAACCAAAGGCCCACTAGCAAGCTGCTTATACTGCTACACCATAATAACTCCCAACAGAAGATCCATAAAGACACCTGGAACACATAGACTAGTTTCCATACATTGGGAACTATCAGCAAAATCAGATATAGATGATGAAATTCATCATTATCTTCAGTGCACCAATACACCCTTTGGACTTGTTCGTTAGAATGTTTGAAGATCAAAACCTCAAAGCCACCAGAAAGCTCATGATCTGTTGGGCAGCAGTGATCCCTATCTTCCCGTATGCTTCAGAGACATGGTCTACCTAAACTAGCACCTCAATGATATCTCACACAATCGTCCTAATCCACTGGCAGAATAAGTGGACAAACATGAGGCGTTCTCTCACTGGCCAACATTCCCACCAGCAAGGTGCTAATTACACTCAACTGGCCCCAATGGGAGGGCCACATCATTCATGAGCCCAGCACCAGGCTCCCAAAACAGGCACTCCGTCACCACGTCACCACAGGAAATTACCGGGAGAAAGAGGAAATGCTTCAAGGATTTTCTCAAAGCCTCCCTGAAGAAATGTAACCTCTTGTGTTTGTTTCTGCTCAACTGAAAGGTTTCATGCACCTGGGTGTATTGGCTCATTATCTCTCCCCATTCTTCCTTCCCAAATAATAGTGAACTTCATCAACTCTTGTCTCCATCCACCTCTGCAGGCTGAGCATATCTTCTGAAATTCTGTGTGCTCTCCCTCATTGTTTACTATTTTCTAGGCTTGTGTTAGCTGTAGTTTTTAAAACTATGCCCTGTAGTCCCAAGTCAAATCATTAATAATATCAAAAACAGAAACCTGGGGAACACCTTTTTTCCTGTTTTTTGTTCCAGTAAGATGACGAATCCTTTATACTTAATGAACATAACAATGTCTGTAAATTGGAATTGTTTATGCTCAATACCCAAAAGAAAATATGCCCACTTCATCTGCCTCAGATGCTTGTCAAATGTATGTGTTGGCAGCCAATCCAATGATTAGTTCATAGTCATTTGCATTTCAACTTTTAAATCTGTCGAGTTGACAGTGTACCCTTGGGAGTGATAACATTATCTGATTATCTAACTGTGGCCACAGTGAGTTTTCTCACCGATAATTTCTGATTATCATTATTTCTGATCCTTCCTGATAATTCAATATTATTTATCCCTCCAAATTGTTTTGAATTATCTAATAATTGAAAACAATAGAACTCATATAGCAAAGTGGGAATTTATTAGTGGAAAATTCATTTTAGGGAATTTGAATAAAAATGCCTGGTCAGTGAGTTCCTCAAGCAGCTTGTGAAATTGTTGCTGGGAGCTCTTCATTACAAGTCAGGCAAGCAGCCATTGCTACCCATGTTAGTCATTGCCTCATGTTTTCATGCTGGAGGGGAGGGGCAGATTATTAATACTGCTGTGAATCAGGATCTCTGAGACCATTTAAAGGGGAGGTGAACCCTGGATGCGTAGAGCACAGAGTGATTAAATGAAGGGAAGTGCAGACTGGATCACCAGGATAATCTAACAGTGACCATGAAGCCCTAGTCAAAGAATAAGAAGGTCCTATTTTATCTTGGGAAAAATCCACCGGTCAACCCCTTTGAAATGGCCCCCACTGTCTTCAAAGTCAAAGTCGAGTTTATTGTCATATTGCACAAGTACATGTATGCACAGGTGCAATGAAAAACTTACTTGCAGCAGCAGCACAGGCACATCTGAGAGCAACTGGAGATTCTGCAAGAATAATTCAATGTGAAAAAGACTGGGGAGATTGTTTTCTGTACCAGTTAGATTGGGGAAAATATTTATTTTTTGTCCTACCACAGTAAACGTTACCTGTTAGCATGTCAGTGAACCCCTGTCACACATGCTGCAGGAAGGTACAGAAATTCCGTGTCCACAAACATCCATAAGTGATCTGTGCAGCATTTGAAGATAACCCAATACAATGTCATCCAAAAGAGCAGTAAGGGAATGCCAACACATCCATGACAACCAGCAGAAGTTGCAAAGATCGCTTGTTATTTCTTATTTTTACAAACAGCTGGTCAGACAACAAATAATTCGGGAAGAGGTTCTGACCTTCAGAGTGAGAAATGAAATGATTGATATATAAAGTATAAAATATCATACCACATTCATATACCGCTTATTGTACATTTTTTCTCAAGCAATTTTCAAAATAACATTTATTGTTCCTTTTTCATAAATAACATGTGCAAATATCAAAACATTCATGTGTGTGTATATTTTATTTGGGCTAACTTTTTGATGGTTTGATTCAGTGTGGAGTCTTGGTAAGCAGGAACATGGAGTAGATATAGGTTATAAACACAAAATTCTGATTCTGTGTCCTGATCTTCACTTAGATGAGACACCAATCTTGGGTCCTCACATGTAAGATTCTTACACAATTTTATTAATAGATTATCAAAATTGGATTGAATAAATGATTATTTTCAGCAGAAACCTCCTTAAGTGAGTCATTTAATGGTCAGTGGTGTAATAAAGGTTTTTCTTCTCAACTTTTCTTGATTCCATCTATTTTTGTGTCACTCATTACTGGAACTATGATTTAGTATTGCCCAAAAGGTCAGTAGAACTTTGTAGAATGATGGAATCAAGATCTCCTTAATCAATGAAAACCTTTTCTAATATCTACTAACATCCCTTCTGCTATGGGGAAAGGCAGAGAAGGAAACGGAATAGGAAGGAATAGCCTCCAAGGTTGAGTGACCCTGATGACATGGTCCTCATACCAGAAAATGGGTATCCCTAACTTTCTGTGGTGAGTTTAATTTGTATCCACAGTTCAAATCCAGCAATTTCTCGATGGCATGATTCAGTTTTTAAAGAGGTAAATGGTAGAGCTGCACTCACCACCTAACATCTTTGTGCTTCGCAAGCCTCTTCCTTGCTGCAAGTTGTTGGCACACTTTTAACAGTGTGCATGCTAATATAGCCAATACAATCCCAGCAAATTCTGGGTGTTATATTGAAAGCCAGGAAAAAAGGTTGAAGTTAAACAGTGGCACCTGAGACGCTGAAACCTGACCATCTGAGTGTGCAGTACACAGTGTGTACTGAGTGTCACACTAACACAGCTTAGATAGAGGTCCTTTGGATCATTCAATTCACACTAACCACCAAACAGCCATTGACACTAATCCTATGCTGATCCCATTTTATTCTCCCTGATTCCCATCAACTTCCCTAAGACCCTAACAATCACCCCACAGACTAGGGGCAATTTAGAGCAGCCAATTAACCCACCAGCCCACACATCTTTGGGATATGGGAGGAAACCAGAGCACCCATTGGTAACCTATGCATTCACAGGGAGAAAGTGCAAACCCCACACAGACAGAACTAGAAGTTGGTATTGAACCTGGGTCACTGGAGCTATGAGGCAACAACTCAACCAGCTGCACTACTGTGCCACCTAGTGTGGATCCTTCCCATCTAATTATGCTTAGCCAGTCATTCAGACTCTACCAACAGATAAGTCAAAAAAAATTCCCTCCCAACCTTTCTAATGAGGCTGAAGTCAAGAATATGTTCTAAACGGTGCCTTTCAGAAGCTTCTGGGTGAGCTATTTAAACTGTGTAGGGACCACAGTAAGTAGTTGGAAAAGTGGTTCAAAAGAAAATAAAGCCACTGAACACCAGAAAACTACAGGGTACCACATGTAATGAAGGTGAAGTCATCCATTGAATGCTAATTAATGATCCTCAAACCAAGCTGATCAGGAACAAGTTCCAAATAAATCCAAGGACATTGCTGTTGGGAAAGTTTGATTTCAATGGTTATAATAGGTATTGAAAAACCTGTGACCTGAACAGAACCAAACAGCAAAGGCCCTCACACAGTATTGGAACTTGAAGGTCTAATGTATTCAACATTATGCCTCCCTGCGTAGCTACAATAAGATTCTTGAGTCACACATTTTTTAAATTGTGCTTTCAGTTCTGTTATTTTTGCATTTTAAAAGGTAGTGCATTTCTGTGAGATGATACTGTGCTAACCCTTGACCTCAGCTAACACCATATCTCTAGCTACTTCTGTATCATGGGATAACATAGGTCAGCTAGCTTCACTCTACAGTGGGGTGACCCTGCAGTCAAAATAGTTTTGTTTTCAACAGTTACAATGGCTATGGTTTTCTGACTACTGGGTGCAGGATTCAGTGGGATTACCAGGAGGGAATCTGCTTCCCCCAAAGCACAACGATGATTTGGGCATCCAGGAAAATCCAGTGATGAAATGCTGCAAAAGTCCATCCCAGCAGACCACAACGAATCATTTCTTTTCATTGATGATGGTAACCTGGTTTGAAGATTCCTTCATCTGTGTAAATGGGAAATCCAAGCTGCTCTTGGACTTTAAGTAACACCTTGGGCTCTATTCCAGTTCTTTCTTGGGAAAAGAGTCAAGGATGTACACAAATCCTCCTTGAAAGAATGCAACAGCCCCAATAGACTCCTAGTGAACACCTGGTCCATGGCTGCTCATAATAAAGACAAAGCCTCAGGATGGTCTAGAAGACTTCGAGTCCATACATAGAGACTCACAGAAATCTGGCAAAAACAGAAGGAGCACATCACCTGACAAACTGCCACAGATTTGGCAGTAAGTGCCTGATGGGACAGGCAGTTGGGTGCACCTCATCAGTCTCCTCAGAAACCACAAGAACCTGAGCGAAGGTAAGCCATCCTCGATCCTGAGGGACTGCTTGAGAAGATGCCTTTCATCATTACAGATCTTTTTACTGGTTTCACAAAGATGATGATCTCCACAAACAGATCTTCAAGTACATGAATAAATGTATGCTGGTGTTTTCTTTTCCCATTGATTTTCTGCTCTGTTCCAACCCACCTGTCAGCTCAGAAAGCTGAGAAAAAATGGGTAAACCAGATTAATCCAAGCAAGAAAACACAGAGAGAATGGAGGATGAGGATTTCCTAACTGTCCATTGTGTAGCCCAACCAGTCAGGCAAATGGCAGGAGATTGGCATGAATTGTTGATTGGCAGGTTGTCTTCCACACAGACAGTACGAGCTTTGTATTTGATTCATCCATTCTAGATCCTCATACAAAACCAGAATAAAGTCCCAGTAGGATTTAACACTGGTGGAGGGATGCCTACTGGTAGTTTAACATGGAGAACCATGCTGGTAGCTTGCTTGAAGAGAAGGAATCTTGCATTAATCAGTTGTTGCAATATAAATACTGAGATAAACTATTTCATTAGAAAGTCAAACTTCATGTTTATTCAAAAGTGAATTGTGACTTATTGCAAAGAAAACCTTCCAGTCTGAACAGTTCAGGAATGAGATGTAAAGCTAGCCATTTTCGGTTCTGTCTATTTATGGTGAAACTGAAGGTTATCTTAAGTCCATTCCTCTACAATGAGAGGATCAGATTGTCTAACACACTACTCGATTGGATGCTTGGTTGAATGCAGTTTATAGATGTATTCAAATTCTCGTCCTTCAGTAAGTTGGTGATGTTGTGATCGGGTTGGGTAAGTAATTCAGATTATTTGGAGTTGAGTGAACACTGACAGACACAGGGAAGCTGAAGACGAACTGTGAGGTTGGGGTCGATGATGCTTTGTTCTGCTCCCTGAGAGCTCCTGAAGGACTGGTAGTTTTTACAGAGCAGGAGGAGGCCAGGATCTGTGTCTCAAACTGTAGCAGCTGTCCCATGAAGCTAAAATTGGGCGAGATTATGCTCCGTCTCTGCTTAACAAACTCAAAGGCCTCTTCCAGCCGCACTCGTTTAGTCATCATTAAATAGGCAAGGCAGATGGTGGCAGACCTCGAGATCCCAGCTTGGCAGTGAACCAGAATTCGGCCATCAACATTTTTGACAGAATCTGTAGATAAAAAAACACAGCAGACATTTTGAGGAGCATGGAGTGAAAAACACATCGAGTAGAAAGTGACCCTGAACACAGTCAAAATGAAGAAATTTATACACTAATCCAGCCTGGAATTCATATTCTGATTTTCATAAAGATGTAGAATAAATGAATGTTAGTGATCAAACCCAATCTCCACAAACAGTCAAAGTTCACCCTCAAACCTGCACAAGCCTAACCCCATCACAAAACAAACTCTCCCCATTGTGGTGCCCACAAACAATCATTTTGGCCAGTAATATGATTTAACAGGGTTTTTTTTGAAATAATCTCCAAGTGATTCTTGTTGAAAAGAATACAAGTTGTGAAATAGCTCCAATCATTGGGTTTTGTACAGGAATTGTCTATTATCGTCACTTGGATCTGCAGAGAGATTGCTAAGAGTTCTAAGCATTGCTTCATTAATTCTTGATCTTTCCTGGACCTTGAATTATCCAGTGGTTGAAATTATACCTAGCCATAATAAAATGACACCATCTTTATTTTCCTTTCATAGTGTCAATGAAAATCTCCTCTTCCTTTACTCAAGTTATTTCTATTTATTGACAGACACTTGATGGTTTAAATGTCAACAAGCTTGCTGGGCCAGATGGGTTACATGTAGCACTCTCAGGGAGGTGTGAACGGAAAATTAGTGATGCTTTAGCAGATATTTTGGGATTTCCATAGTTACGGGGGTATTATCCAAGGATTAATGATATGGAGAGCATATGTGAATCCAACTTTCCAAAAGGGAATAATGAAAAGAAAACAGCTGGTTAGCCCAAAGTTGAAAATTCTTTAGGGAATTAAATGAAACATCGACATTGATTGTCACACACAGCAGTTTAGTTTAGTAGCTCTAGGCTATATGTAATCGACTGCAGGAAATCTTTGCATACAACTCACCCAAACATAAAATTGAGGTTAGACATCAACAAGGTTTTTCTTCTACAGTGGTTTATAGACCCCAGAAATAAGATTGTGTTGTAAACAAAATTAAATATAATGAACCATTATTGGTAATGGTAAAAAAGTGCTGACTGGCGTGATCCAATGAAAGGTGGACCAGACTCGAAGGACTGAATGAATGACTCCTTTTCCCTTATTCAGCTTTTTATGCCTCAGATTCACTTCTAATAATTTTGATTCAAATTCTTCTTATTGGCAGACATTTAAAAAATATGGATCAGTAAATAAATCCTATTAAAGAAGGTGTTTAGCATGCTGGCCTTCATCAGAGCATCAAAGGTAGGAGTTGAGGCATTATGCTGCAGTTGTACAAGACATTGGTGAATGCACTTGGAGTACTGTGGGTGCAATTTTGGTCGCTCTGTTACAAGAAAGTCATGGTTAAACTACGAAGAGTGCAGAGGAGATTTACAAGGATGTTGCCAGGACTCAAGGGACTGAGTTATACGTTGAAGAGGTTGGACAGGCAGGGACTTTATTCCTTGGAACGTAGGAGATTGAGAGGTGGCCTTATAGAGGTGCATAAAATCATGAGGGGCATAAAATCATGAGGGGCATAGATAGGGTGAACGCACATAGTCTTTTTCCCCAGGGAAGGGGAATTAAACAGTGGAGGGCATAGGTTTAAGGTGAGAGGTGAAAGATTTAGAATGGACCTGAGGGAATGAACTGCCAGAGAAAGTGGTTGAGGCAGGTACGATAACAACATTTAAAAGACATTTGGGTAAGTACATGGATAGGAGGGGTTTAGAGGGCTATGGGCCAAACGTGGGTAGATGGGATTAACTTGGGCACCATTGTTGGCATGGACGAGTTGGGCTGAAGGGCCTGTTTCCATGCTGTATGGCTCTATGACAAAATGGGTTCCACTAAAGTACATTGAACAGAACATTGCAATAAGGACAGAAAAGACACCTTAGATACCCTAAAAGGCTGAGCGATCATGGACTGCTCTTTTATATGGATAATGCTCGTCACCCTGAGTTTCTGTAACAACACCAAATACATAGGCTTGGAGGACAATGCGTTCTGTAATGGATCGAACTGGAATGCAACAACTCAACATTGGGAACATTTAAATGTGACACCTTGGGAACAAAGGTATTTAATGAAAATCACTAAATCACTGTCAATTGAAGGGAAAAAATGGGGGGAAATGACAATAAACAGTGAAATACAGTTATTAGGAATATTTCCTACCAATGTACTCTATTGCTTCCATGAACCAAAAACTGATGTCTGTTTTCTGGTTGTCCTCCACTGGAATGCATTTATACTGATAATGATCCTCAAAATGGTTTTGGACAGTTGGAAGAGACATTCAAGAGAGCTGTAATCCCCATGGCGTCGAGTGTGTCCCTTTTTGAAGCATGATGTGCACTTCCAAGATAAAGGAAGGGAGAATTTCCACTGGACCCACCCTATAATCAAATGTAAAATTCAGTATTTAACGTTAGTTGCCACAATAATGGCAATTTATTGTACTGTCTACAGGAGTGACCTTCTGAGCATATTCTCCATTTCCTGACAGATGCAGCTAGGCAACAAGGACTTCATCACATCACCACACTCAGGAATATTAGCCCTCATTGATGACCTTATTAGATCACAACAGATGGCAAGGACAGTTATTCCGTATATAACAAAAAACTAGGCTTGATTTTGCATGAGTCCCAGACAGTCAAGATAATAAGGAGATAAGCAGAATATTTTCTGCACTTAAGGCTCATCAACACTCATTCCTCTGGATTTTGCTGGGGCTTGCTGCTTTGATATCCTTTGTCTTCACAATGTCCAGATCTTTAAGGCTAAACTCGCTGGCTGAGAGCCAACTGGATCCAGTCATCAAGTTCCTTCTTGGTGCCAGGACCTTGCTTGGCATAACCTAGTCATGTGGGCAGCAATAGAACTACAAGAAAACCTTTGACAGATGGCAAAGCCACACCCATATCTTTGCCACCAATCAAAGTTGTCAACCAAGGAACTGCCAGAATTAATAAGTGAGGTTCAGTCCAACGCAAGGCCCAACTATCAGAACTTCACACTGAGGTTGTTTAGACAATTTCTCAGCCTTATCATTTTGATATCTGTCTTAAAAAGACCGGATATTGGGCTATTTAATTTCAGGACTTTGATGGATTTTGTTGGATATCAGGATTTTGTTGGATACATATGGTTGAATGGTCTGTTCCAGTTCTACTTCCTCCTTGAATCCAGTAGATACTTTTACACCTACTCAACTCTTCTACCCATGCATCTATTTAAAGCAGCATAAGTCTGCCTCATTTCTTGACTCTCTCTGATGCCCTTTCTTTCTTATATTTACTCCTCCAGAATATCAATCCTAACCAGAAAACTCACCATTCAGGCTCAGTGGTGTATTACATTGTAAAACTGTGGAGTAGATCTAGAAGGGATTTGGACACCCTATGCTCTTGAGGACTGCTAGCAAAGAGCAAATGGGAGTAGTTAACCTGGGGGCAAGTTTTACTACTTCATTACAACACAGAAGCTCCCAATTCAGTCTATTGTGTTCATGCTAGCTTCTAATAGAGGAATCCCATCAGTTCCCATTCCCCCTCTCATTATTTCCCAGCCTACCCTCCATAGACTCTGTCTATACTTCTTGCTGCCTCGGTAAAGCAGTCAACATAATCAAACACCCCACCTGCCCCAGACATTCTCTCTTCTCTCTCTTCTCTCCCCTCCTAGATAAAAAAGCCTGAAAGCATGTACCACCAGGCTCAAGGACAGCTTCTGTCCTATTGTTATAAGACTATTGAACAGTCCCCTAGTATGATAGGATGGACTCTTGACCCCACAATCCACCTTGTTATGACCTTGCACCTTATTGTCTGCCTGCACTTCACTTTGTCTGTAACTGTAACACTTTATTCTGCATTCTGTTATTGCTTTTCCCTTGTACTGCCTCAATGTACCGATATGATGAAATGATCTGCATGGATGGCATGCAAAACAAGTTTTTCACTGTACCTTGTTACATGTGACAATAATAAACCAACTTACCAATTTACCCTGTAGTCCTGCAAGTTATTTGCTTTCACATGCCCGTCAACTTCCCCTTGATTCTTTTGCCATTGACCTACATAAGGGGTAATTTACAGCAGCCGATTAAACATCTTAGGGACGTGGAAGGAAAGCGATGAACTGGTGGAAGGCCACACAGTCGGAGGGAGAATGTGCAAACTCCACACAACCAGTTCCTGAGGTTAGGAGTTGTGAGGCAGTGGTACTAACCACTACGCACTTTGTCATGGGTGTAATAGTGGCCTTCATTTGCCCCACTCCAGATGTGAAGTGTAGCAGTACCTCATAACATGGAGGATATCGGAATGACTTGGTATGTGTGAAGCCTCTGAAACATTATGTAGCTCAGGTCACAAATGGCACCTTACAACATGTCAGAAGATTTGGGAAAACCATTAACTTGCACAAAGCTCTTGGTTGTTCTGACAGTGGGAAGTGAATAAAAAAGCAACTAATTTTGTAAACTAATTCACAATAAATATGATTAGAGAAATGTTTTATCAAATATTAATGAGATCTCCAGAGCCTAATCTGACTTGGATTTCATTGCATGCTTTAGGTCAGCCCAGATGACTCAGTTATCATCTCATCAATGTTGTTTACTTTTCACTGAATCACTGGCAGTTCTAGCTGAGTATTGTCATACAAGACACTCAGGAGCCCGAATTACTCAAGTGCTTCGTGCTACTTCTGGCTGCACTCTTCATGTTCCAAAATCAATTTATTCAAATTAAAGGCAAATGCATCACCTAAATGGACAATTGTGACAACCTCACCCCACAGCTCCATCTGCCTCTCCCTCAACATTCTCCTGGACATGGCCCTTCTCACCACTTTCTAACTGCTAACTCCCTGTGTACAGGAACATTATACTGGTTTATTAGGCAATCCTCATTTGAAAAGAATATTAAAACATGACTTGTAGCTGGGCCCATAATAACAGAGCTAGGCAAAGCTTTCTCCTCAATATCATCTTGCAAAATGCAAATTAATAGTTACATATTATTCTTTCCGAAACAGGGAAGGATTTATTGGGGCATTGTACGGAGATGAGTATGCACAATGTATGGAATGCATTTACAATGAGGTCAAACCTTCCCTGGTCTGAATCCTGCTACACTTGCAGTCTATGTCTCAGGTGTTAACTTTGGTTCAGTGGGTGATTCACTGCACTGGGTTTAAGTCCACTACAGAGATCTGAACACGTGATTTAGGCTGTATTCCAGTGTACTACTATGAGAATGCTGCCTCTTACTTGCAATGTTTAAACTGATAACACATCTTCCCACTGCACTTATGTGGGAAGATGTGATGTCAGTTTAACATTGCAAGTAAGAGGCAGCATTCTCATAGTAGTGACAACCTCAGGTAAATAGCTTACGGGAAGCCACAGTCAGTGTGGATCAGTACTAACATCTCCTCCTCGCTGACAATCAACACAGGCGCACCTCAAGGATGCGTGCTTAGCCCACTGCTCTACTCTCTCTACACTCATGACTGTGACCCTCTCATAGGTCCAACAACCTTGGTCCAATCCTGACCTTTTATGTGGAGGAAAGCTGGGAAATCCTGTTCAATATTTGCCCCAAAACTAACATCTCTAAAATAGGTTGTCTAGCTAATACTCAGTGATGCTTGTGGGACCTTGCTCAATCAAATTAACTTCAACATTACCAGAGCATTTCATTGGCTGTGAAGAACTTTGGGAAGTCCTGAGGATGTGAAAGATGCTGCATAGTTGCAGGTCCACTGTTAGGCTTGCAAATGGCCACCCACTTAAGAGGTGGCAGAGGCAGATTTGTTTCCATGTCAGCTATTTACCTTTTTTGTCTCCTAACAACCAGTCATGAATATCAAACAAGGATTAGCTAGTAACAAGCTAGTTGGTAGATAGAATTTTCCCAACTACTCAGACATTATAAAAGTTCCAACCCCATTCCATATCTGGGAAGAGTGGAGGAGTGAAGTGAAAGGCAATTGCTACAGAGAGGTTGGTGCTACCTGGTCATGCAGTGGAGTCCCACAGGCGCTCGAGCTTGTTTCAGGTGATTCAATGATGGACACTGTTGAGATTCCAGATGGACTTTTTGCTTTTACACAGAACTCAGGATATTCTGAAGAAAATTTCTCATATCCTCCTGCATCAGTAAAGAAACAAAGTCTTATTACGAACGCCTGTTGTACTTTTGTGAGTTTACTATAGTTTACAGGGTTGATGGGATCTGGTAACATTAATCACTACAGTGCAAAGACATAAAGGAGGTGAAATATGTCTTAGGTATTAGTTCAAAATGAGCCCTTTTCTCTGATTTCAGTGTAAGCAAACTTGATGGAAAGTGAAGCAGACTGCTGATTTACTCACATCTGTTCTGTGTTATTATCCAAGACTAATTTCACTCTCAAGCTAATTGAACAAGAGAATAAGAAATAGTTATTTAGCCTATGAAATTTGATCCTTCCACATGCTTTGTAAATTTGATGTGATCACAAGATGAAATTTGCCTACCGCCACAAACAGGTCTACAACAGATGCAATCTCACTAGCTCTCCACTCTGCTTTGGAATAGAAGTAATGAGTAGATCTGCAGACAACAGCTTGCAACAAGTCGTCGGGCTCCAGCACCATCTTGCTTTTACAATTTCTATTAAACACCAAGACAACAGCAAGATATACGTTAGGCTGCTGTTTATCAATTACAGCTCAGCGTTCAACACCATCAATCCCTCAGTACTAATCAACAAGCTTCAAAACCTGGTCCTCTGTACCTCCCTCTGCAACTGGATCCTTGACTTCCTTACGGGAAACCACAGTCAGTGTGGATCAGTACTAACATCTCCTCCTTGCTGACAACCAACACAGGCGCACCTCAAGGATGCATGCTTAGCCCACTGCTCTACTCTCTCTATACTCATGACTGTGTGGCTAAGCATGGCTCAAACACCATCTATAAATTCACCAATGACACCACTGTTGTTGGCAGAATCTCAGATAGTGATGAGGAGGCGTACAGGAATGAGATAGATTGGCTGGTTGAATGTTGTCGGTACAACAACCTCACACTCAACGTCAGCAAGACCAAGGAATTGATTGTGGACTTCAGGAAGGGGAATTTGGGAGAACACACACCAGTTCTCACTGAGGGGTTAGCGGTGGAAAGGGTGAGCAGCTTCAAGTTCCTGTGCATCCACATCTCGGAGGATCTATCTTGGGCCCGACACATTGATGCAATCATGAAGAAGGCATGCCAGCAGCTGTACTTCGTGAGGAGTTTGTAGAGATTTGGGATGCCACCAAAGATTCTTGTAAATTTCTACAGATATACGGTGAAGAGCATTCTGACTGGTTGCATCACAGCCTGGTATGGAGGCTCCAATGCACAGGATCGCAAGAGGCTGCAGAGGGTTGTCGACTCAGCCAGCTCCATCACAGGCACAACCCTCCCCACCATCCAGGACATCTTCAAGAGGTGGCTGCCTCAAGAATCCATCACTAAGGACCCACACCATCTGGGACATGCCCTCTTCTTGCTACTACCATTGGGGAGGAGATACAGGAGCCTGAAGACCCGCACTCAACTATTTAGGAACAGCGTCTTCCCCTGCATCATCAGATTTCTGAATGGTTCATGAACCCACGAAAACTACCTCGTTATTCCTTTCTTCTGCACCATTTATTTTGTAATTTATAGTATTTTTATGTCTTTGCACTGTACTGCTGCTGCAAAACAACAAATTTCAAGACATATGTGATAATAAACCTGATTCTGATTCTCTCTCCCAATCACTTCAGACCCACTCCCCATTCCCAACTCTCCATCTGGTTTGCTGATTTTAAGAGCAAACTGGATCAGCAACACAAGAGTCAAGGCGGTTGCAATTGGTCTTTGGTAGTTCCATAATAGAAGTGACAGCAAATCAGCACCCTTGCTTTATAGCATGTACAGTCTTTATTCTACCACGCTCGATTGGATAGTGTAGAGGCATATGGTAGCAAAATGGCACTGTGGCCCTCTCATAGCTCCAGCAACCTTGGTCCAATCCTGACCTGTGGTGCTGTCTGTGTGGAGTTCTCACCTTCTCCCTGCGAACATGTGGATTTTCCCGAAATATCCTGGTTTTCTCCCATATCCCAAAGATATGTTGGTTATTAGGTTTTAAAACTGGCAAATATAAACTGCCCTGAGTATAGGGGGGGTGTAGGAGAATTGCAGGGGGAGGATGGTGTTAATAGGGATGTGAAAGAGAGTAGCTTACAGGGAAATAAGTGGGGAGATGGGATTGTTCTGTGAGCCAGTATAGATTCAATGGACTGAATAGCTGCCTGCTATGTCATAAGGAAAACCAAACGTGTGGAAAGAACATTTAAATATCAACAGAAGATTGAGTGGGATGGTAAAACAGGTTACTAAGACTGCCTTCCCATTGGCTGAAACAGTGCAACATTAATATAATTTTCATTAATACCACGTGCACTGGTGCCATTCAGCCTGAATTACCATATATTTATCTCCACTGAAATCATCATCCTGGAAGTCAACCTAAAACTTGGGAACAGCCGGGCAGGTTTTATTTAACAGCTACTAAAAGGCAAGAGGAAGCAAGTGTATAATGACGAGGACCTGTTGGGGGAGGAGCAGCTTTATTAATCTGGGTTGATCTGATGAATCATCAATGACCAAACACGTCTTCAAGGGGAAGGTTCCAATCCACATGGATGAAAGAACATGAAGCAACAAAAATTGGTTATATCAATATGAAATTGATTGAACAGGTTAAAAGGACTGCTCACTCAGAGAATCCACTAATTGTGGATGCCCATTTTGGAATGAAGTTGACTGACATTTGGAAAGCTACAAAAGCGTGAGGTGATGCGAGTCAGGAAACTGGAGAGGCAGCTGGCTGTTGGAGTAGAGTGAACAGAAGGTGTGAGAAGACCTCAGGATCCTGTTTAACTGATGTATGAATGAGACATCTCATTCTAACATCACTGAACAACGCTGACCATGTGGCCTGATCTGCTCCTGGGATCCAAATGGCATAACCAATCAATTGGCATTGGCAGTTGCCTGGGTAACCTTGATGCCAGCTTGGACGGGAACTATATGTGTGCTTGAAGTAAATGAATAGAAGTTCTACAGGTAAGTGCGCAGACAGTAGGTCTGATCCACTCTGGTTTTCCCAGCACGTGGCCATTCTGGCTTTGTGCTTCTCCTGCTAACCTTCAGTTGTCCTCCCATATTTACCTCAGACCATTGCAGGAGAGGTAGACAGTCCAAGCTGGATGCTCTAACCTAGGATAAATACACTAAAAGCTGAAGGAACTCAGCAGGTCAGGCAGCATCTATGGAGGGAAATGGACATTTGACGTTTCAGGTCGAGACCCTTCATCTGGACTGTTGAAGGGTCTCGACCCAAAACATCGACTGTTCATTTCCATCCATAGATGCTGCCTGACCCGCTGAGCTCCTCCAGCTTTTTTCTGGGTTGCTCTTTTATCTCTAACCTAGGATACATTAAGTAAAGCTGGCTGGGACAGAGAGAGCAAACTATAAGATCACTGCCAGCAGCAATATAACAGTCTGCATTTATGTAGCACCAGGTGCAAAAATAAGTTTCTTACAAGTAGACTGTGCCAATTTGGTTTCACCTCCATGTAGCACTTTTAACACAGAAATGGGGGTCCCAAGGCAACTCACAGTTTGACAGAATTTGACAGTGCCATAAGAATAAGTGACCAAAGGCTTTCTGGAAGCAGCAGCTACTAAGAAGCATCATAAAGCAGGAGAGAAAGCTCAAGAGCCAGTGACTTCAGCACCATGGGCACAGGAGGCTGAGGGAATGACTGCCAACAGTGCAGCGTTGAAAACTGGGAAGGTGTACGTTCAGGTGCAAAGGAATGTGGAGATGTTGGGCTAGAATAAATCACAGGGGTCAGAAATAGCAAAGGCAGGGAAGGAGCCGAAAACAAGAAATTCAAAACCAAGCAGAAGTGGAGCAGGAAGCAATGTAGGCTGGTGAACATTGTAATGGAGGATTTAACACCACAGTCTGTCCCACAATTGATTGACATCTGTAGCCAGACACTATAGGCCTGGCCTCATTTCCTCTAATACCCTTGGTCAACAAAAATCTATAAATAACAGATTTTAAAGTTAAACAAACAACCCTAGCATTAGTTGTTGTTTGTGGAAGAGAATTCCAGCCTATCAACCTCAGTGCACAGAACTGTCTCAAGTCATGGCTAACGTCATTTTGTTTTGGACAACACCTTGATACAATGGTTTTGGCCAAGACAGAATACCCAGCTGTATTCACCTGCACAACACCCCATTCTGAGAGCTGCTGCTTTCATTCATTTCCCGGGGGTGTTGTCTCAGGATCATTCAGTTCTATCACCAGGTGCAGGGGCCACTGTAGCTAATTCAGCTGCATAGATTTTTCCCTCCTTTTAGTAATTTCTAATCAGCACAGCTGTTAATAAGGATACAAAGGGTAAATTGTGTTATCAAGAACTCCCAGCAAGTGAATCATGGAATTACTGAATCATCACAATACAGAATCAGAAACTGATTCCCAATATCCTCACCAATTAATTGTGATATTTTCTGCACTCAGGTGGTTGGAAGTCTTGGCTAACCAACAATGGCAGTTTTAAGTTAAGGTAATCAAAATATTCAACATCAGTATCAGATATGGTTTAACATCCAATTTTTCCGGTGAAGTGCCTTGAAGTTTTACAATGTTGACAGTGCTGTGTTCACTGCTGCTTGAGTCCGGGTATTTCAACTAGAGTGGGGAAGAGAATAAGGAAGTTCGGTATAAAGATTCCAGTCTTTAAATGATTGAGCTACTTGAAGAGGCTCCAACACATTTATTTACCTTTGCAGAATTGGGCTGGCAAGCACAATTAGAAAGCCTGGAAGTTAAGATGCTGGATAAAGTGAAAATCACAACTTACTCTAATAAAAATCCAAGCTTCTGATTTAATATTGTTTCATACAATTAAAATGTGAGGAACCTAAAGGTGAAGCTTTTCCCATCTCTAAGGAAAGGGACAAAGATGTTGAACATATTAAAAGGAGTGGAGTGGGTTCCAAGGGAAAGAGTGAGGCTGGGTTGATAGAACATTGGCCTGGAACATTAATTCTGTTTCTCTCTCCTCAGGAGCATTTCCAGGACTCCCTGTTTTTACTTGGGGTGAAAGAACGTTGTGTTACTGATTTATATTTCAGCTACGTCTATTTTACAAGACACTGGGGTGGATTCTCTGTATGAGCTGCTTTGGAATGCGGAGAAGAAACGGAACAGGCGGAATTGGAACCCACTGTGGAAGGAAAACAGAAGTCTCCTCTCCGTCACAAACGCGCAAGTTTGCTCTCTCTCCAGGCAACCGTGAGATGGTGAACCTTACCTCCCTCTGGGATGGTTGAAACAGGTTGATGATTTAATGTAGTCAAGTGAAAGCTTCAAGAGTACAGGGAGGAGAGGGAACCGAGGGAGTCTAGAGAGCTGTGAGGAGTATGGTGGGTTAAATGGTCTGTTTCTGTGCGGTAGGTAATATATTTTACACCTGATGGCCGCTCGGGGATTTAATTAGTGGGCCATGGGACAAGTGAGCCTTGCTCAGCCCACCTGGCGGTTTTGGAGTGACCATCAGCGGGTGGGCTGGTGCTCTGGAAGGAACTCCGTTAAAGGGTAACGCAATTGATCTTCCTCTCTTTACGCATTCATCAGCACCCAGATACGAACTTCCACCGGCACATCCACAGCCGCGTACTATGCACATTTCTGGGTCGATTCACTAAGCGTTGGACAGGGCCACTCATCTAAACATTCAGTAAGCTACGGAATTTGAGACAAGTGGCAGTGTCACATTGTTCAAGGAAGTCCCACACCAGACAGAACCCATACCCTTGCAAAGCCGGTAATTAACAATCTGCCGTCACCGCGTTTTTCCGCCAACCATTTGGTTGCAAATAGTTGCAACTTCTCTGCACAAATAGGTGGTGGTACCTCCGGGGTGTTAAAACACGCAGCTAAATTCGTAAAGAGCACAGCGCGATTAATTCCGTTTTCCCGACATGGTGTGGTCCAGGCGAACAGCCTGGTATGTCGGTGTGATGTGCGGCACCGCGCAGGGTGGCGTGTTGTGTTATACTGGTTTGGCGCCCGTTATTGAGATGTGGACAAATGGTGTATCTGACAGCGCCGAGTCTGCGAAGGGTGACAGCGATGGCAGAGGTGGCTTCGGCGGTAGGGAGGGAGGGAGGGAGGGAGGGTTTCTTCCAGCTGTGACTGGGGGGCTGTAGGACCCCAGAATCTGTTTCGAGCAACGCTGAGAGTCGCTGTTACCCATCTGCCATTTAACCTGTCCCCATAGACAGTGCGGAGAGCCCAGCACAAAGGAACTGCCCGGCACAACACTGACAAGAACCTGTGAAACCTCCGCTCCCAAAATATTAAGGATTTCCTATTTACTATCCAGACCGAAACCCATCTATCTATCGCCGTTTTGTTCTCATTTTCTCGCAACAGATTAAGTTAAAACGTTTCCTGTTTATGTGCGGTGGTATATTAAACGAGAGGATATCATAGCCGTTATTTGTCACACGGCCGCTCATAGACTCGCTTCCACAAACTCAAACCAGGACTCGGGCGATCGCTAACCAGAGAACGCATGAAACTAAAAGAGAAGCAAGTTTCGGTGACAATGTTGCTGTTACCAAGGGGAATGGCTTCGTGAAGTGCTACAAATCTAACGGCACCAGATAGACCAGAACACCGGCGCCGAAAGCCACAATCACTTAACATTGATGCAAATACTGTATGGAGTATCACCTTTGATCACAATTAGTAGCAGAGGCACTCGAGTCAATGTTACCAATAAACACATTATTAACGGTAATTACTGACACCAACATTGCAGTCGTGGAACTAGTGTCAACACCAAACGGGAGGCCATGAGCTGTGCATTTCAAACACCCCAAACGTTACTGTGGAGCCGCGCTGCTTCCCCACCAAAGGTCCCGCAAGTTCAGGTCAATTTCCTCCGTTCAAATCCCTCCCACCGAAGGGAAGAGCGGCGGGTTGAAGGGTGGAGGGAAGGGGTGCTGTTGCAGATGGCAGCCTTACCCGCTAGGAAGTAGATGTGAGTCGGGCAGGAGGCTGCTGACAGCGCGTTGAGGACCGTGTTGACGGTGCTGTCTTGTCGGACCAGGTCGAATTGTTGGCTCCTTTCGTCGTACAGGACGAGGGCAGAGTAGAAGCCAGCCTGCAGCAGGCTGCGGGGCTCCTCAGCCGGGATGATGTGCTGCAGATTGACGGAGCCCTTGGCTCTGCGTTTGACGATGGTGTTACAGCGGACGTTGAGGGAGCCGCTGATGTGGTGGGCACTGTAAGCCAGGAACGACCTGCAGTCCAAGAGCAGGCACTTGTGGCCGTGCTGTCTCAGTAACCGCTTCACCTGGCTGCACTCCACATCCGACACCTCCATCCTGGCCGGAGCCCCGCGGTACACAACTACCCGCAGCCTTGGGCTTGTAAACCAACAAAACACGAGCGGTGCCGGTATCCCGCACTCCAGCGTCGCTGTGGATTCCCGGGAGAGGACTGGTCCCTCCTCCCGCTCATCTTATGAATGGAGCGCGGCTCCGAGCCTTGTATGGGCAATGACGTGTCATCACGGGACAGCTTCGCCCTTGCACCACACACAACTGTTACTCCAGCTCCGTCCCACGTTAGAAACGGGGAGAAACAGTCGGACTCAGGCCCCAGCACACAGCCCCAGGGGAGAGGTGGTGTCAGATGTGCGGCAGTTCTCCATGTGTTGCTGTTATCTCGGGCAGGGAAGGTGAACGCAGAATGACGGTGAGACCTGGGTTCAATCCGGACCTCGGCTGCTGTCTGTGTGGAGTCTGCACGCTCTCCCTGTGACTGTGTGGGTTTCCCCCGGGGTGCTCCGGTTTCCTCCCACATCCCAACGACCTGCAGGTTAGTAGGTTAATTGGCAGCTATAAATTGCCCCTAATGTACAGGTGAGTGGTAAAGTCTGAGAGGGGGTGCTGAGAACGTGGGGAGAATAAAACAGGCTAGGATAGGATTCGTATGGTCGGCGGTGGGCACGGACGCGATGGGCCGAGCAGCCTGTTTCTCTGCTCTATCTCCCCATGGCTCCAATAACCAGCACAAGGCAACGGGATTCACACTGGAACTGGGTGGGAGGAATTCCGCCAAAAGGTCAACAGAGAGGGAGCGCGTGGCTAGTTCGGGTAAAGAGCTTCAGTTGTGTGCTACATCCTCCCCTGATGGCACCATTCACTAAAGAGTTCAGCACACGTTATGTAAGTGACTGTCCTTAATTGGACCAGTCCCTACTTCTGTCTCTGTGAACTCTGCTGTTCCTAACTGGGATGGATAGATAGATGTCTGCACCAGCAGAGCAACGGGTTCACAACTATATTAGTATTGTCACTTGTACCAGGTACAGTGAAAAACTTGTCTTGCATACCGTTCGTATGGATCAATTCATTACACAGTGCATTGAGGTAGTACAGGGTAAAAACAATAACAGAATACAGAGTAAATTGTCACAGCTACAGGGAATTGCATTGCAGGTAGACAATAAGGTGCAAGGTCACAACAAGGTAGATTGTGAGGTCAAGAGTCCATCTCATCGTATAAGGGAATCGTTCAATAGTCTTATCACAGTGGGATAGAAGCTGTCCTTAAGCCTGGTGGTATGTGCCCTCAGGCTCCTGATGGGAGAGGAGAGAAGAGAGAATGACCTGGGTGGGTGGGGTCTTTATGCTGGCTGTTTCCAAGGCAGTGAGAGGTAAACACAGAGTCCATTGGAGGGGAGGCTGGTTGAAACACAATGCTGAGGGGAGGTCAGTAATAACCTCCTACCAATATCATCAGCCATAACAATAACACATAGTTATTCTCTCAGTAAAGCCTTGTCCTATACCATCATTGCATCAATACCCCCTGACCATTACCATTATCATCAATAATATCCTTGTTATCTAGTATCCCCAGGAGTATCTGATTTCTTCTATCATTATCGCCAATAATACTTCTATATCATTATCCCTAATAAACAGTGCTGTATAAGACCATAAGATATAGGAGCAGAATTAGGCCATTCAGCACATCAAGTCTGCTCCTCTATTCAATCATGGCTGATTTCTTTTTCAACCCCATTCTCTCGCCTTCTCCGCATGACCCTTAACCCCCTTACTAATCAAGAACCTATCAATCTCTGCTTCAAGTTCACACAATGACTTAGCTCCACTCTTCTGTGGCAACAAATTCCACAGATTCAACACCCTCTGGCTGAAGAAATTCCTCCTCATCTCAGTTTTAAAGGGACGTCCCTTTATTCTAGGCTATATACTTATCTCTAATCTGTATCATTTTCCCGCCTTATTGCAACCATTAACCCCTCCAATGCCACTGTCCTCTGTTATCCTCAGTGAGCATTGTACCTCTTGCTCTCCAGTCCAGGAGGATCACAGGAATTGTGCTCACAAAGACCTTGCAGACCATTGGCTGCAAGAGATCAGAGATCATGCTTGGGTGATACTCACTGTTTAATGTCCCTCTGCTGGAGTTCATTTTACATCTGGCCCCAGCCTTTGACACCAGTTGGGTTCACACCCAGAGACTAATGCTCTTCCCTCTAATAAGGTGAATTAATGAAACCATTTGTCACTTTCAAGCACTTTCAGGTTGTTTGATAAATAAGAGCAAGATCACAGCACTGCACTACAATCATTACTTTTTCAGCAAATGGTGAAGAGGTGGTCTCAATAATTTCTTCTGTGGATCATGTGTGATAAGCTGTTTATCACCCAATTCGTCTTGGGGCTAAAGGTTGCCCAAGACATTAACAAATCACAAGAGGGATAATCAGTTCACTGTCAGCAATGTAAAGCAACATACTTGTGAGCCTTACAAGCCACATTCCAACAAAGACTGAAATTTTCCTCAATTGTTTTCTGCATATCAGTTTTTCAACAAAAGTTAAACTGGCCTTTTACAGAATTTGACTGAATAAGGATTTTGCCTATGCCATTAATGAATCAGTATACTCCAAATCTTTAGGGTTTCATGTGGAAATATTAGTCCTTTCCTTTGTTTCAAATTCTAACTCGCATTCTCTGATGATCAAAACCAAACTGGAAAATGAATCACCAAAATTATTCTTTAATCAGTGAGACAGGAAAAAGATTTCTTCACCACTGCCCTGTGTTCGCTCCTAGTCCAGAAACCAGTACTCAACTTGAGTTGAGGTTCTAAATTGGAGAAAGGCCAATTTTGTGGAAATGAGAAAGGAGCTAGGAAGAGTGGATGGGGGTAAGTTGTTTTCTGGCAAGGATGTGTTCAGTAAGTGGAAGGCCTTCAAAGGCGAAATTTTGAGAGTGCAGAGTTTGCATGATCCTGCCAGGATTAAAGGCAAAGTTAACAAGCATAGGGAACCTTGGTTTTCAAAAGATATTGGTGCTCTGGCTTTAGGGTGAAAGGGGAAAGGTTTAGGGGGAACATTAGGGGGAACTTATTCACTCAGAGCGTGGTGGGAGTGTGGAATGGGCTGTCATCTGATGTAGTAAGTGTGGGCTCACTCTTAAGCTTTAAGAATAAATTGGATAGATACATGGACGGGAGAGGTCTGGAGGGGTATGGACTGGGTGTAGGTAAGTGGGACTAGCGGAATAACGTTTCGGCACAGACTAGAAGGGTCGAATGGCCTGTTTTCTGTGCTGTAGTGTTCTATGGTTCTATTTTAGAATTGTTACCCTTTTGTTCAAATCATATCTCAAAGTAAATGCAATCCACCTCTGCCTTGTGGGTTGAGAAAGTTCTAAAAGCTTGGTTACACACATATACATTACACAGGTTCATTAATTTGTGCTGGATGTGAAAAGTAATGAAGCCATTTCTTAAATATGTAATACAAAAGCATTTAAGTGCAGTTTTAGATTCATCATTTCCAAAATCTTATGAAGCCACAAAGAAACAAATGTAACACCACAAGAAAGAAAACAAAGCAGACAAAGTTTGAACAATCGTAAAGAAACTACCGTTCTAACAGTGTGATGTGCTGTGGAAAAACTGTGGATTATTACCATGCAAGTGAAGTCATCTCAGTGATACTGCATGAATATCACAGGAAGGACAACATGGCAGGCTAGTGCAGACTACAGACTACATAGAATGATGCCTGAACAAGGGCAGGAACACCTGAAGGAGCCTCAGACACGCAGACTGAAGTGATACTGGGCTAAAAATTCACTCTTACAACTTTTGCTATGTGAATGGACTGTTCCCATTTGTCAGAGGTGGGATTGGCTCATTCCCTCTTGCCTTCAACTGAGGGCCTGTCTATCTGCTCTGGCAGAAAGCAGAGACAAACTCTAGCACAGACCGTTCACTCAATATGCTTGTAAATATTGCTCTGCTCAAATTGGTCACTGCTCAACAATGATGGTCTGTGATATTGGCTGGAAAGCCACAATCCTAAGGCTGCAAAAGCTACCATATATGCAAAACCTGACAGCTGCAAGATAAAGAGGGGAATGTCTTGAAAGTTAATTTTGAAGAGAATACCCTATTACAGCAACTTATTGGAGGGTACGGTCTTGAATTGCTTCAAAGATAAAATAGGTTACTCACTTTCTAGCATGCAAGGTACAGATGTGCCTTTGACTATTAAGTTCTAGTATACACTCATTCCTCTCCCCACCCAAAGCCCAACACTTACTTAACCATTTAGGATGCCCTCAGGGCAATTTAGTAGCAGTTCCAGGATCATAGAATTGCAGGGCTGTAGTAGTGAAACAATTGCTTCCGTACAATTTTACATGACAAAATCAATAATGAATTAATGGTTTTTAGACCAAATTTAAAAAGACCTAATTAGTGAAAGTGCATTGTAACATCTTCATAAGCACATGTCTCATGTGATTACACAAAAGCCTCAAGCACCATCAGTTACTTATAAACAGAGAACAGCAGTAGCTCAAAATAAACAGGAAGGATGTGATTAATCAGTAGGGAAGCAGCAGTACACTCTCAAAGGAGCCTCAAGGGCAGACATCAGGACCCAACTAACAAAACTCAATGTCCCCATTAGTTAGGTTCAGTAGAATGACAAATGTGTTTGAATATTCATCTGTAATTTCAGTGGTCACAGTCAAGTTTACTGCCACTGATTTCCTTTGGATCCTGTCTTGTGATGTTACACAGACTATTCAGTCATTCTAACATGGCTATGCCCTGGTCAAGCTTCACTCACTAAGTGCTCCCATAACTGTGCTCATCAAATGGAGTCCTGGGAATGAAGGATTTTCCATTTTGGGCAAACAGCATCAGCCAGTTAGATGAGAAAATTAGCAACAGGAATAAGCCCACTCCACCCCTGATTTAGATCATAGTTGACCTGAATTTCTATTCACTCGCCTTTATTCCATTGTATTTAATATCTTATATTCCTATTTGGTATTTTATCTATTCAAGAAAACTCTCCCTATCTGCCCAACAAATAAGTGGTTGGATATAAAGGGAATCAACGTGTTTTGAGTTGGTAGGGGAAAGTGATGATCTAATAAAAGGTCAGCAATGATCCTGTTGAGGGAAGAGCAGGTGAAAGAGGCTGACTGGCTTGCTCTAATGCTCAGGCACCTCCAATTTTTGTTCCAAATTCCACTTTTTTTGGGACTGATTTTAACATGGGTCTTAGCATCATCTTAGGCCTCAGTGGAAAATGGGTGGTTTCATATTCTGCATGGCAGCCTGGTATCAGTCTCTGTGTTTCGGTAATAAGATAAGATAAGATCTTTATTAGTCACATGTACATCGAAACACACAGTGCATAGTGATTTTGGGGGCAGCCCGCAAATGTCGCCACGCTTCCGGCGCCAACATAGCATGCCCATAACTTCCTAACCTGTACATCTTTGGAATGTGGGAGGAAACTGGAGCACCTGGAGGAAACCCACACAGACACGGGGAGAACGTAAAAACTCCTTACTGACAGTGGCCGGATTTGAACCTGGGTCGCTGGCGCTGTAAAGCATTATGCTTCCGCAACTGGCTAAACAAGTTGAGGATGGTCTCAGTTTAATATCACAGCTGAGGGGCGGCATTTTGATAAGTAGCACCCCTTTGGTGCTGCGTTGGAATGTCTGTTGGTATGCTGGAGTGAAATCTGAGCCTACAACCCTCTGCTTAGGCAGGAGTGCTGTTGATTGAGTCAAGCTGACAATTAAAGTCATATGCTCACAGCAAGGAGCCATGAGTGTGATCACAGAATCAAGTCTTCACTCTGGTCCTGCTGTTTACCTCTGGATAATTATGTATGTCCAAGGTCAAAAGATCCATCCCAAGGTCTGCAGTTCCTTCATTGTCTTTATCAATTTGCACTTCCATGTTGAGTGTCCTTTGTATGTGCACATGAGGCTACCCCTGCCCTCTCCTCTATTTCAAACTTCACTCCATTAGGTTTCCTTTATTACTTAAAAAATGTAACACACCTCAGGCCCAATATTTCACCTGGGATAAATGGAAGAGAGCAGGATTAGCTGCTTATTTTTGCTAGTAGTTTTTTTGAAAATAGTGTGGCCAGAGACCTATAAAGGCCAAGAAACACATTTCTGAGCTCTTTGTCTGAGAGTTAGACGTGTTTAGGCAAGTGCTTTCTGTGGATATGAATGACTGGTATCCTGCAGGGAGTGGTAACACCCATTGCTATTTTAAAGAGAATACTGGACCAGCCACGTGATCATAGCTGGCACATTCCTAATACCTCCCATGCCTGATTTATCCTTTCTAATGAATTCTAATTTTGCACGTACAGACCGGAGCTGAAGGAAACTTAGGCCACATATTGAAAATTTATTACCCAATACACTAACAAAAGCAGTGTCCTGAATGATTACTTATAAATATCATTTTTTAAAACCTTACTTTAATAAAAGCTATGAGTCAGAAACTATACTCATTGCTGGGTATAGTTCTGTAATTAAAGCTTTTTTCTTCCCAAAGGTACAAAAACATCTATCAAACATACCATATTAAAGGGTGATATGTTTGATAGACTACATTAAATTGAAGGAATTATACTCAATATAGTTAATTTAATTAAGGGCATTTAACTTTAACTTATATTAACTTGACAAGTAACTCATGAAGTATATTAAATTGACAGAGTTACACTTACTAAATTTAATATGTTATATACTTAACATATGTTCAGTTAAAGAGGATTATATTTAACATATCACATTAAACTGTATAAAATGGAGAGGATCTGCATTTAAGACTAGAGAGTTATACAGTACACGATACTATATATAATATTTATGCAGCACCATCGATTAAGCATAGAATTCCAAGATGCTTCTAAGAATGTATAAAAAGACAGTATTCAACCACATTGAGGCACACATTAGAACAGATTTAGAGTGGCACGGTGACACACCTAGTAAAGCTGCAGTCTCACAGCTTCAGTAACTGTAGTGCATTTGTGCAGTCTGCAGCCACTGTGTGCGAGTAGTGGAGGCAATGAATGTTTAGCATGTAGTATAGGGTAGACTGCTTTGTCCAAGACAGTGTTTAGATTCTTGAGAGCTGTTGGAGCTGCACTCATCCAGCCCATGGATATCCCATCACACTCTTGATTTCTCCCTTGTAGAGGGTGGAAAGACATTGAGGTATCAGGAGGTGAGTTACTCCAGTGGCTGGTCTAGATAAGTTCCTGGTGAATGGTGCCTGCCCCATTCCACCCACCTAGATGTTGATGGAGATGGGGGAAATCTCACTTGTGAGAATACCATTGAATGCGAAGGAGAGATGTTTAGACTCTCCCATGGAGATGGTTATTACCTGGCAGTTTTGTGGCACAAATATTACTTGAAATGTATCTGTCCATGCTTGAGTGTTGTCTAGGGCTTGCTGCATGCGAGCATAAGCTTGCTTCATTTGCTGAGGAATTCTAAATGGAACTGAACATTGTGCAATCATCAGCAATCATCCCTACCTCTGGCCTTATGATGGAAGTGAGGTCACTGGTGATGGTTGTGTCCAGGAAATTGCCCTGAGGAACTCCTGCAGTGATGTCCTGGGGACAGGATGATTGACCCCTGACAAGTACAACCATTTTCCATTGTGGGAGGTATTACTCCAAGCATTAGGGAGTTTTTCCCTTGATTCCCATTGAGTTCTGTTTTACCAGGTCTTCTTGATACTATACTTGGTCACTCCTATCTCATCTCTGGAAATCAACTTTTGGTCCATGCTTGGATCCTGGAGAAACAAAAAATTGAATCAGTGAGCAGGTTATTAGTGATGAAGTGGCACTTGATAGCAGTATTGACAAGACTTTGCTGAAGATTGGGAATTAACTGATTGGATGGTCATTAACCGGACTGGAGTTATCCTGTTTTTTTTGTGAACAGGACCTACCTGGGCAATTTTTCTCATTGTGGATGGATGACATTGTTGTAACTGTACTGGAACAACTTGGCTAGAAGTGCAGCTGGATCTGAAGCATAGGTGGTCAGTCCTACAACTAGGATCGACTCCACATTGTACAGAGTTTATCCTCCAGTTTAATAGCAATACTAGAATGAGGGATATGCGGGGCCTATGAGGTTACAGGTTGTGGTAGTGTCCATTTCTGGTGTTTCTGATGGTCCACAATGTCTCACGAGCCAGTTTTGAGCTGATGCCTGCTTTTCTCCATGGAGGCTACCCAGCCTGCTGAGCTCCTCCAGCATCATTGTGTTTTTCATCTAGGTTCCAGCATCTTCAGTCCTTTATTTCTCTAATTTTGAGCTGAGATCTGGTCTCAGTCCAACTCGTGGAGCATGAACAAAGTGCCTCATAACATGTTGGAGGATGTCCTTTGAGTGAAAACAGGACTTTCTCTCTACAAGGTCTGGGCAGCCTTCATTTCCACCAACACTATCATGGATGCATTGTATTACTGAGAACAGGGCCAAGTAGGTTCATCCATGTCCTGGTTCACTTAATGCCTTCTAAATTAAAAGATGTTATATTATCATTTTACCATTTAAAATTGAGAGGGATTGTATTTTAAAAAAAACACAATAAACTGTTACAGAACCATCAGAACTGATGAAAAGTCATCATCCTCAAACATTAACTTCACCTTTCCCATAGTTACTGCCTGATCTGTTGTATTTTTTTACTTTATTTCAGATTTCCCGTACTTGCATTGATTTACTTTCAGTACATTATCGTCTCATCTGACAGAAGACAACTGCACCCATTTTTCTTGGGAGGATTTGATTTGATATCTTTATTAGTCACTTGTACACTTCGGAGGACTCGGGCTTCCGTTCGGAGGACTTCGGAGCAGCTAAATGTTTTCTCTGTTTATCACTTTTATTAGGGTTTTTAGTGTAAGGTTTCGATTTTTTAATAAGTTTTTTAAGTAGTCGAGTGGGGGCTGGACTGAGCAGGCGCGGCGCGGGCAGCTTAAAAAGCAAACAGCCTAGAGAGCGGGCAGCGTTGGAGCGGGCAGCGGAGTGTTCTGGGCTTTGGCTTAAGGGGCTTCGGCATGAAGGGGCAAGGAGGGTAAGTAGCTGGTAAGTAGGTAAAGGCAAGGTTTACCTTTTGGTCATTATAGATTTGTAGGTGGGACTAACTACGGAAAAAAAAGGTAGTCAGATGGAGGACATGGTGGTGTGCTGCAGCTGTTTGATGTGGGAACTCGTGGACCTTGCTGCGGTCCAAGATGGCCACATCTGCAGTAAGTGCTTGAGGCTGGACGAACTTCGGCTCAGAGTTGATGAGCTGGAGTCGCAGCTACAAACACTGCGCAGCATAAGGGAGGGAGAGAGTTATGTAGACACGGTGCATCAGGTGACAGTCACCCCCCTTAGGGTAGGTACATCTGAGGTTCAGGAGGCAGATAGAATGGTGACGGTCAGGGGAGGGAAGAGGAAGAAGAAGTCAGGCAGGCAGACAGGACAGAGAGCCCCGGAGGCTGTTCCCCTCAGTAACGAGTTTTCTGCCTTGGAAGCTGTTGAGGGGGATGACCTGCAGGGGCCTAGCTGCACTTACCAGGTCTCTGGCACTGGGACTGGTACTGCTGCTCAGAAGGGAAGGGTGGGAAAGAGACATGCGGTAGTGATAGGGGACTCGATAGTCAGGGAAACAGACAGGAGGTTCCGTGGCAGTGAGCATGAATCCCGGATGGTATGTTGCCTCCCAGGTGCCAGGGTCCGGGATGTCACTGATCGGGTCCACAGAATTCTTGAGTGGGAGGGAGAGCAGCCAGAAGTTGTGGTCCATATTGGCACCAATGACATAGGTAGGAAGGGGGATGAGGTCCTGAAGAGTGAGTTCAGGGAGCTAGGCAGAAAATTGAGGAACAGGACCTCAAGGGTAGCAATCTCGGGATTGCTGCCGGTGCCACGTGATAGTGAAGGTAGGAATAGGAGGAGGTGGCAGATAAATGCGTGGCTGAGAAGTTGGTGCAGGAGGGAGGGTTTTAGATTTCTGGATCATTGGGATCTCTTCTCGGGAAGGTGGGACCTGTACAGAGAGGACGGGTTACACCCGAACCAGAAGGGGGCCAATATCCTTGCGGCTAGGTTTGCTAGGGTGATTCGGGAGGGTTTAAACTAGTTTGTGAGGGGGAAGGGAACCGGAGGAGTAGGTCAGAGGAAGAAGGGAATGGGGAAAAGTTAGATCAAACAGGTAGAGAGGCTTTGGTGAAGGAGAAGCAGAATGCAGGCTGTAAAAGTAGTAAGGTAGATGGACTGAAGTGTGTTTACTTAAATGCAAGAAGTGTCAGGAATAAGTGGAATGAACTGAGGGCTTGGATAAGTATGGGGGACTATGATATTGTGGCTATTACTGAGGCTATTGTGGCTGACGTCAGGAGAGGAGTGGATATTGAATATTCCTGGTTTTCGGTGTTTTAAGAGGGATAGGGAAGGGGGGGAGAAGAGGTGGAGGGGTGGCGATACTGGTCAGGGACACTGTTACGGCTGTGGAAAAGATGGATGTTGTAGAGGGATCATCTCTAGAGTCCATATGGATGGAGTTAAGGAACAAGAAAGGAGCAGTTACTCTACTAGGAGTATTCTATAGGCCCCCCGGTAGCAGTAGAGATATAGAGGAGCAGATTGGCAGGCAGTGTTTGGAGAGAAGCAGAAATAACAGGGTTGTTATAATGAGAGACTTCAACTTCCCAAATATAGACTGGAACCTGCTTAGTGCCAAAGGTTTAGATGGGACGGAATTTGTTAAGTGTGTCCAGGAGGGATTCCTGACACAGTATGTTGACAGGCCGACTAGAGGGAATGCCATGTTAGATCTAGTTTTAGGAAATGAACCGGGACAGGTGAAGGATCTATTGGTGGGTGAGCATTTGGGGGACAGTGACCATTGCTCCATAACCTTTAAAATTGTCATGGACAGGGACAGGTGCAGAGAGGACAAGAGGTTTTTCAATTGGGGAAGGGCTAACTACGAGGCTATAAGGAGAGAACTTGGGAGTGTAAATTGGGATGTCCTTTTTGAAGGAAAATGTACCATGGGGATGTGGTCGATAATCAGGGATCTTATGCAGGATGTTAGGGATAAATATGTCCCGGTGAGGCAGAGAAGGAATGGCAGGGTGAAGGAACCGTGGGTGACGAGGGAGGTGGAACGACTTGTTAGGGAGAAGAAGGTAGCATACGTGAGGTATAAGCAGCAAGGTTCAGACAGGGCCCGTGAGGAATATAGGGTAGTGAGGAAGGAACTTAAGAAAGGGCTGAGGAGAGCTAGAAGGGGACATGAAAAGGCGTTGGCTAGTAGGGTTAAGGAAAATCCCAAGGCCTTTTTCAAGTACGTGAAGGGTAGGAGGATGGCTAGGGTGAAGGTAGGTCCGATTAAGGACAAAGGTGGGAGAATTTGCCTGGAGGCGGCGGAAGTGGGAGAAGTTCTGAATGATTACTTCTCTTCGGTATTCACCAGGGAGAGGGGTCTTGATGATGCGGAAGGGAGTGCTGGTAGGGGTAATGTTCTCGAGGTTGTTGATATCAAGAGAGAAGATGTGTTGAAGTTGTTAAATAATATTAAGACAGATAAATCTCCGGGGCCTGACGGGATTTTCCCCAGGCTGCTTCGAGAGGCTAGGGAGGAGATTGCTGAATCGCTGGTAAGGATCTTTGAGTCCTCGTTGTCTACGGGGGTGGTGCCGGAGGATTGGAGGGTTGCGAATGTGGTCCCCTTGTTCAAAAAAGGTAATAGGGATAGGCCAGGGAATTATAGACCGGTGAGTCTCATGTCTGTGGTGGGTAAGCTGTTAGAAAGGATTCTAAGGGATAGGATTTATGAACACCTTGAGAATCATGGACTGATTAGGGACAGCCAGCATGGCTTTGTGAAGGGAAGATCTTGCCTCACAAGCCTGATAGAGTTCTTTGAGGAGGTGACCAGGAAGATTGATGAGGGCAGTGTGGTGGATGTGGTTTACATGGATTTTAATAAGGCATTTGATAAGGTTCCTTATGGTAGGCTTCTTCAGAAGGTCAGAGGCCATGGGATCCAAGGAAGCTTGGCTGAGTGGATTAGGAATTGGCTTGCATGTAGAAAGCAGAGAGTTGTGGTGGAAGGAGTGCCCTCGGATTGGAAGGCAGTGACTAGTGGTGTCCCACAGGGATCGGTTCTGGGACCTCTACTTTTTGTGATATTTATAGATGACTTAGATGAGGGGGTGGAGGGCTGGGTTAGTAAGTTTGCGGACGACACTAAGATCGGCGGTGTTGTGGATAGTGTGGAGGGCTGTCGGAGCTTACAGAGGGATATTGATAGGATGCAGAGCTGGGCTGACAAGTGGCAGATGGAGTTCAATCCGGAGAAGTGTGAAGTGGTACACTTTGGAAGGACAAACTCCAGGGCAGAGTACAGGGTAAACGGCAAGGTACTTGGCAGTGTAGAGGAGCAGAGGGATCTGGGGGTTCATATTCACAGTTCATTGAAAGTTGCCTCACAGGTGGAAAGAGCAGTTAAGAAGGCCAATGGGATGTTGGCTTTCATAAATCACGGGATTGAGTTTAAGAGCCGCGAGGTTATGATGCAGCTTTACAAAACTCTAGTTAGGCCACACTTAGAGTACTGTGTTCAGTTCTGGTCGCCTCATTATAGGAAGGATGTGGAGGCATTGGAGAGGGTGCAGAGGAGATTTACCAGGATGCTGCCTGGATTGGAGAGTATTGAATATGAGGAGAGGCTTAAGGTGCTTGGGCTTTATTCACTGGAAAGGAGGAGGATGAGAGGAGACATGATAGAGGTATATAAAATATTGAGAGGAATAGATAGAGTAGACAGTCAGCGCCTCCTTCCCAGGGCACCAATGCTCAAGACGAGAGGTCATGGCTTTATGGTTATGGGTGGGAGGTTCAGGGGAGATGTCAGAGGGAGGTTTTTCACCCAAAGAGTGGTTGGTGCATGGAATGCACTGCCTGGGGTGGTGGTGGAGGCAGATACATTGAACAGGTTCAAGAGCTTGTTGGATAGGCATATGGAGGAACGTGAGATAGAGGGATATGCGGGAGGAAGGGGTTAGGTAGTGTGAGGGTGGTCTGATGGACAGCACAACTTGGTGGGCCGAAGGGCTTGTTTTGTGCTGTATGGTTCTATGGTTCTATGGTTAAAACACACAGTGAAATACATCTTTTGCGTAGAGTGTTCTGGGGGCAGCCCGCAAGTGTCGCCACGCTTCCGGCGCCAACAATAGCACGCCCACAACTTCCTAACCTGTACGTCTTTGGAATGTGGGAGGAAACCGGAGCACCCGGAGGAAACCCACGCAGACACGGGGAGAACGTACAAACTCCTTACAGACAGCGGCCGGAATTGAACCCCGGGTCGCTGGCGCTGTAATAGTGTTCCGCTAACCGGAGAAGCCAGTGTGCTGCACAGCGGGAGTAGAAACTCCTAAGTACCTACTGAATCTACCTCTATCCTTGGCTAGGTCTGAGTTAAATCAATTGGACCATTCTTCCAAGAATATTCTTCCATCCTCTGCAGCCTCCCCATGTGTTGATGATAATGCAAGTTCTCGGACAAGAGCAATAAATTAGACCAAAGCCATACATAAACCTAATGACCAGCTTGTGAGTTATTACTGTGTCTCTCATTGTGAGGTGAGTTTTCACTGTGATTGCTTGTTCCGTGTTAAAATATTTGGATCACAGTGCCCCACAGTCCTTTACAAAGTACCTTACAAGTATAATCACTGTTGTAACTAAGGTGGAATCTCAAAGTCACAGAAACAGCGATGGGATCGTGAACTGACAATCTGTTCTTTTTATTGATATTGGTTAAGGAAAATATTCATCAGGTCACGTGGATTCTTTGCTCTTCTTCAAAATCTGCCATGGGAAATTCTTCCTTTTGCTGATGGGACAAACCATTTAATTATATCTTTTTAATTCTTCACTATCGTGATGGAAAAAGAGAAGCACATGTCAGGACTATTGAGCTTGTCATTCCAATCCACCTGGAGTGCCGACTAACAGTACATTCCTCTGGCATGAAGCAACCGCATTCTCAGTCAACGAGCTGCCTGACAGGAAATTAATAAGCTCTGGTCTACCACTTCATCATGCACTAGTGATACATCTTTTGCAAGCACTGAGTCAATTGTTCAAAAATATTTCAGATTAGGAGCTTTCGGAACAAAGGTTATGTTTTCATTCACTTTGCATAGTTTGGAAATGCAGAAAGGATGGTACAAGAATGTTACTGATCTGTTCATTCCACAGATTAAGAACAATTTGCCCTGTTCCATCAAATAAATCCCTTGCCTGTTAAAAGCTGTCATAAAATCACTAGTGAGTCCAGGGAAATTTCCTGTATAATAGCAAAGATCTTTTCCCCAATCCCCCTTCCCCATCACCATGACTCTCGAAAAATCAACATTTCAACAAAAGTTTGATTAGAGTATGAACTCAGGGTTTCCAGCTGTGGCAGGAGAATGTGGCAAGAACCAGCACAAGATGGTACAGGGGATCCAAACAGCATGTCTCCAAGGCCCAGCAGGGAGCCATCTCATTCACCCCCTCAACTGGTAAGTCCTCACGAAACAGAAAATAATTTCTATTTTAACAACACTTTCTGATCTCCTCAAAAGGTTTATAGAGCAATTCATTTTTTTAGAAGGGTAATTGCTTTTGCTATACACAGCAACAGGAAATGTATAGTAAAAATCGCATAAAATGAAATGAACAGCCCGATTATTTGCTCTTGGTGTTGGTTATGGGGACAATACAGGCCAAGGCACAAAAACTCACTACTCTTTTCTCTTATGGTGACATGGTGTTAATGAGGTAAAGTCCCACAGGAATTTACCCACCCTCCCACCAGATGATCCCCGATTTATACCTGAGTCAAGACTGGAAATCAGCAGAACTGTCGTTGACATATCAAACTGAAATATTTGAATAGGCAGCTGCAACTTCATCCAAAAGGCAGAGGCTGCAAAATTGGACCCCATGGTGATTTTGTTACAGATGCCAACTTGCTTTCAATGTTCACCTCAGCTTGAGAGCTCACATTCTTAGCTTCATTAGTATGTTGCAATGCATGGTAGAAATATGCAGAGCAGATCATTGGTGACGTTAATCTTCTTACCATGGTTATTTGACATCAGCCTTGCCAAACTCAGTTACAACAATCTAGCCAGGTCCATGTGCAAAGCACATGAGGAAACCTAGCATTTAGCTGCAGGAAGAACTTCTCTACATGTCCCATGTGGAGGGAGTCTCAATTACTTGTAGGTATGATGGAGATTGAGTTGGAATAGAATTGGTTGCAGGGAATTGTGCTGAGGTAGAGCTTTGCAGAAGGTCACACACATGTGACAATGCTGTTACTGGGACATATAAGGTCCTTCTCCATGATATCAGCATGCTGGGGCTTCACCTTGATAAGGAGGGTGTGAGGAAGACCAAAGAACAGGACTGGCTGCCAGAAGAGTCAGAAAGGGTATGAGAGAAGGGCCAGGAGGTCTTGTTCTCCAAGTCTAGTCTGTGTTCACTTAGCCAAGGAACAAAGTGTGGAGACAATATTTTCTCGAAAGAGGTGGTGCTGAGATCTACCACCTACTGAAGGTAGAGCTGCAGTTGCAGAGGGAAGCCTGGACCCTTCTGGCTACTGGCAGTGAAAGTCACGGTGACACAACTTCTCCACGTCCTGTTCCCTGCGGAAAAGTGGTGATGGACATCAGTCATGTCTCCTCATTTGCAATCCACCTCAGCATAGGGGAGGTGTTGACAGCTCTCTATCGCCTTCTTCGTTTGCAAATCACTGGAAGCACACTGAGCTGTCATCCTGGGCTTTTCCATGGTGCAGGGGAGGATGAGAAGTGTGGCAGAACGGGGAATTCTGTTTGTTATGTTTATTGACATGAGATGTGGGCATTGCTAACAAGGGTAACACATGGAGTTCAGAGCTCCACAGAATAACCACAGCCCTACTGAAGCCACAGGCTGAGAATCACTCCCTTCATGACCAAATATAAAAAATCTTGGTGGTCCCTTGGAGAGCTCACATTGTTCCTTATTCTGAAGCAATTTGCCTTCCGAGTTCATGCCATTGAACTGATAACCAAATGGCTCTCAATGCCATTTAGGAGATTTAAAGGGATTTAACAATATTAACAACCATAAATTACAGCATCAACCTCCTAGCAGTGACCCTTGACCAGAAATTTACCCCGACCAGACACTTAGTTACTATGGTTGAGAGCAGATTAAAGATGAGGTATTCTGCAGAACCAGACTCATCTCCTGACTCCCTACCATTGACAAGAGACAAGCCAGGAGTTGCCTGGATAAGTGCAGTTCTAAGAAGATTCAAGAATAATTTTCACTTCCCTAATGAGTACAACAATCTTTGCTTAAAGAAAGTCATTCAGCACAGAAGCAGTCTCTTTGGTCCACAAGGTTCATGCTGATATTAGACTGTGTTTAACATGGACAAAGTAGACCAGTTGATTGGGACCACCTCCCACCTTTTACAATTATTCACCATACACACTATGGCTGCAGTACGGATTATCTAGAACAAACATAGCAGCTACTTGCCAAAGCTGCAACATCTTCTATGTAGGTGACAAGACCAGCAAGTATTTGGCATGTTTAACACCAAGTCAAACATTACCCTGACTTGGAATGTGTTTGTCCCAGATCAAGACCAAATCAAATCATCACTCCAAACCATATTTATACCTTGTCGAGGCAAACAAAAATGCAAACATAACTAATTACCTTTGTGCATACTCTGCGCCTATGCCTATGCCTGTACAGCTGTATACTGCTCTCCCACTGACATCAGACGAGCTTGCAGTGGAGGAGACTATAGCTGTCCCTGTATAATTTGCCAGCTGTGGGCTGAGAGCCTTTTCTTTGGACTGTACTGTCCTACAATGAATGGTTCTTGTCTGGGCTGGCTTGGACACTATGGAGCAGCAATGACTGAGGTTACAAATGCTGTCATTCTGAGAGAGGACAGGGCGTTCATGCTGCAAGGAGCCACTTGGGATGGTGCACCAGCAATCCTGATAACCTGCCTGAGGGCAGCTTGCTGGATTGCTGTAACACCCCCAGAACTCAAAACAAAGGTCATGATGGCAGTAACTAGAGCTTGTATATGGAAGCCTGAGGTCCCACTGGGGCACTTGTGGCTTCTACCTGTATTGCAATGGAAGGCAAGACATCGACCATCAGACACTGGGCGATGACAGGATCCACGAGTGGGTGAATGGAATTGGTCATCACTTGCATGCTGGAAGGGATGTTGAAACCTCTGCACAATGCCATGTGCAACATGGTAACTGCTGATGCAGCAAGCATTTTATTCTGCATGTCCATCGGCCTCTATCTGCAGGCTGCCACAGAAAAGTCTTCCTGACTACAGACCACTCTTGCTCAGTGAAGCAATGTGCAGATTCTGCATTAGACCGGACACCACAGGACATGTAGTCAGTATGTGAGCCGGTGATTGCGACTGTCGGACAGAGTGGTGAGGTGTCCTATTCAGGCCTCTCTTGATGCTTGTCAGCCGGGGCCTGGGATGGTGGGAATATCTGGTAGGAATATCAGATAGAAGGAAATAGCAAAGGTGATGGTGAGGTATGGGTGGAAATATGATCTATGTTATACACCACCTGCATAATACAGAGCAGAACAGATTGTGGGCTGAGGAGTCAGTGGAGTATAAGGAGAAATTTAACACAAGCAGACTGTCAAATTCAATGGTCTCTGTGCCACTGCTATCTACAGACTGTGGCAGACACTCTAATAATGGCAGCAACTTCTCCTCTAGTTCTCTGAGCCTATGTATGGCCAAGAATCATTCCCTCTCTATTTGCCAGTAACTGTGTACCACCTCCTTCTGTACATGAGGAACTGTGTCGCAGTATGTCTGGGTGATCAGCCTGTTTTGTGCGTGTGTGTGTGTGTGTGTGTGTGTGTGTGTGTGTGTGTGTGTGTGTGTGTGTGTGTGTGTGTGTGTGTGTGTGTGTGTGTGTGTGTGTGTGTGGTGTAGTGTCTGGTTGTTAGTCTCGGATTTATAATAATTGTGAGAAGATTTGCAGTGGGGCATATGCATTTTAGCTAAGAGTGTGAGAGTGTTGTTAGGTGAGAGGTGTAACACTAGTCAGCAGTTTTTTTGGAAGAAAGGCTTTGTTGACACCTTCACTGACCTTGAATACACGTGAGGTCATTAAACTTTTTCAGTACTGCATCTGGGTCCTGAGG
Source organism: Pristis pectinata (assembly GCF_009764475.1). Classification (NCBI taxonomy): domain Eukaryota; kingdom Metazoa; phylum Chordata; class Chondrichthyes; order Rhinopristiformes; family Pristidae; genus Pristis; species Pristis pectinata. The sequence continues at coordinate 56,818,708 of NC_067411.1, read as the reverse complement.
GTTTCACTGCTGTGGTAGATCCATCAGCAACTTTTTCCCACTGCCATTTAATTATGGACCTGGAGCATTTCCTTGCTGGCTGGGTGCAGAGGACCTCTTTCCTCCTCCCCACCACAATCCCTGCATTGAAATACAGCAGATTCAAGCCCCATGAAAAACACTCTGATGCTGGAGGAACTCAGCAGGCCAGGCAGCATCCGTGGAGAAAAGCAGGCGGTCAACGTTTTGGGTCAGGACCCTTCTTCAGGATTCCTTCATCAGGACCATGGAAGACAGAGGAAGACAGCACATCTGGTCTGCTCCACCACTGGACTCAGCTCTTTTGGCACAAGAAGCTTTATGTCATTCAGTCAAACACGTTCATGACATTGTATAAAAAGATAACTACAGGTAAGTAGTTTATATTTCTTAATATTTTAAATTCATAACTAGTACTTTATCATCTGTAATTCTTTAAAATAATTTTTAAAAATGTATTTCAAACTATTTGAACTGTTTTCAAATGTCTCTGATAATCAGAGATGGTTAGAAATAGTTCAAAGGCCTTTGACAGTGTTGAGCTGCCAAAAAGCTCTCAGGACATTCAGGGACCAGGGTCTCTGAATCCACCACCTGACGTCTTGTCACCTCGGACCACCTTCTCAACTGCTGGCATCCTGGTCTCTAGGCTGATCATTCACAAGGACTTACAAAGTACAAGTGTAGCCACAGGAACATGACAAGGGGTGTACCCTTCAACCCCACACATCTGACATTGCAGTCCTCCCTCAATACTTCCCAGATTATGTGTTCAAATCTGTGGTGGGACTTGAATCTGTAATCTTTCAATGCAGGAGCTGTCAAAATTTAAGAGTTAAAGTCATGAACATCTGATAAAAACACTACAGAATGGAATGACATAAAAAGCACTAAAATCAGGCAGGAATAGATATTGGCCATTAAAGCCCGGTGCCTGATCCATTTTACTCAACTTTGGTCCATATATACTACCCCAAAAATGGTGATCTCAGTCCTGCAAATTTCGATGCTCCCAGCAGTGGGTTCCAGACTTCCACTAATCTTAATGTGTAAAAGTACTTCCTGATTTCACTTCTAACCTGTCTTGTTTTATGATTAACTTTTATGTTTTTATTCCTGAATCAGAAAGAATAGTGGAAATATCAATGGTCTTTAATGTTATTTTAAAAGACAGAAACACCATTAAACATCCAAACTTTTCCAATTTTACTTCTGATCACAGGGAATTCTGACAAACAAAAGGAAAGAATAGCCGTGGATAGCTCTGGATGCTTATTAAAGCTGTGCTGAATCATGGACTGTGGACAAAAAGATGTAGAAAGTTAATTAAAATTTGTCTTTGCTGATTATTTGATGACATTAATGTAGCAGGTTGGCAGAGATCCTCTGGAACTGGGGACTGACAGCAACCTCTGCCAGGAAAGGTGAAACCACACCACAAAGACAATGAGATCTGTGTGGCCAATGTTCTTTGGCATCAAAGGTGTAAATGTCTGTTTGAGTATAAAATTAAAACCCCACCCAAACCCGATCCAACCACAGCTAATCCGAACCTGATCCAAGACCGAGTCCATATGTTTCCCCATATCCGACCTGACCCCACCTAAAGCATTTGGAGACACGTGGATAAAATAATTTGCTGCACATACATTGCTACTGATCAAAAGCAGACATCACAAGAAGTAATGCCAAGCAAGTCATCCTGACTGTGGTAAAGTACTGAGCAAGCCTGACCCCAGCCAAACCCTGAAATTCCATCAGAATATACATAAGACACAATCTGACCCCAGACCATCAACAGTATACTCTCGGTCATCTAACATCCATGGGGAATGGAGAATGGCAGTGCCGGTTGCATGAGAATTGCTCAGATAAACATTGCTGGACATCACACACTAGTATTCTATGCATAAACCTTAGATAAATCTCCTTGCCTTTTTAAATATCAATGTTTTACAGTGCAATTCTATATTTTAAGGCTGAACAGTATTCACTGAACTCTCTATCACATAAAGTGCCAAATATTCAAAGAGGAAGTTGCTGCTAATCAGCCTTCAACTCTTATGTATAAATGTCAACAAAGTAAAGATGTCTTTTCACACTTACCTTGCATGACACATTCACTGTTTGAGTTGATTTTCATAAAAACTAAACAATCTTATGTAGGCTATGCTGAGACTATACGGGACTACCATTTAAACTGAGATTTGAATGGAATCCCTTGATGCATGCCCTCCTTCTCTCATGCAAAAGGGTGTGAATGAAGAAGATGAAACTGCAATACAGTTTGAGCAGAAAAGTAAATTCATTGCTCAACAAGTTTCAAGACATAATCGACAGCAAATATCCAAGAGACATTTTCCTCTGGCTTCCCCTCATCATCATTTTCTTCTTCTTCATCCTTAGGTTTGTTATGATTCAAAACATTTTCTGTGATTTCATCAGTATTTAATGTCACTGCAGCAGGAGCATCCTGGTCAATTTCCAGCCACTAATCTAGTTCATCTCTCAAAAGATTTTTCAGTGAATTTTCAGCACCCACACAGTCCATGATTTCATCACACACAGTCACCATCTGTTTGCTTTTATGCACATGAAATCCTTCAAAAACCTTTTCATCAGGTAACCCTTCAAACATACAAGAGATTATACTTTTCACCAGCATCTTCACAGTGATGTTGAATTCTTCCATAAGGGCAAGATGATTTTCACCTTTTTCCAGTCTTTTACATATTTCCACGTTCTGTTTCAATGTTAGAACGTGTATCCACTTTGTACTACTGCCAGAAGTATTCTTATCTGAAATGGTGGATAGATGTGAACAATACAGTACAGCTTATGAAACAAAATTGGAACCAACCACCACTTATAAAAACACACAAGAAACTGAGTGCTGTCAGTGAATGGGAGGCAGGGTATGAACAAAATTGTGTCGCCAAATTCAAACTCACATTTTTGAAAAAAAATCACATAATTGCTTAATATCCTTAGAATTCTTTGCCAGTTGCATGAGAAGTCTGGATGCATAAATACTGAATAAACAACAGTTTGCTTTAGTTGGGTTCCATCAGCTCAGGTCAGGTGGCCAGGCTTTACCGTGGTGGGATGATGATAGATTTCCTCCTTCATAACAGTGATTGCTGAGAGCCTCAGTTTATTTTGCATCGCTGTAATGAGGCAGGGTAGAATCAATGGAATTGAAATTAGCTGTGTCCTATAAAGGATAAGGGATCCCTCCACCAGTTTATAGCCAGATGGCAAAAGCACAGCTAATGTTTAAAATCTAAAGTTCTTCTATGTTTCCAAAGTAATGAAAAGTAATAACTTGCTAGTGATCCTAATCACAGCAGATCCATGATTAGAAATTCAGTGAGGAATTTATTGGTGAAATAGTCCAAGATGAAGTTTGCAAATTGCAGTCCTCTGGACCTAAACTGGCCCTCAGCTTCCAGTCCACCCCACTCGGTTCTGCTTCTGCCATTCCATCACTGGTTTGGAGCGTTTGAACTTTGTGGCTGTGGGCTTTCTCAGCACTTTTGTACTTAGATCCGGACAATGGGATTAGCAGTATCTGTGGGACATGAGCATTTACAGGAACATAATCAAACAAAAGTTGATGCTGTAAAGAAGAAGATGGTTGTACAAGTGACCAAAAGCTGGAGGTAACAAAAGCATGCCCATGGGGTTCAGCAGCAAATGAACTAAGGTGGGGGCAGAAATGGGATTGAATGATTATAGTTATGTCTAACAAAGAACCTGTTGTTACAGTTTCAAACTCAGAGACTTTTGCTTTGTCTTTGGAACATTTACAGTCTCCAGCCAATCACAATAACCACTCCATCCACATGACTAGTAATGGAATCTCCCCACATACTGTTATTAGTCATTCCTGCCCTTGGTGTTTTTAGGTTATTGTCACTCTTTATTCTCTGTACCTCAGTGCCATTTCATCTCTTTCTTCATCATACTTGATGTCATTTCTCACAAATAAACCAATTCTCGGAAGTTTCTGGCTGCTTTCATCTACACTGTCAGCAGTGTTCTAAACATCACTTGTCACTTACATAACATACTTAAGTATTCATTTAGCCATAGAGGGATACCGAGAGACAGGAGCATGAAAAAAGGAAGGGACAAGAAATTATGTGGATATGAGGGGCAGCTGAGATTGACACTGGGTCAAGCAGATGGAGCTTTCCACCTAATAGCATTGCATGAGTATCTAAACTTCAAGCACTACGGCTGTTCAGAGCTGAGGATGGGCATTAGATGCCAGTCTTATCAGTAATGCATGCATTCCCTGAATTAATGATGAAAATTATTAGCTTTGTAAGAGGCCAGAAGCTTCTTGGGAATTCACTTCTAAAAAGGTGTGCTGATAATACTGCTCAACAGATCATTTGTGAAGCCTCTCCAGAAATCCCTGTTGCTCATGTGACAAGATTTATACATTGCTTTATCTCATCCTCAGGAAAACAAAACAATTATGGGGCGGCACAGTAGCATAGCGGTTAGCGCGATGTTATTACAGCGCCAGCGATCGGGGTTCGATTCCCATCGCTGTCTGTAAGGAGTTTGTACGTTCTCCCGTGTCTGCGTGGGTTTCCTCCAGGTGCTCCGGTTTCCTCCCACATTCGAAAGATGTACGGGTAGGTTAATTTGGGGGTTTAAAAAATGGGCGGCGCGGACTCGTTAGGCCAAAAGGGCCTGTTACCACGCTGTAAATAAAATTTTTAAAAAAATTTAATTCCAACAATGAGTTGTGATGGGAGAGCAATGCTGTTTAATGTAGCAACAGTGTCTGGTGACTGCTCAAAGTAAGGTTCTGCAAACAGCAATAAGGATAAAAGGCCATTGGTTCAGTGCTTCCATCAGATGATTATGAATTGATATGGCTTGTTCTGGAAATTCAAATGGAAAGTTCCCTTTACTGGGAAACTAAAGAACCCATGAAGCCTCTAACATAGCATACAGCAAGTACTTGCTCACTCTGCACTGAAGTAGCCATCTCACAAGTTAGAAAAGGGGATTGTAGTGGGGACATGCAGCAGCCTGAAAAGCTTGAGCATGTAGATATTAGAAAAGAGGTGGTGCTGAAACTTTTGGAAAGCATCAAGTTAGATAAGTCGCTGGGACTGGATGGGATGTACCCCAGGTTGCTGTGGGAGGTGAGGGAGGAGATTGCGGAGCCTCTGACGATGATCTTTGCATCGTCGATGGAGACGGGAGAGGTTCCGGAAGATTGGAGGGTTGTGGATGTTGTTCCCTTATTCAAGAAGGGGAGTAGGGATAGCCCAGGGAATTATAGACCGGTGAGTCTTACCTCAGTGGTTGGTAAGCTGATGGAGAAGATCCTGAGAGGCAGGATTTATGAACATTTGGAGAGGTATAATATGATTAGGAATAGTCAGCATGGCTTTGTCAAGGGCAGGTCCTGCCTTACGAGCCTGATTGAACACTTTGAGGATGTGACTAAGCACATCGATGAAGGGAGAGCAGTAGATGTAGTGTATATGGATTTCAGCAAGGCATTTGATAAGGTACCCCATGCAAGGCTTATGGAGAAGGTGAGGAGACATGGGATCCAAGGGGACATTGCAGTGTGGATCCAGAACTGGCTGGCCCACAGAAGGTAAAGAGTGGTTGTTGAAGGGTCATATTCTGCATGGAGGTCGGTGACTAGTGGTGTACCTCAGGGGTCTGTACTGGGACCCTTACTCTTTGTGATTTTTATAAACGACCTGGATGAGGAAGTGGAGGGGTGGGTTAGTAAGTTTGCGGATGACACGAAGTTTGGGGGTGTTGTGGATAGTGTGGAGGGTTGTCAGAGGTTACAGAGGGAGATAGATGGGATGCAGAGTTGAGCTGAGAAGTGGCAGATGCAGTTCAACCCAGATAAGTGTGAAGTGGTTCATTTTGGTAGGTCAAATATGTTGGCGGAATATATTAATGGTAGGACTCTAGGCAGTGTGGAGGATCAGAGGGATCTTGGTGTCCGAGTCCATAAGATGCTCAAAGCGGCTGCTCAGGTTGACTCTGTGGTTAAGAAGGCATATGGTGTATTGTCCTTCATCAATCGGGGAAATGAATTTAGGAGCCGTGAGGTATTGTTGCAGCTAAATAGCTCCCTGGTCAGACCCCACTTGGAGTATTGTGCTCAGTTCTGATCGCCTCACTACAGAAAAGATGTGGAAGCCATAGAGAGGGTGCAGAGGAGATTTACAAGGATGCTGCCTGGAATGCGGAGCATGCCTTATGAAAGCAGGTTGAGGGAACTCGGCCTTTTCTCCTTGGAGAGACGGAGGATGAAGGGGGACCTGATAGAAGTGTATAAGATGATGAGAGGTATTGATCAGGTAGATAGTCAGAGGCTTTTCCCCAGGGCTGAAATGGTGGCCACAAGAGGACATAGGTTTAAGGTGCTGGGGAGTGGATATAGAGAAGATGTCAGGGGTAAGTTTTTTACTCAGAGAGTGGTGAGTGCGTGGAATGGGCTGCCGGAAATGGTGGCGGAGGCAGATACGATAGGGTCTTTCAAGAGACTGTTAGATAGGTACATGGAGCTGAATAAAATAAAGGGCTATGGGTAGGCCTAGTAATTTCTAGGGTGGGGACATGTTCGGCACAGCTTTGTGGGCCGAAGGGCCTGAATTGTGCTGTAGTTTTTCTATGTTTCTATGTTTCTAAAAGGCCAATCATCTGACATGTTGTACCCATGCCTCAAGTTGGTGAATATGAAGGTGAACATTCACTGCCTACTTGATGTCCTTACCACAAGGTTGGTTTGTTCTACATTAACTGGAACCAGCTGCTCTGGGGAATAGGTCTGTCTATCCTTAAAGAGATCACTGCCTACTGCAGTCAACAAGTTCTGTTTACTATATACTCAGAGCAAGATTGTGGCTTTCAAACTACATTCAAAGAGTCAGAGGCATTGCTGGATGCCACTCCCTTCACAGTGGCCCAATTCTCAATCGCAGTTCACTGACAAGCTGCTTGGAAATGTCCAGTGGTTAGCTGCAGCTGATCACCTCAGTGATAATGAGAAGTAAGGCCTAGTGTAGGATGTGTTGTTGTTATTCATCCTTTGAAATACAAGAGGGCTGTGATATCACTAGCTGGTTTGGTTTCTCTGAGCAACTGATCATCAGGTCAATTGGAGCTTTGAACTGTTCATCATACACACAGCAAGAGATGAGCTGCATGATTCATAGTGGAGGTGTTGTTGTTGCTGCATTTATCCTCCTGGCTCTTTCGCCCCGCCTGAGCCGTTTTTCTCCACGCAGTATTATTCCAGCAGAGCGGAGGATCTCTCAAGCCTTGTGAGGTCATGAATGAGATCCTCCCAAGAATTAAGGTTAATGTTGAAATATTTCAACATGAGGCACTCCTTGAAACATTTCCTCCCACCTCCCTGATTCCTCTTTCCCTCATTGAACTTCCTGTAGATTTTTCCTTGAACGTAACTCCTCTGGCATCCTGGTGACGTATCTGTCCACTTCCAGAGTAGAATGTGGAGACCTGTAATGCCTGCCCATGCAGGAATCCCGCTGTTACCAGACCTGCCTTGCCATCTCATCTCTGATGGAAGGGCTACATAAGACTTTCCTGGTACAGGCAGTTGAATCATTTCCGTTTTCTTGATGTTGATTATGAAACCACAGATGGTGCAACCTAAAGATAAGTAGTCGATACCAAGAATGGTTGCTTGGACCTCATCACTCATATCTTTCAATCCCACTCCACCCTGCCAAAAGGGTGCACTCAAACCTCTAGGTCTCTGCCACCGTTGTTATGTAACACCTGCTCCACAGACAGTCCAGCTTCTCTTTCACCAAATAACTGCAGCACATCTACTCTGATCCAGACTCTTGTGCAGGCACTCAGACATACCACGGGAGCTCATTGTAAGATGTTTGCAGGTTCTCTGCTGGTTTCCATGTAGGGGAGTTGTGACGGCACTCATCCGGAGAATGTAATTGAATTTGCAGCTTTATTTCATGGTCAAGTCAGTGGAAGTTCACAGACTAACAACTACACAGATTATCTGCTCCTGCGGAGGTTAGGTTAACGTAGGCCAGGCCAAAGCTACAATATTCATTTTGGAAAACAACTAATATTTAAGTATTAAACAAAACTAACAGGTGCTGGAAATCTAATGCAGAAACAGAAAATGCCGGAAGTACTCAGCAGGTCAGGGCCGCATCTGTGGGAAAAGCGAATTCATGTTTCAGGCCGGAGACCCTTCGCCAGAATGCTTTTTTTGTTTTTTTATGAGTTCTGATGAAGGATCTTCAGCCTGTTTCTCTTCTTACAGATGTGGCCTGACTTGCTGAGTATTTCCAGCATTTTCTGTTTTTATAATATTAAAGTGCTTCTTCATTTATTATTAATTTGCAAGATCTGGCATTATTGACAAGGCCAGCATTTATTGCCCATCCCTAATTGCCCTTAAGAAGGTGTCGGCGAGCCTCCTCCTTGAACTGCTGCAGCCCTTCTCCCTCAATGCTCTCAAATGTAATTACATCCTCCATATCACAGCTCCCAAGAGATGTTGAAGGATAAGTGGTATATGTTGAAGCCAAGATGATGCATGACTTGGTGGGCATTTCTATGTGGCAGTATTCCTGTGCTCCTGATGTCCTTTTTTGAGTAGTGGTCTCAAGCTCCAGGGGTGCTCTTGAAGAATTTTGCGGAAGTACCTGCAGTGCATTTTGAGGCTGGAACCTGGCGTACCTGTGGTGCAAGGATTGAAAGTTTTGGGGGGCAAGTGGGGTGCTATTCAAGCAGCCTGCTTTGTCTTAAGCAGCATCAGGTAGTTGGTGAGGTACTCATCCAGGCGAGTGGAGAGTATCCCATCACATTCCTGACTTGTACCTTGTAGTAAGGCCTTGCAAAATCAGAAGGTGAGTCACTCACTGCAAGATATTCAGACTCTGACCTGCTCTTGGAGGCTTCTGTTTTGGCCAAGAAATTCACTCCATGCTTTCTTGAATTGTGTTGGAGGGTCCCAGTGCCAGCTTCCTGTGGAGGTGTGCTTCCTTATCAATGTGCACAACGAAGAATCAAAAACCCTTCAGTGCAATTATGTGTAGAACCTGTTTTGTGCCACTGTTTCAAGTAACAAGGGTTCTGTGCCTGAGTTGCCCTTGTGTGGCATGGGGGTGAAGGGAGGGAAACCATGCACCTTCATCCAATGGGACTTTGTGCCATTGGAGATGGGCATCTGGAACTGCTGATGGCTCTGGGGTCTCCCACCACACCCCTCACAAAGAGGAGGACTTGGCTTTGAGACAAGAAGGATTCAGAACCATCCATGACAATTCCATACCTTGTTCCTTTAGGTAAGGGACAGCACCTTTAACTTAATCCAGACCAGGCTTTATTCCTTCAGGGCCTGCTCTTGTGTTTAAAATTTATTTACGTGCCTGTGCTAGAACATTGCAAGCTGATTGACGTCAGTGTTGTGCGCCCAGCAGCCTTCATGCATAAACAGGTGCAGCACAGAGGGCTGAGCAACACTTTTCCAAATTGCTTTGTGTGTACAGAATTGCTGATCACTAATCTCAGATGATTTTTTTTGCCTGGATAAAATACCACAGTGCATAAAAATGTGATAGAATTTTGAGCTTCTTGTGCATATATATTTCCTTTCTGGCACACATTACTCAAAGCAAAATCTTCCATCACTGTCAGACTGGAGAAACAAAGGGGTCAGCTGGGAAACTGCTGAACCACCTGGCCTTGGACTTCCTCTTTCACCTTCCCTCAGATAAGCCATGGTCCTGCTGGCCAATCTAAATAACAGGGAACCTTTGAAGTAACAGCATTGTTTATTTATATTGATCAAAATTTATAATATTGGGGCATCACATTGCTGCAGCATGTAGAACTGTTGTCTCACAGATCCAGGGACCCAGGTTCGATCCAGAATTCTGGTGCTGTGTGGAGCTTTCATGTTCTCCCTGTGACTCTGTGAGTTTCCCCAGGGCACTCTGGTTTCCTCCCACATCCCAATGATGTGCAAGTAGGTTAATTGAATACTGCAAATTATCCCTGGCGAGGGAGTGTTGCAGGAGAATGGTGGGGGAGTTGATGAATGCGTGAGAGAGAACAGGTTGTTGGCTGGAAAATAAGTTGGGGAATGGGACTGATGAGAGTGCTCTGAAAGCCAGAATAGAATTGATGGGCAGAATGGCCTCTTCCTGTATTGTATGGAACTATGAGTGTAATTGTCCAAAACGACTGTATGTATATTTGTCTGTCATGTTATATTTTGGGCATCATACCAAGTCCCTTCACAAGCAGCTCAAAAACAGTGTTTGAAGAGAACAATAACACCACACTGAGTGGGTTAAGATCCTAGCTGCTAGGAAGCAAAATATAGAAATTAAAGCCACTAATCAGGAAGTTTAAAAATGTAAAAATCAAAGGCAGGAAAGGCAACAAAAATTATTCAGAGAAAAGAAGCCAAACCAATAAAACCACACAAAATATTTTTGAAACTGTTTTTGATCTTCTTTCCAAACCTTCACTTTCTGAGATGTTTAGTTTTAGAAATAACATGCATAACATCATTAACACAGAAAAATCTTTTTAACAGAAAATAATTATATGTTTCCATTTATTCTTTATAACATATACCCAGGGAGATTTGGGTGATGTGCCTCTTTGAGGAATTCAGGCATTAATTCCATATAAGCTCTGAGATGTCACAATCACTAGAAAGGCAAGGGGACCTAAACTCATCATTGGTCAAAGAAAGGGGATTAAACAGTCCACAATCCCTGTTCAGGTGGCCTCTGAAGATATGCAAAAGTGGACTTCACTAATGTCAATGGAGATTAAAATAAATTACATTAGAAGATCAGTGAACATTTTGCTCAAGATGATTTTACACCTTGTTTGATTTTGTGTTTTTCTTGATTACTTCAAATAAAGCAGGGAGCTGGAAATGTCTGGTTTCTCATGGAGTCTGACAGGACTTGCAATAACTTTGCTCTTGAGAAAGAAACCTGCCCTAGGGAAAATGTTAAGGTGAATCATAAGCGTTTCAATCTTCTGAGTAATATTCCTGAAAAAAGAATCAGGCAACATCAAAAAATGTACAGTGGGCCAGATATTTGTAATGTAATGCATTCTAAATACTACAGCCATTTTCTTCTTAAAATTCACCTACACAGAGAATTTGAAAAAAAGCAGAATTTATTCTTCTGTGTCATATGGAGAGAATTATTTATCTAATTCTGTTTCTTCATTTACCTTTCAGTCTGCAGAGTGAGGATTTATTTTCAAGAATCCATCAACACTAGCTGTCAGCTGTCAGCCTTGGCTCACAGTAGCTATTTACCTCTGAAACAAAAGGTCAAGGATTCAAACCATACTCCAGAGAATCTATGCTGACAATTCAGCACAGTCCTGAGGGAGAGCCACTGAATGTGCTTTTCCTGCCTCAATGATACTTCCTCTTGTACAATGTTGCTTGTACTGAAACATGACATTGAGAAGATACTTGCATACAGTCGGATGTGAAAGGTTAAGAGCACATCAGAAGGACTTATATACAGATTTACCTGAGAAAGATAAGTTAATTATTTTCCTGGAAATAATCCCAAACATCTTGATTCACTGTCTGAGGAGATCTCTCACCAATCCTTAGAAAGGAGTGCAATTTCCTCTTCCCTTCCACACCAGCACCCTCTTAAAACACCATGGTCTCTGCATCAATAAGAATGGTGCCACAGAAGATCTACTAGTATGTTGCATTATTTGTTATAATAAACTTGCCACTACAAACTGGGCTAGCCTCCATTCATCACAGAGAATTTTCTTTTGCATATGGAAAAGGCTGTTCATTGGCATTAAACGTTCTTGAATCCAAGTTTTAACCCAACTAATACATAGGTGGGTTCAGGCTATATGCCTATTTCACTGTCTGCCAATATTCCGTCCATTTAACATTAGCGGAATTTTGAGGGTCAACTACTTCCTGTGGCAGCATACAATCAAAGGATCAGACTTAGCCGCTCAACTTGATCATGTTTCATCTATATCTCTACTTCATTCACCCAGATTGGTTTTTTATGACTTACTACCATTACCTCAATCACAGCTTTGAAATTTTTAGTTGACCTGACATCAATAGCTTTTTGGGGCAGGCAGTATCAGATTTTCACTACTCTTCATGTGAAGACATGTTTCTTAACATTATCTCTGATCAATCAAGTTCTAATTTCAGAGCTATCCCTCTTGACCACCCCTTTCCCCCCACTCCCTTTCATCTCCCCAGAGGGAGTAGATTCCCTCGGTCTAATCTATCAGTTCCTTTAATCTGCATACACTATAATTAAATCACAATCTCATTTAAGGGATTTAAAGGTACAGCCTTTACAACTTTTCCTCATTAATTTAGCTCTGATTTCATTCTGGGGAATGTTCCAGCCTCTCCACATCCCTCCAGAGGTGTTGTGTTTAGAAAGGAATGGTAGGTGCAGTCTAACCAAAATTTTTAACAACTGCGGCATCAGTCCAAGCTCATTATCAGGCCTAAGGTAGGCAGCAAGTGCTCGAAGCTGCAGGCTTGGGCCCTACTTTAATAATGACAGTTTCCATGTGCTCACATTTTGCCTGGTGCCTTGCAGATGATAACCATGAGATGAAGCATGGGAGGGAAGGGAGGAAAACTGAGCAAAGCCTTGCACAGATAATGATAACATCTGACACCCTTGATGTGCCTCACTTTGGACACTGGGGTCTTGAGCTTTGTTTGAAGGCCCTACAATTTTTCCTTTGTTCTGACCTCCTTTTAGCTCATGGATATGTCCTTCCTTCCCAGCATGATCCAGATCCCATAAAAATTTACAAATCTAGTACTTCCAGCATTCAAATCTGAATATCACCCAAGCTCCTATACCTTTCTCACCTACCATTTCTGCTCCACTGAGGCAACTATACATACGAACAAATATCACTTCATGGCTCATTTGAAGAACAACAAGAATTTTGCCAAGCTGAGTAACTCAAAATAAATAGCATTTAACAAGAGCTGGCAACTGTGCTGTAGTTAATCAGGCGTACAGCAAATGGCATGTTTGTCTCTAGACACTACTTTAAATCCCTACAACAACCAACAGAGGAGTGACTCTGAGGATTAAATGGCCTGGATTTTTATTAGGTAATCAATATTTCTTTATTGTCAGCTTGCACCAATGTCCCAGATGCCCCCTGGCATGAAGTCTTGATGCAGTCTCTTTATTTGGTGAGAGATGCAATTTATCATTTCAAGGTTTTTAACACGTTCTGCCATTAACAATGTTTCCATTGGTGCAATCAAATTCACCAATTGCCAGAAGAGTTTTTGGGCCCTATGCATGATGAATATTGGATGCTTAAATGCTGATTTTTAAAGTGTTGAATCTAGTATCAAATGTCTCAGTGAAGCCTCTCAGTGGATTTTATCGTCCCTGTGCTCGGACAGTTCCTTATTTAAACATGTCAGCCCTGTTCCTTTCCATATTATTGTTCAGTCATCAGGTAAAAACCCATCTGGAATGATTTTAACTGAATAAAGGAAGATCTAAAACCTAACTGAAGGGTGGGAGGGGGGATTGGGTGGGATTGTGTGTGTGTGTGTGTGGGGGGGGTGGTGTGGGGGGGGAGGTGGGAGGAGAGAGGGAGAGAGAGAGAGAGAGATACAGGGCAGGGCAGGGCAGGGGAGGGGAGGGGAGGGGATATATATATACACACACACACATACATACATATATATCAGTGTCATACATCACAGAAACAGGGTCTTGGTTCTACCATGTCCACACCAACCATCATGACCATCATGTACCCATCTATACTAATCCCTTTCCCCAGTAGTGGGGAATCTTAAATCTTGTGAGGGACTCTCTTCAGGCAGTGTGTTCCAGATTCCAACCACTCTCAGATCTCCTCAAAACCTCCTACTCCTTACCTTAAACCTATGCCCTCGGGTTTAATACACCTCTACTATGGGGAAAGTTTCCTACTATCTACCCTATCTGTGCCCTTCATAATTTTGTACACCTCTATTGGCTTCCTCTCAACCTCCTCTGCTCCAAAGAAAACAAATCCAGCCTATCCACTCTCTCCTCATAACTGAAGCACTCCATTGCAGGCAACATTCTGGTGAATTTCCTCTGAATCCTCTCCAGTGTAATCTTTTCTTTAGTATGACAACTAGAATAGTACACAAAGTTGTACCATAATCTTCCTGCTCTGATATTCTATACACTGGCTATTGAACTCAAGTAACCTGCATGATGCCTTCTTAACCAGCCTGGGGAGAGAAAGAGAGCAATGTCAGGGAGAATGTGGGAAACAAGGGTCGAGAGATGGGGGGTGGGGGTGGGGGATGAGGAGAGAGAGGCAGAGAAAGAGGGAGGATATTGGAGGAGAGTGAGAGAGAGAAGGGTTGAGAGAAGAAAAGGATCAGGTGAAAGAGAGACAGACAGACAGATATAGGGGTCAGGGAAAGAAAAATGTTTGAGATATGTTGTGAATGTTGGGCAGAGCTGATAAAACAACCTCTTGTCTGCTTGTAAGTAAGTAATTAGCAGGCTTAGCATTTAAGAAAATAAATTAACTTCTATTATTATGCCCTGGGGGAGTGCGGCAGTATTCCTCGTAGCGTCTAAAATTCATAACATTCTTTATGTACATGAAATCATTTTTTTCTCATTCCCCAGCTCCAAGAACACTGTGGGAGGTCAGAGAAGACATTGCAGGAGCTCTGACTGAGATATTTGCGTCATTGTTAGCCATGAGTCAGGTGCTAGAAGATTTTAGGGTGGCGAATGTTGTGCCTTTATTTAAGAAAGGCTGCAGAGAAAAACGTGGAAACTGTAGACCAGTAAGCCTAACATCTATGGTAGATAAGTTACTGGAGAGGATTCTGAGGGATAAGATATACGTGCATCGGGACAGACGGGTTGATGAGGGATAGTCAGCACAGTTTTGTGCATGGGAGATCATAGCTTACAAACTTGACTGAGTTTTTTGATGATGTGACCAAGAAGGTTATGAGGGCAGAGCAGTAGATGTGGTCTATATGGACTTCAGTAAGGCCTTTGATAAGGTTACATACAGTAGGCTGCTCTGGAAGGTTAGATTGCATGGAATCTGGGGAGAGGTGGCTAATTGGATACACAATTGGCTTGATGGTAGAAGGCAGAGGGTGATGGTGGAAGGTTGTCTCTTAGACTGGAGGCCTGTGACTAGTGGTGTACCTCAGGGGTCGGTTCTGGGCCCATTGTTGTTTGTCATCTACATCAGCAATTTGGATGAGAATGTACAAGTAAGTTTGAAATGACACTAAAATAGGTGGTATTGTCGACAGTGAAGAAGGTTATCAAAAATTACAGGGGGATTTTGATCAGCTGAGAAAGGGGCTAAGGAGTGGCAAATGGAGTTTAATTTGGATAAGTGCGAGGTGTTGCATTTTGGAAAGTCAAATCAAGGTAGGACTTCCACAGTGAACAGCAGGGCACTGAGGAGTGTTGTAGAACAGAGGGACCTTGAAGTTCAGGTATATGGTTCCATGAAAGTGGAGTCACAGGTAGATAGGGCGGTGAAGAAGGTTTTTGGCGCACTGGTCTTTATATCAGTCAGGGCATTGAGTGTAGAAGTTGGGAGGTAATGACACAGTTGTACATGACGGTGGTTAGGCCGCACTTGGAGTACTATGTTCAGTTTTGGTCACCCTTCTATAGGAAAGATGTTATTAAACTGGAAATAGAGTAAAACAGATTTATGAGGATGCTGTCAGGGACTTGAGGGGACAGAGTTATAGGGAGATGTTGGACAGGCTAGGACTTTTTTCCTTGGAGCATAGGAGCCTGAGAGGTGATCTTGTAGAGGTGTATAAAATCATGAGGGGCATAGACAGGGTGAATACATTCAGTCCTTTTCCCAGGGTTGGGGAATCAAGACCTAGAATTACATAGGTTTAAGGTGAGGGGGGGGGGAGATTTAATAGGAACTTGAGGGGCAACTTTTTTACTCAAACGGTGGTCAGTATATGGAATAAGCTGCCGGAGGAAGTGATTGAGGCAGGTACAATAACAACTTTTAAAAGGCAGTTGGACAGGTACGTGGATAGGAAAGGTTTAGAAGGTTATGGGCCAATGGGACCAACTTGGATGGGCACTTGGGTCAGCATGGACCAATTGGGCTGAAGGGCCTGTTTCCATGCTGTATGACTCTATGACTCATTAAAATTCAAATCATTTCTAAGGAAGACAAGATTGCAATTTGGAATAGAACAGGCAACTATAGAAATTAGTTGCTCTTGTGTTCTGAGGGAGGTCCTTATAAACAAAATGTTTGAAACATTATTCCTGAATAGCCCTTGTGGGTTCTGCAGTGAGAGCTTGGAGGATTTCTAAAGGAAGGGCCATTGATGTCACTTCATGTTCCTCACCACTGCTGCATTTGGGGGTTCAGAGAATATCGGAGCCCCCAGTCAGTGTGAGAATATAATGAAATTCACTCTGGATTTCCAAGAAAGCCCCACAGTTCTGGTCACAGTACATGGTGCAGTTAATATCATTATCAGTCATGTATCAGTCAGCAACTTACACAGAACTTTTGGGGGTTTGCCCTACATAGGCAACTTAACCCTTGCATAAGTGGAACTACAATTACATCTGCTCACAGCTCATCCCCTATGGGCCTTTCTACTGTACTATAATTCCTCATCTCAGGCCAGCAGTGGGATTGGCACAGAGCACAGAGGGAGTCAGGCACTAATGATACTTCCAACTTCAAATGGCAATACAGATCTAACAGGGCCATCAATGCAGGACGGCTACTGTGATATTCTTTGGGAAATAAACTATTCCAGGCAACAAGAAGTAGTAGCAATGTAGTATGACTCATATGTTTAAAAACACACTGTAGCCTTCTCCTCTGCCTTTGAAAGGTCAATTGGTAGTGATGATAGCTGCATCTTAAATATTTAACCACATTTATGTAGATTTAATCAGTTATCGTGATTCTTTCATTAGAAGAAGAATTAACATATTTCTGAAAAGAAATCCCTTCTCTACTATGGCACGCAACACTAATTGATTTTGCCACCAGAATAGATTTGCTTGGGTCTTACCCGCTGTAAGGAGAGATTGCCATCAAAAGACTTCGGAGAGTAACTGACCAAAGAAAAATGAATCAATTCTTTCAGAAATAAATTGGCTATTTACCTAAAACTGAAGAATTTTTAAAGGAAAAGCCAGCAAAAGAATAGGGTTGGACTGGGTGGGGGGTAGTAAAGGGCTTGGAGACTGAGCAGGAGAGTGAGGTTTGAGTGGATGAAATATCAAGCAGTCCTGATGTGTGACTAGGAATGTGGGGTTAGACTGAATGGGAGGTTGAAGGGTTGGTAGAGTGAGCAGGAGAGTGAGATGAGACTGGGTGTGATATTGAAGGATGTGGGGAGCATGCAGATCTGTGGGATTAGATTGCATAGGATATTGAAGCATTTGGAAGATTTGGTGGAGGACAATGCTCTAATAGGCAAGACAGCATCAATTGAAGGCCCTCAATCAATCTGTGGAGCCCTTCTTCTTTCCACTCCATAAATACAATATTTTGAAAGCTCTGGGGCTTTTTATGTGACTCTTCCTCAAGGGCCTATTAAGGGCCAATGTTTATGTAAATGAAGGGCTGAAAATATTAGCATGTACATCTTTAAGGTCTGATCTGAATGCTGAAGTGCTGTAAAAAAGAGCCAGAATAAGTTACTAGTGATCTATAGCAGTCCCTCGGATCTGAGCATATTCCCCACAGTCCTGGGGGGTAGATGTGAACAGCTGCCAGTCAGATCGTGCAGCAGACTGTTATGAGGAAAAGTTTTCTCATGCACAATTTTCAAGTAATTGCACTCATCTCCAACAAATATGGCTTCACCCTGGAAATTGCAAGTGCAATGGATCATGGAGAAGAGATGGCCAGCCACAACTGGGGCAAAGGGTAGGTGAATACATTCATTCCAGAGAAAGCCTCAGACGGAACTGCTATGATTGGAATGCTTACATGCATGGCTGTAGTCAATGTAGATTAGTCAACTGCACATTCGCATTTACTTTGATCCCCTAACTTATCTTTTACTCACTTTACCATTGATGCTTAACATTGCATCTCCACCCAAGTTATTCTCCCTACCTAAAGTGAAATTCTGCAAAAAAATCAGAATGTAAGCCAAGACCAATTTCATTGACCGTCTCTGTGCAGGAAGTTTGAATGTAGGCAATAAGCATCTTCTATTAAATAACTTTTGACAGGAAGCAGAGTTGACTTTGGGTGCTAGTGTAAACTGAGTAACTGAGTCAAAATTAATAATTCCATTGAAGTCATTAGTAACAAACATGAGGAGATATGTAAATCAGTCTGCTGATTGCTATTTCCTGTTACAAAAAAGCACCCTTGCCCGGAAATGCTGCTTCAACTTAACAGGAATTGATGGGGTTCCCACTGGGCCCCCTAACCCTAACTCCAGGAAATGCTTGCTTTCATTTTTACCAGTTCATTGATATTTAACCAACATTTCAATTGAAAAGTGTCCTTGCTCAACACCAGAACTACAAAATCATTCTTAATTGACAGGTTAACCTACCTAATTGGATGGAAGTTTGCAATTATTCTATGCTACATTTACCTACCTCATGCTTCCTGTGAATAACTGTGCTTAGTTAATGTCTGGTCCATATGCCCTCTAAGCATGACTCCTCGTTGGGTGTTCAATACTGGTGAATCCATCCTTGAATCTAGCAAGCGTGCATTGTTTGTTGACTGACACTGTTGTCCATATTTGAGTCTACTCTCGAGGAGTTGTGGTAAGTGAGACTTGAGGATGTTGGTGCTGGGTCTCAGAATGATTGACAAGTATCTTGCAGGGGCACAAGAGAGTTAGATTACCTGGAAGGCCCTAAACCACTATTCCAGGACAGCCTCTGGACTATGCAAGATCCTGGCAATGGCGATGCTTAAGCATTGTCAGAATCAAAATCAGGTTTATTATCACTGACGTATGTTGTGAAATTTATTGTTTTGCGGCAGCAGTACAGTGCAAGACATAAAAATTACTATGTTACAAAAATAAATAAATTGTGCAAAAGAGTAATAATAAGGTTGTTTTGGTTTACTATCGTCACTTGTACTGAGATACAATGAGAAGTTGTTTTGCATACCATTCATACAGATCAATTCATTACACAGTGCATTGAGGTAGTACAGGGTAAAAACAATAACAGAATACAGAGTAAAGTGCCACAGCTACAGGGAAGTGCATTGCAAGTAGACAATAAGGTGCAAGGTCATAACAAGGCAGATAATGAGTTCAACAGTGTTCATGGGTTCATGGACCATTCAGAAATCTGATGGCAGAGGGGAACAAGTTGTTCCTAAAACGTTGAGTGTGGGTCTTCAGGTTCCTGTACGTCCTCCCAATGGTAGTAATGAGAAGAGGGCGTGTCCCGATGGTGAGGGTCCTTAGTGATGGATGTTGCCTTCATGAGGCACCGCCTCTTGAAGATGTACTTCATGGTGGGGAGAGGTCGTTGCCTGTGAAGTAGCTGGCTGAGTCTACAACCCTCTGCAGCCTCTTGCGATCCTGCACATTGGAGCCTCCATACCAGGCAGTGAGGCAACCAGTCAGAAAGCTCTCCACCGTACATCTGTAGAAATTTGCAAGAGTCTTTGGTAACCTACCAAATTTCCTCAAACTCCTAATGAAGTCGAGCCACTGGTGTGCCTTCTTCATGATTGCATCAGTGTGCTGGGCCCAAGATAGATTCTCCAAGATGTTGATGCTCAGGAACTTGAAGCTGCTCACCCTTTCTACCGCTGACCCCTCAATGAGGACCAGTGTGTGTTCTTCCAACTTCCCCTTCCTGAAGTTCACAATCAATTCCTTGGTCTTGCTGAAGTTGAGTGCGAGGTTGTTGTTGCAACACTACTCAACCAGCAGATCTACCTCACTTCTGTATACCTCCTCATCGCCATCTGCGATTCTGCCAACAACAGTGGTGTAATTGGAAAATTTATAGATGGGAGTTATGTTCAGCCACACAGTCATGTGTGTAGGGAGAGTAGAGCAGTGGGCTAAGCATGCATCCTTGAGGTGCACCTGTGTTGATTGTCAGCGAGGAGGAGGTGTTATTACCGATCCACACTGACTGTGGTCTCCTGATAAGGAAGCCAAGAGTCCAGTTGCAGAGGGAGGTACAGAGGACCAGGTTTTGAAGCTTGCTGATTAGTGCTGAAGGGATGATGGTGTTGAACGCCGAGCTGTAATCCATAAACAGCAGCGTGACATATGGTTTGCTGTTGTCTAGGTGTTCCAAGGCTAAGTGGACAGCCAGTGAGATTGCATCTACCATAGACCTGTTGTGGCAGTAGGCAAACTGCAGCGGGTCCAGGTCCTTGCTCAGGCAGGAGTTAATTCTAGCCATGACCAACCTCTCAAAGCACTTCATTACAGTAGGTCTGAGGGCTACCAGGTGATAGTCATTGAGGCAGCTCACCCTGCTCTTCTTGGGCACTGGTATGATAGATGCCCTTTTGAAGCAGGTGGGAACCTCCAACTGCAGCAGTGAGAGGTTGAAGATGTCCTTGAAAACTCCAGCCAGTTGGTCGGCATAGATTTTCAGTACCCTGCCAGGTACAACGTTGGGGCCTGATGCCTTGTGAGGGTTCACCCTCTTGAAGGATGTTCTGACATCAGCCTCCAAGACAAAGATCACAGGGTCACCAGATGCTGTGGGCATTTGTACAGGCGTAGTGTTATTCTCCCTTTCAAAGCGTGCGTACATTGTTAGGTACTCTTCACTAGAAAGAAGCAAGAACTTTGGTGGATGGACATGAAAAATAGAAACAAATGAATATCACATCACTTATTCCTGATCGGACATTGTAGCCACCCATCCAACATTTTTAAAATATCAGTTTGTCAATTGTTAATTTAAAAATGTGGAGGGTTTTGACAGATTAGGGAGAGAAAAATATTTTCACCGGCAGAAGAGTCAGTAGTTGGAGGATACAAATTTATAACAATTGCCTGAACAACCAGAGTGGACAGGAGGAGAATTTTGTTAGTTTATGCCTGTTAAAAAAGCATCAGTGATAGAGACTATGCTGGAATCTATAATGAAGGAGACAATAGCAGAAAACCTTGGAAAGATTGAGCAGAGTCAACATAGATTTATGAAAGGAAAATCATGTTTGACTAATCTGCATGACTTCTTTGAGGATGTGACATGTAGAATAGATAAGGGGAAACCAGTGGATGTGGTGTATTTGGATTTCTGAAAGGCATTCGATAAGACTCTGTGAAGGAAATTGGTCAACAAGGTTAGAGCACATGGAATTGGAGAAAATGTACTGAGGTGGAATGAGAATTGGTTATCAGACAGAAAGCAAAGAGTGAGAATAATTGGATCCAACTCAGATTTGCAGGCAGTCACTCATGAGGTACAGCAGGGATCAGTTCTTGGGTTCCAGCTATTCACAATCTCTATCAGCATTTTGGCTGAGAGGATCAAATGTCACATTTCCAAGTTTGCTGACAGTACTGAAGTTGTGGGATTGTGAATAAGGAGCGGGATGTGAGGAGACTTCAAGGGCAAGTGGGCAAGAACATGGCAGATGGAATAGTATGTAGAAAAATGTGAGTTCATCCACTTCAGTATGGATAACAGAAAAATGGCATATTTGTTAAATGGCGAGAAATTGGGTAGTGTTGATGGTACTTGTACAAAGTTGCTGAAGGCCAACATATTATTGAAATTGAATAGGGCAGTAGTGAGACCACACCTGGAGTATTATGTGCCATTCTCATCCACTTACCTCAGGAAAGGATGTACCTGCCATGGAGGGAATGCAGTAAAAATTTACTAGACTGGTTCCAGACATGGTGGTTTGCAATATTAGGAGAGATTGAGTACCCTACGAATGCACTCTCTGGAATTAGAAGAATGAGATGAGATCTCATTCAACCATGGAAAATTCTTGAAGTGTTTGACAGGTTAGATGCAGAAAGGATGTTTCCCCTGGCTGAGGAGCCTAGGACCAGGGGTCACATTTTAGGAATTAGGGGTAGGCTGTTTACTTCTGAGATGAAGAGAATTTTTTTCACTCAGAGGAAGGCGAGGCTCAACTGTTAATTCAAAACAGGAATTGATAGATTTCTGGATATCAGGGGATACAGGGATGGTGCAGGAAAATGGTACTGGGTTTGAAGATCAGCCTTGATCTTAACGAATAGCATAGCAGGTGCGAAGAGCTGGATTACATACTCCTGATCCTATTTCTTATGTCTTTATCTTTATAGCAATATGCTTTCTGACTACCCCATGTGCATATGCTGTGAATATTTTCCTTTCAGCCTGTGCAAAAATATGCACGTTGTTGCTTTACCAAGAGCTGCAATTGACTGGATGGGGAAAATGCTTTTCTTCTGTTCTCTCACCATTCAATGATATTTGTTAATTAACAAAAGCAGCACCATAGCTGAAAGCAACTTGAAAAGGTTGAAAACATCTAAAAATAAGCACTCAGATGTTCTGAGGAAATATTGCCTCAGCTGTTCAATAGGTCCTGCAGGAATAAATTCCCTTCAGAACCACAGCTGTGCTTTAAGTTTAAAATAAGTGTGATTTGTTGATACAATCTTCTGTTACAGTGAAAGATTAAAGGAGAAAGAATAGAACTCATTGTTATCCCTATAACCTTATTGCTTCCTCTCGGGAGGTCCCAACCAATGGGACACAATCCAATAACTTACACCGTCTGACCTTACCGGGGAAGCTGCATACATTGGACAAATAGACCACAGTAACAGGGGCCAAGTGACCCCTTCAACATCCATTCTCTTCCTCCCTGGCATACTGGGTGCAGAATGCACTGTACAGCACATCAAGTCTTCTTTAGTAATGGCTTCCAGATCCACAACCTTCAGCATGAGGGAGAAGAAGAGGAACATCATCTCTTCCAAATCCCACCAAGTTATCCTGACTTGGAACATATATTGTTGCTCCTTCCTTGTTACTGGGTCAAAATTCCAGAGCTCGTTATCTAACAGCTATGTGGAAGTTCATTCACCATACAGACTGCAGCTCCACCTCATCATAGCTGAATAGGGATGGCAACAAATGTGAACTTTGCCAGCATGGCTAGGATGAATTATTAAAAAAAACATTTACTTGCCCCAAAGGCATTGATTAGAAAGATGATGATTACAACATGCTTGCTATTTCAGGCAGCTCTGCCTACCTCACAGTGTGTAGCAGTTAGTGCTGCTGCCTCACAGTCCCAGCAACCCAGTTCACTCCTGATCTCTGGTGCTTTCAGTGTGGAGTTTGCCCGTGACTGCATGGGCTTCCCCAGGGTGCTCCGGTTTCTTCCCGTGTCCCAAAGACGTGTGGGTTGGTAGGTTAATTGACCACTCTAAATTTATCCTCGTGTGAAGCAGAGTGGTAGAATCTGGAATGTGGGGAGGACTGGTTACAGGAGAAATTATTTAAATTCAGTGGTACACATTCTCAGACATGAGGTACTGTTGATTAGTTGGTTTGGATATTGGTTTTACCATTCAAAGGTGGGGGTGGGGGGGGGTGCAGTGGAATAGCATTATTACCACTATGTGTGCAACAACTGTTGGACTGAAACCAAATTGTTCACAAGTAATTTAAAGTCAAAGTGCTGGAAATCAGAAATAAAAACAGAAAATGCTGGAAACATTCAACCAGTCCTATATTGCCTGTGGGAAGAGAAACACAATCAATGTTTGAGGTAAAAACAGTAAAATAACAAATGTGATCAGAAAATTTGTTTTTGGCCATATTGGTTGAGGAAAAAAAACATTGAACAAATTCCAGCACATCCTGCCATATCTTGTTCTGTTATCAGAATATGAGGTCTCATCTGAAAGGCAGCACCTTGTGTAACAAACCAAAAATAAAACAATGGCCTTCGCACTGACCTTTATCATGCCCTTACCTTCTACATACAAGGCATTATTGGATGCTACGCATGATAGGTCAAATCCCATGCACCACACCCACAGACCTCAAAAGTATGCAAGATTAGTTCATTTCCATGGGGCTGGTGAATCTCATGCTCATTTGATCTATCTAGCCAGGCTATGCCTCCAGAAATCAGATGTATGTTCCCAATTTTCCACATTCACCTAAACCTCCCTTCTCCTGTGAAAGCTGTTCTAACTCACCTCATCACCCCAGGTGTACCAGCTACATATCTTATTCTTGAGGGTAAATCCGGGAACAGCTGTTCCTGTCAACCCAACTTCTTTAGCCATATACCTGCCATGTCACTGGCTTACAAAAGGTTGGCAGAAGCTTCAACCTGTACACGTTCAATGAAAAATTTTAGCTTGGATCTGGAGCCTGCCCATATGGGATCTCCAACTGACTTGCACTGAATTTATGGTGGTATATCCGAACATTTGAAGGAATTAAGCACCTGCTGTTTCTAGGATGAGAAAGATGTCTACCAAAATATAATGTGATTTACAATGTATCTTTAGTACTTTTCACAATAGTTGAAGCAAATGAAGAACTTACTTATGAAATGTTTTTCAGTCAAATCTCTAATGTTCAAATTCCACTCCAACACCCGGTAACTATGCTCTTCATTTAATCTGTTAATTCTGATGATTTTCTACTTATTTTCCTTTATGTTGTAGATTTGGAAGAATGAAGTTTGACAAACACCATCCTCACACCTAGTAAGTATATACTTCTTTAGCTTATGGGCATGAAGACTTTGAAAGCAAATCAGAATTTGAAGTAAGACAGAAATATCATTAAAATAAGTTTCTTGACACTGTCATTCCTGAGGGATAGTATATTGAAATGAGCCAACCCAAATTTCACCAAAGATGATTAGTGTGTATAACAATACTTAGGGTGTTGCAATCCTGTCTTGGGTACTTGCCTTTTGCTTCTGACTGTCTCTGCATCCACTTCCCACTGTTGCCTAGGGAGGATTGCTTCATACTTACCTGTGATGTGAGTATTGCTGGCAAGCCACTTTTTAATTCCCATCCTCCAATTGCATTTAATGAGCTGTCTTCTCTGATTGTTATCCATAGTGTAAAGGAGCCATTTCATTCTGTCTAAAGCCCAAGCTGCTGCCTGAGATGCATCACTGGAAAATTGGAGTGCCTTTATGGAGCTCCAGCAGCCTTTTTTTATGCCTTTCATCATTTCCTGCCATCTTCAGCCATTGCATCCATATCAACCACACCCCAATTCCACCCCATTACATCATCACCACCCACCCCACCACTTTAATGATGTTGATTACGTCTAACTGGTGAAAGAGGAGCCTAATTTTCCATTTGCCACCCATTTCACTGCAAGTTGGTGAACGTCAATAAGCAGGGGTACATGTTCAGAGGAGTAGCACAGGTAATGCACATAGCATCCATTAATGAGATATTAATATGAATTTTGTGTTGTCCTACGGTTCATCTGACTATGCACATTCAGTGTTCATCAGTGTGCTGCTATTGACCCTATACAGCTGAGTTGCTAAGGTATACACGACAGCAACATAAGAAGATGAGTCATATTGCCAGGTCACAATACTGCCCTATAAAAGAAACTACTGTTAAGCATGACCCAGCCTTGTGGGAGTGGGAAAATTGTTCACGCTCCGAGGAGTGCAATAACAGCACAGATAATTTAGGGCACCATATGGTGAGGACTATTTTACTTTCCCCATTAACAAACAACAGTAGCAGTAACTTTGCACTGCAAAAATAATTGGCTCAATAATGACTCTTCTAATCCATAAAAGCAATCCTGAGAGGTGGAGCTTGAGGAAGGTGGGACTGTGAGAAGACTGTGAAAGTGGGACTAATCCTCATCCCACCTTCACAAGTAATGTGAAAAGTAAAATGTTGTTTTCTTGTCTCATTTTTACTGGTATTATTAATTGCATGCAGTTTTACTTATATAACTGCTTGTAATTTTGACTTGAAGGCATTATACAGTGCATGATGTCTCTGTGAATTGTATGCCAAAGTGCAGCAGGTCACATCTTGATTGCCTCAGTTGTGTAAATAGGCAATTGCAAAATTGCAACTTATTTTACATCGTTCCCAACTTTTATTCCATTGAAGGCAAGGAAAATATTCATGCATGAATCAGGCCTCTCCTTAAATGTGTCAATGCAATCTTCTTCAACCACTTCATGTGGCAGCCTGTTCCACATTCTTGCCCATCCAGTACAGAGAAATTCTCCTTAAATTCTTTCTTAGATCTGTTAGTGGCAGTCTTATATTTATCATGCCTTGGTTTTGATTTGCATACAGTCTTAGCTGGGCAGCCTTCCATTTGCTGCAGATTA
Source organism: Pristis pectinata (assembly GCF_009764475.1). NCBI lineage: Eukaryota > Metazoa > Chordata > Chondrichthyes > Rhinopristiformes > Pristidae > Pristis > Pristis pectinata. Next base: position 56,792,293 of record NC_067411.1, on the reverse strand, counting down.
TTTCTAGTTTTGTTTTGTAACCTGTGAATTAACTACTACAGACCAGTGATGCTGTAGTTTCCTTTATATCATCATTGTGTCCTGTGGGATATCAACCATGTCAGCCCATCCCCATAATTTGCAATTCATTGCCAGCCGAATATTTGATCAACACCTTTTTATATAAAAAGTTAAATGCATGAGGTTGATTTCTTTTAGTGGCACATATTTATTGCTCTATGGTTTAAAAAGATAATCTTTTCCTCCCTCTGAATTTTAAATCATGTTTTCCCAATTCCACAATCGCAAATTTCTGCCCCTCCTGCTCCACTAGATGCAAAGAGGGATTTAACTCTGAGATTGTCTTTGGCCAAGCAGATTAGGGATCCTAATGGTGAACACACGACACACATCCTGCCTCTTTTAATCTAGAAATGGTCTTCGTGTTCCTCAGTACAACCTGAACCCCAAGTATTGTCTAACTCAGAAGCTGCTTCCACCACCCATCCTGGGCAGGAACAGGATGATACTGTCACCTGTTTACATTATGAGAATTGACCGACACCAGGTTGTAGCATTTTAAGAATTCACCCTCTTCTCAATATTTTAAAACTGTTCTGGTTAAAGGGGGCTGAATTGGTTAACCATCCCTTTGTTGCCGAAATTCTTTGCTGGTTGAGTACATCACTTCCTCTGTTAACTCTGGAATATGTCATCAGAAAGGTCCCTGAACTGTAGCTAAGGGATCAGGTAAACCTGATTCTCACACTCAGTTACACAATGAAGTGGTAAATGAGCTCTGTCTGTTTGCTAATTGGTTCAGTGCCTCTACTGAGAGATTGTTTTATAAACAGGAGTCAGCAGAGAACAGTGGCAGTGAGACTGGTCTTGATAAGTGCACATTGCTCCTGCAGGAAAATGATCAATAACATGGGATTATTGATAAGCCACTGATTTTAGCTAATAACAGAACTCCGATGCTGAGTTTCACTGGGAATGCTCTTACATAAGAATTGTTTTTCATTCACATTATGCCTCCAGTGTTAATTGCAGGAGGAAAGGGATTTTGTGTCGTGGTTACTATAGCAACAGCTCATATGAGTCATTGGGCCTTGTCAAGGGGTGACACCTGCATTATCACATGCTTTTCATTTTTTTTGCAGTTTACTATGTTGTCATGTGTTTCTGCAGCTAATTCTTTGATTATTGTAGAAAGCATGTTGAATAGCAGACAGGAAAGGAGGTAAACAAAGACACAAAGGCAGCATGACTTTAGAATATATACAGCAAACTGGCTTCTCAAAAACAGTGTATACTGAATTGAACAGTGCTTGTTGTCTTCCTGAGAAATGTGCTGAAATATCCAATGAGACCTGCACGCACTCTCATTGCACAGGCCCTCTCAGACCACACTTTGAAAGAACATCTTGTTCTGAATTAGTCATGGCACTCCAGAATCATCCAGGAGACCTGTCTGAGGCCATTGCTATACTCGTGGTCTGTGCAAGGCCAGGGACCAAGACCAGTTTTAGGCCTTTTGCCCAAATTCCGTCATGACTGACAATGACAGTGGCCAATTTTACCAGCCCCAACTCAGCGAACCAATAGTCCTTAAAGGGACACCTGGAGGCTGCCATGTAAATTGCTAAAAAATGACCCAATAACCATGGAGCCAGGGAAACAGCAGTGTTCTGTTTGATTTTGGAAATCTGGAACAAAATTAGACAATACTGGAGATCTTTGGACAGAACTCTTCAATAGAGCTATTCGACCTGAAAGGTTAACTCTGTTTTCCTTTCCACAGATTCTGCCTGCTTTGCTGAGCATTTCTAGCACGTTCTGTAATGTTTTTTGCCTCAGTCACTCACAATGACACTACAGGGTAAGAGGTTCATCAGATTTACAATACGTTGAAAAGAAACAAACTGAGAAATTCAATTTTGACTTCCAGGTTTTATGCCTCATGCTAGGTAACAAGAAGGGAGCACACCCACATGATACAATCTTAAAACATCCATTCATTTATGAGACATTTAGTTTGGAGGGGCTAGAGGTTGTTTAGGGGAGGGGAGGGGGAATTCACAAACAGTGATGGCAACACCAAGATTTCAAGATGTTTTCTCTCAAGTTACTGTTAATCATACGCAGGACCCAGAGGGATAAACCTCCCAGCCATGAAAGAAGAAACCTGCAGCCCTCACCAAGAAGTCATGGTTGGATGCAGTTGAGAAGGTGACCAATAGGAGCAATGTCCCCTGGACTTGGATACAAAGAATCCAGTATTTTCATTCAGGTTTCACATCTGTCATTTAAGAGAAGCAATGAGAAAAAGACCGATTACAGGTATTAAATAGCTCACGAGTTGGTAGCCATAACGATCTGTTGGGCCCTGTCAAGTTGCTCAAAATCTGGCCCATGCCCAGCTAATCTCCTCATGGTCACAATGTGTGAAGTCAGGCTCCTGTTTGAGCCTGATACTGTTGGTTCAGGCACGTAGAGACTACTAGTTTGTAGTGACTTGTTGTAGTATTGCAGGATTGCAGTAGTTGTAATAAACTTGTTTTTGTTTAAAAAATAAGTAGAGACTACCGTTCTGAGCTCTGGATGGAGGGTTGGCCTTCACTGAGCTACTCCCTGGTCCTCCTGGCAGGGAGCTGTGAGGTGTGCTGACATCCTTGCCATGTGAAGGGGGCAAGGTGATGGACTTAAAAGCAGTGGGCATATGTACTGTCTCGTATTCCATTAGACAGGAATGTCTGAGTGTTATTTCACTTATCTTTGATACAATTTTGTTTTACATGATGTGGTTGATGTATATTTTATTATTTATCTAAGTACTGACTAAGCTGGCAATGGAACAAAAGATTTATCAATACTTTAGTAAGCACACCTACAGCAGGTTTAGTCAGAATTTTAGTGATTCATTGAAACACTCCCTCCTCTGTAAAATTAAGCTGCTGGGTTGGTAAGAACATGCTTAAAAGTGATGTAATTTGACAGAAAAATTACTTCAAACAAGTCTTTTTGCACATCACCAATGCAATAGCCTGCAGATGTATAACTATCAAAAAACATTTTTTAAAAATGCATCCTTAACCACATCTAACCCCAATCCCCACAATAAAAATAAAATCTCCCACGCTTTTATATTTCTCCAAGCCCTCATATTCCCAGAGTGAAGGCCATTTGTAACAGCTAGGCTCCAATGGAAGCCTGTGATTTTCTTTAGAACGATGAGACCTCATCATGGAACCTTTCAGGAGTCCTCTGGTGCCATTTGGGCCAATACGGTGGCAGAAGTGTGCTTGGAGGGCTATTCAGCATTTGACCATACCTGGGTTAATTTGTACGTTAGCTCCCTGTGCCTGCCTTTGCTTCAGAATTATCGATGATCTCCTCTAAAAAAATCAATAAAAATTTCAATTGGTCCATCCAGCATCCGTGAGTGTGTGTGCAAGTATTTACTAATTTCACTCCTAAAAGGCTTAACTCTAGTTTTAAGATGAAGGTCATCGTTTTAGATCCCTCTACCATAGCAAATAGTATCTCAGTGATTACCTGTGAATCACTTTTTCATTCTTAAGTACTTTGCTTACATCATTTTTCAACCATCAAATCACAAAGGAATCTAAGACAATTTTATGCAATGTTTTATTGCAGTTTAACTTTTTAAACCTTCTATCACATGGTAATGCCACCACACTGGTGCCATTCCAGATGTAGGTACCTCATCCCCAATCTGATGTAATGACACAGTACCAAGTGTCAATACAAGTGGCTGGAGTTTTTAATAGTGCTTGAAGTTGCCTGTCCCTTGACCTCTGAACTAAAAGGGTCATGACTTCAAGATAATTTGCTGCATCAGGTAACATTATGTCTGTAAATCTCTTGAGTAGGAGTATTAAACCTATCAACCAGCTTCCCTACGTTGAGAACATTCAGACCAGGGAGTATTATGGCAGCAATACACACAAAATGCTGGAGGAACTCAGCAGGTCAGGCAGCATCTATGGAGGGAAACAAACAGTCGACGTTTTGGGTCAAGACCCTTCATCAGGACAGGAAAAGAAGAGGGCAGAAGCCAGAGTAAGAAAGTCAGGGGAGGGGGAGGAGCACAGGCTGGCAGATGATAGGCGAGACCAGGTGAGAGGGGGATGGTAGGTGGGTGGGGGAGAGGGGATGAAAGGTAGTGATGTGAGAAGCTGAGAGGTGATAGGTGGAAGAGGCAGAGGGCTGAAGAAGAAGGAATCCAGGAGGAGAGGGCAGTGGACCATGGAATAAAGGGAAGGAGGTGGAGAATTTTTAGGGCAGGTCATGAGAGCAGAGGAGGTGAAAGAGAAGGGGTGAGGGGGCCATAGGAATGAGGGAAGACAAAGAAGGGGGAAGAAAAGGGGGGGGGAATAAGAGGGTAGGGGTTACCAGAAGTTAGAGAAATCAATGTTGAGGCCATCAGGTTGGAGACTACCAAGGTGGAATATGAGGTGTTGTTCCTCCAACCTACATCTGGCCTCAAAGTGGCAGTAGAGGAAGCCATGGACAGACATGTCAGTATGGGAGTGGGATGTGGAATTGAAGTGGGTGGCCACCAGGAGATTCTTGCTTTTGTGGCGGACGGAGCGAAGGTGCTCGATGAAGTGGTCACCCAATCTGCTGCGTTGGATGTCACCGATGTAGAGGAGGCCGCACCGGGAATATCAGATGCAATAAATGACACCCTTGGATTCACAGGTAAAGTGCTGCCTCACCTGGAAGGATTGTCTGGGGCCCTGAATGGTGGTGAGGGAGGAGGTGTAGGGGCAGGTGTAGCACTTAGTGCGGTTGCAGGGATAAGTGCCGGGAGGATCACCAGTGGGGAGGGATGAGTGGACAAGGAAGTCGTGGATGGAGCAATCCCTGCGGAAAGCGGAGAGAGGGGGGAGGTGAAGATGTGGATCCCGTTGGATGTGGTGGAGGTTGCGGAGAATGATGTGTTGGATGCGGAGGTTCTTGGGGTGGTAGGTGAGGACATGGGGAACCCTGTCCCTGTTATGTCGAGGGTTGGGGGATGGGAAATGGGGTGAGGGCAGATGTGCGGTGAATGGAAGAGATGCGGGTGAGGGCAGCATTGATGGTGGTGGAAGGGAAACCCCGTTTACTGAAGAAGGAGGACATCTCAGATGTCCTGGAGTGGAAAGCCTCATCATGGGAACAGATGCGGCGGAGGTGGGGGAACTGGGAGAAGGGGATGGCGTCCTTGCAAGTGACTGGGTGGGAAGAGGTGTAGTCAAGGTAACTGTGGGAGTCAGTGGGTTTGTAAAAGATGTCTGTGGTTAATCTGTGTCTGGAGATGGAGACAGAGAGATCCAGAAAGGGGAGAGAGGTGTCGGAGATGGATCAAGTGAATTTCAGGGCAGGGTGGAAGTTGGAGGCAAAGTTGATGCAATTGACAAGCTCAGCACGGGTGCAGGAAACAGCCCCAATGCAGTCATCAATGTAGCAGAGAACTTCAGCCCTTTGCCTCTTCCACCGATCACCTCTCAGCTTCTTACGTCACTCCCCTTCACCCTCCCCTCCCCCTCCCCCGACCTTCTTATTCTAGATTTTGCCCTCTTCCTTTCCAGTTCTGATGAAGGGTCATAACCTGAAACGTCGACTGTTTATTTCCCTCCTAGATGCTGCCTGACCTGCTGAGTTCCTCCAGCATTTTGTGTGTATTGGTCCAGACTCCAGCACGTGCAGAATCTCTTGTGCCTCAGTATTATGGCAGCATTCCCTGGCCTGTGCTCTGAATTGGGAGTGCTGACAAGGAAGCCAATGGTCACAAATGGTGAACTGGTGTCCAACACTGGAAGTGATGAAAGTATGGAGACATGGAGACAACAATGTAAGCATCACTGGAGGCCCTTTTACAATCACTTTGCAAGAAACCTTACACAAAAAGTCTTGGAGACCTCTTAGTTAATGCAAAATTTTCCCAAGATACAAAGAAGAAATGCTCATCTCCTTCACCTTCTGAACTATTTTCTATTGTAGAAAGACCCACACATATCTGAATTTTTGTTTGGAAGTTCTACATTACTCCCTATTCTGAATATAACCAGACAATTTAATTTGTTTTCAATTGCTGCCAAACATTTAAATCTTTGCAGCAGATCTGTGCACAGAGTACGTGTAAATCATATTCCAAAGTTCCTCTTATAATTATTATTCAAAGTAATTGTTTGATCTTTTTGAAATGCTTTTGTTAGCTCTTCCTTTCTCCTCTGTTCCATTTAGTGTTAATATTAATTTGCTTGTCCTTGTTTGAAGTTCAGAGTGCTGAAGATGAAGAGGTGTGAAGCTTGTCTGACACCTGGATGGGAAGTGCAGCTTGATGGTATTGAATGGGGGGACTGAATGGGCCAGTGTGAGGATAGTAGAGCACAATGGCAAGGCAGGACAAGCTGTTACATCTGTGGGGGAAATTTGACTGGTACTCAAAAACTATCATCAAATGGATGCAAAGGGTGACATTTCCATGGGCTGCTCTGGTTTACCTCAGACCTGGATAAATTCAGATTAGGGATATCAAGGAATGTTCTGCAGAAGAGTGAACATTGAATAGTGACAACTTTTTACAGCTCTTTTAATAGAAAAACTTTAAGTCTGACCTATAGCATAGTAGGTAGCACTACTGCCTCACAGTTCGATCCTGCCCACTGTCAGTGTAGAGTTTGCATGTTCTTTTTGTGACAGTGTGGCTTTCCCCCAAATCTTTTGGTTTCCTCCAACTTCACAAAAATGCACTGATTGTTTGGTTAATTGGTTATTGTAAATTACCCCTAGTGTAGGGGGGTGGTAGGTGAAATGAGGGGAAGCTGATGGTCATGTAAGAGAATAGTTTAAAGGAAAATAAGTGGGCGGAATGAGATTTCTCTGAGAGCTGACAGAGCCTTGAATGGACTGAATTTCTTCTTTCCACATTGTAAGGAAATATGAGAAATAATAAACCTGAAGTAAAATCCAGGACTTATTTTTACCTGTTACTTTTCTTAGGGGTGGCACATTGGGGCAATTGTTAGAACTGCTGCCTCACAGCACCAGAGATCTAGGTTCAATCCTGACCTCGAGTGCTGTCTGTGTGGAGTTTGCATGTTCACCCTGTGACCATGTGGGTTTCCTCTGGGTCCTCCAGTTTCTTTCCACATCTCATAGAGGAGCAGATTGGTAGGTTAACTGGCAACTTGAAATTTCCCAGTGTGTAGGTGAGTGGTAGAATCTGGGGGGAAGTTGAGGGAAATGTGGGGAGGATAAAAAGTGGGATTAATGTAAGATTAATGTAAATGGGTGGTTTTGGTCAGTGTGGACTTTGGTGGGTTGAAGGGCCTGTTTTCCTTAGAGAACCTAGGATGTGCCAATGGAAGATTCTGGATCCTGTTGTAATATCTAAGAAGCAGAGCAATCAGTTTGTGTACAAGAAGCTCTGTAAATGGCAATGGGATAAATCCTGGACAATCACTTTCAGTTCGGGGATGAATATTGGCCAGGATACCAGGGATAACCTCCTGGTCTTTTATGAAATAGTCTCATGGTGGTCTCACCTCAGAGGACAGACGGAGCCTCAGTTTAAACAGTGTCTCCAGCAATCTCTTGAAAACTTAAGTAGACTTTCGAGGAACAGCACAGGGATTCCAGCCAGCTCTGCATGGAATGTGTCTTCTTGATGGCATCCACTTTTACAAAGACACCCCTGCCTTGATCTGTCAGGAAGCAGTGAAAGCACTGTGCTGTTTGATGCAAGGGAAGAGGTGCCTTCAACAACACTGCTTCTGTCTCTTTCCAAATTTGCTGCAACACTATTGCTTGGGGAAGATGCCACAGAAAGAAAGAGTGGATGGCTTGCAATGCTTGACAGTCAGTAAAGTACATTTAAAGTGTAGTTGCTGTTGTAATGAAGATAATTGTTCAATTAAACTGCTTTTCAGTGAGATTGACCAGGATACATCTACAAAAAAGACAGGTGGCAGATTTTATTCAAATTACAGCATTTGTTCAGCACGCTGTTCCTCTCTGCAGACTCAGCTCACCTTCCTATGATCCAGATGCAGGAGTGGGGGTGGGGAGCAAAATCAGCCTTTAGAAGTTTGGCCATGGTATTGGTATTGGTATTAGTATTGGTTTATTTCTGTCACTTGTAGCAAAATACAGTGAAATATTTTTGTCTGTGGGCAATCCAGTTAGATCATAAGTACATCGAGGTAGTAAAAAGAAAAACAGAAAGCAGTATATAGTGTTGTGCAGTGTTGTGTTAGAAAGTGCAGTGCAAGTAACAAGTGAAGTGCAAGGGCCACGATGAGGTAGACTTGGGAGATCAAAAGTTTATCTTTGGTGTATGAGGGGTCTGTTCAAGAGTCTGACAACAGCAGGATAGAAGGTGTCCTTGAGTCTGGTGGTACGTGCCTTCAAACTCTTTATCTTCTGCCTGACGGGAGATGGAAGAAGAGAGAATGACCGGGGTGGGAAGGGTCTTCGATTACGCTGGCTACTTTCCCAAGGCAGCAGGAAGTGTAGATGGACCGGGCTATGTTCACAAAAAAAACTTGCAGGAGATAAATAAACCAGTAAATCACAAGCTGGCAATGCAGCAAAGCAGAAGGGGACAACTTACTCCAAGGACTTTACTGTAGCATTCGTTTGGGTCTGACTTTGAATTAAGGCTGGATTCCAATTATGAAATATACTTCAGACTGATAGCCTTGCTGAAGTGTAAATTCACCCAACAAAATTCACAACCCTGACAAAATATACTGTAATACCACGTAGAGACATGTACAAAATCTCAGATGAATTCAGTGAAGTACTGTTTCACTCTTAAAGCTGCCACTTTTGGATGAGATATTAACCCAAGGCCCCACTGCCATTCCAGTCTGGTGTGGAAGATTTCACTGCATTGTTTAAAGAAGAGCAGGTGAAGTCTCCCAATGCCAGTAGTAGGTCATCCAGAAGGGTGCTGCTGTGTGTAAATTGGCTGCCACATTTCCTTCATTACACCGTGACCTCGAAGAACTTTTGGTCAGCCAGAGGTCATAAGAGATGCTATATAAATGCAAGCATTTTATTGCTTTTTAATTTTAAAGCACTGTTTGTAATACAAAAAGTCAAGTAGAAATATCAGGAACTAAGATTTGATGCATCCAAAAAGTGTGGAGCTTAGGTCTAGACACAGCATGGAATCAGCACAAACTATCTTTTATACACAGAAGTTTCTGGGGGAAATTCCTGACCTTTGCTTTTGTCAAAATCTTACCCTATTGTTACTAGCTTTAATGAATGAAGTTGTAATTGCCTTCTCATAACAGAACAAGAGGCATGAGGCAGGTGAGTGTAGCGGACAATGGCAAGTTGTATGTGTAATAGATGTGAGATTTGTTACACCACCGATCAAAGTATTTTAGACACAGCTTCATATATGGGCTCTCATAAAACCAACCCTTTTATGAAGCATATTTTCCACTGTTGACTGATTGGGCCATAGGATAATATTAGGGATTTTAATCGGTCTATGTTCTGGACATTAATCTGTCTACCGCGAATTGTTAATTCCATTCATTCTGAACCAGGACAGCTTTTTGCTCGAGGCTTGACTTTCTTTATTTGCTTTCCACCACTGGTAAACAGGAAGCTCATGCCAGTTGCGATAATGGAATTATCCAGTGCCCTTCAGCACTTTATTGGCTCCCCATCAGTCAGGCAATCCATCCAGGATGACCTCTCAGAAGGATGGGTGACCTGAATTAGAATATTTCTACTTCAGTCTAGGATTACCAGTGTTTCCTTCAGATATAATTAGCATTGCATTTTGATTATAAGTATTTCCTGTTGGGCTTCAATGTGCATCATGAATGAATAAAAGTTGTTTTACACCTGACCTTGTTGCAGTATCAATCATTAGTTTAATAATCTCAATGCCTTATCTTGATCTTTACATTGTAATTGCAACGCTGTTGCTGCTGCACCCCCGGAAGTGGGGAAGCTCAGCTCCTCCGAGGAACAGAATCAAGTATTAGTGGTTAATCTTAAGTGATGAGTGAATTTTGAAGCATTACAGTGATCAAGCCGAGTTTACTGTCATGTGCACAAGGTACACATGAGGTACAGGTACAATGAAAAACTTGCTTGCAGCAGCATCACAGGCACGTAGGTTTAGATAACACACAAAACATAAATTATCCGTAAATTATATATAAATTATACAAAACAGGGAAGAGAAAAAATGTGAGCAAAAACCAGTGGAGGAAAGCAAATAAAGAAAGTCAAACCTCGAGCAAAAAGCTGTCCTGGTTCAGAATGAATGGAATTAACAATTCGCGGTTGACAGATTAATGTCCAGAACATAGACCGATTAAAATCACTAATATTATCCTATGGCCCAATCAGTCAACAGTGGAAAATATGAGAGAAATAAACAGCATCAGACAAGTTCATTGTAGTGTAAGAGGTAATCCGTTGCTGAGTTAGGATTAGGGTTGTGCAGGTCAGTTCAAGAACTTGATAGTTGTAAGAAAGTAGCTGTTCCTGAACCAGGTGGTGTGGATCTTCTGGCCTCTGTACCTCCTGCCTGATGGTAGCAGTGAGAAGAGGGTGGTGGGGATCTTTGATGGACAGATGCCACCTTCTTGAGGCAGTGCCTCCTGTAGATGCTATCACTGGTGGGGAGGGTTGTGCCTGGGGTGGACTGGGCTGTATTCACTATTCTCTGCGTTCCTGTGCGTTGGAATTGCTGTACCAGGCCATGATGCAAGCAGTCAGGATACTTTCAACAGTACATCTGTAGATGTTTGTTAGGGTATTTGGTGACATGCCAAATCTCCTTAAGCTTCTAAGAAGGTAGAAGAGCTGGCACACCTTCTTCATGATTGCATCCATGTGCTGGGCCCAGGACAGGTCATCCAAGTTGTTAATGCCCAGGAATTCGAATCTGCTGATTCTCTCCACCTTCAACCCACCAATAAGAACTGGTACATGGTGTCCTGACTTCCCCTTTCTGAAATCAGTAAATAGCTCCTTGTTTTTGTTGACATTGAGTGTGAGGTTGTTACTGCGGCACCACTCAACCAGATATTCTATCTCACACCTGTATGCTGACTCACCACCACCTGTGCTTCAGCCAACAACAGTGGTGTCCTCAGTGAATTTGTAGATGGTGGTTCTCTGCAATAATGTTTCTCTGCTAAAATGATGTGCCTCAATCATTTAAGACAGATTCCTAGTTATAAATATCAAGTTGCTACGTTGCTATTTGCTCATAACTATTTTGTATTTGCATAAAACCTCCACTCTCTGAATTGTTGCATAAAGAGTTTCAACGAGGCCGTGATATAAATAATTCATAAGTGGGACTAATTGCACTTGATGTTGTCTCATTATATTGATTGCCTAGGTCAGCTAGCATTAGAGCACCTTTGTTGGAACATCTGGTATCCTGTTTACAGCCTGATGGATTAAAACTACCTCTTCTGAATCCATTAATAGAGTCTGTGTCATCTGGAACTTGGAGTATTGATATGAGACATACTCTGGTTTTAGCACTGATACGTAAAGTTAATCTGCCCTGTAGTTTGAATCAGATGATCCCAGTAGTTATAAGCCTCTTTATTTTAAGAAGTGCATCCAGAACAATGTAGTGGCAGTTTTGACTTTGGGCAATAGTGAATTTATCAGTGGACTTCATCAGATCAGCTGCCTGTTATCATAGCTCTCCAAGTGCAGCACGTAGATGATGAACAGGAGAGTTTAAGGAGAGAACCATGGAGGACACTATGTGTGTGCAGGAAGAGAAACTATTGCTGATGTTTCTCTGGCTATAGATGAATACATATGAATGGATCTGCGTGATTGCAGTCAGTGAGATGATAGTGGAGAAGTGTTGGAGAAGTGACAGTGTGACCAGCCTTGTCAAAGCCTGTAGATAGACTGCCAATGATGCGGTGATGAGTTCTTGTTCACTCATCTTTATGTCTCCTCATGTGACTCATTGCCATTTTTCTCAGATAACGTTTCCATGAAATACCTTGGGACATTTTATTCCATTAAAGGTGATACAAGGGCATGTTTGTGTGCTGAAAATGAAGCTGTACAGGGAGGTCAGTCCTGTTGTTCATGAGAACAGTTTAGAACCTAAGGTTGCAACACCGCTGATGGTGAGTGAGGAACCCAAATCAGAGCTGACAATTGATTCCCTGAATCAGGATGCTCATACAATAGTGAGTCATGGACTAATTGACCAGGACTGGTTGAGACTAATGGAATCACTGAGTCAGGCTGCAAACTGTCCAATAGATGAGATAACTGACCTGGATTTGCATTGCAGCTACCACTAGATACAACTCAATTACTGCCAGTACATCTAGTCTCACTTTATCTTCTGATATGATTAACTATTCCAAAGTGTTTGAAGATATTATGGTCAATATGAATTGGGTGAAGGCAGCCTGGGGAATTGTTACATAACCAAGTCCCCCATTTGCTCTGGCTGCACAGTGTGGGTTCAGTTTCAAATAGGGGGCTTTTGCAAACTGTATACAGGGATCCTATGATGCACCCCACATGACCCATGCTATTGTATTAGGCACCGTGTGCACTGCCAACTCACAAGATGGATCTACTCATATTGCGGCCACATCACATTGTGTCTTTTGGTTGGGCCAATAGGAACAGGAGTGCTCAACTTTGAGTTTCCCTAGGCAACCACATTCCAAGTTCTGATTACCAGTCATCCATCCTTGTTTTTACCCAAGATTCAGTCCCAAGGATCTTCCCCTGATGGCAATTGATTGATTGAGTAATAGGAATTATTCATGATGTTCACATTTCGCCAGGTGGACTGAACTGTTGCTGCAATTAGATGGAATATTTTCTATGTAGCGTTAACTGTGGTAATGTGACATTCATCTTTAAACATAAATATTAACTAATTAAAAAGCTGTTCTGAAGGAGTTCTGGGTGATCTTAATTTCTGGCATTTGTTGTGTGCATTGAAATATTTTAGTGCTGAAAGTTGTAAAGCAGATTGAACTTGCCTTCCAAGGCAGAACTTTGTTCAACATGCATCAGACTATTTCCATCTGTAGATCTTCTCACTATTTATTATTCTAGCCCTTCACCTTTGTGCTCCACCAACTCCTTGATATGAAAATACTCTTCCTCCCCATCACACCTACTCAGGCCCCATCACTGTAATCTCTAATTGTATAAACATTCCAGAATATTGCATTCCTGCATTCCATTCATTTGAGCATCTCCACACCTTCAGTATACAGCCATGCAGCCCTAACGTCTAAACTTCACTTTCTAAGTTTCTTCACCTCTGATGTTACGACATTATTTAAAATACACTGATTTGACTCAGCTTCTAGTCACCCACCAGTCCCAAAGTCTTTTTTTGGTTTTTTTTTTGTCAGTTTTTGCCTACAAAAAGCCAAAAAAGCTTCTTGGGAAGCAGCTTGAGATATTTTGTTGTGTTAGGGCTGTATGAAGATGGCATTGTTGTTGCAGTCCAATGCCAAAATTCTATATTTGATATCACTAACTTTAAATGTGCACTAGTTGCTGTGGTTTGTTTAACTAGTTCTGACTGGAATTACAAGCATTCTGCGGTGAATTAGCCAAGCTTTTTGATTCACAGTAACTGGGTGGGTTACATGCATCTTGTAATAGCAGATTATGCAAAAGGTACAGTGCCCTGGATGTAGAAAGTTGGTCAAATTAATGCAAAACTACTAAGAGGGAAAAGTCAGGTAGAGAATGATGTATGGTGTACTAGTTTAAGTAAAGTCTGGGGACAAGAGGTGCTGGGATAAAATACTTACCAATTAACTGACAGAGATCAATTGAGTAAGTGAGATAAGGCCAAGAGGCAGCAGCGGGACCAACACTATCTCTGGAATCAACGACAAGTGAGAGGTGAAAAAGGAGCGGCCATTTTGAGAGGCACTGTGAGGTCGAAATGCTGCTGTTGAGGTCAAAGTGCATGCTTTGGTGAGGAGGGGGAGTAGTGATGAGGTAAGAGACTGGGGATAAATGATATGTAAGCTAGGGCAGTGGTATGCTCCTTCTGCAGGATGTGGAGATCAGGGAGCTGCGGCTGAACCTACTGTGGAGTATCTGGAATGCAGAAAATGTCATAGGCAGTAGGTTTAGTGGGTTGGTTGTGTTGCAGGTACAGAAAGAAAAGAGATGGGTGAACACCAGGAAGGGCAGTAAGGGCAGGCGGGTAGAGCAGAAGCCCCTGTGGTCACTCCCCTCTCAATAGATGTGCTGTTTTGGATACTGTTGGGGGAGGAAGGGATGGCCTCTCAGTGGAAAACAGGAGCAGCAGCCACATTTTTGGCATCACGGTTGTCTCTGATGCACAGCTCATATCAGAGATGGGACATCATATTGCAACTTTACAAAACGTCAGTTCGTCCTCACTTGGAGTCCTGTGTGCAGTTCGGGTTGCCACACTCTAGGATGTGATTGCGCTGCAGAGGAGATTCATCAAGATGTTGTTGGATCAGAGGGCTTTTGTTATAGGGAGAGATTGGATAGGTGGGGTTTGTTTTCCCTGAAGTGAAGGAAGCTAAGGGGTGACCTGATAGAGGTATATATACTTACATGAGGTTGATAGTCAGAATCTTTTCCCCCTGGTAGGGATATGAAAAACAAAAGGGCATAGGTTTAAGGTAAGAGGAAAAAATTTTAGAGGGCATTTGAAAGGAAAGTTTTCTTTGACAGAGGGTGGTTGACACCTGGAACTCGCTGCCAAAGGAGGTGGTGGAATCAGATACAATCACTACATTTAAGAGACATTTAGACTGACATTTAAGTAGGCAAGGCATAGAAGGATACAGACATAGTGCAGGCAAATGGGATTAGCGTAGATGGTCAAAAAGGTCGGCATGGATGCGGTGGGCCAAAGAGTCTGTTTGTGTGCAAATATGGGTCTGTGACTCCAGGTCAATTCAGAGAGCCAGTTTGGCTCTGGTGCAGACCTGACGAGAAGCACATTGTGGACAGTGAATATCAATGGATTGAAAACCAAAGGGATTCCCTAATGAGAGGGCAGTCACCTCCATCAGGAGAAAGAAAAAGGTTAGGAGTGAGGGATGATAACCCAAGTCTATCAGCCTCCAGTTTGCCTTCTGCAATTCTCGTGACGTAATGATGCAATGCTGAGAGTTATTGTGTCACCAAGATGGAATGGTCATTTTATTTCTAGCTGACGAATTCCATACCATGTTTGCATTAAAAGATCTTGTGTTGCGTCATTGCTCTTTCCTGTGCTACAGGTCCTTTCTAATTAAGGCTACAGTGGGATGAATGATTTTAAGAAAAGGAGCTGGATTTGAATGTTGATATATTTCCTCTAGTCTTATTCCTCAGTTTATCATTGACAGTATCTAAATAATGTCAGTTGTTGCTCAGCTGGGAAAATGCTTGCTTTTGAGTTAAGAAATGTGCCATTAAATTGCACTCAAGAGAATTGTGTACCAAAGTATAGGGTCATTCTGCAGTACAGTGCTGAGGCACTGCTGCATTATCGGAGGTGTTGTTTGGATGAGCTGTTGAACTGAGGATCTGCTGATCTCTCAGAAAAATGTTAAAGATTGTATGGTAGTTTTGAGGAAGAGCAGCAGGGTTATTCCTTGTGTTTTGGTCAACATTTAAATAAAATGATTTAAGCGGATAATCTGATCGTTATCACATTGGTGTGTGCAAGTTTACTCTTTAGTTTTCTACATTATAACAGGTCATGAACGGCATTATGTCTTGATGCAGGGTCACGACCTAATACATTGACTATTCCTTCACCTCCACAGATGCTGCTTGACCTGTTGCGTTCCTCCAGCAGTTTATGTTTGCTTCATATTCCAGCACCTGCAGTTTGTTGTGCATCCACTATGTTTTGCTTTCTTTCTTTACCAAACCCTGCATCCCATTTCCCTTTATGTTCTTCTCATGGAAGTCATTGTTGACTAGAAAACAAAATGTATTGCGAAAGCACCCATTGACACAAAAACAATTTAGCTTGAGCAGCTGTGAAGACACGTGTCTTCTTTCTCAAAATGACACTGAATGAGCCAGTTGGTGTCAGCATTCCAAATTTGAGTGAGACATCAAGGGTCCAGAAGGTACTTGAGAATGGAGGGCAGAACTTTGACTAAATTCTAGGCAGCAATACTCACATTGGTGGGTATGGGTGCCTCCCATTGTATAGGATTATCCCTCCTATTGGCCATGGACTATTAGCTTACAAAAAAATTTACAAAAAAGGCTTATAAGCTTGCTGATTTATTCCTTGTCATCAATGTCCACAGAAAAATTGTTTGGATGGGGAAGAACTCAGAGATTATCAGCACCTTGAAAAGTTCTTAATCTAGTGGACACTTGTCTACTAATCTGAAGATTTTGTGGACTGCAACACACAGGAGCTCCATGGAGAAAGCAGGTAAGTAAATTGTCTTTGGATTGGTCATGCATGTGTCTCTGTATGAATCAGATCTTTCACAGGTTTAGTTTATAGTCAGTTTTTTAAAATTTGCTTTAAAGAAGCCCCACAGTTCCTCATGGCATGCCAGAACAGAAAATTCG
Organism: Pristis pectinata; assembly: GCF_009764475.1. Lineage (NCBI taxonomy): Eukaryota > Metazoa > Chordata > Chondrichthyes > Rhinopristiformes > Pristidae > Pristis > Pristis pectinata. The sequence continues at coordinate 56,775,724 of NC_067411.1, read as the reverse complement.
GTCAATATTATTTGTGAAGGCCACAATGTTTTTTTAACAGTGCAATTGCTTGATCTCCTTGATGCTTTATCTCGAGTTAAGTGTATTCATGCTGCAGGCATGGCCACACCATGAGCAGAGGAGGTTGTGAGAGAAGACCCAGTCTCTAGAAGTTTCATCCTGAGCTGCTGCTGTCAAAGGCCTGTTTCGCCAATTTAAATGTCCCTGGTAATAATGAACATTGAAAAACAGTTGAAATTAATTTAGGTAATTAAAAACAAAATTAAAATTACTTTTGTAACATATTAATCTCCTGTGAATGAATTAAAAACACCTGCACCTGACCTCCAGCATATTCAGTAATTCTGTGCTGCAGCACATGGGGTACGTCAGTGGGGATGGAGGTTGGGGTGGGATTATCACAAATGCATATTACACACATTGACACACATATTACAGATAACCACTGGCTAACTGTCAGTCAGATCCAACCCAGTGATATAATTGGCAACAGGCAGTATGGTTTTCTAAAGGGAAATGGTGCTTTACGGTGTTGAGGCACTGTAGGGATGCAAGAATAGTGTAAGAAGGTGGAGTCAATGCAAGACATCAGCCAGGATCTTACTGCATGTGTGGCCTCAAGGGTCAAACTGGCCTCCTTTTGCTCCCTTTCCTAAGTTAAATGTGGAACTAGGAGAATGGGTTATAGAGCAATCTATAAGATTCTAAAGCCCCCATCATGATCCTGGTGAGGCAGGTCAGGTAAGTAGGCAGGCACTGTTCGCAACACTGATAGGAACAGCAATGGTCACTGCCCAGCAGGGTTGGACTGGTGTGGCTGCCAGTGCCAGAGCCACAAAATCACTCTCCAGGACAAGGCATCAGTGTTGGAAGAGTTTCAATGACACACAAGAGCTGCAAGGACAAATGGACCTCTCATTTCTCCAATGGCTTTCATCTTCTCAACAATTCTCTGCTCTCTATCCCACCTTCAACCTATTATCACACACTCTCTTCTGCACATGCAAACACCATTGTTCTCTTGAATCTGATCTCTTGCCACTCTTTCCCCAGCACACATATTTGGCTTAACCTTCTCATTCCAACTTGCTTCTACTGCACCTCGCAACAGTGCACACATATTTCAACAGTCACATTCAGCGCTTTTGTCTGTAGTGCAGAACCTGCCCAGTGTCACAGTGAGCTCCAAGACTGGAGAAGTATCCTACATGCTTGTTCTTAGTGAGGAGCATGAAACTCAGGAGATTAATGGTACAGGAAAAACCAGTACCACCAAGCAAGGTGAGACTGGTAGCTTATCTCATCACACTGTCCGTTTGTAACTCTTAGTAAACTGCAAGTTACTTCCTCAAGACTTTTCCCAGTGCATTCCTGACTTGTATCTTCTTTCCTCTGGGTCCAACTCAGCAACAGGAGCTTGTAGAGGAATAATATTTGGAAAAGGAAAATCCTCCTGAAGATCCATCACATCTAGGTACCAGCACAGATACCTTCACTCCACCAGTGGTAGATGATGAGGTACCCAACACAAATGAGCAGCAACAGGTAAAATGGCAGGCATATCCCAGGAGACAGTGAGGCTCTCTCCCAGCTGGGCTCAACAAGCCAGGGTTAAGGTCCTTCAGGGATTGGACAGGGAAAGAAAACTCCTGGCTTCACACATGTAGTTGCATCTGGCACTGAAATCCTGCCAAGGCATGGTAAGGAAAATAGGGAAGTGTCTGCTCACAGCCTGGATAGCGGCATTGTCCATGGGAATAACATTGAAGAACATAGTCTCCCCTGGGAGGCTACAACCAAGCAGTCACAAGGGTTGCTGGCATCATCAGACTTTGCAGCTTTGATAGGAGCTCAAATGACTGTCTTGCAAGCTTGTTTCCTTTGGGTGTTTTGGTGGAGCAAATTAGTAAGAGTCTTTCAAGTGGCTGCTCTTCTCCTGCCATCTGCTCTCTTGTAGATCAGTGAAATTCATAAGCCCAAGCCCAGAGATAGGAAATCTTGCAAGGAAAAATGTGTTGACAGGTTAACCGGGGTCAATTGACAGGAAGCTTAATATGGGTTTATAGTAGTAGGACATTGACCTGGGATTATATCATAACTAGTAGCAATAAATTAACTATTTGAGAATAATCACAGGAGCTAGCATGGGTGAGAAATGAATCTGAATCCAATATGATTTTGGAAATTAATCACCTTTATCATAGGTGTCACTTTGTTTTTCAGTGTGGTTTTACAGCTGCTTCTATGTCAGCACTGTTGTATTGATAAGTACGTGCATCATTGATATAATTGTTTCCGGGGTGTGAAGCACTACATTAAGTTTCAGAGGATATTACAAAGGCACTTATGTAAAGGCTTTGTGTAAATGTTGAGGTCGGGAGAGGAGCCGTTATTAGAATCTCATCGGCATCAGTCATCAGTTGAACTCATACGAACTCATCAGTTGAACTCATACGAACTCATCAGTCATATCTCCGTTGAAGTAGCTCTTCTGCTACTTCGTCAACTTCCCCTGGTCTTTCATATCAAATGACCACAGAATGGATGATCTTCTTTAGAAATGAGTCATTTAGCAAGTGTATCGTGGAGGGTCATGGCTGTCACGTGACAACACTGACCCCAGCTGGTCAGATAACATACCACTGTCAATCAAGTTTTGGCTCCACCCCTGCCCCTCAGGGCACACTTGACCATTGGCATCTGTAAACACCTTTGTACCTGGCCCTGAGCCATTGGCTTGTTTGAACTACCTGGGCTGGACCACCCAGCCCTCTGGCAATATAAAGAGTGGCATATGCTTGGAAGCTGAGGTAAGCTGTGCACAGCTTAAGAGTAATTAGTTAAGGATCCCTGGGACCATGGAGCCGTGCTTGTACTGAGATCAAGGGGTGGCAGGCAGCGTATTGTTTCTTCCTTGATTCGTTTGTACCCAGTTTGTTGTGTGTGTGTGCATGCGCATCTCACCCTTGTTGCGATCCCCCCCCCCACATTCGCATGTGTATTGCTCCCATTATCTTTTCCTGTGTTTGTCTTTATAAATAAAATCCTTCCTTGCCAGAATGTGTTTGGAGTCCTTTACTTTTGAGACCTTTCAAATCTGTCTCACAACAGCAAGATAAATGGAGTTCAATGATTTATTGCATTTCACTAGAATTAAGCATATAATGATTATTATTAAGTTACACATAAATTCAAGGTCATATCACATCACATTTCAAGTTATAAGATTCAGTGGCATGCTAAGACTTGTAAAATTCTTAAGTGTTTGCTATAAAGTCATCTTTTTATAAATTTATCTTACTCTAGCTATGTGAGGATTTATATACCTTAAAGTATTACTTGATTAGTTTGGTTTTAATAAAAATAATTCTCTACTCAATAGTGACAGAAAGGTTAATCTAAATCAATTATGGCAGCAATATTTATCTGGATCAAGCAGGGCAGCAAGTTTAAAAAGGTTTGATGGCATCAGGAAAACTAACCAGGACTAATAATATGACTAGTAATAATAAATTATCTGGTTGAGAGTACTCACAGTTGGTAGTGAGAGTTGGGCTAACCCCAACCCGTTAGATAGGATGCAAACCACAAAACGAATACATTATGTTTAAAGCCTGACAGAAGTGAACAGGAATTCCTTTTTGTTTGGTAGCATTATCACTAATGAGAGGATCTAGCTCAGAACTATCAGCGCTACCGAAACAGTGGAAGTTTTATGAGGGATTTTCAAAACTGAGGGCTTCTGATGGAGAAACAGGTTTAAGTTCATCAGCATTTATTACAAAAAAAAAGGGAATTTTGTTACATAGCGAACTATTATCTGGAATGGATGGAAGCAGATTCATTGGGAAATTAGATTAACACTTGGAATATCTGCTGGGATATGAGGAAAGAGCTCAGATGGACAGCTACACTGATAGCTCTTTCAAAGAGTCTACACAGGCACAAGTTGTTACATGGCCTCCCTCTGAGCTGGAGTTAAAATGTCTGGGTGAAGTGACATAGCTGCAGATTAACCTATTTCCTATTCCTAGCTGTCCTGAAATGGTGAAGGCATTTCTACAATGGGGAGTGATAGGGAATTCTAGGATATTGACCCAGCACTGATTAAGGGAATGTGAACATGTCTGAACCTGCACAGTGTATGATTTGGAAGGGCTCTTGGAAGTTATGATACAATTACTGATTACAATGCTGCTTTTGTCCTCAGGATGTCTCAAAGTATGACAACCAACATGTACTTCTGAAGTAGTCATTTCTATACGCATTAGGTTTCTACAAAAAGAATGAGATAAATGACAGAATAGGATGCTGCCTATGGTCGAGGAGCAAATATTGGCAAAGACACTTGAACAGTCTTATCTAGAAGAAATGGCATTGCGTCAAACTGCGAGGATAGACAAGGGCTATGAAAGGTGGTACTTTGACATCCTTGGTACTGCTCTGAGGTGCTGATGCTGATTATGACTATGAGCACTAATCCTTAGACTGGTGCTTGGAGATATTCTTCTTACTCGAGGCATACGTAACTACCATTGAGTTATGTCCAATGCATACACGAGGTTCAATTCAGTATATACAGATTTGATAGCATTTCAACAGGGTTTAGAGATCATCCCTGCCTGCCCAAAGAGCTCCTTCAACTTGACCTGCTGGCAGCAGCATTCTAAATCAACTCTGAGAACTAATGACAACTGACAGCTTGCAACGTTAGCATGGAACAAGAGTCACATATACACCTGATTAGATAACCAAAGCAGATTTCCTTTGTTAAAGGACTTTATGGAACTGTGGAATGATACAGCATGAAACATTCACCCCTTGAATCTGTGCAGTCTTTTTGGAAGAGCTATCTAAATGGTCCCATTCCTTTGCTTTTCTCCCTACTTCTTTTCCCTACTAGTGAATCCACTGTGTGGTTTCCAAAGAAACCACATTTCCAGATGTTTTGAAGAGTTCAAAATCTTAAAACTTGAATTCAGGGTAACTATTGCAGAAGAGTTACTAAAAACGTACATCAATTTTCAGGTAAGTTGAATGCACAAATCTTGGAAACATCAACGTGGAATGAAAGAGAGGTGACTCAGGATTAGATCAGCTGAATATTCTTTTACTTTACCTCTGTAACTGACCTTCTCCACTTTTATGCTGTGGTTGGTAGTGACCAGACTGCTGGCACTAAGTGAGAAAGGGGTAAATATTCAAGCATAAGCACTCAATAGAAGGTTGTGTTCAAAGTGAGCAGGAGTCAGAGATCAGATTCCAATAGTAGAAACACATCGCACAATGCATGCACTCCTAGAATGCAGTGCAAGACTTAAATTCTAATAATGGAAATAAAGTGGAAGATTTATTGAATTCAACAGTCACTGTGCATGCAGATCCTTAAAAAGTGCTATATAATCTATCTAATCTAAAGTTCTTTGCATTCCATGAAGGAATTATTTTGAAGTTTTATCTGATAGGTGGAAAAATGTGCACAGTTGCATGTTCAGTTTTGCAAAAAGTAATGCTGTCTGGGAAGACTCCTTGACAACACAAAGTTCAAAAAAAAGCTCAGCACCATTCACAATTTACTCTGAAATTAAGTGTAACAAAACTGTTTTAATACATTTATTGTTAAAAATATCTATAAGACAGTAGTTAAATCCCTTACTCTATCCTTCAACAGTTTTGAACAAAAGTTTTACATAGATTTAGACAGTATGAACACAACGATAAAAATCTTCCCAAATTACAACTCAATTTCATCTCTTGCCGATGGTGCACTGTTGGAGTGCGATGATCACACAGATCTTTGATGATGTACTGGACAATCAGGAGTTGAGGGAGAGCACTGATTTTTGTAGGAACACGATGTGAATTTTATTTTGAGGTCTTCACAGGGCCGGGTGACAGGGAGCCATTTGTAATGCAGTGACTGAGTGGGAGGATCCATTTCCCAGCTGTAATTATTTACTAAGTATCCAACAGCTGTCTTCAAAAAGAAACAAAGAGAACTTCAGAAATTCAGAACAGGAAAAAAAATTACAACTTAAAACAAAATGTGCAGGCCTGGATTTAAGCAATCCTAGAGACTCAGCCTGCTCCCCATTCCACGTGAAGGTAAATTCACTCAATAGCTGGGCTTACGACAGGACCGTGCTATTGTAATTTATATTCAATGCTGATGTACGTGTGCAAGATAAAATCTCCAGCTTCTCTTTCATCCTCCCCTCCATCCCCTTTCCCAATCTCCCTCTTCTAAGCCCACCTTACCCCTACCCACTCCCATTTCCCCGTCCCCTCAGCTTCCAGGTTTGATTGCCCCCTCATTCCATTCCACCTTTTCTAGTACCTTCTACCCTTTACTGTGTCCTACTAACATCCTATTTCCCTCATCGCTGGTTTCTATTTCCACTCTGCCTTCCCCAATCTACTCCACCTACCCTCCCTCCCTCTCATCACCACCATGCCCTATACTCAAGTGTCAAAAGTCCCCCTTCATTCATTGTCCAATTAAACAATTTTGACTCCATGTTGATGTCAGAGGAGATTGATGTTGATATATTAATGTCATAGCACCTGCAGCTGTCACACACTAGATGTCACTTCTTGAAAAAAAGCAGATGCTAAATTATCTTAAAATGGTTGTAGTTTTTGAACTTTGACTACAGCCTACAACTGTTTAACCATAAAAATCACCCATATGGTTCATAAATATCCATTAGGGAAAGAAATCTATTGTCCATATATGAATTCCCATAGACAACAGCCCTTAACTGTGCCTATTCAATTGTATTCAGGAGGACTGAAAAATAAATGCCAATAATGACCATGTTCTGACAATGAATATTAAAAAACATACTTCCAATATGGTCTCAATTTTTTTTTATCTCCCTGCACTGAAATCTTTGCTGGAGTCTAGCCAAGACAATGGCTACTTTTTATTGCTCACTCCAAACTGCTGTGGAGATTATGGCAGAAAATAGAGCAAGAACCTGAAAACTGAAAAGTCACCTTTCATTCTACTCTATTATTATGAACACTTATTTGAGCTCCTCGCCCACTACTCCAGAAAATGGGCAGTATTTCCCTAGATATAGGTAGGGTAATAATCTGTTGGTGGACATGCATTAGGAAAATGTGAAATTGCTCCAGCCCCATTCCAAGATCACTACAATTTTTTTTAATGGAGTTCCTCCTTGTATTGGAAGTTCTTGAGGCATTAAAGATGGATTCAAAGGCTGGGGAAGAAATAAGTACATTATAAGTAACAAGGACTCTGTTAAAATCTGCAACAACAAGTTACAAGGATTATCAACTCTTGTCCCCAATGTCTGTGCATTTATCTCAATTCCGTACAGCCATAACAATATTATTTGACAACAAAGAGCTTCCTGCCTTTGGGACTGATCGGGAGAGTGTGGTACGCATTGGCCTGTGTAGGTACTCTTATGGTATTCCATCTAACACAAATCATGCACGATGTAGCAAATCTCAGTGCACAAAAGTTTAGTTAGTTTGTCAAAATTTCCTTTCACTTCCTTGAGAGAACAAACTAAAATAATGCACTTTTGCAGACTGGAGTCATGAGAAAAGGCAAGCAAAAAAATTTACAAGAGAAAGAAGAGAAAGCATTAAGTTAGGTTAAAAAAAACATCCAGGGGAATACTGGTCCTTTTGGGACAAAGCTCTGTGCAAACTGGCTGCCGCATTTCCTGCATTACCACAATGGCACTATGTTTATGATGCTACTCAGAGAGAAATACTTAGGAAAATCTAAAGTCATGAAAGACATTATACTTGACCTTCCATTCTTCCTGTAATTTGGGATTACTGTTTAAAGTTAGTTATATACCATTCATTCAGTATTTGGAGCCAGTGAGCAGAGAAACTTTTATCACTTCAGGAGAGAAATCTGGGTAAAATTCTATTTTGAGCAGATGGCACAAACTTTGAGTCACTGCTTCTGTTTTTGAAGTGAAGTTCATGAACACAACCAAATTAATATTCATGAACCCATGAGGACTAACTCTGGTATGTCAGTGTGGTTGGCACATTGCCGTTTTAATAAATCTGCTGCAGTTTGTATGTACATGTGGTATTCTCAAATGGGATAGCCAATGTGCCACATTGATTTATTGATTTTTAATTTTGTGAAATTTCTGACCAAATTACCTCAGTAATTGGTGCTGATCAATCACTATTTTAAGGGCTTGATTTAATATCTCATTCAAAAAGAAACATCCCTAATACATTGCCATCTCAACACTGCAGAGATGTTAGTCTCAATTATTTGGTTACGTCCCAGAAGTGGAGCCTGATGCCATGCCTTTATCTTAGTTGGGAGATAAAGGCATGGCATCAGGCTCCACTTCTGGGACTTGAGCCACAACTGACAGTACAATTCCATTTCCCAGATGCAATACAGCTGATTAATCCTCTGGCCATGACCCAGGGATATTGATTTAGAAAAGTGCTAACCTACTAAAAATAACTCCACAGTATCCTCGCAATGACAAAATGTATACTGGTTGCGTTTTATTTAAGGAATTGCTCTTTTAAACTCAAGTATAAACTTTCAGGCAGAGAAGATTTGCAAAATAGCATAATAAGTAGGCAGAACAATGAAATTTAAAGTAACATGCTGTGTGGAGGAATCATTGAATCTAAAATTGTTTACCCTTTAATTAAAAATGGGCAGTGACAAGTAACTTAAGGTACACTCAGAGCACTGCAAATAAGGGAAACCAAAATGAAGGAGTCATTCATTTCAACTAAGTTCATCCAACCAATCATTTACATTCTCCACTCCTTGCTGCCTCTTTGCCATCGCCCCTCCCATAAGATTCAGATGAAGTTTATTTTAAACATTTTATTGTAATATTCCTTTCAGTTGTCTCAACTTATTCACTCATATATCCTGTGAAAGCTTGAAGTATCCTTGCTGATGCCAGTTAGATTGTGGTGCTTTGACTATGCCGCATTTCAAATACTAATTTATAGTTACTGGCCACAGAGTATAATTAACATCTTGTCTTAGTCTATGCTGTAGCTATTCTACTTCACTTCAGATATCTTCTAAGCTCTAACTATATTTATACCATCCATAGTTTACTTAGAACATCTGCTTTTCTTTCTATCACTCTGCCCTTCCATGTTGAATTTCATCTGTCACACAACTGTCTATTAACATATTTGGCAAATGCTTTTTGAAAGTTTTTGGCTACTTTCTCCTTTTCAACATCTACATTCCACTCTGCTCCAGTTCTTCTAGTATCATTGGTGGCTGCTAGATCTTTGGGTAGTTAACACTTTGACTTCCAAATCTTAAATGTTGAATAGGAAAGCCATCCCAGCACCAGTCCCTAGGGCAATTAATTCAGTATTTGCTCTCCTTATTCCTTTGCACTAGAGTCCAGAAACTGCACAAGTCAATTTAAAGACAGCTGTTTGTTCAGGTCCCAGTCCACATTAACCAGTCTTATTTAAAATGCAGCCAAGTATTAATGGGCTTTCACTACCATCTTTATATGTTATAAAGAGAGGCTAGACAGTTTGGGCCTATATTCTGTGCCCCTGAGAAATTGGGAAAAATAATCCACAAGCTCTTTCCAAATTGGCCAGTGTGTATTTCCCCCCTCTTCCTGAAGTCTGGTAATAGCAGAGATTTCTATCTAAAGGATAACACGACTACTGGACCTAATGTTCTGCTGTCTATTTTGGTACATCCAAATTAAACTAGATGTTAAAAGTGGTTCACTTTAGTGAAATGAATGAGACTATAATCCTTTGCAGGTAACAAATTAAATGCAACAGATATACGAAGATCTGAGGATATAGATACTTAAACAGCGAAGAGTTACAACTCTAGTTGATTGGACAGGGTAATTAGATACAAAATTGAGTAAGTTTTCAATTTAAATAAAACGCAGGTAGGTTCTGCAATGAGTAGGAGATTTTTAGTGTCAAATCTGTGTTGGCAGTGAAGACCAAAACTTACTCTACGTTTGTAGAGTCTGAGAATGAGCAAGATTAAATAACAATTTAATGAGGATTGAGGGTCGCAGAGAGGCTTGCAAGTTTTGGAGGGCAAACCGAGAGTTTAAGAACAGGTCAGTCAGATGGTTGAAGGAGGAAATGGAACTTGGGGAAAGTTGACAACTGGCAATGGAAATTTTGTGTGCTGTGTATAAGTATCAACATAGACACGATGGGATCAATGATTTGTTTAAATTTCCTGTAGAATTACATGGAAATTATCAATTCCCAAGTTTTAAGAGTTTCTGAATCATGTGAATACCTGCCAAGCAATAATAAAGCCCTCTGAGCATATCATCAACATCTTTAGTGATAGCAGGAAGATACTGCATTTAAATTGGGATATTACAGAATGATAGAGGACTTTAGGGTGTCTCTGGAGGATGGTATCAATTCAGATAGGGGCCACGCATTATGTTAAGGCTTGTATTCAATGGTCATCACTCATATAACATGACAAAATCTTGCATGGAAAATTATATATCCCAATACTTCTATAGCTCTCTGTATGACATCCACAAATAATAAGCAGACTAGAGATCGTGTAAGAAAAAGTTCACCCAACTGCCCTTGTGTAAATCATTAAGTGAAATAGTCACTGCTTTGATGTTAAAATGAAAGCAGACATCACTTCCTTCAGATGCGGGCCTAACTAAGACACTGCAACCCAATGGCATGAACGTTGAATTCTCCAATTTTAGGTAACCTGCTCTTCCCTCTATCCCTTCTTTCCCCCTCTCTCCTCCTGATCTACCCAGTTCCTCCCACACTCATCCCATCACCCCCACCCATCCCCCTGTTTCTTTCCCCTCCTCCATCTGCCTACACATTCCTCCCACTGGGTCCTCTCCCTCTGTTCCCATCTGCCCACCTCACATCCCTTCTTTAGCGCCATGCTCCACCCTCCTTTCCTGTTAGACTCCATCATCTGCAGTCCTTTGTTGCCTCCACCTATCGCCTCCCAGCCTCTGTCGCTATTTCCACTCTTCCCTCCTCCATCTGCCTATCACCCCTCCTCACCTGGATCCACCTATCGCCTGTCAGCTCTTGCTCCACCCCTTCCCCTCACCTGTTTATACTGGCTATTTCCCCTCTATCTTTCAGTCCTGATGAAGGGTCTTGACTTGAAATGTCAGCTATCCATGTTCCTCCACAGATGCTGCCTGACACATTGAGTTCCTCCAGCAGTTTGTTTTTTGCATTAAACAAAAGAGCCTGTTAAAGTGATCAGGAATGCGAATCACACATCAGGAACTAAAAGTAGGCTACAAACGTAATCATAGCCGACTTTAATTTGTGCATAGAATGGGCTAATAAAATTAGTAATCAAACTGTGGAGGAAGAATGCCTGCAGTGTACATGATATTCTGGATGAATCTATCAAGGAACCAACTGGAGAGAAGGCCAGCCGAGACTGTATTGTGGAATAAAAAAGGATTAGTTTGCAATCTTGTCATGCGAGGCCCCTTGGGGGGGAGCAACCATAATCTGGTAGAGCTCTCCATTAAGATGCAAAGTGACATGGATAATTCTGAGACTAGGAACTAGAAACTAAAGAAAGGAACCTACAATGGTATGCAGCAAGAGCTGACTAATACAGAGACTGGGGAATATTACATGGGGTTGAAGGTAGATTGGCAATGGCAAACATTTAAGCAGCACCTTAATGAAAGGCAACAATTCTTCATTCCTGCCTGGCACAAAAATAAAACGGGAAGGGTGGCTCAACTATGGTTAACAACAGAAATTAGGGATAGTATTAGACTCAAGGAGGAGACATTTAATTGTCCTGAGAAAGCAGCAAACCCTGAGGATCAGGAACTGTTATCAGGGTTAATTAAGACAGGGAAATTAGGGAGAGAAATGGCAGACCAATTGAACAAATACTTCTGGGTCTGTCTTCAGAAAAGAGAATAAATAACCTCCCAGAGATGTTGGGGAACCCAGGGCCCAGTGAGAGGGAGGAACTGAAGGAAATCAGTACTAGGTGTTAGGGTAGCTTGATAAATCCACAGGAGCTGGTAGTCTGCATCCTAGAATACTTTAAGAAAGTAGCTCTAGAAATAGTGGATGCATCAATGGTCATCCAGCATCCTTTGGTTTCTGGATTGTAGGGTAGAAAATGTAACCCCATATTTAAAAAATGAAGGAGAGAAAACAGGGAACTTAAGGCTGATCAGTCTGACGTCCATAGTGGGAAAATGCTTCTGTTTATTATCAAAGATATAATAGTAAAGTAACTGGAAAACAGTGATGGGAACAGTCAAAGTCTGTATGGATTTATGAAAGAGAAATCATGCTCAACAAATAATTGGAATTTTTGGAACATGTAACCAGTAGAGAGAATGGGGGAGAACCAGTGGATGTGATATATTTGGACTTTCAGCAAGGTCCCACATAAAAGATTAGTGTGCAATATTAAAGTACATGAAATTGGGGGAAATATACTGACAAGGATAGAGAACTAGTTGGCAGACAAGAAACAAATCAAAAATAAACTGGTCTAAAGGAAGGCAGGGAGTGACTAGTGAGGGACTGCAGGTTTCAGTGCTTGGACCGCAGTTGTTCACAATATATATTAACAACTTAGATAAAAAATAACATCTTCATTCTGACGGCCTCCGGACAGGTTGAGTGAGTGGGCATATGCATGGCAGGTGTAGCATTATGTGGATAAATGCTGAGATCATATCATTAAATGTATTCACGATGGAGTTACAGTACATGTAAAGAGTTCAAGGGATATGGGGAGAAAGGAGGAACAGAGTTCTTATTGATTGGCCGACTCCTACTTTCTATGTATTCAGCCAGTCAAGTCTGTTCTGCCATTCAATGAGATCATGGCTGGCAGAGAGAGGATATTATAAAGGCAGGCTATCATGAAATTCACCACCTCCTTCACCAAAAAATGCAACAGTTTCTGGCCTTCTGACGAAAAGAGTTTGAAGATTAAAATCATAATCTATCTGGTAGCAGTAATCCCTGCCCTTCTGTGCACTTCAGACACATGGACCACCTACAGCAGGCACCACACATACTGTCTCTGCAAAATCCTCCAGGTTTACTGGCAGGATAAGGTGACCAACATCAGAGCCTTCTCCCAGACAACATTCCCAGTGTGGAAGATCCAATTACACTCAGCCAACTCTAATGGGTGGGCCACATTGTTACATGCCTGACCAGACAACAGGCATTCTACTCGGAGTTCATCACTGCAAGAGATTACCAGGAAGGCAGGAAAAATTTAACATTTTCAACAATCTGTGGGACTCACTGGCCCATGACTGCTTAAAATGGAAAAGTGCCATCCAGGATGACGCTGAGAATTTCAAGTCTCTTCATAAGGAGCAAACGGAAGGCTAATCCAAATAGCAGAAGATATGCACCTCCACGTACTTCCCACCCACTTACCTCATCAGTTCTGAGAAAGGATCTCTGACCTGAAACATTGATTTTGTTTCTCTTACCACAGATAGAGCATGACCTGCCAAGCATTTCCAGAATTTTCTCTTTGTGCCTCAATGTGCACTTCACGGCAGTGTTTGCAGATCCTGCATTGGAATCTTTAGACACCACAGAAATGGAGTGGAAGCAAATCATCCTTAACCCTGAGGAACTGCCTAAGGAGGGAGAGGCCGGTGGACAGAGGACATTGGTGAGAGGTTAAGGCGGCTTTTGGGCGATAGGATAGGGTATTAAAAGGAATCACCTTGAGCAGTGTTAAGGATGACTCACTGGTTAAAATATTGTGCTTACCTCTTACAGTGAGCACATCTGTATGGACGCGAGTTTCCAATAATAAACAATGGCAATCATAATGACATGAAAAAACATTTTAATTCCAGTCAATTGGTCTTGTGTGGCTGCTGTGCAGAATCTGAAGATTCAACACTTTCTCCTGCCATTAACATTAACCAAGGGTAATTTACAGAAGCCAATTAACCAACCAGCATGGATTTGGGATGTGGGAGGAAACAGGAGCATCTGAGGGAAACCTACACGGTCACAGGTAGAATATGCAAACTTCTCCAAATCCAGGCCACTGGAGTTGTGAGGCTGCAGCACTACCCACTGTGCATTGTTCTTTAGAGTTATACAAGATGGAAATGAGTCATTCGGCCCACTGAATCCATGCCAGCCATCAAACACTTATTTACACCAATCCTAGACTAATCCCAATTTATTCTCCACTCATTCCCATCAACCTTCCCCCAGATTCTACTGATCACCTACACACTAGGGGCAATTTACAGCGGTCAATTAACCTACCAACCCACACTGCTTTGGGATGTGTGAGGAAATGAGAGCACCCAGCAAAACCCAAGCAGTCAGAGGGAGAACATGCAAACCCCCCACACACTACGCCAAAAGGTCAGGTTTGAACTCTAGTCTCTAGAACAATAAAGGCAGACAAAAAATAAACAATTAAAATGTCAGCACTGAATGAAACACGATGATGCTGGAGGAACTCAGGATGCCAGGCAACATCCGTGGAGAAAAGCAGGCGGACAAAAGAGGGGAGGTGGGCTGGGCACAAGGTGGGGATAGATAGATGCAGGTAAGAGACAGTGATAGGCAGGTGCGGGGGAGGAGGGGAGAGCAGACCCACCGGGCGATGGGTCAAAGGTAAGAAGAGAAAAAAAAAACAGAAAAAAAAGAGGCTAGGAAAGGGAAGAGAAGAAGCATGGTTTGGGGGGGGGGGGGGGTGGGGTGCGGTTTGTGGGGAAGGGGGTGGGGATTACCTAAAGTGGGAGAATAAAGTGGGAAAAGGCATGAATATTGAATTCTCCCACTTTAAGTAATCCCCACCCCCCTTCCCCACAACCCCCCCCCACCATGCTTCTTTTCTTAGCCTTTCTTTCCTCTCTTTTTCCTCTTCTTACCTTTGACCCATCCCCCGGTGGATCTCCTCTCCCCTCCTCCCCCACACCTGCCTATCACTATCTCTTACCTGCATCTACCTATCGCCACCCTGTACCCACCCCGCCTTCCCCCTTTTGTCCACCTATCACTGCTCTGCTTTTCCCTCCTATATATTGGGCTTCCCCTTTTCCTATATTCAGTCCTGAAGAAGGGTCCTGACCCGAAACATTGACTACCTGCTTTTCTCTATGGATGCTACCTGGCCTGCTGAGTTCCTCCAGCATCATTGTGTTTCATCTAGATTCCAGCATCTGCAGTGTTTCCCTAAAATGTCAGCACTGTTTAAGAATGGGTCAGCTTCCTCAGACATTGTTACCTCTTGGCTTGCTTCTACTTGAGAAAGCTTAATGAACATTTAAGTTTGTGAGGAATAGGGGAACATAAAATAAATATCTGGAGGATATATCTTTGGATACTAAGCTTGCATTTCAAACTGTAGAACATATGAAAGACATAGTCTATTGCATTAAGGCTCTTTCAGTACTTCACAACGAAGAGAGAACTGGTGAGTAAAAACATATGTTTCCACTCAAAATAAATGGAGTGCTTCTGGGGGTAAATCAGGCAACTTTGAAAATTATGTCAATACAAATCAATAGTCACTATAACTCCTTGGCCAGTATAAGTAACTGATTGTAATGTGGTACAAACTGCATTATGGAAACAGTAAAAGACTGATTTTGAGGTCTGCACAAAATTTCATACATATTCTTCAAAGAATGCCTAATCATAGATTAAAAGGCAATTCACCATTCTTAAAATATTTTGTTTTGCACACTTCGAAAATAGCAGAAGTACCTTTTGCAGTCAAATGCTGGTATTCATCACATCAGTCTAAAACATTACATACTACTTCCATGTACAATTTCTGTCATGCACTTAAACAATAACTATTTGTATATAGCAAGATCCTGCATTTTTATATTGTCAGTGAAGGCTGGGCAGGGAGGTTATTGGTTGACAGTGAAATGTTAGCTAGACACCAAGAGAACTCCCTCCTCCTCTTCCTGGAATTTTTAATAACCATAGGAAGACACAAAAAGAATTCCAGTTTATGGAACTTCATCTGAAGGAGTGTAGTGCAAACAATGAAGTATTCTTTAATGATTGGAGCATAACCTAAATCACGAGTGGTCCTATAGTGGGACATGAACCCATGGCTGTTAATTCAACAGCAAGTGCGCGACTAACCAAACCAAGACGTACTTAAGAAACCTTTGAGAAGAACTTAGAATAGTGAGATTTTGTAGTTTGCTGACCATCTTGCATCCTCCTTACAACAAATGAAAAGTATGGTATGTGGGAAGATTCATGAGTGCATTTTTCCTCACAGTTTACTGCAGTTTATATAATCTGAATACCTTTAGTATCAAGTTGTTCAAGCCAATACCAATGCAGTTTCTAGAGCCATTTCCAAAGCAGCACAAGAGTGTTTCTTGGCCAGCGTTTCTGCAAAATAAGATTACAATTATTAACTCTGTGTTTTAGTAAAACTTAATTTCACTTTCAACTTTAGCTTGCCAAACCATTAGTACAGTTTGGGAGTACTCAAGAATAAAAGTTAATCTCCTGTTCCAAGAAACCGTGGGAAAGATCACAGGAAATTTAAAATGGAAATGGGGGTGGGAGTGCAAATAAAATGGATAATCAACCAATACTGGAAGTATGAGATTGGTGCTGATGAATGCAGGATGTCAAGTGATAAAACCTTGCACAATACACTAAATCACAGATGGAAAGAATATTTCAGCATTGCGAATCACTTAACTCTCAGAACAGATCATATATGATAATAATACGCTAAAAAGCCCTTGTGTTAATCTGGGAGTATTATTGACAGTGACAAATATGGACTCAAAAGTTTGGATAATAGATCTCTGAATTATTAACATCCACCAGTGATGGTGGGTGGTTGGCAAAGGTCTTCATCAGGGCTGAACTGGAAAAATTTAACTCCATCGTATTAGTCTTTATTACTATTTTAATTATTAGTACTTGTAGTAATATAGCACACGGCAAACATACAAATTAGGAGCAGGAGCAGGTCACTTGGCCATTCAAGCCTGCTTCATTTAAGAAGACTATGGCTGATTTCATTGCAATACCAACTCCAGTCTGCCTGTGCACTTCCCTTGACCTCAAGAAGCCTTAAGCACAAGTCAAACACTTTTAATGTTTTATCAGTGCTGTAAAGAAAGGAAATGCACATAATTTCCACACAACTTCCCAAAAACATCACTGATAAAGGTCTCAATCGTCTAATTTTTAGTGGCTGGTTGAGGGATAATAGCCAGATTTTCAAAATCATGGAGCGGCCCTTCTCATGCTCACCTGAGTGGGTGGGTGGTTTGAACATCTCCTTAGAGAGGCAACAATTCAGACTGCAGCACCCCTCTATTCTGCACTGCATGGTCACCTTAGAGTTTGTGCTCGAGTCTCTGGAGAACTCGAGAACTCACACTGGTCTCAAATGTACAAGATATTCCACGTTATTTTATGATTGTTTATTTTTAAACAAAGTAAATGTTGAACAATATTAATTAACCACCTACCAAAATTGGGAGTAAGAACAATTTCAAAAACAAAATTGTGGCTAATTTGCAGACAAGGACAAAATTGACAAAAATACTTATTTTTTATTAATTGTAATAAATTGCAAAAGATAGTAACTTCTTGGTGTTGGAGGGGAATCAAAGGTGAATTACATAAACATTTTTTATACTTTAAGAAAATTCATTTGAATCACACCACTAAATGTCTGGAGTGTTTTACCTTAGTAACTATTTTTTTGAACACTTATCTCTTGGTGCACAGCAGATCATTGTGCTAATGAAGGAATGTGACTGGTTTGGTTACAGAGTTCATGCTGAAGAATCAGGAAAGCTTGGGCTCTGGGATTGGTTGAGCAAATGGCAAGAGATTCTGGAGCAGCAGAAAGGAAGGCCAAAGAATCAAAGAGCAGGAGCAAGTCAGCTAATCAGGCCCATCACAATTTAATTTCTGATTTTTCTTTCCTTAATAATTAAATCAGTTTTAGTTGCATCCTTCATGAACTCAATCAGATTTTTTTTCCACAATTAATTAAATACTTTCAAAGGGTAATTAGCATTATAATATATGTAAATCTAAAGGTCCTCCCCAGTTTATGAGTGTCCCACTTATGTACAGCCCGTACATACGAATGGCAGACCGGCAGGGTGGAGCTACCGGTTGCTGTGGAGCTGCAGGGATCTCTTGTCACGTGGGATCTTGGCTCACGACAGCATTTCCGACTTGCTAAGTGTTTGGGTTACGAACAGTTCACAGGAATGGAACCTTGCCGTAACCTAGGGAGGATCTGAACATCAATCTGTGCTCACTAAGTTCCCACAAACAATTAAATAGGTAACCAAATATTGGTTTACGGATGAATATTGGTTATGCCATCGGACAGAATCCGTCACTCCTCTTCAAATAAAGCAATGGGCTCATTTACATCTGAGAAGACAGACAGGACCTCTGTCCAACATGTCATTGCAGATGATATGAAGATTGGTGGTACTGAGGATAGCGTAGAAGACTGGCAAAGGATACAGCGGGATATAGATCAATTGCAGATATGGGCAGCAAAATGGCAGATGGAGTTCAATCTGGCCAAATGTAAAGCGTTGCACCTTGGGAGATCAAATGTAAATCTAATGGCAAGACTCTTAACAGTGTTGATGAGCAGAGGGATCTTGGGGTCCAAGTTCATAGCTCCCTGAAAGTGGCTGCACAGGTTGATAGGGTAGTAACAAAGGCATATGGCATGCTTGCCTTCATTAGTTGAGGCATTGAGTTCAAGAGTCAGGAAGCTATGCTGCAGCTTTATAAAACTTTAGTTAGGCCGCATCTGGAGTACTGCATTCAGTTCTGGTTGCCCCATTATAGGAAGGATGTCGAGGCTTTGGAGAGGGTGCAGAAGAGGTTTACCAAGATGCTGCCTGGATTAGAGGGCATGTGCTATGAGGATAGGTTGAACAAAATGGGTTGTTTTCTCTGGAGTGGCGGAGGCTGAGGGGAGATCTGAGAGGAGGTTAGTAAGATTTTGAGAGGCATGGATAGAATAGACAGGCAGGTGTCTAAGGTGAGAGGGGGAAAGTTCAAAGGAGGTGTGCGGGGCAAGTTTTTTTTACTCAGAGAGTGGTGGGTGCCTGGAATGCGCTGCCTGGGGTGGTAGTGGAGGCAAATACGATAGAGGCTTTCAAGAAGCTCTTAGATAGGCATGAATGTGAGGAAAATAGTAGGATATTGGGCATTTTATTACTCATGTAATTGGTTCGGCACAACATTGTGGGCCAAAGGGCCCGTTACTGTGCTGTACTGTACTGTTCTATGTTCTATCTCCACACAGAGAAGATTAGTGCTCACACAGCAAGATGGAAGGTGACACAAGGGACTGCAGATGCATGATTCTGGAGCAACAAACGATCTGCCGGAGGAACTCAATGGGTCAAGCAGCATCTGTGGGAGCAGATGGAAGGTGACAATCACATGCTTTCTTACATAGCAATGAGTTCTACGCACTGCTCCTCTCCCACTCCATTTCATCAGTTTGGAAGATGAATGCTTTATAACAGCAAAGCCACAACATGCAGAGGAAATTAAGGGGCTAGAATTGGAATTGGAATTGAAGCAGGGAAAGGTTAAATATGTCTGCACATATCCCCGCCAGCTGATCAGCACAAATTGAAATTGGAATTCAACCAGGCCAACCTCAAGAGTGTGTTACCAAAGTACTACCAGCACATCTCCTGTCCCACCAGGGCCCCTACCACCCTTGACCATTGATATACAACCAAAGGTGCCTTTCGAGCCACCCCTCGCCCTCACTTTGGTAAATTGGACCACCAGGCTGTGCTCCTCCTCCCTGCATACAAACAGAAACTGAAACGGGAGGATCCAGTACAGAGAGTCATGCAGTGCTGGTCTGAGGAAACAGATGAGTTTCTATGCGACTGCTTTGAGTCAATGGACTGGACCATTTTCAAAGACTCAGCTGCCAGCCTAGATGAGTATATCACCACCATCACAGACTTCATCAACAAGTGTGTTGAGGACTGTGTACCAAAGAGGAGAATACGGGTGTTCCCAGAACGGAAACCATGATTGAATCGGGAGATCCACTCCTTACTGAAGTCGAGGACTGCTGCACACAAATCTGGTGATCCTGACCTGTACAAGAAATTGAGATATGACCTCCAGAAAGCTAATCAGGAATGCCAAGAGACAATACCGGTTCAAAATAGAGTCCCAGACCAGCCGTCAGTTATGGCAGGGCTTACACGCTATAATGGGCTACAAAATGAAGTCGAGCTGCATAGTCAACAACAGCACATCCCTTCCTGGTGATCTTAATGCATTCTATGTGCGTTTTGAACAGAAGGGAAGTGGATTGTCACCACCCACCCTGACAGCCTCCGATGCAACTGAACTCATGGTCACCATCGAGGACGTAAGATCAGTCTTCCGGAGGGTGAACTCGAGGAAAGCACCTGACTCAGATGGTGTCCTTGGCCGTGTGCTCAAATCTTGTGCTGATCAGCTGGCAGGGGTATTTGCGGACATACTTAACCTCTCCCTGCTTCAATCTCAGATTCCCACCTGTTTTAAGAAGACCACTATCATCCCGGTACTGAAGAAAAACAAGGTAACATGCCTTAATGACTATCGACCGGTGGCTCTGGCATCCACCATCATGAAGTACTTTGAGAGGCTGGTCATGGCACACATCAACTCCAGCCTCCCAGACAACCTCGACCCACTGCAATTCACCTAATGCTGTAACAGGTCTACAGTGGATGCCATCTCCCTGGCCCTACACTCAGCTCTGGAGCATCTGGACAGGAAAGACACCTATGTTAGACTATTGTTTAGTGACTACAGCTCTGCCTTCAATATGATAATTCCAAGCAAACTCATCACCAAACTACGAGACCTGGGACTCAGCACCTCCCTCTGTAACTGGATCCTTGACATTCTGACCAACAGACCGCAATCAGTAAGGATAGACAGCAACACCTCCAGCACGATTATTCTCAACACCAATGCCCCAACAAGGCTGCTTCCTCAGCCCTCTACTCTACTCCCTACATACTCATGACTGCGTGTCCAGATTCTGCTCTAACTCCATCTACAAGTTTGCAGATGATACCACCTAGTAGGCCGTATCTCAAATAATGGAGTACAGGAAGAAGACAGAGAGCTTAGTGATATGGTGTCATGGTAACAACCTTTCCCTCTATGTCAGCAAAACAAAAGAGCTGGTCACTGACTTCAGGAAAGGGGGCAGTGTACATGCATCTGTCTACATCAACGGTACTGAGGTCGAGAGGGTTGAGAGCTTCAAGTTCCTGGGAGTGAACATCACCAATAGCCTGTCCTGGTCCAACCACATAGATGCCACAACCAAGAAAGCTCACCAGTTCCTCTACTTCCTCAGGAGGCTAAAGAAATTTGGCATGTCCCCCTTGACACTCACCAATTTTTACCGATGCACCATAGAAAGCATCCTATCTGGATGCATCACGGCTTGGTATGGCAACTGCTGTGCCCAAGACTGCAAGAAACTGCAGAGAGTTGTGGACATAGCCCAGTGTGTCACAGAAACCAGCCTCCCCTCCATGGACTCTGTCTATGCCTCTTGCTGCCTTGGAAGCAGCCAGCATAAAATCAAAGACCCCACCCACCCAGGTCATTCTCTCTTCTCTCCTCTCCCATCAGGTAGAAGATACAGGAGCTTGAGGGCACATTCCACCAGGCTCAAGGACAGTTTCTATCCCACTGTGATACGACTATTGAATGGCTCCCTTACACGATGAGAGGGACTCTTGACCTCACAATCTACCTTGTTATGACCATGCACCTTATTGTCTACCTGCAATGCACTTCCCTGTAGCTGTGACACTTTACTCTGTATTCTGTTATTACCTGTACTACCTCAATGCACTCTGTACTAACTCAATGTATCTGCACTGTGTAATGAATTGATCTGTATGAACAGTATGCAAGACAATTTTTTCACTGTACCTCGGTACAAGTGACAATAATACACCAATACCAATAAATACGTGCTAATTGCATCCAATAGCAAAAAACCTGCAGATGCTGGGAATCTGAAATAAAAAGAGAAAATGCTGGAAATGTTAAGTGGGTCAGTGTGGAGAGTTAGAGAGAATAGTTTCATCAGAACAAGCATTTCAAATTGCATCCTGCTATCTGCAATTTCTCACTGTTCTGCAAGGAGGAAGTGAATGATTAATCAACAACCTACTCCAGTACAATGCGATTAAGCCTTAAGACTATCCATTCTGAAAGTCGAATGATAAATGATAGGGTTGCTACTGTTTTGTATCACTTACAAGTAAAAGATCAGTCATTTAGCCATTTTCAGCAATTGCTACTTCCAATTGCCACTCATTTGCTGCAAATATAAGTGATTCAATAAACACCATCATGACAGTTAATAGGGAATATGTGTCAAACCCCAGGGAAAATTTTGTTCACATTTTTGGCAATGGCTTCTTTGCCATTAACCAAAAAAAACTTTTATAACCCTCACTTCCAAACAGTGCTCTGATTACCAATATTTCCAAACAAACCAGGACAGAGCTAGCAATAACATGAATATTTTGGTAAACTAATATTGTTTTGACATATAAAAGTAATTTGAAACTGTACAAACTGCACAAATTACAGCATGATGCCCAGAACAGGAGTTCCTGCATTGAAAATACCTGGAAATAGATTGTACACTCTAATGTGTTAGGGACTTGAACCAACCATAAAACTCATCTACTAATATTGGGGGGGGGGGGGGGGGGGGGGGGGAGTGGGTGAAAGCAAGAAATACAGGGCAGGAGCCGAAGCAGCAGCAGAGAACAAGAGAGGTTTAGTGTGGTACATAAACACTAACCAAGGGGAAGATGTCAATTTTTGTGTGTAAATTCCATGCAATATGTGCATGATTCTAAATAAAATGTCTCTTATTGGGCACAATTTATACGTTTAAAGTGCATGGTGGATCACAACATTTCATTTTAGGTTAGTCCCAAGTTACCAATGCAACATTGTAAGGATAAGCAAACCAGTGTCAATGTCCTCTCCCAAGCCAACATCACCTAGATTGAGGCCCTAGTTACTCTCAACTGGCTGTTGGCTAAGTTGGGCAGACCACATCATTCACACGCCTATCTCTAGACTCCAAAACAGACAATCTATTCTGAGCACTGTTGTGGGAGCAGATTACTGGGCAGACAATGAAACAGATTCAAGGATATGCTCAAAGATTCTTCGATGAATTGCAATTTCCCCACTGACTCCTGGAAACTTTTGACCCACAACTACTCAAAATGGAACACTTGGGATGGCATTGAGAACTCAAGGCCCTGCATCGGATGGACACAAGTGAGGGGAAGAGTGCACCATCTCATAGCTACCCAGGTGTCAGCCCCATTCGACACCACCTTCTGTGGAAGTGTCTGCAGTTTCTTCATTAGCCACCTCAGAGCCCATAAAACTAGAATGGAAGCAAGTCATCTTCAATCCTGAGTGACTGCCAGCATAAACAGCAATTAGTTTATACATTACGATCATTAGTCACTCACCACCGAGAAGGTGTGAGAGAGTCATGGAGGAAATTAAAATTGCAGCAGGGTTGTGCCAGGTACGGGCTTCACTGACAAGCAAAAGTTAGGGTTGTGCTAATGGAATTCAGTCCAAGATACCACATTAACCTACAACTACACATTGCTGTCCAGAGAGGGAGAGATATACCACTGGGGCAAAAATAGAATTTTATCACCAAAGATTTTTTCTAAAATTATTTAAACTCTTTGTGCATTCTTCCAATTATTAATTCAGTCCTTTGAATTATTTGCTCAGTAATAGATGATTCATTGATCTCTTAGATTTATCATAAAAATTCAACAGGCTCACCAGTATGCTTCAAGGGAAAAAGTTGTTCCTACTTGATTGACCTGTAATGCCTCCTATTTCACACTAATGCAGAGGATTCTTAGCTGCACTCAGAAGTGGGCTACCAAGCCACTCAACTGTATCAACCACTACAAGGAGTTTACAATAATTGAAGTATGGCTTTACCATCATCTACTTAAGGTAACCAGGAATGGGCAAGAAATGCCAGTTTAACCTCAACACCCATATCATTAGAATGTTAAGTACATAATTTAAGTTGACCTTCCAATGTAGTACCTCTTTATGAGATACCATTATTTAGCTGAGACTTTAGACCAATACTCCATCTGCTCATTCAATAGACATCAGTGATCTCATGCTAGAAGTGGAAGGAGTGGTGGTTCTCCACACTGTTCCTGGCCACTACTCATCCCTCAACCAACATCTAGAAAGTGGATTGATTGGTCATCACCTCTCTGCCATTTGTAGGACCTTGTTATGTGGAAATTGGCTGTCAGTATTTTCTATGTTACACAAGTGATTACAAACTCAAGGTTAGTGAAAAGTCCTCTTTCATTCATCAGGATGAATTATGGATCAGGATTAGCTTTGTCCTAAATCATCAGATTCACACTTTCTGATACTTTAATAAGCTCTCCATATGACAGTACCATGCAGCCAGATAAATTTAACCACATTCGTGGATCAAGACCTGGTGCAGGCCCCTATCGACATTTAAAAATCCATAATTCAAACAATTTCTAGATTTCCCAAAATACTGTACCACCATTAAACTGCTTTAGAAGAGGAGCCACTGTTATAGTATAAAATGCACAACAGTCCAGTGGGCAGCAGTGGTTGGGGAGTGGGTGAAGGTTGCCGAGTGAAAACAGCAATGTAGATACATGTTCAAGTCACCAGTTGAGGGTTAAATATTGGCCAGGACACAAGAAGAACAGCTTCCGTACTCTTCAACTGATCAGAAATGCAGCATGTTCTGCTTCACTGCAGTCCAATGTAACAGAATGGCAAAACACAACTTTCTTAGGAGGTTAAGGAGGTTAAGGAGGTTCAGCTTGTCACCAAACACTCTAACAACTTCTACAGATGCACTGCTGAAAGTATCCTGACTGGCTGCATCATGGTCTGGTACAGTGATTTGAATGCACAGGGATGCAAGAAGCTGCAGAGAGTAGTGGACTCTGTCCAATACATCACGGGCACAACCACCCGGGCCATGCCATTTTTTCACAACTACCATTGGGCAGGAGGTACAGAAGCCTGAAGTCCCACACCACCAGGTTCAAGAACAGCTACTTCCCTTTTACCATTTGGTTCCTGAACCAACTATCAAAACCCTAATCACTACAGCTTAGCAACACTATTACTGCTTTGCACTAAAATGGATGTTTTTTTGTTCTAATTGTGTTCTTTTTTGTTACAATTGTGTATAATTTATGTTTATGTTTTTCTTGTGAGTGCTGCTGTGCCTGTGATGCTGCTGCAGATAAGTTTTCCATTGCATTTGTACATACATGTACTTGTGCATATGACAATAAACTTGACTTTGATTTTGAAATAACACTTCTCCACCCTGTATCCTCTATATCTCTCCATCACTTCTAATACAGAGTTAATTGTCATTTGCTGCAGGGTGCCAGATCCTGTGTTAGACTAGTGCAAGTACTCTGACTCTCAGTCCACCCAGGTCTCTCCTCCAAATCTCTTTCTCCTAGCAAAACCAGATGGAACCTGAAAGACTTCCATGCTCATTACAGTCTCTCCAACAGTAATGTGCTGTTACGTCACCAGTATTCAAACAATAAAATACAGACTCTTTTCCTTGCAGAATTCCTTGCTGTATCTATTGCTGTTGATTTAGAAAGGAACTCTTCTCATGAATTAAATAATGATGGAAAGCTTTATCAGCATAGCACACTGCTCTATCCTCCCAGGAAGCTATGACTCACATCTGAGTCATACTTAGTCAAGCTGCAACCTTCAACTTCCTGTGCAAAGCATCTGTTCGACCTAACCAAAAGATTAGAGAAGCTTTACTGTAAATCAGGGATGAGCAGAATTAATTGATGCTGTGCACTTAAAAAGTAGAATGCCTCTTGATCCCTGATTATTCACCAATACAATGATCAAATACTATCTATCATCTTTGTGCATAAAAGGCAGTTTTCCCTAAAATATGGCACATAAAATAATGTCGTAAGTTAATAAACCTGATTTCCTTTAAAAAAAACTGATAACTTATGTCCTGCAAGACCAGAAATGGGGTTTGACGCTGTTACTAACTCAAATGTAAGAATGATACAAATAGTTTCTCTTGAATAAAAAGAAAATGCTAGAAATACAAGTCAGGTAGCAACTGTGGAGAGGGAGAGGGAGAGGGAGAGGGTCAACCACCTAAACAGTAGGTAGATACCTTGTCACAAATTTCAGTTGTTCAATGGCTGTGATAGCTCGGAAGAGTGGAGAGATTAATAACACAAGTAGTAATGTGCAAGGCAGATGGCAGGAATGAAAAAAAAAGTTTAAAAGAGTGGTAAATGGGAGCAGAAGAAACATAAACAGCATCACCAGGGAGACTTGGAGGTGCAGGTACACAGCTCCTTGAAATTGGGACACAGGTAGACAGGGTGGCGAAGGCAGCATTTGGCACATTTGCCTTCATCCATCAGAATATTGAGCATAGGAGTTGGGACATCATGTTACAGCTGTACAAGACATTGGTGAGGCCACATTTCGAGTACTGCATACAGTTCCGGTTGCCCTGCTATAAGAAGTATGTTATTAAATTGGAAAGGGTGCAAAAAAGATTTACGAGGATGTTACCAGGACTAGAGGGCTTAAGTTATAAGGAGAGGCTGGATAGACTGGGACCTTTTTTTCCACTGGAGCAAAGGAGGCTGAGGGGTGACCTTACAGAGGTTTATAAAATCATGAGGGGCATACCGTAGATAAGGTGAATAGCCAAAGTCTTTTCTCCAAGACAGGGGATTCCAAAGCTAGAGGGCATAGGTTTAAATTGAGAGGGGAAAGATTTAAAAAGGGACCTGAGGGGCAACTTTTTCCAGAGGGTGGTGACTATATGTGAACAGCAAGCAGGTGGTAAAAGTTGAAGTGAATCCAATTAGAGAACAAGAAAATATTCTATGTATAGTGAAGGTGGGCATGGCTGAAATAATGAGTATTTTATATCAGCCTTTATCAAGGAAGAGGATAATGCTAGTATCACAGTAAAAGCCGTGGCAGGAGAGACAATGGATGAAGAGAGACTAAAGTTTGTCTTATGGTTAAAATAATCAAGTTGCCTGGTTGAAATGGGTTGTATCCTAGCTTGCTGAGAGAAATCAGGGTGGAGATTGCAAAAGCTCTTGGCAAAATCTTCTCTGGATACAGAGAGATATCAGAACACCAGAGAATGGCAAATGTGACATCGTTGTTCAGAAAGGTGTGCAAGGACATGCCTGTCAATTACAGGTTTGTCAATATAACTGCTATGGTGGGGGTTAGAAACAAAAGTAACTATGGACAATTGGAGAAGTCTGAGTTAATAAAGGAGAACGTGCACAGATTCATGAAAGACAAACCATGTTCAATTAACCTGATTGAACTCTTTGATGAAATAACAGAGAAGGGAACCTCATTGAGGTGTACTAAATTACAAGAGCCAAAAATAAAGTAAATAGTGAGTAGAGGATTTAATGGGTTTTTATACATGCAGAGGATGGTTGAGATCTGGAACACACTGAGTTGAGGCAGGCACTCCAACAGCATTTGAAAAGTATCTAGACAAGCATTTGAATCACCATGGCATAGAAGGTCTATGAAATAAAAGCTTCAAGATTTGCAGTTGACTAACTTTGGAGATGTGATAAGCTGTGAGGGGAGAGCAATAGACTAGAAGAGGTTATGTGATTGGCAGGCTGAATAGGCATATAGCAGGTGAAATTTAACAGAGAAATGTGAAGAAATACACTTTGCCAAGAAGAGTGAGAACAGACAGTACAAGCTAAAAAGCATAGTTTTGAAAAGGTGAAGAAAGCAAAGGACTGGGTATGTACATGCATAAATCCTTGCAGGTGCTGGAACATGGTGAGACTGTCTAGTAAAGTATATTGGATCCTAAATTTCTAAAGAGGAAGCACTGAGTACAAAAGCTGGGAACTGATTTTGAATCTTTATAAAACATTCTTTAGGCCACAACTGGAGCATTGTTTCCAATGATGATAACCATGCTTTAGGAAAAATGCAAAGGTTCTAGTGGATGCAGAAAAAAAAATTACAGGAACAGTTCCAGGGATTAGGATTCCAATTACAAGGTTAGACTCGAAGCAAAGAAGATTGAGAGGAGATTTACTAGACTATGATGACTTTGGATGCGGTAAACAGAGGGGAAGTGTTCTCATTTACTGTTTGTTCAATGAGCACAAATTTAAAGTGAAGGGCAAAAGACAGAGGAAATATGAAAGAAGATATTTTAAAAGATGGGAATGATGATTTTTAACTCACTGTCTGTGAGGATGATGGAAAAATAATCAATCATGGTTTTCAAAAATAATTAACGGATACATGAAGAGAACATGGGAAAGAACTGAATAGACTACTCTACAGAGATGGATTGAATGGGCCAAGAGGTCTCCTTGCGTTACATAACCATTCTATATTTCTTTGCCCTTGCTATTAAATACAAATTAACTGACCATTCACACAATTCTGGAGCCCTGTATCCAACAATTCACAATATACTGAGTAAAGTTGTAGTTTCCCTTTATCTTGCTCAAAAATGATTCTTTGAGCCTGAAATCATGAGATCTAGCTTTCGACTCTCAAACCAGTGGAAGCAGCCCCAACATCTACAGTATCTTGTTGAGGACTCAATAATATTGAACAATTCAATTGGTTCATCTCTTGTTATAAACCTCACATCCAGAAGAATGGGCTTGTACATCTGTTATAAAACCTCACATCCAGAAGAATGGGCTTGTACATCTGTTATAAACCTCACATCCAGAAGAATGGGCTTGTACAGTCTCTAGGACTGCCTTTTGATTCTAGTTGTAAATGTAACGAACCTTCACTCTATTCCTTCTACAACAAGAATATTCTTTAATTAAGGAGACCAGAACCATTCACAGTACTCTGTGTGTACTCACCAAACCCTATATAATTGCAGCAAGTCTACATCATCACAAAATTAGGTTCAACGGCATTTTTTGGGTGCCTGCGATGAGGTATTATTTGCAAAACACTGCTTGCAGACTTGATGTTATGGAGGGCAGAGGAGATGGTATAGTTAATGAGCATCATTATACAGAATTTTTAAAAAATTGAAGACACTAGGGAATATTAAAGAAAGTATATCAATTGCATCCAAAAACATGCAAGTTACCTGTAATATGGCTATCTCCTTGCTGGCCACTTCTCTTAACTGAACCCAGCTGACTGCAGTTGGGATGACAGCAGCTATCAACTACGCAGAAATTCAGGAAAATAAAAGCTGGAAATTAAATGTGGAACTGACAATTTTTTTTAAAAAAGAGAGAAATACAAAACTTAATTTCAATAATCTTTGCACATACTTTTATGTAGTTTAATCTCATTCTATTTTCTTCCTCTATAAATTTCCTGTTCAGCAATTGTTGATGTTTGAAATGCTCCCAAATATTCTGACTTAACTGCTCTTTTTGGTAACAATGTAAGATGCTCCTTTTAACTTAATAAACTTCTTATGCTTGCTATTGAGGTACCGTGTTCCCAGGGGACTGCAGTTCCTAGAACTTTTGTATCGTTTTATTGGAAAAGCGTATAAAGCAGAATTGAGTTAAATTTTTTTCAGAAGATTGGATGGGAAAGCACTCACAGATGTATATTTTTTGTTTCATGAGAGATGACAGCAGAACAAAAAAATTTTTTTAGAATTCCTTCCCCCACACCTTTGTGCCATCAAAACAAAATAGATTTGAAAGTTGCCTTGATGACCCAAAGGTGATAATCTGTCACTGATTCAAAGACATCAGTGGTCATATTCCATCTAACTTAACCAGGACGATGGCAGAAAGCCATCATCTTCCACACCCATGACACAGTCTGGAAGCACAGGCTCATGCTCAGCTACTGTGGACATTAAGTAATTACAAAGTGAGAACTCACCTGGAAACCAACCAGCCTTTGAAATGGACTCTCCCAAGGAAGCATCTACTATCCAGCACTCTTCAATATCTATACAATCAATATGCCAGACATAATAACAAATAAATTTGCTTGTGCTGACACCATGAGACCTGTGGCAGAGGCAGAAATCTTCATCTCTTTGATGGCAGATCTAACTGCAATGGTTGAATGCTTCTAAAAATGGAGGCAGGGATTAAACCCAGCAAAATCCATGGTTACTACATTCCACCTCTCAACCAGGTGACAACAATGTTCTACATTAATTTCTGTGGAGGGAAAATTTACCATGAACTGACACCAACACCTTGGAGTTATTATTCACAGATCACATATTCTGTAGCCACGACCTTCTAAGGACAAAAACAAAGATTAACATTATAGACAAACTCACAGGCGGCAACAGAGGTGAAACGCAGGGGTACCTTAGACCTTCACTTCACTTGTGTATTTTTCCAAGTGCTACTCTCTAGTTTGGCTGGGAAGCTGCCATACAAAATTCATTAATACAATACAGGTAGTAACTGGAACTTTAAAGCTGACCGAATTCAATGGCTGTCAGTGCTGTTGAGTATACCCCCTTCTCAGAGAGATTGTACTGAACTGGACCTGGACCAGCAGTATGTTGGGATCTCTCTGTCACATCCCCCCATCTCACTACATGATTTCAAGTTACATCTTCTGGTCCAATACCTTTGCTTCATCAATCTCAACAGTGATAGCAAATAGAATAAAGCTTCAACCAAAATCATGATCAAATCTAGGAACTAACTAAGACCTAATAACAAGGATCTATCTGGGTTTCACCAGCCTCAAATTATGTGGATGGCTCTAAGTAGGATCTGAATGGAACTCAGATGATGGGGGTCACCTAATGCATGAGTGGGAGATCAAACTCTCTTCCTTCTGCAATAATCCATCCAAACAATGGTCCTTATCACCACATTCTGCCCTCAACAGAAATCTAAGCAGATTAACTTTAAAATAAACACGCTGAAAAATCTTATAGACCTCAAACTTCTCAGTGTTCCCCTGGCCATATGCTAGATTAAGACTAATCCAGTAATACAATCCACATACAATGAAAGAGGGATTTTCATCCTATACTCTTGATTTTATCAGATACAACTGGAATCACTATCAAACCCATGTTGTCAAACATGAGAAAGGCTTTTTCCAACAGTGATATGTTGCAATAATAAGCGGGACAGTGTCACAGCACCATGAGATAACATGTTAAAATTCCTGCTCTTCACCCTGAACTGCCCGTATAATCCCATATTACTGAAAAAAGCCTTCCAGGCAACTAGGCTCACCTTGGTGAATACACTGTAACTGTATTGCCACCTAGCCACTGAAATAATAAGTCAGCTATGACATCAGTTAGTAGGCTGAGGTAATAAAATACAATATTCTTAATTCTTCCCAGTCAGTGCTGTGGCCCCATTTCCTCCCCACCAGTTAGTTCCAGTAACATGTTTTTCTTTCTCTCTAGAAGGGAATGAGGGGTAAATGAGATAGCACCCATTGTTCCTGAACCTATTTGAACCTTCACAAGATGCCCCAAATGACAAAATAATGAGGTGAGCTACATACCCGCAGCCATCAAGTGAGATTAAAAAAATATTCCACTGAAATGTTATTTGCCTCCAGCTGCATTTTTTAAATAGTTATCAACAAAAATTTATTTTTCCTTAATGCTGTTTGACCTTTCTGTATAAAAGGGAATTTAGAAGCATTTCTACCCCCAGCACATCCTTCTCTACCACCACCACCAGCTCCACCCCTCCATCACCACTTCCCCCCCCCCCCACCCCATAACACAAACAAATGGTCATTCGAACATGGAACATTTTATCACAAGGGCTTATTGAGACAGAGGCTGCAGGGGTAGTTTTCCAATTTCATGCTATTGATGCAAAGATCAGTAAGTGACCTTTTCTTACATTGCTTAGGCAGGAATTGGATTGCACAAGCATCTTAAAGAAACAAGGAAATGGAAATGGGAGGAGATAAAGTTAGAGAACCAGCATTGACGGACATGATAGCCAAACTGCTGCCACCTCTGCTGCAATTTTTATAATCACATGCATTGGAAGGAATTGTGAAGTCTCAACAGTGGTGTTTCATGACTGGAAGTTTGATCTTGCAAATATTTATATGATTACAAAAAAAGAAGCTGGAAATCTTAACAAAAACAGAAAATGCTGGAAAAATTCAGCAGGTCAGGCAGCATCTGTCTAGCAAGAAACAGAATGAACATTTTAGGCTGATGACCTTTCATCAGAACTAGGAGAATTTACCAAATGAACATATTTTAAATTGCAGAAGGTAGAAGAGTGGTGAGAACCTGTTCAGTTCTAAATTGTCCTAGCTCTGATGAAAGGTCATCAGTCTGAAACATTAACTCTCTCTTTACAGATGCTGCCTGATCTGCTGAGTATTTCCAGCATTTTCTGTTTAGATTTCTTGAAAATAATTAATTTTGAGCTAAGACTAACACACTGCGGTTAGTTTTACGCATCTTTATACTTCACAACTGATCGTTTTTTTGTTCCTGAACTTTTGGATAGAAATCTTAAAATGGCATTTGGCTTTTTGAACAGTCCAATCCAAATATTACTCCTACAAAAATTTCAGAAGAGGGCAGTGGTGGGGCTCCTTCTCGAAGTAACAGTAGTAGCTTTAGAAATAACTCTGTGATTTGCTAGGCGACTTCAGTGGATGGCAAAAGTCAAAGCATATTAGTGTGCAATTGGAGAAACGTAGGCAAGATGAGGCAAGGACAGCAGGTTACCAGCTTGAGAAACAAAAGAACTCATTGAATTTTTAAAACAATACAGCAGCTTCATGAGCCACTTTTAAAAATTGTATTCAAAATTTTTGAATTTCATACTAGCATGTGACTCACATTTTCTGCCCAGTTATCTGGATGGTGAGTTCAGTAACATAAACACTACATTATTGTGTCTGGTGATGTCAATAATTTGCCCCAAGCTAACCAACCCATCCACTCCGGTCCCAATGCACACACCACCCCTTCACCATACAGCTACTCAAGATATCATCCATTGCTTAATGGGGATCATTTTCTTCTGGAGGCAGAAGGTCATAGATTCAAGTCCCACTCCAGCACGTTGAGTTCAATATCTCAGCTGAAATTTCAGTGCTGAATTGCTGGGAATGCTGCATTGTTGAGGTGCTGCTATCTGGATATGGTGCCATGTTATGCCATGTCAGCCTTCTCAACTACGTAATAGATTGGGACTTTTCAAAGAACTCAAGGAAACTGAACCTGATGCCACTCCTACCTCCAATTCACTTATTTCTTCTAAAGCTGAAATATGTGGATTATAATATTCCAATTTAGTCTGAAAATTCAAACTTTTTGATATACTTTCTCCATCATACTAAAAAGGTTAATTCTTTTAAACTGATTTTTTTCCATAAAGTATAATTTTGAAAGTAAAAGCTAAAAACAGAAGTTGTTTCCATTTCACAAATGATTTTCAGTGCATTACGTTTCATTTTATGAAGTCCTTCTTGAATAGGTTGCTTAAAATTAAGAATTTATCGAAATTAGTTGGTCTGCTTATGTATCTCATGAGGTCAAAGGAAGTCCAAATAATGTCACTGACATCAGATACTGATGTTTGTATCAGTTTCCTCTGAATAGATGGTAATTCAATCACCAGAACTGAAATACAATTACCTAAAGCTTTGTGGAGAGAACTACATCCTCCGCTTATACTGTTAGTGCCAGCCAATCTAGCAAATGTCTACACCTCAGAAAAGCAAATGGCAAATATGTGGCTCTGAACTTCCATGCAGGTTATCCATGCCTCTCACTGTAACTTCAGCAACAAATTGTCAAAGTCTCAGGAAAATAGGTAAGCAGTTAGATGTTTCTCCCCAGATGGAGGGGAGGGTATCCATAAAACCTTCATCAATGATACAAGGGAAGGAGCCCTTAGTGGAAACTGGAGGTCTGCAATTATATATCTACAATAAACAGAGATAAAGTGTATTGGGATGTTGGTTTCACAGAAAGTGAGTGTAGAGTGTAGCCAGCATTTTATCACTTAAACTGCATAATGAAGATCCCACACAGTGCATATCATAATTCCAGATCCAGCTATTTTTGTGATTTTGAAATTGAGATTTTGTTACTATTCTGTTCACTGTTCATCTAAAAGCAATTTGTACAACCTCAAGATATCCTAAAGGGTTTTACAGCCAATGAGGCATTGAAATAGGAATGGTAAGTTTACAAAGGGTACAGCCAGGAAGTCAGTCAGGAGTAAGTTGAATAGCCAAGTCCAAGTCCAGAATTCATTATGGGAACTGAAGATGGCAGCTTTGTTCTTCCTAATATTTAGTTGGAGAAAATATTGGGTGTTGGAGAAGCAGTCTGATAACTGATAGTAAAGGGATCGAGAGGGGTTGTGGTAAGGTGGAGATTTGGTATCATATACGTTTATGAGGAAATTGCCACTACATTTTTGATTGGTATTGCCAAGGGGAACCATGCAAGTTAGTAATAAGAGCGCTAAACATAAGTTCTTGGAGATCACCAGTGATCTCCAATGTGGATGCTGGAAGAAAAGGTGCTGTAGGTTTCACCTGGAAAGGCAAGAATGGAATAAAGTAAGTATTGTCCCATCCAGTTGGATGATGATGGAGAGCCACTGGAGGACAACCCTATGGGCAATGTTTAAAAGCTACATACAAATTAAGAGAGAAGAAGAGAGCTAGTTTATCTTTGTCTTAATCATAAGTTACTAAATACATCCTATAAATGCTTTAGTGCTGTTACCAGGCGAAAACTTGATGGGAAGGATTCAAACAAAATTGCAGGAAAGATTAGCTTACATTTAGGAGTCTACAACATGTTCAAGACTTGGTGGCAATGGAAGTTGGGGATAGGGTGGTATTCTGCAAGGACAGAGGATTAAGAGCTTTTTTTCCTGAAGGAGAAGAGGAAGAGTATGTGACCAAAGAGAATGACTAATTTCAGCTACCATGTGGGCCAGGAAGAGAATTTAATGGGAACAGAGATGAGGAAGTAGGAGATGAATCTTGTAATAAAGATGAGTTCCAATAGGGCATAAGAAGAGAATGGGA
The DNA here is from genome assembly GCF_009764475.1 of Pristis pectinata. Taxonomy (NCBI): domain Eukaryota; kingdom Metazoa; phylum Chordata; class Chondrichthyes; order Rhinopristiformes; family Pristidae; genus Pristis; species Pristis pectinata. The sequence goes on along the minus strand of NC_067411.1, from coordinate 56,740,537 downwards.
AAGAAACTAGAAATTAAATGAATTTGAAGCAAAGGTGGAAAACCTTATTAGTTGATCTGGAGGGGAAGGAAAAGGAAAGAACAACTGACTGGACGATCTCCATCTGCGCAGAAAAGCAATCCACGAGTCCTTCACACCTGCTATTAATGTTGAGAGTCAAGTTGACAGAGGAGAGAAGTTAACAAGAGACAATCTGAAGTTAGAAGTTAGATCCAGTGGTGAAGTGTCACACACCACCATGACAGCTTCAGCAGGGAAACTGATGAAAAGTTGAGTCAGATGGGAAGGTATCCAACAGACTGGTGTCATGGCCAGAACACTGATGCAATTATCCACAATAAGCTCGTGGATGGCAAAGGGCTTATTCAGAAGTGAGAATAAGCATTCTGGAAGAAGTGGAGAAGAGCCTTGATAGCTGACCCAGTGACAGAGTCAGACAAGTGGCAGGATCAGCACTGGGAACAAATTTGAAAAGGAATGAGTTTAGACCCCTGCCCCCCCAACTGGAGTACCAGATGCTGGGTGGTAAAGCTAATGATTGAGTAGCATGGACAGGTGGCGAACTGCAACAAGTGCTTCAGTCAAGCTTGGGATTTAGACAGGAGAGCAAGAAGGTTGAGGAATACTGAAGCATTGGAAAAGTACTGGAAGAACAGAGTACCTGAGATAGATAAAATTAAATCATGGATGAAACCGAGAGAGAGGGGAGCTGGGGGGTAAACAGAAAGGCACTATAAAATACAATTAAAAAATAAAGTGGAACTATATGATGAGCTTGGATCCCAAGCAAAATGACCACATAAAGAAGTTTTTAAATTACTTAGGCCTGGTTACATAGAAAATACTAGATACATATATCCTAGGTATAAACGAGGAGTAGAAAGGAGAAAATAGCGATGAATGAACACCAATGGCCATGGTTACAGGAGAATTCATCTGCTCTTACTTGAAAGATTGGTAAGGTTCATTCATGAATACCGGAAGGGACAGATTACCTCAGTTTAACATATCCTGCAAAAGATGGCATGTCATTAGTGCAGGTCTCCATTGGCACAGCAACAAAGTCTTGGCTCAGATTTTGTACCCAAGTCTTCAGGGTACAATTTGAACACAACCTCAAAGTCCAGAAGTAGTAATGACATCACTGAGGCACAGCCATCATATCCAAGCTGACAACGTAACTTCAGTAGCTATTGAAAGTAACTGATCTACAACCTACTGAAGCATTTTCAAAGCAACACCATGTATTAACATACCAAATAACAGTAACTTGATGCTGCAAGAGCTGGTAAAAATTGATACTGTTTGTGGATTTTACAGACCACATCTATCCACACCCATGCATCACTTTTACAGGTGGATAACAAATGCCAGCCCTACTTCTGCTACCTAAAGGTTGAAAATGGTGCTTGCATATATGATTTTATATTCTCCATCTGTCCACCTCCTTAGGAAGGTGTTTGCGCTCATCCTACTCCTAACAAAAAAACTCTCCTATCCTTCCCACATAGATCCATATTTTTATATAACCATTCCTTTTCCTTTCACAGGTCTTCAAATAATGAATTAGCACATCGCTGCATGTGGTGTGACCCAAACTACAATCCAAACTTGGGCTAACGAGTGGAAGTAACATGGGTGCCATGCAAGTGTCAGGCAATGACCATCTACATTTACACCACACCTACCCTTAACGTTCAATGGCATTATCATAGTCAAATGCCCTTCAACATCCACAAACAGAAACTCAGGTAGCCCATCCACAGAAATCTTGTGGTTTGCAGAACAGATCAGGAATTGTAAGGCTTAGATCCCAATTGTCCAAGTTTTTCACCATTTATAAAACATAGCTCAAGAAAGCTTATACATGAGAAGAAATGCAAATTCAACATTATCCAAAACAGACAGCCAGGTAGACATCCAATATTTCAGGTTAAGTATCTGCCACTACAACAGTGTTTACTACCTACACAGCATCATCTATATAACACAACTATACATTGTTATTTACAGTACAGATTTGTGGTAAATCCCTGTCTTCTATAATAATAAAGGTAACCTGTTTACTTTAAACTGGTTAACACTTCAATTTTTCTTGTCTTGTCAAAACTGACCAAGAGAAGATACTTTTGTTTCTCAGGAGCAGGATCTAGGCTGATGCCTCAATGACATACCAAGGGAGTGTCTGGTTGTCAGTGATGTACCCTTTTGGATGAGACATTAAATCAAAGCAGGCTCTCTCGGTTGACCATAATACATCCCAGCACTATTCACTCAAAAGCTGGGGAGATCTGGGCCAATGTTTCACTCTTAACATCATTACAGCTAAACATCTGACTCTTTTGCTCACTAATGTTAGTGAAAACTTGCAGTGCACAAACTAGTTGCACCATTTCTTTAACAATAGTGACAATACTTCAAAATAATTTTAAAAGGACAAGAAGCACTTTGAAGCATTGAAATAATAAGATACTTCCTCAATGCATGTGCCTCATTGACCTGCAGCTTAAGCAAATGGTCCGAACACTTCACTGAAGTTCCTCAAATAAAAATAAATGTAACAATATTTTTTGGAACCTTTCAGCTGTCTGTATTAAAACAGTTAAGTACAAAACTGAAAATCTACCACTCATGAGGGAAAAAGCTGTCACTCAAATGGATTGCATAAGTGAATCTGATATCAGTTTCAATAAAGCGTTTCTAAGTTCATGTGACAAATAAGCTATTCATGAGTTGCGTGCTTGTCTACAAACGCCACACTCATGATAGGAAGCAGCAGCCTTTGCCAAATATCCTAAAGACTTCATGGCACCCCATGTAATGTTTGCCTTGTGGAATCATATGACACTATTCAAGAGACAGATCCTAGTTTTGTCTCTTTCCAGATAAGACAAACATAAGCCCATTCAAAAACACTGCAAAATAAATTAGTTACTTGTTTAATATTTGGTACATTCTGAAAACCTAGCTACAGATTAGTTTAGACATGCTGAAATATACATGCTACTATGATTTTAGTAACCTTACCCACTTTACATTCTCCTAACTAAATTATTCACAACATTTTTTTTTTGGAGGACAGAAGTTTCTCAGCACAACCGAATATGTTCAGCCGGATATCTTAATGACTTCATTCAACACTTATTAATGATTCCAAGTTTACTTTTGTTGCAAATCTCAATCTGGAAGTTGAGCACACTGTAATGAAGTATTTTATTTCTGTCTTTAAAGCATTTGCCTCTCTGTGGTCCAAACAGATCCAAGTTTTCCTTCCACATTTTAAAGTGATAAAGCTCATTGATGATAATTTTTAATCTTGCTTGCATCTCGAAATCACCTCAAAGATGGCTCCTCTTCAGCTTAAAAACCCGCAAAGAAAATTATCTTTTGATCTATGCACTAAACAATTAGTGTGGTGATAAATGTGCATAATACCTTGATTCTGACATTTGGTTGTATCAAATTTCAACATGCATATCTTACTATATTGCATGTTTAATGCATACAATGGAGGATAAACTTCTAATCTCTCCAGGCTTCCCTACAACTTAACTCCCTTACATAACATAACCAGAGAGTAGAAATCTACCTCTTGGCTCTTTTCTGCTTTGCTCCAAGAGTTCAAGTGTCCCTTATTTCTTAGCAACCAGATATTGACTCAGAATTCAAAGTGTATACTGATCAGAGTCCTGTTGTCTGATCATTAACTCCTCTGACTTGCACCCTTGGCTACAGTACTGCAATATCCAATTGCATTTTGTTGATTGCCATTCAGCATGTATTTGGACACGTTCACTGTAAAAGTAGAAAAACTCCTAGGTCTCTCAACATCAACCAACAGTATTGTTGGAATGAGAGTGCCACCTATTTTTCTTATCTGTAACACATTGCACCCATCTTCTTAAATTTAATCTGCCATTGCTCTTAACTAATCAAACTCATTCTTAAACTCCTGAGTTGCCTTGACACATTCTACTAATCCTAGCCTGACATCATTTACAACTATTATCACTTCACACTCTTCCAGAGTCCAAATAATTGATAAAAATTATCATGCAAGGTTCAAGCAACAAAACAGTTCTACAAACTTAAAATTAACGTGTAATAAAAGTACAAACCTTCCAGACCATCTTTCTGGTTGGAACTCATCAGGTTCAGCAAAGATTTCAGGATCTCTGTGGACAGCGAAGGCTATGAACATTACTTGGGTCCCTTTAGGGACAGTGTAGCCACAAAGTGTGGTGTCCTGTCAGAGAAAGTGGGGGACAAAAAAAGGTAACAAATTTTAAAACTTGCTCAAGGTAAAAATGTTGATTTTGAATTTGATCTCCTGCAAAAAAAAAGTAATACAACTTGGATTCATCACAACTCAGGACCTACAGCTAAAATTGTTCGGGAGTGCCATCATTATTGTTCTGCAGGCAAAAGCTAAAGCCAGTTAACATGTATCATAATCCCATCAAGACTGAATGACCACCACCACAGTAAAATTTTCCAAGATTGTTCACAAGTATAATCAGTCAAAAGTTGCTAAAATGAGTCAATGAAAGAGATTTTAGTTCAGGTTACTATAAGTTTGATCAACAAGCATGAGAGACAAGAGAAGCAGAGGGCTTTAGGGGGTAAATTTCAGAATTTAGGTTCCAAGCAATAAAACAAATATGACCACCGATGATGGGGCAAAGAAAAGGAAAATGACAGAGAATTGTAGGAATATATTATTCTCAGAAGACTGTAAGATTGCAGAGATAGATGGGGTTGAGGCTCTAGGGAGTTATGAATAAGAGGATGAGAACTGTAAAAGGGAATTTGCATACAAGGACGAATTCTGTAATTTAACTACATAAAGAGCCAGCTGAACATAATTGGCTGAATGAAGCCATAGTATAAGATTCCATGGAAAGATTTCTGTAATGCCTATAACCAGTTCTATTTAAATGCAGATATACCAAGAAAAATTGTACCTGCTTTGCAACTCTTCGTCCACCAATAAAGGATGGCCAAAGTCTTTCTACCTCTAGCAGTACATGGTCCAAGTAAGATTCATTTTCTCGTGCACGTTTACGAACTTGAACCTGATTTAAAATGGAGACCTGAGCATTAGCATCAAAATACAATGCAAAGTAAAAATGGCTTAGTGCCCATTATAACATTCATCATTTCATTATGCATTGTCTGAAACTCTAGGGGTTAAATAGCACAAACAGGTCCCATTAACAGAAATTAAATGAAAGACCTGCTTGCACTGTAACCTTACTTGATTCATGCACAAGTCGAAACAAGGCTCACATTACTGCAAATGCCAATATGGCAATCAGAGCACATATACAGCAGTCATCCTTCTTAGCAATGAGCCTATTAATTTCTGTAACCCCTTAAAAAAAATAGTACTTGCATTCCATATTTGAGCCTCTGTATTAACCCAGGTAAAGCCAACATCATGTATGTAACATCTAAATGTAATGCTTAAATGTTGTAGCATTAACTATTTAGAAAAGGCAATGGAATCATACTTAGCAGTAAAAGAATCACTTACATTGGTGGGTGTAAGTGACCTGGTCACAGAGTAAAACAATATAAAAGTTATCCTGCTGCCTGTTGGTGATAATCTGTTCTGTTGTTACATCCTGTAACTTAACGAGTTTGTGTCAAAGCCTCTACTCCATGATACTGGTCAGTAGAAGTATATTAGATTTTGCTATGTTGTATAATTCCATACATCTTTAAATGTGAAAGTTGGCTAAAGTACCTACATTGATACTGATGCATATAATACAAGTAAATAAAGCATTCAACTTGTAACATAAGGTGTTGAGTCAATACCAACAGAATCAAGGAAAGTTACTTTTGGTCCATCATCATCTGTGACTAGTGGATTTACCCACATCAATGATCTGGTTTAATCTCACACTACAGCTAAAGCCCACAATATCACACCTCGTCTAATCTCATTGCTTAACATTTTACATTTTAAAATCTAGGAAATTCTGGTAAATTTCAAAAGAATTTATAGAGCTAAGATCTGATAGACCAACATTCAAGAAAACAAACTTCATGACTGGATAATTTGGTCACTCTGGTACTGGCTGTCAGAGGTGCTGGAAAAAGGACTGAAATCCCCTCTGACCACCCCAAAAAGATATTACACTAAATGGACTGAAATAGTGATTTTTATTAGACAAGTGAACATGGGAATTAATATGAACATCTGCATGGTCCCACAAGCAGAAATTAGAAAAAAAAACCTGTTAATGGTAGCTGAAGGCAGCCAAGGAAATTCTAAAACTCTCTCCTATTGTATTTCAAAGTTTCTGTACTTTGTTCATCCTTCTTGGGTGCATTTTTGCAAAATAAGTCAAACTGGCTAAGTCAATTTCAAGCCTACCTATTATTAAACGGTACACAGAAACTGAAGAGTTGAAGTTATTTTAATATCCATCCTGAATTTTTAGATCAAGAATTAGTATTCTGGAAAGCTTGGATAACTTCCTGGGATGTTGTCTCCATAAAGTACAATCTTCCTTTAAAGTTTCTCAAGAAATCCTAGTAATTCAGGAGTCTTAATATGGAATCAAATATGATAGGTTATGTACAGATTGGTCAGGATACGATGGGGTTTCTCCAACCATGATACGGTCCGTATCATGATTTTCCGTAACTCGAAGCCACATCATCTGTGCATGCATCAACAAAGGTGAGTCGAAAAAAAATGAATGTATTTATTTTGTATAATCGCACAATTCCATGAGAGTGAACTTTATTTCATATCTCAAATTTCTGACTTGTGAATTTTTGTAAAAGTGAATTTCTGTTATCTAAACAGCCATAAAGTGGAGGTTTACTGCATTAAGGAAAAGTTCAGCAATGGTGAGAACTACCTCATTCGGGTCTTTATGGATGGTGACACATTTAAGTACTTAGGAGGCTAATGATCATTTTCTGCTCTCTACCAATAGTAGGAGATAGGATTAAGGATTAAGGACAATAGAATGCTTCACCCAATCTGCTTCTTTTTTTACAGCGAACTTGGCCTGAAACTATAAATTAATTGCAGTAAACAGTACAAGTCACCCTGATGTAACATTGGTTACGTTTTTATATGTTTTTTAAAAATACTAGTCATTAGTTTTATTGACAGAAATAGATCCAAAAAACTCCGTGATACCCCCTAGTTTGGAAAAGGATTACCTGATGCAACACAAGTGAAAGTACAATGGATTTTTTTTAAATATTTGTTTTGTATCAGCAACTACTCTTTTACAGCTATGCAGACCACCACTACTGGATGTTTCTGTTGTTCAGAAATCCTTTCTTTGGCTTCAGAGGTGCATACAAGGTGTGCAACCCATGCATGTGTATAAAGAAATTGCCACAGCAAAAAGCTGGGGGTAGTGAGGATCAGAATTGGGGCATGAAGGTGGGAGGGGTGGCAGAAAAAGAGCCCATGTAAGATGCTGGGGGCAGAGGAAGAGCCCAACGAAAAAGATTGAGGGGTGGTGAGAGGTGTGGATGGGTGCTGATAGGTACAATGCACAACATTGAGAAAATTCAGTTAAAATACAGAATGAAAATATCTTCACAGATAGCTATGCACAGTGTGTGGTTAAGAAGAAATATTCAGGTTCTAGATGCAGCACCTACAAAAATACTTGCTTAAGCGTAAAGCGGTGCTATTGGTTCTAACTGCGTGCAGCAGCATCCATTTAGGCAAAGACTAATTTCTACTTTGGTACATTGCTGAGGCCCTCTTGTGGCAAGAGCTTAACACTTGCTCTGAAACCTCCAATGTACTTGTTGGGGAAAACACAGAACCCCCAATGTTTTGAAACATCAGAATATTCTCAAATAGGCTAGTTATTACTTAAAGATCATGACAAATGTTAAGCCAATAGTATTGAAATTTACTAAAATCTTTAATGAAAAATACACTCAATATTTATTTCAATTCTAAGTTCACGTTAAAAAGATCATACTTGACCATCAAGCTTCTTTGAAAACGTTTCCCATGCAGACTGAGTCTCCTACCAAATGATTACTGCCTAAGCTCTGAACACAATCCCCAAGCAAATTAAAAGTTTAGATCAACAGTAGAGCTATATTCTAATGGCAACTTCAGGGACTCGTTCCTAGGACTGATCAATAGTAGGAGTATCATAGTAATAACAGGGGTACACTGAGTATGAGCATCTATGCTAGTATTATTCAAGATGCAGGATTTCTTCTGCTGATCCTGGTACAGCCAAATGAACTACAATACATGCTCTTAATTTTTTTTTTAAACAGGCATTTTTGGTACCTAATGTCGGATTTCAGATGAAAAGAGGAAGCCATGCTCAAATAGGAAAGTAGTTGGACACAAGATTTTAAAACTGTGGTACTGATGGTTCAAACAGCACTCCTCTTAAACGGAACTTCTCACTGTGAACAGGGGAGTATTGAATGTATTTATGTATCTCTTTCTGAACATAGAACATTACACGCCCTTTGGCCCTCGATGTGCCAACATTTTATCCTGCTCTAAGATCTATCTAACCCTTCCCTCCCACATAGCCCTCCATTTTTCCTATCATTTGTGTGCCTATCTAAGAGTCTCTTAAATGTCCCTAATGTATCTGCCTCCACCACCTCTGCCAGCAGCGCGTTCCACTCACCCACCACTCTCTGTGTAAAACAATTTACCTCTGACGTCCCCCCATATCTTCCTCCAATCACCTTAAAATTATGCCCCCCCATGTTAGCCATTTTCATCCTGGGAAAATGTCTCTGACTGTCCACTCAATCCACGCCTCATCATCTTGTATACCTCTATCAAGTCACCTCTCATCCTCCTTTGCTCCAAAGAGAAAAGCCCTAGCTCACTCAACCATTGGAGATTGGAGAGAATAAGACATTCTCTCCAATCCAGGCAGCATCCTGGTAAGTCTCCTCTGCACCCTCTCTAAAGCTTCCACATCCTTCTTATAATAAAGCAACTAGAATTGAACACAATACTCCAAGTGTGGCCTAACCAGAGTCCTATAGAGCTGCAACATTACCTTGTGGCTCTTGAACTCCATACCCCAACTAATGAAGGCCAACGCACCATACGCCTTCTTAACAACCCTATCAACCTGCGTGGCAACCTTGAGGGATCTATGGACATGGACCCCAAGATCCTTCTGTTCCTCCACACTGTTAAGAGTCCTGCCATTAACCTTGTATTCTGCCTTCAAATTCGATCTTCCGAAGTTTATCACTTTACACTTTTCTGGGTTGAACTCCATCTGCCAGTTCTCAGCCCAGCTCTGCATCCTATCAATGTCCTGTTGTAGCCTACAGTAACCTTCTACACAATCCACAACACCACCAACCTTTGTGTCATCTGCAAACTTACTAACCCACCCCTCCACATCCTCATCCAAATCATTTATAAAAATCACAAAGGGCAGGGGTCCCAGAACAGATCCCTGGTCACTGACCGCCAGGCAGAATATGCTCCATCCATGTCTTCTATGGGCGAGCCAATTCTGAATCCACACAGCCAGGTTTCCCTGGATCCCATGTGTCCTGACTTTCTGAATAAGCCTTCTATGAGGAACCTTATCAAATGCCTTACTAAAATCCATGTGCACCACATCCACTGCTCTACCTTCATCAATGTGCTTTGTCACGTCCTCAAAGAATTCAATCAGGCTGGTGAGGCATGACCTGCCCCTCACAAAGCCATGCTGACTGCCCCTAATCAGCCTATGCTTCTCTAAATGCCCATAAATCCTGTCTCTAAGAATCTTCTCCAGTAATTTGCCCACCACTGAAGACTCACTGGTCTGTAATTCCCAGGGTTATCCCTACTCCCTTTCTTGAACAAAAGAACAACATTTACCACCCACCAATCATTTGGCACTACTCCCGTAGCCAGTGAGGACACAAAGATCATTGCCAAAGGTGCAGAAATCTCTTCCCTCGCTTCCCATAATAACCTTGGATATATCCCGTCTGGTCCTGGTGACTTATCTATCCTAATGTTTTTCAAAACTTCCAGCACATCCTCTTTCCTCACATCGACATGACCCAGCCTGTTGTACGCCATCCTCACAAATGTCAAAGTCTCTCTCACTGGAACTCCGAAGCAATGTATTCATTAAGGACCTCCCCTACCTCTTCTAATTCCAGGCACATGTTTCCTCTTTTATCCCTGATTGGTCTTAACCTCACTCTAGTCGTCCTCCTAATCTTCACATGCGTGTAGAATGCCTTGGGGTTTTCCTTAATCCTACTTGCCAAGGCCTTCTCATGCCACCTTCTAGCTCTCCTAAGTCCATTCTTAAGATCCCTCCTGGCTACCTTGTAACTCTCAAGAGCCATGTCTGATCCTTGCTGTCTAAACCATAGGTAAGCTTCTTTCTTCCTCTTGACAAGATATTCTACGTCTCTTGTCAACCATGGTTCCTTCACTCTACCATCCTTATCTGCCTCAATGGGACAAACCTATCCAGAACACCATGCAAGTACTCCCTAAACAACCTCCACATTTCCATTGTGCACTTCCCCAAGAACATCTGTTCCCAATTTAGACTCCCAAGTTCCTGACTAATAGTATCATAATTCCCCCTCCGCCAATCAAATACTTCCCTATATCGTCTGCTCCTATCCCTCTCCAAGGCTACAGTAAAGGTCAAGGAGTTATGGTCACTGTCTCCAAAATGCTTTCCCACCAAGAGAACTGAAACCTGATCAGGCTCATTGCCTAGTACCAGGTCCAGTATGGCCTTTCCTCTAGTCGGCCTGTCCACTGATCTCTGTGCCATTGCAATTCTGGCCATTGCATATCCCAGAAATCTAATAATAAATATGGCCAAATAAAAACAGAACTGTAGCCAAAATTAGGCCTAGAAAGAGATACTTGAATACATTCAATAATCCTGTGTTCACAGTGAGGAGTTCCATTTAGGAGGAGTGCTGTTTGAACAATCAGTGCCACAGAAGTTTGTGTCCAACCACTTTCCTGTTTGAGTCTGGCTTCCCCTTTTCATTTGAAATCCAACAATAGGTAATGATTAATTTTACAGATCGTATCAGTAGATAAAATACAACACAGTTGAATGACAATGAATAGAACCTATATTTTAAAACTCATTTGTAACTAGTTTACTCAGTGGATCATGAATAATTATTAAACAAACTTTCACTAACCTACAGAGGCCAATGCACTAAAATGATCTAACAAACTGAAGTTTGGGATGACACCTTCATATGGAGACAAAGCTATGGAATGGAAGAGAAAGAGGCAGTCTAATGGAAAGAGTACAACATAGTACAGAAAAGAAACAGAAGGAACAGGCAGATAAACCAATTTAATAAACAATCAGCAATGTTAGACTCTGCAAAAGAATTGTTCAGGAAAAAAGGAAGGAAGCACACTGAAACCAATACTTTTATTTGATTGAGCACTTTGATTGATAAGAATAACAACAAGTTATTTTTGTTCAACATTGGTCAATGTCTTATAAATAGAAAAAAAAGGTGAGGGTACCTTGTTTGATCCAGCAAGTTCAATTGTAAAGGATGTCAACAGCGATGCAAGTGCTTTGGGAATTAGTGCTGAAATAAAGAGGAGGAGATGCTGTGCTGCACTGGTGCTTTCTGGAAATGGTACATCCTTTATTTTGGAGATGAAGCTGATTAAATTACAAAACAAGTTTGGTTATACATATGTAAACCAGATATATTCACCATTACTGAAGTACTATAAACACATGGTATGGGATTGGTTACAATTTCATTATTCATTCATTAAGAGCTTAAGAATAATATTAAGGAAGCAAATGACACAGATTAGCCTTAAAACTTGTTATTTCAGGATTTGCAATTAAGAGTTATGTTAAATGGAATTTAAATGGGATGATACAAATTTTTAAATGTATAGTAATGCTCATTATCCTTATTGATGCATCTCTACCCAGAAGAGATGCATGTTAACTCACAACCCAGTAATGAGTTGAATGTTAATTATCCGCTGAAGACATTTGGTTGCATAGCCACATTCTGAGCAAAATAATGATGTTTTAGTTTGACTGATTCTCTATCAGACTCCATCTAGAATACTATATTCAGTTTTGGGCACCACATCTTGGGAAAAATAACTTGGCCTTTGAAGGGATAATGGTATAATGGTATTTAACACAGCAACATCAGAATAGATAGACTACTGTCTATCTAGTACTCATTTTGGTACTTTAATGATAACATGCCAATGATGCACCACCTTAAAATCAGTTGATAGCTGTAGTGTATTTAACCAATCAAAACAAATGACATGAGAAAATACAATCTTTTAGATACAGTTCTGTTGCACAGTAGCTTTGGAGGAATGCAAGTCAAAGGCATACACTGTTATACTATAACAACAAACAAGGTGCAGGAGGAACTCAATGGGTCAAACAGCATCTGTGGGAGGAAAGAAATTGTCGACATTTTGGGTCAAAACCCAGCACCAGTCCTGATGCAGGGTTTCGACCTGAAATGTCGACTATTTCTTTCTTCTCACAGATGTTGCTTGACCCGCTGAGTTCCTCCTGCACCTTGTTTTTTGCTCCATATTCCAGCACCTGCAGTCTCTTGTGTCGCCACTGTTATACTATTATGGCCATATTACAATGTCCCATGATTCACCAAGTAAGTGGAAGTATTATTGGCAGAGATAGGGCTTTCATAAGTTTGAGTTGCTTCCCAACATAGGCTTTTAAATTGTACTACTAATAGTGAGTGCTTGATTTTGTTTGAACAGATAAGTAAAAAAAAGCTTCATAGTGCACAATCTTCTAGGTACAAAGAGTACACACCATCAGCTCTGAGAAGTCAGCATTTCATCAGTCATTGCGAACATGACTAGATGCCACTAAAGGTACACTAAAAACAGAAAAACAGTTCAACAAACATTTCTTTATAAAATACTTTCCTTCTGGATAAAACATCAATGCCCCAATTAAGCCAGGTTTTGGATTAACCGAGTAACCCTCATTCCATATGATAGTGCAGTAATGTTTGGGAAGACACACAGCTCAAACGAACAAGGAATTTACCCCACCCAGTTAAAAGATTATCTGACAAGGCTCACCCTTCATTCTCACTCTTGAGACGCTCATCAATAATGTTAAGTAGCTTTTCTTTTGCTTCAAGAGCCTGAGAAAACCCCGAAGACCATGCCGACACTTTCACATTCAGTGGAGTAGAGATTAGTCCTATTAATCAAATAACACGGAACACATGAAAACGTAAATCATAGAATCATAGGACCAAAACATACTTTTACCAGGATTGGAAGAGCTGCCAGCAAGGTCGAGCATCAGATCATGCCCAACTTTCCTGCCAGCACATTTCAGAATGAAAGTCAGTAGCACCCTGAAACTCAAATAACAGTGCATCTGACCTTCTGCACTACCGCTGGACTCAGCATCATGCTAAGATGATATCTCACATCAGCTCGTATCCAACCCCTCATCTTCAAACCAGCTGGAGCACTGACCGTGCGCCCATTCATTGCCAAACTAAAAGTTAATTTCCAGGCGGATTTTTAATGAATTTATCGGTTAAACACATTTAAATACATTCTTATAATAATTTTGATTTTTAAAATTGATTCCAATAACTTTTATGTGTTTCTGATTATCTGGGTAATTTCTGAAGGCCCATTACGGCTCATGTACCACTCTGCTTTGACTCTTGATATCTTTGTGTAACCTACGGCTTTCTTTTTCATTATCAACTACACAACCAATTTTGGCATGATGTGCAAATTTTAATTTTGATTGCAACTATTGTGCTTTTAAATACTACAGTAAAACTCCACCTTCACTATCCTATTGTTTGGAAATCCTGATGGTTCAGGAAATGACTCACTGTTTCCCATGTTCCCTTTAAACTCAGCAGGCCCTGTTTCCTGTACTCCCTTTAAACTCACTGGTCCCACATTTCCCATGTTCCCTTTAAACTCAACAAGTTCACTGGGAAATTTATCACACTGTTATGTTATATCTTTAAAAAGTGAAATAAAACAAGTGTGCCAGAGTGTTAATAGAATAACATCCAACAGTCCGGAAAATCTGCCAATCCAGAATCAAAGTCCCAAGGTTGCTGGATTATCGGAGCTTTACTGTAATTTCCTCAACTTTTTCACTCAAAATATCACTGCCTACAAATTTAATTGCTGTGATGCAGCCCTTCACAGCATTCCTACAAATATCCAGTACATCTATAATTCTATGATCTGGTTCTAGCTGCCTGTACTTGTCATATTTATTCAGTGTCTGACCTTGCTCAAATCTCATATACATTTCAAAGCACAGGCATCATCTAATTCACAACATTAGTGTTCTCCATTAATCAATTCCACTCCATCTTGCTACATTTGAAATTAAACCTATACATTCCTTTAAACCTGTGTGTTCTGTTACAAATGTAATTGCCCCTTATGATGTGCACTAAAAATCAAATTAATTTTTATATTATCATATCTTTGCTGCCCCAGCCTTGCATTTGCACTTACATTAGGGAAAAACAGTCAAAGGCTGTGCCCAGGCTCCGCAGAACTAAGGCAAACAACTGTAGATCAGCAATTTAAACAAGTAGTTGAAAGAATGTCTATTACATTCTATTAAGAAAGAAGCCAACATATCAAATGGAAAGACTACATAGCAAAAAGGGAGATGAGAACAATTTAAAACTACAAACTAAGGTTTAAAAGAGCTTATGAGCCTATAAAGGGAAGAACTTAGCGTCTTTTACATCAACAGTCAATGAATTATGTTTGAAATGTAGTTATTATTGAAATGCAGGCTATTGTCAGCTAATTTGCTCAGAACAAGCTCCTTCAAATAGCAAGCGAATTAAAATCCAGTTAACAATTTTGTATCTTCCTACGAGTTAGGAGGTTGCCATTTGGCCCACAGAATCCATGCCAGCTCTCAGAACGATCCCATCAATTCCATTCCCCCATTTTCCCTTGTAGACTATTCTCTCTCACATGCCCATCAACTCCATCCTGATTCTCCTAGCTGGGTATAATTTACAGTTGCCAAATAATCTACAAACCAGCATGTCTTTGGTACATGGGAAGAAACTGGAGCATGCAGGGGTAAATAAAATCACACAGTCAAAGGCAGAATGTGCATACTTCACAAAGATACCTTCAGAAGTCAGGATCAAACTTTGGTTGCTGGAGCTGTGAGGCAGCAGAGCTACCTATTGTGATACTGTGCCATCCTGTGATTTGATGACGAAGGAGAACATCAACTATAACAGGTTAATTTACTTCTCTTGAAATGGTGGCATGAGTTCTGAAAGAGCTTCTCTGGTTCTAATTGGACAGATAAGATTAAGTGTGGAGCAGTGAAGAGATCATTCAGACAATCTTTTAGAGGGGAATAAGGAGATGGCAGAGAAACTACTGTAGTAACTAAAATGCAGAACCACCAGAGAGGAGCAGAGAAACATTTAAGGATAGTGGTGAGGAAAGATAATTAGGACTAAAGTTATTCTAACGGTAGATGGGCAAACAACGTTTGGAGAAAGAATTTCAAATGAAACTAGAGATGATAAATGGGAGGCTTCAAAATTGTGGAAGGAAATACCGTTTGTCACAAAGGAAGAGAGGACAACTGATTCAATGTCTAGTCTCAAATAGGAAATCAACTGTATGTAATGGGTTATTCCATTTTGGCAGAATCATGTTAGATCCCTAGGCAAGCCTGCATGTTTCTTGACATTTGTGCCAACACTATCTCTTAGCCAGTCTTAATAGTACATCTATGGTTCCAAGGTTATGAAAGAATGATAAGAGGTCATTCTACTGTTCTGAAAGACAAACATTTGACTGGGTGATTCAAATGGAATAAAGCAACAGTTAAGAATAATTCATGGGCGAAACAAAATATTTCTATGCTGGAGCATTCTGCAACTCTGATTTCTTTTGATCGCAGCCTCTTCTTCTACATCTGAATTGAAGCCTTACCATGCCAATGCTGTGTTGAAAGCTCTGTAATCTGTTTGGAGAATGCTGCAGATTCCTCTGCATCGATGTTAAGAAAAATTCCTAGTACAAGTTCCGTAGCCAATCGTTTGAACATTTCGTAAATCACAACAGGCTCTCTGCTGATGGAATAAAATTTGTAAAAACAGGTCAAAACTCAATTATAGCATGCCTTTAAAAGATTGCTGTGGTGAAATAAAAGGCAAATCAGGGTAACAACCAATATTCACAAGATCACAAGACAAGGGAGCAGAAGTAGACCATTTGGCCCATCGAGTCTGCTCCATGAGCTAAAGAAAAAAAAACTATTCCTTTCTAGCCCCAATTTCCGGCCTTATCCCCATATCCCTTGACTAATTAGATACCTATCTATCTCCTCCTTAAATGCCTCCAATGCTGTACATGGCAAAGAATTCCATAAATTCACTACCTTCTGGCTAAAGAAATTTCTCCTCATTTCTGTTTTAAACCGGTACCCTCTAATTCTAAGATTGTGCCCTCTGGTCCTGCACTCACCCACCAAGGGAAACAGCTTAGCCACATCTAATCTGTCCAGTTCTTTCAACATTCTAAATGTTTCTATGAGGTTCCCTCTCATTCTTCTGTACTCCAGTGAGTACAGTCCAAGAGCTGACAAATGCTCATCTTATGGAAGCCCTTTCATTCTGGGAATCATCCTCGTAAATCTCTTCTGAACCCTCTCCAACATCAGTACATCCTTCTTAAGATATGGGGCCCAAAACTGCACACAGTATTCCAAATGAGGCCTCACCAGTGCCCCGTAGAGCCTCATCAACACTTCCCTACTTTTATACACTATACCTCTCAAAATGAATGCCAACATAGCATTCGCTTTCTTTACTGCCGATCTGACCTGGTGGTTAACCTTCATCTTATTAATCAGCCTCTTGTGTGGCACCTTGTCAAAGGCCTTTTGAAAGTCTAAATACACAACCTCCACAGCCTCTCCCTTATCCACCCTACCTGAGATTTCCTCAAAAAACTCAATAGGTTGGTCAGGCAGGATCTTCCCTTCATGAAACCATGCTGGCTTGGACCTATCTTGCCTTGCACCTCTAGGTATTCCATAATCTCATCCTTGAGGATTGATTCCAATAACTTTCCCACCACCGATGTCAGACTAATAGGTCTGTAATTTCCCTTATGCTGCCTCCCACCTTTCTTATAGAGTGGAACTACATTTGCGACCCTCCAGTCCTCCGGAACCATGCAGGAATCTATCGATTCCTGGAAAATTATCACCAATGCCTCGGCAATCACTAAAGCCACCTCCTTCAGAACCCGGGGATGCACCTCATCCGGTCCGGAAGATTTATCTGTCTTTAGTCCATTTAGCTTTCCTTAGCACCTTCTCTCTAGTAATCTTAACTGAACTCAGTTCCATTCCTTGAGACCCCTGACTATCCGGTATATTGCTGATGTCCTCCACAGTGAAGACTGATGCAAAATACTCATTTAGTTCCTCTGCCATCTCTTTATCATCCATTATAATCTCTCCCACACCATTTTCGATTGGTCCTATATCAACCCGTGTCTCTCTTTTACTCTTCATATATTTAAAAAAACTTAGTATCCTTTTGAATGTTATCTGCCAACTTCCTTTCATAATTCATCTTTTCTTTCCTAATGACCTTCTTATTTTCTTTCTGCAGGTTTTTAAAAGTTTCCCAGTCTTCTGTTTTCCCACTAATTCTTGCTTCCTTGTATGCCCTCCCTTTTGCTCTTATCTTAGCCTTAACCTCTCTCGTTATCCACATTTGTGCCTTCTTTCCATTCAAAACCTTTTTCTCGGAATATATCTACCCTGCATTTTCCTTATTTCTTTTAGAAATTCTATCCATTTCTGCTCTGTCCCTCCAGCTAGCTTACTCTTCCAATCAATTTGGGCCAGTTCCTCTCTCATGCCACTGTAATTTCCTTTGTTCCACTGAAATGTCGATACACCAGCTATCAGCTTCTCCTTCTCAAATTTGAAACTGAACTCAATCATATTGTGATCACTAGTTCCTAATATTCACCAGGACAGCCTGTGAAAATTGTTTGTGCATTTTACTTTTAAATTGTGCAAAAATATCAGTGTATATACATGTGGAAAAATGAAACTAGTACTGTCCACTATCTCTTCTAAGGTAAAAGTCTTGAGAATTCATGAACTAGTTTTGCCATAATGAGTGATGACATCCATTCAGCTGCATTTGCTACTCTCCAACCTTACCCTGGGCCACCAAGCAAAACTTTTCCACTGCCCTAGCCTGAACTCACTTCCCTCACTGGATCCCACTCCACATTCTAATGCTTTAACCTAACCCCATCTACAGTTTGTGGCAGATGAATTCACAATTGTTTTGTCCAGCTTCCATTAATTAATGCACAGAATGTATAACGAGGTTCAAGATCATTTTAGTAGCACCCTCCAGCTTGCAAATAGGCCGGGAGGAAAAGAATCTTGTAGAGTGCAAAAGGTTTACAAAATATAGGTTATACACAAGTAAAGGCACATAGTTTGAACTCCACATTTTTGAAACAGTGTTAAAACTACATAATAGAGGAAATTCACCAGGATGGTGGAAGGGCTGTCAAGAAATTGCCAATAGAAAGCAAGAGAAACCTAAGATACAGCACAAAAGATGTGACTTAATTATGACAATTTTGAAGACATGAATGTGCGAAGTTTATTTACTTTGGCTGGTGAATCAGCGATGAAAGGTCATAAGCTAAAGCCAATGACAAAAGTCAGAAGAATATTTTTAAAATTGCAGTTAGTTATTGGATCATTCAAGTTTTCTTAAGAGTGTCATGAGTTATGCCCACATCCCACAAATAAGGCAGGTACTAACAATCCATGTCTATCAGCTTTGAGAAAATGATATTAAGCAACCCTATGAACCATGACTCACTGTAGCAAAAGTAATTGCAAATGCTGAGAGTAAGCCAAGATCTCCAGGATTTTGATAAAGCACTAAAGGAATGGTGATACATTGCCTTGTCAAAATGGGTGTGTGCCTTGGAGGAGAACTTGGTGCTGGGTTTGCTTCTCCTCTCCTTTCGGAAGGTATGGGTTATAGGTTTAGGAAGTCCTGTCAAAGCAACCAAGGCAGTGCACTTTGTAGATAAACACAAAACTACAAAAAGCAGGAGTACGTCACTTGCCCATCATGGGTGGTCTGCCCCAGGCCTCAACTCGCCTTCTGCACCAGCTTCCTATACCTCTGAATTTCCATATCCATCAAAAATTTCCCTTCTATACACTTCCAATGGTCTAGTCTCCATAACCCTCTGGTATAGAAAATCTCAGAGATTCATCACCGTCTGCCAGAAGAAATTCTATACCTGAGCTTTAAATGACTCGCCCCTTATTTTATAACATCTCAACATCTACTCTGTCATGCTCCCTTAGGAATATACATATTTCAATAAGATCACCCCTCATGTTTCTAAACCTCAACGAATATAGATCCCATTTCTTTATTATGGGACAACCCTTTCTCCCAGGAATTAGTCTAGTGAATTTCTTATAAACATCAAATACTAGTATATCCTTCCTTAGATAAAGGTGCACAGTACTCCAGGTGTGGCCTCACCAACACCCTGTACTTCGCTATTTCTAGATTCCAATTCCCTTGCAATAAAAGCCAATAAGCCATTTGCTTAGCTATTTGATGCACCTGCTTGCTAGCTTTCAGTGATTCGTGCACAGGACTACCTGGATCCCTCTGAACAACACTCATTTTCTCCATTTAGATAAGTATGACTTTTGATTCCTTTTATCAAAGGGCACAATCTCACTTTCCCACATTAAATTCCACTTGCCATGATTTTGTCTATCGACTCAACCTATCTATATCCTGTGGTAGAGTCCACATATCCTCATTGCAACATGCCATCTTGCCTTAATTTAGCGTAATTGGCAAACTTGGATACCTTGCACTCTGTTCCCACCTCTAGATCATTAAATATTAAATAATTAAGAGCCAATTGAGATCCTTGGGCACTCCACTATTGATAACCTGCCAGTATTCAATCTATGCTAACACACAACACTGAGCTCTTGTGCACCAGCCTTGTCAAATGCCTTCTGGAAATCCAAAAGCACTATATTTACAGGTTCCCACCTACAGACACTGCTTGTTACATCCTTGAAGAACTCTAGCAGATTTGTCAAATATGATTTACCCTTCACAAAACCACATTAACTTAATTTGATTACATTAAGCTTTTCTACTACAGACTCGAGCATCCTGGCAAGAGGCATTAAGCTAACAGGCCTACTTTTTGTTTCCCCTCCTTGAACAAGGGAGTTATTTTTGCTTCCAAAAATGGTGCTGCCAGTCTGTTGGTACCCTTCCAGAACTTAGTGAGTTCTGTAAAACATCAACCAATGACTCCTGCAGCCACTTCCTGTAAAACTCCCCTTGGGTCCAGGCTTACTTTTCCCTTACTTTTTCCAATACTTTGTCTCTTGGGATAGGGATTATTATAAGTTCTTCCATGCTATTTGAAATTGCAGCTGCAGTGCATCAATCTTTGTCTTCCTCCAACAAGCCTCCAAGAGCTCCAATTTCCTCCAATTCTATCCCCTTGTGCATTTCCAGCAATAGGCTTTTCAGAAACATTTTTACTAAATTGTCATAAGGAGAAATTTAAGACTATGTTTAGAGAGTTGACTAATGAGCAGAAAGCAACATAAACCAGTATTACACAGATTATCAATATGCTGGTGAATAGTTATTTTGAAGCAATAACTTTGCAATATTAAAGGGAATCGAAGGAAAAAATATGAAAAGAAAATCAGTTTATAATTTTGTTTGGAATGCATCCTCCAAGGAATACACTTTCCTCATGGATATAGAGAACTACTTTGGGGAAAAGACTCTAATTATATCTAAACAGAAAATGCAGTCAGAATAGCTACCTGTAGAAAACAGTAGTGGACTGTGGAAACCATGTTATCATAGGAATATTTTGGAATGTGAAATACCAGCCAGTAAATAAACCTTTCCCAGTACTTAACATTGGAGGCAAATGTGATCTGAGCATTACAGAATCAAAGTGCCTGGAAAGTTTGCATCATCTTTTAACAAAATAAATGTTAGTTTACTCAGAAATAGATTTGTACTCTTACCATTGTGCAAGGTCCTTCAGATTCCTTGTACATACTCTAAACAAAACAAATGTAATTTAATAAGATACATCTTAAAACAAAATATCATTTAGAAAAATATACATTTTAAATTGAAACTCTTAGTTGGTAAATCTTTCAACCTATACTACAAACACCTCATCAAATTTCATAAATTTAATTTCATCTTGAATTTTATGTTAAGGGTTTTACATCTAAGATTGTTGAACTCAGTACTTCAACCATTTCACATTGGTTTGTCAACATGAATTACAAATGATGGTTTTGGTTGATGCTTATTGTTTCCTCCACTTTTTTTTAAATTGGCTGACTACAAATAAAGATGTATACTTTTAAAAGCACCAGAAATACATAGTCACTTATATAGCTCCCTGGAGAGATGAACCTCCCTGAAGACTCTAACATGCCAAACAGGAGTGTGAAGTGAACTGCCTTATATGATAAGCACACTGTTTACTGGATTCTCTTCAGACTAATATTGTTTGGAATGCATCCTCCAAGAATAACACTTTCCACATGGATATAGAAAACTGCTTTGGGGAAAAGGCACCAAGTTTGTCTAAGCAGAAAATGCAGTCAGAACAACTACATGTAAGAAAACAACAATGGACTGCATCCTATGCAAGATTTGAAAAGGAAAGCTGAAGGAATAATAAGTTGATTCACACTTCTTACAAATGTAACAAAGTGAAATGTCAAAGCTCTTTAAACCTAGTGAATCCTTCCACTTACACACTTAATCCAGGCTAGTAATGAGATAGAGTTGCTTTGCGAGGGGTGCTGACTCTCAGATGAGTCATAAAACCTCTCTCATCCATAAATGAGGGACCGTTCCCTCAGTTTCTTGTACAACATTTCTCCTTCAACCAAAACAGTCATTTGTTTCATTTTTGTTTATGGGGCCTTGTTGTGTAGACATTAATTGGAATGGATTACAGCAGAGACTACAAATAACTTCTTTGAAAATGTACCTTATTAGCTGAAAAATGCATTGGGACATTGAGGCTACAAAGCAGAGGAATGTAAGAGACAGAAGCAGAAGCAGGCCACCTGGCCGCTCGAGCCAGCTCTGCCATTCAGTAAGATCATGAATGATCTTTTACTTCAATATCACTTTCCATACATCTATCAATCTCTCTGGGAATCTAAGGATTTTAAGAAATCATCTTAAACATACTCAGCAAAGAAGCCAACACAGCCCTCTTTGGTAGAGAATTGCAAAGACTCTCTACTCATTGGGTAAAACCAAAATTCTCTTCATCATTATCCCAAATAGCTGCCCCTTATTTTCAGACTATGCCCTGGTTCTGGAGACTGCAAACAGGGAAAACATCAACTCCACAAGCCCCACAAAAAATTAAGTAGTTTTCAATGGATGTCCCTTGTTCTTTGAAAAAAGGCTGCAGGCATGCTCTGTTTAATCTCATAGGGCAAACACACCATCCCAGGAATCCATCTGGTGAACCTTCACTGCACTTCCTCTATCACAAGTATATTCTTCCATAGGTAAGGAGACCAGACCTGTACCTAATATTCCAGATTTGATCCCACAAACCCCATATAGTTGGAGCAAGATGGTGTTACGCTTGCACATCAATCCTCTTGCCATAAATTGCTTGCTGAATTTGTATGTAAACTTTCAGTGATTCCTGTGCACAAGTACCAACAGTTTTCAATATCTCACCATTTAAAAAAATACTCTTCTGCCAAACTGCATGACCTCATATTTTTCCATATTTTATTCCACCAGCCAGGCCCTCATTAGTTCACCTAACCAGTCAATCCACCCTTGAGGCCTCTCTGCATCCTTCTTGCAGCTCACACTGCCGTCTAATTTTGGAATCAGTACTTTGAATAAATTACACATGGTTCCCTCATTCAAATCATTAACGTAGGTTGTGAACAGATGGGGCCTCTGTAATAATCCTCATGGTATCTTTCTAGTTGTAGTCTACAAACAAAATATTTAACTTCTTTGCCATTTCCTTATTCCCGAATACCATTCCTCCTATTTATAAGTTTGCTTTCATTGTTGTTCATTTTGTTAATTTTGTTAAATTAGACAGCCTTTTCATATGCAGTGATTATTTTCTATTGTAGTCCTTTAAACAGTGTGAGAATTTAGCTTCTCACAAATGAAATGACAATTCTTGTAAAGGCCCTTGAAAAATGTGGCGACGAGAATCGTTGCCCAATTATTTGGGCACTTCCGAAAATTTCTAATACATTAGCTTCCTTTTCTTTGATATTTAAAACCAAACAATACATTGCACATGATGAAAGTATTTCTTCTGAATTGTCAATAGCAGCAACAGTATGTCAGATTCGTTGTAGCATCATCAAGGCTCTTGATTTAAATCATTAAAACTGATGCTTCCATTAAAACTGATGCTTCCATTAAAACATCTGTGCTGACGGATTTTTAGAAAACCTACCTTGCAGTTCAAAATTTATGCACAATAAAATAACCTTCCACATCTGTTTGAATCCCAGGATATATTACCGAT
Organism: Pristis pectinata; assembly: GCF_009764475.1. Taxonomy (NCBI): domain Eukaryota; kingdom Metazoa; phylum Chordata; class Chondrichthyes; order Rhinopristiformes; family Pristidae; genus Pristis; species Pristis pectinata. The sequence continues at coordinate 56,716,863 of NC_067411.1, read as the reverse complement.
AGTTAATTTCACTAAGCTAAGAAGAAGACGGGCACCTCAGTGATTAAGTGACGATGCATCACAGACAAAATTTCCAACACTCCTCCACACTTCAGATATCTTAGAAAAATGGCCAGCCTCCACAAAGGAACAGGGGAGGTTGATGCTTTACAAAATGGCAGATCATTCCAAATTTGCAGGTCAACCTCATTTCTGCTTGATCCAGTGATGTGATGGCAAAGCCAAATGCACTGCTGCTACTGGTGCACAGGAACCCATCACAGCAGCGATTACCACGAATGTTGTCTAGGTTTTGCTTTATACAGAAATAGGTTGCTTCATTTGCTGAGGAGTTGTGAATGGAATCTAACATTGTGCAATCATCAGTAAACATCTCTACTTCTTACCTTATGATGGAAAGCCACTGATGATTTAAGTGCATCGATGCAAGTGGCAGACTTGTAAAAAGTTATTGAAATTGTTACTAAATTTAAGAATGTAGCTCAAGTATTCACAATTAGTCTAGAATAATTAACTTACAAAGTTACCTACCTGTTAACATAATCTCTATGGGTTTCAAGTGCTTTGTGGTTAAACAACTGCATTAGTGACAACCTCAATAACTGTGCCTCTTCTCCTAAGTACAGTAAGAGAAAACCTTTGGTGAAAACATGCACATTGAAAAATCCATTTTAAAACTGTCTAAACTGAAGAGATCTCATCTTCAATACAAAATAAATATTAAAGTTACACACTGAAAATGTCAATTAACTTAAGAAGGCTAATTATTAATAGCAACTTGAGAAGAAAGACTTCAACACTGCTCACATGTGAAGAATGTGGAATTCACTACAAGTCAGTGCTTGAAGCATGGACCAGGCCAACATAAAAAGCTGAATTAAATAGGGTTTTCAAAGGAAAAGAGATTCAAGAACAGGGGAGACAATTGATGTCCATGTTGCATTTTGTTTCAGTGCAAATAATTCACCATGCATTTACTATCAAGCAAGTAACAACTGCCGATTTACTTACAGCAAGATTCCAACAAGCTCATGACCATTTAATTTGTTTCTACTGGATTTGGATAATGTTACTTTTTGGCCAATGAATCCACAGAATTATACATTATAAAGGTTGCTGATAGAGCTCTGTTGTCTTTCTGCATAGCCACATGAGTTAAGATGGCATTTTCTCTAACAGTATATAAATTTGTGTTTTAGAATTGTTGCCTTATTGCCTGTAAAAGTCCTACTGGCAAATAACCATCCTTTGATGCAATGATTGCAAATAACAACATTATTAAGATGGAGACACAAGATACTGCAGATGCTGGAATTGAGAGCAAAAAACAAACTACTGGAGGAACTCAGCAGGTCAGGCAGCATCCGTAGAAGGAAATGGATAGTCAACATTTCGGGTTGAGACCTTTCATCTGGACTGAAAGAGTAGAGGGAAAATAGCCAGTATACAGAGGAGAGGGGAACAGGTAGAGCAGGAGCTGGCAAGTGATATGTGGATCCGGGTGAGGAGAGGCGACAGGCAGATGGTGGAAAGAAGGGTGAAAATAGCAGAGGCTGGGAGGAGATAGGTGGAGGCGAGGAAAGGGTCTGAGAATTATGGAATCTGATAAGAAAAGGTGGGAGTAAGGACACCAACTGTCCATTTCCCTCTACAGATGCTGCCCAATCCGCTGAGTTCCTCCAGTAGTTTGGTTTGTTTTGCATAAAATTATTAACATTTTGTGATTGCCTTCTGGTTCCACTCCTTTTAGCTTGAGCATCTTATTTAATCAGTACCATGCTGGACTAACATTTAAGTTTTAATCCTTACATTTCTGACTCAGAGGACTGAGTGCTAACAAATCCAGACAAACAAACATTACTCAATTTTTATTAATAGTTTAACTAGACTGAATATCTTACAAGATATGAGTATATTTTTGTATATTTTCCTTAGAGTAATTTTAAATTGTTTAGTTACTTACAGTTGATATTTTAAGTGTAGATTAAAAGTTTTAAGTGCATACCTTTAGACAAATTTGATAATTGCTCACTACTCTCACACTGATCAGTGCTGGACATTCAAGCTAAAAGAAAAGGCTACACGAGGATTTTCTTGTTTGACTGAACCATCTCTCAGACACGTAAAGCCACATTTCCCTCTATGAGTGAAGGGAAGTGAAGAGCAGTCAGTGAGTTGTGCTGGCTCATTTGAGCAAGGACTTCACTGTTGAGTGAATTGGTTCATAGATTTAAATGATCTCAGTAAGAATGGCCAAGGTTCCTTGACCACCACGCCACGAAAAGTACAAGAATCTCATGAGAAATGCAAACATTCAAAAGTTTCTTGCAAAAATCAAAGCTTCCAAACCAGTCAAATCAAATTAAATGTGGAAATTTGAGAAAAATACTGCCAATATTTCAGCTAGTGAGGAAAATTATGGGTGTTTGCTGTTAAAAGTTTTTATGAAGAAAAGCAACGCAATAACAGATCTGCAGTCATTACACTTTCATCATCTTCAACATGTTTGAAGTGCTTGCCAGTCAATAAGTTACTTGTTGTATAGCCACTGATGATATGAGAAAATATGATAGCAAATTTACAAACTGCAAGCTTGTTTTTACAAACAATAAGAATGACTTGATAATCCATTTTTGACAGAGTTGGCTGGACAGCAGGAAGTCTGCACTTCATTGAATTAGCCTATGGATTATTCACTGTATGAAATGAATGTCTCTTCAGTGCCACACCCAATGAGGAGGACAGCAGTCAAATCAGACTTAAGATAACAATTTCTGAACTTGGTCAAGTTAGCCATCAATATGTTTTGGAGAGGCAGGGATTCAGATTTCTGGATCATTGGGGCCTCTTTTGGGGCAGGTATGACCTGTACAAAAAGGATGGGTTGCACTTGAATCCCAGGGGGACCAAAATCCTGGCGGGCAGGTTTGCTAAGGCTACTGGGGAGAGTTTAAACTAGAATTGTTGGGGTGGGATCCAAACTGGAGAGACTGGGGAAGAGGCGTTTGGCTCTCAAATAGAGAAAGCTTGTAGTTGGTACGAGAGGAAGGACAGGCAGGTGATAGAGAAGGGACGTGCTCAGACAGACGATTTGAGATGTGTCTATTTTAATGCATGGAGTATAGTGAATAAGGCGGATGAGCTTAAGAGCTTGGATAAATACTTGGAGCTACGATGTGGTGGCCATTACAGAGACTTGGATGGCTCAAGGACAGGAATGGTTACTTCAAGTGCTGGGTTTTAGATGTTTCAGAAAGGACAGGGAGGGAGGCAAAAGAGGTGGGGGTGTAGCACTGTTGATCAGAGATAGTGTCACAGCTACAGAAAAGGTGGATGTCATGGTGGGACTGTCTATGGAACCTCTGTGGGTGGGGGTTAGGAACAGGAAGGGGTCAATACCTTTACTGGGTGTTTTTTTATAGGCCGCCCAATAGTAACAGGGATATCGAGGAGCAGATAGGGAAGCAGATCCTAGAAAGGTGTGATAATAACAGATTTGTTGTGATGGGAGATTTTAATTTTCCAAATATCGATTGGCATCTCCATACAGTGAGGGGTTTAGATGGGGTGGAGTTTGTTAAGTGTGTTCAGGAAGGATTCTTGACACAATATGTAGATAAGCCTACAAGAGGAGAGGCTGTGCTTGATTTGGTATTGGGAAATGAACCTGGTCAGGTGTCAGATCTCTCAGTGGGAGAGCATTTTGGAGATAGTGATCATAATTCTATCTCCTTTACGATAGCATTGGAGAGAGATAGGAACAGACAGACTAGAAAGGCGTTTAGTTGGAATAAAGGGAATTATGAGGCTCTCAGGCAGGAAATTGGAAGCTTAAATTGGGAACAGGTGTTCTCAGGGAAAAGTACGGAAGAAATGTGGCAAATATTCAGGGGATATTTGTGTGGAGTTCTGCATAGGCATGTTCCAATGACACAGGGAAGTTATGATAGGATACAAGAACCATGGCGTACAAAGGCTATAATAAATCTAGTCAAAAGGAAAAGTAAAGCTTACAAAAGGTTCAGAGAGCTAGGTAATGTCAGAGATCTGGAAGAGTATAAGGCTAACAGGAAGGAGCTTAAGAAGGAAATTAGGAGAGCCAGAAGGGGACATGAGAAGGCCCTGGCAGGCAGGATTAAGGAAAACCCCAAGGCATTCTACAAGTATGTGAAGAGCAAGAGGATAAGATGCGAAAGAATAGGACCTATCAAGTGCAACAGTGGGAAAGTGTGTATGGATCCGGAAGAAATAGCAGAGGTACTTAATGAATACTTTACATCAGTATTCACTACGGAAAAAGATCTGGGTGATTGTAGTGAGGACTTGCAGCAGGCTGAAAAGCTTGAGAATGTAGATATTAAGAAAGAGGTGGTGCTGGAACTTTTGGAAAGTATCAAGTTGTATAAGTCACCGGGACTGGATATGATGTACCCCAGGCTGCTGTGGGAGGCGAGGGAGGAGATTGCGGAGCATCTGACGATGATCTTTGCGTCATCAATGGAGACGGGAGAGGTTCCAGAGGATTGGAGGGTTGCGGATGTTGTTCCTTTATTCAAGAAAGGGAGTAGAGATAGCCCAGGAAATTATAAACCAGTGAGTCTTACCTCAGTGGTTGGTAAGCTGATGGAGAAGATCCTGAGAGGCAGGAGTTATGAACATTTGGAGAGGTATAATATGATTAGGAATAGTCAGCGTGGCTTTGTCAAGGACAGGTCCTGCCTTACGAGTCTGATTGAATTTTTCGAGGATGTAACTAAACACATTGATGAAGGGAGAGCAGTAGATGTAGTGTATATGGATTTCAGCAAGGCATTTGATAGGGTACCTCATGCAAGGCTTATTGAGAAAATAAGGAGGCATGGGATCCAAGGGGACATTGCAGTGTGGATCCAGAACTGGCTGGCCCACAGAAGGCAAAGAGTGGTTGTTGAACAGTCGTATTCTGCATGGAGGTCCGTGACCAGTGGTGTACCTCAGGGATCTGTTCTCAGACCCTTACTCTTTGTGATTTTTATAAATGACCTGGATGAGGAAGTGGAGGGGTGGGTTAGTAAGTTTGTGGATGACACAAAGGTTGGAGATGTTGTGGATAGTGTGGAGGGCTGTCACAGATTACAGTGGGACATAGATAGGATGCAAAGCTGGGCTGAGAAGTGGCAGATGGAGTTCAACCCAGATAAGTGTGAAGTGGTTCATTTTGGTAGGTCAAACATGATGGCAGAGTTTAGTATTAATGGTAGGACTCTAGGCAGTGTGGCGGGTCAGAGGGATCTTGGGGTCCGAGTCCATAGGACGCTCAAAGCAGCTGCACAGCTTGACTCTGGTTAAGAAGGCATTTGGTGTATTGTCCTTCATCAACCATGGAATTGAATTTAGGAGCCGAGAGGTAATGCTGCAGCTATATAGGACCCTGGTCAGACCCCACTTGGAATACTGTGCTCAGTTCTGGTCACCTCACTACAGGAAGGATGTGGAAGCCATAGAAAGGGTGCAGAGGAGATTTACAAGGATGCTGCCTGGATTGCAGAGTATGCTTTATGAAAGCAGGTTGAGGGAACTTGGCCTTTTCCCCTTGGAGCGACGGAGGACCTGATAGAGGTATATAAGACGATGAGAGGCATTGATCAGGTAGATAGAGGCTTTTTCCCAGGGCTGAAATGGTTGCCACAAGAGGGCATAGGTTTAAGGTGCTGGGGAGTAGGTATAGGGGAGATGTCAGGGTTAAATTTTTTTTTACTCAGAGTGGTTAGTGTGTGGAAATGGGCTTCCGGCAACAGTGGTGGAGTCAGATATGATAGGGTCTTTTAAGAGACTTTTGGATAGGTACATGGAGCTGAGAAAAATAGAGGGCTATGGGTCTCTAAGGTAGGGACATGTTCAGCACAGCTTTCACAAGATCACAAGATAAGGGAGCAGAAGCAGGCCATTCGGCCCATCGAGTCTGCTCCAAGGAAAAGGGAAAAAGAAATGGGGTGGGAAAAAAAGAAGAGAAAAAAAAACTATTCTAATCCCATTTGCCAGCCTTATCCCCATATCCCTTGATACCCTGACTATTTAGATATCTGTCTATCTCCTCCTTGAATACCCCCACTGATCTGGCCTCCACTGCTGTGCGTGGCAAGGAGTTCCACAATTTCACCACCCTCTGGGTAAAGAAACTTCTCCTCATCTCTGTCTTGAAACTGTACCCTCTAATTCTAAGATTGTGCCCTCTGGTCCTGGACACGCCCACCAAGGGAAACAGCCTAGCCACATCTACTCTATCCTTACCTGTCAACATTTTAAATGTCGCTACGAGGTCCCCTCTCATCCTTCTGTACTCCAGCGAGTACAGTCCAAGAGCCGACAAACGCTCATCATACTTAAGCCCTTTCATTCCTGGAATCATTCTCGTAAATCTCCTCTGAACCCTCTCCAACGTCAGCACATCCTTCCTAAGATGTGGGGCTCAAAACTGCGCACAGTATTCCAAATGAGGCCTCACTAGCGCCCCGTAGAGCCTCATCAACACTTCCTTACTTTTATACACTATACCTCTCGAGATGAATGCCAACATAGCATTCGCTTTCTTAACCACCGATCCAACCTGGTGGTTAACTTTTAAGGTATCTTGTATGAGTACCCCCAAGTCCCTTCGTACTACCGCACTATCAATCTTCTCTCCTTCTAGATAATAATCTACCCGCTTATTTCTACTTCCAAAGTGTACAACTGCACATTTCTCAACATTGAATCTCATCTGCCATTTCCTTGCCCATTCTCCTAAACTGTCTAGGTCCCTCTGCATTCTTTCTATTTCCTCTATGCTCCCTACTCCTCCACTTATCTTGGTGTCATCCGCAAACTTAGCCACACAACCATTTATTCCATCATCCAAATCATTGATGTACAAGGTAAAAAGGAGAGGCCCCAACACCGACCCCTGCGGCACACCACTAGTAACCGGTAACCAACCAGAACGAGATCCTTTTATTTCCACCCTTTGCTTCCTGCCAACCAGCCAATTTTCCACCCATTTTGCTACCCTGCCCATAATTCCATGACCTCTCATCTTATTAATCAGTCTCTTGTGAGGCACCTTATCGAAGGCCTTTTGAAAGTCTAAATACACAACGTCTACCGCCTCTCCCTTATCCACCCTACCTGTGATTTCTTCAAAAAACTCCAATAGGTTGGTCAGACAGGACCTCCCCTTCACAAAACCATGTTGACTAGGTCCTATCTTGCCTTGCGCCTCTAGATATTCGGTAACCTCCTCCTTGAGGATAGACTCCAATAATTTTCCCACCACTGACGTCAGACTAATAGGTCTGTAATTGCCTTTGTGCTGCCTCCCACCTTTCTTATACAACGGAACTACATTCGCTACCCTCCAGTCCTCCGGAACCATGCCAGAATCTATCGATTCCTGAAAAATAATCGCCAATGCCTCCGCTATCTCCACAGCCACCTCCTTCAGAACCCGGGGATGCACCCCATCCGGTCCGGGAGACTTATCAGCCTTAAGCCCCTTTAGTTTTCCAAGCACCTTCTCCCTATTAATCTCAATTGAACTCAGCTCCAATTCGTGAGACTCCTGACTAACGGGCACATTGCTTATGTCCTCCACGGTGAAGACCGATGCAAAATATTCATTCAATTCCCTTGCCATCTCACTATCATCCATTATAATACCTCCTGCACCGTTATCAATTGGTCCTATGTCAACCCGTGTCTCTCTTTTATTCCTTATGTATTTAAAAAAACTCTTAGAATCCTTCCGAATGTTGTCCGCCAGCTTCCTTTCGTAACTCATCTTTGCTTTCCTAATGACCTTCTTAGTTTCTCTCTGCAGATTTTTAAAATCGTTCCAATCTTCTGTTTTCCCACTAATTTTTGCTACTTTGTACGCCGCCCCTTTTGCTTTTATTTTATCCTTCACCTCCCTCGTTATCCACATCTGTGCCTTTTTTCCATTCAAAACCTTCTTTTTTCTTGGAATATATCTATCCTGCATTGTCCTTATTTCCTGTAGAAATTTCTTCCATTTTTCCTCTGCCGTCCCTCCAGCTAACTTACTCCTCCAATCAATTTGGGCCAACTCATCTCTCATACCTTTGTAATTTCCCTTATTCCACTGAAATATCGATACACCAGTTATCAGCTTCTCCTTCTCAAACTTGAAACTAAACTCAATCATATTGTGATCACTTGTTCCCAGTGGTTCCTTTACCTTTAGTTCCCTAATCACCTCGGGTTCACTACACAGCACCCAATCCAAAACAGCCGATCCCCTGGTGGGCTCCTCAATAAGTTGCTCCAGAAAAACATCCCTTAGACATTCCACAAACTCACTCTCCTGAGTACTACCGCCTTGCTGCATTTCCCAGTCCACCTTCATGTTAAAATCCCCCATAATTATCTTCACATTGTCACTCTGACACGCTTTTTCTATCTCAATCTGCAACTTATGGTCCACTTCCTGACTGCTGTTCGGGGGCCTAAATATGACTGCTATTATTGTTCTTTTACCCTTGCTATTTCTCAGCTCCACCCATAAGGATTCCACCTCCTCTGACCCAATGTCCTTCCTTTCTATTGATTTTATATCGCTACTAACCATCATGGCCACACCTCCCCCTCTGCCTACCCTCCTATCCTTCCTATATACTGTATACCCCTTGACATTCAGTTCCCAATCACATCCATCATGAAGCCACGACTCAGTGATTGCAACGATGTCATATTTATTAACCTGTAGTTGTGCCACTAGGTCATCTACTTTATTCCTGATGCTACGTGCATTTAAATATAGTATGTTTAGACTGGTATCTGCTATTGATTTTATTGTACTTCTATTGATCTTATTGTACTTCTATTGATCAGCAGATTATCCTGACTTTCTACCTGTCCATCCTTCTTACTACCTTCGCTACCTACTATCTTAGACATGTTCGTGTAGACCTCATCCCCTATCCTAACATTCGGTATCCGAACATCCTCATCCCCGATCCTAACATTCTGTATCCTAACATCCTGATTTGTTGTACTTCTATTATTCAGTAAATTATCCTGACTTATCACCTGCCTGTCATTCTTGCCATCCTCAATGGATTCGTTTCTATACACTTTCTCCCTCACCTTAGCATCTTGTAACCTAGCATCCTGGTTACCATCCCCCTGCCAGATCAGTTTAAACCCTCCCCTACAACTAAATTAAACATTCCCGCCAGGATATTGGACCCTTTGGAGTTTAGATGCAACCCATCCTTAGCAAATAGGTCTTGCCTCCCCCAAAAAAGGTCCCAGGTATCCAAGAATCTGAAGCCCTGCCCCTTGCACCAGTCACTCAGCCACGCATTTAACTGCCAGAGCTTTCTATTCTTCCTGTCATTGATACGCGACACGGGTAGTAGTCCTGAGATTACTACCCTTGAGGTCCTACTTTTCAACCTTCTCCCTAATGCCTTGTATTCCTCCTTCAGGACCTCTTCTCTTTTCCTACCTACATCATTGGTACCTACATGTACCAAGATTTCTGGCTGCTCACCCTCCCCCCTCAGAATATTCTCGACACGGTCTGTGATATCCCGTACCCTGGCACCAGGGAGGCAACACACCATCCGAGACTCATTATCGCTATCGCAGAATCTCCTATCCGTACCCCTTACTATCGAATCCCCAATAACCACTGCATGTCTCTTCCTCTGCTGGACCACAGTATCAGACACGGTGCCAAGGTCCTGGCTGCTGAGGTCTTCCTCTATGAAGTCATCCTCTCCAACCGAATCTAAAATGAGATATCGGTTTTTGAGGGGGACTGCCACTGAGGTGCTGTCTACATAATCTTTATAACTCCTGTCTATCTCCTGCTCGCTCTCCCTAACCAACCGAAGGTCATCCAGCTGCTGCTCCAGACTCTCAATCCGTTCCTTGAGGAGCCGCATCTCGGTGCACTTTGCGCAGATGTAGTTATCAGGGAGTCTGGTCGTCTCCCAGGGGCCCCACATCTGACACTCCAAACACAACACTAATCCCAGGTGCATACTGCTGAATATCACTGAGCTCAACACTAAACTAAACTAATAACTCACCCCTCTCTATAATCTCGCCTCTTTCCCGCTCTTGCCGAAGCCCGTTGAGCCAAAGCCGAACCCACTCTGCTCCCTCTCACTCAGCTGCCCGCTCCGACGCTGCCCGCTAGATATGCTCGTCTGCTTTTTAAAATCGCCCGCGCGCTTCCGGGTGACGTCACGCGCCTGCGCAGTCACTCGCCGCTGTCCCGAACGCTAGAAAGAGAAAAAAAAACCTCGTTATTTTCCGGCAATCTCAGCTTTGTGGGCCAAAGGACCTGAATTGTGCTGTAGGTGTTTTATGTTCAGGGACCACACTGTCAGATGTCTTCTGAACTAGATGCATAAGTGAAACTGGAGTGATTGACTGGCACTCGCAACCACATTTTCATTTTTTTTTAAATAATAGTTTTCTATGCCTCTTTTAGGGGACACTTGCTAAATTCTATTTGATGGGAAGCATTTGAAATGCATTGAGGATGTGAAGTATAATGAGCATTCGCCTGCACTTTTCTTTCTTATTATTGTGATTTCCTTGTTGTCATCCATCATTCACTGCTTTTATAATAGCAGTACTGCTATTAAAAGATTCAAATCACTACAAGAGATTTATGCACTTCAGCAGATAAACAGTTCTAGGATCCAACAAAATATATAAAATAAACACACACAACATGTGGAACTTTCATGTCATTTAAGTCAGTGATAATAAATCAGATTCTGAAAGGCTGAAAAAATATAGGGCTAAAAGCCATTTACAGTGGCTTGCAAAAGTTTGGGCACCCCTGGTTAAAATTTCTTTTACTGTGAATAGCTGAGTAAAAGGTGACCTGATTTCCAAAGGCATGAAGTTTAAAATGACACACTTCTTTAATATTTTAAGCAAGATTACTTTATTTCCATCTTTTACAGTTTCAAAATAACAAAAAAAGGAAAAGGGCCCAAAGCAAAAGTTTGGGCACCCTGCATGGTCAGTACTTAGTAACACCCCCTTTGGCAAGTATCACAGCTTGTAAATGCTTTCTGTAGCCAGCTAAGAGTCTTTCAATTCTTGTTTGGGGGATTTTCACCCATTCTTCCTTGCAAAAGGCTTCTAGTTCTGAGAGATTCTTGGGCCGTCTTGCATGCATTGTTCCTTTGAGGTCTATCCACAGATTTTTGATGATGTTTAGGTCAGGGGGACTGTGAGGGTCATGGCAAAACCTTCAGCTTGTGCTTCTTGAGGTAGTCCATTCTGGATTTTGAGGTGTGTTTAGGATCGTTATCCTGTTGTAGAAGCCATCCCCTTTTCATCTTCAGCTTTTTTTTTTTTTACAGACGGTGTTTGCTTCCAGAATTTGCTGGTATTTAATTGAATTCATTCTTCCCTCTACCAGTGAAATGTTCCCCGTGCCACTGGCTGCAACACAAGCCCAAAGCATGATCGATCCATCCCTGTGCTTAACAGTTGGAGAGGTGTTCTTTTCATGAAATTCTGCACCCTTTTTTCTCCAAACATACCTTTGCTCATTGCAGCCAAAAAGTTCTATTTTAACTTCATCAGTCCACAGGACTTGTTTCCAAAATGCATCAGGCTTGTTTAGATGTTCCTTTGCAAATTTCTGATGCCGAATTTTGCGGTGAGGATGCAGGAAAGTTTGGAGGGAAAAAAAGGGTGCAGATCATGCTTTGGGCTTGTGTTGCAGCCAGTGGCAGGGGGAACATTTCACTGGTAGAGGGAAGAATGAATTCAATTAATTAATGAATCAAATTCTGGAAGCAAACATCACACTGTTTAAAAAAAAGTTGAAGGTGAAAAGAGGATGGCTTCTACAACAGGATAATGATCCTAAACACACCTCAAGAGGCACAAGCTGAAGGTTCTGCCATGCCCTCATTAGTCCCCCAACCTAAACATCATCGAAAATGTGTGGATAGACCTCAAGAGGTCTATCCACACATGCAAGATGGCCCAAGAATCTCACAGAACTAGAAGCCTTTTGCAAGGAAGAATGGGTGAAAATCCCCCAAACAAGAATTGAAAGACTCTTAGCTGGCTACAGAAAGCATTTACAAGCTGTGATACTTGCCAAGGGGGTGTTAGTAAGTACTGACCATGCAGGGTGCCCAAACTTTTGCTTCGGACCCTTTTCCTTTGTTATTTTGAAACGGTAAAAGATGGAAATAAAAAATATTAAAATATTAAAGAAATGTGTCATCTTTAACTTTATGCCTTTTGGAAATCAGGTCATCTTTTACTCGCTTAGCTATTCACAGTAACAGAAATTTTGACCAGGGGTGCCCAAACTTTTGCATGCCACTTGTCTAGTATTTTACATTAATATCCTTTCTCTCTCATCCCCACCCCTACGCAGGGATAAAACTGGTCTGATGCTCAGCAGCCTGTGGATGCAACTACTCTTCCACCTAATGCAAATATCAAGCATTGCCAGAGTAGACATAGCTCAAAGCTAACTACCTCAAGTCTGATGCAGACTTCCCATGACTTTCAAAGTCTGGTCAATCCACAGATGAAATCTTGTGAAAACCTCATCACCGCCGCACTCCTAGTCAATTCCTTTCTGGACTGCTGTTCTTTATTAAAAAGTCTGAAGTGCTGCTACCCAGCTCATTCATCACTCCTTCCTCACTGCCCTACAATGGATCCCCATCACCCAACAGTTTAATTTCAGAAACTTCCATAATACTGTTAATTTATTCCTCATCTTGAAAAGATCAAAACCTCAGCCAAGTACTCCATTCATCCAACTCTGGCCTTCTGTGGACCTGCCTTTTACTCCACTGAAGACTTTAGAGAACAGAGTAACCTTCTTACCTACATTTTAAGTATTTCCAAACTCCACGATTTCTCACCTTAGACCTCCAAAATAAATGTCTTCAAGCTTCCAGTGCTAAGTCTTTCTGGTTCCTTGCCACATTTACTACACATTTTATCAAGTACTTTGGAATTTCCTTCAAAAAAAGTGGAAAGGTGCTTTATAAGTAGATATTCCTTTGATTGTCATTGGTATAACACTGCATCAAAGAAGTTTTCTCCCATTGCTGAGTTTCCAGGAGCATGGATTCCATAGTCAAGGCCTCACTGGTTGGTTTATTTACTCTGACTCCAGTATTTGGGTTCTGCATTCAGTGCCTCAGAACCTAAAACAAATACAAGCTCCTCAAAGGAACAAAAAAAACTTCAGATTTGAATCAAGTGAACTGACTTGAAGGGGTCAGCAGTTTTGAATCATTCAGAAGGTTGAGAGTGCAAGCTGTAATCCAAAGGCTTCAGTGCATGACCTAGGCTGACATTCTGACAGAATACAGAGAGTGCGCTACATAATCATAGTTTGTTTCATTGAGATGAGAAGTTTAACTCAGGCCCTGACTGCCCTCTCATGAAAGACCTCTCAGTACTTTCCACAGGGAATTTCCCTTTGTCTCCCAGTCAATGTTGACTCTTCAACTAAAGGAATATCACAAAAGATTTTTGGTCATTATATCACATTCTTGTTTCAGACATTGCTATGTATAACAATACGAAATAACCCAAAATATTGCATTGGCTGTGAAATGCTTTAAGTTTTTACAATCCCTCCATAAACTGTTCCAAGACTACTGCAAATCTTTTATCTGGATGCATTGAGATGACTGAAGATCAAGTTCCATAGAATTATTACTCATTATGCATTCTTTACAGACTTAAGAAAAAAAAACTTCATATTCTTGTGTGACTTGGTATATGCCAGAATAGAATGCTCTCTCACATGGATAACTTGTGCAGCGACTTCAAACTACCAGCACCTGAAGATTACTTTCTGGTCTTATGGATTGCTCCCTGCAGTTCTTTAATACAACCTGCTGGGGATGCCATCAAGTATTTTTTCCCTTGAATTTTATTCTTTCATCAACTTCAGGACAATGTACTGACAATGTACTTCATGCACTTTCTTTGGTAAAGATATGTCTGGAACTCCTTTAAACATGTGTGCATTGTTTCTTTTCAACTCATATGCAATCATTTGGAGGAGTTGATAAAGTAAAATGTGCATTCCAAATAGGTTGAATGCATCAGCCCACGTACATGCTTTGTACTTCAGACTGGCAAAAGATGAAAAAGGAAAAGATAACTAATTTGAGGTCCTTCACATTAAAAGTTGGCCCTCAACCAGCAAGTTACCACAATAAGGTTTGTTTTGAGAGATCAACAAGTTACCACAGAGCAAAATAAACTGCTGGAGGGACTCAGTGGTTTAAACAGCATCTGTGTGTGTGGGGGTGGAGGAATTTTTGAGGTTTCGGGACAAAACCCTGCATCAGGACTGAGAGTGGAGAGGGGAGATAGCTGGTATAAAGAGAAAGGGAAGGGTGAGACAGGGGCCAATAGGTGATAGGTGGATCAAGGAGCGGCGAAGGACAGTAGGAACCAGGTAGGGGAGGTGGAGAAGTGGAGTTGAGACAGAGGCAGGTAGGTGATAGCTAGAAGCAGAGAAAGAAGAAAAAGGGGCAGATGAAGCCAGATGGAGGTAGGGGAGCATGAAGGTGAAGACAGAGACTGCAAGTGCCAGAATCTCCCCCACGTGGCTCCTTCTGCCCATCATCCCTCACCCTTCCTTGGTCCACCTATCACCTATTGACCCATCTTACCCTTTCCCCTCTCCTCTTTACACCAGCTATCTTTCCCCTCTATTCTGTCCTGATGCAGGATCTCAACCCGAAATGTCAACAATTCCTTTCCCACCCCACCGATGCTGCTCGAACTGCTGAGTTCCTCCAGCAATTTGTTTTTTTTAAAATTCCAGATTCCAGCATCTGTAGTCACGTCTCCAAGTTACTAAGGAGCTTTGTTGTGATTCACTGTGACTTGGCAAAATCCAGGGCAGCTCCCGAATCACTGCAAAAGTATTTTATTTCTTGATGGACAAATTTTTATCTGTGATAGAATTACCTTTTTATTATTTATTGGATCACACGAGAAAAACTATGGGAAATGATCTTTGCTTAACAAAAAAAAATGCAATGTGTCATTTTGGGCAACATCCGTCAGCAGTAAGTAGCCCTCAGTGGATTTAATACAAAACACTAGAAAAACAGGGCGCACAGCATCTGTGAAGAGGCAAATGATTAATGTCAATGATTTTTCATTAAAAATGGAAAAGAATGAAATTTTTCTTGCAGGTATATTAAAAAGGTACCAGATTGGTACAGCACAGGTTGCTGTTCTGCAACTGGGGCCAAAGTATACTTTGTACTGTATCTGACTTCAGTTTAAACTCCCTCCTCCCCTGCTTTTCTCCCCCAATAATATGGCACCTTTGTCTCAGAATTACCTTTCCCTGGTTACATGCCTATGAAGTGCTGTTACACACCTTAAGTGTTTCATGACTGCAAGTCATTTTCTACCCCCGCCCACCAACCCTCTAATGTGAACCTAGTCCTTTCGGAAGTGGATTAACTCTATAAAGGTTAAGTTTGCAAATGATAAATTAGACACAGCCACGGAACTATTCACACTGGGCAACAAGATGGTGCAGTTAGTTGAGCTGCTGCCTCACAGCCCATTAATTCAGGTTCAGTCCTGACCTCTGGTACCATCAGTGTGGAGATTGCATGTTCACCCTGTGATCATGTGGGTTTCCTCCTGCATCTGAAAGGCATGTGGGATGGTAGGTTAATTATTTACTGTAACTTGTCCTTAGTGTGTACAAGTGTAGTAGAATTTGTAGGATAATGGGGATGTGGGGAGAATAAAATGGGTTAGGGTAGGATTAGTGTAAAAATTAATACTTAATGTTTCAGTGCTGTACTTCTGTACAACTAGGACAACAGACCTGAACTTGAGCAAGCTAGACAAGGCATCTAAATGGACAGGTTGCTGACTTGATGGAAGTTTCACAGATGTACAAGTACTGCAGTTGGGCAACACATACTTCATGAGCAATGCTAAAATAAAAGTGAATCCAGAATATGTTCCAAAATTAAAATTTCAACAGAACTAGAGCTAATGTTTTAATTCAGTTGAAAAAAAAACAGGAACTAATTTCAGGGTTGTTGATTTCTGCACACAAAGTGATCAATGCATGGAATGAACTTCCAGATAATGTTTATATAATTCCAGAGTGTACTTAAGGAACTACTGGTTGGGGACTTCAGCAATGTAAAATGGCAAATTGAAGAAATAAATATCTTTAACATTATAGGATCAACTTTTAACCTACCTTCTTGGCAGGAAGGGAGGTAAAGTCTGCCAGGTGATGTCCTATAAATGTGCTGTTGGTTTGAATTGTACGCTGTTGTTCTAAGGCAGCAGCGAAAGTAGCCCTTGAAGACAGCAGGGATGTTCTTTAAGTTTGCCAATCTGGGTACGATAACATCACCCAACCACAACGTTAACTCTACTTGAATTCTCTGAACTCTTCATCAAGTAACATAAATTGAGAAAGTGGATCAGAAGACCATTAAGCTCACATTATTTTGTTGAGGCAAGAATGTCCCAAGGCCCAAAAAGATAGATTTGACTGCTCTATTATGCTCTATTTGAATGCTCCATTATATCCTGTATCACAAGATAACCCTGATCCTGGTGGGAAGTTAGCTGCATATTAATGAGGCCCAAAAAGTAAATTCACTGTGGCCTCCTGACACCATGGATAAGTCAGAATCAATCTTTTCATGCATGAATCCACCAGCAAGTAAAACAACTCCTTCAACATACTTTTACATCCAACAGAATCTATAGAATCATTATTTAGAATGTAAAGCATTAAAAGGAACTGCAATAAAAAAAACTTCAAATTACAATTTACAATTAGGCTCAGGCATTATTCAGGTGTAGCCAAAATGTACTGTACAAATTCAAAATGGCCCTAGTCTGATAACTGGACTGTGGGGATAATTCAACATCCTTCTGAGCCAGAAACAGAGTGAATAAGCTGGTCAGATTCCTACTTCTGACAGTGATGCAATATTCCATAGCTGGCTGCACAGGTTGGACATGTAGAAGTATCCTCTTTAAATGTTGAATAGTCAACTGACATCACAATGTACATTAAAGACACCCAAAGAGGATGTTTAGCCAGGTTGATATTGAAACTGCACCCAGAGTCAACACTACACTGAAAAGAGGGAGATAGAACAGAATGTTTGAAAGCTCAAAGCAACACAATTCACAGTTATGTAGCAAGAGAACACAGTTTAAAACAATACAAAAGTATAACAAAGGTGCAGGAGCAAACTGAAGCAGGAAATCTGAAGGGTGTTTAAGCACTGTATTCATTTCAATTGGGTTGAAGCAAGGCTTGCAGGGCTAACAAAAAAAAGTGTAAGCTGTTAAAAAAGACAGACATCTTAAATATTTGACTTCAAAACAAAGTATACAGATTTAACTACCATCTGTTACATTTCCTGCAAATTTCTTGCTTCATATACAGTTTATATGAAAATATTTAAGACACTGGGGTAACCAATAAGTATTCCATTATCAGGCTCTGATTCACTCAATGTGCACAATGGGAGTTACTGTGCATTGGGATAAACTTAAACCTGTTTAATGATTTCAAATTAATTAACTTAAAACATTTTTACTTTATGTCCTGCTAAAAGCTTCTACCAGCAGAATTCACACTTGCCCAAATTGCTCCGATTATCATTGACAACTCTTCTCAATCTCCATTACTGTCCATAATGGAATAAATTCTGATTATACTTATTTTATTCCTTCTTGTTTGAGTTTGCTGCAGAATAATTGAATCCTACTTTTCCTTCAACAGTGCTCCATTATCAAATCAGCTACCTTCATCTCACTCATTCCTGTGTCAGAAATGTTGATCCATACCTTCATTACCTTAATTTCTCCAATGCCTTCTTTCAACCTCAGATCAATCATCCTTATACCCAGAGTCACAAACAGTTCTCCCTGTGCAGCCGACACTCCTGTTAGTTTATCCCCCTCCGAGGTTCCCAAGGCTCATGTACTTCACATCAACTTTTAACTCTCATTTTTTTCAGAACCATCTAAGACTTTGTCCACTCTTCCATAATGATGTCTTTAAGTCCTCATACATTAGGTGCTCCTCAGCGTTCATTTACTTCACTAGGATTGCAAATTCAAATTCTGTGTTCTGGAGCTCCAAGCAGTCCCTTTTGCCTGGTCATCTTCTCCCAGGTTTCCTTATGACCACACTTTGGGGGCCTCATTTTAATCCCCAAGCCTATTTCCCATATCTTCTGTTTTGTCTCCTTCCACCAATGAAGGATGCATTATTAAGACAGGCTGCTATCAGCACACAATATTAAAATCAATCTGAAAGTAGGACCTTAAATCTGAATTAAGCAAACTACTAAGGTATGGGGCGTGACATGAGATGGCAATGGCAGATTGGGAAATTACATTAAAAGTTGTGAAAGCAAACAAGGAATGACTAACATTTCAATAGTTTTCAAGTAAGATGCATTCCTTTCAGAAAAGAAAAGCAATAGGAAAGTGGCCAGCTGTGGCCATCAAGGGAAATTAAAGATTGTAGTCAATTGAAGAAAAAGGCATATAACATTGCCAAAAAACTTTCAGGACCAGGGCATTGGTAAGGAAAGACAAAATAAAACATGAGAGTTGTCTTGCAAGAAATGCCAATACAAGAGCTTTGCAAATATGTAAACATGAAAAGATTAGCCAATGTGCGCCCCTTCAATCGAATTCTATTAGGAAATAGAGCAGAGAAATTAAACAAAATTGCACCTTCACGGAAGACACAGAAAAACTCCATGACATAGTATTATTATTTTAAAAAGGTATAAAATACTGAAGAATTTAATGGGACTTTAGAGGTGATTAAATCCAAAAAACCTGGTGACTTGCATCCCAGGATTTAAGGTGGTTATGTAGGTAGTAATTATGTAGTTAGTGAATGTACTTGTTGTCATATTCCAAAATTCCACAGGTAGCAGTAGGGTCCCACAGATTCCCTCAGAATAAAAATTGGGAACTACAGACCAATTAGCCCAACTTCCATAGTGAGAAAAATGCTGGAATCTATCATTCAGAAAGTGGTAATGAGTCACTTAGAAAATAATAGGAGTAGGATCAACATCAATTACAAAAGGATCATATCCAGTTGAAGAGTAAAGGACAAACCAGCAATATGGTTTTTAGACCTTCAGAAGGCATTTAATAAGTAGCCACACAAGATATTATTAAATAAAATTAGTGTGCACAGTACTGTATTGGTATGAATTAATTAATGGACAAAAACAAGGAATAAACATATAAGCAGGTTATTTTTGACTTGGGAGGCTGTGATTAGTGGGCTGTCACTGTTAATGATCAATATTAAAGCTCCAGCAATTCATAATCTAAAATCAAAGATTTGGACATGGGGATCAAGTACATATCCAAGTTTACTGATAATATCCTCCTCACAACCCACACCGTCACCTAGTTTTGTTTTGAGAGACTTGAAGGGGACATGGACAAGGACATGTGGAAAAATGCAAGGTAGGGAAAAAAATTTTGAAATAGCAAAAGCTTGAAAAGTGCTTGGTGTAAAATAACATCCAAGTCCCTCAGCAGCAATCACAACTAATTAATATATAGGTACAGCAAGCAACTAGAAAGGAAAATATTATGAAGGCCTTTATTACATTTATTCATTTTTGCAAGATCAGAGCAAGGCCAGCATTTATTGCCAAGTGGTATGGTGATGTGCCACTTTCTTGAACAACCGCAGTCCTCCAGTGCATTCCAACAATGCAGTTGGATAGGAAATTCTAGGATTTGGACCCAGTGACAATGAAGAACCACTGATATATTTACAAATTATAAAATTATGGAGATTTGGAGGAAAATCCACAGGTGGTGCTGTTTCCATGTTCCTGCTATCCCTGTCCTTCTAGGGTGATAGAGATTGCTAGTTGGGAAGTGCTGTCAGGAAAGCCTGGACATGTAACTGCAGTGCTTTTGTAGATGGTACTGTTCACCAGTGATGGAGGGAATGAATATTTAGGGTAGCTGAAGGGATGTCAATTAAGTGAGCTGCTTTGTCCTATATGGTATTGAGGTTCTTGAAAGTTGTTGGGCATGCACTCATCCAAGCAAGAGAATATTACATCACACTCTTGATGTGTAACCAGGCTTTGGTGTCAGGCAGCACGTCACTTGCTGCAGGATACTGAAATTCTAACCTGTCCTTGAAGCGGCAATAATTATGTGGCTGCTCCACTTGAGCTTCTGGTCAATGGATGATCTCAAAGATGTTGATAGTGGGGATTCAGTTGTGGAAATGCCATTGATTGTCAAAGGTAGGTGATTAAACTGCATCTGATGAGATGGTTATTGCTTGGCAGTTTTGTGGTTCAAATGCTGCTTTCCACATATCAGCCCATGCCCAAATGTTGCCTAGGTCTTGCTGCACACAGGCATGGGATGCTTCATTTCCTCAAGAGTTGCGAGTAGAACTGAACAATGTGCAATCATCAACAGACATCTCCACTTCTGACCGCAAGAAGAAAGGAAAGTGCATGTTGACGAAGCTGACTGGCCTGAGGAGCACCTGCAGTGATGTCCTGGGGATGAGATGACTGACTAATAACCATCTTCCCTCATACAAGTGTGACTTCAACCACCAAAGTCCCCTTAGGCAGCCCCTTGAGAGTGAGGTACTACAGTATTACTAGGGCTCAGTTAAATGCTACCTTGATGTTAAGAGCAATCACTCTCAGATCTGGAAATCTTGCCGTTCTGGTGACCCATTATAGGAAGGATGTGGAGATTATGGAAAGTGTGCAGAAGAGCCTTACCAGGATGCTGCCTGGATTATAGGGATCAGCCACAAGGACAGCTTGGACAAAACAGACTGTTCTCCTTAGGGCATCAGAGGCTGAGGGGAGACCTGACAGAGGTTTTTTAAAATTATGAGAGGCATAGATAGGGTAGACAGTCAGAATCTGTTCCCCAGAGTAGAAACACCACAGGACATGCTTTTAAGGTTGGGGAGGGGTGGGGGGAGTTTAAAGGTGACATGAGGGGCAAGTTTTTTTATATTATAAAAACAGAGTTGTAGGTGCCTGGAATGGGTTACCAGGGTAGTAGTGGAATCAGGCAGTTTGGTGGTGTTTAAGAGGCTTTTAGAGAGACACACAAATGAAAGAAAGGAATATGGATGATAAACAGGAGGAGGACAACATTTAGTATAAATCGGCATCAAGATCAGCACAACATTGTGGGCTGAATGGCCTGTCCAATGCTGTAATCCCTTTCCCTTGAATGGGAGAAATCCTGGCTTTTGTCATTACCAGCCTGGGGCTACAGTTCCTTGCACCTGAGATCCTGTAAGTGCAGAAATTGCATTGACTGGATGAAAAATGGCCTTGGAGAGTCAGTCCCTTTTCCGTGTTTCCACATTGTTCGTCAGTCACTGCTGGCTTCTTTATGTATTAAGTAGGGCTGGTGTGGAAGCTGCAGTCAGCAAGGGAGGTTGGCAGTTTGCATTATTTCAGCAACAAGATGATTTGGGGCTGGATTTGACCTTACAATTGGGGGGGGAAGAAAACAGAACAAATGACAGAAGGCAACAGAGGGTCATGCTAATAGAGTTAAATGGAGGTTTTAATGGAGCATAATCACTGGCATGGAGCTGTTGGGATGAATGGCCTGTTCCTATGCCACACTTCCTATGTCATTCTACACCAGTTTTAAAGTGCAAGTGGACTCTGCATGCAAAAAAATTATCTTTGCCTCCAAGATCAGAACCACTAGTTTCCACTAAATTCTCACATTTGGGGCTTTATATATTTTGTGCTCAATTCTCTTTAGTGTATAGACCCATCCAAGAGCAACAGAGATGAACATTAAATCACCCGCACCTACAATGAACCGAAGCCTGACCAGGAGAGTGTTTCTCCTACTGCTACTCCTCCAAAGGGTTTAAATTACATACAAAATAGTTGAGCCATTTACAGAGTGATAGCATACACAATATGCTGGACACAAGTGTTTGTACTGGAGGATATTAAACCAGTCAATAGAAGCCAAATAAAAAGTTAGGCCAAGAGCACTACAGTCAAATGGCTGATGTCACAATAATTCATCTCCTTTACTATGCTGGAGAAAAATTATTTATGACTGAAGCAAAGCAGCTAAATTGCTTGATTATGCTGCTGTTTCAGAGATTGTTTGGATTTATGAAAACTCAAGTGTAAAACTGGTATCCAGCATACTCGGACCACATTTTACTGATTACATCTGCAACAGAGTTTCCATGCCAAAACTCCATGCCAATATCAGAACTCCTTTCCTGAACATAAATATTGGAACATACCATGGGCGAAGCAGATGACATCTCCAAACAGCTTACACATAGAGGAAGTGTAGGATGCACCAAAGATATTGACCTTTTCTGTAAGATAGTGACAAAAACTGCATCAAACTATGAACACCCAGCAGTGAACATTCTCCTTCAGTATCCTCCATACACCTGTACATTTCAAAAAATACATCCTTTTAATGAGCTTACCATTTGCTGTGACTAGGTTATCACCATACAAGTCATGCATAATTGTTGAAGGATCCTTTTCAAATACAGATATCTTAGCTGGAAAAGCAAGAATTGTAAGTTATGGCACATTTCACTTCGGTGCATGAACATTCACTTGGAACTTAAAATGGAACAAGTTTCTCATGATTGGGCACTACATTAACCAAGAGTGAGCATAATGTACACATCACTTGACCGTCAATGGATGCCACTGCCAACTTCCCACAAATGTTAACCAGTCACAACAAAATACTCTATTGAGATAATCCTTTGAAAAATGAAACTTTAGTTTTCTTTGAATGCATTCACCTGATAAACTAATTGCCCCAATGTACACAGTTTCAGATTTTAAATCGGAATCAGAGTTACAAAACATGGAAACAGGCCCTTCAGCCCAACTTGTCTACGCCGACCTAGATGTCTATCCAAGCTAGCCCCATTGCCAAAGCCCATATCCCTCTAAACCTTTCCTCTCCATGTACCTGTCAAAATGTCTTAAACATTGTAATTGTCTACAGCTTTCTCTGGCAGCTCATTCCACATACCCACCACCTTGTCTGAAAATCTTTCCCCTCTCACCTTAAATCCATGTCCTAGTTTTAGACTCCTCTACTCTAAGGAAAAAACTATAACCATCCACCTTATCTGCACCCCTCATGATTTTATGTACCTCCATAAGGTCACCCTTCAGCCTCCTGTGCTCCAGGAAAGAAAGTCCCAGCCTATCCTTATAACTCAAGCCCTCCAGTCCTGGTATCATATTAGTGAATGTCTGTTCTACAACACTCTCCAAGGCCCTACCATTTACTGTGCAAGTCCTGCACTGGTTTAAACTTACAAAAATGTAACATCTCACCCTTGCCAAAGGCAAGTTCCATCTGCCATTCCTTTGCCCACTCTCCCAGTTCATCGAGATCCTGTTGTAATCTTAGATAACCTTTCTCACTGTCCTATTTCAGCGTCATCCACAAACTTACTAACCATGTTAATGACACTGCAATCCAAATTGTTAATATGAATGACAAATAACAGTGGGCCCCGCACCAATTCTGTCTCCTTCTACCAAGCCAATTTTGTATCCAACTAGACAGCTCATCCTGGATCCCATGTGATGTAACCAAAGCTAAACTTGTGGAACTGCAACTTCTGCACAGACCCTTCCAATCTCCAACATCATTGAGAATTCCCAAGATGTAGTACAAATACCCAAACTTGGTGTGAAGGTCTAAACTAGAAATAAAGCAATGCAGAGATTTCTTGCAGGGATTCTCACACTACTGTGCTCAGTTGTGGTGGGACACATTCAACACAATGACATTTACAGCAAATACAGCCCAAAACATTCAAAGTTTTAAAAGTATTAGGAAGGGGCAGGGTGGAAGCTAAACTGGACAATTCAAAGGAAATGCAACAACTTTTTTAAAACTTCCAAGGAGAAGCATTTTACTTGCATTAACTTGATTTTTTTTAAAAATTGAAGACAGCCAATGCCTGCAAACAATGGTCGACAAGAAAGGAGACAAGTCCAACAGTTGTAATTACAGACGCCTCTCCCTGCTGTCTACCACAGGAAAAGTCAGGATCTTGCTCAACTACCTCCTTCCAGCAAATGAAGAGCTGCACCCCAAATCAGTTTGTATTCTGCCCATCTCAGAGGCACAGTGGACATGATCTACACTTTGTATAAAATGCCTTCTTCAAACTCAAAGCCTTTGATTGCCTCAACCAAGAGGAACTGTAGAACACCATCCTCAGATTCAGCTGCCCATAGAAATTTGTACCAAGATATGCAAATCATGATCCTAAACAATGCCAATCAGGGCTGTGTCATGGCAGCAACCCCAACCACCCCACCCCCCCCCACCAAACCCCAAACATTTCTCACCTTAATGCTGCACCTCACATTTGACAAACCGCCATCAGGAGTGATTTTCAAAACTAATGGGAAATTATTCTGAGGTGCAGTTATCATAGGGACTCCCTAACCTCTGTAGTTGAGCTGCAGTATGCAGATGATCCTTTTGTTTTCACACCCTTGGAGGTCAAGCTCCAAGCCACTACCCTCTCATTAACTAAAGCATACTAGAGGATGGGCCTTGCATCAACATCCACAAGACAAAGATCATCTAACAACCTGCTCCACTGTGCAACACTGCCCTCTGAAAAGGGTTCACATCAAGATTCTGAAAAACTTGGATGACTACTCATATCTCAGAAGCCACCTCTCAATGAAGGAAGACATCAATGATGAAATTCACCTTCGCCTTCAATGCATATGCACTGCCATTGGTCAATTGAAGGGTGAAAAATCCTTCATATCTAGCACAAAACCCATGGTCTACCAGCCAGTAGTGATCCTTGCCTTATTGCACATGTCTTGGACCTGGATGACCTACAGCAGACACTTCAACGCACTGGAAAGTTAACACCAATGGCATTTCTGCAAAATCCTCCAAATTTACTGGAAGGATAACTGAACCAATGTCAATGTCTTTTCCCAGGCCAACATCCCCAGCATGGAGGCCTGAGTTACACTCATTTGGTGACTTTGGGAAGGTCATGTCATTCAAATGCCTGATACTGATACTGTTCTGAGTTCTGTCATGGGAAGAGATTAACAGGTGGAGAGAGGAAAAGATTCAAGTATATGCTGAAAGCCTCCATGCAAAAATAACATTCCCACTGAATCCAAGGAATCACTGGCCCATGACTATTCAAAGTGGAGAAAGAGCATTCAGGATGGCACTAAGAACCTTGAATCCATGCAATTGGGAGCACAAAGTCATCCTGTGCAAGCAAGAGGAGCAAACCACCTCAAACTATCCTCTTGCCTGCCCTGCCAGGCACCTCCTGCCCTATCTGTGGTTCCCACATTGGCCTCATCTATCACCTCAGAACCTACAAAACCAAAGATAAATTAAAGAGCTGGAACACAATCAGCCCATTTAGAAGCTGCTTTGTCATGCTTACTTGCAAATTATTTATACCCTGATGCAGTGAGTCACATTTTAGCTCGGATATACCAAATCCAGTTTGAAGCAGTCGTATAAAACAGGAAGCTCCTGTATTTAATCTTGGTGTATGCTCAATTGGCTCATTTGGGCAATTAGTCTCAACTTTCTCAATATAGGGAGGATGGTGGGGGTGGGGGGGGGGGGGGGGAAAGAGGGGATTTGTAGCGCCTTTGCTAATCTTGGTTGCTAACCTAATGGCTTTTAAAAGGTATTTAAAAATACTTGGTAAGAAAATATTTGTTGCAGGTTGAGAAAAGAGTAGAAAGTAGACTAATTGGATTGTTCTACAGAGGGACAATGGCCAAATCACCATGGCCACTGTCTGTACAATTCCATGGAATATCTTCTTTGCATTTTCAATATCTTATCAAGTATTTCAAAGACTATCACCGAAAAGGAACAGAAGGAAATTGCATTTTAAACCTCTGGCTAATAACCAACACAATGAAGACAATCCATATACTTAGCATTTCAATTGTTAGTTTGTCATTTGCAAGCATTGGTTGCCTCTTTAAGAAATGCTAGAAAATACTTTTTGGAAAAAGTTTTAAAACATTCGTTGTATTTCCCTCGTGTTGCCCAGTTTGATTTCCATGGGATTATTTACTGACCTATATGCTCCTGTAAAAACTCTATCTTGGGCATTGAATGGAAACAGCAAATGTAATAATTTAATCACAATACAAAATTTGAAATAAATAATGCACCAAGGAAGAAGTTATCTTCAGGATAAATATTACACTCTCCTTTACACGTTCAGCTCTGGCAAGCATTGCAATGCAATGTTGTACAAATAACCCAGACAAAATCTTCCCAACGCAGGGCCTGTGGTTTGCTCAGAATCCACTCCCCGTCCAAAAAAAAAATCAAACCCACACCCCTACTGCTTTACATCAGTACATCCATGGACAATCTACCAAACTTAAGTCCTCATGCATCATCTCTCCATCAAGAGACCTGTGGACCAGACAATCCTTCACACCCATTCCACTTCTCAACCCTTTCTACCCACATACCTCAACCCAACAAAACGTTTTGAATACTTTTCTTTCAACTAACAAGTGTAGCCTTCACTATTTGAGAGAGCAAGTTTGAGATTTACACTATCCTGCATTTCATTCTCAACTGCTCGAGCTCTCATTTTAAGACTGTGGCCTCCCTCAAGTTTTAGATACCCACAGAGAAATAATATCTCCAAATCTACCCAATTTATCCAAGAAAATTAAAGATGATTGCCTCATCTTTCCAATCTCTAGGATACATGTCAAGTTTATGCGATTTGTTCTCAAAACTTAACTATTCAAACATACCATTCTTCCCTCATCTAATTTTGGCCTCATGGGAATCCTGATTTTCACCACTTTGTGCCTAGTGCACATTTCATCTACCTAGTCAAAGTGCTGGAGCTCCTTCTTTAACACATTTATTCGCCCAATGCGCTCTCATGAAATCTGACCTCTTCCATCTCAATACCCCATATGGCTGCCTTAAATTTTGTTGGACACTCTTGAAGTAACTTAGATTATACTACTTTCCTAAAAATTCTATGCAAGTCCAAGTAGCAAATCCATATTGTATTATTGTCAAAACCAACAAATCTCTCTTGGGATACAGTGTCCAAAACTGAACACTGTACACCAGATAGGGTCTGACCTAGGCCCTGTATAGCTGAAAGAGAGCTCCTTCTCTTTTCTGTATTCCAATCCAAGGTGTGATGAAGGCCAACATTCCATTTTCCCTTTTGCATTAATGCACTAATATTTAGTATACCTTGTATATGGACAGCTTCATTCCTTTGTCTCTCCAAGGTTCTCATACTCCCCACATTAAATAAACAATTTATTTTTGATTTCTTGAATCCAATGGGGATAACAGCAAACCTCCCAACATTAAATTTGCTTTACCACAGTTTTGCCCAATCATTTAATTGTATCCTAATTTGTTACACCCTTCTCTCCACACAACTTACTGTTTATCCAACTTTATACACAGTCAATGCTGGTTAGGCCACACTTGGAGTATTGTGTGTAGTTCTGGTCACCACACCACAGGAAAGACATGATTAAGCTAGAGGGGGTAAAGTAAAGAATCACATGGACGTTGCCCGGATTGGAGGGTTTGAGTTATACAAAGAGATTGGGTAAGCGGAGCCTGTTTTCTCTGGAGTGAAGGAGGCAGAGAGGTGACATGATAGGATGTATACAAGATAATGAGAGGCACAGATAATCAGAGTTTCCCATGGTAGAGGTTTCTGAAACCAGAGAGCATAGGTTTAATGCAAGAGGGGGGAGGTTTAAAGGGGATCCAAGGGGTAAATTTTTTTTCCAGATAGTTGTTGGTATCTGGAATGAGTAGATAGGATGTAGTGGTGGAGGAATGAACAGCAACAATATTTAAAGAGGCATCTGGACAAGTACCAGAATGAGCAAGGCACAAGAGATATGGATTTAATGAGGGGAAGTGATATTAGTATAGATGGGCATGATGGTTTGCATAGATGCTGTGGGCCCGTTTCTTGTACGCATCTATGACTTTATAAACAACAAGTATGCAATTGAGATTAAGTATCTATAGATCACACATTATGGAAAATCTGAGGTTCCAGTACAGATCTCTAGAGAGCAGCATTTGTCACACTCTGCCAGAGAACATCTTTACTCTGTCTCCCATCTTTCAAACAATATCCAGTCTACAACTCAAGGTTACTGCCAATTTCACACTCTTGGATCCTCAAATCTACACAGAAAACATTTAAAGATTCCCCAATTCATACTATTGGTGTTCTCTAGAATCATCAAACCCATCAAGCTATTGACTCCTTGAATGGTCTAAAACAAAACTGTCCCAGATTCTTTTGTCTTTCAGCACCATCCGAGTAAACTCTTCTACAACCCAAAGTCTTGACACTGGTACCTGGATGCACCATATTACTCTAGTGGCTAACCATCATACAAAACTCCTGTGTTGTGTGTTTTGTTTATAAAGACAAAGATTGCTTCTGCTTTAAGTAGCCTTCTCAATTTCTACTGCAGCTTTAAAATGAGTTATGGACCTAGACTCACATTTAAATGTATTGCCTCTTCATTCTTCCACAGAAAAACAATCAATTCTCCGTAATAAACCATCAGTACACATCTTCCTAAAGTCTGTTGTCATTGTTTACTGCAAACTTTGAATTACACTTTGCAAACATATACATGTATTGAACATAAGCAAAATTTTTACTAACTTTACAGAGAATTCATATCAACCACAAACAGGGACCAATTTAAGAAACAGATCAGTCACTTTTGAATGCATTTGTTCTATCTGAGGAAGTGCTAGTTCTGGCAGTCTGTACTTAGGTGCCCAATTAGCCTACCAACCTGCAAGTTTTTGGGATATAGGAGGAAAATGGAGCACCCCGAGGAAACCCTTGCAGTCACAGCATGAACATGCAAGGTCCATACAGACAGCACTGGAGGTTAGGACTGAACCAGGGTCGCTGGGCTTGTGAGGCAGCAACTTTATTAGCTGCACCACTAAGCCACACATTTATACCTTGTGATTTGCTAAAGTTAAAATCCATTGAATTAGATGGTTAACCCTCTTCCACAACTAGCAAACTGCAGGACATCAGCAGCAGAGAGGACTTCCAAGCCCCAACTGTCCTGACATGATATAGTTAACACCGTCTCAATACTAGTTTAATATTCTGTACACTGTCACAGCACTGGCTACACTGGAGGACAACCAGGGATGAACAATTAAAACTTGGCCAGAGCCTGGTACATCCCAGGAATGAATATTGTAGGACACTAAATATGGTTATAATAAAAATAAAAGACTTCTCTCAGAATTCATACCACTGAAGTACAAGGGGCCTTGAGAGATCTGGAGAGGTATTTAGGTAATTTAATGGAGCAAATGAACTTCTGTGGAAACTCAGAAGTTAGAAATAGACGGTCATTGAGTATGTAGCAATCAGGTTTTACATTTCATTATAATGCATGAATAAATTAGTTAATTGTTTATAAATCAGCACTGTAATAGTTGGAATAAGAGTCAGAGAATCACTCAAAGCATTGACATGGCTGGTAGGCCTAGTTTCAACATGTCTCTTATTTTGATGACTGAAAAAACCCTGCACCAAGAGTGGAGGTAATTGCTCCAGGCTGTCCATCAGATTGGTAAACTTTACATCAGAGACACACATTAAGATTGCAGACAATTCCAGGGAACTTTTTTTGATAAATGAATGGAGAACTATGGAGAGGATATTAATTTTCCTAACAGGTGCTCCTAGAGCCTTAATGCTCCACACTGGGAGTGCACGCAGCTATGATTCACCCTAAAGCTCATCCTCATAAAACAAGTTAATGAACTATATTCTATATTTACACACTGGTCGCAAAGCAGGACAAAGAAAATAACACCATTCTAATGCCAGTCAATTCCCCCATTAACATGATGGCAACAACCTTTATCACTATTTGACAGCTTAATACCTACCACATAGCATTTCTTTCATCCCCTTCACAGAACACACAAATACAGTAGGCTTGTTGAGGAGACGCGCTTGGAAAATTCTGCTCCCAAAGCTATCAATTCGGCTATTGCAAAAATGCACAGGATCCTTGTAGAAATCGTATGATTTATCACCAATTAAAGCATATCCTGAACTTCCAGGAATCTTGTTCTGGGACATCGTTATTCAATGACCTTCCTGAAAATGGGAAATAAATTACACAAGATCAGTACTCAAAATTGTATGATTTTCACTGAGTTTTTTTTAAAAAAAAGGAGTAATAGAACTGTAGAGCAGGGAAATGGGCATATTGCTTTTTGCTCCATATTCCAGCATCTGTAGTCTCGTGTCTCTATTCAAGTGCCTGTCTAAACATCTCTTAAACCTAGTAATTGTATCCAATTCCACAACTTCCTTTGGGAGCGCATTCCAGATATCAACAACACTTTTAAAACAAAACTTACCCCTCAGATCTCCTTTAAAACTCCCTCCTCTCACCTTCAACTTTTGCCTTTTTGTTTTTGATATCCCTACCATGGGAAAGTGATGTTGATTATATACCCCATCTATGCCCCTCAATTTATATAGCTAGTAAGCCATCCCTCAGCCTCTCGCTCTACTGAAAACAAGCCAGCCTATCCAATCTCTTCCCATGACCTCCAATCCAGGCAACATCCTTGTGAATTTTCTTTGCACTTTCCCTAGCACAATCACATCTTTCCGATGGTATGGCAACAGAACTGTCCACAATCCTCCAAGCATGACCTAACTAGTGTTTCGCAAAATAGCAACATAATGTCCTCTTTATTTTCTATGCCTGACCTATGAAGGCAGGTATGCCTTCTTTACCAACCTAGCGACCAGTGTTGCCACTTTCAGGGAGCTATGAACTTGAGCAGAGGACCTATGCGCCCATCGAAATTCCTTAGATCGCTACCAATTACTCTACAGGTCCTACCCCACACAACTTCACAAAGTGCACCACCTTGCACTTGCTGGATTTAAATTCCATCTACCAACATTCTACCCTACTTTCCAACTGACTTGTATCCTGCTGTAGTCTTAGACAACCTTCCTTGTTATTCACAACACCAGCAACTTTCGTGTCATCTACAAGCTTACCCATCATACCTCATACATTCATATCCAACTCATTAACATACAATCACAAAGTTCCAACAGCAATCTTGGTGGTACACTACTGGTCATAAACTTAATAATCAGAAAAACATCCTTCCAGGACTACCCCCTGCCTCCTATCACCAAGGCAATTTTGGAAGTGATTAGTCATCTCCCCTTGGATCTCATGAGCCTTAACCTTCTGGACTAGCCTACCATGGGGGACCTTGTCAAATGCCTTCCTAAAGTCCATATACTGTAAACAACATCTACCACTCTGCCTCTATCTCCTTGATTACCTCCTCAAAACACTATCAAATTAGTGAAATAAGATATCCCCTTCAAAGCCATGCTGACTACCCCCAATCAATCCCTTTCCATAAGTACATGATTTCCCTACCACTGATGCAAGGTTCACGTACCTGTAGTTACCAGATTTATCCCTGCTGCCCTTCTTCATTAAAGGAACAACATTAGATCTCCTTCAGTCTACTGGTACTTCACCTGTGGCTAATGAAGAAGCAAAAATCTCCATCAGAACCCAGTAATCTCCTCCCTTGTTTCCCATAGCACTCTGGGATAGATCTTATCCAGCCCTGGGATTTATCTGGCCATGTGTTTGAGAATATCTAACACCTCCAAGTTCATAATACCCACACACTTTAGACAATAAATGTATCCCTCTGAACTATCATCCACTTCCTTCTCCTTGGCAAAAACAGCTGAGAAGCAAGCAAACAGTTGACCTCACCTACATCACCTAGCTCCACACATAGATGACCCCTTTGGTCCCCAAAGGTACCACTCTTTCCCTGGCTACCCCCTTGCTCCTAATACATAAAGATTTGGGATTCTCCTTAATCTTACCTGCCAAAGAGATTTCATTACCTCTTTTTGCCCTTCATATTTCCTTCTTAAGATTTTTTCAGCACCCTCTAAATTCCTCAAGGGACTCACTTGATTTAGTTGTCTATACACATCACATGTCCTTGCGTTTCCTGATCAAACCTTTAACAACCTTTGTCATCCAAGGTTCCCTAATCTTGCCATTTTTCCTTTCAACCTTACCAGAACATGCTGTCCCCAAACTCAACCTGGTTAGCCTGACCTCAGTGGTTGGTAAGATTTTAAGCATCCATTAGTTCTGTCTTTGACAAGGTGCCACACACAAAAGATAGAGCCCATGGTGTTAGAGGCAAAGTACTAGCATGGACAGAAGATTGACTGACTAGCAGAAGTCAGAGGGTGGGGATAAAGGGGTCCTTTTCAGGATGTCTGCCAGTGATTAGTGGATTTCTGCAGGGGTCAACATTGGGACTGCAACTTTTCACCTTATACATTCATGATCTGGATGAAGGAACTGATGGCATTGTGGCCAAGTTGGCACACAATACCAAGATAGGTGGAGAGACAGGTTGTGTCAGAGGCAGGGAGTCTGCAGAAGGACTTGCACAGGTTAGGAGAGTGGGCAAAGAAGTGGCAGATGGAATACAGCACAGGGAAGTGTGGGGTTATGCACTTTGGTAGGAAGAGTAAAGGTGTAGACTATTCTCCAAATGGGGAGTGAATTCACAAATCAGAGGTGCAAAGGGACTAGAGAGTCCTAGTTCAGGATTCCCTTAATCTTAACTTGCAGGTTGAATCTGTAGGCAAATGCAATGTTAGCATTCATTTTGAAAGGACTAGAATATAAAAGCAAGGATATACTGCTGAGGCTTTATAAGGCATTGTTCAGGCCACATTTGGAATATTGAGAGCAATTTTGGGCCGCTATCTGAGGAAGGATGTGCTGGCCCCGGACAGGGTCCAGAGGACATTCACAAGAATGAAATATACAAGGAGCATTTGATGTCTCTGGGCCTGTATTTGATGGAAGTTCAGAAAGATGAGGGGAGGATCTCATTGAACCCTACGTGATACTGAAAGGCCTAGATAGAGTGGACATGGAGAGGATGTTTCCATTTATAGGAGAGTCTAGTATCCAAGGCCACAGCCTCAGAATAAAGAAACATCCCTTTAGAACTGAGATGAGAAGGAATTTCTTCAGCCAGTTGGTGAATCTGTGGAATTTGTTGCCACAGAGTGCTGTGCAGGCCAAGTCACTGGGTGTGTTTAAGGCAGAGATCAATAGGTTTTTGATTGGTAAAGGGGAGAAGGCAGGAAAATGGTGTTTAAAAAAAAAACAACCATGATTGAATGGACAAGCAGATTCAATGGGCCAAATGCTCAATTCTGCTCCTATATTTTATGGTCTTTTGAACTCTTGCTGACTCCCTTTTAAAAGACTCCCATTTTACAGATGTTGCTTCATCTGCAGGCATCTGTTCACAATCTACTTTCACCAGCACTTCTTTTGCTCTGTCAAAAAAAAAATCAGCCTTCCCCCCCCAAATTAGGATCTTAACTTGAGGACCAACCTTCTCCATTTCCATAACTACCTTGAAACTTACAGAACTGTGGTCACTAGTTCCAAAGTGTTCCTCAACTAATACTTCCCCCACCTGTCTGGGGTCACTTTATAAGAGGTCAAATAGAGCCCCTTCTCTGGCAAGGCCACCTTGAACATATTTCATATATTCCACCCCATTAAGCCCTTTACACCAAGGCAATCGCAGTCAATACTGGGAAAGTTAAAATTCCCCACTACTGTAACTCTATTGCTTTTACACTTCTGAGATTTCCTTACACGGCAGTGTAGCACTATTACAGTGCCAGTGACCCAGGTTCAATTCCGGCTGCTGTCTGTAAGGAGTTTGTATGTTCTCCCCGTGACTGCGTGGGTTTCCTCCGGGTGCTCCGGTTTCCTTCCACATTCCAAAGACGTACAGGTTAGGAAGCTGTGGGCATGCTAGGTTGGCACTGGAAGCGTGGCGACACTTGCGGCTGCCCCAGAACATTTTGCGTGAAGATACATTTCACTGTGTTTCAATGCATGCATGACTAATAAAGATATCTTATCTATTGTTCCAATTCCTGCTAACTATTGGGAGGCCTATAGTATAACCCCAGCAAACTGATCACCCCTTGTGATATATATGAATAGAAATTAGGAATAAACAAGACAAAGGAACAGAAGTAGGCCATACGGCCCATTGAGTCTGCTCCATGAGCTAAACCAAAACTATTCCTATCTAGCCCCAATTTCTGGCCTTATCCCCACATCCCTTGATATCTTGACTAATTAGATACTTATCTCCTCCTTAAATGCCCCCAATGATTGGGCCTCCACAGCTGTACGTGGCAAAGAATTCCATAATTTCACTACCCTCTGGCTAAACAGATTTCTCCTCATTTCTGTTTTAAACCGCTACCCTCTAATTCTAAGATTGTGCCCTCTAGTCCTGGACTCACCCACCAGGGGAAACAGCTTAACCACGTCTACTCTGTCCAGTCCTTTCAACATTCTAAATGTTTCTATGAGGTCCCCTCTCATTCTTCTGTATTCCAGGAATCATCCTCGTAAATCTCTTCTGAACCCTCCCCAACATCAGTACATCCTTCCTAAGATATGGGGCCCAAAACTGCACACAGTATTCCAAATGAGGCCTTACTAGTGCTCCATAGAGCCTCATCAACACTTCCCTACTTTTACACACTATACCTTTCGAAATGAATGCCAACATAGCATTCACTTTCTTTACCGCCAATCCAAGCTGGTGGTTAACCTTTAGGGTATCCTGCATGAGGACCCCCAAGTCCCTTTGTACTTCTGTACTTTGAATTTTCTCCTCTTCTAGATAATAATCTGCCCATTTATTTCTTTTTCCAAAGTGTACAACGGCACATTTCGCAACATTGAATCTCATCTGCCATTTCCTTGCCCATTATCCTAAACTATCTAAGTCTCTGTGCAACCTTTAATACTCCCTACTCCTCCACCTATCTTGGTGTAGTCTGCAAACTTAGCCACAAAACCATTTACTCCATCATCCAAATCGTTAATGTACAAAATAAAAAGAAGTGGCCAACACCGACCCCTGCGGAACACCACTAGTAACCAGTAGCCAACCAGAACAGGATCACTTTATTCTCACCTTTTGCTTTCTGCCTACCAGCCAATGCTCCACCCATTCTAATATCCTTCTATGAGCTCTCATCTTATTAATCAGCCTCTTGTGCGGCACCTTGTCAAAGGGCTTTTGAAAGTCTAAATACACAACATCCACAGCCTCTCCCTTATCCACCCTACCTGAGATTTCCTCAAAAAACTCCAATAGGTTGGTCAAGCAGGATCTTCCCTTCACGAAACCATGATGGCTTGGACCTATCTTGCCTTGCACTTCTAGATATTCCATAACCTCATCCTTGAGGATCAATTCCAATAACCTTCCCTACAGCCTCATGGGGTGATCCGTTCAGGATATTCCCTCTACATATTCCTATGATGCTCTTCCTAATCAGCAGTAGGACTCTCCCTCCTCTTTTGCATCCCCCTCTGTCACACCCAAAACATTAAACTGCCAGTCCTGCCTTTCACTCAACCATGTTTCTCTGATGCAATAATATCATAATTCTTATGCTGAAGCACCTTACATTAGAATAAATGCAGTTGAGCCAACAACCACCCACCCCCCAAATAAACAGATGCTCAATTTATGCTCTACGTTCAGGTCCACCTCGCCACCCATCATACTGCTACTGGGTTACTCACCGCACTGCCAAACACTCAAGTAGCATAAGCAAACCTCCCTGCAACAATATTGGTCCCCCTTCAGTTTGGATGCAACTCATCCTTCTTGTACAGGTTCCATCTGCCCTGGAAGTAATCACAATGATACAAGTACCGAAAGCCCTCCCATCTGCACCATCTATTTAGCTACATATTCATCTGCCCCCATCCTTCTATTTTTACCCTCGCTAGCACATGGCAGAAATCTGAATAACCAAAGTTACAGCAAAAATTTTGGTCACTCAGATTTTTAATCGTTGGGGATAACCTTGTGCTATTGATTCTGACCAGGGTACTCATTATATAGGCAAGGTTATGCGACACACTATGGCTTTGTTCAGTATCGACCAAGAATTTCCCCCCTCTAATGGTATTGTTTAACCCATGAATTGCAATTTAAAAGTTTACTACACAATTCCAGCTGGGCAGACGTGTTGTCCTTCACATTAATGATTATTCACAATACCATCTCTACTTCGACAGGATATACCCCACACCAATTCATGCTAGACAATGGACAGACTGGTTGGTATCATATCAACAAGCAAAAGCTCTTGGCCCTCAAAAGTTGCCATCAGTGGCACTTCCTTCTTGCTGGCCTGACAAAGCCGGAGCTCTACTCAGAGCCCAAGTGGCCAAACTATGGTCATCGACACAGACGTAGATGCCGGCAATATTACTGTGGGAGGTGTCGTGGACCAGGCGACTGACTGCCCTGTATTCCCTCAACTTCAAAAGTGACAGATACTTTGCCCCACCTCACACTTTATGGTAATAATTCCAAACTGTACATAATTGAGAAACTTTCCCTTGCAACTTTGCCTCTAGGATACATCTTATTTCACATAACCAAATAAGCATAACAATAATAATGGTGATTATTTATGACTGTTATTTCATTCACTCATTGGCAAAGAGAAATCACTCAGCAGTTACATGAGGCATTTAAGTTACTTAGCAAACCTGCTAACTAAATCTATACCTGATTGTATATTGCCTATGTTTGGATTTACCCACTTAGAAAACTTATGTCATCCAGTAGTCTCTACCACCTGTAGAGAGAACCACATCCTACACAACCCCACAGCAGAGCCACAAAGGGCAAGCATGGTCTTGGGAAAAACATAGGGATTGAGTTTGGGTTGGGGGAGGGGCGGGGGGGAAGAAGTGGTTTGGGGGTAGCTCACTTCGGCAATGAGTTTGCCAAGAATAACAAGGATAATATTTGGTGTTGTAAAAACTAAAGATATGGAACAGCAATTCACCACCCCAATGCCATAGAAAGCAATGCTTTGCATGCAGACAGTAGCAGCAACCACATCAAAAGGAGGAATACTGGTGTCATCAGTAAATGCAGATGGAAGCTAACACCAGGTTTATAAGAATAGCAACCAACTGCTAATTGTATGAATCTGTACAATGATGTGGTGCACCAGGAGTAATGAAGCAGACAAGGGAACAATTAGGTGATGGCAGAACAAGATCAATGAGAGCAAGGGGAACAGCTAATTGTGATCATAATATGAAAGCAGGGAAACTTGCACCAAATTATTCTATACATCTTTTACTCGGAACAGAACTGGTCACTATTTGATCCATTGGGTCCATGCTGGCTCACCAGCAAACAATCCCATTAGTCCCATTCCCTCACATC
The DNA here is from genome assembly GCF_009764475.1 of Pristis pectinata. Lineage (NCBI taxonomy): Eukaryota > Metazoa > Chordata > Chondrichthyes > Rhinopristiformes > Pristidae > Pristis > Pristis pectinata. The sequence goes on along the minus strand of NC_067411.1, from coordinate 56,679,339 downwards.
CCTGCAACTTATTCTCTCACACCTGTCCATCAATTCCCCTTTGATTCATTCCTTTTTGCCACTAACCAACACCAAATAGTAATTTGGAGTAACTGATTAATTTACTAGCTCAGATAGACGTTTTAGTCAGCATGGACAAGTAGGGCTGAAGAGCCTGTTTCTGTGCTGTACAACTTTATGACAGAGTGCTTTTAGGAACTGGGAGGAAACTTGAGCACCCAGAGGAAACACACACAGACAAAAAGTGCAAATTCCACACAGACAACACTTGAAGTCAGGATCAAACCTGAATTTGTGGAGCTGCAAGGGAGGTGCACTAACTATTGTGACACCTACAGACAAAAGCTCACTGATTTCCAAAACAAAAACCCCCATGTAATCTTGGCTCATTAAATACCCAGTCATCCTCAAGAGGTGGCTTGTGAAATGAAAACTCTGCAGGTATTCCCACGATCAGATACAAATTTATACCCGTTCTATTGTGCAATGCAATGTGAAATTTGGTCATTACACTTGAATCAAATACATCCTAAACAAAGTTTCCTACTAATAAATAATGTTAGCATTTTGATAAGCAGTATTGGAATATTTAACATTAATTTGTAAAATCTAAAAGAGTACAAAATAATGATGCAAGTGTTTAACCTTGCTGAAACAACTGGGAAAACCATGGCCTTTTCCAAAGGGATAGAAATCACAGAAATAAAAGAGAAAATGTTGGAAATACTCAGATTACATGGCATTTGTAAAAAAAAGTATAATGTTTCAGGTTGATGACTTTTCATCAGAACCTTTAGTGTTTTTCTGCTCTTCACGGGTGCCACATGACCTGCTGAATATTTACAGCATTTTCTCTTTTTGTTTCATATTTCCAGTTCCTGTAATTTTTTAACTTTTACAAATTGCAGAGACAAAGACTATTGTTAGTGAAATGATGGAACTATAGAAGTAAAGAAATCTTTGTGCCAAATTATATGTATCAATGGAATAAATTATAAACGTATTAAAAGTGCATCAGCTAGAGGTACAAGCCAAACAGAAACAACATAAATAAAAACTTTACAAATGAAATCTTATAGGTAAATACATTTAATACAAATATAAAATCACCATTCATATTTCATAATCCATTGGCTACAAATAATTTCAGAATAAACTAACATTGTTAAAAGTGTGCTGCAAACACACAAGCTCTTTCCTACTTTTATAAACACTATTTTCTAAGTCATTATAATTTCCTTTTCCTGAAGCAAAATGAAACCATGGAATTAAAGAACATTTGAATTTCAGGGAGTTCTCACAGCTGAACTGTACACAATATAATCCCACAAATGCCAATGAAATAATTAAACCACTTTAGTTATATTGGTTGAGACATAAATGGAGAGAGATAACCTAATTCTAGGAACCTAAATGGAATGTTGGCCTTTATTACAGAATTGGCAAAGAAAAAGAGCACTCAATTACTACTGTGCTGCATACCGAACTATGCTTGAATCTCTGGTGTGGTACTGGATGCTCAGAAGTCAAGCAAGAGGCTATCAAATGGAAAAAAAGGATGAACACTAATGACATTTTAACAGTTGATAGTCGAGTACAATTTTAGCGTTGAACTTCCTACTACGTAGTGTGTGTTGTTAAATAACTTTAAAGTTACAGAAAGATTGCATCATAAAAATAGGAAATGCTGTAAACTGTAAGTGAGTCAGAACATGAAAGGAAGTAAACAGGTGACTGTTTTACGGGCATCCTCTGGCTAGAGGCGAAACACACAGAACTTTCCCACCATAAATGAAGTTTTCCCGGATTTCTGATGAGGAGCCCCCGAGAGACGGGGGATTCTCAATAAAAAAAATCTATAAATCGCAACTGGCGTCTTGGCAGAAAGCGAGGGAGATTCAAGGCCAAATGTCAACAGATGCTGCCGGACAGTCCCGGCCACGCAGATGGACGGCGACAAGGACTCGGACGGGATGGGAGCACCCTGGGACAAAGGCCGGTCCCGGAGCCCTGGAGATGACACCCACCCCGGATCCTCAAACTACCGGCGCCCCGCTCAGCAACAGGTACTGACCCAGCACAGCGGCTCCGCCAGTCCAACTCCCCGCGGCGTAGCTCTTCCCGGCCCCCGATCCAGCTCACCTTCCCCCGGTCTCGCCCCCTCAACCAATCCCGTTCACCCAGACTCGGTTCCACCGCCTAAAACACCTGGGCAGGTGGCACCGCACTGGACTCTCATTAGTCAGTCCGGGCGACTGACAGAAGAATTGTCCAATCGGCTAACGAACCGCGTCACTCCTTCGACTGTTTCCCTCCGAATGCTCCGTATCAGGGAGCAGGGAAACAAGCTCTTCGGCCCACCGCGTCTATGCCAGCTACCGCCTGTCTACTTGTCCCACTTTCCAGCCCTCTAAGCCATTGGCGTTTCAAGTGGTCATCCCAATACTTATTAAATGTTGTGAGAGACTCTCATTAGGCAATGCGTTCCAGATTCGAACCACCCTCTAGATGAAAAGAAAATCCTCATCTAACTCTACCCTTACCTTAAACCCATGGCCTCTGGTTTTAGACTTTTATGCAAAAGGGAAAAGTTTTGCAATGCCTACCCTACCCGTGCCCCTTATATTTTTGTATCCCCCAATCAGGATTCCCTCTGTTTCTTCTGCTCAACCAATCTCTTCATATTGCTGAAATACTCCATCTCTGGCCACATTCTGGTTAATCTCCCATGCAATCTCTCTAGTTCAATCACATTTTATCAATGCACCGTAGAAAGTATCCTATCTGGAGGCATTACGGCTTGGTATAGCAATTGCTCTGCCTGGGATCGCAAGAAACTGCAGAGAGTTGTGGACACAGCCCAGCGCATCATGAAAACCAGCCTCCCCTCCATGGACTCTGTCTATACTTCTCGCTGCCTTGGTGAAGCTGCCAGCATAATCAAAGACCCCACCCACCCAGGTCATTCTCTCTTCTCCCCTCTCCCATCAGGCAGAAGGTACAGGAGCCTGAGGGCACGTACCACCAGGCTCAAGAACAGTTTCTATCCCACTGTGAAAAGACTATTGAACGGTTCCCTTATATGATGAGATGGACTCTTCACCTCACCATCTACTTTGTTAGGGCCTTGCACCTTATTGTCTACTTGCAATGCACTTCTCTGTAGTTGTGACACTGTACTCTGTACTCTGTTATTGTTTTTACCCTGTGCTACCTCAATGCGCTGTGTAATGAATTAATCTGTATGACGGGTATGCAAGACAAGTTTTTCACTGTACCTCAGTACAAGTGACAATAATAAACCAATACCATACCAATACATCATACCTTTTACATGGCTATCAGAACCACACACAGTACTTCAGCAGTTGCCTAGCTAATGGTTTATGTAGTTGTACCATAACTTCCTTGCTCTTATATTTTATATCCTGACTTATGAAGGCAAGTATCCCATATGCCTTCTTAACCACTTTATCTACCTGTACTGCAGCCCTCAGGGATCCTTGGCCATGTACAACAAGGTCTCTTATTCCTCAGTACTTCCTAGAATCCTACCATCCATTGTGTATATCCTAGACTTATTAGTCCTCTCAAATGCATCTCCTCTATTTCCTGCACTTCTGGTCTTATCCCCTCTCCTCCCAGCCAGACCAAGAGTGGGATTCCCTTGTCTTCACCATCCACCTCACCAGTCTCTATGTTCAATGGTTCATCTTCTGTAAGTTCTGCCGCAATCAATGTGTGATGCCATCACCAGACCCTTTCCCTCCCTGGAGCAAAAAATAAACTGCCAGAGGAACTCGGTTGGTCAGGCTGCATCTGTGGAAGCAGAGGGATGGTCAAAGTTTCAGGATGAGATCCTGCGTCATGACTCCCTCCTATACCTTTCAACTTCTGTAGAGACTATTTCTTCTGCAACTTCCTGGTTCACTTTACCATCATCATCAACACCCACTCCCATTCTTGTGGCATCTTCCCATGCAACTGTGGGAGATGCAATACCTTCTCTTTTACTTCCCTTACCACCGTCAAGGGACTAAAACTCTCCTGCCAAGAGATTGGCTTGTACTTCTTCCAGTTTAATGCACTGCATTTAGTGCTTGCAATGTGGTCTTTGTATTGGAGAAACGAAATGCAGATTGGGTGACCATTTTACAGAGCACTTTGGTACAGTCTGCAAATGTAAGCTTCAGCTTCCAGCTTATTGTCACTTTAGTTGTCCATCCCGTTCCCACTCTGATTTTTCAGTCTTTGGCCTTCAATGAAATCCCAGGGAAGCTCAAAGAACATCCCATCATCTGCCCAGGCATGTTACAACCCTCAGGACTCAACTTAGAGTTCAGCAATTTCAGACAACCAGCTTTTCTAGTTCGTATCAGAATTGGCCAGTTCTGTTGAAAAACCTGTACATTAATCCCATTTTGCTTTCTCTGCAGATGCTGCTTGACAAATTATTTCCAGCATTCTCTTTCATTTCCAGTAGCTGTTATATTCTGTATCTCATGGTTCCAGCTTTTTTCTCTCCCCTGTTATTATTCATCTCCTGCTATTTATAGCTTCTTCAGACAGATCAGCTGCAATTAACAAAACCATCACCGTCCTCTCCTACCCAGCACCATCATCAGTGGCATCACTCGGTCTCTCTTCATCTCCACCCTAGCACACATATTCCCTTTATTTTCTCCACCCCTCTCCCTTCTCTACAATTTAAAACATATTTTATTACTAACTTACCCTAGAGCTGATTAAATCATCCACCTGAAATGTTAACTATGTTTCTTTCACTACAGAGGCTATCTGGTTTGATGAGTATTTCCAACATTTCCTACTTTTATTTCAGGTTTCTAGCACCTGCATCTTTTTAGGTTTTTGATTATCTGACTCTTTAGATTTGTATGACACCTTATCACATCTCACCAAAAGATGAAAAACAGTTCTAATCTATTATAAATAATAAAACTTGATAAACAACAATGGGACAATGATTAACATATTACTAATATTGATCAGGGCACCAAACCACATTCCTTCAGTCCGTCAAAAGTACACCGCCTTTCCCAAATTAGTACATGATGATTAAGCAAGGACTGGAACTGATTAAAGTAAGCAAGAAAATAGTGCTGGGAAAATATTGGCTCTAAATCTTCAGGATTCCGTGACTTTCATTCCAGTATTTTAGAGGACATAGATAAAGGCATTTTACATGCTTTAGCCATAACTCTAAGCTCCCTTCATTTGAGAATTACCTTTTTGGACTGGAAAATTGCAAAGGTGATTCCATTATTCCACAATGGACAGAAAAGAAAGCAAAACAAAGTTGTGACTGTTGAGCTAAGCATTCAATCGGCCATAACGTCATTGAACGGTAGTATAGATTGAGGAACTGAATGTCCCATGTTCCTGAATCAATCATTTATATGTATTTACCTTATTTTTTCTAACTTTCCCTCTGTCCTCACTGAATGACTTCATTTAGCTATTCCTCCAGGAAATTATATGTAAAACCCTTTGATTCCACTGTTTACTCACACAGCCTAGTGCCTTCCCATTTTGCTAATTTGCTTGTCTTTCTGGAGTACCTTCCACCTTTTTTGTATGTATCAAACTGTGTACTTCTGTGTTATCAAGATCTTGTAAAGTGATTATTCAAACATGCCCCTAAAACCCATAAGTGGTACAGCACCCTGTTCTCTAATTATTTGGTTCTCCAAAAACTCGGTTTGTTGAGTATATACTTTAGTTACTCAAACACATTGGGTATCCTTGATTCTCCATGCTCATTAATTTCATTTCAAATTATGGCTTTTAAGCATTTGCCTAGAGTAAGCATTAGTTTAACTATCAAAAGATCTCTTGTCTTGTACAAGGTATTTCATTGGTGCTCTCTGGTTCACTACCATGCATTGCATAGAAGCCCAGTGTGTTCCACATTCAAGTCTAATTCATTATATTTATTATGAAAAGCAAGAGCCTGGTGAAACACACCACCCTTTGCTTTCTTTCAATTTTTAACTCAACCGACTTTTTTTATTTCAACTGGCCACTTTACAGTGGATCCCTTGAGCTTTTAAGAACACAAGAACATAAGAAATAGAAGCAGGAGTAGGCCATCTAGCCTACTGAGCCTGCTCCACCATTCAATAAGATCATGGCTGATCTGGCTGTGGACTCCAATCCACCTACCTGCCTTTTCCCCATAACCCTAAATTCCTCTATTATGCAAAAATCAATCTGTGTCTTAAATATATTTAATGAGGTGGCCTCTACTGCTTCCCTGGGCAGAGAACTCCACAGATTCACTACTCTCTGGGAAAAGCAGTTTCTCTTCATCTCCGTCCTAAATCTATTCTCCCAAATCTTGAGGCTTTGTTCCCTAGTTCTAGTCTCACCTACCAGTGGAAATGACCTTCCTGCCTCCATCTTATCTATTCCTTTCATAATTTTATGTGTTTCTATAAGATCCCCTCTCATTCTTCTGAATTCCAGTGAGTATAGTCCCAGACGACTCAATCTCTCCTCATAGGCTAACCCCCTCATCTCCAGAGTCAACCTGGTGAACCTTCTCTGCACTGCCTCCAAAGCCAGTATATCTTTCCTCAAGTAAGGAGAGCAGAACTGCACACAGTACTCCAGGTGCAGCCTCACCAGTACCCTGTACAGCTGTAGCATAACCTCCCTGCTCTTAAATTCAATCTCTCTAGCAATGAAGGTCAACATTCCATTTGCCTTCTTGATAACCTGTTGCACCTGCAAACCAACCTTTTGCGATTCATGTACAAGCACTCCCAAGTCCCTCTACACAACAGCATGCTGCAATCTTTCACCATTTAAATAATAATTTGATCTCCTATTTTCTTTCCAAAGTGGATGGCCTTGCATTTACCAACATTCTACTCTATCTGCCAGACCCTTGCCCACTCAATTAACCTATCTATAGCTCTCCGCAGGCGCTCCGCATCCTCTGCATAATTTGCATTTCCACTCAATTTAGTGCCATGAGCAAACTTAGATGCGCTACACTCAGTCCCCTCTTCCAAATTGTTAACATATATATCGTAAACAGTTGTGGGTCCAACACTGACCCTTGCAGCACTCCGCTCACCACTGATCGCCAACCAGAGAAGCACCCATTTATCCCAACTCTCTGCCTTCTATTGATTAACCAATCCTCTATCTATGCTAATAGATTACCCCCAGCTCCATGCATCCTTATCTTATGGATAAGTGTTTTATGTGGCACCTGATTGAACACCTTCTGGAAATCCAAATATACAACATCCACCTGTTCCCCTTAATCCACTGCGCTCATTATATCCTCAAAAAACTCCAGTAAGTTTGTCAAAGAGGACCTGCCCTTCCTGAATCCATGCTATGTCGACCTGATGGAACTACTTCTATCCAGATGTGTTGCTATTTCTTCCTTATTGATTGCTTCAAGCATTTTCCCGACCTTAGATGTTAAGCTAACCTACCTTTTGCCTACATCCTTTTTTAAACAGTGGTGTGACATTCACTGTCTTCCAATCTGCCGGGACCTGCCCAGAGTCCAGAGAATTTTGGTAAATTGTCACAAACACCTCTACTATAACTTCCACCATTTCTTTCAGTACCCGGTGATGCATCCCATCAGGACCAGGGGACTTGTCTACCTTTAGACCCATTAGTTTGCTCATCACTACCTCTTTAGTGATAGCAATTGTATCGAGATCCTCACCCCCTTCGCCTCCATGACATCTCTCTTTGGCATGTTGTATGTGTCCTCCACCATGAAGACCAACAGAAAATAGTCACTCAAGGCCTCAGCCATTTCCATATTACCCAATATTAATTCCCCCTTCTCATCTTCTAAGGGACCTACATTTACTTTCGCCACCCTTTTCTGCTTTATATAATTATAAAATCTTGTACTATCTGTTTGTATATTTTGTGCTAGTTTACTTTCCTAATCTATCTTACCATTCCTTATTGCTTGCTTAGTGGTTTTGTTGCTTTTTAAAGTTTTCTCAATCTTTCAGTTTCCCACTACTCATGGCGACTTTGTATGCATGAGCTTTTAGCTTGATGCCTTCTTTTATCTCCTTAGTTATCCAAGGCTGGCTCCCCCCACCCTTACTGTCCTTGCTCATAACAGTAATATACTTTTGTTGAGCACCATGAAAAATCTCTTTGAAAGTCTTCCACTGTTCCTCCACTGTCCTACCATTTAGCCCATGTTTCCAGTCTATGCTACCCAACTCCTCCTTTATCCCATTGTAGTCTCTCTTGTTTAAGCATAATACTCTGGTTTTAGATCAAACTATTGCACCCTCCATTTGTATGAGAAGTTCAATCATACAATGATCACTCTTTCCAAGAGGATCCCTAACTACAAGAGCATTAATTTTACCTGTCTAATTGCACAGGATCAGATCTAAGATAGCATTTTCCCTTGTAGGTTTACTGCCTCGACCAACTTGATTCACCCAATCTGTGTGGAAGTTAAAGTCCCCCATGACAAGTGCCGTTCCATTCTTACATGCATCAAACATTTCTTGGTTTATTGCCTGTGCCACTGTCATGTTATTATTCAGTGGCCTATAGACAACTCCTACCAGTGAATTTTTCCCCTTTACTATTCATAATCTCTACCCAGATGGACTCAACATTCTGCTCCCCAGCTCTTATATTGTCTGTCACTATCGCCCTGATCTCATTCTTAATTAAGAGCAGTACCCCACCTCCTTTACCTTCTTGCCTATCCTTTCGTATTACCTGATACCCTTGGATATTTAATTCCCACTCATTTCCACCTTGCAACCACATTTCTGTAAATGCCACTAAATCATACCCCTTTGTACTGATTTGTGCCACAAATTCACTGACCTTGTTTCGAATACTACGGGCATTCAAATAAAGTGCTCTTACACTCATTGTCCTTTTTATGCAATGTGTGAAGTGAATCAGGGAGCAGCAATGAAATACCCTTGTGCAAGCAATGGTAACAAGGAGCTTGTCAAAATAGGAATAGATGGCTGATGACATTAAAGTGGGTTTGATTTCATCAAATGATACTGGCACTTAGTTAGAATCATCCATACTGAGCATAATGTTGCTCTTTCTGAAGAAGCCAACTGGTTTTTCAGCTGATCCAGACCCAAACTTTAGATGCTGCTGCTTCACCTAAGTTCTAATGGCATTGCTTTCTGCTGGGAGAAATCAGCTGGGCTAACTTGCACTGGGTTAACTTTGTAGGTGTTTCTCTGTTGGGATCTGGACCTTACTATGCTACATCTAGCAGGCTGTAACTAGAGCAACCTATTCTGGATTGGAAATGAATCCAAAAATTAACACATATCCACACAGGCAACCCTTAATATTAACCAGCCTAAGGTGCTGCTGAATTGGGATGAACCTGCTGGTGTCCCTTGTTAAGGTCAACCCACAGGTTCATTGGCATTGAAGGTTTCAGGATTTTCTGAACGTGACTCATCCTGCTCTTGCTCCTGGTCTGGGAACAGCCTGACATTGCCAGTGAACCTGAGGATTGTGATCAATATTGGGAGATTGTCAGCATTAATTAATCTGTCAAACCTGCTGTTATCACTCTGCAGTATGTTCGCAGGTATTTCTCTACTGGGATAAAGACCTTACTAAATTACATTCAGTTTGCTGCTGTTGGTTAGCCCTGCTTGGACTAGAAAAATAATTCAAGTTTGGCAGGGTCTGACTCAGCCTGCTGGTGATGGGTTAAGGCTGCTGGTTGGCTGGATGCATAACTGTTTCAAGCCTTTCTTGACAGGTTCACTTTCCAGAAGAGATGAACGATAGCTTTGTTCCCATCACAACCACCACAGTGCAGTATGCAGCAGTAATGCAATTTTGTCTCAACATGAAGGGGGGGGGTGGGTCCCTCTCACCACCCTCTCCATCAGAACCTTCAGCTTGAATTTCATCAGCATCAATATTCTGGTGATGAAGCATTTCTACCAAATAACTTTTTCTGTCTCCTCAGGGAACCATCCAACAAGAGCTATTGTCTCCTTTCACATAGGCCATTGAGGACCTTCCATGATTATTCATATTTTTTCTTACAATAGTCATATTTATTTATGACAGGAGGCCATTCAGCCCATCAGGTCGACGCCAACGTTCAGAGCAATCCCATCAATTCAATTCCTTTACTCATTTTTTTGTAACCTGTTTGTATCCTATCCTTTCACACGTGTCCATTAACATGCCCTGATTCTCCTAATGCCCACCTACATTAGGGCAAATTACAGTATCAATTAACCTAATAAATGGCACATCTTTGGGATGCAGGCAAAAACCAGAGCACTCAGGGGAAACTTATGCAGCCACAAGGAGAATGTGTAAACCCCACCCAGACAGCACTGGAGGTCAGGATCAAGCCCTGATCACTGGAGCTGTGAGACAGCTGTACTACTCCTGCAGCAACATTGTGCCACATGGATTTGTGGTCTAAAGTGTTACTCAATGAAGGACAAATGGTATTGCATGATTTTGATGTAGCAAGGTGGCCAGACTTTCCCATAGCAAAACCAGGGACAGATAGAAAGTCAGCATGTAGTGATACTTGGTGTTGCATAGACAGGATCTATGCATGGTTTGAAGCAGACATACAAAAAAAAGTCACTGGAATAAGGGCCATATGGGGTACAATTTTCCCTCCATTCTCCAGAAATTTGTACATTATCTCTCTGAGAACATGATTCAGTTTGGATCTTTAGATGAAATTGAAGGCATTTCAGCAACACTAAATGAACCTCATACTTGATGACCACATTCTTTCCCAAAATCAAGATGGAGCGTCACTCCCATACTCTTATTTTCTATTTCAACTTGGCCATGCACTCCAGCCAGTTCTTGGAGAATGCCCTGGCTGTGTTGAACTATATTCCCAGCATCTTCAGGTAAACCACCCAGATGGTGATGGGGGCAAAGGACCAATCAGTACAATTGTCAGAGAACATGGCTTTGCTTTTGCTCCATTCATTCTGGTCCCCTGAGATCAGTTCACACATGCTCACCTATCTGTAAACTGACAGTGGATCCAACCTGAAAATGTTTAAAGAGGCTTTGAACGGAGGGCCTCGCTGCCTCGGATCATTCCTCCTCTTTTGCCCATGTCCTATCTGATGGATTTGGCAAATGTTAAGAACCAGGTTGCTGCTTGGTGAGTGTCCCTTTAAGGCACCTGAATGGCAGTGTGTGTGACTTTGTCTGACTGCTGCGAGTGGGAGTGAAAAACTTCTATAACTGGAATGATGCAGATATCTGAAGGCGGATTCACTGAAGTGCTGGCAACTGCAGACACGGGCAGAAAAAGAGAGAGAGACAGACAGACAGACATGGGAGTTGGTAGCACTGACTGCTAGCCTCTGCATCTATGAGTCAAGCACAATCGTTGTGACTGTCACTTTACAATCCATACATGGATTTTTGGAGCAATCGGTGGAGTCCAATTTGTTGTTAACCTGTACCAGGAATCAGGTATATCTGTGGGCGGCCACGTATCGAGTGCCCTCGGAGTGGCAGATATTTCTGACTAAAAGCAATGGAGATCTTTGGCAATTGGGGTGTTGTATTGGTTCCATCGTGGAACTTGTGGAATTCATAAACTCCAGCTCTCTGCATTCTCTCTACATTCTAACGTGGGTTTCAGAAGCTTTTGCTCATTGTCTTGCTCCATGACTGACGGAACTGAACTTTGAGAACTGTTCCTGAACTGGGTGGTTTGGGAACTTGCTACACACACATGTTGGTTTATTTTAGTCAATGTCTGATGTCTAATTTTTTTTCTTCTTTATTATTACGAGTAGTTATTAATAAATAAATTCTAACATTTAAACAAAGCTCATTGTGTTTCTATTGCTGCTGGTACATAACACAAAGAATTTGAGATAATACACAAACAAGACAGAATACAGAAGACAGCCAGGCCTGACTCCAGATCTGATGGAGCTTTCTATTTCCCTCCTATTAATTCGGACTGCACTACTGGTATCTGTAGAGCAGTTCTATCAATTTGCTGATTCTATCCTCAAAACTACTTTGGAGATCACACCCATTATTTACATACATGTTCAATATACTGTCAAAGGCCTTTTCCTGGCCCAAGCTGATGAAGCAGTTGTCCAGCTCCTTCCCTTACACATTGGTGATCGTATCCCTGTGTAGCACAAGGCTATTGGAGATTTTTCTGGCTGGTACAGCACAGGTCTGGTGTGAATGAATCACCAGCTCAAAAGCAGACTTGACTCAGTTGACAGAATCTTATAATCCATGTTAAGCAATGAGATGGATCATTAATTTCTGATTCTCTTCTTCCCCTTCCATTTGTGGGTAAGGATGATGATGCCCTTCCTCAAGGTTCCAACATGCTGCCATCTGCTGTACCCTTCCAGTAGATTGAGGTTGATCCGGTCCCACAGAGCCAAGTACAACACAGCCTTCATGCCATTGTTTCCGGGAGTTTTATTTGACTCAATGGGACAGATAGACCTCTCCTGCTTATCCAGAGTCAATGAGTGGTCCAGGATCACCTGACTACTGTCATCTAATACCTCTGAGACAGTGGACAGGAGGTTCTGAGAGTGTGTGGTGTCTGTGACCTTCTGATTGTATAAGCATAGAAGATTCGTAAATCCTTAATATATCAAGGATATTACTGAGCCATTCTCTTCCATTAGAATGTTGTTCACACAGCATTCAAAGAAGGGTTTTACAGTTCTCCAACCTGTGTAATCCCTTTTAAGTTTCTTGATACTTTCTGGGATCATATTCAGTTTCCATGCCCCCCTGCTAGCCCTCAAGGTGACAGTCAGCCATCAGGAGGGAGTGGTCAGAGAGTAACACCGGTGTGATTTTGGCAGATCAGACTGTGAGTGATTGGAACACAAACAGGAAATCTATGACAGGACTGAGCCACCTACTCTAGACCAGGTGTATTGCTGTGCTGCTCCATCTGCAGCATTGCTGAAGATGCTTTACAGCTTGGTATCCTTTACTGCTTCATCCAGGACACTGGAAGTGGCGTCCAATTTGCTGTCAGCTCTGCTTGATTGTCTGGTGGCGTTGGTGATGCAGTTTAAGTCACCACCTAGAACAGCTATCCTGGTCATTGCCAGCACAGTTCCTCCTTTAGAGCCTGGGTTTACACATTGGTGAGCCAGCACAGAGTGTTTCTGTACATTTGGTATGAGGAGACATCTCTTTGACTTCAGTGATGGTCAAATTGCCTGTTCTCAGCAGAGTATCCAGGCCAAAGGAGAAGAAATCATTGCCTCCTTTTTATATTGATTCCCCATCATCACAACTACTGCCAATAGATGCAGGTGTGGTAAGTGCATTCCTGCATATACAGCAGGTCAATCTTGACCTTGATGAGTCATCCCAAGGTCTCATGGACCACACAATGTTGTATATAATATTAGTCTGGTGCTCTTGGGGAGGGTGAGTGTACGTCTGTAACATTACCTACAAATTTGTATATTGGGCCAAATGTCGTTAGGTGGCCCATTGTCTGATCCACAGTTAAATTAACAGAACTCTTAATATACCACTTGTGCATTAGATGACTGTAGTGGCTGTAGCTGGTTCAGACCTGATTCAGAGTCTCCCATATTTCACAAGGCAGGTTCAAACTAGAAGATTTTACTGTTGGGTCAGAGTTTAGATGTTTATTTTGGATAATGGCTTCAATCTATGATTTACTCCAAACTACTGCAATTGCTGTACATGTGCTCACATAGGTTTCTGGGATACCAAACAGTGAAGCTGGGAGTTTTGTTAAATCTCTATGGATATTAATGTCTAGGTTGTTGTTTATAACATCAGCTAGACAGTGTAACACTGCATTACCAGTGGTGAGATCTTTCAATAAAGTGTTAAACTGGGGCCACATCTGCACTCTCAGATGAACATTGAACTCTGTATGTCACCTGACTAAGACAGTGCTTCCGGTGTTGTGGAAGTTGCTGATTTTTCACACTCTGTATTAATCTTGCTACAAGACATGGAAATGGTGCCACCATGAGTCGTCCAGGTATCCCACAGCATTAGTTTGGCCACAATTGTTGTTGATTGAGAGAACTGCTTGCTGATGTTATTTAGTAGAGTTGAGTGCATAGGTTTTACTTTTGAGCTGGTAACTTGGTTTGAATTTTGGGGAACTAGAAGTAAAACCAATGAACACCAGTTTAATTCTGCCTGCCTTGTCCAGAATGTGGCTTAAAAAGCACAGGCAGACAATCTTGTGATACCTGTGCTTCAGGAAGAGCACTTGCCACAGTCCTTTTCTGGCCCCGGGAGAGAAACATTAGGCCTCTCCCATCACATGATTATTTCAAAATATAAAGAACTTAACTCCTCCTAGTTTCTGTCTCTACCTTAGGCAGAGGTATATATTTCAGCACCCAGCATACTGTTTAGCAAATTCAATACAAATTGTGCCTGAGAACTCTTTAATGCAATTGGCTGCTCAGCCAGCTTGATGACATTACAGTTGCTGTGGCTGAAATTCTGTTGCACTTCCATCTGACAGTAACGGATGTGGGAAGAGCACCACTGGAGTTGCTATGGCCCTCTGGGAGGCATTTCTAAAAGGCAGCAGTAAGTGCCATAGCATTGCCACTGAATGCAGATTCTGGGCTAAAGTAATCAAACATCAAATGGAGAATGGAGGTGAGAGTTTGCAAGTGGAGAGGATCAAGGATATATCTTTTGATAAGATAATGAAGATAAAGTTTTGAAAGTAAATGGGATAATCTCTGAAGAGGGACACAACTGTGCTGTCAAGTTACATTAGGAAATAGTAAGTTGTCTTTCATTACTAAGTGGTTAGAGTACAAGGGCTTTGGTGAAACAGTGACTTGCGTACTATATGTGGTTTTGGCCTGCATACACAAGAAAGGATATGCTTGGGGTGGAGCAATTGTCCAGATTAAGACTGAGTAAAATTGCCTTAATCCACCGGACTAGAGTGCAAGGTATGTTGAAATATATAGTTCTGGAACTGATTGAAACAACAGATAGAACACTGGAAGAACTCAAAGGGTCATGCAGCATCTGTGGAGGCAAAGGAGTAAGTCAAGATTTCAGCTCAATACTCTGCATCAGGACTGCAAACAAAGAGGAAAGGTTGACAATATGCAGCAATACAAGAAGGGGTGGGAGGCTGGTAGGTGATAGGTGCAACCAAATGGGAAAGGGATGATGGGCAGATGGAACCAGGTGAAGGAGAGGGATGGGATGGGAAAGGTGAACAAAGGAAGAAGAATCCGAGGTGGATGGGTGAGTGTGTGTGGGAGGAGAGCACTGGGGGCATGGGTTACCTGAAATTGGAAAATTACATGTTTGTACCTTTGGGTTGCAAACTACCCAAGTGGAATATAAGATGTTGTTCTTCCAATTTGCATTTGGCCTCTCTGTAGCAATGGGGAATTTTGAGGACAGACAGGTTGGTGTGGGAGTGGGAAGGAGAATTAAAATGACATGCAAATGGAAGATCAAGCTGGCTGTTGTGGACAGGGCACAGGTGCTCTGCAAACAGGTCACCTAGTCTACGTTTAGTTTCAGCAATCTAGAGGAGGCCATATTGTGAGCACTGAATGCAGTGGACTAGGTTGGAAGAGATGCAGGTGACTCTCTGCCTCAGTTGGAAGGACTGTTTAGGTCCCTGGATGGAGGGTGGAGGCCTATGCTGGTAAAAATCCATTTGTCCTCACCTCTCATCCCACCGGCCCGCGCATCCAATACATCATTCTCCACCACTTTTGCAGATCCACCAGTCACACCCTCTCTCTCTCTCTCTCTCTCTCTCTCTCTCTCTCTCTCTCTCTCTCTCTCTCTCTTTTCCCCCACCTTTCTGCTTTATGCTTGGACCACTCTCTTCAGGACTCTGTGGTCCACCCATCCCTCCTCACCCACTCTTCTCCATCCCCTGGCACTTTCCCATGCAACTATAGGAGGTGTAACACTTACCAGCCTCTATCCTGCCTCTCCTCCATCATACTGCTGTGTAGAATCATAGAGTAATACAGTAGGGAAACAGGCCCTTTGGCCCAACTCATCCATGCCAACCATGGTGCCCACCAAGCTAGTCCCATTTGGCTCATATCCCTCTAAACTCCTCCTATCCATGTACTCATATACTTATCCAAATACCTTTTGAATATTATTGTACCTGCCTCAAGCACTTTCTCTGGCAGCTCATTTCACATACGCACCATCCTCTGCATGAAGAAGTTGCCCCTCAGATCCCTTTCAAGTCTTTTACCTCTCACCTTAAACCTTTGCCCTCTAGGTTTTAGTTTCCATTCCCTGGTAAAAAGACCGTGCATTCACCCTATCTATACCCCTCATGACTTTATACACCTCTATAAGGTCACCCCTCAATCTCCTACCTTCTAAGCAATAAAATCCTACTCTGCCCAACCTCTCCCTATAACTCAGGTCCTGGCAGCATCCTCGTAGATCTTCTCTGCACTCTTTCCGGTTTAATGATGTCTTTCCTATAACAGGGCGACCGAAACTGTACACAATACTCTAAGTGCAGTCTCACCAATGTCTTGTGGAACAGCAACATGAAGTCCCAACTCCTAAACTCAATGCCCTGACCGATGAAGGTCAGCACACCAAACTGGCACTCTTTCCTCTTTCCCCTCAGTCTTGATGCAGGGTCTTGACCCAAAATGTTGACTTACACCTTTTACCTCACCAGATGCTGTTTGACCTACTGTGTTCTTACAGTGTTCTTTTTTTTGTTGCAGATACCAGCATCTGTGTATTCATTGTATCTCTTTTGTATTCATACTACTTAAATTGATTGATTAGGTAGATGCAAAGAAGTTGTTCCTTGAGGATGGAAAGTCTAGAACCAGGGCATACTCTCAGGATATGGTGTTGCCTCTTAGGGCTGAGATAAAGAGAAATTTCTTTATTCAGTAGATTCTAAATCATTGGAATTCACAACACTGCAGGGTCAGAAATGCAGAGTCATGGATTACATTCAAAACCATAATCTTCTTGAACACCATGGGAATCTGAGGTCATGGGTTTGGGTAAGAAAGCGTATTGGAAGTATATTCAGTCATGATATATGCAGGGTAATTCCAGGGGCTATATGGTTCACTCCAGCTTCCATTTCCTCTGGCTTACCAAAGGCAGCTTAAGGGGTCAGTAGTTTAGTGGGAATACGATCAAGGCAGTGTCAGGCCCTTTTGGAATATTAAATGTACAATGATGGAACTAAATTCAGGCAGGTTGGCTCAACAGCATGTGGGCCCATTTAATTAGTTGAAGGACATCAAATTACTCTCGTCTAAGGACTCAAACCTACCAGAATTACAGCACCACATCTGGAAAAAGCATATAATATACAGTAGCTGTTTTTATTTGCATTTCACATTTTTTATACCAGATTGATTGCGGAAAGGTTAGAAAGGAAGTTTTTTAAAAAAAGGAAATGGTTAGGTTGGGGGCGAGGGGGGTGGTTGCAAAGAGGAAACATGAGAAACGACTGGTGTCAAACATAAAAGGGAATCCAAAAAATCCAAAAAAAGGGAGAAGTGGGATTGATTGGGAACTACTTGTGCTGGCAGAGTATATGGCCAAGGTACTTATCTTTACTGAGGAGGTAGATGCTGTTCGGAGTCTCAGCAAAGGAAGATATAACTGAGATACCATAGGAGTGGAAAATTGATAAAGAGAAGGTACAAAAAAGGCTAGTTGTACTTAAAGTAGATAAATTACCCTGTCCAGATGGATGCATCCTGGGTTTTTCAGGAAATAAGAGTGTAAAATGGCCAAAATCCTCCAAACTTCTGTGGTGGGGCTTGAGGTCTGTAATAGCAAACATTACTTTTGTTGAAGGAGTATAAAATTCAGTCGGCTTAAACTTAGTGATGGGGAAACAATAATAAGAGATGAATTAGCAGTAGATGTATGTGGATTGATTAGGGAAAACCAGCATATATTTGTTGAAGGCAACTAGTATTTAGCTAATTTCAAAGATAACAGAGCAGTCAATGAGGGAAATGCAGATGATGTGTTGATCTGATATTTGATAAAGTGGTTTGTTATCAAGGTGGAAAAAAATAGAATAAAAGGGGAAGTAGCAGCATCGATAGAAAATTGCCCAAGTGGCAGGAAGGAGATTGAAGTGAATGGTTGTTTTTCAGGCTGGAGGGAAGTGTACAGTGGAATTCTCCGGGGACTGGTACTAGGACAACTGCTTTTCTTTGTATTAATGACTTGGATTTGGGTTCACAGGCACAATTTCCAAACTTGGAAGCAAGGTTAACAGTGAGGAGGATGGTAATAGAATTCAAGAGGGTACAGACATGTTGGTGAAATAGGCAGACACGTGGCAGATGAAGTTTAATGCAGAAAAAGCATAAGCTACATTTCAATAGGAAGAACAGGAGGCAATAGAAATGCAGACAGATTTCTAAAAGGGGAGATAAATCTGGGGCTATATGTGTATAGTCCATTGAAAGTGGCAGGGACAGGTTGAGAAAACAGTAGGAAAACATATGGGATCCTGGGCTTTATAAAAAGCGAAGTGTATATGAACAAGTCACAATATTCCTTACAAAACACTGATTTAGCCATGATTGGATTACTGGGTCCCATTCTGGGCACCAGACTTGAGGAACGATGTAAAGGCTATAGAGAAGGTGAATAAGAGATTTAGTAGAATGATTCCATGGATGAAAGAATTTGGTTGTGTAGATAGACTGGAGAAGCTGGTTTCCTTACAACAGAGCAAGTTGAGAGGGTCTACAATGAAAGTATTTAAAATCATCAAAATTCTAGACCAAAAAAAATGGTCACGTTGACATAGGATCAAGGATCACTCAGAGGACATAGAACAAAGGTGACTGTCAAAAGAAGCAGAAATGACACAGGGAAACATCTTTTATGCAGTACATGTCTAGAGTTTGGAAAGTAGTGGAGACAGACTCAATTATGGATATGTACTTGAAATGATTGCAAGGTTTTGGAGGGCAGGGGAGTAGGGCCTGTTGTGTTATTCTTGCATAGAACTGATGCACTCTCAATGGGCCAAATGGCCTCCTTCCATCCTTTAACCTGAAGTGCTTATGAAGAAGAAAAAGCTGTTGTGTGGAGGAACTCAAGAGTAGTTGGAACCACAGCCACCCATTTGATTACAATAACATTTAAGGAAGCATATGTGCACACCTGTGACAAGTATTTTTAGCATAATTTATTGAAAGGTCTGTTCTTTCTTTGCAGAGGTTACATGAGGCCTTATTCCCTGATCAAGTAGAAAAAGACTTTTTTCTTGATCAGCACTCCCTGAACATCTAATCAGCAAATCAACCTCCATTTCTAAAGAAAAGCTCAATTTGCTAAAGGGGTGGAGTTGGTAGAGTGCCACCCATTTACTAAATCGCACCAATCTTCATGTGGTAACTCAAGAGTTCTTGAATGCCCTCTGCTTCAGTCACTTTCCTTTAACAGTCTCCATTCCTCAGAATCTTAACATCTTTATTGTATTCCCTGGAGGCAGAGGAAAATAAAACATTTTAAGTAAACCATGTTTCAATGGACTGGGATCAAGGGAATGACTTAGATCAGACAACAATCTTGAAACAATGTTTTTAGTTACTTGCTAGCATAAAATGATGACACATCTTTGTATGAAGACTAATAAATTAGTTTGACATTTATGTGTGTCTTCTTCAGCAGAAATCAACTCCACTGAACTTTCTTGGGCCTTTTGCCTATCAGTCCTAACATATGTACATCAAGGTCAGCTGTTAAACCTTTGGACTCACGATGGACTCTGAAGCCTAATTTTCATTCTAAGGACTGGGATCCTAAGAACTTTGGACTAAGTTCAGCTGGGGCAGATGGAAATGAGGAGCCCTTGGGTTTGTCAGGTTAAAGCAGAGGTAACTGTAACCATTCCTTTTTTAGGGCATTGGTCTTGAAAAGAAATAACTATGATTCCTTGCAGGAATGAGAAACAACTAAAAATTCAACTCCTCTGCATCCAGTGTTGCCTTCTTTACAGCAGGTAGATCATTCCTTTTGGGAATTTTATTTATATACCTGATAAGGAAAGGGAAAGAAATGTATCCATACTGGTCACAACAAATGGTGAACATTATAAAGGAGTTGCAGAGCAACTAACATTCTAACAACTGCTTCCTTCCATGGCTATAACCAACCTTATACTAACTGATTGCATGCTTGGCCCACATGCATTAATACTTTATTAACTACCATAACCTATATGAGTAGGGGACACCTAGATCCACTGCATGAGAGTATTCTTCTGGTTGCCATTCCAGAATGTAAGGCTCTAGTCGTCACTTGTTGGGACTGTTCTCTGACCTGTTGTCAAACACATTATAAGGCGCTAGTGAAAATAAGGAGAACATGGACATTCAGCTAAATTTCCATTTGGTGCCATTCAGTATCAGGATAATTGCCAGCTGGCAAAAGTTCAGGATAGAAGTTCCTACATTGTCCGACTACAGAAAGTATCGCCACTACACTGGTATGATTTCACCTCTTGTCCCAATTTCACCATTCATAATAGAGAAGTGCACAGATCAAAAAAGGTTATAGAACATGGCATGTTTTTAGGAAAGAATGCTTATAGCATTTTCTTGACCTCATTACATCAGAAAGCTTTTTGCAGCCAATTTTTTTTAAGTATAATTAGTGTTGCAATGTCTGGAGTGGGACTGAAACCACAGTGCTCTGAATCAGAGATAAGAGTGTAAGCCACAACTATCCTTTCTTTGTCTGTTAGTGCAAAAAAAATTAGTTACTGGTGGAAAAGGGAGAAATAAATGGAAGTTTTGGGATCAGTCGGATTTTAAACTGGTGGTTATGTATCATGGAAACAGCAAAATAGGCTGGCCTTTCTATTCCCTTAACCTTGGTACCAACCTTTAGGAAGGGTGAATTGGCTTTGGAGAGAGTACAGAAGATTTACAAGAATGGGACCAGGAATATGCAAATTAAGTCACATTGATAAACTGTGAAACTGGCGTTGTTTTCCTTAACAGCAGGTTTGTTAAATAGGAGATTTAACTAAGTATTAAAAGTTACAAATCGTTTTGATAAAGTAGGCGGGCAGAAAATATTTTCACAGGCAGGAAGATTTATAACTGGAATAAATGTAAATAATTTGGGACAGAACAGGGAGAGATGAGAAGAAAATTTTTTTACAAAGTGTTTTATGATCTGGAATGTGCTACCTGAAAGAATGGTTTCTCATACTTCCTTATGACATAGGGGACCATTCAGACCATCAAGTCTATGTCTGTTCTCAGAGTATACCCATCAATTCCATTCCCTCATTTATTTCCCTGTAACCTGTTTTCTTTCACATGCCCATCAACTATATCCCCTCCCCAATTCACCTGCCACCCATTCACACCAGGGGTAATTTACAGAGGTCAGTTAACCTACCAACCAGCACATCTTGGGATGTGGGAGAAAAACAGAGCACCTGGGGAGACTCATGCAGTCATAGGGAGAACGTGCAAACTCCACACAGATGGCACGGGAGGTCAGAATTAAACCCAGGCCCGTGGAGCTGTGAGGCAGCAGCACTAACTGCTGCACCACTGTGCACATTTCTTAGAAACTTTCAAAGGGGAATTGGAAATACAAAGGAAAAGAAACATTTTCAAGGATGTGAGGAAAGGCAGTTTTTAACTGGAATGTCCTTTAAAAGAGCCAGCACATGCAAGATGAGCCAAATTCCTTTCTTTTATCAGTTTAGGTGAAGAATACAAAAGCACTGATGTCATGGTAAACCTGCTTGAAACACAAAATTAACAGACAAAGGATGCAATCATATTAGATTTATGAGGATGTTGCCAAACCTGGAGCAATTTAGCTTTGAAGAGATATTGGCTAGGGTAGGATTGTTTTTTCTTGAACAGAATAGGCTGAGTGGAGAGATAACTGAGGTGTATAAAATTGTTAGGGATGATTCAGGAGTTATGGAATTATGTAGATAGCAGGCATTAATACAAACGAGAACCAGTCTTCAAAAAACCTATTCAAATGTAAACTACAAGCAGTAATCAGTTTTGAAATTAAAAGAACGGCTATGTAAACAAACAGCACTGTCTACAGAGCACCGGTTACTGGGCCACAGCAGGATGCTGGCTGCTCAATAGATACGGTTTGTAAACTGACATGACCATGAGATGTTTTCATCTGCATCAGCCAAAGGTAGAACAATGGGGTATGTTAATTGGCCTACATCAAACCAAGCACCAGACATCTTCAGCTTAATTATTTTGCATCATTGTGATAGAGATCAAGGAAGTTTCCAGACCAAACTTATATTGTCAGCACATCAAGCATGGTCACAGGCATATTTCCTCTATCAATAATTGAGATATTTGTGTAATCAGGGAGGCAGCCTCACAACAGTAATTTTGGGTGTCTGACCTCAGACCAGCCATGTGAATTACTGTGTTCCAGCAAAGGTGTTTGAACCCTCAGGTGTCTTGTCAGTTACATTGCGCTCCCATTGTAAATATGTACTTCAATGGAACCATTTGTCAGACACAAAATTTTGAAGTTAACTATGTCAATGTAGCTATTGAAATTGTACTGAATCACCCGCTGTTAGCTTTGTTCTTAAGAGTATAAAAACTTTGAGTTTGGGAGGCTCTACTGAGAGAATGCCTGATATCATGATGAACTGGCACTTGTTGGTCTTCCAACACAGCGAGATGTCCGTAAGGGAATGCAGCCGACTGGCACATTCCAGGCTATAGGAGTACGTGCTGAGGGATGTAATGAAGCTCGGTGCAGCCAACGCAGAGGCTCTGTGGGGAAGACCACAGTCTAGGGTCCTTCCACTACTGGACATGGAAGGGCTGAGTTGGGTGGGAAAACCGCTCATACATTGAAGGGATGTATCATCCCAGAGGGCCACATGAGTGGCAAAGGTGCTATGTTTCTTAAAGGAAAGTGTTAACACTACTGAATGTATTGACCAAATGAATGTAAAAAGTTTTTGCACTGTGCTTTCCTTTTTGTATATCTATTTTATTATGAATAGAGTCTTGGAGGAATACAGCACGAAACTAGACCCTTCGGCCCAACTCATCCATGCCGACGAAGATGCCCATCTAAGCTTGTCCCATTTGCCTATATTTGGCCCATATCCTCCAAACCTTCTCTAACACATGTACCTGTCCAAGTGGCTTTTAAATTATATTTTGTACCACTTCCTCTAACAGCTCATTCCATATACGTACCACCCTCTGCGTGTAGAAGTTCCCCCTCAGGTTCCTTTTAAATCTTTCCCTTCTCACCTTAAACCTAGGCCTTCAAATTTTTGATTCTCTTTCCCTGGAAAGTATTCACCCTTTCTATGCCCTTCATGATTTTATACACCTCTATAAGGTCACCCCTCAGTTTTCTGCGCTCCAGTGAATAAAGTCCTGGCCTTCCCAACCTCTCCCTATAACTCAGGCCCTCCAGTCCTGGCAAGATTCTCATAAACCTTCTTTGTACTCTTTCCAGCTTAATGACATCTTTCCTACAACAGGGTAAGCAAACCTGTACACAATACTCCAGGTACAGCCTCACCAACATCTTGTACAACTGCAACATAACATTCCAACTTCTTTACTCAGTGTCCTGACTGATGAAGGCCAGCATTCCAGACACCTTCTCCCTGTCCACCCGTGACACCAGTTTCGGGGAACTGCGTTCTTGTATCAGCTTCCAGTCTCCAGTGACTCAGTCACAGTAACAACATTTGGAGGCTTGTCTGGGATACATTCATGACCCATTATGTGGCCAGCAACCTCAGCAGTCTCAAGGGGTGAGTATTCTTAAGTGTGGCACCCCGTAATTAGATCTATTTAGACCAATAACCAGGGGATTTTGAAGTATCAAAGAATGTGGTGGAGAGCTAGAGAGGTAGATGTAAAGTGCGTACATATGTGTCTGTGCGTAAGCGTAAGGGATAGCGCTGGGTAATTTGGTGAGACAGGGTCACCAGTTGTGATAGACGGTTACTATTCGGGATCCCAGGCTGGGGGTGCATATACTCGTTCAGTGGGAACTCACAGCTGAGGGTAGGCACCTGTGTTAGTGTACCATGGCTATTGAGAATGCTCAGTGGTGTGGGAGGTAAAGTTCAGGATGCCAGAGGGGTGCATGTGTACTTATGCAGGAGAGGTTATAGCAAGTTGTTTGTCAGAGTATGTATTTGTGTGTGTGTGTGAATGAAAACCTTTGCAGTGGCACAAAGGAGAAAACTCACTGATGTGCTCTTTTATTTTATTCTAGTCCTTGTCCTTTTGTTTGTTACTGGAGTTGATATGGAAATACTTGCAGGGGAGAACTAGGTGTCAAGCACGACAATTAGGCAATGCGCATGCAGAGCTGGTGAATGAAAGGAACAGGAATGGCGAACAATGTGCACGCAGAGCCAGACAGAGAGAAGGAATATCATAGGCACAAGAGACTGCAGATGCTGGAATCTGGAGCAACTCATGAGATGTCGAAGGAACTCAGCTGGTCAGGCAGCTGTAGATGCTGAGTTCCTCCAGCATCTCATGCGTTGCTGCAGATAGAAGGAACAGTCGGAGTACCTACAGAGTGAGGGAGATATGAGTGAGAAACAGAGAGAAGTATTAGAACAACACAAGTATGAACTAGTCAGGGATCTGGGCAGTCTGGGAGATAAATGGGAAAGGGACCAACAGGTGAACATTCACAGTATGGCAGCAATGGGAAAGGCCAAAGCCGACGGTAATGAGGTAGATCCGGAAGCACTGGCCCAGGAGGTCGATGAGCGGGAATATTCTAATAATGAGGAGAGGTGTTGCATCTTTAAGGGGGAAGTGAAATAGTGACTAGATGGAGGTTATGGTAATTGGAGAATAGTAATTCAGAAAGTTGATGAGCTGGCCAGAGGCTACATAGGCAAAAATACTGGGCATATCAGGTATACTCAGGGGCAGACAGTACAGGGAGAGATGATCCAGTTTTCCTGAATATGATGCACGAAGGTTTCTCAGCCCAGCAGGAGGTCTTGGACTTGGGGTTACCAGTGGGATCCACTTAGTGACGGTATCATGGGCCAGGGAGATAGACAGAGGAGAGTGAAGAAAGGTCACAAGTGGCTGCAGTAGATTTAGCCAACATTAAGAGTCACTCATCAAGTCAGGCAGAAACCATTGCAGGATCCAAACCCACACACACATATCCCACACATAAGTGGAAGCAAGAGTCTGTAATAAAGGATGGTCCTGGAAGGACATGTTGTTATTGTTCTAAAGTGGGGCATCTCATCTTGTACTCGAAGACAAACAGGTCATATGATCAGAGTTATATCATAGATCAGAGATTGGACTTTGAGAAAGCTCAGAAGCTGTTGGAGATTTGGTTGATGTTGGTGATGTTTGAATGTTTGCTTGTTCGTGACCAATAATTTCCAACAATGTTTGTTTTAAAGCTTAAAAGTTTAAATGACTCCCCAAAGTATGTAAGATGTTTTGTTAACTGTTTAACCCTTGACAGTAAGTTATTTCCCAAAATTATTTGAAGTGTGAATGGTTTGTGAGTTTTAAAATGTTTCATGAAGTTTGGCAACTTGAGTTCATTTTGATTTGCACAAGGAGAGAGAGAAAGAGAATGCATGATTGAATGGTCATTCTTGTTTCCTAGAATGCAAATGCATAATGTGAAGTTCAGCATGTGTCTGGTAAAATGCAAATGAGGATTCAGCTTAAATTGGGGAGCAGGCCAAACAACAACAACGCAGAAATTGCTGAGCGTAGGGAACCAGAAAGTAGAACTTAGAAACAAGAAGGGGAGGGCCACTCTAGTGGGGCTGTATTATAGACCACCTGATAGTCAGCGAGAACTTGAGGAGCAGATGTGTACTGAAATTACTTGCAAGAATAATAGGGTTGTATTGGTGGGAGATTTTAATTTCCCTGGTATTAACTGGACTACCCAAAGTGTTAAGGGCCTGAACGGGTTGGAATTTGTGAAATTTGTCCAGGAAAGTTTCCTGAGTCAATATATCAAGGGCCCAACTCCGGAGGGTGCAATACTGGACCTTCCCTTAGGGAATGAGGGAGGGCAGGTAACTGAAGTGGCAGTCAGGGAGCACTTTGGCTCTGGTGACCATAATTCTATTAGTTTTAAGATAGTGATGGGAAAGGATAGGACAGGTCCACAGGTTAGGGTCCTATACTGGACCAGGGCTAATTTTGGGAGAATTAGGCAAGATCTAGCAGAGGTCGATTGGGTTAGCCTGTTTAAAGGAAAAGGAATGAATAACAAGTGGGAGGCTTTTAAGAGAGTGATATCAAGAGCTCAGGATCAGAATGTTCCTGTTAGGGTTAAGGGTAAACCTGGCAAGTTTAGAGAACCTTGGCTGACAAGGGATATTGAGGGCCTGGTCAAGAAAAATGAAGCGCAAATTGGGTTTAGGAGGTCAGGAATGAGTGAATCCCTTAATGATTATTAAAAAAATTAAGAATATTCTTAATCCCAAGAGATTTTATAGCTATATAAAGAGTGAAAGGGTGGCTAGGGAGAGAGTGGGTCCCCTTAGTGATCAGCAGGGCCACCAATATATCAAGCCACAGGAGAAGGGTGGGACTTTTAACAAATATTTCTCCTCTGTGTCTCCTGAAGAGAAAGTCATGGTTGCTCAAAAAATAAAGGAAACTAGTGAAGCTGTTTGTCAGGAAATTCATATTACCAG
Organism: Pristis pectinata; assembly: GCF_009764475.1. Taxonomy (NCBI): domain Eukaryota; kingdom Metazoa; phylum Chordata; class Chondrichthyes; order Rhinopristiformes; family Pristidae; genus Pristis; species Pristis pectinata. Next base: position 56,652,596 of record NC_067411.1, on the reverse strand, counting down.
GGAGGAGGTATTTGCAGCCTTACAGCACATTAAGGTGGATAAATCCCCAGGGCCTGACCAAATGCATCCTTGGATTTTGTGGGAGGCTAGAGAAGAAATTGAGGACACCCTTGCAGAGATATTTGCTTCATCATTAGCCACTAGTGAATTTCCCGAAGACTGGAAGGTGGCTAATGTTGTTCTGTTGGTTAAGAAGGGGAGCAAGTACAAGCCAGGGAACTACAGGCCAGTTAGCCTGACATCAGTGGTGGGGAAGTTACTGGAGGGAATTCTGAGGGACAAGATCTACCAGAATTTGGAGACACAGAGTCTGATTGGGAGGAGTCAACATGGCTTTGTGCGTGGAAAGTTGTGCTTGACGAACCTTTTAGAGTTTTTTTGAAGGGGTAACCAAAAAGGTAGATGAGGGTAGGGAAGTGGATGTTGTCTATTTAGATTTTAGCAAGACCAGCATGGTAGGGTGGTCTAGAAGGTTAGGTCCCATGAAATCCAGGGAGAGCTAGTTACGTGGATTCAAATTGGCTCAGCGGTAGGAGACAGAGGGTGGTGGTTGAAAGTTGTTTTTTCAGAATAGAGGCCGGTGCCACAGGGGTCAGTGTTGGGACCCTTGTTATTCGTTATTTATATAAATGATTTGGATGCGAATGCACAAGGCTTGATCACTAAGTTTGCAGATGACACAAAATTAGGAGGTGTTGTTGGTAGTGAAGAAGATTATTATCGATTACAACTGGGATCTTGATCAGTTAGGGAAGTGGGCTGAGGAGTGGCAAATGGATTTCAATACAGATAAGTGTGAGGTGATGCATTTTGGAAATTCAAACCAGATTATGACTTATACAATGAATAGTAGGGCACTAGGGAGTGTAATGGAACAGAAGGACCGAGGAGTACAAATGCATAGTTCGTTGAAAACGTCATTACAGGTAGACAGGGTGGTGAAAAAGTTGTTTAGCCTGCTGGCCTTCATCAGTCAGAGCATTGAGTACAGGAGTTGGGACATTATGTTGCAGTTGTATAAATCATTGGTGAGGCTACACTTGGGAGTACTGTGTACAGTTTTGGTCACCCTCTTACAGGAAAGATGTGGTTAAACTGGAAAGAGTGCAGAAAAGATTTACGAGGATGTTGCCAGGACTAGAGGGCCTGAGTTATAATGAGAGGTTGGCCAGACTTGGCTTTTATTCCTTAGAACATAGGAGAATGAGGGGTGATGTTATAGAAATATTTTAAATTATGAGAAGCATAGATAAGGTGGATGGTAACAGTCTTTTCCCCAGGTAGGGGAATCCAAAACTAGGGGGCATAAATTTAGTGTGAGAGAGGAAAGATTTAAATGGGACCTGAGGGGTAACATTTTCATGTAGAGGGTAGGGAGTATATGGAACAAGCTGCCAGAGGAAGTAGTTGAGGCAGGTACAATAGTACCATTTAAGAAGCAGTTGGATAGGTACATGGAGGGGTGGGTCTTAGAAGGATATGGGCCAAACGCAGGAAATTGGGACTAGCTGGGTGGGCACAGTGGTTGGCATGAACTCATTGGGCCGAATGGCCTGTATCTGAGCTGTAGTGCTCTATAACTCTATGACTCTGAGGTAGACCAAGTGAGAATCAGTCCACTTACAATATCATTATAGGAAATTCGAATAATGAACAACTGCTCCCTGCTTCCCATCTGACTGTTCCTGACCTATGGATGCAAGGGAACAGGAACGCGAACACAGAGGACATGGAGAAAGCATGTCAGCAAACCTGGACGGGAGCATAACATTAATTGTATTTTGTAATTAAGGCTGATTCTGGGAGTTAGATGTTAAGCAGAATAGATCAGAATAGAAAGGCATTGGGGAAACAGATGAGAAGGGATCTAAGCTATGGAAAAAACACCAAGTTCCACAACCTTGAAGGCCAAGCAAACCGAACCGAGAGAGAGCGAGAGAGAGCGAGAGAAGGAAGGAGTGTGCAAAGAGTGTCAGAAGGCAGAAGGAATGTGCACAGAGTGTCACTCCAACCTGGATGGGAATAAACACCAAATGAGCGAGGCCATTTTCAATGGTAGGGCCAGCCAGTGAAAGGACACTCCAGGAGGGGGAACCTTTGGGGTGAGGTCCCTACAGCCATTCAAATATAGATCAGTCCACACCCTCCTGTAGTTGGATCAAAGGGGCCTACTGAGAGACATGATTATTCGGACTTGGACAATCTTCTGTCATGACAGAGATTATGAACTTTTGCTTGCGATCCTGAAACAAAGTAAGTTAAACAGCTGTTGTTCCTGCCCCACACCGTAACTACTGATAGCCATATCTGATAGTTTCAGAGTTATACAGAGACCAAACAGGTGAAGATAAGTATGCAATGTATACCAGAAATGAGTTAGAAGGAGTGGAGAGAGCTAAGTACATGAAAGACAAAGCCACCATCTTTAAACCCTTGCTGAAATCATCAAAAGGATAAAATGTATCCAAGAAGAGGATGTGGTCAAATGCCTGGAGCAATATTTTATTGCCTTCACTGCTAGATTTTGCAGATAGAGAGTTAGGATCAATAGATAGCATAGGTGCAAGTCCACATATTGGGGAGGGAATCCTTTGTGCTGCCCTACTTAATTGGAACCCCTCCCCTCCCTTACACTGTCTGTCCAGATTTCTGTCCAGAGGCCAACAGGAGGGTGGGAGTGGGGGTGTTAGGGTTTATTCAGGAGTTATGGAATTATGTGGATAGCAGGCATTAATGTAAATGAGAAAAACAGTCTTCAAAAAACCTATTCAAAATGTAAACTACAAGCAGTAATCAGTTTTGAAATTAAAAGAACAGCTATGTAAGCAAACAGCACCATCTACAGAGCACAGATTACTGGCCCGCACCAGGAGGCTGGCTGCTCAATAGATACGGTTTGTAAACTGACATGACCATGGGATGTTTCTGTCTGCATCAGCCAAAGGTAAAACAATGGGGTACGTTAATTGGCCTACTTCAAACCAAGCATCAGACATCTTCAGTTTAAGTAAATTTGCAACATTATGACAGAGATCAAGGAAGCCTCCACACCAAACTTATTTTGTCACTTAGTCATGGACGTATTTGTCTGTCTATCGATAACTGACTCAGACAGTCAGCCCTCACAACACTAATTTTGGGTGTCTGAGTTCTCTGTGCTCAGAAGCTTTCAGACCATCCATGTCCTGGCATGTCTGAACATTCAGAGGTGTTTTAGGGTCCCTTTAGCCCAACTGGTCCATGCAGACCAAGATTCTCATCTCGGTTAGTCCCATATGCCCACGTTTGGTCCATATCCCTCTAAACCTTTCCTATTCATGTACCTTTTAAATGTTGTTAATGTACCTGCCTCAACCACTTCCTCTGGCAGCTCATTCCATATGCTGACCTCTCTGGGTGGAAAAGGTTGCCCCTCAGGTTCCTATTAAACCTCTCCCCTCTCACCGTAAGCCCTCTAGTTCTTGATTCCCTAACCCTGGGAAACAGACTGTGCGCATTTACCCTATATATGTCCCTCATAATTTTATACACTTCTCATTCTCACCCCTCATTCTCCTACACTCCAATGAAAAAGTCCCAACTTGCTCAACCTCTCTCCATAACAGTCCTTCGAGTCCCAGCAATATCCTCATAAATCTCCTCTGCATTCTTTCCAGCTTAATGGCATCTTTTCAATAGCAGGGTGACCAAAATTGAACACAATATTCCAAGTGCGGCCTCACCAACACCTTGTACAACTGCAACATAACATCCCAACTTCTAGACTCAGTGCTCTGACCAGCGGGCCTAAAGCCTTCTTCACCACCCTGTCTACCTGCGATGCCACTTTCAGGGAACCATTTACTTGTACTCTTAGGTCCCTCTGTTCTACAACACTCCCCAGGGCCCTGATGTTCACCATGAAAGTCCTACCCTTATTTCTCTTCCCAAAATGCAACACTTCACATTTATCTGAATTAAACTCCATTTGCCATTCCTCGGCCCACTTACTCAGCTGATCAAGATCCCTCTGTGAATCCTAATAACCATCTTCACTGTCAACGACACCACCTATTTTAGTGTCATCTGCAAACTTGCCAACTATGCCTTGTACATTCTCATCCAAATCATTGATATAGATGACAAATAGCAATGGGCTTAGCACCAAGCCATAGAGTCAGAGAGTCATAGAGCAATAAAGCACAGATACAGGCCCTTCTGCCCAATGAGTCCATGCCGACCATGGTGCCCACCCAGCTGGTCCCAATTTCCTGTGTTCTGCCCATATCCCTCTAAGCCCCGCCCCTCCATGTATCTATCCAAGTGCTTCTTAAATGATACTATTGTACCTGCCTCAACCACTTCCTCTGGCAGCTCGTTCCATATACTCACCACCCTCAGCGTGAAAAAATTGCCCCTCAAATCCATGTTAAATCTTTCCCATCTGACCCTAAATCGATGGCCCCTAGTTTTGGACTCCCCTAACTGGGAAAAAGACTGTTACCATCGACCTTATCTATGCTCCTCATGATTTTATAAACCTCTATAGGATCACCCCTCATTCTCCTATGCCCCAAGGAGATAAAGACCTAGCCTGGCCACCATAACTCATTCCCATAAATCTTTTCTGCACTCTTTCCAGTTTAACCACATCTTTTCTATAACAAGGTAACCAAAACTGTGCACAGTACTCCAGGTGTGGCTTCACCAATGGCTTATATGACGCCAACATAATATTTCAACTTCTATACTCAATGCCCTGACTGATGAAGGCCAGTGTGCTAAATGCCTTTTTCACCACTCTGTCTACCTGTAACATTGCTTTCAATGAACTATATACTTGTACTCCTAGGTCCCTCTGTTCCGTTACACTCCATAGTGCCCTACCATTCATAGTACAAGCCCTACACTTTTTTGACTTTACAAAATACATCAGCTCACGCTTATCTGTATTGAAATCCATTTGCCACTCCTCGGCCCACTTCCCTAACTGATCAAAATCCCCCTGTAATCTACAATAACCTTCTCCACTATCAACAACACCTCCTAATTTTGTGTCATCCGCAAACTTACTGATCAAGCCTTGTGCATTCACATCCAAATCATTCATATAACAAATAACGAAGATCCCAACACCAACCCCTGTGACACACCACCAGTCACCAGCCTCCATTCCGAGAAATAACCTTCAACCACCACCTTCTGCTTCTTACCTCTGAACCAATGTTGAATCCATGTCACTAGCTCTCCCTGGATTCCATGGGACCTAACCTTCCAGACCAGCCAGCCATGCGGGACCTTGTCGAAGGCCTTGCTAAAATCCAAATAAACAACATCCACTTCCCTACCTTCATCTACCTTTTTGTTTACCTCTTCAAAAAACTCCAAAGGTTCGTCAAGCACATCTTTCCACGCACAAAGCCATGCTGATGTCTCCTAATCAGACTGTCTATCCAAATGCTGGTAGCTCCTGTCCCTCAGAATTCCCTCCAGTAACTTTCCCACTGCTGATGTCAGGCTGACCAGCCTGTAGTTCCCTGGCTCATCCTTGCTACCCTTCTTATACAATGGAACAACATTCCAGTCTTCAGGAACTTCACCAGTGGCTAATGATGAAGCAAATATCTCCACAAAGGCCTCCGCAGTTTCTCCTCTTGCCGCCCAGAAAGTCTGAGGATGCACTTGGTCGGGCCATGGGGATTTATCCACAATGCACTGTAAGGCTGCAAATACCTCCTCCCTGGTAATATGAATATCCTCCAAAATATCTCCACTTGTTTCCCTTATCTCTTGAACAACCATAATTTTCTCCTCAGTAAACACCAAGGAGAAATATTTATTAAAAATCCCACCCATCTCCTGCGGCTCGAGTACAGAGGCGGCTCTGCTGATCTCTAAGGGGACCTACTCTCTCCCTTGCTACCCTTTTACTCTTAATATAAATAAGAACCTCTCACAATTTTCCTTAACCTTACCTACCAGGTCCATCTCATACCCTCTCTTTGCCCTCCTGATTTCCCTGTCCAGACTCTTAACCCTCTGGGTGGCCCAGTCAATACCGGAGAAATTAAAATCTCTCACTAATAAAACCCTATTATTCTTACAACTATGAGCAATTTCTCTACAGACCCGCTCCTCTAGTTTCTGCTGACTATTGGGGGGTCTATAATACAGCCCCACTAGAGTGTCCCTCCCTTTCTTGTTTCTAAGTTCTACTTTCTAGTTTCTAAGTCCTGAGGCACACCACTTGTCATGGGCCTCCAGTCCAAGAAACAACCTTCTACCATCACCCTCTGCTTCCTACCATCAAGCCAATCCTGTATCCAGTTAGCTAGCTCTCCCTGGATCCCATGCAATCTAACTTTCCATGCAGCCTACCATGTGGAAGCTTATCAAAGGCCTTACTGAAGTCCATATCGACCACGGCTACCACCCTGCCCTCATCGGCCTTCTTGGTTAATTCTTCAAAAAACTCAATCAAATTCATGAGACTTGATCTCAAAAGTACAAGCCATGCTGACTATACCTAATCAACCCCTATCTTTCCTAATGCTTGTATACCTTGTACTTGAAGAACTGTAAAACATGGGGCAAGGACTGATTGCTCAGAAGTGGGATTTGGCTGGAAAACTCCCTTTTAGACTATCATGCATCTTTATGGGCTTAGTGGCTTCTTGAGATAGAATTTGCTCTGATTCTATCTGAAGAACATACCTGAAACCTGTGAGAAGGACAAGGGAAGCAGTGCATGGGGATACTTCTTAATCCCACATCACAATTAGGGCATTAATCACCGTTTCTCCATTGCTGCCAGATTATAGACTGGAAATCCACCTTCCCTACATGGACTCTAATCGTTTAAAGTGGCAACTCACCACCACTTTCTCAAAGGAATCATGTGCAGACTCGCTTGAGGAGGCCATGTCCCAAGATTGAATTTAAAACATCAGAATCTCACCTATTGAACAAGCATAGCATACACTCATTTGAGAAAGTTATGCCATTAGTTCCACAGACAGGGTCCCGTACCCGTGAGCATTGCAGTTGATAAAATTTCCCGCAATAAGGCTGAAACCAAACAAAAGCATATCATATTAGTAAAACACAAACACACAGAGGTAAACATTAACCTCGGGGACAATCAGAAACCAGACTGAGCATTATAAACAATTGCTTAATTAAAGTACATCCTAAAACAAACTCTAGTCAGGCTGCATCTGGAAAGAAACTAAAACTCAGTCAACCTTATGTCTTCAGATCAACAGCGATTTGCATTTATAAAGAACTCTTAACACAATAACTTTCCATGACACTTTGTAGGCAAAATGACACTGCCATAGAAGTATTACGATAGGTGACCAAAGATACAGTTAAAGAAGCAAAGATGAAGCAGTCAGGTATACTGCCAGAAATGGGACAGAGACTTTCAAAGTTGTATTGCCAATACTGAAAGCCACTTCACATTGAGGGAATGAAATACCTACACATCGCTAAAGATACCAGGCCAATAATGAAGAGCAGGCTGGATACCATCTCTGGCAATTTGCAGCCTGGTGTCCTGTTCCCTTCAGAACCCTGCTGATAAGGAGCTCTGGTGATGTTCCCTATACAAAGAACTACAAACTGGGATTTGCAACCTGCTGTGTCCTGTGATATCTTGAGGAATAAGAGTTAAGGACTATGGTAATTGTGACAGCTGCAGGATCACTAACAACCTCTTTTGTGAAGAGAAGGAACCTCAAACGTTGCCCCTTAATGAAGTTCTTGAAGTTTATTTAAGGGAAGTGCTCCCTATCCCCACGTTGAGAGTTTGGTTCACTCTGATGCTCTCTTTCTCTTTCCCCCTTCTTTTTGCTACCCTCCCCCCCCCCTTTCTCTTTCTCATTCTCTCTCTGATTTCCATCACATCTGAGGTGATGATGCCATCTTCTACACCAGTATTTCTGTTACAGCTTTGTCTATGAACAAATGATTCCCATCCACCATGATCAACAAGGCCCATAACTCATGTCCAATTTATTTTCCACACCTCTGCTCTCACTCCTTCCTGGTTCACGCAGAACGATGGCAGGATATCCTTTGTCCTCATATTCCATTCCACCAACTTCCATGCATCCTCCAATATTTCCAGTATCTTTAGCTTAATGCAGCCACTAACCACACCTTCCCCACCCCTTTCAGTATTCAGAAGGGACTATTTCCCAACTCGGTTCATTCCTCAGCAATCCATTCCCCTTCCTCTTCTCATAGCACTTCCCCACAATTGCAGGAGATGCAACATCTGCCTTTTTACCTCTTCCTTTTCCACAATCCTTTTTATTTTTATTCCAAATTAAACTTTATTCATCATAATAAAACAAACCATATACAACAATAAAGCAGTACAACCCTTTACATTCATGAACAGATCAATCATTAGTGTTACCTTTTTATATATAAAAAAACACAGCACCGATGCCACTCGTGTGGTTCCCTGGGGGGCTACCCCAATACCGTATTTACAATATTTAAGGAGCTTTCTTGCGTGACCCTGCCACTCCCTCTCCAGTGGCAGAAGAACCCTAAACTGTAGTCCTTCCCCACCGAGCCCTTGTGTTGGCTGCACCCAGCTTCAGTGCGTCCCTCAGCACGTACTCCTGCAGCCTGGAATGTGCCAGTCGGCAGCATTCCCCTACGGACATCTCGCAGTGCTGGGAGACCAACAAGTTTCGGGCAGACCAAAGGGTGTCTTTCACCGCGTTGATGACCTTCCAGCAGCAGTTGATGTCCGTCTGTGTGTGTGTCCCCGGGAACAGCCAGTAGATCAGAGAATCCTCTGTTACACAGCTGCTGGGGATGAAACGTGACAAGGACCCTTGCATCTTTCGCCACACCCTCTTCGCAAACCCACAGCCCGCAAAGAGGTGGGCGACTGTCTCACCCCCAGCGTAGTCCTTCTGGGGGGCAGCGTGCGCTGGGACTGATGTTTCGACCATGCAGGAAGGATCTGACAGGGAGGGCCCCTCTCACCGCCAGCCAAGCGAGGTCTTGGTGCTTGTTGGTGAGTTCTGGCGATGAGACATTCTGCCAGATGGTCTGGACAGTCTGCTCAGGGAACCACCCCACAGTATCCATTGAGTCCTTCTCCTGCAGTGCTTGCAGGATGTTCCATGCTGACCACTGCCTGATGGACTTGAGGTCAAAGGTGTTGGTCTGGAAGAACTTTTCCACGAAGGACAGGTAGCGCGGCAGCGTCCAGCTGACTGGGACGTTGTGTGGCCATGGGGCCAGGTCCATCCTTCGCAACAGCAGGGACAGGTAGAACCTCGGTACGTAGTGACACTTGGTGCCCACATACTTGGGTTTCATGCACAGCCTGAAACAGCTACAGATGAAGGTGGTCATCAGGAGGAGGGCGACGTTGGGGACACCTTTACCCCCATTGTCCAGGGACTTGTGTATGGTGGCCCATCGGACCCGTTCCATCTTGGATCCCCAGATGAATCTGAAGACGGCGTGGGTGATTCCCAAGCCAGAGGAGCGAGGAACAGGCCACACCTGAGCCAAGTACAGCAGCCCTGAGAGCACCTCACACCTGATGACCAAGTTCTTCCCTGTTATCGATAGGGAGCGCCGTTCCCACAGTCCCAGTTTCTGCTTCATCTTCCCAATCCGTTCCCACCAATTTTTGTTGCACGCCCCAGCTCCTCCGAACCAGATCCCCAGCACTTCAGATAGTCAGGCCTGATGGTGAAGGGGACGATGGATCGGTCAGGCCAGTTGCCGAAGAGCATGGCCTCGCTCTTCGCGTGATTGACTCTGGCCCCTGATGCCAACTCAAACTGGTCGCAGATGCTGGTCAATCTGCGAACTGACCTTGGGTCCGAGCAGAAGAAGGCGACATCATCCATGTACAGGGAGGTTTTCACCCGGGGTGCCCCCACTGCCCGGCAACGTCACCCCTCTGACGCTCTCGTCCTTCCTGATGGCTTCAGCAAAGGGTTTTATACAGCACACGAACAAGACAGGGGAGAGAGGGCAGCCCTGCCTGACTCCAGACTTGATGGGGAAGCTGTCTGTTTCCCACCCATTGATTTGGACTGCGCTACAGATGTCTGTGTAGAGCACAGTTCCTGATTCCCTCCCCAAAGCCCATTTTGGAGAGCACGTCCAGCATGTACGTGTGTGATACCCTGTCAAAGGCCTTCTCCTGGTCCAAGCTGACCAGGCAGGTGTTCAACCCTCTGTCCTGCATGTAGGCGATGGTATCCCTGAGCAGCATGAGGCTGTCAAATATCTTCCTGCCAGGTACAGCACAGGTTTGGTCCGGGTGGATCACCTGTCCCAGAGCAGACCTGACCCTGTTGGCAATGGCCTTGGACAGGATTTTATACTCCACATTCAACAGTGAGATGGGTCTCCAATTTTTGATGTCCGCCCTCTCCCCCTTCTGCTTGTAGATGAGGGTGATGGTGCCCTTCCTCATAGATTCTGACATACTGCCAGACTGAAGCATAGCATTGTACACTTCCAGCAGGGAGTTTTATTCGAATCAAAGGAACGGACGGAGCCAGTCAGCTCCTCCAGGGTCAGTGGTTGGTCCAGACTCTCCTGCTTGCTGTCATCTAAGACCTCCATGATAGAGGACAGGAAGTTCTGGGAGGTGGTGCTGTCTGTGGCCTTTTTGTCGTACAGACTAGCATAGCAGGATCTGCAGATCCTTAATATGTCCGTCTGCAAGGATGCTACAGAGCTGTCCTCTTCCTTAAGGCTGTGGATCGCAGAGCTCCCCCCTGCACCTTTTGGAAGAAGAAACGTGAGCACGTCTCATCCTGCTCCACAGAGCAGACCCTGGATCAGAAAATAATCTTGGAGGATCTGGAGGCGTGGAGCTGGGCTTGCCGGCTCTCTGCCTCTCGGAGTTCCTCCCTCATATCCAGCCCCCTCGACTGCAGAAGGAGGAGTTGCTGCAAGTCTGTCTGGAATTGGCACAGTTCCCTCTGACTCTGTCTTGCTTTCTGGACCCCCTGCGGATGAAGAACCTCCTGATGTTCTCCTTTGTCGCTTCCCACCAGTGCCCAGGGGAGTCAAAGAGGGGTTTCACGGTTCTCCAACCTGCGTAATCCCTCTTTAGTTCCTCCATGCTCTCTGGGGTCAGCAGCTTGATGTTCAACTTCCACATCCCCCTGCCTGCCTTCTGGTCCTCCTGTAGGTGACAGGAAGCCCGAAGGAGATGGTGGTCAGAGAAGAACACTGGCGTGATGTCAGTGGATCTGACCGTGATTGGCTCCGACATGAACAGGAAGTCGATCCGGGGCTGGGCTGAACCGTCCAAACTTGACCAGGTGTGTTGCGGCTGTGCTCCGCCTGCAGGGGTGCTGAAGGTGTCGCGCAACTTGGCATCCTCTACTGTTTCCTTCAGGAGTCTGGAGGTGCCATCCAGTTTGCTGTTAGCCCTGCCGGATCATCCAGCCGCATCGATGATGCAGTTGAAGTCGCCGGCCAGAACGACCGGCCGGGACATCGCCAGCAGCGGTGGGAGCTGCTGGAGGACGGCCAGCTGCTCGCTCCACACGGGTGAGGCGTACACATTAATTAGCCAGAGCGGAGTGTTCCGATACATCACATCTGCCACGAGGAGCCGCCACCCCCACCACCTCTCTGACCCCGGTGATTGAGAAGTTGCACCCCCACATCAGAATCCCCAGGCCGGACACGTGACAATCATTGCCCACCGACCATACTGACAGTCCGTGGCACCACCATCGCGACCACCTCTGATAGTTGCGGAGGTGTGGTAGCCCGCACTCTTGTAAGAAAGTCACATCTGCCTTTACCTTGGTGAGGAACTGCAGGGCGTTAACACATCGCGCAGTGCGCTTCACACTGCGCACGTTTAGAGATGCCAGTTTTATCTCCATGGCTCTTTTGGAGTTCAGTTCCAGTTACACAGTCCATTTTCATTTGTCCTGGGCCCTCATGCCCACAGCTTTGGTGAACTGCCTCACCGATTCCGGGCTTAGATATTGGGAGTGGTCTCCCCTGTGTGTAGGGTCCTTTGTGGAGAGGCTGGTGGTGCTGCTGTGGGGGGGGGGGGGGGGATCCGCCTGTGCCCCTGTTCCTTTCACTGGTGGTCCAGAATCTTTCCTCTCCCAGTGCTGGGTTGCATTGGATGCAGTGCTGCTCCCAGTCTCCCAGAGCTGGGGGGTGACGGCCTCTGTGCTGCTCCCGGTCTCCCAGACCTGGGGGTCGGCAGGCAGGGTTGTTCCCTCACTTGTTCCTTTCTGTTGGTTCTCTTCCATGTTCTCTCCTCCATTTTGCCGCTTCCTCTGCCTCCGTCGTCGGCTTCTGCTGTTGCCTTCATCCTCAGACGAGGAGAGGTTGCTGGTATCCACCTGTTGCATTACTCTTTTCTTTCCAGTCCCCTTGTTTTCTGTGGCCCGTTGTCTCTCGGGTGGTGTCTTTTGTGCTTTCTTCCTCTTCACAGTCTGCCATTCCCTTTCCTGTCCCTCCCCCACTCCCTCTTCCATTGACTCCTCGTCTTGGGAGGGGGCTGGGAGTTCACTGCTGGGGGTTGGGAGCTCGAGGCGGTCGGGCTGTCCTCAGCCCCCCCAGTCTCGGTCTCTTCTGAGGCCCCCGTGCTGGTGGGGGGTGTGTCAGTGTCCCCCGGGGTGTTGGTGCTGACACCCCCTCTTATTGCCTGTGCGTAGGTATAGGCCCGTTTTGGGCAGGCCTTGTAGAGGTGGCCTTCTTCCCCGCACAGGTTGCGACATTTGCTTTCCCGACAGTCCTTTGTGTGGTGACCTTCCTGCTTGCAGTTCTTGCAGATGACTGCGCTGCACTGGGCTGCCACGTGTCCGGGTCTGTTGCAGTTGCGACACACCCTGGTTTGTCCCGTGTACACCATGTATCCACGGTTCCCTCCGATGGCAAACACTGAGGGGGGGTGGATGATGGATCCATTTGCGTCAACTCTCAACTTGACCTTCACCTGGCGCTTGCTGGTCCAGATCCCAAACAGGTCCTTGATGTCGACGCCTCTTCCCGCTCTGTCAACGTACCGAGCTAGGAAGGTGAGGACATCCACTGCGGGCACATGTGGGTTAAACATGTGCACCGTTACCACACGTTCCTTCTGGGTGGGGAGGGTGAAGAGTGGCTGCACCTTCAGCAGTGACAGCGGAGCTTCATTCCCCTTCTCCTGAAAGTCCTGCAGCAGCAGCTGCCATCCCACCAGGTACTTGAAGGTAACGTCAAAGTACCCATTACCCGTGAAGTCCTGGAGGCAGTAGATGTCCTTTGCCTCGAACTTGCACGTATCCAGCAGGACCTTCCTGATGAAGAGGTCCCTTGTGAAAGGGTTCCCATCGCTGAGATCCTTCACCGTCACTCTGACCGTATTGCGGATTCCTCCTCCCGAGGTGCTCATCACTGCCACCATCCTGATGTGGTTGCTGAACAGAGGAGTTAGACTGGTTTCCCAGTCAGCATTAGGGTCCTCCTCTGTGTCAGCAGGTTAAGATCTCATCAGGCGGCTGCTTGATTGCAGAGAGTCCTCGATATCTTCTCCTCAATGTTGGTGTCTGCAGAGATCTGCCACGATCCACCATGAATTCGTCCTGGGAGAACCGCCCTGCTGATCACGGTCTCTCAGAACCACCTTTCTGATCACGGTCTCTCCCCTTTTTCAGGGTTTCAAGCATTCTTTCCTGGTGAAGCAGTGATTTACTTCCACATCTTTCAACTCAGTGTACCACACTCAGCACTCACATTGAGGTGAGGAAGACCAAGTGCAGACCATGTGACCACTTGCAGAACACCTTCACTTACTCCACAGACTCAATCCCCAGGTTGCAGTTGCCAGTCATTTTAATTCTGCATCTCCCACTCTGGCTTTTCGGTCCTCCTATGTTGCTCCAACCGGGTCAAATGTCAAATCCAGATATAGCACCCCACCCAAACACTTTGCATTCTTCTAGACTTGACACCGCACCCACAATTTCAGACCCTTTTATATATGCAGCCCTAGATCCTTCTGTTCTTTACCTGCCCCATTACCATCTTTTTATTTTTCACCAACACACCTTTGCCTTTTAAACTCTCCCACTTTCCCCCTCTCATCCTTTCCTTCCTTCTTTAACTCTCCATTTTCTCAGCACCTTGAAAACTGTTTTCCGTGAAAAGTCATCAACGCGAAACATTGAGTCCCCCTCCCACCAATCCTGCCTATCCCTGCCCACCATCTCATTCCAAACCGTACACACAGTATATTGAAAACTGTAAAGTTCTGGAACTTACGATTCTCACAGTGGCGACTGGTTGAGCAAAGAATACTGGAAACAATCAAAAACGTTAATCAGGATCACTGAATGTCATACTCTTCAATACAGTCAGCAAGAATCCCGCCTGAATCTGGAAAGCGCCCAACCCCATTTAGCGAGAATTGCATTAAACTATCTCCCAACTCGCGATCCCCAGAGTCAACGGACACAGTGCCTGGCAACATAATTCCCTTACAATTTAGTCCAGACTTGGTCTGAATTCATTCATAAATCATTAAACCGACAAAAATCACCCAACCTCTGTAAATGATAGTATTTGTGAATACACCACCGGGATGAAACAGATTTTTATCCTTTAGGTGCATCTCCCACTCTGGAGCTCTCCACTTAGACACCCTACATCAGAGAGCCAGTACCTGAAGCGCAGATCGCCAGCATTAGCAAGAATTTCATCTTCATTCCACAGATCAGGATAGAGCGGCGCTCTCCGGAGCTTCTCATATATCCGCTCAGGGCGAGCAGTCCGTTCGTTGATTCTGCACTCAACAAATCAACTGGAGGCATGAATTGATACAGGGATTAGATTGACAGGGCGTGTGTCAAGGGCACACCCACCATACCAAGCCAACGTGAGCTTGGCTCACGACATTCACAAGAGTGAAGTCCTTAATTATAAATGATGTAGCTGACTATTTCTAAATCCCATTCCTGAAATCATGCATTAGGTAAAGTAACAACGATTAACTAGGTTGGAATTTACAAAGCAGCTTTCAAGTGGTCCCAATGTGCTTCACAATAAATGATCATCTCGAACGGGAAACCTGGTGGCCAATTTACCACAACATGGTCTCCCAAATGATATCAGTGAAATCGGCCAAGTTTTCTGACAACCACCTGACCTTGGTGCAAGGACTGGTCCAAAAGATATCTTCAGAGGGTGCAGCGCTCTCTCAATCCTGCACCGTCAGGCTAGATCAAGCGAGGAGATTGAACATTTGTTCCAAGGGTGAGAATGTTATCATCATCTGATCTTGTATACTTAATGTTTCACCATTATCAACACCCTACCTAAATTGCAGGATAAAATTCAAAGAATTGTGGCTGAGTTGTGGTTAAATTATGAAAAAATATGGACAAGTAATACTTATTAATCACAGTAATTTTCAAAAATCAGTAAGACAGACGTATTTGTTTCAGTGGAGCACTTTATTACTTTGTGAAAACATGCTGTACCTGCTAGCAATGGTGGTGCCTTGTGGCTCCTGCTGAGAACCGGCTGCTCTGCTTCCTCAGCTATCAGCCATCACTCTGCAGAGTGAGGAGGGGGTGAAGTGGAGCTGCCTCACTCTCTGTCACATCCAGGATGAGAGAGATGCAGTCCCAACACTAAGTCAGATCCAGCACTGGGAGCACATCCCACTAACTTGCTGAGTGCCCTTCACTAGCGGGGCAGACTGATGCTCCAAAACCTGGGCCAGCAAAGCCCTACCCACCCCCAACATCCACCATTTTTTCTCCCTCATTCTGTGTGTGTCTGTGTGTGAAAGAGAGAGAGAGACCATGTGTAAGAGTGAGCAGGGCTGCACTCACGGTCAATGACTCGGAGACTTAATAACGGGGAATCAAGAATTTCTGCAAAATCTCCATTTAGGTAGGGCCTTACATATTAGCTACCTAGATATAATAGGTGGGTTTGGTGTGAAACATGTCAAATGGCACTAAAGAGATAACTTTTATTTGAAAGCATGTTTCCTTAATGGAACACGAAGTTGTTTAATATTCCTAGTTAATTGATTTGTTATCAATGTTAAGACATATAAGCATAAAATTAATAAGAAAGAGAAGTTATGTTTACCTTGAACAATGCAGAGGTTTTATTTGGTTCCCTTACAGTACAACAGACACAGGATGAAAAATCACCTCAGTGGTAGCAAATACTGCTGACTTAATGTGACATCTGGTATTGGTATTGGTTTATTATTGTCACTTGTACCAAGGTACAGTGAAAAGCTTGTCTAACAAACCAATTGTACAGGTCAATTCATTACACAGTGCAGTTACATTGAGTTAGTACAGAGTCCATTGATGCAGTACAGGTAAAAACAATAACAGTACAGAGTAAAGTGTCACAGCTACAGAGAAAGTGCAGTGCAATAAGGTGCAAGGTCACAACAAGGTAGATTGTGAGGTCATAGTCCATCTCATTGTATAAGGGAACCGTTCAGTAGTCTTATCACAGTGGGGGAGAAGCTGTCCTTGTCTGGTGGTACATGCCCTCAGGAACCTGTATCTTCTACCCGATGGAAGAGGAGAGGAGAGAATGTCCCGGGTGGGTGGGGTCTTTGATTATGCTGGCTGCTACACCAAGACAACAAGAGATAAAGACAGAGTCCAAGAAGGGAAGGCTGGTGTCCATGATGCACTGTGCTGTGTCCACAGCTCTCTGCAGTTTCTTGCGGTCCTGGGCAGAGCAGTTGCTGTACCAAGTCGTGATACATCCAGATAGGATGCTTTCAATGGTGCATCGGTAAAAGTTGGTGAGAGTCAAAGGGGACAAACCGAATTTCTTTAGCCTCCTGAGGAAGTAGAGGCTCTTAAACTGCACATGTACAATGTGAAGGGCTGAGTTTGCATTATGTAACAAAAAGTGGTTGACAGAATGATGGTGGTGCAGGCTATTATCCTTTAAATAATCTTCAGACCTCTTTTGGGAGGAATCAAAAGACAGACCATGTGATTGTTCTACCAAATGCAAGGGAACTGAATGCTTGGTTGGTTTAATAGAAGGCATCTCAATGTCTCATACAATTACCCAGTGTGATTGTGTAATATAATTGTAAACTGGTTAATTTATTGGTCCTTGTAAACTAAACAAATTATCTAAAAGAGCCTTTTATAAATAGAAGATCAAGCCAAAGATATTATTTTTACATTGTTCTGTGATTTGCTACATATCTGCTCCTCTATCTCCCGCTGACTGTTTGGAGGCCTCTAACACAGTCCCAGCAAAGTGACTGCCCACTGTTTCTTCCTGAGCTCCACCCATATGTGTTCCTTCTATGTGCCTGGACACTTTTCCTTCTATATCTGACTGTTCTTCATCCCCTGTAGTACATTTACTCTACATCCTATTCACCTGCCAAATTAATTTAAGTCCTCCTCAACAGCTGTAGCACCACCCCCCACATCCTCCCCTCCCCCTACCCCATAAGGATGTTAGACCCATTCTGGTTCAGGTGCAACCCAAATGGCTTGTACAGGTGCCACCTTTCTCAGTAATGGTCCCAGTCATCCAGAAACCTAAAGCCTTCATCTTACTCCATCTCTTCAACCACATGTTCACCTCACCTGTCCCTTCTGCTACCTAACATGTGGCAGCAGAAGTAATCCAGGGATTACAACCTTCCAGGTCCTGCACTTTAACCTGCCACCTAACTCCCTAAATTCAATTGCAGGATCTTACCGCCTCATTTTACCTGTGTCATTAATGCGAGCCATGACTGCTATTTACCCTCCTCCATTAGAATGTCCTGCAAACCTTTCCATGACATCCATGACCATGGCACAAGGAAGGAAAACACCATCTTGTATTCACATCCACGACCACAGAAGCGCCTGTCCATTCCCTTCACTATCAAGTGGTTAAAGGGAGTGATGGATGAAAGGCTCTGGTGAGTCCTTGCCACTGAATACTTATCCTCTATGCTGCTCAGGTGATAATGACATTTTACTGCACAGAAAAAAGTATGAAATTGATGGGCTGATAAACACCAGCGTGTTTCAGGACATCATGATACATTAGAGTACATGACCCCTCCAACAGCCTTTATCTACCTCCATCATTCACCCAGTTCTCACCTGCCAGAGCCTCAACATCTCCAAGGAAGTGCAAAAACACAGAACCAGTGAGATAATTTGGGTAATTCCTCTCCAACTCCCTGGTGTGTGAAATAGTTCTTTTTTGTCTTAAGGATCAAGGACTCTGGACACGATCTTTGTAGACCAAAACTAGTTTAACCACAAAGGCAAATGTGGGACAGAATGGATGGGAACAGACACTCACTCACTCACACGCAGGATAGCACGAACACGAGAGGGGATCGCAACTGGGGTAAAATACACACACACATACACACACACACACACACACACACACACACACACACACACACACACACACAGATACAAACAAGCACACAATAACAATGTACAACTTCAGGGTATAACACTTCAATGCCTGTCCCACACTAGCATTGGCTCTAATACTACCCAGAGTCTGAGTGGAATGCTCCCAGACCATGTGGTGATGCGCTCTTACCAGTGATCTCTGCAGCATTGTCTCACTACTCCTGGGGTCATCAAAAGAGGAAGGGCTAGGGGATGCAACCCTTTTTATGGTGCTAGGAGGCTGGGTGGAGCCCCACTGTTGTGATTTAAACGAGCCAATGGTGTGGGAGTCAAAGACAAAGGTTCCTGCCACAGCCAATGGTCAGGCAGGTTCAGAGACAAAGGGTACTGGTCAGGCAAGTACAGAGGCAAAAGGTACTCTCACACCTGAGGGGTGGGTGGAGCCGCACCTTGATTGAAAGTAGTATCGCTTCCGATCAGAGGAGCAATGCTGTCCTCCAGTCAGTGGGGGTCATTGTCGTTACTGTCACGTGACAGCCGTGTGGATTTCTCACAACATTCCACCCCTCGGAAGTTAGACGACTTGCCAATCAAGGGAGGAGCTATCAGGGTACACGGAAACCATAATCAACCAAAGGAGGGCAATGGCCAGTGGGTGACAGTAGCCCAACATCCCCCAGTGACCCAAACGGCCACTTGTTGCCCATAAGGTGTCATGCTGGAGGATCTGGTCCCTTGGTTCTGAATTTTGGCCACCGAGTCCCCAAAGTGAGCAGCCAGGTTGGAGGGGTTGCTGGATTTATCAGAGATAAAGGTGCAGCACTCCTTTGTAATCACTGCACACGTACCACCATTCGCAGCGAGTGGACCATCCAGGACCGTCTGATTCCACCAGGTTACCAGCCTGACTGCAGCCAGCTCTGCTGCCATCGTCATTTCTCATGGGACAGTCTGGCCGTGCAATATGGGGGGCAGGCTATCCTCTTGAGTCTCTCCACCTCCACGATGGCCCTCCTGTCCCTGTACCCGCTGTGTGCTGGGTGCTTCCCCTGTTCATCGAGTGTGGATTCAGGGCACCGTCAAACACTGGAGGACAGCAACTGTACCAGCCTGTGGGGAGCCATGGATAGGTACTGGAGCCGGAGATCCAGTGGGTCACATTTGGAGTTTAGGGAGCCCCAGCTTAGCGGCACCATCAGCAGTGGTCATGGGGCACCTGGACACAAGTCTCGCTCAAACTCACAATGGCCAACTGAAAAGGTGGAACTGTACTCATTCTGGAGTCTACACCAGCATTCCCTTGGCGTGCACAGTAACTGCGGAATACTCTGAGGGTCGGGACTCGCGTGGAGGTCAAATTGTATGAAGGGAAATACCAGCTCCTAAAATACCCACCCCATTCGGCATCTCTGGAAGGAATGTGCAGTGGTGGGGGAAGTGATGAGGAACTGCCATCCAGCCCCCCAGAACATGGATATAACGAGCCCGACAGGCGCAATAGGGAGACCCAACCACGTAACACCGACTCAACAGAGATAAAAGGAAGACTAATAAAAACAAGAGA
Organism: Pristis pectinata; assembly: GCF_009764475.1. Classification (NCBI taxonomy): domain Eukaryota; kingdom Metazoa; phylum Chordata; class Chondrichthyes; order Rhinopristiformes; family Pristidae; genus Pristis; species Pristis pectinata. Next base: position 56,632,664 of record NC_067411.1, on the reverse strand, counting down.
GTCCATGTAAACAGTCCATTCTGACAAGTAGCCAAAGGAATCATCGTCGATGGCAAGGCTTCAACGGCGTGTGCCGGGATTCAGGGGTAGATTCAACCGTTCCGCATGCTCCACAGTTCCGTCTTTGGAGGTGCTGGCGGATCCGTGAGTAGTTTCAAGGGAAGGTTGAGCAGACATCTTGTCAATCATCACAGTCAGCAGAAAGAGATGGAGGGTAGAGGGAGCAGTGCCATCGTCCTGTAGTGGGGGAAACAAACTCATTCCCGGCGGGTCAGGTGTCGGGTATGGAGACAGGACAGGTTAGTTTGACCCGGAATCGCGACCCAACGAGTGTCCCCAGGACTGCGCGCAACGACTTCCCCCTTCTGAGGGGGGCCTTCTGGCTGTCGGACCCAAACCCTCCTGGACTCCTCAGTCCTGGGGGATTCGGGGTCTCACAAGTCGGATGGTGGGGAGTAAGCCAGATGGTGGGATAATGGACACCCCCCTTGGCTGGTGGGCCGTGTGTTCAGCTGATCGATGGCCTGCTGTAGCATGCCCGACCACCCCTGCAGTGTGCGGGAGGGTGTCAGCATGCGTATCATCTCCTTCAGCAGGCCGTTCATCCTCTTGATCAGGCCCGATGCCTGGGGATGGTAGGGGATGTGAAACAGCCACGAGATCCCCTCCTCTGCCGCCCAGTTTCGTACCTTGGCCCCCGCGAAATGGGAGCCCTGATCGGACTGTACCTCCCACGGTACTCCATAGATGGAGAGGTACTGCAATCCCTTGATGGTGCTGTTCTGGTCGGCCCTTTCACAGGGCACCACCACCAGGACACTTCAGTACGTGTCCACCATCGTTAGGGCATATTGTTTTCTGTTATGGCGTGGGAGCGGTCCGATATAATCTATCTGCCGCACGCGACCCGCTCCCGTGCCGCGGCGAATATGGCTCGGTGGCCCCGTCGGCCAACCTCGTGGTTTTACCTGCTGGCAGATGGGGCAGTTCACGACCGTGGTCTTACACTGGTCCATTGTAAGGGCGACCCCAAACCGTTCTGCCCAGTGACGTGTACTGTCGGCCCCTAGGTGACAGCTCTTAGGGTGTGCCCATGCAGCTAGGGCGCTGAAGTCAGCTTCATCTGGGGGAAGGGTAGCGCAGCATATCTGGGCAGCCTGGTCCACCGTGGCATTATGGATGGCCTCCTGGGTCTTTCTGTGCGTATGGGCATCCATGTGGTGGACCAATATGAGTCTCTGGGCCGCTTGGTCCCAGATATAGCGCCAATGTTCCTGGCCCCAGAGGGGGCGTCCATGAATTTCCCACCCCGTTTCATGCCACTGCACCATCCACACTGCCATACCGTTGGCCACTGCCCAACAGTCGGTATAGATGTGGACTGGGTCGGTGGAGTTCTGTAGCGTGAGTGCCACCGCCACTGGCTCGGCCAATTGACTGGACCCTCCCGCTCCCTCTTTCGTCACTGTTTTCCCCGTGGTGAGATGAAGTGCCGCCGCCTTCCAATGTTGCTTCCCATTTTTCCAGCGGCTGGAGCCATCTGTGAACCAGGCATGCCGCTTCTGCGGGGATCGAGGGAATCGAAAGGTTGGCCCCAGGACATGGGAGAGGACGCGATCTCGGGAATGTCTAGGAGTGATTCCTGGGATTGGGGAAAGGACATAACCTCTTCTTGGAGGTGCCTGACCCCTTCCGGACCAGGCTCGGCCCCATCCGCGATGTACCACTTCCACTTCACCACCGAGGACCTCTGGGCTCGGCCCTCTTTGGGAGTGGAGTCAGGGGACTTGACCCATTGCATGATGGGCTGATGGGGATGAAGGATGACGGGGTCAGTGCCAGTTTGGTGTTCTGTGGTGAGGAGCGCCAGGTAACAGGCCAGCAGCTGGCGCTCAAAAAGGCTGTAGCGGGCAGCAGCCTCTGGCAAGGACTTGGTCCAGAAGCCAAGCGGGTCTCTGTGCCCCTGGGTCCTTTGCCAGAGGCTCCATTCAGCGACCGACTCGCTACTGGAGACTTGTAATTCAAAGGGGACCCCTTCCTGATGGGGGGCAAGGGGCAGGGCTTGCTCCACAGCTTGCTTCGCTGTCTCGAAGGCAGCCTGCTGTTCAGGCCCCCAGGAAAAGGTGGCCTTTTTTCAGGAAAGCCTATGGAGGGGTCTCAGGATCATAGTAAGGTGCGGGATATGCTGTCTCCAGTAACCAAGGAGTTGGTTTTGCTCTTGGGGACGGCAAAATTCAAAATTTTGTTCTGGGCGGCTCAGGGATCTCTCTCCTGCTGGCGTGCCGTCGGATTCCTAAGAACAATACATCCTGGGCTGGGCCTTGCACCTTTTCCATATTAACGGCCCGGCCCCACTCTCTGAAAGAGGAAATTACCATGTCAAGGGCTTCTGCAACAATGGTCTCGGAATGACCTTGCAGCAAGACATCATCGATGCAATGGGTGGCTACCACCCCCCGGGGGGAGTTCAATGGTCTGCAAATCCCATGCAATTAACCCATGGCATATGGTTGGACTGTGGATATTGCCTCCCGTCCCAGGTAAAAGCAAACTGATCCTAGGAGGTATCGTGGAGGGGGATGGAGAAGAAAGCATTGGCCAGATCTATAATGGTGTACCATGACTTGTCTGGGCGCCCTGACACATTCTGCACGAGGGTGACTATATCGGGTACTGCGGAAGCGAGGGGAGAGGCAGCCTTGTTCAATTGCCAGTAGTCCACCGTCATGCGCCAGGTCCCATTCTTTTTCCGGACTGGACAGACGGGGCTATTGAAAGGGGAGGCTGTGGGCCTAATAACTCCCTCCCACAGCAAGGCTTGCACAGTTTCTGTGATATCCTGGTGTCCTCCCAGTACCCTATACTGTCGACTGTAGACTACCTGCGAGGGAGAGGGGACGACAACTGGCTCCCATTTAGCCGTCCCGACTACCACCATGGCTCGGGCGACTCCAAAAGTAAACGCTCCAACTGGTGTGCAGGGACTGTCCCTTTAGGACATTTATCCCCAGTGTGCACTCGGGCGAGTCCGCAATTAAAACGGCCACCGTTTTGTGATGTTGGTTCCCGACAGCCATGCCGACCTTAACTTCCTTTGCTGGCAAAAGGGAACCCCCCAACCCCTCAATTTGCATCTGTGGCCCCTTCCAAATCGCGGGGTTCCCTGGTACAATGGTTTGCTGGGCACCCGTGTCAATGAGTGCCATCCACCTCTGTACGTTCCCTTTTCCTCAGTGTATTGCTACAGGTATGTGTGGCCTCAGATCCCCCGGGCATGGAAGGGTGATGAAGCAGACACGCTGGGGACCCTGGCCTTCATCCTATGGGAGGGGGCTGGGGGTCTGCCACTCCATGGGTGAGGGCTCTTGTGGGCAGAACTGGGCCATCTCCTGCCACAACAGGTCCTGTAGCTGAGCTATGAGTGCAGGAGAGGCCACTTCAGGTAAGGGAAGAGCAGAGGCAATGTCAGCCTCTGCAGGGGCAGCCCACATGGCCCGGCAGTTGGGGGCACCCTGAGTCAGGCTTGGAGCCAGGGTGGCCCCAGGTCTTTCCACGGCCAGGCTTCTCCCCGCAAAGCTCCTTCCAGCGCGCGTGGAGAGCGGAGGTCAGAGCTGCACCTATACTCGTGCCATCCACGCCTGCGCGCAACAGATCTAAGTACAGCTGCCTGCACGTGGGACGGGGGGAGGTGTCCCAGGCCCTCGTCTCCACTCTGCGGACCTTGGTAGGCATCCCCCGCTTCATGTACTCCAATCCCTCCAGGAGGGTGATGGCATCCCATACGGTCTTCCCCCCGATCGGTCCCATGAGGGGCAGGACCACCGGTCTCAATTCGGGGCACGTGGTGGCGACTAGGTAGCCTGCTAGCGTGCTGGTTGCCACGGTATTTTCTAAAAGCTCCAGGTCACCTGCCCTCTCATAAATACCTGTCACCAGCGCCCACTCTCTAACGACCCCTGTGCCCTCACTGACCGTACTCCACTGGGGTCTCCCAAATAGGTCCCATTCTAGGAGAGTAAGGTACCAGGTCCTTGCTGCGGTCACTACCCGGTTCCACAGCATGGCATTGTTCCCAGCCCTCCCCGGTGGCACCTGCAGGGCATTGTTGATGCTTTGCCGGTCAGACAGGCTCCCCAGGGCACACGCCTCCTAGTGGGAGAGGCTCACGTTGGAGGCCCCCCCATCCCACAGCCGGAGCAACCACGCGGCCACGTGCTCGCCCGGCTGCTGGCGGTACCAGTCCGCCAGCTGTGTTAACTCCTTGATGGAGAAGTCCTGGGTCTCTGTGACCTCGGAGGGGCTCCGTGCATTCTTCCCCGGGGTTGCCTCATCCCCATTCCCCTCCCTCGTGGAGTGGACCTGGGACCGTGTTCGGACGGGTGGAGTCTGCAAGGGTTCGGGGGCACAGCGTGGTGGTTGGGCTTGGAGGGGCTCCTGCTCTTCAAGCGCCCCTTCCTCGTCCATGTCCATCCATATGTCCCTGTCCCCAAGCCACGTGTCTAGACGGTCGCCGCCCCAGACCAGGGCTCGGATTTTAAAGGGATCTGGCTGCCAGCCGGCTCTGCGGGCGGCTTGTGCCTGCTGCACCTGGACCAGCCGGCAGGCAACCTTGGTACCCCGGACCTCAAGGTCATTGACCCGGGTCTGGGCAGTTTAGACCGCCTCCTGAAGTGTGCAACACCTTTGTTGGAGGGTCTCTATCTCTTTCCCTTACTGAGCAGGTATCCTGCAACTGGCCAGTAATCTCGACCTGGCGCCTCAGGAGGGATGCTAGGAGCCAGGTGGCACCCCTTGAGCTCCCTCTGGCAGTGGGGAACCCTGACTGCTGGAGGAGGGCCACCACGTGGTGTCCCAGTTTCTCACCACATGGATCGAACTGCTCAGCCCAGTCCACGGACTTGCCGTGGTTTGCCAGCAGGCTGGCCAAGCTCCCAAATCCCTCACTCTCATCTGTCCACCCCGGGATCCTCTCCTCTGTATCTGCGCTAGCCTTGTATCCCCAGTTCCAAAACATTCTCCCTGCATTTGTGTCCAGCCAAAATCCTCAAGACCCTGCTCGCAGTGCCAAATGTTGTGTGAAATCATTCTTTACTGTCTTAAGGATCAGGGACTCTGGACACGAGCTTTGTAGACCAAAACTAGTTTAATCACAAAGGCAAACGCAAGCCAGAATGGATGGGAACAGACACATACTCACTCACACGCAGGATACCACGAACACGAGAGGGGATCGCAAATGGGGTAAAATACACTCACACACACACACTGATACAAAGAAGCACACAATAACAATGTACAACTTCAGGATATAACACTTCAATGCCTGTCCCACACTAGCATTGGCTCTAATACTACCCAGATTCTGAGTGGAACGCTCCCAGACCATGTGGTGATGCACTCTTACCAGTGATCTCTGCAGCGTTGTCTCACTACTCCTGGGGTCATCAGAAGAGGAAGGGCTAGGGGATGCAACCCTTTTTATGGTGCTAGGAGGCTGGGTGGAGCCCCACTGTTGTGATTTAAACGAGCCAATGGTGTGGGAGTCAAAGACAAAGATTCCTGCCACAGCCAATGGTCAGGCAGGTTCAGAGACAAAGGGTACTGGTCAGGCAGGTTCAGATGCAAAAGGTACTCTCACACCTGAGGGGTGGGTGGAGCCGCAACTTGATTGACAGTAGTATCACTTCCGATCAGAGGAGCAATGCTGTCCTCCGGTCAGCGGAGGTCAGTGTCATTACTGTCACGTGACATCCATGTGGATTTCTCACAACACTCCCCAAAATAAAACAAAACAAATTCCAATAGGACTGTGAACATGAGCCACGTTGCCCAGGGCTCCATCTATTTTTCATAAACAGTGACACCAGCCATAACCAGGAATTCGCCCAGTTCACCTCTGAAGGCTTGGAGTTCATTGTGTGGAGTAGCAATGAAATCCAATGGCAGATGAGTAGCCACCTGACAAAACTGAAGTTCTATCCCTACAGAACTAATTTACATGTCAATAATTATTTAATTCAAATAGACTAACCACATGGGTATAGGAAATACTTCAATATTTTAAGGACTTCAATAAACTTTCATCACAGCCTATGTTTTCCATAATCATTGAGTCATACAACACAAACAAGCTCCTTGGCCCACTGAGTTCACGTTGACTATCAAGCATCCATTTACACTAATCCTACACTAATCTAGTTTATACCTGCCCTATGTTCCCATCAACTCCCTCCCTCGTCCCCCACCCCTCCAGATTCCACCACTTACCTTACACACTAGGGTCAATTTACAGTAGCTAATTAACCTACTAACATGGACATCTTTGGAATGTGGGAGGAAACCAGCACACCTGGAGAAAGCCCACATGGTCATAGGGAAAACATGCAAGCTCCACGCAGACAGCACTGGAAATCAGGATTGAACCTGGATCACTGGAGCTGTGAGGCAGCAGCTCTATTGCTGCATCACTGTAAAAAGTATTCTTACCTTGTAACTAAAATCTTTAACGATAATAATCAGTGGAGCCACTCAACACCGTTTCCAAAGATACTATACAATGTAGAAACATAGGATCAGGAGTAGGTCTATTAAACCCCATACTTCCTCTCAGTGGGATTTTCTGTTCTCTAGCTCTATAACTTTGCCTTGGGTCCATATTCTTTATTACCTTTGGTTTGCAATATTGATCAATTCAGATTTATAATTAGCAGTTCACCTGACATTGATAGCAATCTGTGGAAGAGTTCAAATTTCTGTTACCCTCATTTATCAAAGTGTTTTCTAACCTCATTCCTGAAAGGTCTGGTTCCAAATTTTACACTGCATTGTTTACTCCTACACCACTCCATCTTCATCTATCCTCCCAGTTCCCTTAATATCTTCAAATAAAAGATCGAATCTCCCTTTAAACATTTAAATAATTGGAAATGCAGTTCTGGTTCATGGAATTTCTCATCCAAAATTAAACACCTGAAGCTGGGGTATCACTTGTTCATATTCCTTCTAAGGCTTCCTAAAATGTTGTGAGCACAACGTTTCTGGTAACCAGGATGTTATACAGCTGCAGTATAATGTCTAACCCCTTTGTGTTCTGGTCTTCTAGATGTAAAGAGAAACATGTCTGTTGATCAATAAAGTATGATGAACAGGTAAAGAAAATAATCAAAAAGTCTATTGAAATGTTAAGTTTTTGAATCTCCCGGTCTCTGCCATCTTAGCTGTTTACCTTTTAGAACATTAGAACAGTACAGCACAGGAACAGGCCCTTCAGCCCACAATGTTGTGCCGAACTAATGAAATTAGTAATCAATGCCCAACTAAACTAATCCCTTCTGCCTACACAATGTCCATATCCCTCCATTTCCTGCATATTCATGTGCCTGTCTAAGAGCCTCTTGAACGCCCCTATCGTATTTGCCTCCACCACCACCCCAGGCAGCGCATTCCAGGCACCCACCACTCCCTGCGTAAAAAAACTTGCCCTGCACATTTCCTTTGAAATTATCTCCTTTCACCTTAAATGCATGCCCTCTGGTATTAGACATTTCAAACCTGGGAAAAAGAGACCAACTGTCTGCTCTATCTATGCTGCTCATAATCTTATAAACCTCTATCAGATCTCCCCTCAGCCTCTTCCACTCCAGAGAAAACAACACAGGTTTGTCCAACCTCTCCTTAGAGCACATGCGCTCTAATCCAGGCAGCATCCTGGTAAACCTCTTCCGCAGCCTCTCCAAAGCCTCCATATCCTTCTTGTAATGGGGCAACCAAAAATGAATGCAATACTCTAGATGCAACCTAACTAGAGTTTTATAAAGTTGCAATATAATTTCCCAACTCTTGAACTCAATTCCTTGACTAATAATGGCAAGCATACCATGCACCTTCTTTATCACCCTGTCAACCTGCATAGCCACTTTCAGGGAGCTATGGACTTGGACCCCAAGATCCCTCTGTACATCAACACTGTTAAGGGTCTTGCCATTAGCAGTGTACTGTCCTTTTACATTTGATCTCCCAAAGTGCAACACTTCACACTTGGCCGGTTTAAACTCCATCTGCCATTTCTTCGCCCATATCTGCAACTGATCTATGTCCAGCTGTATCCTTTTGAAGTCTTCTACACTATCCGTAACGCCACTGATCTTCATATCATCTGCAAACTTACTAACCCACCTATCTATGTTTTCTTCAAGGTCGTTTATATATACCAAAACAGCAGAGGTCCCAGTATAGATCCCCATGGAACACCACCAGTCATGGACCTCCAGCCAGAATAAGTCCCATCGACCACTACACTTTGTCTTCTATGGGCAAGCCAATTCTGAATCCAAATGGCCAAGTCACTGTGGATTTCATGCATCTTAATCTTCTGGATGAGCCTACCATGAGGGACCTTGTCAAACGCTTTACTAAAATCCATGTAGACAACATCCATAACTCTACCTTCATTGGTCACCTTCATCACCTCCTCAAAAAACTCAATCAAGTTAGTAAGACACGACTTGCTCGCACAAAGCCATGCTGACTGTCCCTAATTAGGCCATGGTTTTCCAAATGTTCATAAGTTCTCACCCTAAGGATCCTCTCTAGTAACTTCCCTACCACTGATGTGAGACTCACCAGTCTATAGTTTCCAGCATTATCCCTATTTCCTTTCTTGAATAATAGAACAATATTAGCTACTTGCCAGTCCTCCAGGATTTTGCCTGTGGTTAGACAGGACACAGATATTGGTCAAGGACCCAGCAATCTCATCTCTTGCCTCTCTCAATAATCTGGGGTATAATCAGGCCCTAAGGACTTATCCACCTTAATGCTCTTTAAGAAACCCAACACTACCTCCTTCTTTATCTTGAAATGCGCTAGCATATTAGCACACTCCACACTGATCTCCGTATCCTCCACATCCTTCTCCTTGGTAAATACTGGTGCGAAGTACTCATTTAGGACCTCTCCCACATCTTCCACCTCCAAGCACATGTTCCCTCCTTTATCCTTGCGTGGTCCTACCCACTCCCTAGTTATCCTCTTGCTCTTGATGTATGTATAGAATAGCTTGGGATTCTCTTTAATCTTACTTGCCAAGGACTTTTCACGTCCCCTCCTGGGCTTTCCTAATTCCCTTCTTCAGTTCTTTTCTGGTTTCTTTATAATCCTCAAGGGCTCTTCTTGATTTTAGCTTTGTAAACCTTATATACACTTCCTTTTTCTTCTTGACTAAGTTCACCATCTCTCTTCATCCAAGGTTCTCATACGTTGCCATCCTTGTCCTTCCTTCTTACTGGAACATACCTGTCCTGTACTGTGTGCAGCTGGTCTTTAAACACCCTCCACATGTCAGATGTGGATGTCCCAAAACAGCTGTTCCCAATTAACTCTCCCTAGTCCCTCCCTAATACTCTCATAATTTGCCCTGCTCCAATTTAATACTCTCCTGCAACATCAATACTTATCCTTATCTATAACTATCTTAAAACTTAAGGAGTTGTGATCACTGTTCCCCAACTGTTTTCCACCTGAAAGGTCAGTCACCTGGCCAGGCTCATTACCCAACACCAAGTCCAGTATGGCCCCTCGTCTTGTTGGACTATCTACATATTGATTTAAGAAACCCTCCTGGATGCCCCCCAACAAATTCTGCCCCGTCTAAACCTCTTGCACTAAGGAGGTCCCAGTCTATATTAGGGAAGTTGAAGTCACCCACAACAACAACCCTGATTTTTTTACATCTTTCCCTAATCTGCCTGCATATCTGTACCTCAATGTCCCAATGGCTACTGGGGGGTCTGCACTATAATCCCATCAGAGTGATAGCACTTTATTTATTTTTGAGTTCTATCACCCTTACCCATAATACTCCTAGCATTAATATACACACACTTCAACCGGTCCGTCCCATTGTGTCCATTACCTTGCTCCTGCCTGTTCTTACTGGTCATGGCATCTACCTTCCACTCAATCCTTCCACTTCCTGATCCAGTGCTCTGGTTCTCAACCCACTGCCAAACTATTTTAAAGCCTCCTGAGTAGCACGAGCGAACCTTGCAGCCAGTATATTGGTTCCCCTCCGGTTAAGGTGCAACCCATCCCTCTTGTATAAGTCGCCCCTGCCCCAGGAGAGGTTCCAATGATCCAAGAACCTGAAACTCTGTCCCCTGCACCAGTTCCTCAGCCAGTCATTCATCTTTCTATTCCTATTTTTCTATTCCTGCCCTGACTAGCATGTGGCACCAGGAGTAATCCAGAGATTACTATATTCGAGGTCCTGCTTTTCAGCCTCTTTCCTAACTCCCTATACTCATTGTACAGAACCTCTTCCCCTTTCGACCTATGTTATTGGTGTCAATGTGCACCATAACTTCTGGCTGCTACCCTCACCCTTAAGAATGTTCAGCAGCCCCTCTGAGACATCCTTGACCCTGGCACCTGGGAGGCAACACACCATCCTGGTGTCTCTTTTGCAGCCACAGAATCTCCAGTCTGTCCCCCTAACCTACCGAGTCTCCTATCACTATTGCTCTGCCTGCCTTTACCCTTCCCCGCTGAGCTGCAGAGCCAGCAACGGTGCCACTGACCTTGCTGCTGCTGCTGTGCCCTGATAGGTCAGCCCCCCAGCAGTATCCAAAGGGGTATACTTGTTGCTGAGAGGACTGGCCACAGGGGGACCCTGCACTGTCTACTCCCCTTACCTCTCCTGGTGGTCACCCAACTATCTGCTGCCTGTACCTTAGGTGTGACCACCTGTTATGAGAAAGGTTCTTTTGGGTCTCAAAAGTAGAGGTATCTGGACACACAGTCTTGTATTTTAAAAAGGAGAATTTATTTACAAAGACAGATGCGGGAACAGAATGAAAAGGAACGCATGCACGCTCATACTCGGGTAATCATGCAATGTGAGTGGAGTCGCAACGGGGGTGTAGTGCACACACACACAATGAACTGGTACAAATGATCAAGGAATAAACAATACGTTGCCTGAACCCGCTGAATATGGACAAGCAACGGCTCTACACTACTGGGAATCTACTTAAGACGCTCCTAGACCCCTGTGGAAGTGCACCCTCTTACCAGTGGTCCCTTGGCGTGGTCTTGACCCCGGCAGCAATCAGCATAGAGGAAGAGCTACCCACGTGTACCATCTTTTATAGGGCTGGAGAGCTGGGTGGAGCCCGCTCAGGTGATTCAAACAGGCCAGTGATTCAGGGTCAAGAACAAAGGTGTGTTACAAAGCCAGTCCTTAGATGTGCACTTGATGGGTGGGGCGGAGCCAAACCTTTGATTGACAGTGGTGTCACTTCTGACCCAATGGGCAATGCTATCATCCGACCATGGGGGTCAGTAGTGTTGTCATTGTCATCTGACAGCCATGGCCTTTCATACTACATTCCACCCCTCGGAAGTTACACCAATGCCCAATCATGGGGATAGCTATAACTAAGCTAACAAAAATACGCATCAGTGTGTGGTACCTAATGGAAGGCAGATGTGATTCTCATAATTTGACATACACAGCACAAAATGCAGACCGCTATTACAACTAAAACGAGGGCGGTGGCCCAGTGGACGATAGTTGCCCACCATCCCCCCAGAGACCCAAACGGCCACCAGTTTCCCCATGAGGTGTCTTGATGGAGGAGCTGGTCCCTTGCCTTTTGAATTCTAGTTATCGAGTCCCCAATGTGAGCAGCCAGGTCCGTGATGTTGCTGGACACATCTGGGATAAAGTTACAGCACTCCTTCCCAACCACTGCACAGGTTCCACCTTCTGCAGCGAGTAGGTAGTCCAGGGCCATCCGGTTCTGAAGGGCCATCAGCCTGATGGCAGCCAGCTCCGCTGCCATCTGTGTCAGGGTATACTTAGTACATTGCAGTGACAATTTCTGTTCATCAGCCATTGTCTGGAGCACACTGGTCATCTTGATGACTTCTCGGGATAGTCGGGCTGTGCCATACGTGGGGAAGGCAATCATCCAGAACCTCTCTGCCTCCGTGATGGCTCTTTTGTTCTGGTGGTCGATGTATGTTGGGTGCTCCCTGAGGTCGTCGAATGCGTGGATGTAGGGCACCACAAACGCTGGGCAGCAGCAACCATGGCCTTTCATACTACACCACCTCACCAAATCCCTTGTCCATGATGCTCTCAGCATCCCAGACAATCCTAAGTACATCCATTTCCAGCTCCAGTTCCTTCACAACGTCAGTGAGGAGCTATGGCTGGAAGGACTTCCTATAAGTGAAGTCATCCGGGACACTGGCAATTTCCCTGATCTCTCACATCCTGCAGGAGGAGCATCCCACTGCCCTAACCAGCATCCCAGCTACTCTAATAGGAATAATAATTCTAAGGAAAACTTCACCTACACCTACCTGCTCAGCCTCCTCTCACTGAAGCCTCCTGCACCAAAGCCTCAGCACTTATACTCAAACACGGCATTTACACCTCAGACATGGCTGCTCCCAAAAATGGCCACTCCGCTGGAGCCTGCTTCTCTTTTATACCTGCAAACAACAACTGGATAAACAAGCTCTTAACTGCAAAAAACAACTTTCAAAAAGCTGCTGGCTCCTCCCCTCTGCTCCTCTGGCTGCTGTAACTTTTAGAAAGTACTTTATTCTATTCTTCCTTTTAGGTCCAAACTAGATGTCTGCAGTTGCCACTTTTTCGATGAAAATACTACACTTCCTACAGTACCTTCTGGTTTTGAGTCACTGGAATACTTGAATGCATGACTTGCCATATAATTATCTAAGTCAATTATAAATACAGTGAATAATTGCAGTTCCAACACAGATCCCGTTGGACATGGATAGTCTCATTCTATCAAAATGAGTATCTACACATTCATTACCTCCTGTGCTTAGCCAATTTTCTAATTAGATCAAAAATTGCCTTCAATTCAATGAGTTTCACCTTTGTTAAATACCTCCTGGAAGTCCATAAATATAATTCACTAGCATTCCCTTGAGCACTACTTTTGACAAGTCCTTCAAAAAAACAGTCAAGTTTATTTAACTTTTATGAATCCACCTTAGCCCTATCTGACCGTCCGAGAATTTTTTGTGTTTTTATTCACTTTGTCGATAATTACAGACATTCACGATTCACCGGCAATGGCTGTTAGGTAAACGCTTCTGCAATATCCTGATTTCTCTGTCTCACCTTTCTTAAACTGTAGAGTGACATGAACAATTTTCTAACAGTCTAATGTAATGACTCCTGAATCGAGTGAACTTTAGAATATTATAATTTACAACTGCAGTTTTCTCGCATCTGGTTCAAGATATTTATCATTCTTTGAGCTATTAGTTTCTTCATTACTATTATTACTATTACCTTTGTGTAAATTTTGGTGAAACCCAAAGTACTGACATAAAGAAATATTAAAACAAGCCATCCATTTCCTTATTTTCATTTATAACATCCCCATTTCTACTATCTGTTTGCTACATATAATTGTAGATATTGTTGGATGGATTTTGATACACCATACGTTTTATTTCATACTCCCTTTCTCTTTCATCACATTGCTCTCCTCTATTCTCCAAGCTCAGCTCTGGTATTGTATTTTCATGTGCCTTTTCTTTTGGTTTTATATTAGTTCTTGCCTTTTCCGTCATCTCTGGATTATTTCAAGAAAATCTCTTGACTCCTGGTGGTAAAAACTGAATCTTGTTCACATTAAATTCTTTTTGAATATCTCACACTGATTTTCTGTTGTTACAGATTGGCTTATTATTTGTTACTAAATCTAAATTTTAATTTTCCTTCTGCCTAAGATTGTTGGTCTGAATCATGCTCCCACCACCATGTCATCCACTCATTTCAGGGGCAATGTTACAAATCTTTGCTTTTAAATAATGAGTGAAAAATTCAAATCTGTGCTCTTTATACCCTAAACTGAGATGCGTCTTTCTCAAACACGGCCTTCCAGTGACAAAAGGTCACCATTATTAATGATTCTCTCTCTACAGATGCTGCCTGACATGCTGATTATTTCCTGCATTTTCTGTTTTCTTTTCAGATTTCCAGCATCTGCATTTTTTTTGTTTTTCAACAGTTTTCCAGCATTGTGCACCACGTCCCTTTGATTCTTATAACTATACAGTTGTCATTAACAAGTATAGTCATTCAGTGTGTTCAATTCCAATGTGTGAGCAGGGATCTGTATTAAATAACTAACCAGGGTAACATACAATAAGCACTCAAAGGCCTAACAGCAACACGCATGACGGTACCAGTTCCAGTTCCAATTGTTGCCAAGTTGCCCAGAGTACACAGGGTGCTTTGGACAAGGGAACGCTTCATCAACATTTTATACACAAGGATACAGCCAGTTGTTACTTTCAGCATTAGGGAGATGTGCAGAGCTCACTGTGTACTCTAGCATAGAGATGGTAAGTCTGAGTGACCCTCAGGAGATTGTATCCTTGAAAGTTTGTGTTGTGCTTGGGCATGTACACTGTTTAACACTGTAGCACTTATCCTAGAGTATTATTGTTAACTGCTGCCCCACTCACACTCTGGGTGATCCTAGTCCATGTTGACCCTGTGCGATTCACATTGTTCAATGAGTCACTGAGCAGCCTTCCCTTTATATAAACCAGCTCCACCCTGTGCTGTTCCACACAGAGACCAGTGTCCATACAAGACGAGGACTGCACATCACTGACCGGGCCTCTGCTGCAGGAGAATGAAACCATTCTCAGCTTTTGCTCTTGTCTCCCTCTGCTTCCTCTCCACTGTGGGTAAGTTACTCACTGTTTATGGTTAAGGACCTTCACTGCTCCCATTGCTAGTGGGCTTTCACCTTGGCTTTCACTTTGCTTTCTGATTTTCCCCACTCCAAGTCATTCATAATTCACATTAACCCCTCAGCATTGTACTGAGGAAGGGCAGGAGGTGCTGTTTCACTCACAAGCTGTTAAAACTAAGCTGTGCCTACCACTTCTGGAGCTTCAGATTTACTGGGAAGGTTCATGGAACTTATCAACGGTGAGCAGGATCATGCTTTCTTCAACTAGGAGCTCACAACTCAAATTAATGCATCATCTGTTTCATTGTTGCCTGTGAGACCTTGCTAGATCATAAGTTCCTTCCACATTTGTCTACAAAACCATAGCAACAGCATTTTATAAAGTAATTCATAGCATGCAAAGCATTTTGGAAAGCCTAAGAGTTTGGAGAGGAGATATATCATAATCTCAGGGGCTGGGGTTACTCTGTATTGTATCCCACTCTCAAGAATAGGGGAGTTTCTCCCTGAATTGACTTTCCCTCCAATCTAGGTACTCCTGTCTGAGTGATTTTGCTGCTGAGGCACAGAGTGTGGATGAGAAAAAGAAAATTGTCCAAGCTAGATGCGGGAGTGCCCCTGAGGTATCAGTGTGTTGGAACAAAGAGAAATCTAGGCACCAATACATCACATATAAACAACAGAACAGGCCAGTGTAATACCTGTAGCAAGGTTGGAGTTGGGTTGAACAAAGGACTCAATGGTGAGTTTTTTCACTTGTGGGTCTGAGAATGTGGGGAAGGAATACAAGAACTGGAACATTAGCTCACATGGGATCTGCATGAAAAACCACGCAGTGTAGCAGGAATCACAAGAACAGAAGGTGGGTCTCACAAACAGGACTGTTTTGAAGAAGACACAGAGGAAAAAGCTTCGAGAAAGATGTGTGATCAGGGCTAAAGTAAGGGGAGCCATTTTTTGATTCTAAAATATGCTTTCTTTATTTTAAAAAAATCAAAAATATATAAATACACTGCATTCAAGTCAACATTTTCAATTCAAGTAATGTTTTTCATTACTGGACATTAGAACATCATCCATTAAAGTAAATAGTTCATGAGGTTATAACACAAATTTCAACTAATTTGTGTATAATGGCAGGCAGCTGAAAACAATAACCTTTCTCCAAAGAGCCCCTACAGATTTTTTTAACCAATAACTTTATTTACTTATTTATAATATTCACAACAATTTTGGATTAAAATCGAACCTCGCCTCTAGCATGCACTCCAGCCCCTGCAATGTCCATTAGTCCCAGAAGACCTCCACCCAGCCAATGGACAAGACACCATGGACATCCAGGCACAGACATGTCCTTGGAAGAGGGGCAGGCAGTCAGCTCATACACACCCCTCGATGGCCCACTGCCTAGACCTGTGAATGGCTGGCAGTGGAGCCCAGGAGTACACCAACAAGCAGGTCCCCCGGCTGACCTGCCCCACTTCTCCCTGTGACCAAAGATCAGGAGCATGGGGCTGAATGCAACCAGAACTTGAGGAGCAGCCCCTTCAAATACTCAGATAGGGTCCTCAGCCTTTGACATTCCATATGAACATAAGACATTTACTCATCCAAGCCACAGAAATAGCAGGTGGCCTGGGAGTCTGAGAACCAACTGAAAAATCTAGAGCATGAGACTGCTCTGTACAGGACCTTTCACCTCATGTCCCCAATGTGAAGGGGGAGGACTCTGCTGGGAAACCCCCTCACTGCCAGATGGCAGAGTGGACCACATGTCAGGATGGCCGATACGGGCAAGGAAATGGAGAGCATGCAGGAATATCCTGTGCAGGAAACATCTCCACACTGTGAGGGCATTTCTGGGAGATGGCTCATATTATGTGGGACTGGCTCCTGGGGAGGGGTTTGGGGCTTGGGTCTGATGAGCAATTCTGGCCTTGTGGGGGTTAGCTTGGTTGGGGTCACCCTATACCCATGAACAGTCTTGACACCCACTATGATGGGACTACTGGAGGCTTTAGCCAAGGGCCTCTGTGGTGTGCAGTTTGCTCCTTCGCCATCTGGTCTGTCCCTTTGTCTGGGCATTCAGGCAGCTAGAACACCTCTCTCTGCCAGTGCAGAGTCGACCATGGCAGAGCAGTGCAAGCAGAACCTTGCCACTTGGAGCTGTGTGTCATCCTAAACCAATGCCCCTGACGGAAGATATACATTGCCAAAACACGCAATCTGTGAGGATGCTCTATTGCAGGTATCTCTACAGGGTCCAAAAGACGAGTCACCATCTGGATATGTATGCACACCAGCGACTGACCTCCCTCCTCTATCAGGAGACTCAGATCCATACTAGAGACTCAGGGTTTTACTCTTGTCCCAGAAAAAATCCATCAGTTTCTTCCGGACATTAGCAACAAAAACAGGGAGTGAGAAAAAAACTGACCAACCAGTATGGCATTGGGATCACCAGTTGGTTTATGACCAATGCTCAGCCCTTGTAGAAAAGCACTTGGAGCAGTTGTGTCCAACACCCTACTTCTAGCTCCTATTCTTCAACCAGGCTCCCTTAGCATCACGGAAACCAGCCTCCCCTCTGTCTATACCTCTCGCTGCCTTGGTGAAGCAGCCAGCATAATCAAAGACCCCTCCCACCCGAGTCATTCTCTCTCCTCTCCTCTCCCATCAGGCAGAAGATACAGGAACCTGAGAGCACATACCACCAGGCTCAGGGACAGCTTCTTTCCCACTGTGATAAGACTAGTGAACGGTTCCTTTATATGATGAGATGGACTTGTTATGACTTTGCACCTTATTGTCTACCTGCAATGCACTTCCCTGTAGCTGTGACACTTTACTCTGTATTCTGTTATTGTTTTTACCCTGTACTACCTCAATGCATTGTGTAATGAATTGATCTGTACAAACGGTATGCAAGACAAGTTTTTCACTGTACCTTGGTACAAGTGACAATAATAAACCAGTACCAATACCTTGACAGGGCTCAGGTAGACTCCCTAATAGAGAAAGTGCACGGAATTCCACACAAATGGGCTCATCTCATCTGACAAGGAGTCCAGCTGCCACTGACCTACCAAAGGTCTGGAACATTTCTCCTACTTCATCCATGTGGAGGATGTGGCTGGAAAAACCCACTGGCACTCATGCATCCTCCACAGACCAACAGGATCTGTGACCAAGAGGAGCATGTCGTCAGTGTAAGCTGAGAGGACGACCTCCATGCCCGGCTCATGCAGATCAAAACCCGACAACCTCCTCCGGAGATAATACAGGAAAGGCTCCATGCAGATGGAATATAGTTGTCCAGACATGGGGCATCCCTGACGCACTTCTTCCCCAAGGCAAAGGGCACCGTCAAGGACCCATTAACTTTCACCAGACACTGTTTGGCAGCATATAAAAGTTGGACTTGGTCCATGAAATAAGATCTGTGTCTGAATTCACAGAGTCCTGGAAAAGTGTTAGTGAATCACCCTTTTGAATTCCTTCTCCTGGTCAAGGTAGAGAAAGGTAAATGACAGACTACCCTTCTAAAAAAGGGGAATCTCGGACCAAATCAACATTGCCTTGAATGGAGTGGCCTGGGCCCACACAGGACTAGTCAGGGTGGATCACGTGGCCTCACCCAGAGCCCAGGAAGTTGACATGACCCAGGCAAAGACTTTGTAATCCATGCTGAGGAGAAAGATTGGGCAACAGTTTCTTAAGAGGGGAGATCACCCAGATCTCCCAGAGAGCATGGAAGAACCATACAGTCAGCTCCATCAACATCAGTGGAGCGTCCAGTCAATTGGCCCCTCCTAGGCTTACATCAACAGGTGTACAGCACAGGAGTAGGCCCTTTAGCCCTCCATGTCTGCACCATGGTGCCAATCTAACTAATCCCATCTGGCTGAAAGTGGTCTGTATCCCTCTACCCTGCCTCTTCACATGTCTATCTAAATCGTCTTAAATATTGCTTTTGTACCTGCTCCTACCACCTCCCCTAGCAGTGTGTTCCAGGCATCTACCACTCTCTGGATAAAAAGCTTACCTCGCATATCTCCTTTAAACTTTCCCACTCTACCTTAAACCTATGCCCTATACTATTTGATATTTCCACCCTGGGAAAAAGACTCTATCTACTGTATCGATACTTCTCATAATTTTAAAGACTTCTATCAGGTCACTCCTCAGCCTCCTATTCTCCAGTGAAAACAATCCAAGTTTGTCAAACCTCTCCTTGTAGCAAATACAGTCCAATCCAGGCAACATCCTGGTAAGCCTCTTCTGCACTCTTTCCAAAGCCTCCATATCCTACCCTTAACATGGTGACCGGATCTGCGCACAATACTCCAGATGTGGTCTAACAAAAGCTTTATACTGGTGCAACACAATCTCCCATCTTTTTCACTCAATGCCCAGACCGATGAAGGCAAGCATGTTGTCTGCCTTCTTTATCACTCTGTCTACTTGTGTTGTCACTTTCAGGGAGCTATGAACTTGCACCCCAATATCTCTGTTTGCATCAATGCCCCTAAGGGTTCTGCGAATTACTGTATACTTTCCTCTAGTATTTGACCTCCCAAAATGCAAAATCTCACATTTGTTCGGATTAAATTCCATCTGCCATTTCTCCACCCACATTTCCAACTGACCTATATCCTGTTGTACTCCTTGACAAGCTTCCTCACTATCCACAACTTCACCAGTTTTCGTGTTGTCTGCAGACTTATTAATTAGACCACCTACATTTTCATACTGATCATTTATGTGATCCACAAATAGCAGAGGTCCAAGTACTGATTCTTAGAGAACACAATGGTTACAGGCCTCTGGTCAGAGAAGCACCCCTCTACCATTAATCTCTGCCTTCTATGACCAAATCAATTTTGAATGCAGCCTTCCAACTCATAGTGGATCCTATGTGACTTAATCTTCTGGACCAGACACGAGGGACCTTGTCAAGTGCTTTACAAACATCCTTGCGGACAACATCCACTGCCCTACACCCATTCACCATCTTCATCACTTCTGCAAAAAACTCTATCAAATTTGTGGACCTCCCCCTCAGAAAACCATACTAACATTCCCTAATAAGTCCACAATTTTCCAAGTGTGACTAAATCCTGTTTGTGAGAATCTTTTCCAATAATTTTCCTGCCACCAAGGTAAGGTTCACCAACCTATGATTTCCTGGTTTGTCCCTGTTGCTCTTCTTAAACAAAGGAACAACACCGGCCATTCTCCAGTCCTCTGGGACTTCACCTGTGGCTAAAAAAGATACAAAGGTCTTGTCAAAGACCCCAGCAATCTCTTCCCATGCCTCCCTCAGTATCCTAGGATAGATTCCATCAGGCCCTGGGGACGTACCCACCTAAATGTTTCATGGGAGACCCCACACCACCTCCTTCTTAATATCGACATGCCCCAGAAGATCTGCATACCACTCCATAATCTCACCATCATCCATGTCCTTCCCCTTGGTGAATACCGATGCATGCAAAATACTCATTTGGGAACTTGCCCACTTCCTCTGGATCCAGACATAGACTTTCCCTCCTTTGTCCTTGAGTGGACCTACCCTTTCCTTAGCTATCCTCTTGCTCCTAACATACGTACTGTATAAAATGCCTTGGAATTCTCTTTAATCCTACTTGCCAAAGACATTTCATTATCCCTTTCAGCCTCTCCTCATTCCTTATTTAAGTTCTATCTTGATTTTTTTATATTTTTGAAGGGCCTTGTCCAATTTCAGCTTCCTAAGCTTACCTATGCTTCCTTTTTCTTTTTGACTAAACTTACAATGTCTTTTATCATCCAAGGTTCCCAAACCTTGCCTGAACCTTATCTTTAATTCTCATAGGAACATGCTGGTCCTGAACTCTAACCAGCTGGCCTTAAAAGGACTCCCACATGTCAGATGTGGACTTACCCCCAAACAGCCAATCCCAATCTACTCTCCCCCGTTACTGCCTAATACTGTTATAATTAGCTTTCCCCCAATTAAGCATTTTTCCCTGAGGTCGGGTCTTATTCTTATCCATAACTATCTTAAAACTTTCAGAATTATGATCACTGTCCCCAAGATGCTCCCCTAATGAAACTTCAATCACCTGGCCAGGCTCATTTCCCAGTACAAGGTCTCGTACTGCCCCTCCCCAGAAACCCTCCTGGATGCACCTAACAAATTCTGCCCCGTCTAAGCCTTTGGCACTAAGTGTGTCCCAGTTATTATTCTGGAAATGAAAATCACCTACTACAACTATCTTGTTGTCTTTACATTTTTTCATAATCTGCCTGCACATTTGTTTCTTTAGATCCTGCTGGTTATTGGGAGGCCCATTGTAAAGCTTCATCGTAGTAATTGAACTTTTCTTATTTCTGATCTCTATCCATATTATTTCACTGGATGAGCCCTCCAAGATGTCCTCACTTATCCGTTGTGACATTCTCCCTGATCGGTCGTTCACCTCCCCCGCTTCTTTTACATGTCTCTCTATCGCGTCTGAAATATCTAAACCCTGGAACACTGAGCTGCCAGTCCTGGCTCTCTCTCAACCAAGTTTCTAATAATAGCTACAACATCATAGTTCCATGCTCTAATCCAGGCTCTGAGCTCATCTGCCTTACCTGTTATATTCTTTGCATGAAAGTAAATACACGTTAATCGGTCAGTCACACTGTGCTCATTAAGCCAGCCCTGCCTGTTCTTCCTATCAGACTGACTTGACCTGACCTCTACCTTCCCCTCAATCCCTCTACTTGCTGACCTATGGTTCCCAACCCCTGCCTGCGAGTTTCAACCCTCCTGAGCAGCACTAGCGAACCTCCCTGCAAGGATATTGTTTCCCCTCCAGTTTAGGTGCCATCCATTCTTACTGTACAGGTCCCACTTACCTGGGAAGAGAGCCCAGTGATCCAGGTATCTGAAGCCCTCTGTCCTACACCAGTTCTTTAGCCACATATTCAACTGGCATGTGGATAGGGAGTAATGCTGAAGGGCCTGTCCCTGTGCTGCACTGTTCTAGTACAACCCTAGAGGTAACTTTCTGCCTAAATCCCTAAATTCCCTTTGTAGGACCTCATCCCACTTCCTGCCTATGTCGTTAGTACCAATATGAACCACAACCTCTGGCTGCTCACTCTTCCCTTTCAGGATGTCCCATGCCTCTCCAGAGACATCCTTCATACTGGCACCAGGGAGGCAACACGCCATCCTGGAGTCTTCCTCGTGGCCACAGAAAAGCCTTTCTGTACCCCTGACTATAGAATCCTCTATCACTACCACTTGCTTTCACTTCGACTCTCCCTAATGTACAACAGAGCCAATCATGGTGCCACCGATCTGGCTGCTATTGCTTTCCCCTGAGAAGCCATTCCCCCAACAGTATCCAAGACGGTATACTAGAGAAACAAAGGCCTGCAGATGCTGGAATCTAGAAGAAAAACACGATGATACTGGAGGGACTCAGCAGGCCAGGCAGCATCCGTGAAGAAAAGCAGGCAGTGAACAGTGAAGAAGGGTCCTGACCCGAAACATTGACCACCTGCTTTTCTCCACAGATGCTGCCTGGCCTGCTGAGTTCCTCCAGCATCATAGTGTTTTTCATTCAAAACGGTATACTTGTTTGAGAAGGGGAACAGCCACAGAAGATTCCTGCACTACTTGAAGCTCCTCCTGGCAGTCACCCACCTATCTAGCTGAACCTCTAGTGCAACCACCTCCATGAAGCTCCTGTCAATAATATTTTCTGCTATCTTTTGACCTTCGGTAGGTCCTCCCACAAAACTCTGCATGCATCCTCTCAGGATAGATCATGGTCCAAACCTTGTGGGAACTAGATCCATGACTTCATTTACACACCTCGGGACCTCTCAAACTTCAGGTCCCTTCTTCTTTTTATACGTCTGCCATAGGGCAAGGTCCTTGACAGCTTGGCCTGAGCAGTCAAGCACCTCCCTCTCAAAGCTCCCCCTAGGATTCTCGCCTCTTGGTTGACCCCCTCGTATACTCCTGACGGAAGGAATAGATCGATTGCCCTCATTCCACCACAGCCTGAAGGAGGGAAGCCCTCCTGCTTCCTCCTCCATTTGGCCCAGAACCAATGGGACAAAACCTGGAATCACCCATCCTCCAGTAGCTGGTTGTTAAAATGCCAGTTTGGGAATCCCACAGATTAGTGTGGGGATGGGAAGGGGAGTTGAAAGGTGGCATGCAACCAGGAGCTCGGGGTGGCCATTGCGGACAGCGTGCAGGTGTTCTGCAAACCCGTCGCCCGGTCTGCGCTTGGTTTCTCCAATGTAGAGGAGGCCACATTGGGAATACCGAATGCAGTAGACGAGGTTGAAGAAGGTGCACATGAACTTTTGCCTCACCTGGAAGGGGTGTTTAGGTCCCTGGATGGAGGTAAGGAAGGAGGTATAGGAACAAGTGTAGCACCTTCTGTGGATGCAGGGGAAAGTGCCAGGGGTCAGGAAGGGCTCGGTGGGGAGGGATGATTGGACCAGGGAGACACTGAGAGAGTGGTTCCTGTGGAAGGCGGAAAGGAGTGGGGAGGAGAAGATGTGGCAGGTGGTGGGATCTCATCACAGCTGGAGGAAATGATGAAGGATGATGTTCTGAATGTCAAGACTGGTAGGGTGAAAGATGAGGATGAGGGCAATTCTCTCTTTTCTGTTTGGAGGGGGAGGGAGTGAGAGCAGAAGTCTGAGAAATGGAGGAAATGCAAGAGAGGGTTCCATCAACTACAGCAGAAGGGAAGCGACATTTTCTGGAAAAGGAGGACATTTCAGGTGTCCTGGAATAGAAGGCCTCATCTTGAGAGCAGATACAGCAGAGACACAGAAAATGGGAGCAAGGGATGGCATCCTAAGATAAGATATT
Source organism: Pristis pectinata (assembly GCF_009764475.1). Taxonomy (NCBI): domain Eukaryota; kingdom Metazoa; phylum Chordata; class Chondrichthyes; order Rhinopristiformes; family Pristidae; genus Pristis; species Pristis pectinata. Next base: position 56,609,030 of record NC_067411.1, on the reverse strand, counting down.
TTTATTAGTCACGTATACATCAAAACACACAGTGAAATACATCTTTTGCGTAGAGTGTTCTGGGGGCAGCCCGCAAGTGTCACCACGCTTCTGGCACCAACATAGCATGCCCACAACTTCCTAACCCGTATGCCTTTGGAATGTGGGAGGAAACCGGAGCACCCGGAGGAAACCCACGCAGATGCAGGGAGAACATTCTGTCCTCATAGACAGTGGCCAGAATTGAACCCGGGTCACTGGTGCTGTAATAGCGTTACGCTAATTGCTACACTACCGTGCCTGCCCTCAATTCCATTCGTATTCTCACAAATGGAATGGAATTTGCTATTTGATTAACTTTTTGGTGGAATCATCATAACAATAATTTGTAAGAATTTGTCTACGTAATTTTGCATAATGTGAAACTTTTAAGTTGTTAATGAAGTTTTCATGTACTTTGCATTTTTCTGATTGAAGCTGGTGTCTATTATGTAATCATTGTTCACTATTTTAATTCTTCCAGTTGCAGCAAGTGAACTAAAAATGGAGGTAAGATGTGCAAAATTTAACTCCTTGTTCATGTCATCAGCCTAGATTTTGAAGTGTTACACTTGCCTTTCTCTTCAGATCCAGCCGTATTGTAAAGACATACCTAAGAGGATTCCTCTATGTGATCAAAACCGCGCACCGGTCTGTGGAACTAATGGGGTGACCTATGGCAATGAATGTCGACTTTGTGCTGCAGTTTGGTAAAACAACATTTTTTATGTTCTCTTAAAAGTAGAAACTTGAGTGGAAGCTTTATACAGCTCAGCACCTACTCAGTACTGGTTGGGGTTGGAGATCAGAAGAAGGGTTAGAATACTAGGTTTAGTGAGTAGCACTAAAGCCATGGGAAAGAAAATCAGGCAGAGTACTAAAGAAAAGTGCTACCAAATCACTGCTGTTTGTTTTAAACCATTGCCCGTGGCTTATTCCACCCTGGAAGGGTCACGCTCCCAGAAGAGTTACTTGCTAGGCTGCACAACATATTGAGATTGAGAGCTACAGTACTGCAGTCCCAGCTCCCAGCCAATGAAATACTTTAATTGCACTGGCTGTATTCTTCTTAATTCTTGTTGACAGGAGGAGGTCATTTGTCCCAGCGAGTCTATATCAGGTCTCCTACCACCCAATAGTAGCCAATTTACCTACCAACAAGTATGTCTTTGGGGTGTGGGAGGAAACAAGTTCACCCCTGGAAAAGCCCTCAAGTAGAACATGCCAACTCTACACAGTCAGCACATGATCGGGATCGAACCCAGGTCACTGGAGCTGTGAGACAGCAGCACTACTTACTGCATCACTGTGCTTTCCTGCCTATTTCATGTAAAAATATGCACCCAATATTGACTGAACATAAAACACAGAGCATAGAACAGTACAGCACTAGAACAGGCCCTTTGGCCCATCATGTTTGCACCTACCATGATGCCAAATTAAACTAATCCCATCTACCCGCATATGGTCCATGTCCCTCTGTTCCCTGCCTGTTCACAAGCCTGTCTAAATGCCTCTTAGACGTTGCTATCATATCTGCTTCTACACTTCCCTTGGCAGTGCATTCCAGGCACCTATCACTCTCGGTGTAAAAAATCACTACTGTCCTGGTCAGTATTTTTCCACTGATAGATGACTAATTGCACACTTAATTGGCTGCTGAGTTTGCCTGCACAAGTAAATCTTCTTAAGAAGAATTTGATAAGGGGCTATATAAATTGAAGTCCATTCTTGAGTTGATCATGTCCATTTCGCATAGATTGGGATACATTTTGACCTTGTACAACAGAGTGAAAAAGTTGATGGCAAATTGTTTCATCAGTACCCCGCCTCTCCAGGGTTTCTCTGAACAATTGCACAAAATCACATTATCTCTTTAATATTTCAAATGAACATTACTGTTCATCCAATGGTTTTACCTTAAGTAATTTATAAGTAACAATGTTGACATGAAATGTATGCTTGATGAATATTTGTCTTTGCCATGTACTGGTTCTGTAGCTGACTATTTGCAGTGGTCATTATTACTAAAATAATTTTAGCCAGTTTTAGATTATGTTTACCTTGTCTGTCTTCACGAATATGAATACAATACAGACAGTCCTGTATATTCACACTGAGACTGGCTTGAAAGTTAGCATCTGGAGTTATTTGTTGTTTGCCTTAATATCTGACTGACAGTAGAACTTCAGGCACCTATGATGCTACTTAATATGTTGAATATAATACAAAACATCATGTCAGCCTAATGCTTTTTTATCAGTGGTGTGAACAGAGGTATAGAGTCAAAGATTCACAATGCACGGAAACAGGCCCTTTGCCCCAATGAGTCTGCAACAACCATCAATCACCCATTTACACCAATCCTATTTTATGTTCATCACATTCTTATCAACTCCTCCCAGATTCTACAACTCACCTACACATCAGTGAATTTGCAGTGGTTAATTAACTTGCCAACCCGTATATCTTTTGGGACGTGGGAAGAAACTGGAGCACATGGAGGAATCCTACGTGGTGACAGGGAGAAGGTGCAAGCTCTGCCCAGATAACACTGGAGATCATTGAAGCCTGGCTGCTGGAGCTGTGGGGAACCAGCTATTCCAGCTGCCTCACTATACCACCCTCATCGCTCCTCATTTTACCTGTGGCCAGTACCTCTGAGGATCCACAGCAGATATTGTATGTAGTGCCAGACAATCCCCAGTAGCCCACAGTAGACGGTCATTCTTTCAGAACACATCTGGGCATTTGCCTCTTTGCCAGACCTTGCAAGGAATTCTTCAAAACCGCAAATAGTTCATGTAGATGATCTTGCTTGGACATTGCACTTCACTGGTACACAGACCTGGTGAGATTTCAATCTCCTGAAATTATGACTGAGCAATACTGGGATTAGTAGGTGCCTTGCATCGGTCCAGTAACACCACCGGCTCTACCTCATTCAACACAGTGATAATCTCCTGCATCCTCCTTAACTTTGCCATCTACAATCTTTAGAGTGTGCCTAATTCTACAGTTGCAAGGCATAGGTGGAACTATGAGATGTTCTTACATTCTTGCTAAGACTGGATTCTTCTTCCCTTCCTAAGAAATCAGTGTCAAGATGCTATGCTGTTAACACCTCCGTGCCCCTGTGGGTCTGGGGTCCTGAGTTCAAATTTTACCATGGTACCTGAGGAATTTAAATTAAAGCTATTAAATTTATCTGAATTCAGAAGCTAATGGTTACCATAAAAGATTGTCATGAAACCCACCTGTTCACTAATGTCCTTCAGGAACAGTAATCTGCTGTCCGTAACCATTCTGTTTGTGACTTCATACCCATGGCAAGGTTCTTGACTCTGACCTGCTGTTTGAAATGGCTCAGTAAGCCATACAGTTCATGGGAGGCAAGGTATAGGGAATAGATGCTGATATAGCCGGCACACCCACATCCTCTCAAGGAATAAGCATCATTGTTATGTGTGTGATGTAGCTCAATTTGAGGTGCATGGAATTTCCTAGTAGGCCAAAGTCACATGATATGGTGCTAAACATAGCTCAGAACCTGCAGTCAGTAGAAAGCTGCCCAGTGTTTGTACTAACCTAGGGCAATTTGGCAGCAGGAATTTGTCATCAGGATCAGCCTTCACTCCTCATGGCAAGGCCTCACGTGTTGATACAGTCTTCCATGATGTAACGTGATCAGGGGAGGGACCACAGTAAAGCTGAAAGAATATTTAACTGTCAGCTGAATAAGAATGGCGCAGTGATGCAAATGGTAGAGCTGCTGCCTTACAGCTCCAGTAATCTAGGTTCAATCCTTACCATGATCTCATCTAATCTCTCATCTAATTCCTACCGAAAATAGTCCAGAGCTCAAGAGGGATTGAAAGAAAAGCTCAGGTTGCCTGTTTGCTCTTATCCCCTACAGCAATGCTAACTTGTTATGATTTCAATGTTAACTGTGTTTGAGACTAGGAAGATGTACATTCACTTCATGCATAAGTCCCTTAACTGCCTGATTGGTTCTTAACAATTTTTAAGTGTTAACTATACAAAATCTTAACATTTTACAAAAATGAACCTTTGGAATGGTTTGACAGATTGGGCAAAGGTAGATTAATACCATCCTAATGCCACTAGTCCTGACACCTGTGCCTTTGTTCTCAGAAAAGCTGATGTTCTTTTTACGTACAGGGCTACGAGGGTGAAAATCAAGATTCAGAAGTACGGAAATTGTTAAATTCATCTTCACTTAGACCAGCAGTGAGAGATCCCATCTAAGCATCAGACTGATGTGATAATTTGACCACTCCAATTGACCACCATTGTCTCTTCAACAGTGAATGAATGACAACATCATTTGCTGTTGCTGCTAACAGTGAAGTTACTCAATCAAAAATCCTGTACGTGGTTTGATGAAATTTTTTTTAGATCATTGTTTACTTCTTAAAGTATATATTTAAACCATTATTGTTAAATATTAGATAGCTTTCCAATTTCAATTTGTAGTCTCTTCACATGCATTGTTGTTTTTAAATAAAATGTTTGACAGAAGTTGCTGTTTCTTATCAGGCAATGATTTACATGGAATAGCAGAAGAAGGAACTGATTTGGATGTATCATATTTTACATACCTTTCATATCTCTCTGTTATGCATGCAATTTATTTACAAGGTCATACAAACAGTTTATGATCTGAGTAAGCAGTTTATCTGATCTCTGTGGTGTTATGGGAGAGGTGTTTAGCCAGGATATTGGAGGAACCTGCAACTCTTGTTCAAATAACTTTGGGGCTCCCTTAATATCTACCTGAACTACTCTGAAAGAGGACACCTCCAATGATGCAGCCTTTAGAGTGAAGTCCAGATTATGTTCTGAGAATGTGGGAGCTGATTAAAACAAAAAGATCCACAGTGTAATAAAACACATTTATAGTTACATTGTCTGCTGAACAATTGAAAGACAATGACTCAATGACCTTGTATGTTCTTTTGAAATGCAGTCACTTAATTCAGCAGCCAATTTGCACACAGCACAGTCCCCAAATTGCAATGCCAGGTAATTAGTTATGGCAATGTTGGTTGAGGAATAAATATTGGCCACAGAATAGTGTCACACATCTACCTGAGAGAACTGGCAACCCATTGTTTAAATTGTCAAATGATGGTAGTGCAGTTCAATCTCAGAACCACTTAAATAATTCTGCTCAAGTCTCTGAGGTAGGAAATGAAGCTACTGTGGCGACTCACCGTCTAGTCGGGCGAACCGGCTCGGCAGTCGGGTCGCGCGGCGTCGGAGCGGCGAGGCCCAAGATGGCGGCGGGCCTCGTCTTTCCGAGCGACGGGGAGAACCCACGCGCGGGAAAGTCCTGATGACGTAGGACTTACGTCATTACCGGTTGTTTTGGGCAGGAACATTCTCCCTTAAAGGGCCCGCGCAAGGCGGGAAAATAAACCAGTTCTGTTTGGCAATCCTCCGAGTAGAGTCTTGTTTTATTCCGCGGTAGCAACCGCTACACTACAACCCAATGATTCAGAGGTAAGGACTCCGGTCTCATACCAGGGCTCCAGCTGGGAGGGGGAATGCTTGAAGGATTTGGCCTTCTCGTTACAGAATTGCCACTTCTTTTGAATTCAGCAGAGGAGCTGCCTTCACCTGAACTGCCAGACCTATCATGGGTTCTTTCCACATTGTCTTTGTCAAGTTTTTTTCTCTCTCTGCCACAATGCTCCTCAATATCTTCATGCAGCCCATCATGAACTACTGCTCATTACTGGTTGTCAACTTCATCAGCTATGGTTTAGTAGCCACTTCCTCTGAAAAATTATAAATTCCAAATTTGTACATTTCACTATTCATCATGTCTGACACCATGGCTGTGTTTCTAAAGGCAATAATTATTCTCATCCTGATCTTTGTGCATTGTACTTCCATAATGCACATTGATCTCTGCTGTACTTATTTTCTGAATCACAGAGCTTTTGCCCAAGACCAAAGTTCTCCGGTTGTCAAAAGAATTGATCCATCCTGTTTAGAAAAAGCAGTGGCATTGAGGCATGAATGCTGCACGGTCATAAAAATATTCCTATTTACTGGTGATTGTCGTGACTATGAACTGAGTCACTGGAGAGACACTGAAGCTGTGATATAAATGGTCTTTATTCATCACGACAAGCAGGTATTCTGGAGACCCTCTTAGTAGTCTCCCAAATTCAAAGTACATCCATTTTTTAATACACTTGAGAACAAAAGTAACAGCAGGTGATTCAATGTAATTTCAATAACTACAATGGCATCATTTACTTCAATATTTTGAGTCTGACAATGCTTCCATTGAGTTACATGTCTACAATGGGAGACACCTCTGGATGTTCAAACACCTTTGCTGGGACAAAGTAATTTACATGGATGGTATAAAACTTCTGAGGACAGAGATCCCAGACACCCAACATTAATGCTGTGAGGGCTGACTGTCTGAGTACACAAATATCCCAACTGTTGATAGAGCAAATTTGCCTGTGGCCACACTTGATGTGCTAAGTGACAATATCAGTCTGGTCTGCACATTTCCTGGAACTCAGCCACAATGGTGCAAAATAACTTAACCATAGTTGCCTTGTTTGTCATAGGTCAATTAACATACCCCCATCACCTTACAAACTATATTTTGGGCAGTCAGCCCCCTGCTGTGGGCCAGCAGCCTGTGCTCTGTAGACAGTGCTGTTTGCTTACAAAGCTGTCTTTGAGACGGGTTATTGATTGAATTAATGCATGGTATATTCACTTAATTCCCTAACTCCTGAATCACTAACAGTGATCAGTCATTGTCCCTAGCCACATGCCAAAGATTAATTCCTCCTGTAGTAACATTACATTAGTGTTGTACTATGTCATCACATTTTCTACTGAAGAACCGTGTACTTCCTCTTTAAGACATCTAGATATGGAACAGTACAGCACAGGAATAGGCCCTTCGGCCCACCATATCTGTGCTGACCAGGCTGCCAATCTAACGAATTCCATCTAGCTGCACATGATCCACATCCCTCTATTCATGTGTTCATGTTCATGTGCCTGTCTAAATGCATCTTAAACGTTGCTGTTGTATCTGCTTCCACCATTTTTAATTTCAAAAATAAACTTTCCTTAAAATAAAAAAATATAAACAAAGAAACAGAGCAAAACTTTTACACTCATGGTCATTACATTCAATAGTGTAAACTTATTCTTTTAAAACCATAGCACCATTGCCCCTTATGTGGTCCCCAGGGGTGATACACCCTTTCATTGTTTGAGGGGCTGCCCCACCCGACTCTGCCCCTCCATGTCCTGTAGCGGAAGGAGCCCAGACTGTGGTCCTTCCCCACGCAGCCTTTGCATTGGCTGCACTGAGCTTCAATGCATCCGTCAGCACAAACTCCTGCAGTCTGGAATGTGCTAGAATAGGGATTGAATGTAAGGTGTCTAGAATGGGGTGAAGGGAGGGGGCTTAGATAGGGGAATGAGTGGAGAAGTCTGGAATGGGGAAAGAAAGGAGGAGCTCTAGAATGTGGAGTGAATTGTGGTGTCTGGAATTAGGAGTGAACAGGTGGACTCTAGAATGGAGATTGAACAGAGAGGATCTAGAATGGCAATGAGAGGAACGGTTCCAGAACAGGAGTGAATGGAAGGGTCTAGAATGGGGAATTGTTTGCAGATGCTGTAGAAAGGGAAGTACATTGAGGTCCGTAGAATGGGGAGTGAATGTTGTGGCTCTAGAATGGGGAGTGAACAGAGGAACCCAGGAATGGGGAGTGGGGATCTCTAGAATCAGAAGTGAATGGGGGTTCTAGAAGGGGAGTAAATGGAGGATGCCTAGAATGGGGAATGAAATGAGGGGGCTCTAGAATGTGGAGTGAATGGTGGAGTCTATCATCAGGAGTGAATGGGGATGCTCTACGATGAGGAGTGAAGTAAGAGTGTCTAGAATTGAGAGCAAATGGGTGGGTTCCAGAATGGGAGTGAATGGAGGTTCTAAAACAGGGAAGTGCTTGAAGATGCTGCAGAATGGCGAGTAAATTGAGGTCTATAGAATGGGGAGTGAAGGTAGTGATCTTGAATGTCAATGGAGGGTGTCAGATTGGTGGTGATTGGCAGGGCCCTAGAATGGGGAGCAAATGGCGGGGCTCTAAAATGAAGGGTGAATAGAATGGTTCTAGAATGGGGGATGAATGCAGAGTCTCTGGAATGAAAGTAAATGGAAGGTCTTGAGTATGTAGAGTGGATGCAGACTCTTTAGAGTGCAGAATGAAGGGGCTCTAGAAGGAGGAGTGAATAGTTGAGCTCTAGAATGTGAAAAGAATATTGGGTGCTCAGAATGAGTAATCGTTGGTGTCTCTAGAAATGAAGAGTGAATTGAGTGGTTTGGAATGGAGAGTGACCAGTGAGGCTCTGCAATGACAAGTGAAAGGGGAGCTCTAGAATGGGGAATGATTACAGGGTCTAAAGAATGGGGGATGAGTGGAGGGTCTTTAGAGTGGCATGGGAACTGAAGGGGTCTGGAATAGTGAGCAATTGGACGCTCTGTAGAATTGAGAAGGTAAGATAAGATTTCTTTATTAGTAACATGTACATCGAAACACACAGTGAAATGAATCTTTTGTGTCAAGTGTTCTGGGGGCAGGCTCCTGGTGCCAACACAGCATGCCCACAACTTCTTAACCCGTACGTCTTTTGGAATGTGGGAGGAAACCAGAGCACCCGGAGGAAACCCACACAGACACGGAAAGAACGTACAAACTCCTTACAGACAGCGGCGAGAATTGAACCCGCGTCGCTGGCGATGTAATAACATTATGCTAACCACTATACTGCCATGCCTGCCTAAGTGATGAATGAAGAGGCTCTGGAATGCGGAGTGAATGGAAGGGCTCTAGAAGGGCAGTAATTAGAAGGTCTGTAGAATGGGAGTGAATCATTCCTTAGAATGGAGGGAATGGAGCAGCTCTAGAATAAGTGAATGAACAGCTCTAGAAGCGGAGTGATGGGGAATGTCTCCACAGTGGGATTGAATGGGGCCTCTTTTGAAGGGGAAGTAAATGAATGGGCTCAAAAATGAAGATGGAGGAGCTCTAGAATGGGCAGACTCTAGAATAGAGTGTGAAAGGAGGGGCTCTAGAAGGAGGAGTGAACAGCGGGTCTCTACACTGGGGAGTGATTGGAGGGTATCTGGAATGATAATTGAATGGAGGGCTTTAGAATGAGAGATGAATGGAGGGTGTCTAGAATGACGGGTGAATGGAAATTCTCCATAATGGAGAATGAATGGTGGGGCTCTAAAATGAGGAGTAAATGGGAGTTATTTGAGGAACTCTAGAAGGGGGTGAATGGAGGGGATCTAGAAGGGAATGCACAGTGGAGCTCTAGAATGGGAGTTGAGTGTCTCTAGAATGGTAAGTGATTAAAGGGGTTCTAGAGTGGTGACTGAATGAATGGTCTTTAGAGTGGAGTACGACTGGAGGGGCTCTGGAATGAGGACTGAATGGAGTGGGCTTCAGAATGGGGAGTAAATGGAGGGTCTTCATAATGGGGAGTGATTGAGTAAGAATGAGTGAATGGAGAAGCTCTAGAATGAGGAGTGAATGGAGGGACATTAGAGTGGGGAGGGAACAGAGAGACTCTAGAATGGACAAGTTTGAGATGGGGGGTGTTAAGGAGTTCTAAAATCGGGAGTGACTGGAGAGATTGGAGGAGGGTTTCTCTAATGGGGAAGTGATTGCAGATGCTGCAGAATGGGGAGTAAATTCAGGTTTGTATAATGGGGAGGTGTGAGTGCAGTGGCACTAGAATGGGGACAGTATGCAGATGTTCTAGACTGTGTAGTGAATGTCAGAGAATCCAGAGTGGGGTGGAAATGGAGCAACTCTTGAATTTTGAGTGAATGCAGGTTTTCTTGAATGGGAAATGCAGGCAGGTGCTTTACAATGAGGGTTGATTTTTGGACATTTTTGTTTGAACCTGAATCACAAAGTGATAACCCATGGATTCAAAAACATGCAGTCCTTTAAAATTGCAGATTCACTTCCTCCCTTTGTTCCCACAAGTGCTGCAGATGTAAGAAAGAACAAAGGAATAAAACAAATTACTATCCTGGTTAATGACAGAAATGATAAACGCAACAAATATCTGTCAATAGTATCTTGCCAACCTGTTGTTCAGATTCTGCTGACTCAGAAACAAAGATGATCCTCAACATAGGAAGTGCAAAGATGTCTCTGCAACTAACATTGATACATTTAACCTTCAAAGTTGGTACTAGGACATTTTTTTGAAAAGTGTTTCTAAATCCAAAATGAAGAGTGAAATCCTAAAAATTGTATATATTTTTTATTTTTAAAATTTATGTTATAATATATCATGATAATATGTAATTATATTGATATAAAATATTATATTAATGTATAACATACATAAAGAGATTTTAAAAATCCTAAAAAATAAACTAAAATAAATTAGATAAGCTAAATATTACCGGGTTTCTTTAAAATGCAAAGGATTGGAATAGATTATGAGGCCAAACAATATAAATAACATTGTAAGTAGGAGGAAGGAAGACGTGAATAAGGAAATGACAGGAAAAGCATAACTAATATGTTTAAAGGTTTTTTTTATTTGCTTAAACTTGCATGTCTGCAGGTCTTTAAGTGGTTCTGGATCCATGCTGATCACATCCAATGGGTCACCTGCTCCTTATATCAACCCAGCAAGTTCAATTCCTATCAGCCATTCACCTGGCCCTCCAGTAATAGACAACATTTAAAGTCAGGGGTTTTGGGAATAAAACAGTTGAAACTTAATAATAAGAGTCTGACGGATGTAAATACACCAACTATTGCAAAGATAATAGTCCAGTTAAATCCAGAAGGCATTTAGAAAAGTTTCACATGAAACGTTAGAAGGTTAGCGTTTTTTTTATATTCCAAATTAAATTTTATTCATCATAAAAAACAAACTATATACAACAATAAAACAGTGCAAACCTTTACATTCATGTACAGATCAATCATTAGTGTTACCTTTTTTTGTACTGTAGTGACTCACCGCACCGGCATCAAACTGGCTCCTGACATCATGACCATCGTCGGAGGCCCCAATCCAAGATGGCGCAGGGCCCTCCTTCTTCCCCGTCATTGGGCTAGGAAAGCCCGCACGCGGGAAGGTCAGGTGACCCGCGTGTGACATCAGCGCGGGAACTGTAACGCAGGACGTTTTTGGATATTAAAGGCGCATCGCACCCCTGTCATTCATTCAACTTCTGATTTCAAACCAGCAACTCTGTGTCTTCATTTCGTAGTGTGTAGCTAGCCGCTACATTGGTGACCCTGATGGGCCCAAATGTTTTTGGACATACGATGTCTGCACAACAAGAGGTACAGGCAGTAGCCCTTAAACTGCCCACCTTCTGGACCCCCAGGCCTCGTGTCTGGTTTGACCAGGCCAAGGCCCAGTTCCAGATTTGCCAGACTACCAGGGATGACACCAAGTACTACTACGTGGTGAGCGCCCTTGACCAAGACACCACTGCCCAGGTTGAGGACTTCATCTAGGCGCCCCTGGAGGAGGAGAAGTACGATAAGTTCAAGACCCTCCTTCTCGAGACTTTTGGCCTTCCGCCTCCTCCACCTCAATGGGTTGGGTGACAGACCCCCCCTCTGCGCTCATGAATGAGATGTTGGCCCTGGCAGACGGCCACAAACCCTGCCTGATGTTTGAGCAGGACTTCCTGGAGCAGTTACCCGACGACATCCACCTGCTCCTGGCAGATGCCGATTTCAGTGACCCCTGGAAGGTGGCTGCCCGGGCAGATGTCCTTCGGCGGGCGAAAAAGGAGAGCAGAGCGTCCGTCGAGCGCGTTGCCATGCCACGTACCCAGCAGCCCAGCAGGCCAGACCTGGCAATCAAACAAACCCCACCCGCCGCCAGGTCTGAGACACCAACCGACCAATGGCGTTTCTACCACCAGCGGTGGAGCGCAGACGCCTGCAGGTGCCAGCCACCATGCAGTTTTCCGGGAAACGCCAGAGCCAGCTGCCGCTGATGGCTATGGCGGTTGGCCACCCGGATAGCCTCTTGCATGTGTGGGACAGGCGTTCCGGACGTCGTTTCCTAGTGGACACCGGAGCCGAAGTCAGCGTCATGCCTCCCAACAGCCACGAGACTCGCAGCTGCACACCAGGACCCGCCCTCAGAGCCGCCAACGGCAGTGCCATTTGGACCTTTGGCACCCGTTTAGTGCACCTCCAGTTCGGCACCTGCAACTTTACTTGGAAGTTCATCCTGGCTGCCGTCGCGCAACCACTCCTCGGGGCAGACTTCCTTCGCGCCAGCAGTCTGCTGGTTGACCTGCTGGGTAAGCGTTTGGTACATGCCAGGACCATCCAAACATTCTTGTTGGGTGAGACCAAGCTACAGGCCCCACACCTCGACTCCGTCACCACGTCGACCAACGAGTCCGCCAGGGTCCTGGCAGAGTTCCCCTCCGTACTAATGCCCCAGTTCTCCACCACCTTGCCCAAGCACGGCGTCCAGCATCACATCCCCACCCAGGGCCCTCCCCTCCACGCCCGTGCCCAGCGGCTACCCCCGGACAAGCTCCGGCTCGCGAAAGAGGAATTTTAAAAAATGGAGGAGTTGGGGATCATCCGCAGGTCGGACAGCCTATGGCCTCTCCACTACACATGGTCCCCAGGGCAGCCGGAGGCTGGCGACCCTGCAGCTATTACCAATGCCTGAACGACATTACTACCCCAGACCGGTACCCCGTACCGCATATTCAGGACTTCGCTGCCAACCTGCATGGGTGGTCCATTTTTTCCAAGGTCGACCTTGTCCATGGGTACCACCTCGGTGCATCTGGACGACATTCCAAAGACGGTGCTGATCACACCTTTCAGCCTCTTTGAATTCGTCCAGATGCCCTTTGGCCTCAAGAACGCTGCTCAGTGCTTCGAACAACTGATGGATGCGGTCGGGCGCGACCTTGACTTCGTCTTCACATACCTCGATGACATTTTGATCGCCAGCAGCAGCCGCCAGGAACATTTCACGCACCTCCGCCAACTATTTTCTCGCCTGAGGGATTTCGGCCTGACCATCAACCCAGCCAAATGCCAGTTCGGGCTTGAGACAATCGATTTCTTGGACCATCGGATCGACAAACACAGCGCCACGCCCCTGCCTGCAAAGGTCGACGCCATCCGCCATTTCGCTAGACCCACCTCCATCAAGGGCCTGAAGGAATTCCTTGGTATGGTAAACTTTTATCACCGGTTCATACCATCCGCGGCCCGCATCATGCACCCGTTGTTTGCTCTCCTGTCGGGCGGAAGCAAGGACATTGTTTGGTCGGAAGAGGCTCGCACCACATTCGTCGAAACCAAGCAGGCCTTGGCGGACGCAGTCATGTTGGTGCATCCTCGTATGGATGTCCCGACTGCACTCACGGTCGACGCCTCCAGCACAGCGGTCGGAGGCGTTCTAGAGCAGCTTATCGTAGGGCATTGGCAACCGCTGGCATTCTTCAGCAGGCACCTCCGACCACCAGAGCTCAAATATAGCGCCTTCGACTGCGAGCTGTTGGCGTTGTACCTGGCCATCAGACACTTCCAATACTTCTTGGAGGGCAGGCCGTTTACAGCTTTCACCAACCACAAGCTGTTGACCTTTGCTTTCAACAAGGTCTCAGATCCCTGGTCAGCATGGCAGCAGCAGCACTTGTCGTACGTCTCAGAGTTCACCACTGACGTCCGCCATCTGTCCGGGAAAGAGAACGTGGTCGCGGATGCACTGTCATGGCCCACCATCCAAGTTTTTGGCGCCTTGGTGGAGTCACAGCGAACGGAAATGGAGATGCCCAGCTACCGCACCGTAGTCTCGGGCCTGCAACTGCAAGACCTACTGGTAGGTCCCGGTGAGCGCACCCTGCTCCGCGATATCTCCACAGGTAGACCCCACCCCATCGTCCCAGCTGCCTGGCGCTGATGGGTGTTTGATTCCATCCACAGCCACGACTGTCCGGATGGTGTCTGACGAGTTTGTCTGGCATGGCCTGCGTAAACAGGTTTCTGAATGGGCCCAGTCCTGCACACACTGCCAAACCTTGAAAGTACAGCAGCATGTCAAGGCCCGCCTGCAGGATTTTCAACCTACCCACCGGAGGTTCGACCATATCCGTGATGACCTGGTCAGCCCCCTCCCAGCCTCCCAAGGAGCGCGGTACCTCCTCACGATTGTCGACCGTTTTACCCGCTGGCCTGAAGCTATTCCCGTCGCAGACACCTCCACCCAGTCCTGCGCACAGGCCCTTTTGTCAACTTGGGTGGCCTGTTTCGGTGTCCCAGCACATATCACCTCAGACAGGGGAGCTCAATTCACCTCCAGCCTGTGGTCTGCCATCACCGACTTGTGGGGTTCCCGGATCTGCCTCACCACCGCCTATCATCCACAATCCAATGGGCTGGTGGAGAGGTTCCATCGCCACCTGAAGTCGGCACTTATGGCCCGCTTTAAGGGGCTCAACTGGGTAGATGAACTCCCCTGGGTCCTGCTGGGGATACGCACCGTGCCAAAAGAGGACCTGCATGCTTCGTCCACGGAGATGGTCTACGGAACGCCCTTAGTCATCCCGGGCGAGTTCCTACCACCCCCTCAGGGGCCAGAGGAAGAATGTGCCATGGCGCTCAACCGGCTTCATGAGCGGCTTGGAAACCTGACCCCAATACCCACCTCATGACACGGACAGGCTCCGACCCGTATGCCGACTTCCCTCCAAGACTGTAAGTGTGTCTTTGTCAGGAGGGGCGTGCACCGAACACCACTGCAGCGGCCGTGGGAAGGGCCATTCCGGGTCGTCAGGAACAATGGGTCTACGTTCGTGCTGGATATTGGGGGGGCGCGAGGAGGTTTTTACAATTGACCGGCTGAAGCTGGCTCATTTAGACTTGGACCAACCCGTGGTGGTCCAGTAAGCGTGACGCAGGGGCAGGCCACCCAAGTCATAGTTTATTTAATTCTGGTTTTTACGACAGTATTGCCGGTTCTGGGGAGGGGCGTGGTTTATGTAGCGACTCACCACACCGGCATCGAACTAGCTCCCGACATCGCGAACGTCGTCGGAGGCCCCGATCCAAGATGGTACTGGCCCTCCTTCTTTCCCACCATCAGGCTAGGAAAGCCCGCGTGCGGGAAGGTCAGGCGACCCACGCGTGACATCAGCGCGGGAACTGTAGAGCGGGAAGTTTTCAGATATTAAAGGCGCACTGTGCCCCTGTCGTTCATTCGACTTCTGATTTCAAACCAGCGACTCTGTGTCTTCATTTCGTAGTGTGTAGCTAGCCGCTACAACATAAAAAAACAGCACCGATGCCATTCGTGTGGCTCCCTGGGGTGATGCCCCAATCCCATATTTACAATATTTAAGGGACTTTCTCACCTGACCCCGCCCCTCCCTCTCCAGTGGCAGAAGAACCCTAAACTGTAGTCCTTTCCCACCGAACCCTTGTGTTGGCTGCACCCAGCTTCAGTGCGTCCCTCAGCACGTACTCCTGCAGCCTGGAATGTGCCAGTCGGCAGCATTCCCCTACGGACATCTCGCAGTGCTGGGAGACCAACAAGTTTTGGGCAGACCAAAGGGCATCTTTCACCGTATTGATGACCTTCCAGCGGCAGTTGATGTCTGTCTGTCTGTGTGTGTGTCCGGGAACAGCCCATAGATCAGAGAATCGTCTGTTACACAGCTGCTGGGGATGAAACGTGACAAGGACCCTTGCAGCTTTCGCCACACCCTCCTCGCAAACCTACAGCCAGCAAAGAGATAGGCGACCGTCTCGTCCCCAGCGCGGTCCTCCCGGGGGGCAGCGCGCACTTGGACTGACGTTTCGACCATGCAGGAAGGATCTGACTGGGAGGGCCCCTCTCACAGCCAACCAAGCGAAGTCTTTGTGCTTCTTGGTGAGTTCTGGCGATGAGGCATTCTGTCAGATGGTCTGGACTGTCTGCTCAGGGAACCACCTCACAGTATCCATCAAGTCCTTCTCCTGCAGAGTCTGCAAGATGTTCCGTGCTGACCACTGCCTGATGGACTTTTGGTCAAAGGTGCTGGTCTGGAAGAACTTTTTCATAAAGGACAGGTAGTGCGGCAACATCCAGCTGACTGGGGCATTGCATGGCAACGGGGCCAGGCCCATCCTTCGCAACACCAGGGACAGGTAGAACCTCAGCACGTAGTGACACTTGGTGTCCACGTACTTTGGCTCCACGCACAGCCTGATGCAGCCACAGACGAAGGTGGTCATCAGGATGAGGGCAACACTGGGGACACTTTTGCCCCCCTTGTCCAGGGACTTGTGCATGGCGACCCATCGGACCCGCTCTATCTTGGATCCCCATATGAACTGGAAGACGGCACAGGTGATTCCCAAGCCAAAGGAGCGAGGAACAGGCCACACCTGTGCCAAGTTAAGCAACCCTGAGAGCACCTCACACCCGATGACCAAGTTCTTCCCAGTTATTGAGAAGGAGCACCGTTCCCACAGTCCCAATTTCTGCTTCACCTTGTTGCACGTCCCAGCCCCTCTGAACCAGATCCCCAGCACCTTCAGGTAGTCAGGCCTGACAGTGAAGTGGACGTTGGATCGGTCGGGCCAATTGCCGAAGAGCATGGCCTCACTCTTCGTGTGGTTAACTCTGGCCCCTGATGCCAACTCAAACTGGTCACAGATGCTGATCAATCTGCGAACTGACCTTGGGTCTGGGCAGAAGATGGCAATGTCGCCCATGTACAGGGAGGTTTTCACCTGGGTGCCCCCACTGCCTGGCAACGTCACCCCTCTGATGCTCTCATCCTTCCTGATTGATTTGGCAAAGGGTTCTATACAGCACACGAACAAGACAGGGGAGAGAGGGCAGCTCTGCCTGACTCCAGACTTACTGGGGAAGCTGTCTGTTTCCCACCCATTGATTTGGACTGCGCTACTGATGTCTGTGTAGAGCAGTTGGATCCAATTTCTGATTCCATCCCCAAAGTCCATTTTGGAGAGCAGGTCCAACATGTACATGTGTGATATCCTGTCAAAGGCCTTCTGCTGGTTCAAGCTGACCAGGTAGGTGTTGCTGGGATTCAGCCAGCATGCTGGGTGACTGATAACGGAGTTCCATCAGAGTTGGAGAAGGCATCAGCACACTGCCTCACGTCTTAGTCATGGTAGCATTCTTGTCTTTAAGTCATCAGGTTGAGGGCTCAAGTCCCATTTCAAAAACTTGTGGACAAAGATCTAGGCTGGAAACCTAGAGATCAGGAAGTCCATAGAGTAGGTTTGAAGAAACCCTTTCTCATCCCCAATGATCCACTGCACATCTGACTGGGATAAAGGCCATTAACAGCCAGAGAAAATGTGGAAGATCTGTTGTGTTGTGCATGATCCTTGAGCATTGGGCACAAGAGAATTGCAGTGTTGGCAAAATTGGCCTGGGCCACATGTGGCACTGAAGCATTTTAGGCACCTTACCATTTCTATCCCTTGACAGTAAACAGTGATAATAAGAAGAACTTACCCACAGTGCAGAGTAAGGGCAGGAATAGGAAGGCAAAAGCTGAAAATGCTTTCATTCTCCTATAACAGGTGGCTGAGTCCACTCCTATAGGTTCTCGCTCTGGTTTGTTCATCTTTTCCATATCCTCCCCCCCCCAAAACCCCCTCACTATTGTGTAGATTTGTTACCCTCCCCCACCTGCTTCCACCTGCCCATTACCCACACACCTATCCACCTGGGTTTCTTCTCCTCTCTTTCCTATCCCCTCCCCCCCCCATTCGATCTGCTCATCATCCCTCCCTTATATGGTTCCACTTATCTCCTTCCTGGCTATCTCCCTCTCCACTCTCAGTCCTGATGCAGGACCTCGACCTAAAATGTCTACTATCCCTCTGCCTCCATAGATGCTGCCTGACCCACCAAGTTCCTCCAGAGAGTTTTTTTAGGACATGATTTTGAAGACCATCTGGAGTTGAAGTCTTTACAGGAGGGCACACCAAGCTTTCACAATGCTCCCATACCTGAATGTAACAAATAACAGCACCTAGTCCTTGTGCATCTACTGTCAATGAAGTACTCTGTTACTACAATAACTAACATCACCCAGCCATCTGTTACAGTAAAAACATTCTGTTCCTTTATTGTTGTTTTCATAGAAACATAGAAATACTGCACGGCACGGTAGCGTAGCAGTTAGCGCGATGCTGTTACAGCGCCAGCAATTGGGGTTTGATTCCCGTCGCTGTCTGTAAGGAGTTTATACGTTCTCCCATGTCTGCGTGGGTTTCCTCCGGGTGCTCCGGTTTCCTCCCACATTCCAAAGACGTACGGGTAGGTTAATTTGGGTTTAAAAAGGGCAGCACGGACTCGTTGGGCCGGAAAGGCCTGTTACCATGCTGAAAATAAAATTTTTAAAAAAAGAGTCGTCTATTCAGCCCTTCGAACCTAATGTCCCATTCAATGTTATCATGGCCCTTCATTCAAATTCAATTGCCTGTTCTAACTTTCCCCCATATCCCCTGATATCTTTAGTCCTTAGGTACGTATAGCCCAATGGGGCAGTGAGTAGAACTGGTACCTCACACCTCCAGTGACCTGGGTTTAATTCCAACCTTCAGTGCTGTCTGTGTGGAGTCTGCACATTCTCTCTGTTTCCATGGAGACACAAGAGACTGCAGGTGTTGGCAGCTGGAGCAAGAAACAGGCTGCTGAAGGAAATCAGTGGGGCAGGCACACCGGTGGAGAGAAAGGGAGAGTTGACATTTTGGGTTGAGACCCTGCATCTGGTCCAGATGAACAGTCCTGACCTGAAATGTCAATTGTCCATTTCCCTCCACAGGTGCTGCCTGACCCGCTGAGTTCCTCCAGCAGCTCGTGTTTTGCTCCCTGTTACCATATAGATTTCCTCTGGGTGCTCCACATTCCAATAATGTGCGGGTTGATAGGTTAATTGGCTGTTTGTGCAGGTGAGAGTTAGAATCTGTGGAGAGTTGAGGGAAATAAAATTGTGTAGAGAGGAAATAAAGTTAGTGTAGATGGATACTTGGCGGCTGGCACAGATTTAGTGGGCTGTAGTGCCTGTTTTCCATGCTTTATGACTCTATGACTCTGCCATACTGTATTTAATTTCAGATTTCCAGCATGTTCAGATTTTATGACCTTCATATCTAATTCCTTCTTGAATATATTTAATGATTTGGTCTCAGGCACCTTCTGTCGTCGGGAATTCCACAGCTTCACTCTTTGGATGAAGAAATTTCTCCTCACTTATGTATTAATTGGCCTACCCCATATCCATAGTTGTGATCTTTGGTTCTGGACTTACTCATCACTGGGACCTAATCCAACCCACTCTGTCAGGATTTTATAAATTTTAATGAGGTTCCTCTTGTTCTTCTAAACTCCACTGAATATCAGCCCAAATATCCCAATCTCTTTTCATCCATAAGTCCTGCATTCCCAAGAATCAGTCTCCTGAAACCTTTGCTGCACTCAATTGGGTCGATTGGGTTTGTTGTTTTTTTTTAATACAATGTTTAGATTGATGTTGGAATGGAAACAGTTACAAACTATTACATTGCACATCTCTGTGTATAGGAATCTGCACTCTACTTTAATAGAGTGGCTGGGCCATTGACCATTGAACCAAAGGTGGACAAACAACTGAAGCATAGTAAGATACAAGGAGAGAACACGGCAATACAATTAACCATAAAATGTAATAGCAACAAGACACAGATTGTGGAAAGGCTGTGCTGTAAACTTCAATGGTTTACTTTCATAAAATTACATTTAATATTGAAACCTGAAGATTACAGGTCAGAATTTTTTTCTTTTTATAGAGTGCTGAACTTGACAATATTTAACTTTTCCCGTACACATTGAAGAGTGAGTCATTCATTCTTAGTTAGAATTGGCCAGAATGGTGTCAGTTCAATGTTCAGCTGAGAGACTGAGGTTCTTATAAAACCGAGTTCAACATTCTTCAAACTTCTGAATTTTGATCTGAGATTTGGTTATCCTGAAATGAAAAAAATCATCCATTACACTGGTGTCAGTCATTTAATCTTGAATCAAGGTGGGCAATTAAACAGTTAATAGAGGAGCAGATTTCCAGAATATTCCCAAATGTCCCTGAAAAAACAACTGGTATCAGCTGATGTGGCTTCCTGGAATAGAAAGTGAGTGCAATAAATGAACCAAAGGACGTCTTTAGAAGTGATATAAATAAACTTCAGGTTAAGGCTAAAAAATTCCAAGGATAGTGTTGGAAATGTGATTCTACACAATAGTGTCCTGCTTTTGGAAAATATGTAACAAGTGCAGAAAAGACAAGTATTTTCCAAAGTATTTTCCAAAGAAGAGCTTAAAGAGAAACCATTATTGTGCTCATTTGAGGTCTGAGAGGCAGGAGGCAGGAGCAGGAAGCTTGAAAACGAGCAATTGCTGTGCTTATTTCAAGATTCTGGGAGACAGGAGTTAGAGCGGCAGTGAGGAAGCTTAAAAAAAGAGCCTTTCAGATTAGTTAAAAGAGCTTTTTGGAATAAACTTTTTGATTGTGAGATACTTCAGCAAATTAAAGGAAAGCAGCTCTAGCAGAGAGGCCATTATGAGAGTGGGCCACTGGTTTGTAAAGAGCTTTGGCTCATGAAGCTTTAAGTGAGCAGAAGTGCAGGTAAGGTTCTTTGAATTTCCTTTTTAGAGCATTCAGGATGGCAGTTAGGACAGTGGCATGCTCCTCCTGCAGAATGTGGGTGATCAGGGAGACTTCCAGTGTCCCTGAGGATTATACCCGTGGGAAGTGTGTCCAGCTGCAGCTCCTGACTGACCGCGTGAAGGAGCTAGAGCTGGAGCTGGACACACTCAGGATCATTCAAGGTGCTGAGAGTATCATAGATAGGAGTTTTAGCCTGGTGGTCACACCTAAGGTATAAGCAGGAAGTAGTTGGGTGACCACCAGGAAAGGAAAGGGGAGTAGGCAAAGAGTGCAGGATTCCCCTGTGACCATTCCCCTCGAAGACAGGTATACCGCTTTGGATACCGTTGGGGGGATGACTGTTCAGTATAAGGTAGCAGTAGCCAGTTCTGTGGCACCAGGACTGGCTCTGAGGCTCAGCAGGGAAGGGTGAAGGCAGACAGGATTCTAGTGATAGGGTTCTCAATAGTTAGGGGGGTGGACAGGAGATTCTGTGGCCACAAAAGGGACTCCGGAATGGTATGTTTCCTCCCTGGTGCCAAGGTCCAGGATGTCACGGACGGCTACAGAACATTCTCAAGGGGGAGGGTGAACAGTCAGAAGTCGTTGTGCACATTAGCACAAATGACATAGGTAGAGAAAGGGATGAGGTCCTGCGGAGTGAATATAGGGAGCTGGGGAAGAAGTTAAAAAGCAGGACCACAGTGGTAGTAATCTTTGGATTACTTCCAGTGCCACATGCTAGTGAGGGTAGGAAGGATATGGTAAATGAAAAACATGGCTGAAAAATTGGTGTAAGGGACAGGGATTCAAATTTTTGTACCATTGAGATCTCTTCCGGGCAGAGAATGAATGGCCAGGAGTAAGGAAAGCCTATTGGATTAAATTGCATTTATTTCAGTGCAAGTGGTCTGACAGGTAAGGCGGATGAAGTTTGGGCTTGGATAGCTACGTGGGACTGGGATATTATAGCCATTACAGACTATAATATCAGCGAGGGACAGGACTGGCAGCATAATGTTCCGGGGTACAGGTGCTTTAGGTGGGATAGGGGCGGAGGAAAGAGAGGAGGGGGAATTACATTTTTGATTAAGGGGAATATCACAGCGGTAGTCAGAGATGAAATTATTGAAGGTTCATCCAGTGAGGCTTTATGAATAGAGCTGAGAAATAAGAGGGGGATGATCACATTGTTGGGGTTGTACTATAGGCCCCTAAATAGTCAACAGGAATTAGAAGAAGGGAGATTTTACAGAGTTGTAAGAATAATAGGGTTGTCATAGTAGGGGATTTTAACTTTCCTAACGTAGACTGAGATTGCCATACTGTTAAGGGCTTAGATGGGGTGGAATTTGTTAAGTGCATTCAGGAAACTTTCCTTGGGCAATATATAGAAGGCCCTACTAGGCAGAGGGCAAAGCTTGACCTACTTGGGTAACAGGATGGGCAAGTGACTGAGGTGACAGTGGGGGAGCACTTTGGGACCAGTGACCATAGTTCTATTACTTTTAAAATACTTATGGAAAGGGACAGCACTGGTCCACAGGTTCAAGTTCTAAATTGGGGCAAGGTGAGTTTTGACAGTATGAGACAGGAGCTTGCAAAGGTTGATTGGAGTAGGTTGATTGTGGGCGAAGGGACCACAGGCAAGTGGGAGGGTTTTAAAGTTGAGATAGTGAAGAACCTTCCACCATCACCCTCTGCTTTCTACCATCAAGCCAATTGTGTATCCAATTAGCCAGCTCTCCCTGGATTCCATGTGATCCAAGGTCTGCATGTTCCAGTTAGAGTGAAGGGCAAGTCTGGTAGGAGTAGGGAACCCTGGATGACGATGGATATTGAGACCCTGGCCAGGATAAAGGAGGCATGGGTCAGGTACAGGCAGCTGGGATCAAGAGAATCCCTGGAGGAGTATAACGAATGCAGGACTGTACTCAAGAAGGAAATCAGGAGGGCAACAACGAGGCATGAGGTAACTTTGGCAGAGAAGATTAAGGAAAATCCAAAGAGATTTTATATAAAGGGAAAAAGAGTAACTAGAGAGAGTTTAGGGCCCCTCAATAACCAAAGGGGATTCCTTTGTGTGGAGCTGCATGAGATGGGCAAGGTCCTCAATGAATATTTCTCCTCTTTTTACCATGGGGAAAGACACGAAGACTTCAGAGCTAGAAAAAGTAAATGGGAGGTCTTGGGGATAGTCCGCATTACAGTAGAGGAGGTGCTGGATGTTTTAAAAGGTATGAAGGTAGACAAATCTGCAGGTGTTATGAGAAAGGTTCTTTTGGTATTTTAAAGATAAAAGGTATCTGAACACACAGTCTTTGTGCTTTAAAAGGAGGATTTTATTCACAAAGACCAATGA
Organism: Pristis pectinata; assembly: GCF_009764475.1. Taxonomy (NCBI): domain Eukaryota; kingdom Metazoa; phylum Chordata; class Chondrichthyes; order Rhinopristiformes; family Pristidae; genus Pristis; species Pristis pectinata. The sequence continues at coordinate 56,585,898 of NC_067411.1, read as the reverse complement.
GGGAACAGAATGTGAAGGAACAAATGCACACTCTCACACTCACACTAGGGTGATCGCAAAACGTGGGGGGGAGTCGCAACAGGGGTGAAGTGCACACACGCTCACACACACACACACACACACACACACACACACACACACACACACACACACACACACACACATACACACACACACACACACACACAATGAACTAGTACAAATGATCAGGGATCAAACAAATACGTTGTCTGGACCCCCTGAATCAGGACAAACAATGGCTCTACGCTACTGGGAATCTACTCAGGATGCTCCTAGACCCCTGTGGAAGTGCATCCTCTCACCTGTGCTCTCGACCCCAGCAGCAATCGGAAAAGAGGAAGAGAGCCCACGTGTACCATCTTTTATAGGGCTGTAGTGGGGTGGAGCCCGCTCAGGTGAAACAAGCCAATGATTCAGGGTCAAGAACAAAGGTGGGTTATGAGCTAGTCCTCAGGTGTGCTCTTTAATGGGTGGGGCAGAGCTGAACCCTTGACTGACAGTGGTATAGCTTCCGACCTGATAGGCAATGCTATCATCCGACCATGGGGGTCAGTAGTGTTGTCACTGTCATCTGACCCCTGGCCTTTCATACTACACCAGGGCCTAACCAGGTATATCCAAGAACACTGTGGGAGGCTAGAGAAGCAATTGTGGGAGCTCTGACTGAGATAATTGCGTCATCGTTAGCTACGGGTGAGATGCTGGAAGATTTGAGGGTGGCGAATGTTGTGCTTTCATTTAAGAAGGGCGGCAAAGAAAAACCTGGGAACCATAGACCAGTAAGTCTAACATCAGTGGTAGGTAAGTTACTGGAGAGGATTCTGAGGGATAGGATATATGTACATCTGGAAAGACAGGTTGATTAGGGGTAGTCAGCATGGCTTTGTGTATGAGAGACCATGTCTTATGAACGATTGAGTTTTTTGATGAGGTGATAAAAAAAGTTGATGAGGGCAGGTGGTAAACGTGGTTTATATGGACTTCAGTAAGGTCTTTCATGAGGTTCCACATGGTAGGCTGTTCTGGAAGGTAAGATCACATGGAATCCAGGGAGAGCTGACGAATTAGATATACAATTGGCTTGATGGTAGGAAGCAGAGGGTGATGTTGGAAGGTTGATTCTCAGACTGGAGGCCTGTGATTAGTGGTGTACCTCAGGGGTCGGTGCTGGGCCCATTGCTGTTTGTCATGTATGTCAATGATTTGGATAAGAATATACAGAGCATGGTTAGTAAGGTTGCAGATGAGACTAAAATAGGTGGTATAGTGGACAATGAAGAAGGTTATCAAAATTTACATGGGAATCTTGATCAGCTGAGTAAGTGAGCCGAGGAATGACAAATGGACTTTAATTTGGATAAGCGTGAGGTGTTGCATTTTGGTAAGTCAAAGCAAGGTAGGACTTTCACAGTGAACGGCAGCGCCCTGGGAGTGCTGAAGAACAGACAGATCTTGGTGTACAATAAATGGTTCACTGAAAGTGGAGTCACAGGTAGACAGGGTGGTGAGAGTGGCTTTTGGCACACTGGCCTTCATCAGTCAAGGAACTGAATATAAAAGTTGGGAGGTCATGGTGCAGTTGTACAGGACTCTGGTGAGGCTGCACTTGGAGTATTGTGTTCAGTTTTGGTCTCCCTGCTATAGGAAAGATGTTATTAAACTAGAAAGAGTGCAGCAAAGATTTACAAGGATGTTGCCAGGACTTGAGGGACTGAGTTATAGGGAGAGGTTAGACGGGCTAGGACTTTATTCCTTACAGCGTAGGAGATGGAGAGGTGATCTTATAGAGGTGTATAAAATCATGTGGGTCATAGATAGGGGGAAATGCACTCTCTTTTTCCCAGAGTCGGGGAATCAGGAACTGGATGGCACAGGTTTAAGGTGAGGGGGAAAGATTTAGTAGGACCTTGAGGGGCAACCTTTTTACATAAAGGGTGAAATCTATGTGGAATGAGCTGCCAGAGGAAGTGGTTGGGGCAGGTACAATAACAACTTTTAAAGACAGTTGTGCAGGTACGTGGATTTGAAAGGTTTAGAAGGTTATGCGTCAAATGCTGGCAAATGAGACTAGCTTGGATGGGGCACCTTGGTCGTCATGGACCAGTTGGGCCAAAGGGCCTGTTTCCCTGCTGTTTAACTCTTTGACTCTATGACTCTAAATACCGTGGAAAATATTACGTGCAAATGACCAGAATTGATAAGCAACAGTCTTGAACCACTGCGGTCCTTCCAGTGACCAGTAAATTTTGCTAGCACTTGCTGGAATTTTTCATGTGGGAACCAAGTGTGATGGATGCTGTTCAATTTGTACTTTGCCCTCCCACATTATATTAACATGCGATTACAATGCAAACAAGCTCAAGAAAATGTCTTTACCGGATTGTGAGGCATAGGAAGCATTCATTTTTATATGTAATCCCATCAGTACCACACACTGGTTCATATTTGGTGGGGCATTTTGTACCTAATTGGATCCTCCCACAGAGTGGCTGAAACAGAGAAGAGAATTAATTATGTGAGCCAATCTCTCCAAAATGATAAATTCATGATGAAAATGAGCTGTGAAAATATTTTTCATTTACCTCTGCATAACTCTCAGAAGTTTCAACAACTGCAGATATGAGAGACAAATACTTAGGTAACTGGGACAATGTCACATTGCAGGTAAATTCAGTAGCATATCTCTAAGGGAAAAGAAGGCAGGAAGAAGGAAGAGAGCACAAAGGAAAGAAAGCAAGCTAGGAAGCATGAAATAATTCATGTCCAGGAAAGTGCTTTTGAATAGCAGTATCAGCGTATCACAGGAAATATGGCAAACAATTTATGCATCACAGATTTCTACAAACAGCAATGTGATAATGGCCAGATATTGGCCGAGACATAGACAGTGGTCAGGATAGTAGGGTGAGCTTCCTCTCTTCAGTATTATGCCATAGGGTCCTTTAATTCAACCAAATAGAGACAATAGGCACCTGTTTTATATCTCACCTGAAAAGCATCACCTTCCTCAGTGCAGAACTCTCGCTATTCCAACAAACAGTGGGTCAAACATTGTGGGCCTAAAGGCCTGTACTGTGCTGTAATGCGCTATGTTCTACCATCTATAGGGGGAAAAGACTGCTTGTTTCTCCAGATTCCGGCATCTGTAGTCTCTTGTCTCTCTACCATACTGAAACTTCAGTCTAGACAATGAATTAAAGTTTCCAGAGTGACATTTGAACCCATTTCAGAAACCACTGACTCAATGGAAAGGGAATTCTACCACTGAGGTACAGCCAATGCGACCCTCAGGTAGCATTCTCCCCTCAGGCTGAAGAGCCATGCATGTGGATTTCCCACAATTGTTTTGATTCAGAGGTGTGTAAAATTTTATGTGACTTTGAAGAGAAGCAGGATTTTTTGTTGGTATTTCACTATGTGACTTAGATCCTCACTAAAACTTGCTCTATATCTTCTGGTATCTTGAATGGATTTGTATGCTCTCAGTATGAGCCATAATAAATCTGAAAAAAAAATTGCTCACTACAGGATCTTAACACGACCTGTGTGTAAGAAAAGGAAGAGAAGGTATATGTAGGAACGTGTGGGAGTGAGTTACACACATTCATATTGAACAACACCATTGCTTCCATGGGTATTTACACTCTTGTGGATCTTAATGAGTCATAGAGCCATAGAGCCGTACCACACAGAAATGGGCCCTTCAACCCAAGTCATCCATGCAGACCATAACGCCTATCTATGCTAATCCCATTTGCCTATATTAGGCCCATATCACTCTATGCCTTTCCTATCCAAACACCTGTCCAAATGCCTTGTAATTGTATCTGCCTCTACCACATCCTCTGGCAGGTCATTCCAGATAACTACCACCATCTGAGTGAAAAATTTACTACACAGATCTCCTTTAAATGTCTACCCTTTCACCTTTTAAACATATGCCATCTAGTTCTAGACTCACCCACACTGGGAAAAAGAGCCTGAGTCCAAGTCTATGCCCCTTATAATCTTATAAAACTCTATAAAGTCACTCCTCAGCCTCCAGTGAGAACAAACACAGCCTATCCAATCTTTCCTTGTAACTAAAGCCTTTCATTCCAGGCAGCATCCTGGTGAATCTCTTCTAATGTTACTACATCCTCCTCCTGGTGTGTCAACCAGAACTGCTACACAATACTCTACGTACAGCCTGACCAATGTTTCATACAGCTGCAACATGACGTTCCAACTGCTATACTTAATGTCTCGTCCTATGAAGACAAGTATGCAAAATGCCTTCTTTACTATCCTATCCACCTGTGTCGCCACTTTCAGGGAGCTATGGACTTGCATCCCAAGGCCTCTCAGGACATAACAGTCCTAAGGTCTCTGCCATTTAGTCTTTATGTCCTGCCAGCATTTGACGTCCCAAAGTGCATTACCTCACACTTGTCTGGATTAAATTCCATCTGCCACTGCTCTACCCAACTTTCCAGCTGATCTATGTCCCTCTGTGTCCTTAGACAACCACTTTTGCTATCTATGACTACTTGTGCCATCAAGACCCATATGTCCAAAGATAAGTTAGCTCATTTTTATAACCATATAAATCCTATATGTGATAGATGTAAATTGAATGTGGCTTCTTTGACACATATGTTTTGGTCCTGTCCTCTTCTGGAAAAATATTGGAAAGACATTTTTAACATTATTTCAAACGTATTGAAGATTGATTTACAACCTCACCCTATCACTGCAATTTTTGGATTACCAAGGATAGAGTCTGGCCATTTATCTCCTTCTGCTAACCGTATGATTGCTTTTGTTACATTAATGGCCAAACAATCCATTTTGCTTAAATGGAAGGATCCAATACCCCCTACTACTTTTCAATGGTTTTCTCAAACTATATCATGTTTAAACTTGGAAAAAATTAGGAGTGGTACTGTTGACCCTTCGCTTAAATTTGAAGATATTTGGAGTCCATTTATTCAATATTTTCACATGATGTAGATCCCCTTTCAATAACTTTCCAACTTGGAGGAAAGGACTTGACGACATAATATTGCTCTGTTTCTACTGAGAAATTTTAGCCCAGTTTTTTTTCTCTTTTTTTTGTTGTTTGTTTTTTTTTAAAAAATTCTTTTTTGTTTAGTTTATATTGTTTATAATTTTATTTTATTGATTTGGGTTTTTTTCTTAAATTTATATAATAAATCTTTTTCTTTCCTTTCTTTTATATTATATTCATTTAGTAAGAGATCGTTGGATCTACAGATTTTTTAAATATTTTATTGTTCTTTATGATTATATATGCTATGATTGTTATCCTGATCTCTTTGTATTACATGTATAAATATTGATGCTATATATCAATCTGTATTAATTTGAAAACTAATAAAAAGATTGAAAAAGAAAGACTATTTGTGCCATCAATAAATTTACTAATCAGACCACCTACATTCTTATCCAAGTCATTTACGCATATAACAAACATCAAAGGTCCTAGCACTGATCCCTGCGGTACACCACTTGTTACAGACTTCCAGTCAGAAAAACAATCCTCCACCACTATGATCTGCCTCCTATCACCCAGCCACTTTTGGAACTGATTACCCAGCTCACCTTGGATTCCATGTGCCTTAAACTTTTGGACCAGCCTACCATGTGGTACCTTGACACTAGCATTGCTAAAGTCCACGTATACTATATCTACCCACCTGCCTTCACCAATTTTCTTAGTTACCTCCTCAAAAAACTCAGTCAGATTTGTGAGACATGATCTCCCCTGCACAAAACCTCCTAACCAGTCCCTGCCCTTCCAAGTGAACATAAAATTATTTTTTCCAATAATTTCCCTACCACTGATGTAAGGCTCACTGGACTGTAGTTTCCTGGATTATCCCTACTACTCCTGAATAAGAGAGCAACATACCAGGAATATTAGGGCAGCACAGTGACACAATTGGAGCTGCTTCATCGCAGCCAGAGACACAGATTCGATCCACACGGATTCAATCCTGACCTCGGGAGCTCTTTGTGTGGAGTTTGTACATTCTCCCTGTTTCCTCCTACATCCTAAAGACACGCGGGTTAGTAGGTTAATTGGCCACTGTATATTGTCCCTGGTGTGAGGGTGAGTGGTAGAAGCTGGGGGGAGTTGGGGAGAATAAAAACTAGTATTAGTGTAAGTGGGTGATTGGTGCTCAGTTCAGATTCGGTGGGCTAAAGGGGCTGTTTCTGTGCTGTATCTCCCTATGACTGATAGATTAACTTTAGAAAATAGCACTCTACTCTTTAGCTGCATCTTTATCTGTTGATGATGTGGGAATGCATTTCCAGATAGTATTTTGTAGATCTGTAATTGAATCTGTGCAATGATCTTAAACAAGGCACAAATAGCCTTGCATTTCTATGGGTTTTTTCTTCCCATCAGTCCCTTCTCTCTGATGAAATGAGAGGTGAAGAGGTGAGGAGGCCTGAGAGAAAGAGCAGCAAAAACCTCCACTTTAATCCTGGTGAATCCTGCCCCCTACCACAAAGCATTTAAAAAGTTCCTGAATAAAATAAATTGAGTAAGATCTGTGACATCCATGTTTTATACCATTCACTGAAAATCGCCCTTGTGGAGAAAGGCACAGCTGTGAGGTAGCCGTGTGAATGAAAGGAAAGATTTCAAAATCTCAACTGCCTTACAGAGGTAGTCATGGATTAGTGGGGCATTCATTTGGTGGAGATTTGGCAATTTTTCTGCAAAGAAAAAGAAAAGACTTGCATCTTTGGAGATCCATTAAAGTACCTCAACATGGCCCCAAACACTTTTGAAATGGAGTCATTATCATTATGTAGGAAATGTAGCAGCCCAGGAGGCTTTGGTGAAGACAGGTGGCATTCTGTAAACTCCTGGGCCTGAAGCAAAGTCAAGTAGGACAGCAGCCATTGATTCCTGTTGTGTGTAAATTTTAATCCAAATTAGAATATGTTTTGCTCACTACTCAGTGTCTTGCAATGATACCTGAACAATTCTTTCTCCTTGTGCAATGCACTCAGTCCCTAGAGCAAGAAGACACCTGAATGTGGGAATTCCTCTGGCTGTTCCTTCCAGTACTTCCATTTAGATGATGAGAGGAGATCTGTGAGTATCAAACAGACTGGCTTTGTAACTAATTTTACTCACACAGTTAAATCCACCATCCATGGGACTCTGTTTCACCACAGGAGAAGTGACAATGTTGTGCTGCTCTTTGGAAGCAAACTCCACAATGGATCTCAAATTGCTGGTGACAATCAAGGGCAGCCACAATCTGACCACGATGCCCTTGCTGTGAATGAGATGAGCACCAGTGACCTGCGTTTCCTCTGAGACCATACAACAGTTGACTTTGCCTGCGGACTGGGACTAGAACCTCAGTTGCAATCAAACCTTCTTCACATGGTCCTCTTCCAATTTTGTGAAGAAGATGCAAGCATGTTTACTCAAAGCCTCCACACAGAGGGAGGAGCGCCACCTTACCGTCTAGCCCTTGGTCTTGTGCTACCAATAGACTGGCTGAAGTGTGACATCACCAGTGACCTGGTGACCAAATCTGTTATTAGCAAATGGTGTGTGGATACTCTGGAAAATGGGTGGAATGGGGTGAATTCATGCCCACAAGAGGCAAAAAAAAATCCCCAACATATTTTCACCTTTTATATACACTGTAATCTAGAGATGCGGGCACAACTATTTTGGATTCTGTTCCAGCTGGAGAATGAGCTCCGGAAAACTACAGACCATTCATGGGGAAGCTGGAATTCAACTTGTTGCTCCTGCTGGTATCACGTTCCCATTCGGGGAAGTGAAAGAGGGAAGGGTAGTCCTGCAGTTGTCACCTCCATATTGTGGTAAGTAAGCTTTAAAAACTTACCTTGTTAGATGCAGTCAGCAGTGATACTGTTAAGAAGCACTCATAATGCCCCTTGGCAAATTAACATGTCAACATTCCTGCTTTAAAGAACACACTTTGCAATGACTGCTTTAGGACAAACCAGCCATGCAGTGGGAGGTTTTGAAAAATTATATTCAACTTATTTACACCGGTTCCAGACATGAGTACTGTGCACTTACACCCTGATTCTTTAGCCTTAACCAAGATGGCGTGCACCAGACCTTTGGGTTGTAACATGTGTATTTATCGGTATCTGTATAAGAGGATTTCATTAAGTGGCAAAGAGTGGCTGAATTTCAGGCCTTCCCAATAAAGACTGATGAAATGTGTATGTTGCATTATCCTTTCCAGCTCTGAGGGCCCATTTACACTGGGCTCAGTCAGTACTTTCCACTTCACTGACAATCTTGCATTTCCTGCTATGTGATTTGTGACAGTGATCCAGAATGGCTTCACTGCCAGAATGTGCGAGACTCGTTTACTTCAATTACATTCAATATCCAGTAAAATGGATGTGAGAGCTCTGATCCTTGATCTCGTCTAGCTGAATTTTACAATTAAGTTTCTATTGTTTGCTCGTTCATTTGCTGTTTGTGGCATCCTGCTGTTGACAAGTTGGATGCCTTACTTCCCCATGTTATAACACTGATTTGCAAAACGCTTAAAGGTGGTACAGCAAATATCATGAGGATGGGACTAGCTTAGATGGGGCATCTTGGTCCGCATGGAACTGTTGGGTCAAAGGGCCTATTTCCGTGCTGTATGACTCTATGACTCTATATGCTTCAGGCTCCATCAGAATGAGTTGACCCAGTTGACGGATGTCTGTGATCAAGTAAAAGCTGTCAATTGCAGCAGTGAAGATCTTTGACCATAAACAGTGATACAAAGAGTAACTTACCCACAATGGAGAGGAAGCAGAGGGAGACAAGAGCAAAGGCTGAGAATGGTATCATTCTCCTGCAGCAGAGGCCCGGTCGGTGATGTGCAGTCCTCTTCTTGTATCCACACTGGTCAGTGTTGCACTGCACAGGGTGGAGCTGGTTTATATAAAGGGAAGGCTGCTCAGTGACTCATTGAGCAATGTGAATCGTACAGAGGGTCAACATGGACTAGGATCACCCAGAGTGTGAGTGAGGCAACAGTTAACAATAATACTCCAGGACAAGTGTTACAGTGTTAAACAGTGTACATGCCCAAGCACAACAAGAACTTACAAGGACACAATCATTGGAAGGTCAGCCAGCATTTCCATCTGCTCTTGGGTACACAGTGAGCTCTTGGAATCCCTGTACTCCTCCTTACAGATGAATGTAACAAACAATGACAACTGTCTGTGGCGTCAATGGCCAAAGTGTCAATGAAGCACTCCTGCCCTCACCAGACCTTGTGAGAACGCAGGAGCTCAGTTAAGGAACTGGAGCTGGAACTGCCCTGTGATGTGTTTTAAGGGCCTTATAATAACTGGTATAAGGATCAGGGTTAAGATTAAGGTTAGGGTTTGGGTTATTACAGCACATCAGGAGAACATTATCACCTTCAAACATTGAGAGAGTATTTCCTCTGTGCTTTCTTTGAAGTAAGTCTGATCAGGCCACAGCCTTCTGGAGTTCAGTGCCTGCGAACTCTGCTCCATGGTGTGTGTTGGAGATCACAGAATCATCCATAAATGCAGAAGTGGAGGGGTGGGATGAGCTGGGAGTGGGAAGTAGTGCAATATAAGAGAGATAAAGGGGGGTCATGAGAAAGGAAGGGGGTGATTATACTTTTTATTGAAGACCAAAGGGCTTGTTGGGATTTGGGGAGGGGGTAGATTCCTGCTCAGTAGGTTAGGCAGGTTGCGACAATCAGACCTTTGTAAGGTTGAGGTATGACTTCCCATTGCTTTTATCTGATTGAGCCTCTACCCCCATTTTGCAGCTCTACTGAGCTTTCAAAAGTAAAATTTAATGGAGAATCAGAGGCTTACTGCAAATTGGACTGTCCGAGAATTTCCTTCCAGCACCTCCATGTATCAATGCACTAGTGCACCAAGGAGCCCAGACATCTGCAGAGGCATCCAGCAGTGTGCAATATATGTCTAGATGCCACCTCTGGGATTTTCATCTACACAAGGCTGGTTCATGCTTTTCACGAAGCACTCACACAGAATCAAGCCTCAACAGCGACCAAGACAGAATTACTAATTATTATTTACTTATTCTATGGGATCTGACTTCACATCTTTAAATGCCCTTGGGAAGTTAGCAGTGAGCCACTTTCATGGAGCCACTGTGGTCCTTCTGGTGAAGGTACTCCCACTGTATTATTGGGGAGGAAGTTCCAGGATTTAGATAATGAAGGATTAATGATATTACTTCCAAATCAGACTTGTACGTGATTTAGAGGGGAACCTCCAGACAGTGTTCCTACTTGCTGCCCTTGGACTTTAAGGTGGCAGCAGTCATAGGCTTGGGAGATGATATTGGAGAGGACCATGCCAGTAACTGTGGTGCATTTCATTGATGCTGCACAATGCAGCACAGTGCACAGACGGAGGAGTGGGACGGACGTTTATGATGATGGGTGAGATGCCATCCTACTATGTCCTGGTTGGTGCAGTACTTGTTGGAGCTGCACACAAGCAAATAGGGAGAATTTCATTGCACCCCTTACCTGTGCATTGTAGATGTTGGAGAGGCTGCAGGATAACAGGGGATGAGTCACTGCTGCAGAATAGCCAGCCTCTGAGCTAGTCTTGTAGTCACCGTATTTATGTGGCTGATCCAGCTGAGCTTCTGGATAATAGTGACCTCCAAAATGTCAATGACAGGGTCTCAATGATGAAAATACTATTGAATAACAAGTATAGGTTGTTAAATTCTGTCCTGTGGAATATCGAGTCCCAGACCTGCCATCAGTTGTGACAGGGCTTACACGTGAGAAAGGGCTACAAAACAAGGTCAGGAAGCATTGCCGACAACAGCACATCCCTTCCTGATAAGCTTAACGCATTCTATGCACGTTTTGAACAGAAGGGGAATGGAATGTCACCACCCACCCCAACAGCCTTCAATGCACCTGAACCCACAGTCATCACTGCAGACGTAAGATCAGTCTTCCGGAGCTTGAACCCACAGAGAGCATCTGGACTGGATGGAGTCCCCAGCCGTGTCCTTAGATCCCGTACAGATCAGCTGGCGGGGGTATTTGCAGACATTTTTAATCTCTCCCTACTTCAACCTGAGATTCCCACCTGCTTTGAGAAGACCACTATCATCCCGGTACCTAAAAGAAAAGGTAATGTGCCTTAATGACTACTGCCCAGTGGCTCTGACATCCACCATCATAAAGTGCTTTGAGAGGCTGGTTATTGCATGCATTAACTCCAGCCTCCCAGACAACCTCGACCCACTGTAATTCACCTGTTGCCCAAACAAGTCTGTCTCCCTGGCCCTGCACTCATCTCTGGAGCATCTGGTTAGTAAAGACATCTATGTTAGACTTTTGCTTATTGACTACAGCTCTGTCTTCAATGCTAGAGTTCCAAGCAACTCATCTGCAAACTCCTAGACCCGGGACTGGACACCTTCCTTTGCAACTGGATCCTTGACTTGCTGACCAATAGACCGCAATCGGTAAGGATAGGCAGCAACATGTCTGCCACAATTATTCTCAACACAAGGCTCAGCCCCCTACTCTACTCCCTATACACCAGATTCTGCTCTAACTCCATCTACAAGTTTGCAGATGATACCGCCGTAGTAGGCCGGATCTCAAATAATGATGAGTCGGAGTACAAGAAGGAGATAGAGAGCTTAGTGACATGGTGTCATGACAACAACCTTTCCCTCAATATCAGCAAAACAAAAGAGCTGGTCATTGAATTCAGGAAAGGGAGCGGTGTACATGCTCCTGTCTACATCAACGGTGCTGAGGTTGAGAAAGTTGAGAGCTTCAAGATCCTAGCTTCAAGATCAATGAACATCACCAATATCCTGTCCTGGTCCAGCCACATAGACGCCATGGCCAAGAAAGCTCACCAACGCCTTTACTTCCTCAGGAGGCTAAAGAAATTTGGCATGTCCCCTTTGACCCTTAACAATTTTTATCGATGCATCACAGCTTGGTATGGCAATTGCTGTGCCCGAGACCTCAAGAAACCACAGAGAGTTGTGGAGACAGCTCAGCAGATCACAGAAGCCAGCCTCCCCTCCATGGACTCTGTCCACACTTTCTCGCTGCCTTGGTAAACCAGCCAACATAATCAAAGACCCCAACCACCCTGGACATTTTCTCTTCTACCCCCTCCCACCACTGTTATAAGACCATTGAATGGTTCCCTAGTATTATAAGATGGACTCTTGACCTCACAATTTACCTTGTTATGACCTTGCATCTTATTGTCTGTCTCCGCTACACTTTCCCTGTAACTGTAACACTTTATTCTGCATTCTGTTATAGTTTTCCCTTGTACTTCCTCAATGCACTGTTGTAGTGAAATTATCTGTATGGGTGGCATGCAAAACAGTTTTTCACTGTACATGTGACAATAATAAACCAACTTACCAACTTTTGGCACAAATATTACATACAGTCCATGCCTGCATATTGTCCAGCTCTTGCTGAATGCCAACATGGCCACTTTATTTGCTGAGGAGTAGCAAACAGAATTGAGAAATATGTAATTATCAGTGAACATCCCTATTTCTGACCTTATGATGGAAGGAAGATCGTAGATAAAACTACTGAATGTAGTTGGGCCTAGGACACTGTGTTGAGGAACTCCTGCAGTGATGTCCTGGGGCTGGCATGATTGTCCTCCAGCAAACACAAACATTTTCCTTTGTGCAGGTAGAATTCCAACTACTGGTTTGTTTTCCGTGTTTCCCACTGAGTTCCTTTTTGCCAGGGTGCCACACATAATTAAAGGTAGTCAATCTCAACTCACCTCTGGAATTCAGCTCTATGCTTGGACTAAGGCTATGATAAGGTCTGGATTGGGGTGATTCTGGCAAAGCCCAAAAGGACATCTGTGAACAAGTTATAGAAGCAGGAAATGGTAGAAACAGCCAGCAGGTCAGGCAATGATGATGTTATTTTGCTGATGAATGGGAGTAGATTGATTGGGCAGTGAGTGGCCAAAATTGGATTTGTTCCAGTTTTTGTGAACAGGACGTAGCTGGTTAATTCTCCTTATCAATAGGTCCCAGTGTTTAAAGTGTACTGGAACAATTTGGCTTGAGGCACAGTTAGTTCTGGAGCACAGGTCTCCGGGACTACAGATGGGATGGTGTCTCGTCCCATTGCTTTTGTTCTCAGCTGCTTCTTGCTGTCACATGGAGTGAATTGAATTTGGCTGAAGACTTGTTTCTGTCGTGGTGGGGATCCCAGGAGGAAGTCACCATGGATCATCTACTCGGCACTTCTGCCTGAACATACTTGCAATTGCTTCAACCTTGTCTTTAACACTCGCGTTTGGTCCTGCATCACTGAGAATGAAGATATTCATGGAGCCTTCTTCTCTCAACAGATCTTTAATCGTCCATCACCATTCATGGCTAATGTTGCAGAGCTTTGAATTGTTCCACTGGTCGAGATTTTTGTTGCCTGGTGTTTGAACTAAAAGTGGACTGTCCCAGGCCAGATAGAACAGCACTGGGGACCAGCCTCATCTGGCTCCCCTTTACCAATGTATCTATCTAGCTTTCCCTTGAGCTCCTCCCTCTGCTGGTCCCATTCCTCCTAGAAATCTGGAACTTGGCTTCACCCTGACCCCTACTAATATCACACTGACCTTTCTGACAGCTCCTGGTCTGAGCATGAAAGTGATCCTGGCCCCGACCTTCTGCTGTAACAGCAAAGTGTACAAAGGGAAGGCCTTCCCCTATATGAGTTTTCTTCAATAGTGCTCAACACCACAGGCCTACTGTGCCACTGACGTTCTCAGCAGTGGGCCTCCAAGCCTCCCTTATGTTTCCCTCCCTGAGGGTCATTAGCAAATCATTTAGACTCAGAACAATTCAGCAATGTTAGCCTACTGACAGGACCTTGCACAATGCAGCAGATGCCCCTGGACTACAAACAGTCAGGAAAGAGTGAAGAACACCAGCTCTATTCTAACAACTCAATAATTGGTACCATTTCCCCAGAGCAGCTGCTTGCACTCCCCGCAAGCACCCAGTTAAACAGACACAGACCTTGTGGAACACCACATGGGACACCAGGAGCGGGAGGTCACTGTCTGTGGAAACAGATGGCCCAACCAGCAGAGTGAATTCATGAACCAAGAAGAACCTCAGTCACATGCTAAAAAATCCTGCCAGTGTAATTGTTCTTTCCTCATTTGCCTAATCCAAATGATTCATTATTTTCAGTGTCCTAATTAACACTCCCCATGACTGCTTCTGCTCCTACAACAGTCCCTGCTTCCTCCTAAATCTCTAGGGTCTTGACATGCTTCTGAGACAAGTATGTCATTCTGTAGGTACAAGACTGCACAGTATTCCAGTCAAAGCTCTGGTCAATCCCAGCAAGATCTCTTTACTTTTGTTCTCTGATTCCCTTGCAATAAAGACTGACTGTTGATTTGCCTTCTGATTGCTTGCTTTACCTGCATGTTAACTTCCTGCATTGGTGCAGGAGGGAGGGTTTTAGATTTTTGGATCATTGGGATCTCTTCTGGTGAAGGTGGGACCTGTAGAGAGGACGGGTTACACCCGAACCTGAAGGGGGCCAATATCCTTGCGGCCAGGTTTGCTAGGGTGGTTCAGGAGGGTTTAAACTAGATTGCGAGGGGGAAGGGAACCTGAGGAGTAGGTCAGAGGAAGAAGGGGATGGGGAAAAGTCAGACCTGACAGGTAGAGAAGCTTTCAGGAAGGAGAAGTAGAGTACAGGCTACAAAAGTAGTAAGGTGGATGGGCTAAAGTGCATTTACTTGAATGCGAGAAGCATCAGGAATAGGGGAGATGAACTGAGAGCTTGGATAAGTACATGGGACTATGATATTGTGGCTATTACAGAGACATGGCTGACATCGGGGCAGGAATGGATATTGAATATTCCTGGTTTTCAGTGTTTTAAAAGGAATAGGGAGGGGGGAGAAGAGGAGGAGGGGTGGCGATACTGGTCAGGGACATGGTTACAGCTGCAGAAAGGATAGATAATGTAGAAGGACCCTCTCAAGAGTCAATATGGGTGGAAGTTAGGAATAAGAAAGGGGCAATTACCTTCCTGAGAATATTCTATAAGCCCCCCGGTAGCAGTAGGGATACTGAGGAGCAGATTGGGAGGCAGTTTTTGGAGAGATGTGAAAATAACAGGGTTATTACAATGGGAGACTTCAACTATCCAAATATTGATTGGCACCTACTTAGTGCCAAAGGTTTAGACGGGGCGCAGTTTGTTAAGTGTGTCCAGGATGGATTCCTGACACAGTATGTTGACAGGCCGACTAGAGGTAATGCCATATTAGATCTAGTTTTAGGTAATGAACCGGGTCAGGTGACAGATCTATCGGTGGGTGAGTATTTGGGGGACAGTGACCATTGCTCCATAACCTTTAGAATTGTCACGGACAGGGATAGGAGCAAAGAGGACGGGAAGATATTTAATTGGAGAAAGGAGAATTATCAGGCTATAAGGCGAGAACTTGGGAGTGTAAATTGGGATGACATTTTTGAAGGGAAATGTACTATGGAGATGTGGTCGATGTTCAGGGATCTTTTGCAGGATGTTAGGGATAAATTTGTCCCGGTGAAGCAGAGAAGGAATGGTAGGGTGAAGGAACCATGGGTGAGGGACGAGAGAGGTGGAACAACTAGTTAGGAAGAAGAAGGCAGCATACATAAGGTGTAAGCAGCAAGGATCGGACAGGGCTCGTGAGGAATATGGAGTAGCAAGGAAGGAGCTTAAGAAAGGGCTGAGGAGAGCGAGAAGGGGACATGAAAAGGCTTTGGCGAGTAAGGTTAAGGAGAATCCCAAGGCTTTTTTCTCGTACGTAAAGAGCAGAAGGATGGCTAGGGTAAAGGTAGGTCTGATTAAAGACAAAGGTGGGAGGATGTGCCTGGAAGCTGTGGAAGTGGGTGAGGTTCTCAATGAATACTTCTCTTCAGTATACACCAAGGAGAGGGGTCTTGATGATGCTGAGAACAGTGTAGGTGAGGGTAATGTTCTAGAGTATGTAGATATTAAGAGAGAGGATGTGTTGGAGCTGTTAGAAAATATTAGGACAGATAAGTCCCCGGGGCCTGACGGAATATTCCCCAGGCTGCTTCGTGAGGCGAGGGAGGAGATTGCTGAACCGTTGGTTAGGATCTTTGAGTCCTCGTTGTCAATGGGGATGGTACCGGAGGATTGGAGGGTGGCGAATGTTGTCCCCTTATTCAAAAAAGGTAGTAGGGATAGTCCAGGGAATTACAGACCGGTGAGCCTTACGTCTGTGGTGGGTAAGCTGTTGGAAAGGATTCTAAGAGATTGGATCTATGAGCACTTGGAGAAACATGGACTGATTAGGAACAGCCAGCATGGATTTGTGAAGGGAAGATTTTGCCTCACAAGCCTGATAGGGTTCTTTGAGGAGGTGACCAGGAAGATTGATGAGCGTAGTGCAGTGGATGTGGTCTACATGGATTTTAGTAAGGCGTTTGACAAGGTTCCACATGGTAGGCTTCTTCAGAAGGTCAGAGGCCAAGGGATCCGGGGAAGCTTGGCTGTGTGGATTCAAAATTGGCTTGCCTGTAGAAAGCAGAGGGTTGTGGTGGAGGGAGTGCATTTGGATTGGAGGGCTGTGACTAGTGGTGTCCCACAGGGATCGGTTCTGGGACCTCTACTTTTTGTGATATTTATTAACGACTTAGATGATGGGGTGGAAGGGTGGGTTAGCAAGTTTGCAGATGGCACAAAGATTGGTGGTGTTGTGGATAGTGTGGAGGGCTGTCGAAGCTTGCAGAAGGATATTGACAGGATGCAGAGCTGGGCTGACAAGTGGCAGATGGAGTTCAATCTGGAGAAGTGTGAGGTAGTACACTTCGGAAGGACAAACTCCAAGGTGGTGTACAAGGTAACTGGCAGGATTCTCTGCACTGTAGAGGAGCAGAGGGATCTGGGGTTTCATATCCACAGATCACTGAAAGTTGCCTCGCAGGTGGATAGGGTAGTTAAGAAAGCTTATGGGATGTTAGCTTTCATAAGTCGTGGGATCGAGTTTAAGAGTCGCGAAGTGATGATACAGCTTTACAAAACTCTGGTTAGGCCACACTTACAGTACTGTGTCCAGTTCTGGTCGCCTCATTATAGGAAGGATGTGGAGGCGTTGGAAAGGGTGCAGAGGAGATTTACCAGGATGCTGCCTGGATTAGAGAGTATGGATTATGAGGAGAGACTAAAGGAGCTAGGGCTTTACTCATTGGAGAGAAGGAGGATGAGGGGAGACATGATAGAGGTATACAAGATATTGAGAGGAATAGATAGAGTGGACAGCCAGTGCCTCTTTCCCAGGGCACCAATGCTCAAAACAAGAGGACATGGCTCATTAGAGGGGGAAGTTCAAGGGAGATGTCAGAGGGAGGTTTTTCACCCAGAGAGTGGTTTGTGCATGGAATGCGCTGCCTGGGGTGGTGGTGGAGGCTGATACATTGGACAAGTTCAAGAGATTGTTAGATAGGCATATGGAGGAATTTAAGTTAGAGGGATATGTGGGAGGAAGGGGTTAGATAGTGTTAGGAGTGGTTTGAAGGGCGGCACAACATGGTGGGCTGAAGGGCCTGTATTGTGCTGTATTGTTCTATGGTTCTATGGTTCTATTCCATGAACCGTGACTGTAAGGTCCTTCCCTACACCAAGGCTTAGTACTTAATCACAATTTAAACAAATAACTTCTGGTCCATATCCTTTACATTAAAATGAACAACTTACATTTTCCTATTTAAACTAGGCAAGGCTTGCAGTTTAATAACAAGGACGTGGAAAGATATCCTTGATATTAAATATTAGAAACTAAATGGTACAACTTTGAAGTGGACGTAATGACAAAGAGATCAGTGGGTTCAGGTAAGCAAAAGTTGAGAAGGCTGTTTATACAACAAATTAGATCTCTGGCTTTGTACATAGAAACGTACAGAGTTTATAAGGCACTGATTAGTCCCTACCCCAGTTCTGAGCGGCACACTTCAGTGTGGAGGGTTTTGACCCGATACATCAACAATTCCTTTCCTCCCACAGATGCTGCTTGACCTGCTGAGTTTTTCCAGCAGATTATTTGTTGCTGTTGAAAATGATGAATCATTTGGATTGGCCAAATGAGGACAGAAGAATTACACTGGCAGAAGGATTTTTTAGCACATGACCAAGCTCATTCTTGGTTCATGAATTCAGTCTGCTGGTTGGATCATCTCTTTCCACAGACAGGGACCTCCTGCACCTGGTCTCCCAAGTGGCTCCCAATCACAGTTCCACAAGGCCTGTGTTTGCTTAACTGGGTGCTTGCAGGGATTGCATCAAGAATGCAGGTCCACCTCTCCCCAGAGAGCTGGTAATTAGAGGTTACTGACAAAAGTACCAGAGGTAAGATAAGGATTTATCTATATGCAACAAGTCATTGTGACCTAATTGAAATTTTGGTAGAAGTAGATTCAGTAACATACAAGTGGATGAATGCTACAGGTAAAGGGCAGGGCCTAGAGGTGACAGGAGAGATCTTTTAAACAATCATCACAGGCAAAATGGACCAAATGGCCTCCTTCTGTGCAGTTTTGTTCAATGCAACAATAATGCTATTTAATAATCAAAGCAGCAATTTGTCATGTTGGATTCCCAATTAACTCCATGTGAATACTTGGGTGACATATTGAACAACTATGCTTTATACACAAGGCCATGGCCAATTGTCATTATTTGTAACATTCAGCTTTAAGGAGACAAAGAGTTCACTGTTCTACTTCAATAAAGACATGGCATTTCTGGATGACCCTCAAGAGATTTGTTCTCGTAGGTTTGTGCTGTGCCCAGACCTAAGTGTTGCTTTACACATGTTCCGGCTTCTGTTATCTGTTGCTTCAAACACAAACACACAGATGCAAGTATATATACTTGCAAATATATGTATATATATACACTCACACTCGCACTCTGGGTGATCCTAGTCCATGTTGACCCTCTGTGCGATTCACATTGCTCAATGAGTCACTGAGCAACCTTCCCTTTATATCCCTTTATATAAACCAGCTCCACCCTGTGCTGTTCCACACAGAGACCAGTGTCCATACAAGACGAGGACTGCACATCACTGACCGGGCCTCTGCTGCAGGAGAATGAAACCATTCTCAGCTTTTGCTCTTGTCTCCCTCTGCTTCCTCTCCACTGTGGGTAAGTTACTCTTTGTATCACATTGGACTCTCATCTCTCCCATTCCTCTCTTTATGGTTTGAAGTAAATAACATCAGCGCAACTAATGTACCTGAATCTGGTCTTTCTGCTCGTGCCTTAAACTTTCTCATCCAGATTCAAATTGAAATGGACATTGACATTTGGTGAAGTGTGAAAATACAGGAATGTTTCCGGACACTGACACCCTGAACAAGAAAAAAGATCAAGATTTGCTTGTGCCAACATAACTGGTCCGGCTTCAAAAAAAGCAATACAGGCCCCTAAGAGTGACCAAACACGTGACATGTGAGAGCAGGTAGCCTCGGGGTTTTATGGTGTAACCTGTTGATATTAATCCTGTACCAAATGAAAAAAAATATAAGCACATAAAAACCTGAGGGAAAGTCATGCTATCGGAAGCACAAAGTTAGTAACACACTTTTGGCACATGGGAAATCAGGATCTTATAAAGATGGAAACATATTTACAGTAAGAGGTTGATTCTTAAATATGTCTCTTTCAATTTAAACATTTTTCTTGTGAGGAACAGGAGTAGTCCATTTGCCCCTCAAATCAACTATTCATCTGAGGTCATAGCTAAACTAAAACCCAACTCAATTTCTCACTTTTAATTCAATTCTCTTTAAACCTCAGGCAGTAAAAAATCTCATTTTTATAAACGCTCATTAGTGCAGCATTCACAATCTTTTGTAGGTAGACATCCAGGTGGGGATTAATGAGACCAGTCTTTAGCTGAGAAGGAATGTGATGTATTAAAGTTTCACTGGATTGAGTGCTGGGATGAGAAGACAATAATGAGGGATTGAGGAAAGCAAACTCATAATCTCTGCAGTTTAAAAGACCCAGAGGTGATTTCAAGACATGCAAAATTTTTAGAAGGCACGAAAGAGTAGATTTTGACCAGCTGTTTCCCTGGGTGAGGTGTCCAGAATGAAGGATACGTGATTGATCATTTAGAACTGAGAAGAGAATTACTTCACAATCTGAATCTTTAGAATATTCTGTTCCAATAGGAATGTGAATGGTAAGACTAAGACTGATACCATTTGGAGACTAAGTGAATGAAAGGATGTGGAATTCTGGTGGGAAAATGGAGTTGGGGTTTTGGTTCATCCATGATATTATTGGATGGTGAAGGAGGCCCGATGGGTCTACGCCTGCTCCTATTTTCTGTGTTCTCATTTCTATTATTCTTTATCTTCCTAATTTAATTCCCAAATCGTCCAGCTCAACAGTTAAGGTGAAGGCCCCTTGTCCTTGGCAGAGGGAATGGTTGTTCCTCTGGATCCTTCTATCCATTCCTTTTAACATTTCAACACCTTATTCTAATCATCCCTCAACCTTGTTCTTTGTGGAATACAAATCAAAACTATGAAATTGGCCTTGTGATGTTAACAGTCCTCAGTTGTGGTGTCATTATGGTGAACCTGCACTGTTCCCACTCTTCTGTCAACGTGTCCTTCCTGAGGTGCTGTGATGAGCATCCCATATAGAGTGCAAACAAGCCTCTGCACAACTTGTCTGGTGGCTGAAATTTAATCAAAATAAAGGATTTTTGACTTTTCAATTACTTCAGGTGGACTATCTCCAAAAGGAAGCCAAAGACCTGTCACTGAGAAGCTACAATGTCCCTGTGAACTGCTGTATGACTGGGGGGTGAGCGATTAGTAGCAGGAGAGTGATATTTTTAAAATACACATAAGGCCTTAATTTTTGTCCATTCCTTCTTGTCCCAAGAGCAATTAGAATCAGCCCTGTGCCTTGATACAGGAATCAAGCCTTACATCAACATGAGTAGGGGTGACAGATTCTTTTCCCTGTAGAATATTACAGAAATCATTAGGGTACCACCCAGACTGATTGACATCTTGTGCATGGTTTCACCTTCGAGCACACTTGAGCAGTAGAGGAGTTGAGGGGAGAGGGATTGTGTTGATATTTGTCCATCGGACAACGGGGCCAATATGTTGTCAGGGACACACCTAGGATTAGAAAATATCATGCTTCCTGTTCCTTTGTTATATTCCACAGACTCTCTCACATACAGTGCAATTCTGTAACTCAATGGATGTATATCTTCAATGTGTTATTGGTACTACAATTACACAACACTGCTTTTAAAAAGTGCTTGCAAATCTGCAATGAAGTATCCTTATCCAAGCCCAACCAGAAATGTTTCCACCAAGGTCATCCCATGGAAAAAGATTTTCCAGAAGTTGTGGTATTAGTTTAGACTCTAGACCTTTAAAGCTGCCGCAGGGATGGTTGTGAAGTAATGGAAGGTGATTCTGTAGGGGAATAGTACAGAGAACAGAATGCTCTTCACTGCCTTCTTCCACAGAAAAAGACACAGGATCCTGTTTACCAACAATACAGACATGAACAATGGACTTTGCACACTGTACTCTTTGATTCAGATAAGGGACCCGTCCACTGCTTTGATTTGATTTGATGTCTTTATTAGTCATATATACATCGAAACACACAGTGAAATGCATCTTTTGCGTGGAGTGTTCTGGGGGCAGCCCACAACTATTGCCACACTTCTGGTGCCAACATAGCATGCCCACAACTTCCTAACCTGTACATCTTTGGAATGTGGGAGGAAAGCGGAGCACCCAGAGGAAACCCACACAGTCACAGGGAGAACGTACAAACTCCTTACAGATAGCAGCCGGAATTGAACCTGGGTCGCTGGCGCTGTAATAGCGTTACACTAATGGCTACACTACCGTGCCATTTCCTCACAGACAATAACAGTAATTAGCAAATGCAGAGCCCCCGTCTCATCAGCTCCCTCCCAGTTAGCTTTAGACTTCTCTGCAATATCCAGCTCGGAACAAGTTTTGAACATTCACAGTTCAATCAAAGATAGAAATTCACTCCGTGAAATTCTCCCCTCTAGTGAGTGACTATTTAAAGTTGGAGAATGGAGACTTTGTGACAGTACTATCCTGGGGACAAATTCACAGTTGGGAATGCCTCAGTGGACAATCAGTTATCTGTGCTTTATGTAAGCAAGCAGCAATATTCCACTCATATCCTCTCACTATAGAACAGAACTGAGATCAGCCTTTAAAGCTCCTCTGCTACCATAGGTCCCTCTAAACGCATTCTGTAAAAGCTCTAGCTGGTGTACTGCCTTGATGCCATGTAGAGTAGCCAGGTGTCAGTGGAGAACTGGCAGTGGTACAATCCTTACGGATCCAGCAGTTTCCTCCCAGCCTGTAATACCTAACATTTGATGGATGGTGTCAGGCCAAGATTTAACCCGGGTTTTCAGGAGCCTTTGGTCTGCTGCACATTTTCAGTATTTGCAATCTCTAATTCAGACATATCAGATGTTTCTTCTTGGTCACGCTGAGATTGGAGGCTGCTCTTGGTATCATGTTACAGGAACTGCCATGTGTCTTTCAGCTGCCCCAAAACTGTTGCTGCATGGTGCAAGCTCTAACCCACAGGGTGAGAAGGGGCCAATGAAAATTGAGGGGCAAATATGGGGTGGGGAAGGTGGAGGAGGGTGGGGAAGAATGGGGTAGTTGTGGAGGGTGGGGTAGGATGGGAGAGGGTGGGGAGAGTGGGGTAGGGTGGGGGAAATGGGAGGCTGGAGGCGGTTGAGAGAGATTGGGGAGAATGGGGAGGGTGGGATAGGGCGGGGGAGGTGGGGACGGCTGAGGAGGGTGGTGACCTCTCAATCAGAAAGAAGAATTTATCTAAAGAAGGCATAGGTTAACCATTGGAAGTTCTGGTTCATATTTGTAAGATCCTTTCTTTGGATCTTCATAAATACAGCTGAACCCCGGGGCCTGGAATTCCTCACTGACATCATTATAGTCAGCAAAAGCTGGACTGACTGGCAGCAAGGTGGGAAGGGGCAGAATTTGGGACAAATTTGGGGTGAAAGGAAGGAAATAGAAACTGAGATGAGGGCAGGTCCTATTGTCCTGAAGAAGTGTCCTGCCCTGAAGTGTTGACCACCTGCTTTTCTCCACGGATGCTGCCTGGTCTGCTGAGTTCCTCCAACATCATTGTGTTTTTCATCTAGATTCGTGCATCTGCAGGCCTTTGATCTCTCCTATTGCTCCAGGTGCCTTGGCCCTTCTTGGAGTCCGTGTAGGAAGCACTTCATTAACCAGAGTTACATCAGGGAATTCTTGGCATTCATGGCGTACTGTGTCACTCAGACAGGGAAGGCTCTGTGTTAAAGAAGGGTCAGTTGAGGAGCTTTTAATTGTGATACAGAAACCACTGAAGAATTAGTATGGGGCAGAACTTTAACATTAACTCCATTCACCTGTATTTTCTTCCAAGTTTTTGTTACCCTTGTCTCACTAACATCTGGGAATGTCTGAAGTTAAAACAGCAAATGCTGGAAATACTCAGCAGGTCAGGCAGCATTTTTGGGGAGGGAAGCAGAGTTAATGTTAAAGATCGTTGACTTGCCAAACCCTATCCTGAAAGTCCCAATTGAGTCAGCATCCATAGTTTTCCTGAGAGTGAATTCAGATTTTGATTCCAAAAGGGGTTAATAGTAGCAGTCTTTTGATCCAAGCTCTAGAATAGCCTCTTGTGGAATTTCAGAGGCTGATAGTTTGTTGAGCTTTTGCATTGCAATGTGTTGTTGCCATGGTGATGATCTGACCTTCACCTTTTGCTTTTCAGTTGCAGAATTCTCGTTTTCTGATGAAGCCACTGAGGTGAGCTCTGACCTTGTACTTTGCTGACTGCATCTGCCTCTCTCGTTACTTTGCTTTTGCTTTGCAGCTTTGGTGACTACAAGTATCCTGTTCTGTGTTTCAGCCAATTTGTGAGCAGCTAAGAGAGCTGTTCCAAGTATGCCCGAAAAGCTATATACCTGTGTGTGGAACTGATGGCATAACCTACGACAATGAATGCCACCTCTGCAATGCAGCTCAGTAAGTATCACCTCGGAGATAAGAGAGAAGTCATGCTCAGAAGTGTAAGCTGCTGTTACATCTTCAACGGGAATATTTTTGACAGGGCCATTCATTTATTAATGTGGTGTGTCTTCCTCACCATATATCCTTAGCACTTGTTAAATGAATGGACAGCATTGTAATTGGAGTCCAGGAATCCAGGCTATTGATCCAGAATTGTGATTCTGAATCTCACAGTGGCAGCTAAGGAATTTACATTCAATTAACTGAATGAATCTGGGATTGAAAGGTAATGGTGACCATGAAGCTATGGGGTTGTCATGAAAACCTGTCTGGCTCAGGGAAACAAAATCTGCCATCCTTATGTGGCAGAAACTCTGGCTCTTCCAGTGTGGTTGACTCTTCAATGCCTTCTGAAATGACCTCACTGCCCTTCAGTCCAGGGGACAGTTGGTGATGGACAAAAAGTGGCTGAGAGCAACATCTACATCCAACATACTTTTTAAAATTCATGCAACATCAATCAGCAACTCTAAACTTCCAGCACATTAACAAAGTAACAAAATTTACCCCCCTTTGTGCACCACTCCAATTTTTTGGAGAGCAGGTACCATACGTTTAAGCTGCCTGATCTTCCATTTTATCTCGGCTTTTCCTGCTCTGCCTTCTTCCTCTCACCTCTGTATGTCAAAATAAAAACTAGAAATCCTGGAAATACTCAGCAGGTCAGGTAGAATCTGGGTGAGAGACCTTCACTGTCCTGAAATGTTAACTTTATTTCTGTCTCTGCAGATACCACCTGACTTGCTGGGTGTTTCCAGCATTCTGTTATTACTTCATATTTCTAGCATCTGCAGTATTTTAGGTTCTCTGTACACACCCAGCTCCATGCAGTGTGACAATAACATAAACCGCTTTCAGACAATCTTGCAATATGTGGGGTTCCTTCCATTCAGCTCTTTCTGATTCTTCAACAGTTTCAGCCACTGGGCCACAATGTAAGACAGCACAGTCTACAATTAGTTGCAGCTCAATGCTCCTCCAATCCCATCCCTTGAACATCCTCTTCATTTAACCCATTAATGTCAGCCACATCACACATGGTGTAATACTTCTTCTCTTGACCACTCACTAGTCTTTTATCATGTAGGACCCAAAATATGATCACATCTTGGACATACTTCATCGGATATAGGCTGCCTCAGGGTCTCCTGAGCTGATGAATTGAACTTTATAAATACAAGGTCTGTTTTTCCCTAAAATTCACCTGTAACCAATCTTTGAAGGAGTTTGTAGAATAATCAAAAAATTATTTCACTCTCTTTGAATATAGTTCCATAACCACAGAGATAATGGTCGAAAGAGACCTGAAGAGATTTACTTCCTATGTTAGTACAACTTGGAAAAATAAAGGGCAGGTTCTAACATTTTGTATTATTAGTTATCATGTTTCAGGATTATCATCTCAGTTTAGCTGATGCTTTTTATATTCCAGAAAAGACCAAGCTGAAATCTTGATTCAGAAGTTCGGACCATGCGGAAACCAACGTCACAGTGATTGATGAGTTTCCACTCAGTCAGTCAAGTTAACCATCATTATTGTCTGTTGTATTTAAGGGCTGTCTATCATGAAAATAGAGACAATCAAAACATTTGACTGCTGGAAATGCTATCTTTAAAATGTTTAAATCCATTAAAGGTTTTTTTTGTATGTGAGCCAAATATTGTTTATAATTTTAACACTTGAAAACAAGTCATTTCAACAAAAATGTGACCAAGATAGTATCCTTGACAAAGTGACATCTCCTAAGCTGCTTCACAGAAGCATATTCAGACAAATATTATCAAAGCAGACATTGGCAAGCAGAGTAGAAGTGGTTGATTATAAAGACACGCTAAGAAAGAGAGGGTACCAAAGTGCAGAGAGACTTAAGGAGGAGATCACAGAGTTTAAGGCCAGGGAACTGATGTTGCAGCAGTGCATGGAGAGAGTGAGAGAGTGGAAGGTGGAAAAAAAGGCCAGAGCAAAAAAAACAAACTGCTGGAGGAACTCAGCAGGTCAAGCAGCATCTGTGGGTACAAAGGGAGAGAGAATTTTGAGTAGAGACCCTACATTAAGACCGAAACGTCGACTATCCTTTTGCCTCCGCAGATGCTGCCTGACCCGCTGAGTTCCTCCAGCAGTTTGTTTTTTGCTCCGGGTTCCAGCATCTGCAGTCTTGTATCTCCACAACAGGCCAGAGTTGGAGGAAAGCTAACTTCATCTGGTGATACAGGGCTGGATGAGGCTAGAGAGTAAGAACAATGAAGTCAGCTGGGGATTATGAACAAGAATGAGAACTTTAGTTTCCAGGTAGATGAACCAGAAGCCAATATAGATCAGAGAGCACAGAGCAAAGGATAAAGTGAAAATAGAGTGTTTAGAAACATGCAGCTGACGAGCTGAAGCCTGTGGAAGGGAGAATGATGGCCTGGAATGCATTGGAATGTTCAGATCTAGAGGAAACAATGGTATGGATGAGGGCTTCTGCAGCAGAAAAGCTGAGCAAAGGATGGAGATGAATGATATTATTGCAGTGGATGTAGATGGTCTTAGTGATGGAAAGGATATGGGGCCAGAAGCTAAGTTGATGTGATCACAATCAATCTATTTTATTGAAAGTCCTGCATCCAGCATGCACCATGTTTTAATCATGTCAAAGATTTGAGAAGGACTCAGGAATCAGTAGTGCCGATGTATGAATGTACAGAGATAATCCATCATTACAGAGGCAATCAGTTAAGAGCAAGCCAACAAAAAGTAAAGTGATGGCAAGCTAAAGATGAAACTTGGTGGTTAAATATCAATTAAGCTTATGAGAAGCCTGGTCAAAAACTTGATCAGCGAAGCAGGGCTTAAGGTAGAAAACAGGAAGAGAGACAAACGTGGGAAGAGAGGGGGTTGCTAATCATGAGGCTTGGACAAATGAAGGGAGTCACCAAAAATGGAGAAGGGATGGAGGATGGGCAAGAGCCAGTTATAGGCTGGAGAATTCAGGGTTTACAGTGCTAAGAAAAAGGGCACAGAGGGACAGGAGAGCACCCATCAAGGGATTTAATCATAAGGATGAGAGTTTTAATATGTATACTTTGCCAGATCAAGCCATGGTAGGGCTGTGTAGACAGGAGTGGTGGACGATGAGGACTTGGTGTGGCTACGCAGGAGAGTTTTGGGTGAGGTCAAGTTTACTGACATTGAAAGGATGGAGGCCATCCAGGAGAGTACTGTCTTGAATAACTGCTATACCTTTCTTTGGCCAAAAGAGATCAATGGGAAAATACAGAGCAGAGTCAGCCACAAGGATGAATGAGGAAGAAGCAAAAGGCACTGGTACAGTGGCGGAAGGGGGTTAGAGCTGGGTCATGGACTAGGAGGAGAGGGGAAGTGGATCTTGGCAGTGAACAGAGGGGGGAGGGGAAAGCAGAGCTAGTTTATAACTTGAGGCAGAAATGGAGCTGGAATTTTAGGACATCTTAAAATACAGGCTTAACCTGGAAATCAAGCACAGGATTGAAAGCTAAATAGACGGTGCAGTTCTTAGACACATGTAGCAGACTTGTGGCTGAAAAAGTCAAGAGTGCATTGCAATACTCAAGTCTAGAGATGACAAAGGCATGGCTCATGATTTCTGCAGCAGACGAGTGAGGCCTGGGCATAGCGGTGGAAGTAGCCAGGATTAGTACCAGCAAAGTCCCGCAGTTTATATTCAGGGTCAAAGGTGAAAATTAAGGTTATGACCAGTCTAGATCAGTTTCATGCATTTGCCTGGGGTGTGGCCTATGCTTAAGAAAGGGATTTATGTTGAGGGCCAAAGTCAAGGGCTTTGGTCTGTCTAATACTTGGTTGGAGGAAGTTACTGTTGTTGCAGTACTGGTCTACCATTTTAGTAGAGGGTTCAAGAGAGGTAACAGTGAGCTGGAGGTCTTCCATTTATCTGACGAAGATGACACCCTGTTTATGGCTGAAAGGTAGCATGTGTCACAAACCAGCAACAAAAGAAACACACTGAGCATGATTCAGTGTTAAAAACTATTTTATTAATCACTACTATTGATAATACGTAAAATAAAAGTAAAAATGTTAGTATGTTAGAATTCAAGAATGTTAAACCTCGAACGTTAACCCCAAAACTAAAGTCTTCGTGTGTGTGTGTGACAAAGTCCAAAACTCCCAGTTCCTGAATGGTTCTTAAAGTTCAGTTCCGCAAGCCATAAGGTGAAACATGAGCAAGGGCTTCTTCAACAACCACCGTTGTCTGAAGATAAGATGTAGATGTAGAAAAACATAGAGAGAGTACATACGAAATCCAAATGTTCCACGATGGAACCCAAACAACACTTCAGTGTTTACTCGGTAGTGACTTCCTCACCTCGAAAAGCATCCGAACCGTGGTCGTCCACATACAAATACCTGTTTCCTTCTACAGGTCAGCAACAAAGTGAACTCCACCGGATTACTTCCAACTTTTCCATACATGGATTTCAGTGGTAAACACAGTTATTGTTTCTCATCCATCGATAGAGAAAAACAAGCAGGCTGGTGTCTCTCTCCCTTCTCTCTCTCTCTTTCTTCTTCTTCTTCCACAACGTCATTACGTCCTTTATCTTCTATTGACGTAAGCACGCCCCACACACACATACACACACACTCTCTATCTTAAAGGGACTTTCACTGAGTCCATAACACATGTAACAGAGAAATAGGAGTGATCAGCATGGATTGATCCTTGGGGGACAATATATGTAAAGGAAGAGAAACAAGTGTTGGGGATTCTCTGACCATGTGATAATGGTACAAGGTGAACCTTGTCTCAACCAACTGGTTAGCAGTGAAGGGGTGTTGGAGGAGGGTGATATGGTCAAACAGATTTGGAGTTTCCTCTGTCACAATTACACAGGATGTTATTGTTGGCATTGATGGGAGCCATTAGGTACTGTGAAAGCCTGGAGAGATTCAAGCAAAAGATCTGGAGAAAGTGGGCATGAATTTTGGCAGCTACAATATTTCAAGGAGAAGAAAGAGATCTGAGATAGAATGGTTGCAAGGATGGGATGAGGATATGGTTACTGGAGGAGATAAAAGCTATTAACAATACTGGGTAACATGGGACCACAAGGCAAAATTGGGTGATCATCAGCTTAATGGGAATGGAGTAGAGGGAAGAGGAGGTGGGCTTCATGGACAAGGTAAACCTGCAGACAAAAAGGGATAATAGGGAATAAACTGGAATAAATGTAAGTTTGGACTTAGGCTTGACAGGAACCTTAGCTTGGTTCAGTGGCTTGAAGGAAACAGCAAAGGAACTGCCCAGGTAGTCTCAGTCTTACTGTCAAAGAAGTTCATGAGCTTCATTGAAGGCAAGGGCAGAGGAATCGGGCATGAAGGATTTAAGACAGTGAAGGTGTGTATTACATTTCTCTTATCATCCTACGACTGAACATTATCAGGTCTTGCTGCACTGTGTAATCATCAGTAAACATCTCCCCTTCAGACATTATGACAGAGGGTTTGCCACTAGTGAAATGGCTGCATGCACTTGGTTCTGGAACATTGTCCTGAGGTCTTACTGCAGTGATGTACAGGCAGTGAGATGACTGGCTCCCAGATCCAACTTCTTTTGTGCAAGATATGATTCTCAACTTTGGAGAGATTCTCCCTAATTCTGGACGTTGACTACAGTTTTACCATTAGAGCAGCAGAGTATGGGTTTATTCAGTACCTGCTCCTAACATTGTGAATTTATTAGTCGGGGTACTTTGAGCAAACTACTTCAAATGACTGAAAGTTCAACAATGAAAGGACGTGGATAATAAGTTTAAAGAGAGATTTTGGTTGAAGAACCCTCCCTTAACTTGAGATTGAAGCAGAAACCACAGCAACTGAGAATACTCAGGCACTTGAAAGAAAGGGATTACTAAAGAGTTCAGCCACTTGTTAGGACCACTGCTCATGCAGGGGAGAAACATTGCAGGCTTGTTGGGCTGACAAGTCTGTTTCTACGCTGTAATTTCAAAAACAACAAAATAACTGCAGATGCTGGAAATTAGAAATAAAAACAGAAAAGGCTGGACCTCAGCAGGTCCTGTGGAAAGAGAAACATTTCAAGTTAAAGACCTTTGTCAGAACTGGGAAAGAGAGAAAACAGTTCTGGTGAAGGGTCTTTGTTCTGAAACGTTAACTCTGATTCCCTTTCCGTAGGTGCTGCCTGAGGTCCAGCTTTTTCTTTTTTTATTTCTGATTTCCAGCATCTGCAGTTTTTTGTTGTTTTTGAAATGGTTTCCAGTTTTTTTACACTTTTATTCCGCATTGCAATTTCATTAGGTTAGACAGAAAACATTAAACACATAATCCAATAAAGTTTAACACAATTCTTTTAATGCGTCTTTAAAAAGTAAGTTGTATGTAATCAGTATTGATAAAAACTATTGCCTATTTTAATTTAGAATAGAATTAATTATACAAAGTATTTTATTCAGCATTTTCAGTTTTCATAAGCTGAATTCCTTCACAATGACAAGTGGAGGATAACTAGGACTGTCCAGTAACTTCAGCATGAATGCCCTTCACTATCTTCAAAAAAGGATCACTACCCTCAAAAAAGCTGGTCAACATTCCCCGTCAAAATGGATGTTGATGTCTACCATGAGTCTCCTAAATAGCAAAAAAACAATGGTTATATAAGAATAGTGCAGTGGTTTGATAAATTAAATCAATAACAGACACATGGACAGCTGGAGATCTGAAACAAAATAACTAACATTACTGTACTTTAATAATTCCTTAACTCAGTCTCTTTTGTTAGTTTGGCTCAGAGACAGCAAGGTTATTTGTGATGATAAAAACTACAGGTCAAGCCCAGTTCTAAAAAGCACTGTTCAAAAGAAGAGCAAGTAAGTTGCCCTGTGCCAACACCCACCTGCTAACTGTCCATTTATCTCAATTGCCATTGAAATGATATTTATTTGGTACAATTGTTTGCTGACCTAATATTAATAACCACAACAAATATAGTTTATAAGTTATGAAGTATTGTGGGAAGTCCATTGGTCCTTGTGGGTTCTGTTGAAACGGTGGTCATCATACCAAAATCCAAGATCAAGGAAAGTAATAGGGTCTAAGCTCTGAATAGGATTCTGCCATTCAAGGATGGAACGTTCATGGAACACTGCCCACACCCACAAAGCTATTTTCATCAAAAGAAACAGTGGAAAAATTGAGAGTTGCCAATTTCTTGTTACCAATAGAGCAGACGAGTAGGGGTTTATTCGGTGTCTATTCCTAACATTGTGAAGTTATTAGTTGGGGTACTTTGAACAAATAACTTCAAATGACTGAAAGGTCTATAATGAAAGGACATGGATAATAAGCTTAAAGAGAGATTTCTGTTAAAAAAAAACCCTCCCTAAAGTAGAAATTAATGCAGAAACTACATCAACATTGAGAATAGCTAGATAGGCACCTGAAAGAAAAGGAATACTGGAAGAGGGCAGCCATCTGGTATTAGGACCACTGTTAATACAGGAAAGAAATAATGCAGGCTTGTTGGGCTGACTAGTCTGTTTCCACATTGTAATTTCATTGAGATAGACAGGAAATTTCAGTGATATAACCGAACATTCATCTGAATCATACTGTCAGGTACCATAGCCCACATTATTACACTGCAGCACCAGCACAACACACTATCTCCAGAGAATGGCTCAGTATGAACAACCAGCTTGTATCATCGTGATCACATCGCAGGTGTAAATTGGGAGCATGAAGTGTTGTCAATATTGGCCTCATGATATTGAAGTTTAAACAGATTTCAAAGTAAGGTGGAGGTAGTTATGCTCATTTCATTTAAGAAACATCTGGACAAGCATATGAATCGTCAAGGCATAGTAGGATATGGACCAAGTGCTGGTAAATGAGATTAGTATGGATGTTGATGGTTGGCTTAATTTTCACATTTGCATCAGAAGCTCTATAAAGAGGGGTGCAAATTTGGAAGGTTGCAATGCATTCAAGGACTCTGTTGAGGAGAGCAGGGTTGTTGGCAAAGGTAGAGGGATCAAGGGGAGAGAATCATTAGCATCATCAGTTAATATGGAGGCTAACTAGACAGGGAAGCTGGATGGTCAGTAGGTTAGCGGAGATAAGATTAAGGGAGTAGGAGCAGGGTGTCAGTGACAGAATGAGTTTGGAGAGCACATGAAGAGGGATTGGAAAGGAACGGGGAAAAGACATGAATTCGGGTGTAGGGCAGGCGGGAACCTTAGAAATTTTTCTCAGTGGGCAAGGGAAATAACAGAGGGTACTGACAGAATAATCTTAGTGGCAAGAGGTCCATGAGCATCTTGTACTCGTTAGAGGTGAGGTTTGGGAAGGCTGGATAGAGGGCCTTGAGAAGATGGCTTGCAGTAAAGAGAAACATGAACCTGGAATATGGAACATGTCTTGGCAGCAAACTTTGTGACCTAACCAGATCTGGCGGGGAATCACTAAGTCAGTCGATCAACCACCAACTAACTTCATGTCTGCATCTGATGTATCTCAGGAGGTAGAGATATGAGCTCAACCTAAGGGAAAGAGAGAAATGGTTTAAATGGCAACTCACTCATGAAAAGTGAGTTGAACAGGTCTTCTATGGGATTAATTATTTTATTACAGACCTCTGTGGCAAAACCCAAGTGATTAAACTAGAGATCCACCCATTCTGGCAATGTCAAGTTACGCTCAAGTTTCCTGAGAATCTGTTTTCAGATGAAAGAAGTTGGGGATTTTGGCATCAACGATGGGAAAGCACTGTTTCATCCTGAAGACAGTACATCCAGCTCCGCAACACTCTCTCAGCCCTCTCGTGGAAGTATGAGCCAGGATCATGTGTCCAGTATGGGTTTTGGATTCAGTAAACAGCTTCATATTCCTTTAAATTAACTTCCTTAGGTTTGAAGAGTAAAGTTTCAACTCTAGAAGCTCAGCCACAGCACGTGGTCAGGAGTGTGCAACCAGGAAGTCTTGTCAATTTATATTGTAATACTTACTAACAACATAAAGGTACATTTTAATGAACAGAGGCAGGACTCAGTGAGAGTAGGATTTTTTAAAGATATAATGAACCCCCCCCAGTTCCCCTCCAGACTGCAGAGAACCTCTGACTGAGTGCAAGTGCAGAAACTCACTTAAATGGGTCAGTGAC
The DNA here is from genome assembly GCF_009764475.1 of Pristis pectinata. Taxonomy (NCBI): domain Eukaryota; kingdom Metazoa; phylum Chordata; class Chondrichthyes; order Rhinopristiformes; family Pristidae; genus Pristis; species Pristis pectinata. The sequence goes on along the minus strand of NC_067411.1, from coordinate 56,552,487 downwards.
CTGACAGGTATTGTCATGTAACAAACAAAAGGACATGGGATTTGTACCAGTTAGTCACACAAAGCTGGCACTCGTTCCTGTATGTCACTCCGTTGTTTCCACATACTGGCTTGGATGGAAGTGCACATTCAGGAAATGAGTCAATATGTTTCATGCACTCTGGCTGAAATAAAGAAGAGAAACAGCGTTACCTGGTTAAAAATCAAAGTAAATGTGCTGTGGAGCGAAAAGTGAAACATGTACATCTTACCTTCCTCCCTTCTTGGTCAGGCAAAGTTTTTGCTGCTAAATAAATACAGAAGATCCCTCAGCAAGTGTTCCTGTTAGTCACAATTCCAAAGTTTGTTTCACACCAAAGCAATAACCCAGAAGACAATATTTTCTGGTGATAGTTGAATTAGAAATGACAGAGCTTACATATGTAAAGTGCCTTTCACAAGGACCACAAGATGGAGCAAAGCATTTTACAAACAGCAAGGAACACGCTGTCAGGGGAAGTGGTGGAAGCAGATATAATAGCAACAATTAAGAGGAATTTAGACAGGCGCAGGAACAGGCAGGAATGGAGGGATATAGACCATGTGCAGCCAGATGGTATTAGTTTGGATTGGCATTATGGTTGGCACAGATGTGGTGGGCCAAAGGGTCTGCTTCTCTGCTGTACTGTTTTATTTTCTGTGTTAAGGTATTTTTAAAGTATAGTCACAGTTTTCATGCAAGGAATATTGCAGCCAATTTGACCAAAGCAAAGTCCCATGAACAAAAATGACCAAATTATGTTTTCTGAATGAAGCTGGTTAATAAATAAATATTGGCCAGAACACAGAGAATCCACAGACTCATCAAATTAGAGCTTTAGAAGCTTATGTCCATCTGAGGGGGCCAATGTGGATAGGGTTTAACATAAGCACAGAAGTAGGATCACTGTTACCTGGTGTTCAGGGTCAAGCTAGAAAAGGATCAACAATGAAAATTTCAAGCAGGTTTCCATTCAAGGGTGTGTGAGCCCATGAGACAACACATGGTAATAATTGGTAATGATTTAGTCTTTATTGTAGCAAAATATTCCTAGGATCATTATCAATGAAAATTTGTCACCAAGCCACTTAGCAGGACAAATGTTCAGACGTTTGATCAAAAAGGCAGATTTTGAAGAGTATATTAAAGGAAAAAGAGAGGTAGAGAGATTTAAGGAAGGAATTCTAGAGCTTGCCAGCTCTGACGTTTGATGATGTGCCTGGCAATGATGGAACCAATTTTGTGGGAGGCTTAGAGAGGTCAGAAAAAGGTGGAATGTAGAGATTCTAGAAGCTTGTCGAGGTTACAGAGGTTGAGTGGGGTGAGGCCATAGATGGAATTGGAAACAAGAGTTTTAAAAATGAGGCCACAGGAGTCAACATAGATCAGCAAGCACTGGGGTGATAAATAAGCAGGATGATGCAAGTTGAAGCACTAGCAGCCAAGTGTTGGATGGAATCAAAGTTATAGAGGCTAAAATGTGGGAGGCTGATCAGCAGTGCAGGAAATAGTCACATCAAGAGATAACAGAGGCATGGATAAGTTGAGGCAGGAGCAGAGTTATAGGGATGGAAATAGGTACTTCAGTAATTACTTGGATATGTGAGCAAAATGGGGGCAAGAGGGAAATTTCATCCTGCCAGAAAAACATCGATTCCACCTCTTCATATGAATGCTTCCGATTACCGAGTTTACAGGTCTTTCATGATACCTAACATGTTAACACATTACTATAGAAATTATCCTTGATATTTAGAAAAAATCTTAAACCTATGCAGGGTATGTTCGTGGTGAAGTGGTTACATTACTGGACTAATAATCCAAAGACATGAATTTAAATCCCATCAAGAAATTTATTTAAGATCTGGTATTAAAAAAAAACTCCAAACCAATATCATAATTAATAAGAACCATGAAACCACTGGATTGTTGTAAAAACCCCAACTAGTTCACTAGTACCCTTTAGAGTTGATTGCCCTTTAATGCCCTTTAGAATTGATTATGGACTTCAGGAAGGGGAAGTCAGGAGAACACACACCTCACTGAGTCTTTATTGAGGGGTCAGCGGTGGATAGGGTGAGCAGCTTTAAGCTCCTGGGTATCAACATCTCAGAGGATCTGTCCTGGGCCTAGCACATTGATGCAATCTCGAAGAAGGCATGCCAGCTGCTGTACTTCATGGGGAGTTTGAGGAGATTTGGTATGTCAGCAAAGTCTCCTGCAAGTTTCTATAGATGTATGGTGGAGAGCATTCTGACTGGTTACCTCACAGCCTGATATGGAGGCTCCAATGCACAGGATCGCAAGAGACTGCAGAGGGTTGTAGACTCAGCCAGCTCTCTCACGGACACAACCCACCCCACCATTGAGGACATCTTCAAGAGGCGGTGCCTCAAGAAGGCAGCATCTATCATCAAGGACCCTCACCAGCCAGGACATGTCCTCTTCACGTTACTACCATCAGGTAGGAGGTACAGGAGCCTGAAGACCCACACTCAACGATTCGGGAACAGCTTCTTCCCCTCCACCGTCAGATTTCTGAACAGTCCATGAACCCATGAACACTACCTCATTATTCCTTTCTTTTTGCGCTATTTATTTATTTTGTAATTTATAGTAATTTTATGTCTTTGCACTGCGCTGCTGCTGCAAAACAACAGATTTCACGTCATATAAGACATGATAATAAACCTGATTCTGATTCTTAGAGAATGAAATCTGCCAAGCTCACGCTGACTGGTCTACATGCAACTCCAGACCTACCAATGCAGTTGACTCTTACATGCCCTCGAAATAAGATAAAATAAGATACCATTATTAGTCACATGTACATCGAAATGCACAGTGAAATGCATCTTTTGCGTAGAGTGTTCTGGGGGCAGCCTGCAAGTGTTGCCACGCTTCCGGTGTCAACATAGCATGCCCACAACTTCCTAAACCATACATCTTTGGAATGTGGGAGGAAACCAGAGCACCTGGAGGAAATCCACGCAGACATAGGGAGAATGTACAAACTCCTTACAGACAGTGGCTGGAATTGAACCTGGGGTCAATGGCGTTGTATTAGTGTTATGCTAACTGCTACACTACCGTGCCTGTCAGATCTAGGACAATTAAAGACTGGTTATCAGTGTCGGCCTTTCCAATAGTGCCAACAACCTGAAAAATGAATGAATTAAATCAAAAATCATCTGAGAAATTTCACCTGATGCAATGTGGGGGGGGGGGGGGGGAAGGTAACAGTCTTTTGGTGTTCTGTCCCATTTAAACTGCTGGGGATGGAACAGATCTTTAAGGAGGTTTCATTGGGAATTCCTAGGGTATTCTGTAAATTCCAGCAGGAACATCCTAGTAATGGCTGAGAGAAGGTACAAATGCCATAATTGGACCAGGAAAGGGTCAAAAATGCAGAAAGAGACATTGATCCTAGATAGATAATTACTGATCAACCATTAATGGTAACACACCTGCCTCAGAAGTTGATTAGTTCATCCCAGTCTAGGGACTCAAACACAATATGTAGGCATATTTTCAAAGGAAGCATCTTTTTGGATAAGTCAAACTGAGGCCACACCTGTACTGTCAGATATAAAAGGCATCATGGCTCTTGTTTGTAGAAAGTTTGAGGAGCTCCGCTGTGTCTTGATTTTTTTATGTTGCAGCCAACATAATAAAATGTAAGACTGGAAAACCTTAACGATGAACAAAGCCCATATTTGCTGGGGCTATTTCCTGAGCAACAGAGGCAGCTGAGCAGGGAGTTTATTGATCAAGTTCTGGAGTGGGGTTTAAGTTGATAGGCTCTAGTTTGACCAGCACCAACATGGCAGACTGAATGGCTGCGTTATGTTGTAAATATTCTATGACTCTATGATCACTGTACCAGATTATCTGTTTGTTACCTCTTTGTCGTTAGTGACTGCTTGCTGTGTACAAATTGCTGCCATATTTACATTACTTCAGCAAAACACTTCAAAGGTATGGCCTTGCCGTGAGGTACTTCTGAATACCGAGGTTGTGAAAGACACCATATAAATGTAATTGTTTACTGTATTTGTTCTCTCACTGGAAGGAAGTAAAAAGAAATTCATATTGCTTCCCACATTGGAAGGTGGTGCTTGCCTCCCTATCGCTGTGGTGGGACATGATTCAGAGCTGGTCTTACCTCAGCAGGTGTGGATGCCCTATTGTTTAAGTAACCCCATCACTGATATTTGGTGAAGAGACACTATGGAAAATTCAGCACTAAGCAGATGTGCCAAACATCCCAGACTACTGCACACTGAATAGTATTACTTATAATGGTGTTACTGTGTTGCCTACACCTATTTGTGCACACTCTGATCTCACAATGTGAGCTCTATTAAGTCTACCTGAATTACTGGGATAAATAAATGAAGGCCTGGGTCAATTTTCATATTTGAAAGGTGGCACCTCCTCTCATGCAATGCACTCTCATTACTATAGCAGTAGCGTTGACCCAAGTTAGGTAATGGCTAATTGATTGGCTAGGATAACCAAATACCGAAAGGCCTGGATAGAGTGGACATGGAGAGGATGTTTCCATTAGTAGGAGAGTCTAGGATCCAAGGCCACAGCCTCAGAATAAAAGAGACATCCCTTTAGAACTGAGCTGAGGAAGAATTTCTTCAGCTAGAGGCTGATGAATCTGTGGAATTCATTGCCACAGTGGACTGTGGAGGACAAATCTGTGGGTGCATTGAAGGCACAGATTGGTAGGTTCTTGATTGGTAAGGGGATTAAGGGTTACAGGGAGAAGGAGAGAGAATGGAGTTGAGAGAGAAAAAAAAAATCAGCCATAATTGAATGGCGGAGCAGTCTCAATGGGATGAATGGCCTATTTCTGCTCCAATGTCTATGGTCTTTCGATAAGTTAGAGAATCAAGTGCTCTTGCTACCAGATACTGCAGCAATGCTACTCAGCATTTTACTGAGCATAGCTACTGTTGAAAGAAATTTCCCAGTGCTTTTGTATCACCATGTGTGCATTTTCTCCCAGAACGTTTCAGCCAATAGTTGACATGCAGAACTGCCATTTCTGGCACAGAGGCTTCAACTCAAAGCATCTCTCTTCAGCAGCAGATCCAACAAAACCCTTACAGATGCTGAAAGAGAAATCCAAAAGAATACAAGTCTGTCAGTGAAAACAAAACTTAGTCTGAGGACAATAGGATTGAGGTTTCTCTAGAAAATCTGCCCGTGAGTCTTGTTACTTGGGTAGTATCTTGTGTTATGGACTCAGTGAAAGTCCCTTTAAGATAGAGAGTGTGTGTGTATGTGTGTGTGGGGCGTGCTTACGTCAATAGAAGATAAAGGACGTAATGACGTTGTTGAAGAAGTAAGAAGAAGAAGAAGGAGAGAGAGAGAGAAGGGAGAGAAACACCAGCCTGCTTGTTTTCTCTATCGATGGATGAGAAACAATTACTGTGTTTGCCACTGAAATCCATGTATGGAAGTTGGAAGTAATCCGGTGGAGTTCACTTTGTTGCTGACCTGTAGAAGGAAACAGGTATTTGTGTGTGGACGACCACGGTTCGGATGCTTTTCGGGGTGAGGAAGTCACTACCGAGTAAACACTGAAGTGTCGTTTGGGGTCCATCGTGGAACATTTGGATTTCGTATGTACTCTCTCTATGTTTTTCTACATCTACATCTTATCTTCAGACAACGGTGGTTGTTGAAGAAGCCCTTGCTCATGTTTCACCTTATGGCTTGCGGAACTGAACTTTAAGAACCATTCAGGAACTGGGAGTTTTGGACTTTGTCACACACACACACGACGAGTTTAGTTTTGGGGTTAACGTTCGAGGTTTAACATTCTTGAATTCTAACATACTAACATTTTTACTTTTATTTTACATATTATCATAAGTAGTGATTAATAAAATAGTTTTTAACACTAAATCATGCTCAGTGTGTTTCTTTTGTTGCTGGTTTGTGACACTTGATCCATGCTAATAATTAGTTGCATGCCATTCACTCCTTTTGTGCAAACTGATAGAAATTCATCTTGTATATAGTGATTTTGATGTAATAAAATGTCCACTGGAGTGTTAGCAATGCAACAATGAGCCACATGAGCAGATAATAGGATAAAATGTTGATAAAAGGTGCAAGTTTTATGGAACATTTTATATGATGAGGCAGAGATGGGGGTTGAAATTTGGTTAGGAAGAGAATTATAGACATTTGGCTTTACCAGCTGAAAGAAAGTCAAAACCCTGAAAGTTGTGGAGTAGCAAAAATTAGGGATATGCAAGATACTAGTATTGGAATAGTGTAGGGATCTGGAAAGGATGGGATTAGAGCCAGAGATTCCAGATGAAGGGAACACAGAGATTATGAGGTTTTAAGTAATTTAGAACAAGGTTAAGAATGAATTGACCCATTTCATTAGTAGCATAGATGCTATTCAACTCAGAAAACAAAATGGTGACGAAAGATGACAGGAGAAATGAAAGTCCATGGCCACAAGTGGAACTTACCCACAGCCCAGACTAAGAACAGGGAGACAAGAGCAAAAGCTGAGAATGGTTTCATTCTGCTGCAGCGGAGGCCTGGTCAGTGATGTGCCGTCCTCGTCTTGTATCGACACTGGTCTAAGTGTTGAACTGGTTTATATAAATGGAAGGCTGCTCAGTGACTCATTGAACAATGTGAATCGCAGAGGGTCAACATGGACTAGGATCGCCCAGTGCTAGTGAGGCAACAGTTAATAATACTATAGGACAAGTGCTACAGTGTTAAACAGTGCATATGCCCAAGCACAACATGAACTTACAAGGATACAATCACTTGAAAGTCAAAAATACACCATATCTTTATTGGAGTACACAGTGAGCTCTTTGCCTCTCTGTACTCCTCCCTAATGTTGACTGCAACAAATAATGAAAGCTGATTATGTCCTTCAGTCTAAAGCATCACTGCCACCATTCACAGTACTGTAGGTTCTCTGGCATATGAAACTGGAACCGATTCTGTACTTGTTGTAAAGTGCCTTTCAGTGCTCTAGCACAAAGAAAAATTGAAGTAATAAACTAGTCCAAAAGATTAATCAGATTGCTTTGTTGTGCTAATATAATAATGCTATGATTTTTATTCAAAATGCTTTGCTTATTTAATTTGTTGCACAGGGAAACTTGATTCACAACAGCAACTGTCAAGTACCTTGGATGGAACGAATTGTTAGGGTAGTGAATGGGACGCCAATCAAACAGGCTGCTTTGTCCTAAATAGGGTCAAGCTTGTTGAATTGTCAGACCTGCATTCATCCAAACCAGTGGCCAGTATTTCACTTCAGCATGCTCCTGCCTTGTGTCTTGTAAATGGTGCAAAGGTTTTGTGGAGTTAGGCTTTGACCTGCTCTAATAGCAAAGGCATTTATGTGGCTGGTCCAGATGAGTTTATTCAATGGTGGCTGCAGCGACCTCAGCAATAATAATGTCATTGGTAGAAGGCTATACACTTTTAGTGGGCATTTATCAGCCCATACCTGATGTCAAATCATTCATGAATAACAAAACAATAGTTTTTCTACAGATCTTTGGCTCTCAAGCTTTAAGTGAGTTTGCAGCACCAGCTCTTATGTGGTGCTATAAATGTACCAAAGAGAGCACACAGGATAGAAAACAATGACAGAGGAAATTCATCTGACATTGGGCTATTGCAAGCAGCAAGGTTGTCATGTCCTGTGAAACAGACAGTTTAAGGAGAAGGTAGTATTGCAAAAGCCCAAAATGACGCCATAAGTGAGCATAACTCATGACACTGGGCCAAAAACCTAGAATTCCAAATCTTCTCATGCCATACAAAGCAAAAAAACAAAAATCTCTTGTTTAATGATGTTTAAAAACTAGAAGATTACCTTATTTCCTAGCCATTGAAAATAGTTGAATGTTGTAAGTTTGGGACAAGGAGCCAGAAGCTGGACAGGAGAACTAATGAGAGCATTAATGCATTAAAGAACTTACCCTTGCATAAGTTATTAGGATCCAAGTTTTTCACAAAGTTGGACCTCTCTCACATCAAAGTTCAACTGAGTGATGACAAAGTTAGTCAGCAGTGCCAGATCATTAACGTGCATAAAAACTCAAACAGAAGCTTACTCTATAAAGTCAAGGCTTCAACCATGGTTTTATTTAAGACCTAACAGATAAAACCTTGCAAAGAATGAGCCAAGATGATCTGTTGATTGCCATATAAACAATGGAAGAGATTTTTCTGATTTTGGAGATTACATGAATATAATGTGAACTTGACAAAAATGTGTGATGAGAAATGGAGCTCCTTGGGTTTGAAGGTAGATGCCAACCTTGCACTATCTACATCAACGTTTGCCTAATTTAGGACTTTAACTTGAGACAAACATTATCGCTTTCCAAAACTACTTTGAAACTTACAGAATAATGGTAATCATTTCCGACTAACCCTTCTATCACCTGCCTCATAGGTCAAATGATCTCTGTCAAAGAACAAAATTGGGATGTTGAACCACTTGATCAACAAGTTGTATCCAAATTAAACCCAGTGTAGTCTCCAGAAAATGCTATAGCAAGTCTGTCATAAGAACAGAAGCTTCGAGTTCAAATTTAGAACCAAACATTGCAAAAGTAGACTCAACATCAGAACATCCAAACCTATAGGTTAGGAAGGCACTAAAAACTAGTGACAAGACTAAATTTTTAGTTTTTTGTTTATTAAATAGGTACATCAATATGCTTCTTGTATCTTTCTGTTGCTTTCAAAAAGGGGAAAATAGTGCAAAGTATCTGCAAGCATGGAACGCACTGTTCTTGCGGTATGCTTTTTCATACTCTGATCCTGAGTCATGTGGTGTAGGGTATGCCTGCTTCTCAGTCATGAAACATTGTTGCAAACATTAAGTTTGTCAACAGTAAGTGCTGCATCTTGTAATATAACTGTAGGTTTATGTACTTATGCTCTACCTTAAAACAAGAACTTTTAAGCAGAAGTCAACATTACAGCTCACACTGGTTTTAGTACAAAATCATCACCTGCTTAATGAGTTTAACATAAATAACAGCAAACCATTACACGTGGATTCCTTAGTTTCAGAAAGCTTTAATTGCTACACACAGTGATTAAAATCAAATCTACCAGAAAAAAAACATCCAAACAAATGTTACCTTCTTCATTAGGGTTTCCGTAGAAGAGATTCCGTAGTCACTTATGAATGTTACAGAATTATAATTAAAGGTTTCACCTCACAGAATAACAATAGAAAACAAACGCTGGGGAATTATACTAACCTCGTTAAACCAACATAATTAATTGGTTAGTGAAGACAATATATTATCTGAAGTTTAAATTGAATTCTCCTTGTGTGAAACCTTGTGGACAATTAAATTCCCTTGTTGTGCACAATTAAATTGTGGACAATTAAATTGTGCAGCATAGAAACAGGCACTTTCAGCCCACTTTGTCCACTATGCTTATCTACACAAACCACATTATCTTGCATTTGGCCTGTATCCAATGCCTTTCCTATCCAGGTACCTGTCCAAATGTCTTTCAAATGTTCTAACTGCATCTGCCTCTACCATCTCCTCTGGCAGCTCATTCCAGATAACCACTACTCTTTGTGAAGAACTTACCCCTCAGATGTCCTTTAAAGTTTCTCCCCTCAGATGTCCTTTGAAGTTTCTCCCCTATCTTAAACCCATGCCCTCTAGTTCTAGACTCCCCTGCTTTAAAAGGAATCCAACTATCTAACCTACCCATTCCTCTCAATTTTAAAAACCTTAAGATCACCACTCAGCCTCCAATATTCTAGTGAGACTAAATTCAGCCTGTCCCTTCTCCTTATAATTATAGACCTCCACCCAGGCAACATCCTAGTGAATCTCTTCTGCATTCTCTCTATTGCTACCACATCCTTCCTGCACAGTGTTGACCAGAAATGTACACAGTACTCCAAGTGCAGTCTAACCAATTTTTTGCACAGCTGCAACATGACAAGCCAGCTCTTACACTCAGTGCCTCGGTCTGTGACAGCAAGCATACCAAATACTTTCTTCACGACTCTATCCGCCTGTGTCACCATTTTCAGAATGCTATGGACTTGCACGCCAAGGCCTCTGTGCATCAACACTCCCATGGTCCCTGGCATTTATCATACATGTCCTACCAGTGTAGCAGTTAGCGTAATGCTTTACAGCACCATCGACCTGGGTTCAATTCTGGCCACTGTCTGTGAGGAGTTTTTTACGTTCTCCTTGTGTCTGCATGAGTTTCCTCCGGGTGCTCCGGTTTCCTCCCACATTCCAATGACGTACAGGTTAGGAAGTTATGGGCATGTTATGTTGGTGCTGGAAGAGTGGCGACACTTATGGGCTGCCCTCAGAACACTGCGCAAAAGATGCATTTCACTGTTTCGATGTACATGTGACTAATAAGGATACCTTATCTTAATTTGACTTTCCAAAGTGCACTTCCTTACACTCTGTGGACAATCATTTAATAATGAAACATACTGTCACACAGTTCACTGGCTCATTCAATACTGCATTGAAATGGCAAACCAAGGCCCAGATCCCCAGATAGATGTAACATTCCAGATTGATATGGCATTTAATCTGTGTAGCTGAGATCAACTTTGAATGACATCAACTCATCCAATTGTTTCTTTATGAAGTTTTTCTGTCCCAATTCAAGTGCAAAACCCACTGTTCTCCTCACACTCAGAACAAAATTCAGAGGCACGTCATGCTCCATTGACAGTATTTCAAAACCATTCCCTACAACATGTTTAGCAAACAACTATCATCTCATACCAACATCCCAAGGCAAATTAACAATTCTTTGCACTCCACTGACTTACTGAGTTTTTTTTGGCTTGGAATGCATCACTCTTAAGGCTTTTGTTGAAAATGTTCTTGCCTTAGTGTTCCCTCCTCCATATTGCCCTTTCTCAGTTATTTGCCCCATTCCATCCTCTTCAGTTTGCTGCACCTCCGAAGGCGAAGAAGGAGATCCTGCTCAAGATTAACTTTGCATTGCATAATAGTCGGTTCCTTATGACTAAATACCTAGCAATGCTTTGCATTCAATTTCCAACTTGGGTTCTTGCAAATTATGATGATTAATTGTGAGGAAAATGCAATGTTAATCTAGTGCTATTTATTAACAAAACAAATTCAGCTTTTATTGAAGTGAGAAATTTTCAATAGAAATGTTCAGTATAAAAGTGTACAAACTCACAACATAAGCAGGGTTATGATTATTTTCTATTATAAAAGTTGTTTAAATATTGCTACAGAAATTGGTACAGCATTGATACAGGAAATATTCCACACAATTAAGCTATTACCTTTGTTCATTTGACTCAAGTATTGTTGTCAACTATTCATTTGCTGTAAGTAATATAGATCAGAAACAAGAAACATCAATGCTAGGAGGAGGAAGATATTCCAAATGTGGGCATCTAACATTAACATTTTGTGGTCTTGTTCACCACAGTTAGGAGAATAAATTCTCTTATTATTACATCATCCAGTCTATCAGTGATAATCTGAGCTACAAGGCTCAAGCAAAGTGTACAATCAAATTACTCTTCAGTGAGCAGCATAACAATAGATTTCCACAGTACAATAATGAATTCAACTGATAGATTTTAACCTAATCTCGCTCCCAATTGGTCAACTTTCATTGCACTTTACATTGAGGATCAGAATCAGAGGGTTTGGGCCACCAGTCATCATATTCATTCTCGTCAGATTTAGGTTTTCGTTGAGGACTTTCAGCTAAAGACAAAAAAATTCCAAAATTAATAAAGATTCAAACTGTACTTTCTTCCAGTTACTATTTTAGGGTGAAAAGACTCTGTTCCACATTACCAAGAAATATACTTAAACTAAATGATATGCTTCAAAAAAATTAGCCCTTCCCTAGCACATTGCATTAGGTTCAGAGTTCATAACACCATTAAAGCCTGTTTGCTGGTCCAATGTTCATCCTTCTCAATGAATGATTATTTCCTTGGGTTGCTCAAGCTCCAAGAAAATCTACAGTTTAAAAAAAATGTAGAACAAGACAAAATTGCAGATTTATATCAAGATTTCACTAGTAACAAAATTTCACCTGCAAGGGTCATTTTTGTGTTACAGCTGTTCTAAGACATGTTTTGCCTGCTTAATTACTTTCCATCAAGCCTTTTATGCCAAGTATTTGCCCCTGGATTATCTTCTTTCTCATATCATATCAAAGCACAGGAGGCCATCCTGCTCATTGTGCCCTTGCTGACCCTTTGATGGAGCTATCCAATTCATCTCTCTCCCAAGAACTTTCCTGTAGCCTTGTTAATTTATGTTTTAGCCATCCAGATCCAATTTTCCTTTGAAACTGCTGCACAAAATTTGCTTACATCTGTGCAATTTAGTTTCTACTGCTTCTAATTCTTTACAAAATGTACTACTGGATACACAGGATATACAGCACAGAAACTGAATGTGCAGTTCATTCAGCGAACACTGGGGTTATTGCTTCAGTTTTACCTCCTCCCATCATTCTGCATCTAAAGCATACCCCCTCCTTATTCTCCTATTCCCCCATGTGTGTTGTGCGGCATCCAGCTTGTGGGAATTCCTAAGTGTTCCTTGGAATTTGGAGGACCATATCTGCAGGAAGGTTTGACCTTTTTGAGCACTGGATTTTGAAACTTGAAAACCAGCTGGGGGCACTATAGTGCATCTGAGGATTAGTTAAAAAGAGAGCACATTTTTAAAAGATGGTCACCCTGTAACTCAAGGAAATACAGTCAGCGAAGGAATAGTGACCATCAGGCAGAGGAAGGTGGGCAGACAGGGAAAACTCACTCCAGACCTGATTTTCCCCCAAGTTGGAAAACAGTGGGAGTGAACGTTCCTCTGGGGAGTACAGCCAGAATTAATATCAAGGCACCCACAGTGCCTAAGGTGCACAAGAGGAGAGCAGCACAAGTGGCAGGAGACTCAAGACACTTCTGTAACTGTTGACACAAACCCACAATGGTTTGTACCACCCTGGTGCAAGGGTCACTGAACCCTTGCAGACATTCTAAAAGGGGACAAAAAACAAAGAGTGGAATGAGAAGTCAGAATTAGGTAGATTACAATCTTTGGCCCTGCTTTTTAATCTCTGGATTACTTTTGATGTTGCATGCTAAGTAGTGTAGGAAAGGAAGGATAGGTCAGATGAATACATGCTGTAGAGATGTACAGGAGAGAGGGTTTAGATTTCTGGATCACTCAGAATATTTCTGGGGAAGGCAAGATCTATACACGTTGGACAGGTTGCACCAGAACCTGAACTGATCCAACATTCTTGGGAGTGTTGCAACTAATTTGACAGGGGAATAGGAATGCAGTAGGTGGTGAGAAATGGTCAAATGTAGAAAGTGAACGAAGTCAGCCCTTTTGGCAGAGCATACATGGACTTGATAGGTCATATGACGGACTGCAAGGCTGGACTGCATTGATTTTTAACTCAAGGAGTCCGACAAGCAAGACTGAAGAGCTAACAATATTGACACATGGGAACAAGATATTATTGCTATCATGCAGATGTGGTTGAGAGATGGCAAAGCAACATTCCAGGTTATAGAATCTTCGGGCATGATGGGAGATGGAAGTGGTTGATTGAAAAGAGGAAGAGATGTTGCAAATGAGTTCAATGCTGCAAAGTTCTTCAAGTAGGCTATATGGGTGAAGCTTCAAAACAAAAAGGAGACGATCACTTTGTTGGTGATGTACTATAGGCCTCCAGACAGTTAGTGGGAACTAGAGGAAGAAATATGCATGCAAATCACATAAGTATAAAAGTAATAGGGTAAGTAATAGAGGATTTCAACCTTGCCAATAGTAACTGTTTGTGGCGAGTTTAAAGTTCGGAAGAACTTTTTGAGCCAGCTTGTCTAACTGGAGGAGGTACTTTGGGAGGGTAGCCTAGCATGTGGAGCAAGTGTCACTGGGAGGACATTTTGGAGACAATGAATTTCAGCTTTAAGATTGTTATGGAGAATGCAAAGATCAACTGGAAATTAAAGTCTTGAACTGACAAATGGGCGATTTTGATATCATAAGACAGGAACAGGCAAAAGTGGACCAGAAGCAGCAACTGGAAGCTATGTCAACAGACTCTGAGTAGGAAGAATTCAAAACTGAAATTGAGACAGCACAGGCTAATGTGTTTCCATAAGGCAAAGACAGCAAGTCCAATGAACCCTAGATGCCAAGGGTTAGATTAAGGAAAATAAAAGCTTATCCTAGGCTTACTGAACCAAAAACAGGAGAGGCACTAGAGAAACACAAAATGTGTACGGTCGTACTTAAAGTAATTAGAAAAGTGTGAAGAGGCAACACAAAAATACCACTGGCAGGCAAGATCAAGAAAAATCCCAAAGCATATGTTTTGGGTGCATCGAGGGCAAGAGATTTACTAAGGAAAGAGTAAGGCCCAATAGGAATCAAACTGGTAAGCATTGCACGAAGCTGGAGAATGTAGGCAAAGTCTTAGTTGAACACTTCTTAACTGTATTCGCCAAGGAGAAGGACATGGTCATTGGAGAACTCAGAAGAAGGGAATGGTGGAATTATAGACCAAATTACCATGGAAAAGGAGAAGGTAGATGTTTTAGCTGGCTTGAATGTTGATAAATCATCAGGGTCTCATGAGCTGTCTCTGAAAGAGCAAGTGGGATGGTGGATGGTTAGCAAGGAAAGGGATTGCAGGGGCTCTGAAATTTTCAAATCTTCTCTGATCAAAGAGATGCCAAATGACTGGAAGGTGTGGTAACTTTACTTCAGAAGGGAGTCAGATAATTACAGGCCGCTGGGTCCAACAAGAGTGGTATGGAAATTGTTAGACACAATTCTGAGGGACAGGATTAATTTGCACCTGGACAGACAGAGATTTAACAAGGCCAAGCTGTCTATCCTCAATAAAGGGAAATTCTGTCTACCTAATGTGAATGAATTATTTTTGAAGAGATAGTGAAGTTAGAATCTACATGAACTTCAGTAAGGCCTTTGACATGGTCCCTCTTGGGAGATTGGCCCAAAAAGGTTAGAGCTCATGGGATCCAGAGCAATTTGGGAAATTCAATCTAAAATTGGTTTATAATTAGAGGCAGAGGGTGATGGCAAGAGTTGCTTTTGCAATTGGTTAATTTGTTTTCAAAAATGGAACAATGTGGGGAAGACAGGTGGTGTTGATGTTTTCAGCTGACTTCTTTCCTCCATGCTACAAAGATCAATATTCTACACTAATTTCAGGAGGTACAGTAATCTTTTGACAATTTAGCATAGTCCAGCAAAGTCTATAAAAAGCACACTATTATATTACCATAGGATGCAAAGTAACACACCATCAACTTTAAAAGAGAATTTTATATACTTTGTTCAATAGTCAAGAAAGAAAACTTCAAAATATTGTGACCCAAGTTATATTTTACATTCTGATAAAATTATTACAAAGGGTGCTTATGCTAAAACACTTCCCCATCACCACTTAAAGCTAAGCCCTCTGTTTACAGATACTGTGGAACATATATTTTTCCCGACGAATTGTTGTATTCTACTTTCTAGTCACATCATTAAGAGTTTTACAACTGACCCACAGCCAAAATTGAACCTAGTCTAATTGTTTCTCACTAATTACTAAATTAGAACATGTGCAGATCCATTTCAACCATTCAAAAGCTGAAGGCACTTACCTGCTGGGAAACCCAGCTGGGAGTTATCAAAAATTTTGGAGCGAGGCAATAGCCACTTTGACTCTGTCCCAAAGGATGATACTTTAGAAGAATCAACAGGTAGCATTTTTTCTGAAGTGAGTGATGTTTCATCCAGTTTGGCACCAGTTTTGAATTCAGAAGGTAATAATTCTGAAGATTCAACTTTTTGTGGCACTGTTGCATGCTCTGTTACTGAACAAGGAGTGATGCCTTCTTCTAGACTTGGAGTCAAAGTACGTGGAACATTTTCACGCTGATATTCTGAGGACTCTCGTTCCTTTTCTTTAAGCTTTAATGCTCTATCTTTCCATCTAGTATTTTCATATTTTAACTCAGACACTGTTCTAAAAAAGGGAAAAAGAGACCAAGTCTGAAACATCCACAGATAAATTTTCCTTGAAGATCACAAGTTAACAATACTCAGAAATTTTAACCTGAATATTTAAACTGTAATATAGGAAACAAAAACACAAGAGCACCAAATCTAAAGACATTTTACCCGCAAAATAATATTTCATAAAGTAACATAGTTAGTAACTTCCAGAGGGCAATACTGAGAAATGCACGTTTAAGTTGTATGAAATTCATGGCAACAAGTCTTAAGGTCCTGAATTGTTATATTTTAAATTAGCATCCTTATACCAAAGCCATTCTGATCTATAGATTTTCCACTTGGGCACAAAGCAGAACAGTAAGCACCCTGCGCATCTCTAATTGCCCAAGGTGATGATGGTAAAAAGGTAGATGGCAAAACCCTCTAAAATTGCTCATGTCATTCTGGTAAAGTACTCCCAGAGCGATATTGGGTAGGCTGTTCTGGGATTTAGACCCAGTCATGAGGGGCAAACCAATTTTTGAGCCAGGATGGTGTGCAGCTTGGAAGAGAACCTATAGATAGTCAAGTTTGAATGTACCTACTGCCTTTGCCATTGTTTTTTTTAAAGTCAGAATTGTAATGCAGAGGGTGTTTTTAGAGCAGCCTGGGCAAGTAATTGCAGTGCATTTTGCAGATAGTAAACTAAGGTGGAGGAAAAAATGCTTAGGATGGTGAGCAAAGTGTCAAAAGTGCAGGCTGTTGTGTCCTGGAGGGTGTCAACCTTCTTGAGTATTTTTGGACAGGCACTCATTTAGGCAAGTAGAGAGTATTGCATCATTTGTACCTTATAAATGGTGGAAACATTTTGGGTGTCAAGAGATTTTTTAAAATTTTAGTTCAAGGCTCATATATACAGGTTCCACCTATCAAAGCACGTAACTACAAGAAACCTAGTGTTTTAGAATCAACAAAATAAAGGGTAATGTATGTGAATGCAAGAAATTACCTTGCAAGACGTGCATTTTCCTTCTTGAGGCGATTTAGGTCTTGATTAAGTTTAGCTTTCTCAGACCTTAACACAAGTAACAGTGCATTCTGAACTATTCCACTTCCAGCACTGCACGTCAGAGATGTATCAGTAGAACATATCTCATTATTATTTTCAACCATAACTAGAATAAAAATTAAAAATGAAACATTATTGACAACAGTGGAATATTCCAAACAATGCTACTCCAATTTAGTTACAACTTTTGCCTAGGACTGAGTAGATTTGACTACATTGAAAAGCAATTAAAACAAATATGTATAAACAAAGTAGTTTCATATAGTTATTGCCCAATTAATTGTACATGTGACAACTTGGAAGACACATACTGTACACAAAGAGGGCAAATTCCAGTAATGCTGGAGAGGGTGAGACAGGTGGGAAACGAGCTTGCCATCTTGTACTTCCAAAAATCAATAAACAATCCCATTCAATTTTTAATTATCTACAATAATGCTCCATCCATGCTTTGTAAGCAAGTCTAGGCAACAGTTTGCTTCCTTTGAGCACAAAGCCAGGCCCTAATAAATAACCAGATGAACAAATTATGGAGGATTTCATTTAACAACCTTCCTTGGTAAACTCCGACAATGCCATGAATGACATTTCCATGACTTTCAGTTATTAGGATTTTCAAAAGGTTTAAGGATTTGAAACCATGACACTTTTAAACTAGACTCCACTAACAGGCTTCTGTCTAAAAAGAATTTAGAGGAATTCTCTTTTCTATGAATGATATTAAGTCAGTTTCATTAGTAACAACTTTTTCTCCCCAGTTATCTATTCAAAATCCTAATATTTTGAACTCCCATATTAGACTTTTTCCCAGGATGAAAATGGCTAACACGAGGGGGCATAATTTTAAGGTGATTGGAGGAAGGTATAAGGGGGATGTCAGAGGTAGGTTTTTCCACACAGAGTGGTGGGTGCGTGGAACGCACTGCTGGCAGACGTTGTGGGGGCAGATACATTAGGGACATTTAAGAGACTCTTAGATAGCCACATGAATGATAGAGAAATGGAGGGTTACGTGGGAGGGAATGGTGAGATAGATATTAGAGCAGGATAAAATGTCAGCAAACATTGTGGGCCGAAGGGCCTGTACTGTGCTATAACGTTCTATGTTCTAGATCTTCTTTTAACCTTGGTCTGAAAATGTGTCCTCTAGTCTGCTTCTAGAATTAACCCTCGTGTGACTTTATTAAACTTCGAGGAGAGAGAAAGAGTTAATGTTCTGATGAAAAGTCACTAATCCAAAACATCAACTCATTTATTTCTCATAACAATCTCATCAATCCCATTCCCCCACTTATTTTCTTGTAACACATACTCTCACATGTTCATCATCTCCCCCAATTCTTCTTCCACCCACCTACAGTACAGTAACCAATTAACCTACCAACTAGCACATGGAGTATGGGAGGAAACTGAAGCACCTGGGAGAAACCAGTGTAGTCACAAGGATAATGTGCAAATGCCACGTAGACTGCACTAGGGAGCATGACTGAACCTGGGCTGCTAGAGCTGTGAGGCAACAATACCACCTTCTGTGCCACTGTGCTGTCCTTTGCTACCCAACCAGCTAAGTATTTCCAATATTTTCTAATTTTGCCCCTCCCCCATCTAAAATAAGAGATTTTAACTGGACTAATGGCACAAAGTTTTGTCATTCAAACTCTGATAAGATCTGATGCTATTTTAAGTACTGTTATGTCATGCTGCCCATATTTGGAAGATTTTATGCATCTCAAACTTACATGCATTCGATTCTCATTCTACCTGAATTTCAGTGCATACAATTAAAATCGAGTTGCATAAGGGTTCGCAATTTTGTGTTATTTCTGTGTAATGAATTAAGAAACTAACTTGTGGTATCCTGTTTTTGTTGATATCTTCGCAGTGTTTCCTTGGTTTGTCGCATCAGCTCTTCTTTATGTTCCAAGCTGGCTTTTAGAGAACTAATCCTACAATAAAGCAATTCATTTTGTTTTCAATGTCATCTAAATAAAAATCTGATAAATTTAGCTAAAAAGTTTAGAATAAAAAAAAAGCTGATATCCCTACTGATTTTCAAGATTTTTGCTTTCTTTAACCTTCTCCATCTCCAATATAAACAAGCGATTTTTCAGCTCATGCATTTCCTCTCTGAAGGGTTGAGCTC
The DNA here is from genome assembly GCF_009764475.1 of Pristis pectinata. Lineage (NCBI taxonomy): Eukaryota > Metazoa > Chordata > Chondrichthyes > Rhinopristiformes > Pristidae > Pristis > Pristis pectinata. Next base: position 56,533,193 of record NC_067411.1, on the reverse strand, counting down.
CCATGTCCAGCTTAGCCTGCAAGGTCAGAAAAATAATGCAAAAGATATCTGAGTATTTACTCCTTGCTACAGTATAATGCATACAGTAAACGTGCATTTTATAGCACTTTGAGAAATGCTATTGCTTTCAAACAATATCAGAATGATTGCCTTCCATTTCAATGTCATGAGTGCCATTACCATCATTCTTAAAATTTGAAACAAATCAAACAATTTTAAATTATCACCGGTTATGAACAGAATCAGAAAGCTGGAGGCACAAGAGACTGCAGATGTTGTAATCTGGAGGAAAAACAAACTGCTGGAGGAATTTAGCAGGTCAGGTCATGATGCAAGACCACGACAGAAAATGCTGATTACCCGTTTGTCTCCAGAGATGCTGCCCGACCTGCTGAGTTCCTGCTCTTAAACTTGAGCTCAAACAGAAACATGCTCAAATGCAGAAATTTTCAAAACAAAATGCTTGGGGCCCTGTGTAAGGGCTTTGAGTAATATCCCACTCTCTTCCCAAATCTGGTGACATGACTTTGCAAGGCCAAGAGTACATCCAACACTGACACACAATTATCTCAAAAATGTTATTCTGTGGGGGTAAAATTGCATTTTTTCCTATGCCATCTTGAAAGTGAGATTGTTCAAGGAAATATGCAAAAAGCACCAAAAATTGTCAACTGGAAGGTTATTTTTTTTTTGACATTCGAGATGAACAAGATTATACTCAAAATGACAGACTATTCTAACTTCTCAAGGAAAACTTTTCCCATTTAACTCCTTTGTAATTAACTTCTACACACAACTGGCTTCCTACTTATTCTATCAACTGTGGGAGTGATCCAGTTTAACAAATGAAATCTACAAAACCCCATCAAGTTCTGAAGATCCTGCCTATCATACATACCACTGAAATAATCACAATGAACTTGTTTCAAGTGCATTGCAACTTTATCAATTCAGGCTGGGACAATGTGCGACAATGAAGCAAGTTATTTTTGTGCATTGTATGGAGGCAAGCTGCTTTAACACTGCAACAATACTGACATCTATCTGACAAAATGGAAAACTGCTCAAGTATTGTGGGGGGAAAAAGAAATCTCTACAATTACCAAGCTGTCAGTCTATCTCAAGTTGCTGAAATGTGTAATTGATGATCAAGTGATCATTGAATAAATTTACTTATCAGCACCATCCAATGGTTTGGGTTCAACAAAATCACTCAGTTCTAGAAGCAAAAATAATGCAAGGTTGTTGACCTGAAATGTTAACTCTAAGCTCTTCTCAGTCGCTGCCTGATCTACTCATTATATCCAGCATTGTTTGTTTTCATTTCACTCAATCTTGGTCCAAACACACTCTTATGTGAGAGAACACCAACCCCAGGAATCAACCTTTGTTGAATTTCTATTGAAGGTATATCCTTCTTTAGAATGGCAGAAAAGGCCAATTCCACACAACATTCCAGACGTGGTCTCAGCTGGCCTTACACAATTGGACCAAGCTTTCTCAAAGTTGTACTCAAATCTTCTTGCAATTTGCCTTTCTACTTACCTGCACATTAACTTTTAGCAATTTGTGTACAAAGACACCATCTTTCAATCTCGTCAGTTTTGCACTTTTCTATTTTTTTAAACCAGAGTGGATAACCTCAAATTTTTCCATGTTACATTTCATCTGCACAACCTCAGCCATTCACATAGAACCTCTGCATTCTCCTCACAGCCCATACTGGCACCCACTTTTGTAACAATAGCAAAACATGACACAATATACTAAGTCTGCTCATCAAAATTATAAACTGTGAACAGCTGGGGCCCAAAAATGATTTATTCCTAATCTGTTTTCTGTCTGGTAACCCAACCACACAATCCCACGTACAGTAAATGTTTAATACTCTCTCGGAAAGCAATTTACTGAAGGCCTTCAGAAAATCCAAATACCACATCCACTGGTTCTCCCTCATCTATTCAGTTTTGAGATTGTAAATAGATAAATAGCTAACAGATATATCACACTGTTTCTCCTTTATAAATGCATATGGACTCTGCCCAATGCTATGAGTGCCCTGTTTCCTAATAAGAACTCTAGAATCTTCTACACTAGTTGTCAGGCCAACAGGTCCACAGATCCCAGCTTCTCTGTTCTTAAGCAGTGAGGTTACTTTTGCTATTTTCAATCTGTAAGAACCATCCCAGAAACTCTCAAATTTTGGAAAATAACTTGCAGTGTGTTCACAGTCTTGATGCAGGTCACCAGTTCTTGGGATTTATTGCTTTTCAGCCCCAATTTCTTTGAGCTCCATTCAGAACAAAGCCCATTTGATCTGCAAACCAACTTCCACTTTAAAACATTCACTCCCTCAAATATCAACATGTCACTCCCAAGATGCATTGAAGCAAACTGCCAAGGTTTCTTCAGCAACACCTTCTAAACTTGATGTCTTCACCATCAAGGATGAGGGCAGAAGGAGCATGAAAATATTCTCATCTTAACATCACAAGTCATAGCAAATTGGAAATTACTACTGGCATTTCTGCTGGGCTGAAATCTTAGAACTGTTTCCCAAACACATAAGAATGATCTTACCATATGGATCCAGTAATACAAATCAGCACCTTGCCATCACCTGCAACACACACAAAATGCCAGAGGAACTCAGCAGGTCAGGCAGATTTATGGAGGGAAATAAACAGTCAATGTTTCGACCCGAAACATCAACTGTTTATTTTCCTCCATCGATGCTGCCTGACCTGCTGAGTTTCTCCAGCATTTTGTGTGTGTTGATCCAGATTCCAGCATCTGCAGAATCTTGTGTCTTGCCATCATCTGCTCAAGTACACCAAGGAATGGACAATAAACACTGGCCTTACAGGCAATAACCACATTCCACTTAGGGAGAAGAATTGCATGCATTGTTACTAAATGCAAATTACCAAAATGTACTAGTTTTTGTAGGGTGCACACTTTTGGAATTCACATCAACATATTGATTTTTAGCCTCAAACCTGCAACTGCTTTAGAGCTTCTTCCATACTATTAATCTGGTTGTCCTTCTTCAATAACGTTGCCTGGAGATCCTCAAGTTTGTTCTCTGTTTTGGAGCTCAACTCTGTCTGCAATTGCGTGACTTTATCTTCTTGCAGTTTGTTGGTTTCTTGGCTTGTGGTCAATGCCAGTTCTAATTCTTGAATCTTCATTTCCATTGTCTGAAATTGTATAGTTAGGATAAGTTTACCTCTTCCAAGTTATTTCAAGAGTACTGCATTTCAAGATGTTTTAATATAATTTATATTTTATTCATAATATCTACAAATATATAATGCAATACATTTATATGGCACCATTCAAGATTTACAACAACACAAAATCAATTTTACATTCACATACATTCCATGATCGTTAAGGATTTTACCTAGGTTCCAGCCCCTCAAGTTTGCAATGGAAGGCATGTCTTGAACTGTGGCAACTGGACCAAGCTTTAGTGTCTCCCAGCACACAGTCCCAGACCCTGGAATGAGCTAGCCTGCAATAATCAGTCATGCACACTTTTGTATCGGAAGACCAGCGCAGTTTGGACAGACCAGAAGGCACGTTTCACCAAGCTGATCATCTTCCTGCAGCAGTTGGTGTCTCAGAAAAGTCTCTGGGACATTTTGGAGAACTGAAAGTCCCAAGTTACACAGCTGTACGGAACGAACCTCACAAGAAAATAGGAGCAGTAGGCCACAAGGCCATTCAAGTCTGCTCCACCATTCAATATGTTCATGGTTGATCTACACTGGCCTCAACTCCTTTTCTGTGCCAGTTCTCCATAACCCTCAATCTTTCAAATATTTATCAATCTCTACCGTAGATATATCTAATGATCTGGCCTCCAGCATCATGGGGGCAGAGAATTCCAGAGATTCAATAGCTTCTGAGAGAAGAAATTTCTACGCACCTCAGTTTTAAATGACCAGCCCTATATTTGTGACTCCCACTTGCAAAAACATCTCAACATCTACCCTGCCAAGCCTCCTTAGGATCTTATACATTTGAAATAGGTCACCCCTTCATTCTTCTAAACTCCAAGGAATACAAGCCCAAATTCTTAATAAGACAACCCTCTCATCCCAGGAGTTAGCCTGGCAAGTCTCCTTTGGACTGCCTCCAATGCAATTGTATCCTTTTATTTTAGGTAAGGGAAGAAAACTGCACAGTATTCCAGGTGCAGCCTCACAAACACCCTGCACAATTGTAACAAAACCCTCCATTTCTCAAGTTTCAACGCCTTTACAATAAAGGCCAAAATGCTGAAATAAAAACAGAAGATGCCAGAAATACTCAGCAGGTCAGGCTGCGTCTGTGGGAAGAGAAACAGAGCTAATGTTTCAGGTTGAAGACCCTTCGTCAAAACTGGAAGGAGTCAAGGAAGGTTGTTAAGCTGCAGGGAGGGTGGGAGAGGGAAGACGTCTCTGATAGGGTAAAACCAGCACGGTCAATGGGATAAGCTTTAAACAAAGTTATCTGGTCAATGAGTGAATAAGAGTTAGATTGTGAGAACATAAACAAAACACTGCAGAAGCTGCAAAAATGTGCAGGTTAAGCTGAGCATGTTTTCCACTCAGGAAAAAAAACAAACAAGCTGAGCCAACATCAGATGGATGACTAATACAGATAGCAATCAAATTACCTGAATGTAACACTTCCCCACACTAAACTCCATATTCCAGGTTTTCACCCAATAACTCAAATCTATCTGTACTCCAATGCAGAATCACAATGCCCTTATCACAGCATACACTGCCACCTATTTGTGTGTTATCAGAAAACTTGGAAACCTCACATTTTGTTCCCTCTCCTAGGCCATAAATGTAAATAGTAAACAACTGAGGGCCAAGAACTGACCTCTAGGGTACTTCACTAGTTATATTCTTCCATCCTGAAAAGGACCCATTTATTCCAACTCTGTTTTCGATTTGACAGCCTATTTTCAATCCATGCTAACACACTTCCTCTAATACCTTGGGCTCTTAATGTATGCACCAGTCTCTTATGTGCCAACTTGTCAGATGCCTTTTGGAAATCTAAATACACATCTACAGGCTCCCCTCTATTAACTCTCCTTGTAACACCCTCGAAGAATTCGAGCAAATTTTTCAAACATGATTTGTCTTTCATAAAACCATGTTGACTAGGTTTGATTATATTCAGCTTTCCTAAATGATTATTTCCCCTTTGATTATTGACTTTGGCATCTTGCCAATAATAGATGTTGACGTAACTGGCCTATAATTCCCCACCTTCTGTTTTCCTCCCTTTTGGAACAAGTCACATTGAAATGTCATTAATGTACTTGCCTCAACCACTTCCTGCGGTAGCTCATTCCATGTCGTGATCACACTCTGGCTGGAGAAACTTGCCTCTCTTGTTCCTCTCAAATCTCTCTCCTCCCACCTTAAACCTATGCCCTCTAGTTCTTGATACCCCAACTCTAAGACAAAGACAGAGTGCATTCACCCCATCTATTTCCCTCATGATTTTACACACCTCTACAAGATCACCTCTCAGTCTCCTAAGCTCTAGCTTGTCCAACCTCTCCCTGTAACTCAGTCCCTCAATTCCTGGCAGCATCCTTGTAAATCTTTTCTGCACGCTTTCTAGTTTAATAACATATTTCCTATAGCAGGTAGAACAAAACTGAACATAATGCTCCAAGTGCGGCCTCACCAGCGTCCTGTACAATCGCACCATGACCTCCCAACATTTATATTCAGTGGTCTGGCTTATGAAGGCCAGCATGCCATAAGCCTTCTTCACCACCCTGTCTACTTGTGACTCCACTTTCAGTGAACAACGTGCTTATACTCCAAGGTCCCTCTGTCTATAACACTCTCCAGGGCCTTGTTGTTCACTGTGGAAGTCCAACCTGGATTTGACTTTCCAAAATGCAACACCTCACACTTAAACAAATTAAACACCATTTGTCATTCCTCAGCCCACTTACTCAGTTGATCAAGATCCCCCTGTAATTTTTGATAACCTTTCCATTGTCCACTGTAACCATCCATATTAGTGTCATCTGCATACTGACTAACCATGCCTTGTACATTCTTATCCAAATTGTTGATATAGATGACAAACAACAATGGGCCCAGCACCAACCAGAGGCACACCACGAGTCATGGGCCTCCAGTGTGAGAAACAACCTTCTACTATCACCCTCTGCTTTCTACCATCAAGCTAATTAATTCGCCAGCTCTCCCTGGATTCCAAGCGATCTAACCTTCCAGAGCAGCCTACCATGTGGAACCTTGTCAAAGGCTTTACTGAAGTCCATATAAACCACATCTACCGCCCTGCCCTTATCAACTTTCTTGGTCATCTCATCAAAAAAGTCAATCAAGACATGATCTCCCATGCACAAAGCCATGCTGACTAACCCTTAATCAACCAGTCTTTCCAGATGCATACATACCTTATCCCTCAGAATCCTCTCCAGTAACTTACCTACCACAGACTTGGTCTATAGTTCCCAGGTTTTCCTCTGCTGCCCTTCTTAAATAAAGGTACAACCTTCACTACCCTCCAGTCTACCGGCACCTCACCCATGGCTAACAACGATGCAAGAGTCTCAGCCAAGGCTCCTGCAATTTCTTGTCTAGCCTCCCACAGTGTTCTTGGATAAACCTGGTCAGGCCCTGGAGATTTGTTTAACTTCATACCTTTTAAGACATCCAGCACCTCCTCTACTGTAATGTAGACTATCCCCAAGACCTCCCCATTTACTCTTCCTAGCTCTGAACTCTTCATGCCTTTCTCCACAGTAAGAGAGATATTCATTACAGACCTTGCCCATCTCCTGGGACTCCACACAAAGGTGTCCCCTTTGGGCTTTGAGGGGCCTCTCTCTGTTCTTGGAAACGTCCCCCCCCCATTTCGTTTCAAGCCCTGTCTACAACCCTATGTGTGTGGCTTGACAAGACACCAGTCCTAACACATTTCAGGTGAAACTCCTCCCAACGGAGCAACTCTCTCCATTCCCAGTACTGATGCCAGGGTCCCATGAATGCATTTCTGCCTCAAGGCTTTAAGCCATATGTTTACCTCCATAATCCCGTTTTTTCCCTTGCCAATTTGCACAAGGCTCAGGTAATAATCTGGAGATTAATCACACTTGTGTTTCTACTTCTTAATCATGGAATACCAAATCTCTCCAACATTTCTTTCCAATGACACATTCCAGAAGGAGATGGATGGCCGTCTCATGCCTACCATAGCTGCCTCAAGGGGAGTATGGGGCAGAACTGAGACTTGGGCTACACTATGGATCTGACAGAGATAGCTCTCATCACAACCAGCCTAGCAAAGCATTAGAGCTTGTTTGAAGGTTCTGGTAATGATGCATTGTGCCCAATACCTTTGAAAATGTGTTTGGGGAACCATCTAATAGCATCCAGATCTTGTTTTCCCCAAAGAGCCTCGAGGACAGTCCAGGTAGATCACACCACTTCCTAATTAACTGATGGTCAAAGATGTTCTTCTAGACAAACTTTTCCACAAGGGCACACTTGATACAGGTCAGTTTAACTGAATGGCATGTTCTGCAGCAACATAGCCAAACCAGTCCTTCCTACCCATTCAGTTTTCCTGGAAATTTGCACATCTCTGTGGACACTTATCTATTTTTGATCTCCATATGAAATAGAAGACATTTTGGGTGACTGTCAGGGTATGGACCACAGCTGTGCTATTTATAGCAACACAAAGCATCTTGCATGAGAGGACCACATTCTTTTTATCAAGAGCTGTTCCCACATCTCCAGTTTTTCAACCACTATATGTTCCCACATCTCCAGTCAGCTCTTGAATGCTTCAGCAACTCTGAATCACATTCTCAACACCTTCAGGTAATGTGATCTGATGGTGAAAAGAATGAGGGACCAGTCAAACCAGTTACCAAAGAATATGGCCTTGTTTGTGCTGTGATTCACTTTGGCACAAGGCAAGTTCAAACTAATCACAGATGCTCCATCTGCAGACCAGTAGTGGCAGATACTGTCCATAGACAGGGAGGTCTGATTTGAGTACTTCCACTACCTGGGATCATAACCCCTTGCATGCTTATGCTGCAACACACAAACAAGATAGAGAGACGGCAGTCTTGTCAAACTCCAGATTTGATAGGAAAGCTTTCAGTTTCCTACCCATTAATTGGGAAGAAATTACTAACACACACAGAAAGTCACATTCAACTGCAGATTTCCACCCTAAATGCCATTTTAGAGAACATAGAACAGTACGGCACGGTACGGACCCTTTGGCCCACAATGTTGTACCAACCTATAAAAACCTATTCCATGATCAATCTAACCTTTCCCTCCTACACAGCCCATAACCCTCATTTTTCTTACATCTATGTACCTAAGAGTCCATTCCAGTGTGAATGCACTGCTGGGTGTGATGGTAGATACAGTGGGGACATTTAAAAGTGCACTCTGTGTGAAAAACCTAGTTCTGGCATCTCCCCTAAACTTTCCTCCTCTCATCTTAAATGGATGTCCTCTGGTATTGGCCACTGCTGCCCTGGGGAAAAGGTGCTGGCTGTCCATTCTATCTATGCCCCCCAACCTTGTACACCTCTATCAAGTCACCTCCAGTCCTCTCACTCTAATGAGAAAAGCTCTGGCTCGCTCAGCCTTTCCTCATATGACATGATCTCTAATCCAGGCAGCATCCTGGTAAATCTCCTCTACACCCTTTCTAAAGCTTCCACATCTTTCTGATAATGAGGTGACCAGAACTGAACACAATACTCCAAGTGTGGTCTAACCAGAGTTTTATAGAGCCACAACATTACCTCGCAGTTCTTAAACTCAGTCCCTCGACTAACAAAGGCCAGCAGACTATACGCCTTCTTAACCATCCCATCAACTTGTGCAGCAACTTTGAGAGATCTATGGCCTTGAACTCCAAGATCCCTCTGTTCCTCCACACTGTTAAGAATCCTGCCATTAACTTTGTACTCCACCTTCAAATTTCATCTTCCAAAGCAATATCACTTCACTTATCCTGATTGAACTCCATCTGCCATTTGTCTACCCAACTCTGCATCTTGTCTATATGCCACTGTAACCTACAACAATCTTCTTCATGTCATCTGCAAACTTACTAACCCACTCCTCCACTTCCTCAACCAAGTAGTTTATAAAAATCACAAAGAGCAGAGTTCCCAGAACAGATCCCTGCGGAACACTACAAGTCACTGTCCTCCAGGCAGAAAATGCTCCATCTACTACCACCCTCTCGGCCTTCTGTGGGCAAGCCAATTCCAAATCCACACAGCCAAGTTTCTATGGATCCCATGGAGAACCTTGTCAAACGCCTTACTAAAATCCATGTACATCACATCCTCCGCTCTACCTTCATCAATTTGTTTTGTCACCTCCTTGAAAAACTCAATTAGGCTCATGAGGCATGACCTGCCCCTCACAAAGCCATGCTGACTATCCCTAATAAGACTATGCTTCTCCAAATGCTCGTAAATCCTGTCCCTAAGAATCCCCTCCAATAATTTGTCCACCATTGATGTAAGACTCAGTGGTCTATAATTCCCAGGATTATTCCTAATACCTTCCTTGAACATTTGCCATCCTCCAATCCTCTGATACCACTCCTGTGGCTAGGGAGGAGGCAACAATGATTGTTAACACCCCAGCAATCTGTTCCCTCACTTCCCGTCATAACCTGGGCTATGCTGTGTCCGGCCCCAGGGACTTACCTATCTTAATGCTTTTCAGGATCTCCAACACTACCTCTTTCTTAACGTCAACATGCTCCAAGCACATTAGCCTGTTCTATGCTGACCTCACATTCGTCAAAGTCCCTCTTTCTAGTGAAAACTGAAGCAAAGTATTCATTAAGGACCTCCCCGTCTCCAGGCATATTTTCCCCTTTATCCCTGAACGGTCCTACCCTCACTCTAGTCATCCTCCTGTTCTTCACACACATGTAGAATGCCTTGGGTTTCCCTTAATCCTACACGCCAGGCCTTCTCATTTCCCCTTCTAGCTCTCCTAAGTCCCATATTAAGGTCCTTCCTGGCTACCTTATAATTCTCAAGAGCCCTGCCTGATTTTTGCTTCCTAAACCTTAAGTATGCTTCCTTCTTCATCCTGACTAAATGTTTCATCTCTCTTGTCAACTGTGGTTCCTTCACTCTACCATCCTTTCCCTGTCTCAGTGGGACAAACCTATCCAAAACCCCATGCAAGTGGTCCCTTGACAACCTCCACATTTCTGCTGTGCATTTCCCCGAGAACATCTATTCACAATTTACTCTCCAAAGTTCCTGCCTAATAACATCGTAATTAGCCCTCCCCTAATTAAAAACTTTCCCATATTGTCTGCTCCTATCCCTCTCCATGGCTATGCTAAAGGTCAGGGAGTTGTGATCACTATCTCTGAAATGTTCGCCCACCGAGAGGTCTGACACCTGACCAGATTCATTGCCTAGTACTAGATCCAGCATCGCCTCTTCTCTAGTTGGCCTGTTCACATACTGTGTCAGGAATCCTTCCTGGACACACCTAACAAATTCTGTCCTGTCTGAACCTTTTGCACTAAGGAGGTGACAATCAGTATTACAGAAGTTGAAGTCACCCATGACAACAACCCTGTTATTTTTGCATCTTTCCAAAATCTGCCTACTTATCTGCTCCTGAGCGTCCCAGTGGCTATTGGGGGGGCCTATAGAATACTCCCAATAGAGTGATTGCTCCCTTCCTGTTTCTGACTTCCACCCACACTGACTCAGTAGATGATCCCTCCACGATGTCCTTTCTGCCGCTCTGATACTATCCCCGATTAGCAATGCTGCTCCCCCACCTCTTAACTCCCTCCCTATCCCTTTTGAAACATCTAAACCCTGGAAGATCAAGCAGCCAATCCTGCCCTTGCGACAGCCAAGTCTCTGTAATGGCCACATCGTAATTCCACGTGCTGATCCATGCTCTTAAGTTCATCACCCTTCTTAATACTTCTCGAATTAAAGTAAACAGATTTCAACCCATCCGACAGTCTGCATGCATGTCCTTTCCATAGTCTATTCTTCCCCACAGCTTATCTGCACATCGCATCCACCTTTACACTAACTGCTCCATCTGCCTTAACACTCTGGTTCCCATCCCCCTGCCAACCTAGCTTAAACCCTCCTCAACAGCACTAGCAAACCTGCCCACAAGGACATTGGTCCATCTCGAGTTCAGGTGTAACCCATCCCTTTTGTACAGGTTATACTTTCCCCAGAAGAGATCAGAACTAACAGAAATAACAGAAATATTCTGTTATAGTCCAAACTGACTAATCAAGTGTCTACCATCCCCAGCCAGCTTGAAGGCAACCAATCCCTGAACAGCACAAAGCTGTCAAGAGATTTTCCCCCGGAATGCCACACAAAATCACTAGCCTCAGAGCAGACTTAATTTGATTGGCAATGACCTTAAACCAAATCATTAATCTACATTAAGTAATGAGATAGATCGATAATTTCTAATTTCTTCCTTCTGGAGAATGCGGGCAATGATTTCTTCCTTCTGGAGAATGAGGGCAATGGTTCTGACATACTGCCTTCTGGAAGAAGGTCTGGACCAATCCAGTTCACAGAGTATAATGCAACTGCATTTTAGAATTACCATATTCCTGTTCTGATAGGAAAATACAGCACCATAAAACTGCTCTACATGGAGGTTACTTCGAAAACTAAATCTCCAAGGTCTTCAAATTCCAACTAACAAATTCTACCAAATAATGAACAATGATATCCATTATTTTTTAAAATTACTGTAACCTAAAAATTTTGTTGAACAACAAAAAGAATTACTGGCTCAAGAAAAAGAATTAATGCTGTTTACATACCTGAAGCAATTGTTCATCAGTCTTCATTTTTTTCTTCAGCTTCTGGTTCTCCATAGCCAATATTGGATCACAGCCATTTTTGTTGAATGATTGTTGTCTGAAAGTTTCAATTTCCAAAAGCAGCTCATCATTCTTTTTCTTCTGATTAGCCATCTCATTACAAGAATTCCTGATGTACTTTACATATCCAGTCTGCACTGACTTGGAAAATGTAGCTTCATTCTGAAGGTACAGTAAAGAGAAATACACTTTCAGCAACCTAGTACACCAAAGCGACTGCACAGAAAGACTTCAAAATGTTTCTCAATTTGTGATTTTAAAGTTAAATACTTGGCTTTCCACTGACTCCTTCCCTCATTGAATGTTTGTCCTCCATACACAATTGGACTTGTAATTAATGAAATAGGTGAAAGGGTGGGAGAAATCACATAAGGCCCTTGAAAAAATATTCTATGAATGTTATAATACCAAAAAAAAAATTGATAGCCTAATGGAATTCCACTGGCATTAATTCTGAAAAATGTGAAAACATGGGGGCCACCAAACAGGAACATCAATAATCTGCACATTTCTTTGTCTATTATTCTACAAAATTGATAATATTGTCAATATACTAAAAAAGGAGCCAAATGAAAATTGAACATGGAGTCATTCTTTGCTATAATCATTACAGTCAATCCTAACAAACTAACAATGCAAGATACTATTGTATACCAGGTCTTTTATAACAGACTATGCCAAGATGCCAAGACTATGCCAATGATCCACTGCTGATCACTAAAGACTGATGCATTTTGCATGCCTTTAAAGTGGAATTGCACAATGCTGTGCACCAAAAGCAAGACCGTTATTTAAAAACTCAACCTCCTTGGGGAGCAAAGGATTCCTATATCAAATAATTTAGATTTCTAAAAGTAGAACATTCACAGCTCAACATGGCCATTTCAGAAAAACCATATACTAAAGTGACGTTCATCTTGAAGACAAGAAAAATATACCTGAACTGCTTCATTTTGAAGTTGAAGGTCTTGATTTAGCATTCGCATTTCATGTTCAATTTCTTCAATTATCTTTAAAGCATTTGTAGGAGACACAACAGAAACTCTTTCCTTAAAAACCTCTTGAGCTTTTGCCTTGGAAGATAATCCATCCTTAGTGCTTCTCAAATAGTTTTGGTATTTTAGTTTCAACTCGGATAAAGTCTGCTGCGTATTCTGAATCAGAGAATACGTAAAAGGAAAATTTAAAACATCCAAATCAAATTGTGGAGAGCAGAGTCTCTATTCTTTAATTAAGAATAGCTCAAAATGCATGTGACTGGACACTAATGATCTTTCATTGGAATTCATCAACCAGAAAAACTCACCAGATGCTGCTCGTCCTGCCTATTACCAGTATTTTTTTTCCAGAAATTTTGCTTTTCAATGATTAATGACGCTATAAATAAAATGGATACTTTGCAATTCATGATTATAATTGTGCATATAACGGTTACTGGAAAATTAAATTTCAGCATCAGACTTGAAAAGAATTTTGTGCTGTACAAGGCATTGCTGCTGCTTTAGACATGAAATTTTAACTATCACTACTACACGGGGTGCATTCCATTAACAAATATTACAGTCTAAGCTTAAAAGTATTGCTAAATCATGAAGAGGCAAATTTTATTGCTATTTTTAGAATGGAAGACCATGAAGTGAGGCATATGAACTGCTGTTGCCCGTTTGATTAACTATCTTATATTGACACTTAATGATGTTCTGAAGAAAAACTGATTTTCTTCAAAGTTACTAAATTATTTGGGTTCTTAACTTTTTCCCCCTCATTTTCCCCTAGATTTTGATGAAGCTGGAAAACATTACAAATAAAAGATTTAAACATTTTTAAATACCCTTGCCCATTCAGCACAAAGCAAAACTGCGTTCACAAGCAACATTTTTAAAACTACGTTGATTGGTCAATAAAACACAGTTAAGACCCAGAGAGAGAGAGATCCAAGTAACGAGTCACTGGACACTCCTAAATATTTGAAAGAATTGCATATCAAGAGACAAATTTAAATCTTTGCACAATAGCAGCCTGTTTAGCCCTTTGGAGGCCAATCTGTACCACATCCCCATTTTCCCGAAACCTTGATAGCATTGTCTAATTAAAATCTACAAACCTGTATTGAATATTTTTATTGACCCAGTCTTTTGGCAATGTTTATTGATAAATTGCTTCCTAATTTCCCATTCAAAAAATCTTTTTCCAATTTTAAGACTGGCTTCTTTGTTCTCAGTCACAAGAAATAGCACCGGCAATTCCCTTTATCTAGCCCTTCCACTGCCCTCTAAAACACCTCATCTACTCTGCTGAGTTGCTCGAAATGATGAATAACTGCTGCCATTTAGTTCAACTAGTTATCAGTCTCTTTTCTTGTTTGCTGATATTTAATGATGTTAAACTGGGGTCCTAAGTTTTAAAAAAAATTTTGCGGACTCAACATCTAAAGAGCTGGAAATGTATAGCAAAACTATTGACTACCTGTGGGAGTGATACACATTAATAATAGCAATTGATTAGAAATAGTAAACAAAGTACTTTCTTTCAGATCGTTATCCCTGTGATGCAGGGAACTACAAGGGATACCATTTTCCAAGTTATAAAAGAATTGCAGGTTGGCACAAAAGGAATGATAGTTTGCTGTAAATTAGGGAACAAGGTAAAAGAAGATAGATTGGCAAATCATTTCAACAATACATTTCACAGAATGACCTAGATAAGCAGTAGATATAGATTCTTTAGGTAGACCTTCAGGGTTAAGGACAACTTGCTTTCACTCCAGTTCTATTGATTCTGAGTTGATTGATGAGACCAATCTTTAATTTGTAGGCTCTGGCACAGCTGGGGCTAGTGCTACTTGACAAGGCAGGTGGGTGGGTAGCCTGGCACATGGTGCACCCCTATCACAAGTCCCTGAACCCTGCAGAGAGTCAGTGACATCCTAAATGTTCCCTCTCCATTTTGAATTATCATGGGGCAGGAATTCCCAAGGGATGACAAGGACGTTACATTCACTTTCCACACCCCACCCCATCTGAAAACTTTAATGCATTTTCTCCGCCCTCCTGGTGATCTCGTGCCAAGACTGAGCTCAGACTCAAGTGCGCGTTACAGGAGTCTAGTGTTGGGCAGGCAAATACATGGCCAACATGAGTTGGTGGAGTATAATTAGAATCTCTGGGCTGGTCTCAAGAGGATGATCATGTTGGTTTACTTATCCTGCCTGTGGATTTAGGGATTTTTTAAAAAAATTATTGAGACAGCACTGACGGCACTTCTCCAGTGCTTTGAGTAGCCTGCTGTAGATAAACCATGTCTCTGGAGGGCAAAGGACAAGGATTGCTGCTGCTCATTAGAGTACGAGGGAACACAGGAGATCCAGTATTTGCCAATGATGATGTCTGGATTCTTCAACAATATCAAGCCCATAAGCAGCTCAAATTCCTAGGAATAAACACAACAAACTCTTGTCTCTCAAAAATCTTAGGGGCCACTTGGCTGAGAAGCAGGAATGAAGAACCCATTATGTATGGACAGGCAGTTATCACCAATTGGAAAGAGAATTTCAAAGAATTCCTCAACCACGATTTTATCTTTGATGTGAATGCCCACCTCTCAAGCCCACAGTACACTATCCAGTTCAGTGTTATTGCCACCCCACACCAAGTAGTTGAAAAACAAGACCTCCAAAGCAGATGGTATCAATGTTAAACTTGACAGAGGAACTTCTGACTCAAAGTCAGAAAAACATTATCAAAACAAAAGCCAATAGAAGTAGAGATATTCAACTAAATACAAGGGTGTAAACATCAGCAGCTACCTGCAGAAATTACAAAGAAGCTGTCAACTGGGAATAGTATTTTCTTTGACTTGTGCATCCAGACAGTGAAACTCTTTAGTTCAGTGCAGAGTGCAAATTTTGTGCTAAAACCCCTGCACTTGCCAATTAGTTTACCCAAACAATCAGATGCAAGAACAGTTCTCTATGCACCTGAACTGAGTGCAACAGGATGGAATCCATCACAGGAGGACTAAGGGAAGGAAGGGAGGAATTTACTGGGGCTTAGAGTTTTCCATCTTTGTTAGCCACAGGCAAGGTTCCAGAAGACTGGAGAATAGCTAATATTGTCCCCTTGTTCAAAAAGAGCAGCAGGTAGAAGCCTGGAAACTACAGTTTGGTGAACCTTACATTAGTAGTAGGGAGGTTGATAGATAAGATTCTGAGGGACAGGATTTATGTTCACTTGGAGATGCAGGGACTGAGTAGGATAAGGCAGCATGGTTTTGTGTAGGGGAGAGCAGGTCTCATAAATTCAATTGTCTAGTTTTGAGGAGGCAACAAAAAAAACTGATGAAGGCAGAGCAGTTGTTGTAGTTTACATGGATTTCTGTGAGGCTTTTGACAAGATCCCGCACAGTAGGCTTGTCGAGAACATTAAGACAAATGGATCAGAGGCGTTTAGGCAAACTGGTTCCGACATTGGCTTGGTGATAGGAGGTACAGAGTAGTGTTGAATGGAGTCTTTTTCTGATTGGAAGTCTGTTACAAGTGGAATCAGTTCTGGGACCTTTGTTGTTTGTAATATACATGTGACTTGGGGGAAAATGGGGTGGTCTGATTAGTAAATTTGCAGATGACACAAAATTGGAGTCATAGATAGTAAAGGTGGTTGTTGAAGGATACAGCTGGAGCAGGGGCTGATGAAATTCAATCCAGACAAGTGTGGGATAATGCAGTTTTGGAAATCAATTCAATAGAGTAAACTGCAAGAATCTTAGGAGTATTGATGTACAGAGGGGCCTTGGAGTGGCAAGTCCATTGCTCCATGAAAATGGTGACATAGGTGGATAGAGTAGCAAAGGTGGCATTTGGTACACTTACTTTCACACACCAAGGCATTTAGTACAAGAGAATAAGAGCTGGGACATCATACTGTAGCTGTACAAAACATTAGGCAGACAACACTATTGTGGAGAGTTCTGTTGGCCACACCACAGAAGGGATGTGGAGAGTGCAGAACAGATTCACCAGGATGGTACCTGGAATGGAGGGCTGTAGTTATAAGGAGAGACTGGACAGGCTGGGATTACACTCACTAGAATATAGGAGGTCGAAGGAGTGACCTCCGAGAGGTTGCTAAAATTATAAGGGACATAGATAAGATAGAGAGTCTTTTTCCCAGGCAAGGAAGCTCAGTACTAGAGGCCAAAGGTTCAAGGTGAGAAATTTAAAAGAGATACGAGGGATAAGTTTTACATGCAGAGGGTGGTGGTTATGTGGAACGAGCACTCAGAAGAGGTTTGTAGATATTCATAGTTATACAGCATGGAAATGGGTCTCTTTGGCCCAACTTGTCCATGCCAACCAACATGCCTAACTAAGCTAATCCCATTTGCCTGCTTTTGGTCAATATCCCTCTAAAGCTTTCCTATCCATGTACTTCTCCAAATGCTTTTTTTTAAATATATGTGATGCAATTATACCTGCCTCTACAATCTCCTCTGGCAGCTTGTTCCATATGCCCACCATCCTCCGTATGAAAATTGTGCCACTCTAATCCCCTTTAAATCTTTCCCTTCTCACCTTAAACCTATGCCCCCTAGAAATCCATCCCAGTCTTTCCAATCACTTCTTATAACTCAAGCTTTCCATCTCCCTGGCCCTACACTCATCTCTGGAGCACCTGGACAATAAAGACATCTATGTTAGACTATTGTTTATTGACTACAGCTCCGCCTTCAATACTATAATTCCAAGCAAACTCATCTTCAAACTCAGGACTCAACACCTTCCTTTGCAACTGGATCCTTAACTTCCTGACCAACAGATAGCAATTAGTAAGGATAGGCAGCAACACCTCCACCACGATTATCCTCAACACTCATGCCCCACATGGCTGCGTCCTCAGCCCCCTACTTTACTCCCTATACACTCATGACTGCATGGCCAGAATTTCAAATAACAATGAGTCGGAGTACAGGAAAGAGATAGAGAGCCTAGTGGCACTGTGTCATGACGACAACCTTTCCTTCAAAACAAAAGAGCTGGTCATTGACTTTAGGAAGGTGTGGGGTGGGGGTGGGGTGCACACACTCCTGTTTACATCAACGGCACTGAGAGCTTCAGGTTCCTAGGAGTGAACATCACATCTGGTCCTGGTCCAATTACATAGACACTATGGCCAAGAAAGCACACCAGTAGCTCTATTTCCTCAGGAGGCTAAAGAAATTCAGCATATCCCCTTTGACTCTCATCAATTTTTATACATGCACCATAGAAAGCATCCTATCCGGATGCATCACGGTTTGGTATGGCAACTGCTCTGCTCAGGACTGCAAGAAACTGTAGAGAGTTGTGGACACAGCTCAGGACATCACAGAAATCAGCCTCCCCTCCATGAACCCTGTCTATACTTCTCACTGCCTCGGTAAAGTAGCCAACATAATGAAAGACCCCTCCCACGCTGGACATTCTCTCTTCTCCTTCCCCGCCCAAAATCAGGCAGAAGATACAAAAGCCTGAACACATGTACACCAAGCTCAAGGATAGCTTCTATCCTGCTATTATAAGACTATTGAATAGTCCCCTTGTAACGTAAGATGGACTCTTGACATCACAATCTACGTTGCTATGACCTTGCAGTCTGCCTGCACTGCACTCTGTCACTGTAACACATTATTTTGAATTCTGTTATTGTTTTCCCTTGCACTACTTCAGTTTTCTAATGTGAGAAATGATCTGCATGGATGGCATGCAAAACAAAGCTTTTCCACTGTACATTTGACAGTAATAAACCAATATACAATTTTTTGTTTTAAATCACATCTTTCAATCAGAACTCCATACAATACTCCAAGTGTAGTCTAGCCAATGTTTTGTACAATTGTAACATGACGTCCCAACTTTTATACTCAATGGCACAGCCAATGAAGGCAAGCGTGCCATACACCTTCTTCACCACCCTGCCTACCTGTATTGCCACTTCCAGGGAACTCTGTTCATGTACTCCCAGAGCTTTCTGTTCAACATCACTCCCAAGGCCCTGCCATTCACTGTGTATTTCCTGCTCTGGTTTATCTTCCCAAAACGTAGCACTTCACATTTGTCTGAATTAATTCCATTTGTCATTCCTTTGCCCACTTTTCTAGTTGATCAATATCCTGTTGTAACCTTAGACAACTTTCTTCTTTCTCCACCATGCCACCAATATTGGTGTCATCTGGTAGAGGCAGATACAATTACAACATCTGAAAGGCATTTTGGACAGATACTGAGAAAGGAAAGGTGTAGAGGTATGTGGCCTAGTGCAGGAAAATAGGATTAGTGTAGATTGGCAACACATTTCGCATGGACAAGATGGGCTGAAAAGGCTTGTTTCTGTGCAGTACAATTCTTTGATTCTATACCAGCCCAAGTAGAACAGAATGGTGTGAAGGTCAAGTTACAGCTAATTTACACATTTTTAAGTCTGTAATTCCAAGATAGTGTACTGTGGATTGGAGTAGAGGGCATTCGCATCTTGGTTATGTAAATTTTTTTGGAAGATTTTGGCAAGTTTAATATTAACAGCCAGCTAAGCCACAACCCAATCTCACTTTTAGTTCTTAGTTTGCAGTTCTCATTTTGACAACTCTCCTCTCACCCAATGTTATTTTACACATAAATGGCCATGCCATGGCATAAAGATTCACAACTTACAACTGGAATGGCTTTGGTCAGGAAGTTGACAATGGCAGATCAATTAAAAAGTTCATACTTATTACATGTGTCAATGGACAGCTTGCCATTGCAAGAAATTCTAGATCATAATGACACTAGTGTAAAGAAGCAAACAGTTGCCATTTAAAAGTTTAACAAGTGGAAGTTGGAAAAAGCAAAAAAAAAGGGCAACCAATATTCCATTTATGGTTTCTACATGGGCTACTGAAAATAAAATCAAGTAACTTACATTGAATTTGTCAAATAGCAAGCTTAGCCCACAATCAAAATACTGAATGTACATTCATGAGAAATACTGGAGGGATGGAAAGGATATACATGGAGACAATATATTGAAATATTACCAGAAATAAGGTGGTCAGAATTCTTAAGGCATCTTTGAAAAAAATTCTAACAGAAAATACTGTTTTTTTTAAATCTCGTGTTTTAAAAGGTGATTTATATTACAAAAGGTTTTGTAAATTGCTATGGATTGACAAATCATAAGGGAGAATCAGGATCATGGAGTTTTTGATATTATTAAATATTTAACTTATTTCATTAATTGTGGGTAGGTCCAGATAATGAGATTGAATTTTTGTTTTAAAAAAAATGCTTTATTTGAAATGCATACTTCCCTCCTTGCATCAGATAGGTATGGATTAAATTAAAGAAAAAGTGCAGATGCTGGAAATCTGAAATAAAAACAGAAAAATGCTGGACAAACTCGGCACGTCAGGCAGCATCTGTGGAAAGAAAGAGTTAACTTTTCACATTGAAGGCCCTTCATCAAAAATCTCTTCCGATAAAGTCTTCAACTTGAAACTTTAACCATTTTCCACACATCCTGCCTGATCTGCTGAGTTTTCCCAGCATTTTTAGATGAAAAATTACCTTGTCTGGTACTTTCACTATAATTTAACAGCCCTTGGAATCAGTTTGTTCTCAATAATAAAATGAAGTGGGGGTGCTTCTTTTTCTTCTCCTTTTTTGCTGTGGAACTAGTAACCTGCTCAAGTGTTTTGATGGATTAAACAATAAAATATACAGATCTGTTGGGGATTATTTTAAATAGCTTTTTAGAAGATTTTTAACAGTCATTAAAACCTTCCTTCCTTGATCAAACAGAGAATGGTTAAGCTGACCACTGAACATTGACAGGTCTTCCAGACAGGGGTTTTAAGGTTATAAACCAACCAAATCCCTATTAAGACAGCAGATAAAGTTAGGGATCCATGGATTTCACAGTAACAGAAATTAAGATGCAACTATAAAAAGAAAAATAAGGTTTACAATGAATCTTAAGTCCAGGGTATGTTTGAAAATTAGGTAGAATGGACAAGGACATAGGATACAAGAAAGACAGTAAAAAGATTAATAAATAACAAAATTGAAGAAAATCTCTAATAAAGCACAACATAAAGAGCTGTTAAAGAAATGGCGGCACCAATCAAGGTGGAAATCAATAAGTGAAGAAGGACATTCATTCAAAATTTTGTTCAGGTATTTTGTAATTATAAAGAGGAGAAAATTAAATTTTCAGAAGTGAGCAGATATAAATGATTATTTAAATAAAGCAAGTGATATGTGGCTAGTGTAATGCTATTACAGCACCAGTGACCTGGGTTCAATTTTGGCCACTGTCTGTAAGGAGTTTGTACGTTCTCCCCATGTCTGTGTGGGTTTCCTTCGGGTGCTTCTGTTTCCTCCCACAATCCAAAGATGTACAGGTTAGGAAGTTGTGGGCATGCTATGTTGGTGCCGGATGCATGGCGACACTTGCGGGCTGCCCCCAGAACACTCTACGCAAAAGACGCATTTCACTGTTTTTCGATGTACATGCGACCAATAAAGATACCTCATCTTACCTTATGTCAACACACTTATGAGTCAGATGGACCACATATTAGTTTGCCAAGGAAAGTAAGGGTAGAGACATCAAAAGCTATGACTACAATCTTCAAACCCCCGCACCACCCCTCCCCTCCCCCCCCCCCTCCCCTCCCCCCAGTAGACCAGAAACCTAAAATTTTGCATTGTCAGTTCAAAAAACATAGGACAAACATGCAACAATGGAGTTAGGAAATGAAGAGACACTGTTTCCCCAGTGATGTCAACAACTGATGTTATAGACTTAAGGCAATTATCTTATGATTAAAGGGGAAATGTGGTAAAGCACGATGATAGCATGATTTGTGAACTCATTGTCAAAAACGGTTTGAAGCTGAAACCTTCACAATATTTTAAAAAGTTACTTAGATATACATCTAGTAGTGTTATAAACTACATGGCTACAAAACTAGTTCTGGAAATTGGTATTAGACATGTTAGTTCTTTTGTCAGCATAAACCCAATGACAAAAGTAATTCAGAAATAAAATGTTCAACAATGACCCATAACTCAAAAGTTTAGTTGCGAGTGCTCAAAATCAACTGCTTCCACATATCAAAAAGACATGATAACATCACTACCCTTTGCTGTATCATCTTTGATAAACAATCTTTAAATAACATTGTTTTGTTAGGGATGTGTGGTGGGGAAATAAAACAAAAATCACATGAAGTAATATAACATGCTCCTTTTCCCACTTCCCCCCAAATAATGACATTATTTCTTTCTTTCCTTCCCCCAACAATTACTTCAGGTGGTACAAATCCAGAGGCTCCAGCTCTTTTTAGCATCTTATGCAAGTAGCCATTGATTATGCACAAGCAGTATATTTGGTCAAAGTGACCAAAGCAGATCTTACTTTACACCAAGACATGTACTTTTTAAGTAAATGCAGCTGGATAACAAATCAGGAAGAACAATCTCAGCAAACTTTACAGCTCTGTAGTCCAAGAGTATCAAGGTCAAATATAAAACTGGAGTTACAGATTTGAGTGATGTCAGTTAATGGGTACTGAACCTGGATCTTCTCATTCAAACTGATTTTAATTTTAGACAGCGAAGTTGACTTAAAAGCTTAGCAACAAGATCTTCAAAGTGTCAATAATTAAGATTATAAAGTGATCTAAAAATTAATTAAAAGATTAAAAAATAAAAGCAGTACAAATTGTTGAAGTAATGTTTACAAAATTCATTTAAAAGTTGCTCAAGAAAGGAAGGAGGATTAAACAATGATAGATGGGAAATAAATATTTTGATTTGCTGAGTAGGCTAGTTCACATTGGGAGATACGAAGATACTAATCGGAAATTAGCAGCATGAAAATTTGGACAGCAAGGATGTACACCTTTTTGAATATTTTTTTAAAATTTTGTATGGTTATTACATTTACACATGATAAGAAAGATCAATCTCAAATCCTGAAATGCCTTTTACTAGACCTCAATACTCCGATGCATCCCAGTTGAATGACGATGCTAACCCAAATGCCTGCTTCCTTACTCATCTATCTTGTGCAAGGTTACTTTCAAATATCAGATATTATAACTAGGCAATTCTTTAAAAAAAAGATTAAGGTTACTTGCAACGGATTTCTGAAATACAAACATTCACAATTTTCCAGCAAAGTACCTAAAAAATGACCCTATGAAGTGAGCATGGAAAATGCATTAATTTCACTTTCAGTATTAATAATGTTTTAGCACTTCAAAAATGAAAACAAATTAGACAAATACCAATAGATGGTGCCTGCCAAGTCTGGTCCAATGCTCTTGCCGTTACCCTTAAATGGATTTTTTTTTTGCACAGAAGTTACCCTGCAACAAAGCCTTGGCTTTACAGCCTTCGAATTCACTGATATTTTCTTTAAAATAATAAAAATGATACAAACCATTAAGTGGTTTTCTTTGAATTCAATTAAAGTGGAAAGTCGCAGTATTTCAGGATTCTTCTCTTGCGACGTTAACTCCAGCACAGGCGAGTCAGAGACTTGCTTCTTCAGAGTCTGCAACTGTATACACAACTCTTCATTCTTCTTTTTCTCATCTGCTAGACCCAAGTCACATTTAGTTATAGGGATCTGATACTTCTTTACATTCTGAGGAACAGTGCTCAACGCTCTCTGTTGGAAAAAAAATGAAGACATGATCAGAAATGAATAGGAAGAAACCAATACACTACAGGATAACACATTTTATCCCATAATGTTAGATCAGCTCCTTTCATGTTATTACTTTTCTTGCATGTTCATTATTGATCAGACTGTGACAAATGTAGAAATTTGTAAATGCTTTCAATTCATATTGTAGCATCACCTTCCAAGGTTACCAATTCCATACTCCCTGTGTTGTAATTGACTAAGTGTTAAGTTAACCCATATAGGCAAGCAGTCACTAGCTTTAGGACCTTCTTATACACTGGAAAAGGTCAATACAGAGAATCAGGTAACACATTTGATTGCTAAGCAAATGCACTGTGTGAATGTCAATGGATAGACGGTGGCTTTGTTACAGGTTTCTAAAGTAGCCTCAGGAGGACAACTGAGTAGACTTTGATCAAAGCATAGGGAAGAGACAATAGGATAACTTAAATAGTATGAATATAATGACAATCCACTTATTAGATTGGACCTTTGTTCTTGAAAGGTTTGCTACATCGAATGTTCTGCAAGTGTTTCATATTTTACAAGATTTCTTCACAAAGCTAATTTACTGTTCAAATTTTAGCCATCTCTATGTTTGAAAGTTATACATTATCAGGAGATAATGTCTGCTTTGATTAATGACTTCATTTAAACATTTACCAAACATTACAGATTGTACACCGAAATCACTAGGATTGCTCTTCACCTTCACTTTAATATGTACTGTGACACCAAGTACCCAAAGATAATGCATATTGCATTCAGTTGTAACTGATTCAGAAGTTGAAGATTTGGAAATAACATATGCCCTTACTGGGTAACTAAATTACTGAAGTAAATTTAATGCTAGAAATGCATAGCCGTTTAAGACCAGACACAGGGACAAATCAAAAATTTTAGGTTCAGGATTGTTCTGTTCTGATAAAGAGTAATGAACATAAAATGTTAATTCTGCTTTCCTCTCTGCATATGCAACTTGACCTGTTGTTCCCTGAATTTTCTGATATTATTTCAAGATTCCAAAATCTGCAGTGCTTTACTTCTAAATTTCAACAATGCAGCAAAGCCTATACATAGAAAAATATTGCATTTTTAAATTGCAATTACCATAAAATGACTCCTCCACAACACAAGTTTTTCATACAGTTTTTGATTCTCTTCCTGTAGCTTCTTAATACTTATTGCCTCCATCGATTCTTCAGGGAACTTAGAGCAAAATTTGACTAGTAGCTCATTCCATTCTTCCCCCTCTCTTGAAAGCTGTTGGTCAGTTTTAGCTAATTCGATCTTGTACTCATTTTCCAATCGGAATAAACTTTTAATTGTTTCCTGAATAATAGAAAAAGGAAAATTCAGTCCAAGATATAAAACATACTGGAGACCTCTTCTCAATTGGTTTTAAAATGAGGAAAATGAAGTGGCATCAATGCTGCTAGGAACCAGCTGGCAAGAGTACAGAACAAGGACACACTTCACTGAAACATTGTAGTATGTTAAAATTTTACAATACATATTTAAATTCCACCCTTGGTGCATTTTAATTTAATTTGAAATAATTGTTTTACCTTGCCATGACTCTGACCAAACTACACTGCATCAATCTTGAAATTAGCCTACAATGAGATAGAATTTTAAGCAGTCGTCTCTATTTTTGTTTCCATGCATGTGTGGGATTTCATGATTATTTGCAGGACAGAATTAAATGTTCATCTCCAATTGTCCTGGAACAGATTGTAATGAGCCACCTTTTTGAAATATTGCAAGCCGTGCAAATACTCCCAGACCCTTTCCACTGTTTTTAGTAGTTCAAGATTACTTTTAAGACTTGCAGCAAACTAATACAAAGGGGATCCTCTAACTTAGCTGCTCCCATCAGTGACAACAAGAGACATTGTTTAAACCATCTCACAACCTTCTGTTTCAAGACAAAATGCTAGCTTTTCCAGTCTATCCAAGTACAGGCAGTCCCCAGGTTATGACAAGGCTCCATTCCTGAGAATGGTTTGTAGATGTTTTGAACTGTTCATAAATTGGAAATGAACAAAAACAGTGGGGGAGAGGATCACAGAAACAGCTGTTGCAGGAGACAAGCAGGCATGGGAAGAGCAGCAGCCAGCTGGCCTCACTGACTCAGTACACTGGAATGCCATGTTCTCACAGTAGATGCCTGCAGCCCCACAACAGCTGGTAAATCCATCTTGCCAGTCTCCCAAACGGAGTGTCCATACATCACGTGACTAACCTGTGGAGGACCTGTTACTGAAGTCAATTATTCCTGATGCCATTCTAAGTCTTTTCTGCACACTTTAGGATCTTCACATAATTTCCAGTGCTATGGATTTCAAAGGAAACTGCAATTCATTCAAAAAATGTTTGAATGATAAAAACCTAGCAACTACCTCCAGAATAGAATCCAATACATAACATATTAAGTTTGTTTCTCAGTTACTATTGCCATTAGAATGTTAATGTTTAAATCTCACCTGCAAAAGAAGATCTTTCTCCTGTAGATAATTAGAAAGCTTATTAATTTCTGCTTCATTTTCCTTATTTTCTGGAGTAGTGGTTTCAATTTGTGTCTGCTCTTTCAAAGCAACAATTTGTTTCTCCAGGCTTGTGACCAGTTCAGTAAGTTCTTTGTTCCTTCTTTCTTCCATTTTAAGCTGTTGGCCAAAACTCATACATTTACAATCACATACAAAGTAGTAGTTATGTGAAACTCATTAAATTGTCACCGAATATTTCTATCCTCCGGTGAAATTAAAACTTAATTCATGGACCACGATTTGTACCCCATTCGGACCGGAAAAAAAAATGGGAATGGCAAATCTTTTTGCCCTTATTGGCTACTTTGGTATCATAGAATCTCATGGCCAAATCAAAACATAATAATTTGGATAGTTAGCATGCCAAAGCTACAGCAGCATTTTTCCTGGAGGCCTTTGAAAATCTTTACAGGTGCATTTCATACATGGTGGGTAACACCATTATCTTTAATGAAATTCCAAGATAAAATAACAATCCAGCTGAAGATACCCTGTCTACATTTTGTGGTGAGAGCAAATATGGCTGTAATGGCTGATAGGAAATTAAACAAATATGCAACTTCCTCACTCTAGCTACATTGGTTGGAAAAAAATTCCGAACTTTCAAAAAGTCATGGGCTAGTATGTTATGTCTGTGCTTTAATTCTGTAAACTACATGATGAAGCTATTCTAAGACTAAAAGTCCCCTTGTCTCCAATTTGCAGGAGTCGTGTGGAACCCTTGCCACTTGTTAACAGGTTGGATTTAATACTGCTTCTTTTGAGGTAGTGGATTTCATTATATGCTAGTGCTTTATGCAAATGCATGTCAATTGAAGCAAGCTTATTTTACAATCTGCCAAGAAATAGGTTTTGCACCAAAAAGTGGCATCAGTTATAGTGTCTCATTAGTTATCTTTTATGAAGGCTGTTAGCTATTTGGTTGAACAGTGGGGAGGTTTCACAAAGAGTCAAGTAAGTGACAGTATCTGAAGTGAAATCCTTCAGTCTGAACAAATTGATTAGTTATGAAAAGCTGCTTTTTACTTAAAATTTGTGTCAGAGAGGAAGGGCGACAGCAAGAAATCTAAGCCAGCTAGCTTAACAATGGCTACAGGGAAGTATTGTTAAAACTGTTTTAGCAGGGCACTTAGAAAAATTCATGGTAATCAAGCAAAGTCAATACAGTTTAGTTGAGAAATCATATTTTAGGCTGGCAGTAAGTGAAGCTGCCACCTCATAGCTGCAGCCACCCGGGGGGAAATGTTGATGGGAATGCGGGAGGAATAAAATGGATACTTGCTCAGCATGGGCTCCATGGGCTGAAAGGCCTATTTCCATCATTTCTCTCCAAGTTATTGCAGTTCTTTGAAGTAGTAACATGTGTAGAGGATAAAGGGAAAAATTACTGGATATTCACTAAATGTCCAGAAGACATTTGAAAAGCTGTTAGGTCAAAGATTATTGCAGAAAATAAAAGCTTATGGTGTAGGAGATAATGTATAGATATGGATAAACAATCTGCCGGCCAACAAGAGAGGCAGCATAAACATGTCTTTTTCTGGTTGACAAGATGTGAAGAGTGGGATGTCACAGGGACAGGTGCTAAGTCATCAACTTTTAAAATTTAATACAAATGACGACTTAGATGAAGGCACCAATGGTATGGTCACTAAATTTGTTGACAACAAAGATAGGCAGGGAAAGTTGTAAAGAGGACAAAGGCTACAAAGGGTTATGAATGGGCAAAAATCTGGCTAATGGAATATAATATGGAAAAGTGTGTATTTGCCCATTTTGGCAGAAAAAATTACCAACAAACATGTTACATGAACCAGTCTGTGGAGCTCCAGATGCAGAGGGGCATGGGCTCCATAGGACATGATTTGTCAAAGGTAAACATGCAGATATACCAAGTCCTTGGGTAAACTAGCAATGTTATTACTTATTGCAAGGGGAAATCGAATACCAAACTAGGGAAGTTAGGCTGCAGCTATGTAGGATATTGGTGAGGCCATATCATGTATTTGCCTCCTTTTTTAAAATAGTGGATGAAAATGCATTGGAATCAGTTCAGTGAACATTTAATGGACCAATACCTGGAATGAGCAGATTGTCTTATAAGAAAAGCTTGGACAGGCCAGGCTTGTGGACTTGACTAAAAGATACAAGAACCAGAGAAGTCTTGACATAGTGGTTGTGGAGAGGATGCTCCCTCTTGTGGGAGAATCTCAACTTGAGAGTCATATTCATTAAAAATAAAGGGTCCACACACTTAAGATGGAAATGAGATAAAAATCTCTCTGAAGGCCTTGAACTCTTCCCTCAAAGGTTGGTGGAAGCGGAGTCTTTGAATTATTTCTTTTTAAAGATAGGCAAATAAGCAAGGGGTAAAAGTTTACTTGCAGAAGGCAGGAATGTGGAGTTGACATTGCAATCAGATCAACCTGAATGGAGAGTGGGCTTGAGGGGCCAAGTGGCCTAATTTATATCTATGCATCCCTTGATTAAATCAAAGCCATCCTTGGAGAAAGAATTACAACCAGATATCCAAAAGTCAGAAGGTGAGTTTAGTTATCATGGATCTAAAATCTGCAGTCTGCTAAACTCTCACTCGTTCAATATTTGTGGAAGGGTTGAAGTATATCTTTTTCTGTTCCAGGTTTACCAAGTGGAAGGCATTAATGGAATGATTAAACAAAGCACTGCAATCTCAGGGCAGAGATTCATTTTGGATTATTATGCAAATCACTGACCTTTTATACATGGAAGAATTTTGTCAAATCTTTGATGACTACAGCTATACCTTTTTACTATGATGTACAGGGTGATTATCAACAGCTGTTGAAAAAATCAGTTCAGAAAACATGCCATTTTTGACCTCAAATCCTGAGAGTAATGCATTGATATATTGGTAGCTAAGATTAGCCAACATTGTTTTACATTTCTGGAAGTGCCACAGTCAGTGCAAATGCAGAGTGTTCCTTCTCTCCGACACACGTCATGAGTGACCACAAGGAACATCATTGTCTGCAGTCTCATTAAAAATGTATGTCATTAGTTGCTACAATGGATGCTGCCCTTAAATGTGGACATCCACACTTCAATCCTAGTTTATAAACTGAGATTTATAATTAAAATGTACATTTTAAGCATTATTTTAGTAGAATATTTTTCTGAAAGATGCTAAAGGCACAAGAAATGAATTAATAAATTAGCATGATTTTGAGTATGCATTATTAGTGATTTCAGTTAAGTTGCATTTCATATAGAGACTAAAAGTTGATATATTTCTTGACTAGATTTTTTAAATAACCTGACTGATTTTAGTCGATCAGGAGTTGCAAAACAAAAAGGGAACGAGATTGGCAAGAGGGAAAATAATATGCAGAACCATGTGGAAAGGGCAGTGAATGGGAGGAAAAGATTACACTCTCAAGCATTCCATGTGGCAAGCAGTTTCACACACTCAATGCAAAGAATTTTCTGCCAAAATATTTGCTGAATACCTGGTTGAATATGACCTTTTATTTTGGTCGAAAAGGCTGTGTATTTGTTCTCTTTACGTCGAGCATCATTAAAAAGTTGATGTAAAATTCACTAGTTGGCAGTAATCAGCAATATTCTTGACATTGCGACTGGAAGCCATGAAAAATTCTTTGTGTAGAGTCAATACCAAGACTCCAAAGGAACTTTTCTATATCTACCGCACTTTCAGGTAGAGCCACCAGATGTGGAAGTGGAGTTTGGGATGAAACCCTATTCATAGGATTCCATGATCTTGAATACACCAACTGCTGCTTGGCTGGTCTGGAAAACACTCATCAATTTAACCACGTTATCAGTCTTGATCTGTTATAATGCCAGAGATATAATTCAACACTCCTGACTACTTTGTTATTTTGTTTTTAAGATAACGGCTACTATTACTTCCATTTGCACTTGAGAGACTGGAGTCACAGAAAGGCCAGAAATGGCAGGGATAGTAACTTGCTCTGAGGTTTAGAAAACAAAATCATTTGGGTATTTAAAATTATCCAATGTTCAATGTTATTTCCTGTTCATCCACAAAATCCACGCGAGTTCTGCATTCAGCACTACAACCATGTGGATACCACACCATTTTGTGACAATAATTAAACAGAAGTATATTGTTTACAATCAGTTTCTTGCCTGAGTACTTTCTTTCAGGGCTCTCTTCATTTCATCCCTTTCTACCTTGACACACTCTAGTTTCTCTTGGAGCTCAACCATCTCCTTGACAATGGCTGACTTTTCATCCTCTAGCTGCTGGAGCTGCTGGTTGAATTTCTCTTCTAGAATGTGTGTATTCTGTTCTTTGGAAACCAGAGTTCTTAATTCTTTGATCTCATCAAGCAACATGTCACGCTGAGAAACCATGCTGTTCAGCTCCTTAGCTTGAACTTGATTCTAACAGAAACATTAGAAATGAGTTATTGTTAGCTGCATATTGCAGTCAAGTTTTCCTTCATGTTTTCATTACATTACCCTGAAGACAATAAGCGATATCACAGTAAACATAACTAGTAGATTCAGCAAGGATACAAGGACCAATGAAAAAGTTGTATTTCCACTTTAGTTATTAGTATGTCTAACTCACTGCCTCAGTGTTTTCTTGCAGGGTTCTCTTCATTTCATCCTTTTGTACTTGAATCCTCTCCAGCATCTCCTGGAGCTCGTCCTTCTCCTTTACAATGGCTGATTTTTCAACCTCTAACTGCTGGACATGCTGGTTGAACTTCTCTTCTAGAATTTCCAGCCTCTGCTCTTTGGAAGCATGAGTTCTTAACTCTTCGATATCATTGAGCAGCAAATCACGCTGAGATACCAACTGATGGAGCTCCTCAGCCTGCTCTTGCAGCTAATGAATGAAATATGTAGACAACATAGAATCATTAGACAACATAACATCATAGTAAAATCTTGACAAACATGAAGTTAAGTTGTACAAGGCAAACCGTGGCAAACTTGGCTAACTCATTTAAGGTACACGTGCACCATGAAGAGCTATTCTTTTTCCTCTACTTATTTACTTTCCCAACCTTTTCTTGCAGTGTGCTCTTCATTTCATCACTTTCTATTTTGATACAAGCCAGCGATTCCTGAAGATCATTTCTCTCTTTCATTATGGATGATTTTTCATCCTCCAGTTGTTGGAGCCGCTGGTTGAATTCCACCTCCTGAATTTCTGCTTTCTGTTCTTTGGAAGCACGATCTCTCAGCTCTTCAGTCTCAGCGAGCAACCTGTCACGCTGAGATATCACCTGATGTAGTTCGTCACGTTGCTTTTGCATCTAGAAGCAAGATAGAACTTTATAATAATAGATAGCACAAGATGGCAAAACCTTCAGTTATATTTTAACAAGGTTTTCTCAGGCATGCTGGAAGATGTAGTTCAGCATATCTGCTTAACAAATTCAGAGCCAACTTAGGATACCATCATTATCAGCTATTAACCCTATTAAGTATTAAGAATTTATAACTCACCATTTCATTGTTTTCTTGCAAGGTTTTCTCCATTTCATCCCTTTCTGCTTTGATGTTCTTTAACTTGGCCTTAAGCTCCTGCTTCTCTTTTACAATTGATAATTTTTCATTTGCTAGTTGCTGAAGCTGCTGATTGAATTCCTCCTCTTGAATTTCTGCTTTTGGTACCTTGGAAGTATGAGCTCTCAGCTCTTCAACCTCAACAAGCAACACGTCACACTGGGAAACCATGCGGCCTAGTTCTTCATCTTGCTTTTGCATCTAATAAAAACAAAAATTTACGTAAGTTTAAAAGCACACTATGGTAAATATTCTTCTACTTATTTTCTGGTCAATATATAGGCCAGAAACTATTTTACATAAATTTGGATAATAAATACATTGACTTTTCATGGATGATCATTACAACTTGTTCTATATGTCTACCTAGTTAATAAAAAAAATGTAACCCACCATGTCAGTCTTTTCTTGCAGTGCTCTTGTCATTTCATCTTGTTCTGCTTTGATACACTTCAGTGTCTTCTGGAGCTCAACCCTTTCCTTTACCAAAGATGATTTTTCATCCTCCAGCTGCTGGAACCGCTGGCTGAATTCCTTTTCCTGCATTTCTATGTCTTTTTCTTTGAGGACACGAGCTCTCAGCCCTTCAATCTCAGCAAGCAACACGTCACGCTGAGAGACTACGTGGTGAAGTTCCTCACCTTGCTTTTGTGTCTAATTTAAAAAAAATCAGCATTGCTAGATTACACAAAACGCAAATGAAGATTTTTCCCATGTTCATTAGTTATCCTATACATGCCAGGCTAAGCTACAGCTACAGGTAAATTTATTAAAGACACAAAGACTCTATATTCCAGATAACCAGATAATATTCCAGACGACTCACCACCTCCGAATTTTCTTGCAGGACTATTTTCATTTCATCTTTTTCTGCTTTGATACATTTTAGTGTCTCCTGAAGTTCAGCCTTCTCCTTTACCAAGGATGATTTTTCATCCTCTAGTTGCTGGAACCGCTGGTTGAATTCATCGTCGTGGATTACTGCTTCCTGTTCTTTGGAAACATGAGCTCTCAGCTTGTCAATTTCATCAAGCAGCACATCATGCTGAGAATTCAGATGGTGGAGCTCCTCAGTTTGCTTTTGCATCTAACAGAAACATATACAAATGTAGAATGGAGTATCATCAGATGCAGTCCTTGCTCATGTCATACATTTTCAAGAGATTATCCTGTATTATTCATTCTGCATTAATACTGATTGATAAATTAAAGGACAATGCAAGGAACTCAGCATTTAAAGCTATTGTATATATCCATTTTCTTAAAAATTTTACAAATCAGTTTCATTGTTTTCTTTAAGGCTTCTCTTCAATTCATCCCTTTCTATTTTGACATTCTGCACCATCTCCTGGAGCTCATCCTTGCTCTTAAGAATAGATATTTTCATCTGCTAGTTGCTGGAACTGCTGGTTGAATTGCTCCTCCTGAATTTCTGCTTTGGTTGGTTGAATGGAAGCAGTAAGCAGTACATCACATTGAGACATCATGCAGTTGAGTTCCTCACCTTGTTTTTCCATCTAATAGAATCAGCTAAATAGCACTTTTTGGTAGATAACCATTTCACACATTTTTGTAGGATTATCCAAAAATAAGCTGGAAGCATTTTACAGAAAATCTGGCTTATAAATTCATCGACAATGCAAATACTTCATTAGAAGCCATTCAATATATCCATTGATAGTAATTACTTCAAAATCTTAACTCACCACCTCAGCGTTTTCTTGTAGTTTTCTCTTCATTTCATCCTTTTCCACTTCAATACATCTGAATTTTTCCAGGAGCTCGTCCCTTTCCTTTATCAAGGATGATTTTTCATCCTCCAGCTGCTGAAACTGCTGGTTGAATTCCTCTTCCCGAATTTCTGCTTCCTGTTCTTTGAAGACACGATCTCTCAGCTCTTCGATCTCAGCAAGCAACGTGTCACGCTGAGAGACTGCGTGGTGAAGTTCCTCACCTTGCTTTTGTGTCTAATAAAAAAATTAAGATACAGCTGTATTGTTTCAATGCACAAAGTTAAGTAAAGGCTTTAATCATGTTCATTAGTTATCCTATACATGCAAGGCCAAACTACAGTAAATGATGATGCAGACTTCACAATCTATTCCAGATACCTACTTAAAATGTACAACTCACCTCCTCAGTTTTCTCTTCCAGGGCTCTTTTCATTTCATCTTTTTCTGCTTTGATACATTTCAGTGTTTCCAGGAACTCATCCTTCTCCTTTAACAAGTTTAATTTTTCATTCTCCAGTTGCTGGAACTGCTGGCTGAATTCCTCTTTCTGAATTACTGTTTCCAGTTCTTTGGAAGCACGAGCTCTCAACTCTTCAATCTCAGCAAGTAATGTGTCACGCTGAGTCACCAAACAACAGAGTTCATCAGCTTGATTTTGCTTATAATAAAAAATATATACTAGAAATTAGATACTATACCTCAGTTAAATTTTCAGAAGATTATCCTGTATAGACTAGAAGACACAGTAAATATGGCAAACGAATTCATTGACATTGCAAAGACTCCCTTACTCTATAAATCCATCTAATTATTAGGAATTCATAACTCACCATCTCCGTATTTTCTTCCAGGGCTCTCTTAATTTCATTCTTTTGTATTTTGGCATCCTGTAGTATCACCTCAACTTCATTATTTTCCTTCATTGATTTTTCATCCTCTCTTTGCTGGACACACTGGTTGAATTCTTCATGAATATTTGTGTTTTGCTTTCCCAAACTGTGTACACACGGCTCTTGCATCTCATCCTCCAGGTCAGGCTGAGACACCACATTTTTGAGATGTTCAGTTAGCTCTTGTACCTAATCAAAATTTATATGCCAAATAATATTTCAATATTACATTCATCTAGGATATAGCATTCCTTTCCATTGCAATAAGTTATGAAGTGCATAGAAACTATTCCCAGAGGGTAGCGAATCTCTGGAATTCTCTGCCCAAGGGTGAAGACCAGTTCATTAGATATATTTAAGGTGGAAATAGGCAAATATTTAAAAGATTGGTTATGGGGATCCGGCACAGAAGAGGATTTAAGGCCCGGATAAATCAGCCATGAATATATCGAATGGCAGGATTGGCTTAAAGGGCCGAGTGGCCTACCTGCTCCTACTTTCTTATATTACCCTTAATCAACCAGCTTACAAGTCCTCCCTGATACTTAGCTTTGGCAAAGAACTCATCTAAGATGAATGACAAGTTAACATTTTGATGAATTGTTTTAATTAAATGTAATATTTTAAAGCCACAAATTTTCATGTGTAGCATACATGAATCACACCCCCAAAGCAATCAGTTCTGTGTTATCATCAAGTTCATCTTAGGAGCTCCACTGAATAGTCACTGTGTTTCTGGCACCCTTTTAAACTGGCATATAGCCAAATGAAATACTTGAAATTTGAGCTTGTACATTATGCCCAGAATTATTGAAACAGTCCCAGAGCTCTTTTCGCTCTCTCAAAAGAGGCTCCTTCATTGGCTGAGATCCTTTTAGGCTCTGTGGTTTGCATTTCAATGATCTTGACAACTTAGCTGAAGCCCAATTTTGTAATCTACATAGGATAGCCTACAATTCAAGACCATCACTTAAAAAACAAATGATGCACATATTAAAGTTTTATTTATATATAGTATGTATGGAATTGAACATTACCGACGGAGGAGGATCTGGGCCAGCTACTGGTTAATTGAGTTATCTTGTCTCACAGAGCAGTCAAATTTGAACTTGGCATCAGACAAGAAAAAAAGTTCTCATTGTGGATTGTTTATAGAAATTCCCACAAAAATGTGTGCAAACAATAGATGAAGGTAGAATCTACTCCATGATTGCCTAGTTCACTAATACAGAATGGTCACTTGAAGGACAATTGCCTGTCAAAATCTGTACACAACTGTTTTCGAAAAAGGGAACATTTGAGTGGGGACACAAAAATTGCCCCTACACAATATTATTATCTATATCTAGCCAACTAGCATGATTGAACTTTGATGGCTTAAAATCTCGCCAAATGGAATGAGAATAATGGTATTCACCATCTTGAATTTGATACCAAGTTCAAATATTGCCTGAACTGAACCTCAGATTAGATTTATTCCAACTCATAAACCAAATGTGCATGCATTACCTGGGTTCCAGCTTTTAGGGGAGTAAAGTTAAACAGCAGAGAATTAATACTTGAACCAGACTCAGTTAACATTTCTCCTTCAAGCTTACCTTATCATCAGCCCTTTCAGGAACGTTTTCTTGAAAACTCAACAACAGATCTTTCTTTTCCTGAATTTCATTTCTTAGTTCATTTACTAGCTGTTGCTGGTATCGCAGTTCCTCTTGTGCAAGATCCAGTGCTTCACTGGCCTGCATGGACTAGATGAACAATCCAATTTCAATTAGCCCAAAAGATTAATTTTCCAATTCAACTTTCAAATACTACTGGATACAGAAATGCAACGGGATGAATAATCCAGAAACAAACACTTCTTAAATACAACACAATATGCTGAGAATGACTTCAGTTTTAAAAAATGATCATCAAAAATCTGGCACCAATGTAAAGGACTGTAAAAATTCCAATGGTTGAGCAACAGTCCATAAGTAAAAAAAAAACTGCCTTTCTTATTCACAGTGACTTCAGTCAGACACCCTAATGCTAAACTTTTAAATATAACTGAATTTTGAAATTTTGTGCACTTAGACACAAGTAATTAAGTTTTGTCAGTAGTGTACACTTTCCAAGATTTTTCTTAAACTCTTACTGAATTTCATTGCTGGTTTTCACTTCACAGAAAAGATTGGTGGAGTATGGGGGGTGGGGGAGTCTGTGAAAAGAGAAAAAAGGCTTTTGGAAGACCGATTTATTATGACAAAGGAGGAGGGCATTCAACCTATTATGTCCATCCAGCTCCGACAGAACAATCTCATCTATCCCAATCCACCCTTGATTCCCTCAATTTATTTTCTCTCATGTCCATCAACTCTGATTATTTTGGCACTTAACTACACCAAAGGATTACTTACTTAAGCTAATTAATTTAACAGCACATTTGAGATGTTGGAGGAAACCAGAACATGCAGCAGAAACCCACACAGTCATGGGGAGAAGACATAAATGCCAAGCAGATACCACAGGTCAGGATTGATCTAAACTCTCTGGAGTTGTGAGACAGCAGCAATAACTCTGCACCACTGTGCCAAAGTCAGACTTTAATAGAGTAAATGCAGACAATACAATATCATTTCTGACAGAATCAAAAAAAAACACAGGGCCACAAATACACTTTGGTTTTAGGAATAATGTGTTTGGCCAGGATATGGAACTTGTAACCATACTAGATAACCAAAGCTATCTAAGGTAAAAACAGAAAAGGCACATGGAAAAATTTTGGAGATTTTGCTGAAATAAGTGAAAAGGCTAGAAGGCTTATGTGGAACACAAATTAAGGCCAGATGTGTCAAGTGATCACAATGCTGTAAATTGTACATCAATTGTGTTCAGTAACATAATTGAATGAGATTATTTAAAAACACAGCCAATTAACAGATATTAAGAAAGCACACAAGGTAAAAATGACAACTGTATAAAATTTAGTAACTTGTGGGAAGCTTATTAGTTATGTACCTTTGATTCTAGTGAATAAATACAAATCTTTCTAAAGTCATGCTGGAGTTCTGAGCTCCACAAGAAGAATCTTGTGTCATAGAGCTTATAGTGAAGGTTCTCTAGGTGTAATGGTCTCAGTTGCCTTGTATGCAGAAATATTAAACACAGAAAATTTTCTCTCCAATGAAGAGAGAAAGAAGTTGGTAAAAATATTTAATTTTTAAGGAATAAGACAGGAAAAAAATTAGAAAAAATTCCACAAGAAATAAACAGATTTCAAAGAAAGAAATACATTTTTAAAACAGGGAATTATGAAATATACTACCAAAATTAATGACTGAAGCAAAGGCAAGTCAATTTTTGAGAGGTTAACAAGTTAGTTGGAGAAATAAAGGAATTATGGGAACAGGGACAGTATATAGGAGTAAGACTATTGCATATTGGCAGATGAATATAATAATGGACCGATCAAGCCAAGTGGCTTGGTTTTGTACTGCAATTTCTATTTCTAGTAAATATAGAGAAAATATGTATACAAACCTTTTTCTTCTCTTCATTTATCAAGCACTCTTTTTCAGCCAGACTTTTCTTTAGTTCCACCTCCACATTTTGGTTCAGTTTCAGTTTGTCATGTAGGCTTCTCAATTCTGCTTGATTCTCTATACACTAATACAAAAAAGTACAAATTGAACAACATGGTCTCACTTCATGTATATCAATCTAGAACATCTTAAAAAAAACAGTACCTTATTTTGCAATATGGAAAACAAACATTGAAGAGTTTAATATCAAAGGCATTGGAAGCTTGCCAAATTCCAAAATTAGTTTCTCTCTCTCTACACGTATTCTCCACATTTACCCGTTTATTATCCAGTAAATAGGAAAATAAGCAGAATGGAGTTTCTTGGGAGTTTAATATTCCATGACTGTAATTTATATCCACCCATTCCTCAACATCATCCACGCATTCTAATTTTTGGGGGTGGCGGTGTGGGCAGGCAGTTTGGCATTATATTGGACAGATAAGGTGAGGCAGCTTGTGTTGTAGTAGAATCACATCAGAAGAAATAATTCACTATTTGTGCAATTTTAGAGTAATTTGTTTTTTTAAAAAAAAGTTAATGTGGTGTAATTTCAGGAGCTATAGAGGGGCACTGTCAGCCAAATGGTCTTTGCTTTTATTAAAAGATTCAGTTCAAAAGTTAAATACTTAAGCCATTATAATTTCCAGTTACCATAACTATACTTTTTGTAGCTACTTGTTGATACAACTGTAGTTGCTAGCTGCAAGTTTAAAAACAAAAGGCAAATTGGAATTGATATTGTGCATTTCATTAGCTCAGCATACTCTAAAGGCCTGTACAGCTAAATGAAATGTGGTCATCGTTCATAATGCAGAACAGGGAAAGCTTCTGAAAATGACTGTTTCATTATAGACATGAAGTGACAAAATGCTTAAAAATATATCCACAATGATTTAATTTAGTCTGGCCCAACTTAATAAATGCTTCAGTCCTTTGAGAGTTTCAGTAATTTCTGCACCTGTGATATGCAATATAATTCCATAATAGGTATATCAAAGTGAAACCCAAGTATCCTGACAAAAGTAATGTTAGAACATTATTCAAAATACTCTGACAGATCAAAGCAAGATTAAGCAGTTTTCATTTAACAAAACCTCAATGTTAATTCAGTTAATTTTAATATTCCTACAGATCTTTCATTTAACTTACCTTTAAAACAAAGTTACTTCCAGCCGGGCATGTTTTTCTTAAAACAAAAGCTCCTTTCCATTGTTGGATTAGGGTCCAGATTGTTGTTTTTGTTTTATTTTGTAGTTTTGGCTTTCTTTACACTTGCATATATGTTTGTGTAATCACCAGTTTGTCTGTAAACTTTTAGTAACTTGTAGTATATTTGGCTCTATGCTCCTGTAGTTTCTTTGTCTATACTGAAGCGTAACTCAGAGAGTACCTTTTCACAAGCTGTTATCGGAAGATTTCCTTATCTAACCAGTCAGTATAAAGTTACAGTATTAAGGGAGGGCACGAGGACAAGTTCTTTTGCTACTTTTTTTTAAGAAAAAAAACTTGCCTTACTTGCTGTTACAGACTGACACTGCCTGACCTGTATTATGATGAACATCTAATAAAACAGCTGTAACCATAAGATTCTGCCTCATCCTTGATTTCTGAAGACCCTTCTGGACAACATCGAGATCTCACACCATTTTGCACTCATTAACCACTATTAGCTGCTAAAACTGTAGTTTCTCATGACTAAGAGTTCCCACGTACCTCATCAAAGCAACATACTGTATATCCTGACCTATGAACATTTTTGTAGACATTGACCACAAAAATACTCACAACGGAACAAATCAGCTCATGACCTTTGATATAAACAAGGAAACATTGAAACGTTATTTAGATGGATCATTGATATTATTTCAAAATACTTGCATAGTAAAATTTTAAATCTGAAAACTTCAGTTTGTCAATCAGCATTGTACCATATAGATACTGCTAAAATTATAGCTTTCGGTTGAATGATAAAACTCAGAGACCATTCTATCCAGATGCATCATGGTTTGGTGTGGCAACTGCTCTGCCTACGACCCCAAGAAACTACAGAGAGTTGTGGACACAGCTCAGCACATCACGGAAATCCGCCACCCCTCCATGGATTCTGTCTATACCACTTGCTGCCTCAGTAAAGCAGCCAACATAATCAAAGACCCTACCCACCCTGGACATTCTCTCTTCTCTCCCACCTCCCATTTAGCAGAAGATACAGAAGCCTGAAAGCACGTACCACCAGTCTCAAGGACAGCTTCTATCCCACTGTTATAAGACTATTGAATGGTCTCCTAGTACGATGAGATGGACTCTTGACCTCACAATCTACCTCGTTATGGCCTTGTTCTTTACTGTCTCCCTGCACTGGACTTTCTCTGTAACTGTAACACCTTATTCTGCATTCTGTTATCGTTTTCCCTTGTTCTAATACAATGTGATGAAATGATCTATATAGATGGCATGCAAAACTAAGTTTTTCCACTGTACCTTGGTATATGTCACAATAATAAGCCAATTTAAATTACCATTTCAATATTATCTTGAAGATCACACTTCAACTGATCTCTCTCAATTTGAAGGCTCAACAACTCTTCATGCAGCTGCTTTTTCTCTTCACTGATGACCTTGCAATTTTCCTGAAGCATGAGAAGCTGTTCAGTTAAATTCTTTGTCTCAGTTATTTCAGCTGCAGAGCTCACATTTAGAGGTTCTTCATCCTGGTCACAAAATGCAAAACTAATTTCAAACCTCATTCTTCAAATATTTGGTATCAAAAATAGATTATTTCAATATTCACTTATGCACACCAAGAACACCACCATAGATAAATCCTTTCAAGTTGACAATTAGAAAATAAACTTTGAGATATGTTTTGGCAGCAAGAACACTAATATTCAATGATATCACTGGTAGCGCTGCAGAATCCCAACTTAGTCCCAGCAGAAAAAAAAATCACTGTACCCCAACTACTCATTTTTCAACTAGCAAATTTTGAGTTTATACATTTAAATAGCAAACATGTACAAGACCAGAATTTAGAAAGGGATCTAGGAAACATCTGCATAATTCTTTTCCCCAATTATTTATGGTCTCCAAGCCTGTGCACCTAACAATAACACTTGGTCCTGACTTTCATGTTTAATATAGGAGGATTATAAGAATCTATATTTTCACAAATCAATTAATCAGCTCAGACAGGAAAATGATTCAATCACTAGGACATGAAATCCATCTTTAACCCCAGAGGAAAGATGGATGTCATTTTAAATGCACTATCTGAACAGAGGACAAATTACCAGTTTACAAAAACATTAATATTAACCAAAAGCTACAGACTTCCTAAACAGAATCTTAATTTTGTGCTATCCATAACTGAAAAATATACAAGAAAGTTTGTAACAAATTAAAGTTGCTTGATTAAACTAACCTTTTGGGACTTGGGTTGTGACATTGTCAGTTCTTCATTGGCTTTTGTTAAAACTTGCAATTTAGTTATCAGCTCTTCTTTCACTTCATTAAGTAGTTTGATATCTTCTGATGCTTTAGAAAATTTATCATCTAGTAAGAGGGAAGCAAATGGTAACAGATTGCCTTTTCAAAGTCAAAATAATTATGTCTATATAGCATACTCTATATCATGAAGTTTTTGTGATCCCTGTTAAATTGAATGTGACAAATAGTTTTGTATAGGGGAAAATCTATGTGCTTTGTTGCTGCTGTACATCTGGAAAACAAAACAACTCACTGTAATATGAAGGTCTTTGATTTGTTTAGGAGTAATTAGGTGTTGTGGAAGTACAATTCTTCTTTCCATTATTGTATTAAATAGAACTATAAAAGAAAAATAGCCCCCTTGCAGGTGAAAGAATGCCAGTAATTACAATTTTGCTGAAATAATTTAGGTTTCAAGAGATGATTTTATTGATTGAATGTGATGCTCTTTAATGATAAACAATTGCAGGTTTGGCAAGGGGATGCAAGTCTCCAGTTGCTCAATTTAGCTGGTACCTCTAGCTTTGGCGTACAATTACTTTGTACCCGAATGCATGTCCACTACTTGTGTTGGCACATGACTTTCATGCAACAGAAAATGGAGAACATCACAGCCCTATAGTGGATTGTTAAATTTTGAACTCAGTGCCATGGAAATGAGATTGAAAAATGAAGTATTAAATGAAGTATATCCTTTAACTGTACACATAACTCAGAGTCAAAAGTAATGATCTAAATCTTCAACCCAGGGTCAGATGCTGTGCAAACTGGAGGCAGCCAAGACAAGACAGCTACCCTGATTCCTTTCCATGGTCACATGTGCCCATTTAAATCAGTTCTCCCATGCCCAGTCTACTGATTGTGGCAAACTTCTGCCCTGGCTACAACTACAATCTTGCACCGTCAAACAATGCAAGTTAGTGCACAAGATTGACTAGGCACCAGGAGAGACATGCAGCAACAGTTGCCTCCAACCTTCATTGAGGCAAGCAAGCTCAGCTTCCAACATAGGCCAATTTTCTTTTTTGACCAATGGAGTCAAACTTTTATTTACTTATCAAGCTACAGTTCTCAGTGCAACTCAACTCCAACATCTGCCTTGCAAATTGAAATTGCAGATTAGAGCAGTTTACAAGAAATAATTTGAACACCTAATAATTAAAATCTGGGCATTAGAAAATAATTAAATTTTAAATAAATTATTCTCAGAACGCATAATGTTCCTGAGAGACTAGAGACAATTTGTGAACCCCACTTATCACCCTCAATTAACAATAATTTTCCCAAGTATTAAGTTTGCTTAATCTATTGGTAAATGAAAAGTGTTCAAATCTATTAATTGCCTGCATCAACGATTCACCAAAACCAATGTAAAAATTCATTTTCATAATTTAGTCATAACATTTCATAAAACATTGATTAATCTCACTTATTTCCTTTTGCTTGACAAGCTCCAGCTCAAGTTGTTGCTCCAGCTCTTTAACTTGCCCTTCTTTGCCTTCAACGTTATGCTGGAGTTGTGAACATTTAGCTCTCTCTTCTTCAAGCTGTGTGCAGTACAATTCTAATTCCAGTTTGAGACTTTCCACTCTACACTGTACTTCATTCTGTAGAAAGCACAGGGAAACATGGGGGCAAGCAATCATATTAATTTTTTTTAAATGGTGCAGAAATGTCAGTTGCCATTTCAACCCAGTTTTCTTGAAATGTGCGCAGAGCACTAAATTACCATGCCAGTATACACTTTGCCAACATCTCTCAAAAAAAATTTTGGCCCAACTTTTAAATGTGTATTAATAGACTTACAAATCACCCTTTCAAACTAATCCATAATATCTTTAGCACGGCCAAAAAATTTGCACCATTAGGGGACGATGAATAAAAATTCATTTACAAATCAAAGACAATATTGTAGTTTATACAGTAATTAGCAGGAAGCAAATAGAAATCTCTCATCATTAACAAGTTAGCCAAGGAAACAATACCATCCAGATGTTGACTTCAGAGATGAGTTTAATAAGCAGGGCAATGATGGAAATACCATTAGTATTTTTACTTTTAAATACAGAGGTGGCAAACATCTATTGTTTGATGCAATTTCCACTGCATCAGAAAAGGACTGTTCTGTTGCAAGGAAATAAACTTAATTCCTTCATGAAGAAAGCAAGAGGGTTCCTGATGAGTTGTTTAAAAAGAGACTTGAAAATCATTTAACATTTAATAACCTCAATGTTTTTGTTTTACCTGTTGCTCAGCTTTCAGATTGTCCTGATGATCCCTCTCATATTGAAGGCTATTTACTTCTTCTTGGAGTTTGTCCCTTTCTTGAGCAATCAGTAACACTTCTCCCCGCAAGTTTATGAGTTGTTCATCATTTTCAAATTTGCCAGCCAACAAATTATCACGTTCGCAGGTGACACCATTTAGTTCGTTTGTTAGCTTTAAAACCTAGATGCACATTTAAGGCAGAAAAATTAACTTTCTCTCAAGAAAACATTGGTAGCATTTTGGCTGCCACATTAACAAACTTATCTTGAGAGCCTCCAGTTCCACCTGCAATCTTCTCTAGCCTTTTATGATAGTTCATAGCCTTCACTTGCCCAAGTGTGACATGAACACAAACTTATCCTTGTTGCAAAAACGGAGCTTTTAATCATGCTACTGCATTCCAGGATTCCACATCAAAAACCTTTTAAGAGCCAGAGAATCAGAGAGATACAGCACAGAAACAGGCCTTCAGCCCACTGAGTCCATGTCAACTATAAACATTCATTGTTGCACTAATCGTACCCTAACCCATGATATCATCTTTATGATTTGTCCATGGCTTCTTCAAAATGGATTTTATAATCTACCCTTAACTTTTCCTTTATTTCCTACGTAAATCTTCCCCATTCTGTGGGCATATTTTGTTTTCCAAAACCACGAATAGTAACTGCCACACATTAAATAAAGCAAAATAAATGTCTGTTTTAGGAATACATTTTCGTTTAACCTTCTACAATTTAGTTCCGTACAAAAGTCAGAAAAACTTATGTTCAACTTCACTAACTCCAAAACAATGCAAAAAAGGAGAAGCCAACCTAATATCTTTTAGGCCACAGAGCCCAAATAAAATCT
This sequence comes from Pristis pectinata, assembly GCF_009764475.1. NCBI lineage: Eukaryota > Metazoa > Chordata > Chondrichthyes > Rhinopristiformes > Pristidae > Pristis > Pristis pectinata. Next base: position 56,488,642 of record NC_067411.1, on the reverse strand, counting down.
ATTGCCCAATTTTATTCACTACAAAATAAAACATACCAATATGGGCAGCTATTTGTTGTGCATTAAATGGAGCTTGAATCATTGTTAAATCACCAAAGTACAACCAATGACTTTCTTCCAGCTGTACAAGGTAGTTTGTATTTCTCCTTCACAGCATTCTAAATGCTTAGCAGTCTTTACACACCCACAATTACTATATCAACTTAGAACTTTTGCGTATCTTGGTTTTGGACTCTATTGCCAGATTCAGTCCAGTTAAAAAGAGAAAGATATTAGGGACATGCAACCATAGACAGATTATTTTCAAATCTTTTAAGAAAACATAGTCAATAAGCTTTTAATGGAATCTGCAAATCTACAAGCAACAGTTAAGTGCACAACATAACAAAAACAACAATCCAAGAGAGATGCAAACTGAATCACAAAATGCTAGTTGCATTAAAATAATAAACTAATTCACAAAAAGGAACCTATAAACCTGCAAGTGGAAGTAATTGGAATCACCTTATTTGAAAGGCAATAAAAATGCCAAAGCTAAGTGGGGAAAAGCAGGATACATAAATAGCTCACGGGAAGAAGAAAAATTATATTACTCATACAAGTTCTTGGGTTAGGGTAGGGAGGAATTAAAAGAAAAATAATTTAATAAATTTTAGAATCAAGTTACAGACAGTCTTGAGATTTTACACTTTCTAATGGGATATGATAGTAAAAGGAAATAGCACAACTGGAAGCCTATGCAAAATTTACCCACATAATAGTCATTGCAATTCAAAAGTAATTCACTGGTCTTCTGGACGTTGAGGATGAGATATGTATCCAAATTCTTTGCGTACAGAGGCATAGAAGTAAAATATTTTCTACAGCTAAACATTCCATCTTTACCTGTTTTTCTAATTCATCTATTTTTTGTGGCAGCAATTTGTTTTGAGATAAAACGGCCACTTCTTGTCGCAGACTGATATTTTCTTTTTCCGCTTTCTCCAACTGTTGGTTAAGATCAGTGATGCTCTTTTCCAGATAAACACGATCCAATATGTCTAAGTTCATCAAAAAAAATTTAAAAACTGCTTTACAGTTTCACAATATAAAGATCTTAATAAAAGTTGAAATCTTCTCACATGCATGGATTAAATATTAGAAAACTGATTTTCTTGTTCCTGCAATGAGTAAAGTACATATAAAAGTATTTGGGTACCCTTCAGTAAATATCCTCTCCCTTTTCCCCATTCTCAAAAAAGATTTAGATGATTACAAGTTGCTTAGAAAATAATTTTATTTTGAATCACCTCAGCAGTTTCAACCTCTGAGCACAAGTTAATATCTGAATAGGAATGGAACACTTTAGTAAGCTCTAAAGTGGGATGGAGAGGAAACAAAATGAGAAAAGGGAAAAAAAAATCACAAGAACAATTCCTATTAATGATTTAATCTTGGTAACGTTGATTCCTTTAAAAAGGAGTATCAAATTTTGATTTGCTATGCGATCTAAATCTTTTCATTTTGATGAATCTGACTCCCTGCAGTACTTTGTAGGTTTCCTACAACATATATTCTACATAATATCTTTATATTATTTTATAAATATCTTCTAACAGTCAATGGGAAGGCAAAGAAACATGAATCACATTGGAAAGCTTTATAATACCTTACTAAAGGAGGGTACACTTTTAATTTTTTGATTGGCATTATTAACAATCAGATCAATTCTTTTAAGTATCATTCATGATAGAAGAGAACTGGCAGCAAAGTAGTATTGAGACTTGAAAAGAATTTTGTTCAGTTAGCAGTCTGAGTAGAATGATGCAGGCCAGCCTTAAATGCAGCAAGATCTACACAAAATTTAAACTTGGGCTGAAAATTGATAAGTAACATTTACTTTATACATGTGCCATGTGATGAATATCTTCAGCTAGAAAGTCTAACCATTTACCCTCATCTTCAATGGCATTACCATTGCTGAGGCACATAAAACCAGGGGATTATCAACAACCAGAAACTCAATTGGACCAGTCACATAAAAACTATGACTACAAGAGCTGGTCAGAGGTAGAGTATCCTGCAATGAGTGACTCATCACTTGACATCTCATAACCTTCTCACCATCTAATAGACACAAGTCAGGAGTGTGTTGGGGTACTCTCCTCTTGCTTGGATGAGGGCAGCCCCAACAGTACTCAAAAAACTCATCTCAGACGAGGAACCACTTCTACCAACCTAAACAATGATGGCATTTAACACCTGTACACAATAGCTAATTAAAATGCACAGCTCACCTAAGCATTTTCAACAGCAGCTCCCAAAACCACAACTTCTAATATGGGCTGCAGGTATGGGGAAATATCACCATCAGCTATTTCACCTCCCAGGACACAAGCTGTCTTGAACTGTTCACTGTTCCAAATCTTGAACTCTCTATTCAACAACACTATGGGAGTATCAGTTCAAAAAGGGTAGCCCACTACCAACTTCTCAAGGAGAATTATACCAACAATAAATGCTGGCTTTGCTATCATGATCATATCTCATTAATGAGGATATATCCAGTCTTCCTGCCATTGAAAGTACTAGATTCAAAGTAACATCTGCCTCCTTTCTAACTTGGTTTTTGTTAATCTGGATTGTAATGTGAAGAGTTTAATAAGATGTCAGGTGGCAAATAAAGTTGAGCTCACTTGCATCAATGCACAAAACTGAAAAGCCTTTAGTGAACCTATTTTAACATTAAAGAACCCAATTAAACTCAAAGGAAAAGGATTCTTGTGTTCCAACTGGGGTAAAAGTTCAGCAATGCACTTCAGCTAAAAGCAAATGGTTTTAAAATTGTTTGTTTAGAGTAGCTGTATGAAAATACAAAAAAGTTCAGCCCTCTAGGAGCTTCCTAAACTTTTAACAGTAATGAAAATTAGACCAGTGAGAGGATTACTTCTTTCAATGCCATGCAATCTTAAATTGACTTTAACTAAAATGGATCATGCCAGTTATGAAATTAGAACAAGCACTTCTTCCTGTATTAGGGTATAGGTCCTTTTCCTGCTGTCAGGCAAGAACCTAATAGAGTCACTGGATAAGTAGAACAGTTTTCTACCCACTCCAACATGAATTAGATCTTTAGAAATAACTATTGTGGACAAATCTCAATACAACATCAATACATTATTTCTTTTCTAACAATTTAAAGGAACATTCTGGTGACAAAGGAAGACTGACCTGCGTAGCTTTGGAACTGCAAACTGTTCAAACACCCAAATCAATAGAGTATGCTAAACATAGTGGAGTGTTGTTTCCTCAGCACTGAACTACATAGTTACTGGTTTCAGGGGATGTTTTGTTTTGGTGACACCACTGATAGCAATCCAGGATAAGCTGGCAGATCACTCAAGAGTCAGGCACCTTAGGCGGGAGGCAAAAAAACATTACTATTCACAGATGGGCAATCCCTAAAGAACCTTCAGAGATTTCACATCCTATCTGGATGGCACTGAAGAGGTAGTATTAAAGTATGGAAGTTTTGACGCAAAATTATATGGCATTGGTGAAGCTGCAACTGGACTACTGTACCACTCTGGTCTCCATGTTTAAGCAATGATGTGTTGGTCTTGGAGGTAGTGCAGAGAATGTTCATTAGGTTAGTCCTAATGTTCATTAGGTTAGTCCTAGGATGAAAGAGTTGAAATATGGAGAAAGGTTGAGCAGGTTAGGCTAGAAGTATTAGAGCTTAGAAGAATTAGAGTTAATCACATTCAAATGTACAAGATTCTGAGGAGGATTGACAAAGCGGTTTCTGAGACCACATTTCACCCTGTGAGGATACATTTCCAGAATAACAGATCCCTATTTAAGATGGAGGAGGAGGAATTTCTTTTCTCAGAAGGTTGTGAACCTCCACTCCAGACTTGTGGAGCCATAGCTAAATATTTTCTGTAAGTGTCAAATACTATATCTCTGTAACAATACCTTTAGGAACTTTCCCATCCAGAAGAGACATTAGTTTGGCATTTTCACTGTAAACAGATTTTAATTCTTTCTGCAAATCGGATTGCATTTGTTTGTAGCGTGATTGTTCAGTATCTAGCTTTTTGCAGTACAACTGGACATCCTTTTCCATCTGTTGATATTTCACCATCTTTTCATTCTTGTTGATACAAGTTAAAAAGGGAAACAAAACAAAAACAGACTTAGAACGGAAAGCCATTTTCATTAGGTCACCTTTATTTCACTTTGGAAGTACCTTATAACTGGCCTCAGGTATTTTGATATTTAATGTCTTCATAGATAATTTATATACCATGAAGACTATGATCATATATAATCAAGTGTGTTATGATAAGTCATATTTTCCCCACAATGGTAAGCATTTCTAAACTTTAAATAATTCATTTTTATCAGGATGGCAAGAAAGACTGTGCAAATTTGAAGATACAGAGCATAAATATTTTATTCTAATTTACTCTAACTTGTAGTTGAGATGATGTAAATACAAAACATACCAAAATTACTTAATTGGCTGTGAAGGGTAATCATAGTTATAATATAGAATTTTCTGCAGCCAAATTCTATACAAGATCCCAAAAGCAATCTGATAGAGTAGAATCTTTTTTAATATAACGTGGATTGAGGAATAAATATAGGTCTTTTTGGACAGATACAAAATATAATAACTAGAAAATCACATGCATCGCATTTTGTTTTAAAGCACCAGGCATATGAAAATTGCTCATTTTTGGACTGGAAGACAATTGTGAAGGTTTCTAGGTTGAGTCATACCACTCTGCATCTCATGGTCACAAACTATACTTTACTGATGAGCCAGAGGCATACAAAACAGAATCGTACATCACAGGATGAATGCCAATCCAAACTAATCCCACATGCCTACCCATGATCTATATGCCTACCCATGATCTATATCCCTCCATTCTCAGTCTGTTCATTTGTTTGTCTAAGTGCCCCCTAAACATTGCTACCGTATCTGCTTCCACTACTTCCCCTGGCAGCACATTCCAGGCACCTAATCCTCTTTAAAGGAGATTTACAAGGCAAGTTTTTTTTTTAAACTTTCCCCCTCTACCTTAAAACTATGCCCACCAGCATTTGATATTTCCACCCTGGGAATACCTACATTTATGCCTCTCATAATATTACATACTTCTATCAGGTTGTCCCTTAGTCTCCAACACTCCAAAGAAAACAATCCAAGTTTGTCCAGCCTCTCCTTATAGCTAACACCTACTAATCAGGCAACATCCTGGTAAACCTCTTCTGCATCTTCTCCAAAGCCTCTATATCCTTCCTATAATATGGTGACCAAAACTGCACACAATACTCCAAATGCAGCCTAGCAAAAGTTTTATATAGTTGCAACATTACTTCCTGACTTTTATATTCCCTGACCAATAAAGGCAAGTGTGCCATGTTCCTTCTTTACCACCCTATCTACTTGTGGTGCCACTTTCAGGAAGCTAATGGAAAAGGAACCCCAAGATCCCTCTACATCAATGCTCCTAAGGTCCTGCCATTTACTGTATACTTTTGCATTTGACCTCCCAAAGTGCAAGACCTCACACCTCTCTGGATTAAACACCATCTGCCATTTCTCCACCCACATTCCCAATTGGTCTATATCCTGCTGAATCCTTTGGCAATCTCCCTCACTATCCACAACTCTGCTAATTTTTGTGTCATCTGCAAACTTACATTTTTGTCCAAATCATTTATACATCATAAACAGAGGTACCTGCACTGATCCCTGTGAAACACCACTGCTCACATACCTCCAGTCAGAACAACATCCCTCTATCTTCCATGGCTCAGCCAATTTTGAATCCAGTCTACTAAGTCTCCACACAGATCCCATGTGCCTTTAATCTTCTGGATCAGCATACCATGAGGGGCCTTGTCAAAACCACTGCCCTAACCTCAAGCATCTTTGTTACCTGCTCAAATAAACTCAAGTTAGTAAGCCATGACCTTTCTCACACAAAGCAATTCTGACTATCCCTAATAAGTCTATGCTTTTTCAGATGCGATATGGTCTTAAGTTACAACTCTTCAATTTGATTCAAGTTCACAATTTCCAAAACAACTATTCATTCTCATCTAGTCCCATAACTGTAGTCCTGGTCTGACCTGCATGATTTGCACATAAAGACTGTTGCTGAATTAACAGTTACAATTCATTAAGGATGCTGGTAGCCTTGTATAGATTTACTCATGTTGCACCAAGTATTCAGTACAGTGAAACTGTTAATACAGTATGCTCAGGACTTTGGTGGTGCTGGGCAAAGCAGATTTTTTGGATAATCAGGTGTTATTTTAATAATACTCAGAGAACTTTGAATTCACTTTTAAAAAGATGTTACACAGTAGCATTTCAAAGTTTAAAGTGAGCGCGAAGACGGGACCCCAATCGAGAGGATGGGGAGCGTGGGAGCTGGGTCTCCTGTCAAGAGTTTGGGGAGTATGGCAATCACTACGCGGTAAGCGAGACATCAAATCATTGGGACTTCTTAATGGCCAGATTGCAGATTATAGGAGTTTCACTGTAATATAGTAATTATATGACAAGAATTTAAAAATTTATGACATCATACAATGTTTAGAACTAGCTTCAAAAAGTATAATCCTTTACTCAATGTATTCATCAGCCTGACACATACTAATTTCCATCTAAACCCCTTACAATCATCTTTCTTGTTCTCCATTATTGCATTTTACATCCTTGATAAATCTCTTAACCACTTACTTTGTTCTTGTTCACCTCTTCCCATTTGCCCTTTTGTTTCCCACAATTTTACATGTCAACTCAGGTTCCACCTTTTTCTCCATCTTCTCTCACATTAGTTCTGGAATTTGTCCAGCACCCTTTAATTCCCTACCCCCTTCAACTTCTCTACATACTACATTTCTTTTTCTCTTTACTCCATTAGCAATAAGGAGAAAGCCCAATGAAAATGAATCATTTGATTACTGCCTGCATATTAATTTGTCTTGCAATGTATTACAGTCAAAATTCTTTGATTACCATGGTTTCCTTGAGTTCCAAGTTTTCACTCCTGAGAAAAGCAGACTCTTTCTTTGCATCACAGGTTACAACTTCTGCATCATTCAATGACTGTTGCAGCTGTTTGATCTAAAATGCAAGTCACCAGAAAGCAATAGAAAATGTGGGATCTACACATTTATTAATTAATTTCCAACAAAGTAAATGTTAGTACAGAGCAAAATCTTGTTGTTCTAATTAATATAATTTGGCAAAGAGGTGAGAACCTGAAGGTAGAACCAGAAGACAAAAAGACTAAACTGAAAATAGTAGATAGGGGATTAGGTGCTAGAGTTTAATCAGACAGAAGCCAAAGAGAAACAAAAAGGCAAAAGTGCAGTGCAGTGACAACGATAACAATAACAAGTCTGTCAGGAAGGGACAAAGAATAATGGTTTACTAAAAATTACAGCCAAACTAAAAATAAGGCAAGATTAAAGACTTTAATAGAATGCTGTGGGCATCCAAATAAAAAAAAAGAGATAAGCTGACAATACAAATAAACATTACCTGATGGTCATTGCAGAGATTGAGGAACTAACCAGGAACAAACAATCTACTGGAGGAACTCAGCAGGTCGAGCAGCATCTGTGGAGCAGGAGAGGTGGAGGCATGTGGGGAAGGAACTGTTGATGTTTCGGGTTGTAACTGCATCAGGACTGAGAGTGGAGATTGCTGGTATAAAGAGGAGAGGGGGAGTGGTGCGACAGGAGCCCAAGGTGATTGGTGGACCAAGGAGGGTTGAAAGATGATGGTCAGGATGTGTCAGTGGGGACAATGGAGTTGGGAGGTAATGGCAGTTGGATGATAGATGGAGGCAGACAAAGAGAAAAAAAAAGACAGGCAGATTGAGCGAGGTGGGGAAAGGGGAGAGGGAAAGTTGGAGACAGCTGCTGGAGAGAGATAAGCAGGAACAAAGAGGGCTACCGGTGCTGGAACCTGATAAGTAATGGAGGTGAATGGCAGATGGAACCACAAAGATGGGGATGGGGGGGGGGAAGGGGGGGTATGAGTGGGGGCAAGGGGAGGAAAAAAAAAGCCTGAAGAAAGCCTGTGGGTGAACAATGTACAGTGGGTAGACCGAACCAAGAGGGGGAGAGAGAGAGGTGGGAAAGGGGACAAAAATAGGAGCACTAGAGGAGGATCAAAAGGGGTGGGGGAAGGGGGAAAACTCCACTGGAGGCAAGGGTTATCTAAAATTGGAATACTCAATGTTCATACCATTGGGTTGTAGAATACCCAGGCAGAATTAGGGGTGCTGTTCCTCTAAATTTGCGTTGGGCTCCAGCCTGGCAGTGGAGCAGGAAGAGGATGAGTGGGTTGGTGTGGGAATGGGAATTGAAATGGCATGCAATTAGGAGCTCACATCGGCTGTTGCGGAAAGCGTGAATGCTATACAAAACAGTTGCCCAAGTCTGCACCTGGTCTCACCGAGGTAGAGGCCACATTGGGAGCACAGAATGCAGTAGACGAGGTTGGAGGAAGATGTACGTGAACCTTTGCCTCACTGTTACACCTCCTGCGATTGCAGGGGAAAGGGCTAGGGGTCAGGGAGGGGTGAATGGGGAGGGATGAGCAGACCAAGCAGTCACAAAGTAGTCCCTGCAGAAGGCAGAAAGGGGTAGGGAGGAGATGTGGATGGTGGTGGGATCTTGTTGCAACTAGAAATGACAAAAAGGATGATATGCTGGATGCAGAGACTTGCAGGGTGAAAGGACTACTCCTCCCTTAACTGGTAAAACCTGCTTGCAAGCTTTCACCCCTCCTCAGTCCACCAATCACCTTGGGATCCTGTCTCACCACTTCCCCTCTCCTCTTTATACTGGCCACCCCCTCTCATTCCTGATGCAGGGTTTCAACTCAATACCAACAATTCTTCTCCAACCCCTCCCACCCCCCCAACAACCTGCCCCGATAGATGATGCTCAACCCACTGAGTTCCCCCAGCAGATTGCTTGTTACTCTAGATTCTAGCATCTGCATTCTCTTGCATCTCCAAGCAGAAATTTAGTTTGGGGTAAGAAACTTGGGTCTGAATCCATAGTCCTAAATACAGATGAAAGCAATTACAATAGCACAAGAATAGAGTTATTGACTGGGAAATAGATTCAAGAGCAAGGTTTTTGATCAGCAGCAGAAGATACTTCATTAATCTCTGCAAAGGAATATTCTGGCAAGGAAGGAAGAAAGGCTGCATGAAAAGGTTGCACTGTGGATAACGAGGGACATATGGTGTCAGTTTGAAAGAAAAGACATGCAAAGTTTAGGAATTTTGGGTCTTTTTTGTAAGGCAATTGAAGTGCAAGTAGTAAAGAGGATAGGCCTATCCTCAGAGAGGAGACTCATTAAAGCATAATAAGATTTCTGCCAAGAGCAAGTTTTCACTGACCAGTGAATCTAGAACCAGCAGCAAAAGGTGATAGCCATTTAGGGCTGTGAGGAGAAATTCCTTTACTTAGGATGTCGTTCTTCACAATTCTCTATCCAAGAGGAAGCTCAGTTGTTGAATACATTCAAGGTATTAAAGAATTATTGGATATTAGAATCAAAATTTATGGGAATAAGATGGGAAGGCTGTGCAAGATCAGTCATGATTTTATTGAATTGCAAAGAAGCCACCCAATCTACCTGAACTATTTCTAAAGTTATACTCTGCTTTTGGCAATGTGTTGGAGCTAAACAATATTGTGCATAATACTCAATCAAGTAAAATTCTACTACCTATTAATAAGGAACCTCTCAAAAGTTTAATACATCAAATGAAATCATTATGGCACAAGTAGTTATCACACCATTACCTGTATCATTAATGTCTCAAGATCCATTTGGCCATCTGACAGCTCTTTTAGTTGATCCAGCCGCTGTTGAAGAACAAGACAACTCTGCTCCTGGTCTTTAAGTTGCTTAGTTTTAGTCTTTAGTTCAGCCTGTTAAGAAATTGAAATTCTCATTATAGCACTTGTGCAAAATCATCATACATCATCAACATCACAAGAAAAATCCAATGTAAACAAATTTATGTAATTTTTTGAAAATGCTAATCCCAAGTTAGGGCCTTCAATTCTTTCTGTACAAGTTTTGGCCTCAGAGCTGAATTTAGAAAATAAGCAGAAGCTAATGCAAAGACCATGAAACAAAATGTTCAGACTCAGATTTGTGGCCAATCCAAACTACAAAAAAAAATGTGAAGCAACGATTCTTTGGATCACAGATCAGTTTAACAAGAATTGATGTAATAATTTAATGATTGAGTTCCATCAAAGCACGTGAAAACAAAATTTGAAGGAGTTACAAAGTGCATTATGATATTCAATTGTTTATTTTTCAGCAGGGTTAACCACTGTTGTGTTACATGGAGGAAACATCCAATTGCTTGAATGACTCCCGACATATTGAACAATCAAAGCTCAGATTTTTGTGAAACCAGAAGGTGTAGACCCAAACAGAAGCAATTTCTAGTATTTTATTTTCAGTGGCAACCAAATCACTGAAGTGAATGATCTGCTTTATAATGTTTTGAATTACTCATGGCATATCTACATTTTTTTTCCTGAGTAAAGTGTACCTGGCCTTAGTATGATTTAAAATGGAATGATTAAATTTAAATGAACATACCTCAAGTTCCTGGTTGAAAACCTCAGAATTGCGAACCAGTTCTTTTAACGTTGCAATTTCATGCTTTTGCTGTGCCTACAAACGATCAAGAATAGAAATGGCATTAGAAATAATTACAACCACTAGCTAGCAAAAAAGGTGGTATTCCTCAAATCCCTTCACTTTCTCATTTAGATGTCGCCGCTTGGTGACATTATTCCAAAGTACGTCAGGTTTTGCATGCAACCACTTCAGTTCCTGTATTGCTTCCAGACTACCTCTGGAATCATGCAAGTGATCCTCCCCTGTCCACTCTGTGCTTCATATACATCAAAGTGCACAAGTAAAGAAAACATTATGTTTAAATGAATTTGCACAATTTTCATTAAACACATTAATGGAACCTTGCTACAAACCAAAAAAAAAAGGACTTTTCTAAGCTATTGCCTTTTGTGATACATCCCCTAGCCAACCACAGGCTAAGTATTTTCAAAATTCACTTCAGGTATTTGCTCAATACCTTTTCTTCTTTCTCAACTTCTTTTTCCAAGAATTCAAATTCTTCAATTTCACGTCTCTCTTCATACCCATCTCTCAGCTTTAGTTCTTGGATTTCATTATTTTGTTTCTCATTTTCCATTCTGAGATATTTTTCACTCCTCCGTTTTTCTTCCAGGAGTTGTTTTAATTCTCGGATCTCCTCTTTGTGTTTCTCATTCTCCATTTTTAAGCTTTCTGCATCAGACTGTAAAACAAACACATTACTGACACCCATTCAGAAAAGCTGACATTTAGAAGTATATTTACAATAAGGTTAAAAGAAAATCATGAATACCTTTTGTGAATAGAGCAGTTCACAAAGCTCAACACTTCCCTTTAACTGTTTCTCCAAGTGCTTTGCATCATTCTGTAATGTTAGGCGAGCAGTTTACATAAAACAAGATTAATCAGCAAAAAAAAAAGCATGCAGTTATTAATACAACCTATTGATTTTTTTTTTAAAAAGTGTAGGTAGATATTCAACCCTAGAATCTCACCCATCCTTCCCTAGTCACACCACACCAATTATAAGTCAGATATAAAGATTTTGGCTTAGGAAGAGAACAATATCTTGATCCATTGAATTGGCTGTGAGGGATAGGGAGGGAGTGGAGGAGGAGCAGGAAGTGCAGGGAAGAGTGAGAGGTGAGAGGAAAACAAGGGGGAAAGAAACAGAAATGACAAGAGTCTGCAATCTGGCTAGGGTAAGGGGTGGTTTTTAATGTAAAGAGGAAAAATTACCTCAGTTTTTAAGGAGAATGTCAAAGACTCAAAAATTTTCAATGCTCACAAGGTTGCATATAAAAATTTGCTGCTCACAACTGCAAGATTATTCCTCCAGCCACACAGTTGTCACATATTCATGTAAGCACCTTTAACATACTTCCATATAATGTATGGAAATTTTGTAACACCTAAGAGTTTAGTAGAAAGGGCAGAAATTGTCAGAGGGAATTTCATAAGCAGCTGAAAGCCCTGTTTCAGTATTTGAGTGGATCATTTGCTCAGAAAGACTCTGTATGGAATAGGAAAGAAGACAAGTCCCAAGGAAACTGTAGAACCAGCACTAAGCAAAGCTAATTACCAATTAGAAGGCAAAGACAAGGATTTCAAATAAAATGCAGGTCAGTCAGTCTGTCCCATGTGCCAAGGGTAGAAGTAATGGATAAGTAAAACCAAGTGTGTTTTTTGAGAGAAATCAGAGCTGGAACAAAAACTAAGAGCTTTGGCAAAGGGAAGCAGAGATCATAATGAAGCTCAGCTCATTGCATACAATTTAAACAGAAGGCTGCTACAACCAAAAAAAACTATGCCAGTAATGTTCACTATGAGCCTCTTCTTATTGCATTTCAATAACATTACTCTTCAATTCTTTTTCCCTTTAATGCATCAATGCTATTTACCTCAAATGTTGTGGAAGTTCAAGAATCTAATCCCTCTTTGGATTAACTAGTTTGTTCCGAACTCCCTATTTATTAACCAATGTCTTGACTTCATGAAAACTAGTCTAAAACAATCCCATAAGTGGAAATGCTTCCTCAAACTTTAGCCCATCAAATATCTTTACAACTATGAAAGCTCAGGTCACCCCTTTTCCACAGGGAAAGCTCAGTCAATCTTTTTCAATTTCAGTTTTAGCATCTATTTCACAAATCTTTTTGCAATGTCTCCAATGACTATCACCTTCCCAAACACAGAGAACTTAAACATGACAAGTTTGCATGAAAGTTCAACACCATGTATTTTGCTTTTATTTTTGAGGTGGTCACAGTGGTGCAGTTAGTAGAGTTGCTGCCTCAAAGTTCCATACATGTCAGGTTCAATCCTGACTCAGTGCTATCTGCGCAGAGTTTGCACACTTTCCCAGGTGCTCGTGTCCTCCCACATCTTGCTGGCGTGTATTGGTAGGTTGACTGGCCTCTTAACTGGTTAGCATACAAAAGGTTTTTGATGGACTTCATAGACATAGTAAGTCCTTCAAAAAACTTTTGTATGCTAATCAGTTGCTTCATGCTGCCTGACTATCTCTAACAACTTTTAAGAGTTGACCAGATTTTTCATACCTTGTGGAGCCAGTTTTTAAAACAAAACTTGGCTAACTGCTGCACTTCATCCAATTTGTTTTTTCCAAAGAAGAGCTAGCCAAGACAAAGGAACTACTTTGTCATATATGAAAAGTTTCAGGTTATTTGGCTTTGGGAAATTTATACTAATTAATTGCTGTTAAGAGATGCAAAGAGAAAACAATTATGGTTGTGGCCTTTACCAAAAGAAAAAGCACTGCTGGAAATATTATGCAAATCAAGTAGCATCGATGGAGAGAGAAGCAGAATTAACATTTAATTAATAACTGGAAAAGGATAGTGATAAATGTTTGAAATTGCAAAAAAGGGTGGGCGGGAATAGATAGAGCAAAAGGAGATGAGAACAAGACAAATTAACTGTCAAATATGGTGATGGAGCCAGCTTAAAGAGACTGTTAAAGGCTGGTGAATAACAAAAATCTAGGGAGATGTAAATTGAAATGTAGCAATTTCAATACAGCACTTTGGAACACATTTTGTTTTTTGTTACTTGTTTCAGATAATGAATACAGGAACTAATGTTTCATAAGCCCTCCATCTTACTGCAATAAACAAATTCAACCAAACCACAAGAGTTATGAATTTTGCCATTTCCCACAAAAGGCACGCTTACAGTCTTAATTTCTATAACCATATAGTGGATAATGCTGAAAATTTGTCCACAAATGCAAGTTATATGGAATCAACCAAGATAACATTTTATTCCAGGTAATATTAGATAGAAAACAAATTTAAAGAGCATTCTATGAATTTATTATAATCCAACTTCTTGCCCCAAAATCAAAACTGTATTTAATAGTTTCCCTCATTTGTTGAAAGGTCCACTCTTATGGTAATTCTAACACACTACTTTGATAAAATCAAAAGGAAATGGACCAACTATTAATCGCACTGACCTTTAACTGTATGATTTGTTTTTCTTTCTCTTTTGTCAAGTCTTCTAGCTCTTGCTCCAGCTCAGAAATTCTTTTTTCTGATTCATCCTTTGGAGATCCATCATACAGAATACTATGGAATCAATTTGATATATTCAAAAGTAGCAACTAAATATCACTTCAGGCAAGATGATGGTTGATATGGTGCACAAATCAAGTCACATTCATGTTTCAATTAAGCTGAATCACTACAGGGGATCCTTGGGTTATGGAAAACCTGACAGAAAATAGACTTTAAAAATTTATGGGCAAATTTGCATAAAGAATTTTTCAAGAAAGGAACATTAGTTACAGAAATGCAAACATCTTCAGGAGTTATGGAATAAGGGGTAGCAGCTGGTTAATTTAAAAAAAGTCTTTACATGTAATCTCCCTGCAGTAATCAAACAGACACCTGTCTTTAAGAACACAGGCTGCCAGTTGACAGCAGGAGGCCAGGAGTTTTACTTTGGAAAGTGACAAGGCAATTTCTTCTATTGACACTTGTAAAATACTTTATCAAACAATGCAACAACCATTGATACTTTTAAAGACCATTGAAACCAATGTGGAAATGTCAGATTCTGTACTATTGTAATTACTCAGGGAAAGACAATAAATAATGTTCATGTTAATCAACCATTGATATTGCTCGTTTCTGATTTATGAAAAAATAGATTTACAGACAATTCACAGGAATAGAACCATTATGTAACCTGGGGACTGTTTGCATAGCTTATTTAAATGTTTTCATTAAATTTCAACACAAACATATTGACTTCAAAGGGTTTTCTCAATTCCAAGTCAAAAACCTAAAAATATTTTTACCGTAAAGGCTAAGGAGTTATCTATTTGCCATAAAAAGTCTGCAGTTGCTTAAAGTAGCAAGGCAAACTTGAGCAAAAGGTTTTATAGCAAATAAAAGAATATCTTCTTGGCTGCTACTAGTTAATATGCTGGTGAACAGATTGCAATGGGGCATATTAATATATGCTAAATTATCATTAGCATTTTCTTTAGACATTGAAATCATGACAGAAATATGGGACAAAATCCCAACATCTGTTTAAACTTCTTTGGCAATGACATGATGACCTGCATCCTAACAGATTTGAAAGATGTGGCAGTAGTGACAGCAGATGCTCTGGTTATCATCTTCCAAAACTCTATAGGTTCTGGAACAGTTCTCACAGATTGGAAGATGGCAAATGCAACCCCACTCTGAGGGAGAAAGAAAACTATTGGCCAGTTAGCCAAGCATCAGTAGTGGTGAAAACACTGGAACCTATTATTAAGAAAAGGGTAACATACATATATAAAACAATAACAGGATTTTGCAGAGTTGGAGTCAAAATGGGTTTAAAATTGGAAAAACTTTGTCAAATCTGACTATTACGAAGTTGTAACAAGCAGAATGAGGGCAAACAAATAGATGTTGTGCCTTTTGACTTTCAGGAGTCCTCCAATAATGCGTTACATAAGAGATGAATTAAAATTAGAGCACTTAGTATTGGGGTAATATATTGGCAAAGATTAAGGATTAGTTAATGGACAGAAAATGTAGGAATAAATGGGATTAATTAGCAACCCTCTATCAATGATTTGGATGAAGGGATCAAGCGCAATATATCCAGGTTTGCTGATGACACAAAGATGGTGGCAGTGTGGGCTGTGGGAATGATGCAGAGATTTTCAGAGATATAGACAGGTTAAGTAAATGAATAGGGGCATGGTAGATGGAATAAGTGGGAAAGTTTGAGGTCATCCACTTTGGTAGAGAAAAAAATAAAAGCACACGTATGGTTTAAAAGGTGAGAATTTGGAAGATATCAGGTGTTCAAAGGTACCTTTATACACAGATCAGCTAAAGTTAGAGAGAACAAGCAATTGGGAAGACAAATGTCAGGTTGGCATGAGGATTTGAGTGCAGGAATAAAGATTTTCTCCAACCATACAAGACCCTAGTAAAACTACATCTGGGAGTACCGTGAACACAACTGATTTCCCTTCTTAAGGAAAGATGAAACTGTGATTGAGAGAGTGTAGCAAAGGCACACCAAACTGGTATCTGGGATGGCAATTTTGTCAAAGGGTGACAGATTTAGCAGACTGAACCAATACTCTCTAGAATTTAGAACAATGAACTCATTGAAATATACAAAATTCTTATGGGGCTTGGCAGGGTTGATATGAAGATGATGAGTGCCTATTTTAGCTCTGGGTATTGTCTATCAATCACCTTTGGATAGATGGGCTTTCTAAAGAGCAAATGATAAAGCATCACATTTTAACAGATTTATTCTGAAAATAAAAAGGGAAGATGGTAATGAAACATCTCGGTTAAAAGAAAATACAGGAACAATAAAAGGAAGCCATTCATACTGCAGGGTCACAATTTTGAAGTGAGATGTCAACCATTCAGAATGTCATATACAGATTAATATACTTTTGATATTAATGAATTGATATGAGGTTAGCGCAGGAAAGTAAAGCTGAGGAAGATGATCAGCCATAAATCATTCAATGGCAAAGCAGGCACATGGGGCCCAATGGTGTATTCATGCTTCCATTGAGCTCTTTATGGTTAATAGGAAGGAGTGATATAACTGGGTCAAATTCAAGAGTATAAACTGCGCTTCAATAAACTTCTGTCCCATCATAAAGATGAAAAGCTATTAAGTATGAAACTCACTAGAGTTTGTTTCAAGGCAATCACATCTGATAATATTGTAAATGGCCA
The DNA here is from genome assembly GCF_009764475.1 of Pristis pectinata. Lineage (NCBI taxonomy): Eukaryota > Metazoa > Chordata > Chondrichthyes > Rhinopristiformes > Pristidae > Pristis > Pristis pectinata. Next base: position 56,471,728 of record NC_067411.1, on the reverse strand, counting down.
CCAAGGAGAACTATCGCTTTTTCTGTGCATTGGAAAAACCTTACCTAGTAAGAGAGGTTTGGCTCAATCTGCTTTGATCATTGAAATGTGGAGAATCTTCAAATGAAGGTATCTGGTACCCACAACTTCCTCCTCTTCTTACTGTGATTTGACTACTGCACCCTGACATCATATCAGACTGCTGATCATCCAGAAACTCTTCAGGAACTATTTCAAAAACATAATCAAAACTCAGAAGGTTTACAGCAGAAATTACCTGGGTCACTAATTATGACAAACAAGGGAAGCAAAAGTAGGTGACAGAACAGGAGAAGCTGATACCAAAGAATAGCCAATTACTCAAAATAATAGAGCAACAACATCGGGATTGTTATGTGTCACAGGCTAGACTGATGGGGAAAACAAATTAAGGATGGCGAAGGAATGTTGTAGAGACTTCGCTAAAGAACAGCTTAAGTGGATTGAACAAAAAAGGGATACAAGTCGTTTAAAAAGGCACAGGATGAATAAATTGATGAGGATATTTTACTTTTGTGCAGTCCAATCAACATGTATTCTGAGATGGGCAGAACAAAATAAAACATCACTTACTATAACCTCATTAAGACAGAAAAAGATAAACATTTTAAAAATCACCACACTAAGAAACATCAGATCTAGAATTTTGTACTCCAGAAAAACATGCAAGAAATCAAATTTCAAATCATAGGAAACTAAACATCAGGGAGAAATTATAATTATATTCATTTATCCAGGAAGAACACATTCTTAGTTGAAACAAAAAATACCAGAAGTGTCCAGGTTAGGAAGCATATTTTGGAAGCCAGAGAGTGAAATTTTTATTCTTATTTTTACTCTTTCCCTCTCTAGATACCCTGCTGGATGTGCTGAGCACTTTCAGCATTTTGTGTTTCTATATTGTAGGTTGCTGAGTAAAGTTAGGGTGGAAATAGCAGAAGTTCTGGGCATTGTCTATTAATCATCTTTAGATAGATGGGCTTTCTAAAGAACAAATGATAAAGCATCACATTTTAACAGATTTATGCTGAAAATAAAGGGAAGATGGCAATGATACATTTCAGTTAAAAAAAATACAGGAACAATAAAAGGAAGCTATTCATACTGCAGTGAAGTATATAGTGGTAAACTCCATGGATCGGCACAGGGGACCATTGCTTTTTATGTCATAGATACGTCATCTGGACATCATTGGGGGTACAATTTCCAAGTTTGCAGATGACGCAAACCTTGATAAAATTGTTAAAAGTGGAGTTATTGATAGAAAACTTAAACAAAAAGAGACTGATGAATGACAGATTCAATATACAGTGATGCTAATAAATATGACATGATGCACTTTAGGAGGAACAAAAACATTACATTATCAATGCAACTTTGACGAGTTGTAGGAATATAGAACTGATAATATATTCACTTTTTTTTTTGAAGATGGCAGAGAAGTTAAGAAGACATTTAAGAAAGCACTTCGGATACCCGATTTTGTTTACAAGCTCAAAAACAGATCAAAGGATGCTGCACTATACCTTGACAAATCTCAAGTTTGGCCTCAGCTGAATCATTATAGAAGTCTGGACACCAAAGCCCATTGAGGACGTCAAAGCCTTGGCAACTTACCATGACAGAGATGAGGGATTTAAATCCAGAGATTAGAGAAACCGGGATAGGTCTCTGTAACTTGAGAATGTTAGGGCTCAACACAACAGAGGTATTTAAATCAGAGACTTGAGAATGCAAATATGCAAAAAAATGTTTTGCTTGGCAAATGTTTTAGTAACCAGAGGACATAATTTGCTGAAAAATTAAGTCCAGAAATTTATTCACATAATAGAGCTGTTAAGAGCTGGAATGCACCAACAAAAATTGTTGAATATTTTAGTGTTTAATATACTGCAAGGCTTTCCATAGACTTGGCTTCTCTAGCTTTCATATCTCATCCCACTGACATTTGGGATCATTCTCTGCTGATTCTCTATGTACACAGGCCGGAAGCAGCAAATGGACCCAATGCTTAAAAGTTTATCCAATGCATTACGAAAACTCCATATACTTCTAAGTTTTAAATTTTGCCCCAACAAAGGAATGGTGAAAGCAATGGTATTAGAACATAGAACAATTACAGCACAATTCAGGCCCTTCGGCCCACAAAGCTGTGCTGAACATGTCCCTACCCTAGAAATTACTAGGCTTACCCATAGCCCTCTATTTTACTCAGCTCCATATATCTACCTAACAGTCTCTTGAAAGACCCTATCGTATCAGCCTCCACCACCGTTTCCGGCAGCCCATTCCACGCACTCACCACTCTGAGTAAAAAACTTACCCCTGACATCTCCTCTATATCTACTCCCCAGCACCTTAAACCTATGTCCTCTTGTGGCCACCAATTCAACCCTGGGGAAAAACCTCTGACTATCTACCCGATCAATACCTCTCATCATCTTATATACCTCTATCAGGTCCCCCCTCATCCTCCGTCTCTCCAAGGAGAAAAGGCCAAGTTCCCTCAACCTGTTTTCATAAGGCATGCTATGCATTCCAGGCAGCATCCTTGTAAATCTCCTCTGCACTCTCTCTATGGCTTCCACATCTTTCCTGTAGTGAGGCGACCTGAATTGAGCACAGTACTCCAAGTGGGGTCTGACCAGGGACCTATACAGCTGCAACAATACCTCACAGCTCCTAAATTCAATTCCCCTATTGATGAAGGACAATACACCATATGCCTTCTTAACCACAGAGTCAACCTGCGCAGCCGCTTTGAGCATCCTATGGATTCGGACCCCAAGATCCCTCTGATCTTCCACACTGCCAAGAGTCCTACCATTAATACTATATTCCGCCAACATATTTGACCTACCAAAATGAACCACTTCACACTTATCTGGGTTGAACTGCATCTGCCACTTCTCAGCCCAACTCTGCATCCTATCTCTGTCCCTCTGTAACCTCTGACAGCCCTCCAAACTATCCACAACACCCTCAACCTTCGTGTCATCTGCAAACTTACTAACCCACCCCTCCACTTCCTCATCCAGGTCAATTATGAAAACCACAAATAGTAGGTGTCCCAGTACAGATCCTTGAGGTACACCACTGGTCACTGACCTCCACTCAGAATACGACCCTGCAACAACCACTCTTTGCCTTCTGTGGGCCAGCCAGTTCTGGATCCACAATGCAATGTCCCCTTGGATCCCATGTCTCCTCACCTTCTCCATAAGCCTTGCATAGAGTACCTTATCAAACGCCTTGCTGAAATCCATATACACTACATCTACTGCTCTCCCTTCATCAATGTGCTTAGTCACATCCTCAAAAAATTCAATCAGGCTCATTAGGCAGGACCTGCCCTTAAAGCCACGCTGACTATTCCTAATCATATTATACTTCTCCAAATGTTCATAAATCCTGTCTCTCAGGATCTTCTCCATCAGCTTACCAACCACTGAGGTAAGACTCACCAGTCTATAATTTCCTGGGCTATCCCTACTCCCCTTCTTGAATAAGGGAACAAAATCTGCAACCCTCCAATCCTCCGGAACCTCTCCCGTCTCCACGGACAACACAAAGGTCATCGTCAGAGGCTCTGCAATCTCCTCCCTCACCTCCCACAGCAATCTGGGGTACATCTCATCCGATCCCGGCAACTTATCTAACTTGATGCTTTCCAAAAGTTTCAGCATCACCTCTTTTCTAATATCTACATGCTCAAGCTTTTCAGGCCGCTGCAACTCCCCACTACAATCCCCCAGATCTTTTTTTTTCTGTGGTGAATACTGACGTAAAGTATTCGTTAAGTACCTCTGCTATTTCTTCTGAATCCATACACACTTTTCCACTGCTGCACTTGATAGGCCCTATCCTTTCGCATTTCATCCTCTTACTCTTCACATACTTGTAGAACGCCTTGGGGTTTTCCTTAATCCTGCCCGCCAAGGCCTTCTCATGTCCCCTTCTGGCTCTCCTAATCTCTTTCTTAAGTTCCTTCCTTTTAGCCCTGTACTCCTCCAGATCTCTAACATTACCTAGCTCTCTGTACCTTTTGTATGCTTTTCTTTTCCTTTTGACTAGATTTATTATAGCCTTTGTACACCACGGTTCCTGTATCCTATCATGACTCCCGTCTCATCAGAACATGTCCGTGCAGAGCTCCACACAAATAACCCCCTGAATATTTGCCACATATCTTCCGTACTTTTCCCAGAGAACATCTGTTCCCAATTTAATCTTCTAATTTCCTGCCTGAGAGCCTCATAATTCCCTTTACTCCAAGTAAACACCTTTCTAGCCTGTCTGCTCCTATCCCTCTCTAGTGCTAACATAAAGAAGATAGAATTATGATCACTATCACCAAAATATTCACCAACTGAGAGATCTGACACCTGACCAGGTTCATTACCCAATATCAAATCAAGCACAGCCTCTCCTCTTGTAGGTCTAGCTACATACTGTGTCAAGAACCCTTCCTGAACACACCTAACAAACTCCACCCCATCTAAACCCCTCACTGTCTGGAGATGCCAATCGATGCTTGGGAAATTAAAATCCCCCATCACAACAACTCTGTTATTCTCACACATTTTTAGGATCTTCTTCCCTATCTGCTCCTCAATAGGGCGGCCTATAAAAAACACCCAGCACCGTTATCGACCCCTTCCTGTTCCTAACCTCCACCCACAGAGACTCCGTAGACAATCCCTCCATAACGTCCACCTTTTCCGCAGTTGTGACATTATCTCTGATCAACAGTGCCACTCCCCCACCTCTCTTGCCTCCCTCCCTGTCCTTCCTGAAACATCTAAACCCAGCACTTGAATCAACCATTTCAGCCCTGGAGCCATCCAAGTCTCCGTAATGGCCACATCACAGCTCCAAGTATCGATCCAAGCTCTGAGCTCATTTGCCTTGTTCACAACACTCCTTGCTTTAAAATAGATACATCTCAAGCCTGTCTGAACACATCCCTTCTCTATCACCTGCCTATGGTACTTACTCCTAGCCTTCTCTATTTGAGAGCCAAACACCTCTTCCCCAGTCTCTCCAGTACGGATCCCACCCCCCAACAATTCTAGTTTAAACTCTCCCCAGTAGCCTTAGCAAACCTCCCTGCCAGTATGTTGGTCCCCCTGGGATTCAAGTGCAACCCGTCCTCTTTGAACAGGTCATACCTGCCCCAGAAGAGGCCCCAATGATCCAGAAAACTGAATCCCTGTTCCTTACTCCAATCCCTCAACCACGCATTTAACCGCCTCCGCATTCTGTTCCTATACCCACTGTTGCTTAGTAATTTAATTTCTGGACCACAGGACTGTTTCTGGGAAAGGAGGAATGTGTGCAGTCTGGACTGGTTGCATCTGAAGCAGAATCAATACAACTTTAACCATAGAATCATAGAACAGTACAGCACAATACAGGCCCTTCAGCCCACAATGTTATGCCAACCTTTAAACCTCACCTAAGACTATCTAACCCCTTCACCCCACATATCCCTCTATGTGGAGAAGTTTGCTAGTGTTGTTGAAGCTTTAAAGAAATTTGGCTGCAGTTTACAACTGTGGGGGAGATGTATTCAAACAGGGTACACAGGAGGAATGCAAGGCTAACTTGTGTTTAGTTTAATGGAAGGAGTGTAACTAGTAAGGAAGAACTAACTGCATTGATTAGCATAAGGGAATATAATATTGTTGTTGTCACAGAGACGTGATTAAAACATTCCAGGGTTTAGAATCTTTAGGTATTACAATGTTAATTGTTAGAGACACATGACTGCAGATGCTGTCATCTGGGACAAGAAACAAACCAGGTGGGAGAGGGGATAAGAAGGGTAGGCCAAGGGATAAGAAACCCAGGTGGACAGGTGTACAGGTGATGGGCAGATGGAAGGAGGTAGGGGAGGGTAACAAATCTAGGTAATACAAGGGGGTGGTGGGGGAAGAAATGGAAAAGGTAAACAAAGGAATAGAGAACCTAGATGGAACAATAGAAGTGGGAAAAGAACACAGGGGGTGTGGGCATCTGAAATTGGAAAATTCAATTGTTATATACAGTAGGCTACCCAAGTGGAACATGAGGTTTTGTTCTTCGAGTTTACATTTGACCTCACTGTGGCAGTGGAGAAGGCCAAGGACATAGGTTGGTGTGGAAATGGGGAGGGGAGTTGAAATGACATGCAACCCAAAATTCAAGATGGCCATTGTGGTCAGAGGGAAATTTCTCTGCAAAATGATTGCCTACACTATGCTTGGTTTCTCCAGAGTAGAGGAGACCACATCAAGAGCACCTAATATAATAGACCAAGTGGGAAGAGGTGCACGTGAATCTGGAAGGGCTGTTTAGCTCACTGGATAATGGTGAGGGAGGTGGTGTAGGGACAAGTGTTGCACCTCCTACAGTTGCAGGGGATGGGGAGGGGTGCGTGGGTGGGGAGCAGACTAAGGAGTCATGGAGAGTGCAGTCCCTGCAGAAAGCCAAAAAAGGGGCTGGGCAACAAGAAAGGGGGAAGATGTGACTGGTGGTGGAATCCCGTTGCAACTAGAGGAAATGGCAGAAGATGATATGCTGGATGTGGATGCTGGATATGGATGCTGGATGGGTGAAAGGCAAAGACCAAGAAAACTTCTCCGTTCTGCCTGGTAGCAGGGGGTGAAATGAGAGCAGATGTCCAGGAAACGTGAGTGAGGACTCCATCAACTACAGTAGAGGGGAGGCCACATTTCCTGAAAAAAAAAGGAGGGCATCTTGAAAGTTCTGGAACAGATGTGGTGGTGACAGAGAAAGAGATGGTGCCCTAACATGGGAGAGGCTGGGAAGAGGTGCTGTTGAGGGAGCTGTGGGAATCAGTGCGTTTATAATAGACATCAATGGATAGTTTGTCTCCTGATTTGGAGACAGAGATCCAGAAAAAAGGGAGAGAAATAGAGGAAATGAATTTGAGAGCAGGGTGGAAATTACTAGCAAAGGTGATAAAATTGATGAATTAATTCATGCATATTAAGGCAGTGATGAGGGAGGAATTCCTAAAAGGGTCTTCAAATGTGGCCATAGCTTAAAAACAAAGGGGTGATCACTTTCCCAGGAATGTCCTACAGACCTCCAAACAGCCAGTGGGAAATAGATGAGCAGATGTATAGGAAAAATCACATACAGATGTGGGAAAAATCGGGTTAACTAGGAGGGGATTTTAACCCACCATATTAACTGGGATTGCCCAAGTGTGAAAAATTTAGAAGGGGTGAAATTTTTAAAGTGCACTCATGAGAGCTTTGAGTCAGTACATAGGTAATCCTACTAGACAAATGGGCATTAATGAGCATAATCTCAGGCAATACAGCTGGAAAAGCGATTGGTGTGTTCATTGTGCAAGAGCATTTTGGAGATGGTAATCATAACTAATTTTCAAGGTAGTTACGTGAAAGGAAAAGGATGGACCAGATGTTGTCCTTAAATTGGGGAAGGCAGATTTTAATATCATAAAGACAAGATCGGGCAAAAGTGGACTGAGCAGCTAAGTCTACATCCAACAAGTGGGAATCTTTCAAAAGTGAATGTATGAGAGTTCAAGGCTAAACATGATCCAATAAGGCCGAAGGGCAAGAAACCCTGGCCGTTAAGAGATAGTGAGGGTTGGATAAACCAAAAGGAGGAAAGCATGTTGCAGGTATGGAGAACTGAAAACAGGGAAGACCTGGCAAGAAAATAGAAAGATTGTCAAAGGTGTTTAAAAGACAAATTGGGAGGGCAAAGAGGAGGCGTGAAATATCATTAGCAGACAAGATTAAGGAAAATACCAAAGCATTTTTAGGGAAAGAGCCAAGCCCATTAGGGACAAGGCAATTTGAGCCAGAGATGGTGAGCTCTTAAAAGGAGTACTTCTTATCTGTATTCACTGAAATGGACTTTGTAGTTGGAGAATTCGGGGGGGAGGAGGTGGGAAAGAGGGGGGGTGAAACTCTACAACAAGTTGTGATTTAAAAAAGGAGCATAAAACATCTTAACAAGCTTAAAGGTGGATAAATGCCTAGAGCTTGAGGAGATGCGTCCCCATCTGTTTTGGGAGGCAAGGGAAGAGGTTGGTGGAGGTCTCACGGAGATTTTAAAATCTTCACTGGTCACAGGTGAGATGCTAGATGACTGGAAGATAAGTGTGCTACCTTTATTCAAGGAGGGTAGCAGGGATAAGCCAGGTGATTGTAGGCCAGTGAATCCAACTCTAGTGGTAGAAGACACTAGTTTAAGACAATGTGCAGAAGCTATCGAGGGAGAAATCAGAGAAAGAACTTTTTCACCAAGATCATTGGAATCTGGAAAACCTGGTCTGAGGGGGAAATGGAAATAGGTATTCTCACAATATTTAAGAAATATCTCAATAAGCACATGAATACCTAAGGGTTAGAAGGCTACAGCCAAGTGTTGGAAAACACGATTAGTATATTTAGGTACTTGATAGTCCACGTGAACACACATTGGCCCATTTCTTTGATCCATGGCTCCCAGATTAATCAAATAACAGCAGTCTACTTATATTTTTCAACATCTCGAAAGTAAATCTTAGTGTCATTTTCACACCATTTGAAATTTTTGTGGTAGTTGTCTTCTTTATTATATATCCAATTTGATCAGTCTTCCAACAAGAATAACTGATATTTGACATGATTACATTTTCTTTTACATTTATCTGTTCAAATACATAAACTCTACCAAATTCCAGCAGGATTCTTCACCCTTTTGCATGAAACTCGTACAGAGCTGAAAGGCAACAGTCTTAACATTTCACCTTAAAGTATTAAATTGATGTTGATTCCATGGCTTACAAAGTCTAATTTCCCAAAAGAAACAACCAATTATGCTTTGCAGAAAGAATACTTAGAGAAAAACCAGAATCTGTTTTTGGGTTTATTTTTAATAGTCATTAAATGAGCAGTTGAATTAAAGATCTAGAGAACATTCATTCAACTTACTTTCATCTAACTCTTGAAAGGCTTGATCCAACTTTATAATTTTTGCGGCATTATCAGTTGCAAAATTCAAACTGACTTGCACTTTTCCGGGAGCCCAGGTAAATCTCCTTTTTCTTCTGGCCTTAAAAATAGAAACAGATATTGTATAGCATACTCCAGAGGTAAATGCAGGCCCATATATCGACTCCCATACAAATCAGTCTCAATTGAATTTATTGCTGACCCTACTCCTCAATCCACTGAACATGGCTTCCATCCAATGTTTTGCATAACCTTTGCTTGCAATCATCACTTCATGAAACCCAGCAGGACAAATTTTTTTGAAAAATTGATTAAGACAAATTATTTTTGCAGACCTGGAGTTAGAAAGCTGCTTCAAAGAAAATTGTCTAGCCAGTTCTGATAGCAGTCTCAAATATAAACATCATATAAAGCACAAGACATTGAAAATCAAATCCAAACATAGGACTGGAAGAGAATTCTTCCTGGAATGAAAGAGGAAAATGAAAAGGAGTTAGAGTTTAGAAACAGAAGAGTATTGCTACAACTGTGTAGGCTGTTGGCAAGGCCACACATGTACAGTTTTTGTTTCCTTTTTTTTAAAACATTCAATGTTAATTCCTGGGATGGGAAGTTTATTTTAATCAGGAGTTGCTAAAAATGTTGAATCTATATTCTTTGGAGTTAAGAATGAAGGGTGATCTTATTGAAATATACAAAATCCTGAAAGGGTAAGACAGGGTAGATGTTGAGATGGTTCCACCAGAGGGAGAGAATTGAACAAGGGGACACAGTTACAAGGTAAGGGGGCAGTCATTTAAAACAGGAACATAAGAATTTCTTCTTACAGAGGGTGGTGAATCTCTGGAATTCTCTACTGTAAAGGATTGTGGAGGCTAGATCATTGAGGGTAGATAAATTTTTGAAAGATAGATCTGGGAATTCAGGGCTGTGAGGAACTGGCACAATGGAGGAGCTGAGGGTTGGGGCAGATCAGCCACAGTCATATTGAATGGAAGTGCTGGCCAACTCCTCCAATCTTGTGTACACTGAGTAAAGTGGGTACTCTTCAAATCACTATTCTGTTCCCACTTAACCAATTTCCAATCCACTTTGGAAGACTGTCTCAGATTCTTATAATCTATTGTGCAAAACTACTTGTGACAATTAAGATAACATGGCTAGAAATCAAATGCAAGCACAGAAATGGAAGTGGATCTCCCAGCCCAAAGCTTGGGCTTTACCAAATATAAATTCAGTAATTTTAAAATTACACATTTTCAGATCGTACTTTGAATAACTCAACAAGATTATGCAAACGCGACCTAGCAATTTCAAATCCATGCTGGCACTCTGACCAAGTGATATACCCAAGTGATCAGCCCAAATGCTGATCAAACACCTGAAGCTACACCTCCTTCCTCTCCACTGTACAGGAATTGAAACAGTTCTTCCAGGTGAGGGAGTGAGTCACATGCACCTCCTCCATCCTTGTCCACTGCATTCAGTGCTTGTGATGTAGCCTCCTATATATCGGGGAGAGAGACCATGCACAGACTGGGCAAGCACTTTACTGAGTGCCTGCGCTCTGTCTGCAATGGTCATCCCAAGCTCCCAGCTGCAAGCCATTTTAACTCCCCTCCCCATACTGATCTGTCCTCCTTTGCTCCTCTACAGGGAGAGGTCAAATACAAACTAGATTAACAGTATCTCATATTCCACCTGGGTAATCTACAATCCAATGACATGAACATTAAATTCTCCAGTTCAGATAACCCGCACCCCATTCCTCCCTCTCTCCTCTTGATCCACACAGGTCCTCTCTCACACACCCTTCTCTCCACAACCCTCTGATTCCCAGTTACTTTTCCCCTCCCCACCTGGTCTGCCTATCACTCACACACTCCACTCACTCGTACCCATATCCTCTTCCCCCACTGTTCTTCTTTGGCCCAGCATCCCTCCCTTAGCTGGTTCCGTTCACCATCTTCCTTTCTATTCAGATTCCATAACCTGCAACCTTTTGTTGCTCCACTATCACCTGTCGCTATCTCCACCCCTCCCTCCCCCACCTAGCACCATCTGCCCATCAACCCCTTCTCTCCTGGATCTACCTATTGCTCACCAGCTCCTGCCTCACCCCTCCCCCTCATCTCTTTATATAGTTTATTTCCCCTTTATTTGCTAGTACTGATGCAGGATCTTGACCTGAAACATCCACTATCCATTTGCCTCCACAGATGCTGCTTGACCCACTGATTTCCTCCAGCAGTTTGTTATTTTGCTCAAAATTATCAACGTGCCAGTCTAACACAAATGTTGACTAAGTACAAATGTATAGAATTACAGAAATGTAATTGGAGGCCATTCAGCTCATCAAATCTATCCTGATTCTTTGCCAGAGCAATTTGGTCAGTCACAATCCCTAGCTTTTTTGCTGTAACCTGTAACATTTTTCTTCAAGTATTCATCCAATTTCTTTTTGAAGGGAATAACCAAATCTGCTTTTATCTCCCTTTCAAGCAATAAGTTCTAGATCGTAATTACTGAATGCATGAAAATTTACCTCATGTCACTTTGGCTCTTTTGCTAATCACTTTAAATCCACATCATTTGCTTCTGAATCCCTTAGCATCAGGAACAATCTTGTTTTTCATGATTTGGAAATAGCCTTTCAAAACTTGTTTGCACATTAGGAGGACTACTTCAGATTCACTATATGCCCCTCATCCATGGGACCATTCTGCTTTTCTGCATCCTTTCTATGGTGCAGTGACCATAATTAGATACAATACACCCCAAGTGGTCATTGAGGTTCAACAACTGTGTTCTTGAACTCCATTTAAAATTAAGTCCAAGATCGAGTATCTTTTTGTAGATCTAGTGGAGTCCCACAGGTAGCTGGCAATACCCTTATGCAAGCACCTCTTGTAATTCCTGCAATTGACTGGGCTCCAAATATAGGGGTATCTGCCATCCCTCAAGATTCAGTCATTAAGGTAGAGACAGCAATTATAACAGAAATTCAGCTTTACCTCAAGCTTCAAGAAACTAGTGGATTTGCAGGTTAATTGCCAAATGAACTCAAGGTACAAGCTCTTTTAGAATGACAAAACTTATATTCTTGCAATGCTACTTAAGCTCACAGGCCCAAAAAGTTAATGATTTGAACTGGTCCCACTCTACTGGGTAGTAGATTTAAAATATCTTTAACATGGGTTTAAAAACCTATTTTTTTTTCCCTGTCATTTTTACTGTTTCTCATTCTGTACTGTTCCAAAACCCAAATTTTTTCTATCAGTTGTACTCTGCATCTCATCCTGGGCTGGAATTCACCCCATTTCCTTTTCCATTATGCCACTTTCTCCTCAATCTTCAAATCTCATCAAAACAAAACTATTGATGTTATTCTTCTCCAGTCACTGATACCCCAGCATATACTTCAGGCAACTTGCAATACAAAAGTTGAACTGAAAGGCAAAGGAAACGACTTACTACTGGGGCATATTTGAAGAAGTGCAACTTCAAAAAAAAATTCAGAATCACGAAAACAATTTCAGCAGCACTTACAGAATAACCAAAGGAATACCCATCTTCATTAAAGAACAAACAGAATTCAGTGAAAAATGTAACACCTGGGCATAGACATTTTACTAATGATTCATTACACCCTTCTCCAAATAATGCCTTTAAAATTCCATTTTCAACAGTCTAAAGATTACACGTTAACAGTACTCATGTTAAAAACAAAACTGATAGAATTTGCACCAACTCTTCCAATGCAAAAAAATTCTTGTTTATATGAACACCCAAAGTTTACTGCACAGATATACATCACAAAACTTATTGAAATTAACTTCAAGTATAGTTGGTTTGTTTGTAAGATATTTGGCTTACCTTTGTATCTAGTTGGTCGTCATCAGATGAAGCTCTGACAAGCATTCTTGTCAAGTTCTTTATTTTTTGCTCGTGCTCCTGCTGAAGGTGATGTTTTTCAGACAAAAGCTGAGCTTTCTCTATTTCATGGACACGAGTTTCTGAAGTAAGCTGGACAACAACAGAATTTTTTTTTACAATGTGACGCCATGTTCAATTTCATCTTATGTTAAATCACACATTTTGCCAAGTGTCATCTTTTTTGCATGTCTGGTAGGTTGCAAAAAATCAATTTTCCATGAATAAAGCTCTCAGGTACAAATTCCCATCAAAGCTTAGATGAGGGGGTAACTTTAAGCCCAAAACATGGTATTGTTAAAATCACCCTTTGAGCATACATGTAAACAAAATGAACTGTGACTGATCCTGTATTGAACTGCTGACTGTAGACCTATCGAAAACATTAGCCTTCAAGTTAATACAACTGCTCCAAGAGGTAAGTAATCCACATTCATAACTTGTCAACCACCAATTCTAACATGAACTGCTATATCACCCAATAAACCCAAAAATCAATCAATTAGATGCAGTAAAAGTAGTTAATGTTCTGGCGATGGCCATTTTGAGCAAATGAAGAAGGCACTTTGCTCCCAAACTTTCTACCATTCCATGATAGACTTCTCCAATTTTTAATACAAATAGAATTATTTTTTTCCAGATTGTGAAGACATTTCTTGCTTCAGAGTGTAAGTGAGGCAAAAAGCAAGTTAACTTAGAATTCCATATAACATTCAAAAATAACTTACTGCCTCCAGTTTATCTTTCAGACCCGCTATTTCTTTGAGATATCGTTTCAACATCGCTTGGTCATCCAACACTTCATTCACATGAGGTGTGTTCTTCATGAATTTGGCAGTGCTTGCAAACTAATAGGAAAGGAATGATTTACACATATGGCAATTGGTCTGCTTCTGTTAATTGGTAATATTTCATGCCCTTGCTAAATAGTACAAAAAGAAATTAAGTACTTTTATTGATGAGAAATGCAAGAGTTTCACAAGAAGATCCAAACCAATTCGTACACAAATTTGTACAGCTCTTTCAAATTTTCAGAAATTGTACACTGTTAATTTAAAATGCAAGCACTAACATTCTGCAACCTTGTAGAAACAGAAGCATGTGAAACACCTTTGTTTCTTTCCCTTAATGCTTTAGATACTTTGCATAACTGAAAAGACAAAATCAGGCTGCACATCTTCCCCCTCCACCTTTGTTTCCACACATAGTATAGAATACATTAAACACCCAGGTTAATAGCATTTAAGAGAACTGACAAGCTAAAATTTCAACTACAGCCAATCGAGCTAGAAAACAAAATGCCATTTATATTTGAAAAGGAGACAGAATAACAGAAACCACACACAAGTATAAACCATGACCTTAAAACATTTAAATGCAACAAAGTAATTACTGTAGTCTCAGAGACGAAAAGCAATCAAAAAGAGATTAGAAGCATTTCAAAGACATGGGGACAAGGCTTTCATCTTTACTGCCTTGATACTAAGCAGAGTCATTGATAAATAGGACATTGCACATCCCTTGCACAACCCATCAGATTTTTGTTTGATGGCTTTCAATGCAGTATGGAGGCCAAGCTGTTCTAAAAAGTAAATATTATTCCCACATATTAAAATCTGTTCCTAGAGCAAACATTGCTCTTATAGAAAGGGGATCAAGTCAATTCAACAGCGTCTAGCAGGAAAACTTCAGTTTCGGGTGGTGGGTAGAAAGAAAGGGGAGAGCAAGAACTTGGAAAATGATGACAGTCAAGGACCCTGTCTAATCACAATTGAGGGAATCTACAACCGAGGACTAAAAAGGATATTTCAATAAGTTGAAGATAGTATGGGAAGGAATAAGTCGAGGAGAACAGCACAACACCCTTACGAGAAAGCATAGGGTGAAAGTGCAATACAGGCAATTGTTAATTCATAATGCAACATCATACTTATTTTATATTCACTCTTTCTTAATAAATCTATTAACAAAAGAATCATTGGAATGTTAGCATGCATTGGTTGAAAAGTGAAAGTTGTAGTTTACTTACTTTCATACACTAAAACTGAAAGCTAATTTAGCTACCACAATATGTAGCATCAAAGAAATGCCCCTTAAATGCAAAAAATGACATGCTAATCAGTGAAAGTATAATGCTATTTCTAGCCCAGCCTCCACTGTTTATATATACAATCCTGTTCTTTCACTTGTCTCCATTGTCAAAGTCTCACCACATCACAAGAGACTGTAAAGATGTTGGCATTTGCATCAAGTTAATCAGTGAGCAACAAGACATTTGCTACAGGGATGAAACAGTGCCAAACTTTTCCCAATAGCCCTTAAAAAATTCCTTTGCATATTAAGAGATCATGCAGGAAAACTTGTATTCTGTTCATCTCATTTCAAAACAAGAGGTCACATTACTTTACATCAAGGCAGGTTGCATTATATTGGCAGGAGCTTAAATATATGAGAAATTTCAGTCATTCTACACGAGGCTGGTACCCCAAACAAAGTAATGCATAAGTAACATTCCTGGCTGCTTTCATCATTATGGCTCATTTCATCAGTCACAAGAAGAATTAAATTTAGTTGATATCAATGATATCAATATTAAAAATTTCAAGATGGGACAGAAAAGAGTAAACAACTTGCCAAATTTGTATCTGCAAGCATTTTCATATTGTAGTATCAATTGTATTTTTCTCCTTATTGATAAGGAGCAGGTTCCAGGAGTTTAAAGGATCAGATGCACCAACATAACAAATGTGTATAGGGGTAGTTCATTTGAAAGGGCACATTAAAGAATAGCAAGGTTGATCATCTCACCTGAAGAGTACTGAGAGTTTCCTCAAAGGCAGCTGGAGTAATTGTGCAAATGATTAGTGTTCTTGCGTTGCCCCCCAATGAGTTCTGCAGAATTCGAGTCAACTTACTGTCCCTATAATTTACAAACCCGCTACAAAAATAGAAAAAAAAATTAGAATGAGGAGGAAATAAAAATGTAAGCACAAGACCAGGTCATGTGAACTGCTGCATTAGTGCAGCTTCCACCATTTCTCTTTTCATGTTAAAAGGTTCCTGGACCAGCAGAGTCACTCACAATTAATACAGCGACATTCAACTCATTCCTAGTCCCTTCCCAAATCACAGGGAAAGGAATCACCTTTGCACTAGTTGGATACCAATGTTTGAACATTCCATGACACACTAAGAATTTTCAGTGCATCTGGATTATTGTATGGTGGGAGACTCCGAGAAGGACAAGGTCCCTGGCTCAATTGAGGGCCCATGCTGGTGAAAGCAAATGGTTTCACTGTGAATTCCAATCAATATTTTACTGTATTCTGACTGATAGTTTCAGTAGAATCAAATATTCACCCAGGGAACTGTGTGCACTAGGGACAGGTAAGAAGGTAAAATAACCATTTCCTTTTGTTTTCCTCCCTTTGTCCAAATATTCCACTTGTCTGCAGTGGGACAGAGACTGTCCAACTCAGGAGGAAAATTCAGGAAGTGATGTGTTAATTAAGATCAGGCCTCCTTTTTCCACACAGACCCTGTGTGATCTACAGAACTCAATTTGCTGAATCCTTGCACAATGCAGTTTTATAAGACCACTGTTTATCGATTCCTGCCATCTTGTATCAATGCTGTAATTTCCTATTACTGGTGAGGGGTTGAATGGTTACGAATTGTTCCTATCATTTAGGCCAGCGATGGCCACAATTAATGTCACATCATGAAAACAAAACCAGGTGTTTTTAAATGCTTTCTTCAGACTTTCATATATAATCACTTCATAAGGGAAAGAGGATTACTTTCATATAGCAGCTATCCAAAAGGGTGAAAATGAATAAGCAGATAAAGATTTTGGTTCTATTGCACTTAAATGGTCTACCACTCAAAAGATTTTTTACTTTGTTAAAAGGCTGCTCTACAACTTAATCAAATGCTGCAAAGTGATCGGGCTGAGAAGATCATGTAACCTTAAGTAACACAGATTTTTTGTTTATGTGTGGGTAAAATTAAATGGGATAATTATGAGTCTCCACAGGAATAATGAAATAATGTTACATAGTCAACCAAATACAAGCATCAGCACCATTGTCAAACACTTACTGGGAATGGGGCAGATGTTGGGAGGGATTCTTTATTCACTGTGGGTTGCAAGGAGAGGAAGGGGATGAGCAGGGGACCAGAGGTGAGGAGAATGAAGCAGCCTGTGATTTGGAGGGATCAGGAGAGTTGGTTGGGCAGATGATCATGGAGGATAGATGAAGGTTGGGTCAGGAGGATAGATGAAGGTTGGGTCAGGAGGATAGATGAAGGTTGGGTCAGGAGGCTTTTGCCAGAGTGAAACCCATGATCAGAGAAATTTGAGGGGTGGACAAAAAAAAGCAGAAGGAGCTACAACTTGAGAAATCGGTTATTTACAAGATACAGTAAAACACTGATTATCTGCTATCAATTATTCAGAAATACCAATGATTTGGCAACTGGCTCCCCTCATACTTCCTATGCCCCAGTTCCCTGGTCCCTTTCAACTTACTTCGCTCACTAATATATTATACAGTGTAATATCTAAAAAAAAATGAAATAAAAGTCTGGAAAATCTGCCAATCTGGCACCAAAGTCCTGACCATGCCGAGTTATACTGAAGTGATAGATTTGCAAGAGTTTCTTGAACCCGTCAACAAGCCTGCTTATTTATTCAACCAAGAGGCGGCTACAAGGATTTATTTGCCTTTAAATTATCGATCCAGGATAATGCAACTGACACGCCAATGATTCAGAATGAAATGGTAGGTTCCAGTCTTTGTCCCAGGCATCTGCATCCTCACCAGCGCCTGGCAACAACTCTCTTGCAAAGATAGTGCACCAAAGTCCACCTCTTTGCTTAACACCAATGATCAAAATATGGCCAAAAGAATGCATTTGCCACCTCCTAGTATCATTTCTGCATTGGCTTTGTTTTTGTTTGTTGAATTAATGGTACAGAAATACCCTTTAGGGATTTTAAATCTACAGATCTGGTAGCAATGCATGCATATTCTAAACAAAGCAAAAGGATATCAACTCCCAGAAAGGATTGAAGAAATTAATGTCAACAACAAAAACTTTGAAAACTTTGGCAAAACTAAAACTGTATTCAAATCTCACTTGAAAGGATGTGATTTGAGGGACATTATTTGATTTAGAGCAGCATGCAATGTACTAATGATCTATAATGTAGGTTATAAACATTCTACTTTGTTCATATACTGGGAAGCAGTAAAACACAGCATGATAATCATTATTTCCACATTCTTTAACATTCCTTAAAAGAAAGGAAATTCAGGTGCATTATTTGTTAAATTGAAAACGTTTTTTGTGGGGGCGAGTTACGTTTGACACAGGCTTGACAGTTGTGCAAAAGGGTCAGACACATAACCAGCTGAACATTAGTATCAAAATCACAGATATTGCTGGAAGAAGTGACTGCTGAATTCCATCAGAAGTTTGGCAGGGCCAGTGAGGCTTTGCACAGGGCACACACTGATGTGCATTGCAGCAACTGTTATCAGATAGGAAACCAGTGAATAATGGGTAGAACATTTTTTCCTCATTATACTGTCATCTAAACATATTGTGTTTATATGAGCTTTCAAATATTAAATGTAGTCTACTAATCAGTTTCTTACCCAGCTTGTCCATCACTAAGCTTCTTAATAACTTGACCAAGTACAAACAAACTACGGTTGATATTGCATCCTTCCTTTAAACGGACTCCTAAATTATAAAAAGAGAAATTACTCTTTCTTCACAGGAAAATGAGTGAGCAGTTTAAGGTAACAATAATAGGCTTCAAATAAAAGGTGCAAAGCAATACAGAGGAGTTCAAATGAAAACTAGAACACGACTGGAAACTACATTGGAATTGAGAATACACATACAACTCCATATTGGAAGCTGGCAATAAATTTCTAGTAATAGCTGGGAGGAAATAATTAACAATGAATGTTAAAGAATAATGAGAAAGTTTATTGAAGACTTTCTCGAGTCTAGCTTGAAACTTGTACAATTTCAAGAACAGTGTTTTGAAATAAAATTTAAATTTTGATTTAAATGGGTAACACCTGGGAAATACAAATGGGACTTTTGCAGCTAGACTCATGGAATCTGAAACAGAAACAATTGTTAAAAAAATTAAGAAGTTTGACAATACTAAGAAACTTGGAGAATGGAGGTAAATTCTTCAGTATGATACTAAAATTTTAAAAAGTACCTTCTGCTCCTGTTTGACTGGCTCGTTCACTACCTGCCAAATCGACCAAATTCTACAAAAGAAATAGTTTCCTATTTAATTCTCAGTTCAGTCCTGCAGACTGTGTACAATGGTAAAACAAAGCAAAAAAAAGTTTGATCACCAATAAGTCATTAATTGAAGTTATATGTATTCGTTCAACTTCCAGTATAATAATTCAAATAATCCAGTCAGTCTAATTAGCAAAATGTCATAAAAATTCTTCCAACTTCCTTGGACTAGTTGTCAACAGTATCCTCACACCTTCTTTCCCCTAACTAGGCAATTTGTATTACAAATAAGAGAAGACACTATCCACGTGTTGAATTTACCTTTCAAAATCATCTTTTACATTTTTGGTTGCATTATTTGAACCAAATACTGAAACTCCCTACAGATCACCAATGATAGCAGAAGACTCTAGGTTCTCTTTTCAGCAAAGCCTTAATAAAACCATATTAGAAATAAGTTCATAACCTACTCAGTCTGGTTGATCAGCCTCCTCAATCAAAATGTATCAGAACGAAAAGAGGTCTCAGTTATCATTATCCCCAAGAGATTAGTTTCACATTTTCATCTAGAGTGTTACTCGGATCAGCAGAGCGTCAATTGTTCTAGAACCATTACGCATCACTTGTCTCCAGTAACTTGCTTGCCAATACCCCAATTTGGGTTCTGCTGGGAGCAATCAGCTCCAGACCTTTTCATAGCCTTAAATTAAACAAGGAACAAAGAGCTGAACTCCAGAGGGGTGAGAGAAAAATCATTGACATCTAGTCAGCAATCAGCCAAGTGCAGTATCGAGTAAAACTGAAGTTAATGGACATCAAGGGGAAGACGCTCCAGTGGTTGGGATCATCCACCCACAGAAGGAAGAATGTTGAGATCAATCATCGCATCCCCAAAATATCACTAACTCAATCCAGTGATTACACACAAAATATCACAGCACCTCAATTCAGTGTGCTAGGCCATCCATGACCAGGGTGCTTCATCAATTAGCTTCCACACTAAATGAGCAATGGGATTTCTTGTTGATGATAGCACAATGCTCAATCACCTTCATAGCTCATCGGAAAATGAAGCAGTCTGTGCTTGAGTGTAGCAAGACCTGGACAACATTCAGACCTGGGCTGATAATTAGTTTATAGTATGCCCCTGAGAAAAGTGGCAGACAATAACCCCATCCAACAGGGGAGTCTAACTACTACTAACAATATACAGCTCTGAAACTTGGTGGCATTGCCATAGTCAAGTTCACCCCACTTCATCAACATCTTAGGTGCCAATTTTGAACTGGAACAAAATTAGATTAGTCTCTGCGACTAAAAGAGCTGGTCAGAAGGTGGGTATCCTGCAGTGAGCAAATTGTTTCCTGATCAGCTCTTTTTTCATTAAATACAGGGTAAAAGTCAAGAGTGATGGAATATTCTCAAACTGCAAAGATAGGAGTTACTCCAATACAACTATCACCCCTACAAGTGGTAGGTCATTCTGACTATAATTGGTAAAAATATGGAATTCTCACAAAAATACTAAGCTCAAAATTTTGCATTTAAAGAATGATTCTTTTCTTGCATACCATTTTATTTCTCAATTTCATGAATGGTATTATAAAATAATTTTACAAGATAACATTTTGTTCTGTATTTTACTTTGTACTTAAGGTCTGACTTGCATGTAAGATTGGACATTAAGAATTAATTGTATTTCAACAGCTTTAATAATTGTTCAAGGTGATTGTGTGTGTGACATTATCAGTGACCAAGAGTCTCCAACTTGTTTCATTATAATCCAAAGTTAGCTATGGATTCTGAGTACAAGAAATTCAGTTAGATTTGTATTGTGCATTTCCTACTGGGTGACATGCAAAAGTTTTAGTTTCATGGGCTTGGAAGTTTAGAATGGGTGAGTAAATAAATCCAAAATCAATGCTAACAATCTGATATAAGCAAACTAATGAACTTTAATTTTTACATGGTCACCAATTTGGCCAAATAAGATTAAAGGCAGATCTCACTGGACACAGCCCTGACATTCAGAGACATTATTTACATCAGTTTTAGACAATTAATGAATCAAAATAAATATTTTAGAAATAAAGTTCACCAGTAACGCACAAACAATTTAAAAATGTAAACAGAAGTAATACAACTCCAAAATCTCCAATCTTGCACCAAGTCAGACCTGGCTTAATATTAGAAATTAATGGCAAGAAATCCCAGCAGCCCGAGGTTTCAGGTACTACTGCTGGACTTCACATGGAATGGAGTAAACTGCTGAAAACCAGCCCCAGTGAGAAATATATTGGTCCAATATGAGGAAAATGACATTTCTGGTTAAACCAGAATTTAAAGAATAATTGAATAAAATAAGCAGAGAGCTATTAACTTCGAAAAATGGCACAGAACTCACCAGATGTGCAACCATAACTGCTTCATTATCTTTATCCCTGCTTTCCACAATCTGAAATGGAAAAGGGTTCATTAAATCAGAGCCCTTCAAAAATGAATGACCCTCAATCTATCTTAAACATACAAATTGATCTCAACAAAAAGAGGTTTTAGACACTTCTATAATAATAGACAATTTTAACATTCTACAGCAAAATAATATTTGAATCAGAACGTTTTTGCCATCTCAAAATCAAATATTCATTTGTACTATTTCTCTTTTAAAGTAAAATAGCTACACTTGTAATTTATTCATGACATTGGTACACATGAATGGATTAGCAACAACTGGGCTTTTCAATAACAGCAGTTGTACTTTTCACAGTGGATAAAAAAAATAAAGCAACCTTCTAAACTGGTGCATCAATGGGCATCATCTATTTCATTCAATGATGTTGCATTAAGTGCATTAATTCACAATGAAGCCAGCTGAAGTACATTCCCCAACAGGTCAGAATGATACATCCAATTTTTTAAAAAATATTTGATCTAGATAAACAATTTTAATTGATATTAAAACACTAAAAGCTGGAAACATCAAAAGGTCATCTAACTGATAGCACCTGTGGTGAGAGACAACGAACCTGTCTGTCAAAGGCATTTCTAGCACTTTTGTTACTTCAAGCACTTTACTTCAGTATTATTTTATTGTACTGTTTTCCCAAACAAAACAAGTGGTTCTTTATTACTGTAGGCACAAAGTGCTCCTCATTTTTCCAGGACTGAATGCCAGCATGGCCTCACTTGGAGCCCAAGTACAATAAACTCCAATGAATTGACATCAAGTTCTGCCTTTTGAACAATTTAGCAGTTACAGATTAAAAATGAGACTGTATTCTAGATCAAATGCTGAACATTGAGAGGAATAAATGAGATTCATGTTAGTTGCAGGAGACCAAGAACCAGATCAGTTTATCTCAAATATTATTTATGATTGCAATCTAATGTACAGAACCACATTTACACAGCAGAAGCAATATGGAAGTGTATCATGGTTGGTGGTATATGGAGAGAAAAAGTCACCCAAAAAGCAATTAGAAAAGATATTCTGGCCTTTTAAACTTGTGTGTAGTCATTTAATATAGGGAAATTCTTCTCAGTCAATAGAAATGTTTGAATCATCTTCTTTCCTAATTCATTCAGAAGTAAATCTACTTCACCATTTTTCAATTGAAACATTATTGTAACCAATGCTTTTGTTTCAGGCCTTTAAAGATATAGAGACCAAAGCAAAGACAACCATTGATGCACTTCAGAAGCTCAAGCAAACACCTATAATTTTATATTAATTTTCTTTCGATCACAGATTCTTGATACTGCATAATGACAGACTCTTATCTAGCATAACAAACACTGCTATGTTCTTTCCTTAGTTAGGTTTAGAATGTTGGCAAGCAACATGGACAAACTTATCAATGGAGCAATGCATATGTTAAACTCATCATAACTATAAGTTAACAAAATGTACTTTTGCCTTATGAAATTCAAATGAATCTGTCAAACAATGCACAAAGAATTGGTCACATTTCTGAGGCAAAAGTTGAATTTAGCGGCAATTGCCAAAACTATTTGAATCGCCATGCAAAAACAATCTTCTGGAGGAACTGAGCAGCATCTGTAGCCCAAAACATCAACAATTCCTCTTCCCCACCCTCCACAGATGCTGTTCAACCCACTGAAGTCCTCCAGCAGATTGTTTGTTGTTCTTGATTCCAGCATCTGTAGTCTCTTGTAACTAAACTTGGCAATTCAATAGAGACACATTTATTCTTAGGACATGGATGTCGCTAGCCAGCCTAGCATTTATTGCTGGTAACAAACTTCCCTCTTGAACCATTGGTGCACACGAAGTACTTGATTGCCTATAATGGGTACTTCAAGGCACGTAAAGGTACCAACACCATCTCTACAAATACTTCCAGTAAATTGAGGTTTAAACAAACCAATGTCAGTTTTGTCTCGCAGGCCATTATCCCATGTATTGAAGCCCTAGTTACACTCAGCTGCCTTCACACTTATGCTCCACACTACTCCTGAAACAGATATTCTATTCTGATCTGTGTCTTGGGAAGAGACTACCTGGTGGACAGTAAAAGATTAATGGATCTGCTCAAACCCTTCTTGAAGAAATACAACATCTCCACTGACTCCTAGGAATTTCTGGCCCACCACCACTGCAGAGAGGCAACATTCTGGATAGTTGAGAACCTCAAACGTATGCATCAGAAGGACACAGAAGACCTGTGTAAATGGTGAAAGTAGTGCATCAACTCTCAAACTACTCACCTGATCACTTCATCAGGCATCACTTGTACCACTGGTGGAAGGATCTGCTGTTTCCACATTGTCCTAATTGACCACTTCAGAACCCACAAAACCAGAATGGAAGCAAATCATCCTCCATCTCAACTAAGCAGTGGCTGCATAGCGTGGAGCTCCAGAATTTTGACCCCACAAAGAAATGACAATCGTCTCTAAATCAGGGCATTATAGGGCTTAGAAGCAATGGTATTCTCACATACCTGCTGCCCTTCTCCTTCCACGCAACAGAGATCCGATCTCTCTAATGAGATGTTAAAACATGGTCACATTTACCCTTTCAGCTGGACATAAAGATATCCCATGGCACAATTTAAGAAGCAATTTCTCATTTATTTTGTTTAACGCACAAGTTGACTACCTATCACACAACTATCAATATAAAAAACATTGACTTTTTAATTGAAGTTTACTGCGCATAATTCAGCTGCTGACATATCCTGCTTTAGTTATGATCACAGTTCAAAAGGACTTCATTGGTCAAGAGAACTTTGACTTGTCATGGAGAACTATTAATGCACGTTCTTTTGCACAACTGAAACAAATTGAAATTCTAGATAACTTTATCTTACCACTCTAAAAATGGTATGCGATCGACTACTACGTTCATTCATTTTAGTTTCTCCATAATGCCTGTTTTCTGCAGAGAAAAAAAAATTATTTTAAAAATCGACAAAGTATTTCCATTGTCAATAGAATGCCAATTCAAATTACTGCAGTGAACCATTAATTATGCTGCTTTTTCCAATTGATTCTTTTTTAAAAATTAATGTTGTTTTGAGTTCAGTGGAGGAATGCTACTGGCAGACCATAGCAATAAGCACTTTTTAAAAAAATCTTGAGCATAGAAATCTTTCCTAGGCAAATTAAAGCAGTCGAAATGCAAAGAAAACACCAAATAATTAGTTGAAGTAAAAGCTTTAGGAAACGTACAAAATATCACTGAAAAGCAAGATCAGAAAAAAAAGGAAAAAAAAACTGGAGGCTTCGTGGGCTTTGCTTCAGAGGACTTCGGAGCAGATAAGTTTTTCTTTTTATTAAGTTTTAAGTATAAGGCTTAGTTTTTAAATAGGGTTATAATTTACTAGGGTTAGTATTTTTATAAGTGCTTTAAAAGATTTTACTGGTCGAGTGGGGGCTGGACTGCGCAGGCGTGGCACGGGCAGTTTAAAAAGCAAACCGCCTATACAGCGAGCAGCGTCGGAGCGGGCAGTGGAGTGAGTGGGAGCAGAGTGTTCTGGGCTTTGGCTCAAAGGGGTAAGGCAGGTGAGTAGCTGGTAGGTAGGCAAAGGTAAGGTTACCTGTTATCTGTGATAAATAGTTAAGTAGAAAAACTAGGAAAAAAACAAGGTAGTAGTTCAGATGTAGGACATGGTAGTGTGCTGCAGCTGCTTGATGTGGGAACTCGTGGACCTTGCTGCGGTCCACGATGGCCACATCTGCAGTAAGTGCTTAAGGCTGGAGGAACTTCGGCTCAAAATCGATGAGCTGGAGTTGCAGCTTCAAACACTGTGCAGCATCAGGGAGGGGGAGAGTTTCGTAGATTCTGTTCATCAGGAGACAGTCACCCCCCTTAGAGCAAGTACTTCTGGAGTCCAGGAAGTAAATAGAATGGTAACTGTCAGGGGAGGGAAAAGGAAAAAGGAAAAAGAAAATTAATAGTCAGATAGAGCAGAGGATCTCGGAGGCTGTTCCCCTCAATAACAGGTTTTCCGCTTTGGAGACTGTTGAGGGAGATGACCTGGCGGGGCCTAGCAGCAGTAGCCAGCTCTGTGGCACTGGGACTGGTCCTGCTGCTCACAAGGGAAGGGAGAAGAGGAAGGCGGTAGTGATAGGGGACTTGATAGTCAGGGAAACAGATAGGAGGTTCTGTGGCAGTAAGCATGGATCCCGGATGGTATGTTGCCTCCCAGGTGCCAGGGTCTGCGATGTCTCCGATCGGGTCCACAGGATTCTAGAGAGGGAGGGAGAACAGCCAGAAGTCGTGGTTCATGTTGGTACCAACGACATAGGTGGGAAGAGGGATGAGGTCCTGGAAAGGGAGTTTAGCGAGCTAGGCAGTAGGCTGAAGGACAGGACCTCAAGGGTAGTGACCTCGGGATTGCTGCCAGTGCCATGCGATAGTGAAGGCAGGAATAAGAGGAGATGGCAGATAAATGCGTGGCTGAGAAGTTGGTGCAGGAGGGAGGGTTTTAGATTTTTGGATCATTGGGATCTCTTCTGGGGATGGTGGGACCTCTACAGAGAGGACGGGTTACACCCGAACTTGAGGGGGCCAATATCCTTGCGGCCGGGTTTGCTAGGGTGGTTCAGGAGGGTTTAAACTAGATTGCGAGGGTGAAGGGAACCAAAGGAGTAGGTCAGAGGAAGAAGGGGATGGGGAAAAGTTAAATCTGACAGGTAGAGAGGCTTTGAGGATGGAAAGGCAGAGTACAGGCTATGAAAATAGTAAGGTGGATGGGCTGAAGTGCATGTACTTGAATGCAAGAAGCATCAGGAATAAGGGAGATGAACTGAGAGCTTGGATAAGTACATGGGACTATGATATTGTGGCTATTACAGAGGCATGGCTGACATCGGGGCAGGAATGGATATTGAATATTCCTGGTTTTCAGTGTTTTAGAAAGGATATGGGGGGGGGGGGGGGGGGAAGAAGAGGAGGAGGGGTGGCGATATTGGTCTGGGACACAGTTACAGCTGCAGAAAGGGTAGATAATGTAGAAGGATCCTCTCCAGAGTCAATATGGGTGGAAGTTAGGAATAAGAAAGGGGTAGTTACCCTCCTGGGAGTATTCTAGAGGCCCCCTGGTAGCAGTAGGGATACTGAGGAGCAGATTGGGAGGCAGTTTTTGGAGAGATGCAAAAATAATAGGGTTATTATAATGGGAGACTTCAACTACCCAAATATTGATTGGCACCTACTTAGTGCCAAGGGTTTAGACGAGGCGGTTTGTTAAGTGTGTCCAGGATGGATTCCTGACGCAGTATGTTGACAGGCCGACTAGAGGGAATGCCATATTAGATCTAGTTTTAGGTAATGAACCGGGTCAGGTGACAGATCTATCGGTGGGTGAGCATTTGGGGGGCAGTGACCATTGCTCCATAACCTTTAGAATTGTCATGGACAGGGATAGGAGCAAAGAGGACGGGAAGATATTTAATTGGGGGAAGGCAAATTATGAGGCTATAAGGCGAGAACTTGGGAGGGTAAATTGGGATGACATTTTTGAAGGGAAATGTACTATGGAGATGTGGTCGATGTTCAGGGATCTTTTGCAGGATGTTAGGGATAAATTTGTCCCGGTGAAGCAGAGAAGGAATGGTAGGGTGAAGGAACTGTGGGTGATGAGAGAGGTGGAACAACTAGTTAGGAAGAAGAGGGTAGCATACATAAGCTGTAAGCAGCAAGGATCTGACAGGGCTCATGAGGAATATAGAGTAGCAAGGAAGGAGCTTAAGAAAGGGCTGAGGAGAGCGAGAAGGGGACATGAAAAGGCTTTGACAAGCAGGGTTAAGGAGAATCCCAAGGCTTTTTTCTCGTACGTAAAGAGCAGAAGGATTGCTAGGGTAAAGGTAGGTCCGATTAAAGACAAAGGTGGGAGGATGTGCCTGGAAGCTGTGGAAGTGGGTGAGGTTCTCAATGAATGCTTCTCTTCAGTATTCACCAAGGAGAGGGGTCTTGATGATGCTGAGGACAGTATAGGTGAGGGTAATGTTCTGGAGTATGTAGATATTAAAAGAGAGGATGTGATGGAGTTGTTAGAAAATATTAGGACAGATAAGTCCCCGGGGCCTGACGGAATATTCCCCAGGCTGCTTCGTGAGGCAAGGGAGGAGATTGCTGAACCGTTGGTTAGGATCTTTGAGTCCTCGTTGTCAACAGGGATGGTACCAGAGGATTGGAAGGTGGCCAATGTTGTCCCCTTATTCAAAAAAGGTAGTAGGGATAGTCCAGGGAATTACAAACCAGTGAGCCTTACGTCTGTGGTGGGTAAGCTGTTGGAAAGAATTCTAAGAGATAGGATCTATAAGCACTTGGAGAAACATGGACTGATTAGGGACAGCCAGCATGGTTTTGTGAAGGGCAGATCTTGCCACACAAGCCTGATAGGGTTCTTTGAGGAGGTGACCAGAAAGATTGACGAGGGTAGTGCAGTGGATGTGGTCTACATGGATTTTAGTAAGGCATTTGACAAGGTTCCGCATGGTAGGCTTCTTCAGAAGGTCAGAGGCCAAGGGATCTGGGGAAGCTTGGCCATGTGGATTCAAAATTGGCTACCCTGTAGAAAGCAGAGGGTTGTGGTGGAGGGAGTGCATTCATATTGGAGGGCTGTGACTAGTGGTGTCCCACAGGGATCGGTTCTGGGACCTCTGCTTTTTGTGATATTTATTAACGACTTAGATGAGGGGGTGGAAGGGTGGGTTAGCAAGTTTGCAGATGACACAAAGATCGGTGGTGTTGTGGATAGTGTGGAGAGCTGTAGAAGCTTGCAGAGGGATATTGATAGGATGCAGAGCTGGGCTGACAAGTGGCAGATGGAGTTCAATCTGGAGAAGTGTGAGGTGGTACACTTTGGAAGGACAAACTCCAAGGCAGAGTACAAGGTAAATGGCAGGATTCTGGACAGTGTAGAGGAGCAGAGGGATCTGGGGGTTCATATCCACAGATCACTGAAAGTTGCCTCGTAGGTGGATAGGGTAGTTAAGAAAGCTTATGGGATGTTAGCTTTCATAAGTCAGGGAATCAAGTTTAAGAGCCGCAAAGTGATGATGCAGCTTTACAAAACTCTGGTTAGGCCACAGTTAGAGTACTGTGTCTAGTTCTGGTTGCCTCATTATAGGAAGGATGTGGAGGCATTGGAAAGGGTGCAGAGGATATTTACCAGGATGCTGCCTGGATTGGAGAGTATGGATTATGGGAAGAGATTAAAGGAGCTAGGGCTGTTCTCATTGGAGAGGAGGAGGATGAGGGGAGACATGATAGAGGTATACAAGATATTGAGAGGAATAGATAGAGTGGACAGCCAACACCTCTTTCCCAGGGTGCCAATGCTCAAAACAAGAGGACATGGCTTTAAGGTATTGGGTGGGAAGTTCAAGGGTGATGTTAGAGGGAGGTTTTTCACCCAGAGAGCAGTTGGTGCATGGAATGCGCTGCCTGGGGTGGTGGTGGTGGTGGAGGCTGATACGTTGGTCAAGTTCAAGAGATTGTTAGATAAGCATATGGAGGAATTTAAATTGGAGGGATATGTGGGATGAAGGGCTTAGATAGTCATAGGTGTGGTTTGAAGGGTGGCACAACATGGTGGGCCGAAGGGCCTGTATTATGCTGTGGTAGAACATGACAATGAATTAACAAATTGAAATTAGTTCTGTATTATGGAACATCTTTACACAGAATTTGACAGTGACTGTTAGAACACGAAATAATTTTTAGCCAAACTGGATTTGATTCTATAAGGCAGGAGGTGAAGTAGAAGGCGTATTAACCCAGGACGAAATTTCCAAGAAACATTGGTCCAGTGTATTTGATGAAAATGGCCATATGCCAGATCAAACACACTTTAGCCACAAAATATTAGAACCAATATATGCAAGGAATGCTCATCAATTCAACAATTAAACAAATTTGAAAACATTTAAAATGGAATACAGGCAGTTCCACTATCACGCATTTCTATAATACGAATTGGTTATAATGTGATTGACGGATCAGGGAACACCATTTGCATTACGTGGACTGCACTGGTCATAGTATGATTGTGATAATCTGTTTAAATCTGTGCTTTGAAGCCTGATTTGCTTTAACACAACCTTTAGTAATGCAAGGTTTCTTAGGAAGGTAACTACCACGTTATAGCAGACCTACCTGTACATACAAACAAGGTCAGTCTGGGGAATGACTGCAAACTTGCGGAAAAAAGTGTTTTTTTTACACCACTGTTTTCAAAAAGAAACTGACCAATTTAATTGCAGTGCCAAACATTGCAAATCCTCCCTTGATAACCAGGTTATTTTGTTACATAGAGAATAATTGAGAGCCGACACTTAAAGTGAATGCTTTGCTGCATTGTAGAAAATCAAATAATTTTAGTGCATTCTTCTGGATTTTGCATTAACCTTAATAGAAATTTGGGTAACATTTATTTGTATACCTAATGCAGGCGGATAGAGAATGCTAAGAATATAAAGACATTTCTAGTAATAATGCATTACTAGATGTGTCCGAAAAGCTTTAAGTAACAGTACATGCAACTGGGTGACTTCTGTTTTTTTTTAAAGAGGTAACACAGAAATACATGCACACAAAAAAAAGCAAAGATCCAGATACTGCACAGTACATCAGTAATGTGGGGGGGGGGGGGGCGGCAGTGGTGTGCGCGGGGGTGGGAGCTACACCTTTAGGGTTACTATTCTTTGGATTCAACATTAAATTAAGAGCCCATCTGAACCTTTGAATAGATACAAAAAATTTCAATGGCATTATTTGAAGAGCAGGGAATCCCCACTTGCAGGCCAACATTTATCCAACAAAGAACACCGGTGAAAATGCAAATCTCTTTTAGTTGAGCACAAATCAAAGCAAATCTTACATAAGAAATGTCATCATATCATCAGAATTTTGGATCCAATGTATAATTTGTCATTTCTGGACAAACAGAAGTTTACCTGCATGTAATTTTGCACCAACAGAAAATTAAATCAACAGTTAACATGCACTTGGTGGCATTTGTTTAAGGGAGGAGGATTAACTATAAACTTATTTTGAATGGGATGATACAATCCTTTACATTCACCTAGATGGACAGAAGCAATCTCAATGTACCATCTCATCCAAAGGTCAGTTTTAGAGCACTCCCTTAGCATTGGGGTGCCAGCCAGGATCCTGCCCTTCCTTAAAGGGGCGAGGTCAAGCATGCACAGGTTAAGTAAAATTACAACCAACTGTTCCCAGCACACCGTACCATTGAAATTTAACTACACAAAAGTGTAATTACAGATTTAACCTTACTTTCTCCTTTCTTGACCCATTTCATCACAGCATCGTAAGTTACAGCAACTTCTTCAGTCAGCTCAGCAACATAAATATTTCTCTGGAAAATAAACATTTAAAAATTGACACAAGAATGAGATTTAAACTATTTCATTTTCAAGAAATTGTTCATCATCAAGATTATAAAATTCTCAAACCAGTTACACAAAGCATTTGTGCTTCTCAGGTTTCTAACTGGAATGGGGAAAATTGTGTGCATCTGCATTGCTAGAATGCCCAATATGCAAAGAAATTACAGCATACAACAATACAAAGAGCCTCTGTACCTCCCTCTGCAACTGGATACTCAACTTCCTCATCAGCAGACCTCAGTCAGTGAGAATTGGTAACAACACCTCCTCACTGACCATCAACACAGGTGCACCTCAAGACCGTGTGCTTAGCCCCCAGCTCTACTGTGTACCTAAGCACAGCTCCAATACCATCTTCAAATTTGTCGATGACACTACTGTTGTTGGATGAATCACAGTTGGTGATGAGTCAGCTAACCAGAATGAGGTGGGACACCTGGTTGACTGGTGCCACAACAACCACCTCTCTTTCAACATCAGCAAAACTAAAAAGTTGATTGTTGACTTCAGGAAGGGGAAGGAAGGTGAACATGTGTCAGTCTACAATCGGGGGATCGGTTGTGGAGAGTCAGCAGCTTTAAATTCCTGGGTATTAACATATCAGATGACCTGTCCTGGGCCTAGCAGATAGATGCAATCATAAAGAAAGCTTGCTAGCTTCTTTACTTCCTTAGGAGGCTAAGGAGGTTTGGATTGTCACCGAACACTCGAACAAACTTCTACAAGTGTACTGTTGAAAGTATCCTGACTGGTTGCATCATGGTTTGGTATGGCAACGATCACTTTGCACTAAAATGGACTTTTTTTATATTCTAATTGTGTTCTTTCTTGTAAAATTAAACACAAATTATACACAATTTTATGTGTTTTTCTTGTGAATGCTGCTTATATGATGCTATGTGCCTATGATGTTGCTGCAAGTAAGTTTTTCATTGCACCTGTGCATAGGCATACTTGTACATATGATAATAAACTCGACTATAGACTGAAATTAACAAATAGAAAGTCATTGTTAGATAGCTTACTTGCACATACATAAAAGTGAATGCTAGTGGACTTACAAGCACCACTTAAAAGTACAATGAGATGTACTTACATCCATATCTTCCCTAACTTCCAGAGGTCTTCCTTTTGAATCACTAAGTAAATCTGATACAGATTCATTATAAATTTCCATGTAAGAAACACGCAACAGAAATTCTCTGTTTTGCATCTAAGAAAATAAAAGAAACAAATTAGTAGCACAGGTCAGCTGTGAAGAGACATCCAATTCCTCAATACAAGAGAAGCAAACAAAAAAAAAATTGGAATTTATGAAGCAATTTATTATCAATATTCCAGGGATATTCAAAAGAAAATTCCAGCCAATTAACTTTCATAAACTTAGATCTGGACATTACGTCCACAGATCAGAGCTGACCTGGGCATTTAGACAGTTGTGTTTCCATCCTTGATAACTTTCAAATTGCAGTCAATATCATACAGAACTGGCAGCCAGTCTGTGCACAATCTTTTTTTTAAAAAACAGAATTTAAAATATTTCTGTAGCTGGTCAATAGGATGAACTCCAAATATTTGGGAGTAAGAAACATATAGGATATTCAGGCAAACCTATTACAAAAGTACAAGACATAACCCATCGATGAAAGGTTCCAATGGGAATGACACAAATGTGTGTATATATATAAAAAAACAACTGAATGCCTTCTTGGAGAAGAGTGGATATGCTGACAGTACAGGAAAGATTCATCATGACTCAAGGTGAAGCCAGGTCTTCAGCCCTCAAAATTATCATAATTCTAAAGTACAAAAACTAATTTCCAGCAGTATCATTTAAAAGTACACAAGTGTTACTTACCTCATTAATAACTTTGAATAAATTGCAGATTGCCAAAGGAATAAGACCAGGACCATCTGCATTTCCCATCATTGTATAAGTCTTTCCAGATGAGGTCTGTCCATATGCAAAAATAGTGCCTAATAAACAAAGAGCATACAATACTTAAATACAACATCAAACCTATCGTCTGCAACAATTACCATTTTGCATCTTAACCTATTCCAGTCTCATTTGAAATGTTACCAGTTTTCCTCCTTTGAAGGATTCACCAAATGAAAGACTCTTTCGCCAAGATGGATTCAAGGAAATGGTGAAAAGGTCAACAAAAGAAACTTCAATAAAAACATTACTATCATACCAGAGAATGCTTTATTCTGCCTTAATGCTGAACACAACTGGCTTTCTTTCCACTGCAAGGAGGTCTTTATACCAGAAATGTCAATGCTGTTAATTTTTCAAAAAATTATAATATTCTACCCAACAGATGATCTATAATGTAGATGATTGCGTCAAATGTATTAACAAGATTCCACTTCAGTAAATCATGGATTTGAGCTATCACCATACTTTATCAAAATTCTGGACGTCACATTCAAAAACTTAGACAAGTGGTGATAGTCCAAGCTTAAAACAATACCCATGAAGGGGCAAAGTCAAATAATGACAGTTTTCTTTAACTGTAGGTTTAAGATTAGAATGTGAAGCATACTCACCATTATAGCCCTCAGTAATAGAGCACACAATAGAATGTGCAACTTCATTATAAACAGTTTGTGTTGTCTCAGTTGCATGGAATACACGGTCTGGAAAACATTTGTTCAGCATAGAACAAAATTAATTACTCATCTAGAAAATTTTCTAGTTGTATAACATTTCATACACAAGGTCAGTCAACTAAGTAATCTAAATTGGCACTATTACTGTTATTTGCACATCACTCTCCAAATAACGTTACAATTCCATTCACTGGCCATCTTAACCTGACTTTATTGATAATGTACTGCTACCAAATCAGTAAACAGTGATGCTTGGAGGTGTATTTGTAATCTGCCATGTCCTGGATGGTGGACTGTACTGAAAATACAATTTCTCTTGCAGGTGTACTGGGATTCTTTGTTCTCAGCCATTTGAATACTGTCAACTGAATTTAAATCAGTCAACTGTGCCATCATTATCATATCAACAGCAGAGCCATATGACACAGACGAGCAGTTAATGATAATGCTTACTACAAGAAAAAGTCTACCAAGAACAAGTTGAGCTCCTTGCTATTTTCTTCTGTGTTTAGGTCCACTAATCAGCAAATCATTGAGTTAAGAAACAAGCAAGCTACTGCTCCCTTTCAAATCTATTATGCGATCTGTAACAAAAACATCTCAGGAACTTACCAAAATTGAATGATTTGGCCCCATTAATCTGGGAAATAGTTTGGTTGTCAGTTTTCCAATGAACTTCGGAGGATCCTTGTGAAGACCTCTCTCTGATGGAGTATAGAGTTTTAAGATTGTGAGAAGACTTGATCCGGACTACTATTCAAGTGAAGAAATACAGTTCATGCAGTGTATTTAATTGTTAGAAGTTCTCCCCTGTGGTGTTAACCCAAGGATATACTTTGAACTTCTCTTTGTATCACTTATCTTTTTGTCTAGCTGTCTTCCACTTCCTCTCCCTTACTTGCATTGTTCTACATTTCCCAACAATGATCAGATTTACATAAACTAAGGCACCAAACCTAAATACACTTGCTCAGAAAATAGGATCTAAGTCATATATGGCCACCTGCTGAAAACCAGTTCCTTCCATCATCACTAACCAGATTAGACTTGAATATTCACAGACACCCTAGGGATGAAGATGAAAAGGAAAAGGAAGAGAAAAAAGGAAAATTATACCTCCACTGGGCAAGTCCCAGACAGCACAATTGTAGAAGGACCTTCTTTTGCAATGGTTGAAGCATTGCTGTGGTTTGCCCTCATCTACCAACAGTACCACTAATCCAAGATAAAACTGGAATGCAAAGAAAACCTCAGCTCCTTTATCCAAGAGTGAATATGTTTTGACAGTAATGGAACACAGCAATATTGGAAAGAAGTGGCCATCAATCTTTGGGTAAAAGGTGCATGATCAACCAAGAATGGTGAAGAACTGAGGGACATTTTGGCCTACCCCTTTTTTTGTTCACTCTCTTCTCACCTTCGTATGAGGTAGTGTAGAGAAGTAGGATCAAGCCAAAGAAGTAACTTTTGAGGGACAAGAACAGGCTGAATTGACAACTTGAGAGTCTAGGTGTATGGAAGATAGCAAAACTGAACCGAACAATAGCACTATCCTTGTCAGCAGGCTAATGAATAATAAATAAACTGGACTGTAACATTGCAAGTTCGGATGTTAGGTTAAACAGGCCATTGATGTCATGCTGACAGTTCTCAATAAAAATTATTGGAAAGATGCCAGAAGGGGAAATCCACATGGAATGAAACTTCCGGAAATAAGAGAAAGGAAAAGGGATCTGTTGTGCCATGGGGCAGCAAGGGGAAAACTCCTGACCAAAAAGTTGGGCGTAGACAGAAAAGCAATAGAAGAAAACTTCTATTATACACAGCACTGCATCACAATCAGAGACTCTATTCAAACATTAACAATTACCTATTAATAATTATCTATTTGGAAAATTCCAAAATATCCAGAGGCATTTCACAAGGAAATAAATGGACAAAACTATTACACACACAAAAAAGGTAGACAATTGCAGGTTAAAAGGAAACATCAAGTCAAAGGTTGGAGAGACAGAGACATTTATGGAGGAAATTCCAGAGCTACACGAATAGGAGCATGAAGGGAACAGGGGTGGATGAGAGCCCACATTTGAAGGAACAGGTTTCTGAGACGGCTGTGAGCAAAATTAGACATTTGGTTCTAGACTGAACCAGAGTATTTACGAAGTCAAACTCAAATCTAACAGAGACTTGGACTCTATATCCTTTGCAGCACATAGATGTCCACTACTAATATTGCCCATCTCTGCACTCCACTAACTTATCTTTGTTGGAATGCTTTCCCCTTCTCCAAATTTGATATTTTATTTCTGACAACAGATCTGGGACCCAAAACACAAAATTTTATTTTGTTTCTGTTCAACCAAACCATTTTCCTGTTGGTTTGTCTTCCTTCAGAAACTTGAGTTCATCTTTTGCCTACATCGAAATTCATACCATCCCACTCAACATACAACAATCTTATTCAAAAATGTGACACAACAAAGCAGAAGACTTGTTTTCATTATGTATATTCCCACCTATAGCTATTGATTTGAAAAACTATTATTAAAGCTTGTTTTATACATTTCAAAATATACTTTATTCATAAAAAATTCAATGGTACATCATACAGAACTTTTCAAGTCAACAGTTTTATAACAAATTACATTATTCCTGTTGCTTAATATTAGCATATCATCAGTTATCATTCGTTTACAAGCAAAGAGTTCAAATCAGAGAAACATGCCCTTTATTCCATTGAGCACTCACCAACCATCAAGCACCCATTTTTATGCTAATCCTACCCCAACCTACTTTATTCTCCCCACTTTCCTATTAATTCAGCATTAGATTCTACCATTCAGCTATACAGTAGGCACAATTGACGGTGGCCAATTTACCTACCAACCCACATCTTTGGGATGTGGGAGGAAACTGGAGCACCCAGAGGAAATACACGTGGCCACAGGGAGAATGTGCAAACTCCACACAGACAGCACTAGAAGTCAGGGTTGAACCTAGGTCACTGGAACTGAAGCAGTGGCTCCACTAGTTGTGCCACCCATGCTGTCCAAGTTCATGGAAGGCTCAACAGAGAATTCAAATAATTAGTGTGCAATAGCTGGAGGACCCCAAGTTGTAGCCTTCCCCAGAACCCTTGTACTGGTTGTACCAAACTTGCCCCTTTGTACATAGTCCTAGACCTTTGATGGTGCCACTTTGCAGGACTAGGTCATTGACAACACCTTGCTCAGAGTTTTTTAGGTGTCTTTTACTGTGTTCATGGCTTCCAATAGTAGTTGATACTTGTGATGGTCAATGTCCTCATTTCCACTTCGGTTGTCACAATGGCAACAGACGGTGTGGTTAATCTGCCAATCACGCAGGAAAGATCTGACAGTGATGGCCTCTCAACGTTAAGGTCTTAGTGTTTGTTTTGAAGCTTTGATGAGACATTCTCCAAATGACTGTTTTCTTGGCGAATAATGCCGCAGGATTCGCCGTCTCCTTTTCCTGCAGGGCTCCGATGGCATTTTGTGCAAACTATCAACTAAATGACTTGTCATCAAAGGTGCTCTAGATAAAGTGTCCTACAAAGGACAAGTGGCGTGGAGCGTTTCAACTAAAGTACCCAGGCAAAACAGCTAGACCCATTCTTCACAGTGCTAGGGACAGACAACTGCAAGGGTCAAAGCAGGAGCGAGAACTAACGCGATCAACACCGACAACGCCATTCAAAAGCAGAACATTAACTCAAGGAAACAGCAACCAGTTGATTCTCTTTCCAAGAAGGGTCCTGAGTGTTTCTAGCATTTTGTTTTGATTTTAACCTTCGTTTTTTTTCCCTATTCCAAAGCCATCCTTTCACT
The DNA here is from genome assembly GCF_009764475.1 of Pristis pectinata. Lineage (NCBI taxonomy): Eukaryota > Metazoa > Chordata > Chondrichthyes > Rhinopristiformes > Pristidae > Pristis > Pristis pectinata. The sequence continues at coordinate 56,434,167 of NC_067411.1, read as the reverse complement.
CTACGCCTTCACCCCTTTTGCCCCCTACTTCCATCATCACAGGCCTTCATTTTGTTCTCTCCTTCCCTTACTTCTCTACGTCCTTTCGGCAGAGATACTCAGCAGGTTCTTCCCTGAAAGGTTGACTGTTTCCCTCTCCATATTGCTTGACCTACTGAGTATTTGTCCATTTCAGATTTCAATTTAACGCCCATAATCGGGAGCCCCGCTGCAGCGGGGATTTAACCAGGCAGTGTGGGAGTTCAGCCTCACTTCACCCGTCTCTACACTGATCCCCCGTTTACAAGGCCCGACATCCGTGCCATTTCACAGCTCGCTTCTCCACAGTGAATAGGATTACACTCACCTAGCGTTGGGGGGCCTGAGCCGGACACACACTTGCACCGCACCCTCCTCCGCCATTCCTAGTCCACTTCACACCGGCACCTTCCTACCTTCCGTCGGGATCGGAGCCTCTGCGCCGAGCTCTCTGCACCGGGACCGGGGCCTCTGCGCCGGATCAGCTCGCGCGATAAACCCTTCCTTCTCCACACTCCGGTTTGAATTTCCCAGATTCGATCTGATTGGTCAAAGTCTCCCCTTCGGTTGATGACCTCAGCGGCGCGAGCAGGGGGCGGTGCTTGCGGCTGCGGCCGTTGCCGCGGGCCTCGCGTGGTGCGGGCTTCGTTCACTGATGAGAAGGAATGTCTCCTTCCCAAGTCCAATTTACAGCCAATTATTAACCTCATGCCCGCAATATCGTAGCTCGGTTGCAGACCAACCGCTCACGACCTTCCCCAATTTTTCAACCCAGAAAATAACCCCAACGGTGAATATACTATCTCCATCTAGTTTCTGGATCCAAGTCATGACTCCATTTGAGGTTGACCTCAGCAGCTAAATCAGGATTGTTCAGGAATCGTGCAGGGGGTGAGGGTTAGAAGAGCATGCTAACTATAATGTAAGCAGGAATAAATGAACCTTTGAGAACTGAGTATACCATGTGATACACAGGGTGGCGGAACTCAGCGGGATAGGCAGCATCTATGGAGGGAAATGTATAGTCGACGTTTTTGTATGTTGCTCCAGATCCCAGCATCGGCAGTCTTTTGTGTCTCCATTTTGATATATTGCTGTGGGTTGAGAGTTTGTTGCCTTTAATAAAATATGTTCATTTAATAGCTCTGCCTATTTGGGCAACTTTGCAAGCGGTAACACTACAGATCCTACAAGCTACAGCGGTTAAATGCAGCCCGATCTAGAGGGAGACAGTAGATTGCAGATGCTACAATCTGGAGTAAGCAACAATCTGCTGGAAGAACTCAGTGGGTCGAGCAGCATATGGGGTGCGGGGGGAGGTTGGGGGGTGGGGTGGTGGTGAGGAGGAATTGTTGATGTTTTGGGCCACAGATGCTGCTCAACTTGCTTAGTTCCTCCAGCAGATTGTCGCAAGGCAATTCAAATAGTTTTAGAAATTGCAGCTAAACTCAAATTGAATCTTGAGCTTTTAGCTCAACATGCTGATCAAAGAAATTCCACTCAATAATTAATGCTTTTTGCAGGTGTTTTGTCTAGTTGTTAATCAAAACAACAGGCTGAGGTGTGATTAATGCTGTGCTCTTTCAAATAATAATATTCTTTTAAAATTCTGAAAACCATTTTGAAACATATGGAAATTTGTAATGAATAAATGTCTAAAGTACTCAGCAATTTTTCAACATTTGCTTCAGAAATGTTACTAATTCTTTGTGCATTGTTTGTCGTAGATTCATTTGAATTTCATAAGGCAAAAGTACACTTTGTTAACTTGTTTTATAGTTGTGACGGATTTAACATATGTATTGCTCCATTGATAAGTTTGTCCATGTTGCTTGCCAATATTCTAAACCTAGGGAAGGAAAGAAAATAGCAATGTTTGTTATGCTAGATAAGAGTCTGTTATTACGCAGTAGCAAGAATCTGTGATCGAAAGAAACTTAGTATAAAATTATATATAGACGTTTGCTTGAGCTTCTGAAGTGCATCAATGGTCATCTTTGCTTTGGTTTCTATCTCTTTAAAGGCCTGAAACAAAAGCATTGGTTACAATAATGTTTCAATTGAAAAATGGTGAAGTAGATTTACTTCTGAATGAATTAGGAAAGAAGATGATTCAAACATTTCTATTGACTGAGAAGAATTTCTCTATATTAAGTGACTATACGCAAGTTTAAAAGGCCAGAATTTCTTTTCTAATTGCTTCTTGGGTGACTTTTTCTCTCTGACCATGATACACTTCCATATTGCTACTGCTGTGTAAATGTGGTTCTGTACATTAGACTGCAATCATAAATAACATTTGAGATAAACTGATCTGGTTTTTGGTCTCCAGCAACTGACCTGAATCTCATTTATTCCTCTCAATGTTCAGCATTTGATCTAGAATACAGTCTCATTTTTAATCTGACTGCCTTTTTAGCAGAACTTGATGTCAATTCATAGGAGTTTATTGTACTTGGGCTCCAAGTGAGGCCATGCTGGCATTCAGTCCTGGAAAAATGAGAGACACTTTGTGTCTACAGTAATAAAGAACCCACTTGTTTTGTTTTCCCGACGAGTTGGGAAAACAATACATTAAATAGTACTGAAGTGAAGTGCATGAAATATATGAAATAACAGAAGTGCTGGATATGCCTTTGACACACAGCATCTATGGAGAGAGACAATGAACCTATCAGATGACCTTTTGATGTTTCCAGCTTTTAGTGTTTTAATAGCAATTAAAATTGTTTGGATGTATTTAAGGTCTTTGGAAAACCAGCATAACTTGTTTCTGACATGTTGGGGAACGCACTTCAGCAGGGTTCATTGTGAATTGATGCACTTAATGCAACATCATTGAATGAAATAGATGATACCCATTGATGCACCAGTTTAGAAGGTTGCTTAATTTTTTTTATCCACTGTGAAAAGTACAACTGCTGTTATTGAAAAGCCCAGTTGTTGCTAACCCATTCATGTGTACCAATGTCATGAATAAATTACAAGCGTAGCTATTTTACTTTAAAAGAGAAATAGTATAAATGAATATTTGATTTTGAGATGGCAAAAACGTTCTGATTCAAATATTATTTTGCTGTAGAATGTTAAAATTGTCTATTATTATAGAAGTGTCTAAAACCTCTTTTTGTTGAGATAAATTTGAATGTTTAAGATAGATTGAGGGTCATTCATTTTTGAAGGGCTCTGATTTAATGAACCTTTTTCCATTTCAGATTGTGGAAAGCAGGGATAAAGATAATGAAGCAGTTATGGTTGCACATCTGGTGAGTTCTGTGCCATTTTTCGAAGTTAATAGCTCTCTGCTTATTTTATTCAATTATTCTTTAAATTCTGGTTTAACCAGAAATGTTATTTTCCCCATATTGGACCAATATATTTCTCACTGGGGCTGGTTTTTCAGCAGTTTACTCCATTCCATGTGAAGTCCAGCAGTAGTACCTGAAACCTGGGGCTGCTGGGATTTCTTGCCATTAACTTCAAATATTCAGCCAGGTCTGACTTGGTGCAAGATTGGAGATTTTGGAGTTGTATTACTTCTGTTTACATTTTTAAATTGTTTGTGCGTTACTGGTGAACTTTATTTCTAAAATATTTATTTTGATTCATTAATTGTCTAAAACTGATGTAAATAATGTCTCTGAATGTCAGGGCTGTGTCCAGTGAGATCTGCCTTTAATCTTATTTGGCCAAATTGGTGACCATGTAAAAATTAAAGTTCATTAGTTTGCCTATATCAGATTGTTAGCATTGATTTTGGATTTATTTACTCACCCATTCTAAACTTCCAAGCCCATGAAACTAAAACTTTAGCCTGTCATCCAGTAGGAAATGCACAATACAAATCTAACTGAATTTCTTGTACTCAGAATCCATAGCTAACTTTGGATTATAATGAAACAAGTTGGAGACTCTTGGTCACTGATAATGTCACACACAAAATCACTTGAAGAATTACTAAAACTGTTGAAATACAATTAATTTTTAATGTCCAATCTTACATGCAGGTCAGACCTTAAGATCCCATTAGTGATTCTGCAGTGTTATGTACCATAGTCTTTTTGAATATTCTTATACTATTCTCACATGAACAGCTTTTGATAACTATTCATTAGGTGTTGTACAACTAGCATAAAGTAAAATACATAAACAAAATGTGTCTTGTAAAATTATTTTATAATACCATTCATGAAATTGAGAAATAAAATATATGTAAGGAAAGAATCATTCTTTAAATGCAAAATTTTGAGCTTTGTATTTTTATGAGAATTCCATATTTTTACTAATTATTGTTGGAAGGTCCTGACACTTTTAGGTGATAGTGGTATTAGAGTGACTCTCATCTTTACATTTTGAGAATATTCCATCGCTCTTGTCTTTGTCGCCGTTTTGAGTCAAAACCCTGCATCCATTCTGGAAGAGAGTCCACCATGGGAGTTAAGATTAAGAAAGATGTGATGGAATTCACCTGTCCTTGGTTGGGGGATGAAAACATTATCAATGGAGATGAGGAGAGAAAGTCTGGAGATGGAGGGTTAGGGAGAGTGAAAGCAAGATAATGGGAGAAGAGCTGGTTAAACCGGAGCTCAAATGGGAGGTTATAAAGCAGGCATTCAGGGCCAGGGTAGAAATCAGGAGTTTTGTATGGGGTATAGAAAGCAATAAGTGGCAAGTAATACAGAGGCAGGAGCCCTGAGGAGAGAAGAAAGTAACGAAGTCAGAAACCACTGACTTTGCATTTGCCCATTTGACAATGGCATCAAGCCAAAGCCAGGCCAACCACAAGCTTGAAAGCAGTTGCAGAGTTGTCATTCATATGTGTTCTTGTTGAATGAAATGCTTCTCATTAAACCAACCTTAATTTGAAGAAAAATAATGCTATCTAATTCAGTTCAGATAAACATCTATAGCACCCAACATGCTTTTTACATTTATCCATTCATGATCTCACCTATTTGAGGGGGCCAACAACTTAAATGGCAGAATGGTATGGTGGTTTTTTACAATCAGTGTGAGGTAACGTGAATGGTGAACAGGTGAGAGATTTTACAAATCATGCAATTGGTATGCTATGCATTGATGCCAAGTAACCCACTATCTTCAAACTTATCCTCCCAGTCTTTTATAAATTTAAGCTGCTTGATTCATTTAGAATCAGAGTGTGGAGCACAGAAACAGGCTCTTCAGCCCATGACATCCAAGTTGATCTTTTTGCTCATCTAATCTCATTTGCCCACATTAGGTCCACATCCTTCTATGCCTTGCCTATTCAAGTACTTGCTTAAATGTCTCTTACAAGTAGTGATTGTATCTGATTCCATCATCTTCTCTGAGCACAAGTTCCAGATACACAACTCTGTGGGGGAAAGACAACTTTCCTCTCAAATTCCCTTTAAAACTCGTTCCTCTCACTTCGAACATATGCCCTCGTTTTTAATACCCTTACCATGAGAAAAAGATTCCGACCATCTAACCTATCTATTTTATGTACCTCTATAAGGTGATCCTTCAGGCTCCTTTGCTCCAGGGAAACAAGCCTAGCCTATCCAATCTTTCTCCTTAGCTAAAGTCCTCCATTCCAGGTAACATCCTGGTGAATCTCTTCTGCACTTTCTCCAGTGCAATCACATCCCTCCAACAGTTTGGCGACCAGAACTGCATACAAAAACTCCAAGTGCAATCTAACCAGTGTTTTGTAAAGTTGCAACTTAACACACCCCAACTTTTATATTCTATGCCCTGATCTATGAAAGCAAGCTTGCCATATGCCTTTTTCACCACACTAGCTAACTGCGTTGCTATTTTCAGGGATTCATGGATTTAAACCTGAGGTCACTCTGTTCATCAACATTCCTTGGCATCCTAATATTTAATTCTAATAATCCTAATTTCATCTACAAGTTTGCAGATGATACCACTGTGGTGGGCCGTATCTCAAATAACAATGAGTCGGAGTACAGGAAGGAGATAGCGAGCCTAGTGACATGGTGTCATGACAACAACCTTTTCCTCAATGTCGGCAAAACAAAAGAGCTGGTCATTGATTTCAGGAAAGGGGCGGTGCACATGCTCCTGTTTACATGAAAGTGCTGAGGTCTAGAGGGTTGAGTGCTTCAACATCCCAAGAGTGAACATCACCAATAGCCTGTCCTGGTCCAATCACGTAGACACCACGGCCAAGGAAGCTCACCAGAGCCTCTACTTCCTCAGGAGGCTAAAGAAATTTGGCATGTCCTCTTTGACACTCAGCAACTTTTATGTATGCACCATGGAAAGCATCCTATCCGAATGCATCATGGGTTGGTATGGCAACTGCTCTGCCCGTCACAGCAAGAAACTGCAGAGAGTTGTGGACACAGCTCAACACGTCACTGAAACCAGCCTTCCCTCCCTGGACTCTGCCTATACTTCTCACTGCCTTGGTAAAGCAGTCAACATAATCAAAGACCCCTCCCACCCCAGACTTTGTCTCTTCTCCCCCCAGACTTTGTCTCTTCTCCCCCCTCCTGTTGGGCAGAAGATATAAAAGCCTGAAAACACATAACACCAGGCTTAAGGATAGCTTCTATCTGTTGTAAGATTTATTGAATGGTCCCCTAGTATGATAAGATGGACTCTTGACCTCACAATCTACCTTATTATGGCCTTGCACCTTATTTTCTACTTGCACTGCACTTTCTCTGTAACTGTAACACTTTATTCTGCGTTCTGTTATTGTTTTCCTTTGTACTACTTCAATGTACTGTGTAATGAAATGATCTGAATGGACGACATGCAAAACATGTGTAATGAAATGATCTGAATGGACGACATGCAAAACATGTGACAATAAGCCAATTTACTGTAATGTCCTATCCCTATCTGACTTCCCAACATGCATGTCTTCGCACTTGTTGGGATTAAGTTCCATCAGCAACAGTCTGCCTAATTTTCCATCTGATCTAGATCCTCCTATAGCCTTAGGCAATCTTCCTTGCTCACCACACCACCACTTGTTTTCATGTCACCTGCAAACATACTACTGATACTTTCTACATTCACATTCCAAGTCATTAAAATGTATCACAAGCAACAAGGGTCCCAGGACAATCCCGAGGTGCACCACTGGTCTCAGAGTTCCAATCAGAAAAGCATTCTTTCACCACCCTCTGCCTCCTGTTAGGAAACAAATTCTGGATCCAATTACCCAGCTCACCTTGCATTCCATGTAACTTAAACTTCTGGGCCAGCCCACCTTGTCAAATGCCTTACTAAAGTCCATATAGATGGTGTTTCCTGCCCTCCCCTCATCGATCTTGTTAGTTACTTGTATTTGGTCAGCAGTGTAGCTGCTGAACTACTCCTTCGACTGCAGAATTATTCTGTTCCTTTCTACCAGCTTATCTTCATACCTTGGTGTGTGGAAGTTCTTAACAGTTACTAATCCTAGATAGGAAAGGATTAGTATTCTGAGAAATACAGTGGAGCATTTACAATGGCAGCATATTTTTTTCAACAAAAGTGCAGGCAAATATTGACACTGAAGAGCTGCACAGCCTTCTGCTGGTCCTTCACCAGAAGGACCCCTCCTGCACCTGATCCACCCAAAACATATTCATGGAGGAACCATCAGCAAGTAGAACCTAAACCAGAAGTAATCAGAATAAGCTAATCCAACATTGAGGAGACATCTTCTCTACCTAGAGCTGAAATTAGCAAGGGCCCCCAACTGAAGATGAAAAATCATTTTCTCAGAGGCTGTGAGGAAATAATTCAGAAGCATTGGATTCATATGCAACAACGTATCCAGTTCTCTTATGATACTGACAACATAATGGAAGAGCCCAGAACCTGCATTTGCAATACCATGAGAAAGGCAAGACATAAAGTAAGGAAGATCCAAAGTGACTCCAATACTTAAGAAGGAAAGGAATGATGAAGTAGGCAATGGTAGGCCAGTTAATCCAATCTCAATTTTGGGATGATATTGAAATCTGTCACTATGGACAGAATGACCCAGTGTTTGAACAAATGCAAGGTGATTTGAACAAAGAAGGCAGCATAAATCTCATAGTGTCATAGAGTAATACAGTACAGATACAGGCCCTTTGGCCCAATGAGTCCATGCTGATCACGGTGCTCACCCAGCTAGTCCCAATTTCCTGTGTTCAGCCCATATCCCTCCAAGCCCCACCCCTCCATGTACCTATCCAAGTGCTTCTTAAATGATACTATTGTACCTGTCTCAACCACTCCTATGGCAGCTCATTCCCTAAACTCACCACCCTCTGAGTGAAAAGTTGCCAATTTTGAATCCACCTAACTAGCTCTCCCTGCATTCCATGGGACCTAACCTTCCAGACCAGCCTGCTATGCAGAACCTTGTCGAAGGCCTTGCTAAAACCATAAAGACAACATCCATTGCCCTACCCTCATCTACCCTTTTGGTTACCTCTTCAAAAAACTCATAAAACACAATTTCCCACGCATAAAGCCATGCTGACTCCTCCTAAGCAGACTTTGTCTATCCAAATGCTGGTGAATCCTGTCCCTCATTATTCCCTCCAGTAACTTCCCCACCACTGATGTCAGGCTGACCGGCCTGTAGTTCTTTGGCTTGTACTTGCTGCCCAACGGAACAACATTAGCCGTCTTCCAGTCTTCAGGAACTTCTCCAGCGGCTAACGATGAAGCAAATATCTCCACAAAGGCCTCCACAAGTTCTTCTCTAGCCTCCCACAAGGTCCAAGGATGCACTCAGTGAGGCCCTGGGAGTTCATCCACCTTAATGTGCTGTAAGGCTGAAAGTACCTTCTCCCTGGTAATATGAATATTCTCCAAAACATCACGTTTCCCTTATCTCTTGCGTAACCATGATTTTCTCCTCAGTAAACACAGAGGAGAAATATTCGTTAAAAATCCTACCCATCTTCTGTGGCTCCAGAGATAGGCGGCCCTACTGATCTCTAAGGGGACCTACACTCTCCCTAGCCACCCTTTTACTCTTAAAATAGCTATAGAACCTACTGGGATTTTCCTTAACCTTACCTTCCCGATCCATCTCATGCCGTCTCTTTGCCTCCTGATTTCCCTTTTAAGTGTACTTTTAATCTTTTTATAGTCATCAAGAGATTCACTCGTCCCTGACCTCCTAAACCCAATGTATGCTTCCATCTTTTTCCTGACCAGAGTCTCTATATCTCTCGTCAGCCAAGATTTCCTAAACTTGCTAGGTTTACCCTTCACCCTAACAGGAACATGCTACCACTAGACTCTTAATATCACACTCCCACTTGCCATTCATTCCTTTTCCTTCAAACAGGCTAACCCAATCGACCTCTGCTTTTTCCTGCCTGATTCCCCCAAAAGTAGCCCTGCTCCAGTTTAGGACCCTAACCTGTGGACTGTTCTATCCTTTTCCATCACTATTTTAAAACTAATAGAATTATGGTCACTAAAGCCATAGTGCTCCCTGACCGCCACTTCAGTTACTTGCCCTGCCTCGTTCCCTATGAGACGGTCCAGTATTGCACCCTCCCAAGTAGAGCCCTCTATATATTGACTCGGGAAACTTTCCAGGATACATTTCACAAATTCCACCCTGTCCAGGCCTTTAACGCTCTGGGTGGCCCAGTCAATACTGGGGAAATTAAAATCTCCCACTAATACAATCCTGTTATTCTTACAACTACAAGCAATTTATCCACACACTTGCTATTCAAGTTCCTGCTGACTATTGGGGGGTCTATAATACAGCCCCACTAGAGTGCCCTTCCCCTTCTTGTTTTTAAGTTCTACCCATATGGCCTCACTGGACGATCCCCAAGCACTGCTGTTACATCCTTCCTTATCAAAAAAAGGCAACACCCCCTCCTTGCTTACCTGTATCTCTATCACACTTGAAGCATCTGTATCCTGGAACATTGAGCTGCTAGTCCTGCCCTTCTCTCAGCCATGTTTCTGTCATGGCTATAACATCCCAAGTTCCCAGAGCCAATCCACACTCTTAGTTTGTCCACCTTACCTGTAAAGCATTGTGCATTAAAAGAAATGCAGTTTCACTGAGTATTCTTTTCTATCCCTTTACTGTGCCCCTGGCTATCCTGATTACTAAACATGATCTTGCTGGCTACTGCTTTATCCCATGACTTGCTCCTGCTCAGAGTCCCACCCCCCTGCCAATCTAGTTTAAATCCTCCCGTGTCATACTATCACTGTATCTGTACAATGTCAGTAAACATATTTTTACCAAATCTTTTTGTTGTTTTGGTAACATGCACTATGGATATGTGTGTCTATGAATGTTATGTATTTCAACCACAGAAGCTATTTGACAAGATTAAGCAGAAGAGACTTTTAACAAAAAAAGAGAGCATGTGGAATTGGAGGCAACTTATTTACTTGAATCGAGAATTGGTTAGTGGATAGGAGGCAGAGAACAGGGATAAAGGCTGCCCATTCATGTTGGTAGGGTGTGACTTATGGTACTCCCCAGGATTTGGAATGGAAATCTTATATTTTTATTGCACTCTTAAATACTTAGATGAAGGAAGAGAGCCATAAATCTAAATTGTCTGATGACACAAAATTGGCTGGTGCTCCACATCACCTGATCAACGGAACTTTAAACCTCATAATTTGCTACAGTGAGATTTGAATTCATGATTTCTGGATTGTTTACTAAAGTGACACAATCCCTAGCCTGCCATACCTGCCAGGCTTGAATGGTAGAGTCTTTTCTGATCAGCACCTCAATGAATAAGCATGCATCATTTGTTGCCACTTTCTAGCATGGATAATTTTCATTCCTTTCATCAGTACATTAACAAAGCCATTCTACTACACCCAACATAATGGACTTTTATGGGATTTTGAGAACAAGTGTCTGACACTGCCAATTACTTTCTCATTTTTACTGCAGGGAGATAGCAGTCAGGCTGTGAGATGCGTTCTCACTGAACTCAACTGACTCAGTGTGGCAAGAAAATATTAGATAAAGCCGCCCAATGATAATACATATAATCAAAAACGAACCTAAATATCAAACAAAATTGAAGAGTGGGTTATTGATTGAACTATGCTAGAAAATTAGGCAAAATTAGAAGAGAAGGGGAGGAAAGAAAGAAAAGGGAGCCCTGGGAGATAGGAAGGAAGAGGGTGAGGATGAAAGATGGTAGGAATAGTAGAAAGAGCTGAAAGACAATATTTGATCAAAGAAGGTGTGATGGGGCAGATAAGAAGAGATGGGGAGAATGTCAAAGGTTTCCTGTTTATTATGTTAATTTCATGCAGCATTCTCTTATTGTAGCGGTTGCTACCGCAAAATAAAACAAGACGCTAGTCGAAGGATTGTCAAGCAAGAACTGGTTTATTTTCCCGCCTTGCGCAGGCCTTTTAAGGGAGACTGTTCCCGCCCAATGCAACCGGCAATGACGTAAGTACTATGTCATCAAGTCTTTACCGCGCGAGGGTTCTCCCCGTTGCTCGGAGAAGACGAGGCCCGCCGCCACCTTGGGCCTCGTCGCTTCGACGCCGCGTGACCCGACTGCTGAGTCGGTTCGTCTGACCGGACGGTGAGTCGCTACATTATAAATAATTGCTGTGTGCATTTATCATTTCTTGCACAATATACTGGCTCCATTCATTGACGGTGCCCTTATATTTCACATGGCTACTGCTACATAAAGGCATACTGCATCTCTTGAGTGTTTTTTGAAATATAAATCTGATGCTTTGAATAACAGGTGATCAAGTGAAAGAGAATTGGCTTTGACAATACACTGGAGGTTTTGGTGCAAGAGATGGAAAGGCAAAAAGATTTCCTGTATTCAGAGAAGAGTTGGAGGCCTTTTAGATGTGGGAATAGGTAGCAGTCAAAACCAATGTTGTTAGAAATGCTGCTTCACAAACATGAACGCACTACAGGAAGAACTTTCGTGGTCTGATATATATATCATCAAAACAAGAATATTCATGTTGAAATGGAATATTCCATCAACTGCACCACTTGTTCATTTGCTATTGAATTCTCAGCAATCTCTTATCCACCTCTACCAATGCTGAACTGTACAATTGATATCTTTCACTCACACTCACTCATTTAGCATTGTTGCAGGTTTCACACCACAATTCACAAATTGTGCCCACTGGCAGCTCCTCAACCATGACCGTCATGTCGTCCAAACAGGTTGTAAGACACCAATTGACACACTTTGTTTTTTTCTTATAGAAGCTGACAACACACAAAAAGATGCAGCAGCAAAGAAGTGGAAGAGGACAAATGTGTCTTCTTGAAGGAAACAGTGTTTGCCATTGTAGGAATGGATATGATTTAAGGCTTGGTCCCAGTGGGGCTGAAGCATTTGATGACAGGAGGATCAGCAATCGTAATGATCCTCTCATCCCACATCTCCCTCTGAGGATTCAAGTGAAAACTTGATAAACAAAGCTATGAAAGCAAGCAACATGGCTACAATCCTTCTTCCAAACCTACTATGGCACCACCCCCGCCCACCCCCCCCCCCCCCCCCAACTCTTGCTCTGCTATACTGATGAATGCTATGGTACTGCCTCCTGTATTCAATGCAGAACTCATCAATTTTATCACCTTCTCTACGATCTTCCATCCTGCCCTCAAATTCACTTGGGCCATTTCTGGTACCCCTTTCCCTTTTCTGGATCTCTCTGCCTCCATCTCTGGAAACAAACTATCTACTGACATTTACTATAAACCCACTGACTCCTACTGCTACCTTGACCACACCTCCTACCAGTCTCTTGTAAGGACTCCATCCCTTTCTCTCAGTTTCTCCGTCTCCATCACATCTGTTCTCAAGATGCGGCCCTCCACACCCATTCCTCCCCATCCCCATAGGAGGTGCAACTCTTGTCCCTACACGTCCTCCCTCACTACCATCCAGGAATCCAACACAGCTCTTCCAGGTCAGACAAAGATTTTCATGCTCCTGCTCAACCTCATCTACTGTATTCTGTGATCTCGTTGTGGCCTCCTCTGCATCGATGTGACCAAGCATAATGGCCATCCACAATCTGCAATGGCCATTCTGACCTCCCAAATGCATGCCATTTCAACTCTCCTTACCAATCCCACACCGACCTGTCAGTTCTTCATCTGCCAGGATGAGGCCAAATGCAAACTAAAAGAACAGCATCTCATATTCTGCCTGAATAGTCTACAAACCAATGGTATGAACATTACATTTTCCAGCTTCCCCCACACCACCCCCCCCACCACCCTAACCCCACCACCCCCACCTGCAACATCCCCACACACCCTACCCCACCATCACCCCACCACACACACCCACACACTCACCCCCACCCCCCCATCCCCCACACCTCCCCCCAGACACTGACTCTTGATTCCACCCCTCCCTTTCCCCATATGGGTCCCCCCCATTATCTCCCTCCTCACCTGGTTCTACCTATCACCTGTTAGTCCCTGTATCAGCCCTCCCCCTCATCTCTTCCTACTGGCTGTCTCCCCCTCTATGGCCTCAGTCCTGATACAGGGTCTCGACCTGAAACATTGACCATCCCTTTGCCTCTACAAATGCTGCTTGACCTGTTGAGTTCCTCCAGCAGCTTGTTTTTTTGCAAACAATATAGTTAGTTGTTTTTACAATAGTAATTGCTGGCAGTAGAAACAAAAAAAAATAAAAGCAATTTCGAAGGTATTCTATATAATTTTTTTTAGCATTTTGCAAAGAAGGTGCCATGGTTATTTTACATAGAGATACTTACAGTTATATGGATATGTGGGTTCCAGTTTAGAATTGTAATCCACACAATAATAATTAATGGTTACGTATAGGTAGTGCAATGGACAATTACAAAACAAAGAAAGGTATAGAGTCATAGAGAGAGACAGCACTGAAACAGGCCCTTGGCCCACGAAGTCCGGGACTGATGATCAACTACCCATTTACACTAATCGACATTAATCCCATATTCTTTTACTTATTCTCTCCACATTCTCATCAACTCCCCCCCACCCCGCCCAAGATTCTTTCACTCACTTACACACTAGGGACAATTTACAAAGTTAAACTAACCTACCAACCTGCACATCTTGGGATGTAGGAGGAAACAGGAACACCCAGAGGAAACTCACAGGTCAGGATTGAACCCAGGTCTCTGGCACTATGGGTCCAGGTGTATTAGAGGTACAACCATCTTGGCTGTCACAGGTAATGAGCCAGGATCCAGTTGCAGGTGAAGCACTTTATTTATTTCCTTTTCCAGGATGTGGACATTGCTGCAAGGCTAGCGTTTATTGCCAACTCCACATTGCTCTTGAACTGAGCACCTTTCTAGGCCAGTTAAGAGTCAACTACGTTGGTGAGACTGTTACCACTTATAGGCTAGACCAAGTAGGAATGGCAGATTCCCTGCCCTGAATGGCATAAGTGAACCAGATTGCTTTTTGATAACATTCTGGTAGTTTTGTGGTCATCATTACTAACAGTGCTTTTTTTAATGATGTCAAGTGCCACATCTACCATGGTGGCATTTGAAATTATAGTCCAAGTCTCTATTATTAGTCTGGTAATTTAACTATTGTACCACCACCTTGCCTTTACTGGCATGTTCTCTGTTCTCTATCCCTGGAGCCCAGGTGTTGGAGTACTCCCTATTTCTGGTGCCCTGTTCCTGGAACCCTGTTGATTGGGATTTTCTCCATCCCTGGAACCCCTGTTTATTGTGGTGCTCCCTCTCTCTCAAGCCTTAGCTGGTTGGAGTGCTCACTCTTCATGAGCCCTGTTAATTCGAATTTTCACTCCCTATCCCTGGAGCTCTTGCTGACTGTCCCTCCCCCCAGTCCCTAGAAGAACCCTAATTGACTAGGGTACTTCCTGTCCCAGGAGCGCTCCATGCCTGTAGGTTTGTTCATTGAAGTGTTTCCTCCCTGTCTATGGAGCTATGCTGTCCAGGGTGCTCACTTTCCCAGGAGAACTGTCGAATGGGATGTTTCTTGAGGTCCTATTGAAGGGAATTCCTCCTTCCCGCTCGTTGGAGCCCCTGTTTATTGGGGTGTTCCCTCCCTTTCCCTGGTACCCCCGTTGATTGGAGTGCTCTTCTCCCTGAAGCCCCTGTTGATTGGAGTGCTCTTTCCTCTATCTTGAGGGCCTGTTGATTAGGACCCCCCCCCCCCCCCGTCTCTCTTGATTTCCCCCGCTGATTGGGGTGCTCCTTCCCTCTCCCTTGATCCCCCATTGATTGGGGTGCTCCTTCCCTCTCTCCTAATCCCCCGTTGATTGGGGTGCTCCTTCCCTATGTCTTCAGGAGCTGTTGATTGGGACTACTTTCTCTCTCGGTCTCCCCTTGATTGCGGTGCTCCCTCCCTCTCCCTGGAGCCCCAGTTGACTGGGATTACTCCTTCCCCCGCCCCTGAGACTCCCTGGACTGGGCTGCACTCTGTACTTGGAGCCCAGTGCCCTCGGTGCTGCTTTCAGTGAGCACTGCGCTGACAGCTGAGCCGCGGCGCGCTGACGTCAGTGGCCTGCTCGGGCGGAAGACCTGTTGCTGGAGTTGGGCTGAAACTTTCGCTCGGCTTCTCGGTGTGAAGGAATGCGAGGCGCCGAGAGTAGCGCAGGGAGCACCGCCGGGCTGGAGCGGGCCGCAGGTGAGAAGAGGCCAATCCCGAAGCCGAGCCTGGGGAAAGGAAGGCTCATTCGGTGGCTCGTTGGTTGCGGAGCCGAACTGGAGGAGGCTGCGGCTCTGAGGCGCTGTCCAGAGCTGATCGCGGAGCAGAGCAGGCCCGTGCTCGACCCCCGGGGAGGGGTGATGAAGGGAATGGGTGATAGGCTGGGCCCCCCTTCCCAACTCTTTCCACATTCTTTTTCCCGAGTGGTGCTTACTTGGCGGGCGGAGCCGCCCGTCTTCACCCCCTTCCTCCCCTCCCCCCGGGCTCCGCCTGGACAGCGAGCGGTTCTGGAATCAACATGTCGGCCCGTGGAGCCTGCAGCACACGAGCACCGAATATCCCAGATCGGCCCGGATTGCATGAATCCCCCCACACCACATGGTGCCCATGCACCCAACCACACCCTGCGTCGCATAATCTTCTGCTCCAACTCCCTATGTCTCCTGCACACCACTCACACCCAATAACCACACGATCATCCCCCGTCCCAATCCCCTGCAGTCCCTCCCCCACACCCTAGTTCCTTTGCACCTGACTCCCAGATTCCCAGCACCCTATCCACACATTCTGTGCAGCAGCATCCCCAACCCCCTTTACATTACCCTCACTTGCATGCCCTGCACACCCATTCTGCCTTGACTCAGATCCTCTGCAACCCCTTCCCGTCACTTCCTTGATCACTTGTAGTCTCCCCATCTGTTCCCCAGATCCTATGCCTACTCCTTCCTGTCCATCCCCAGGTTCCCTACTCCCATCCCATTCAACCCTGGATCCCACTACCTCCTCCTCCCTACCCTTTACTTGCTAACACTTCTCTCCACCCAACCCACCCTTATCCTGTATAGTCCACTTCCAAAATCC
The DNA here is from genome assembly GCF_009764475.1 of Pristis pectinata. Classification (NCBI taxonomy): domain Eukaryota; kingdom Metazoa; phylum Chordata; class Chondrichthyes; order Rhinopristiformes; family Pristidae; genus Pristis; species Pristis pectinata. The sequence continues at coordinate 56,417,642 of NC_067411.1, read as the reverse complement.
AGATCTGCTGCATGTCCCCCACCCATCCACTCCCAAGTCCATCAAAATTTCCTCTACCTTTCATGTACCTGGAAACCGTGTGCCTGGATTTCTCTTACCCCATAGTTCCCAAGCCCCTATAAATTCCCCATACATCTCCCTGTCCTTCTCTCCCTAGGAATCACTGCAGACTGCTCCCCATCTACCCAAAGGGTCATTCTCATGTAATACCTGAAAACCCTCTTGGATTCCTCTCCCTGATTTCTCCTCCTTGATCCCTGAACAACTTCTGCCCATCCCATTCCATTCCATTCCGTCCCATCCCTTGTAGTGCCTTTCCATCTTCCCCAGGTTCTTTGCATCTCCTCCCCTCCTCAGGATCACCTACAGCACCCTCCCCAAACTTTTTCTGGATCCCTGCACTCCACCCTGACTCTAAATTCCCCCACTCACTGCTTCCCCAAGGGGTCTGCCAGTGTCTGAGAAAAATGATGGTCCAGCAGGGTCCTCAGGAAAGGAGGGGTCTGCAGCAGTTCTGTGTTGTGGGGATTGCAAGGGGTTATTGGGAGGAGGGGCAATCCCCTTCATTACTCCTTACTCCCCCCTCCCCCCAACAGAACCTCAGCAGACCCCTGAGAATCCTGCAAGATGATTGTCTTTCCCAGAAGCTGGGAGACCCCTTAGCTCCCACAGTCCCCACCACCAGCACCCCCCTCACCACCTTTTACTTGGAAGCATGGCAGATCCCCTCCATTCTCACCTATCTACAATCTTTCCAGAGAACTCTGGCAGACTCCTCAACTCTCCTACCCAAGAACCCCCCAACTGACAACACCCCGCCCCCAAGACTGACCAGCCCTCATTTATGGAAATTTTGATTGACCCCTACCACAAATCTGCTGCCTTCTCTGTGAGCCTTGGCAGACCCTCGCTGGAATTCCTGCTCTCTTGTCCTGCCCCCAGGGTCACGTGCTCCCTTCCCTCAATCCCCAGCTGTTATTCTGTGCTCCCCCAATATCCAAAATCTTGAAGTTGCCTCCTTCTAACCCACCCACCTGATCCCCTATCCACCATCATCATCCCCTTCACTGCTTTCCAACTGTGATTCCCTGTTTTCCCTTACCCACAATGGCCTTCAGGTTCATCCTTCTTCCTTTGACTCCTTTCAGGATTGCTCATTACCTCCAGTTCCTTTCAGACCCAATATCAACCCTCTTTCCCCTCACCATCTATCCCTTTCTGATACCCTTTGGTATTTAAGGCCTTCATTCCATTATCCTGCTTTGTTTCAGCCCTTCCCCTCCCAAATCATCCTATCCTATCCTATCCTATCCCATCCCCTTCTGGGCGCGCACCCCCCATGCTATTTTTAGTATCCTTCAGGAACCCTACTCGCTATCCTGGTCCACCAAGTATCCTCTCACCCACTCCAGGGCCACCCATTGCAGATCCACGATCCACCTTCAGATCTTCATCCACAATTCTCTTCAGCACCCTTTTCCTCAGTCCGTTTCAGGCAATCATCTTCCTCCATTTTCTTTAATTTCACCTCCCACCTAAACTGATGCCCTTCAGTTCCATTCAGGATCTCCACTCTAGCACGCTTCTAAATCAGTTCATTTTCCACCCTCTTCCTATCTCCATCCATCCTTGTCTGCCCTCCCATCACTGCACCAGAACCCTCCATCATCAGCTACCTCTCCATATGCCCATCCCTAGATCTTTTCCTTCCCACCTCCATCCCAACATCCCAATCCACATCTAAAGATATTTTCTCCCTATCTTAATCTTCCATTCACATCACCATGGCTGGATCTCCTCCCTTTCACCACTCACCCTTGAAAATTTTCCCTTCCATGCCTTTCTGTCCACTTCCCTCTTGGTATCCACTGTACCACTTGGAGAGTGTAAATCTTTGGTATTTTAGAAAGTAGTTGCATACGTGCTCAGAACTCCAGTGAATGCTGAGAAGTTTGCAGCTTTGAACTCTTTAAATTTCAAAGTTTCAATAACTACTGTTTAAGTAATGAGCAATCAAAATGTCATTTTTGGCAAGAATTTAGGTATTCACAAATGTTAGTAAATTTCTCAAGTAAAATGTAATGCTTGAAATTTTATTAAATACTGTGTCCCAATAAGTACAAGGTTATTGATCCAAAGTGGTTATACTACAAAGATATTTTACATTCAGGTATTTGCCACAATATAATCTCATGTTGTTTAATTGTTGTTTAGGTCCTGAATTGCTACAATGTTGATGCAGCAGAATAAGAATTGTCTTGTTTTTAGGTTATAATTTGAAAAATTAATTTATCAGTTTATTACTTTGCAAAAATGAATCATTTTGACCCTGTATCTTACATTATCTCTTTACATACAGAAAATTAAAGATGGCCGCCCAAGTACTTGAGCAATCCAGTGGGACCGGCATGTTTTCCCACTCCAATATTGGGATTTCTTCCAATGAGGAAATATGTGGCCTTAATTACCTCTCCAAGAATGACCTGACAGCAGCACCACAGCTAGTTATGTTAGCAAATGTTGCTTTAACTGGTGACATAAGCTGTTACGATTACCATGGAGAGGATAGACTGATGGCAGAATTGAAAACAGTCGATGGCAATTTATCAGATAATGAGGAAGAATTGAGAACTGATATAAATGACACATTGCAATCAGAAAATGTAAATGCAGAAAATCAAAGTGTGTCAAATGTTGCAACAAAAGGTGGTTCTGAGACTTCCTCTCAAGACGTGAGCACAGATTCAGCAGAAGTAGTGAATCAGGAGAACTTGGCAGACAAAGGAAAGAAGTCTAAGCCATTTCGTTGTCGACCTTGTGACTATGAAGCAGAATCTGAGATGGAGTTTGTGCATCACATCAAAGTACATAGTGCCAAAAAGTTCATTGTTGAAGAAAATGCAGAAAAGCAAAGCAAATCCAAAGTTCCAGATCCTCTTCCAGAAGAGGCAGATATTTCTAAAGGCCCCATTCGCTGTGATAGGTGTGGCTATAACACAAACCGCTATGATCATTATTTGGCACATCTAAAACATCATGACAAAGTTGGAGAAAATGAGAAAGTTTATAAATGCACCATCTGCACATACACTACTGTCAGTGAATATCACTGGAAGAAGCACTTGCGGAACCACTTTCCCCGAAAGGTTTATACTTGTTCACAGTGTTCTTACTTCTCTGACAGAAAGAACAATTACGTGCAACATATGCGAACACACACAGGTATGGCCTTGTTCATTATGGAAAGAAAATTGTGAGATGCAGTGTGAGAGCTGTTTGCTGTTAATTTATGTAACAATTCCTTTATATCCCCTTGAAAGCGATGTTACGATTCAAGTGCAGTTATAATTATGAAATAGCATCGTCCATGTGCACACAAATCTCAGAAAAGGCAGCAAATGAGATGAATATTCATTTAATCCATTTTTGGTGGGGTAGTTGATATGAAATTGTTGTACAGACACAATGAAAGGTCCCTATTTTTGTTTTGATTATTGGCATAGGATCTTTTACTCAACAGGTAGATGAGGTTGTCTTTTGAATGAGAAGTTAAACCATAATGCTATTGGAGATGGAGCAGTTCCTCAGTTTGCATTGAAGTGTCACCCCAAGTTAAGTGCTCAGGTACATGAATGATGGTTTCTGACCAAGCCAAACTTGGAAATTATGCAGTTGATTAAGAACCATTTCTACTCTGCTATCTCCATGCCTGGTGAAGAAAAAAATTACAAAAAATGGATTTGAATTATATTGCACCCACTTGTGGAAGCAAACATGTAATAAAACAAACAAAAATTCCAGATATGCTTTAAACTAAATTTATTTTAACAGACATTTGCCGAATTGGCAAATATATATATATTTACATATAAAGAAACAATTTGAACAAGTCCCCAAACTCTATAGCTGTTGATATGCTTTTAAGGTGTAACTCCTGTTGTAATGAAGATGGTGCTGCAACCAGTTTGCAGAAAATAAGACCTTAAGTTATAAATAACTTAGGGATAATGACTTAAATGATTCTAATAATGTGCCTAAAAGAGGCACATTTGCAAATTGTTAGTTATTAGTCGATTGGCTAACAAGCTAATTAACAGAATCAGGTTTATTATCACTGACATATGTCGTGAAATTTGTTGTTTTGTGGCAGCAGTACAGTGCAAGATGTAAAAATTACTAGAAGTTACAAAATTAAATAGTGCAAAAAGAGGAATAATGAGATAGTGTTCATGGACTGGTTAGAAATCTGATGACGGAAGGGAAGAAGTTGTTCCTAAAATGTTGAGTGTGGGTCTTCAGGCTCCTGTACCTCCTCCCCGATGGCAGTAACGCAAAGAGGGCATGTCCCAGGTGGTGAGGGTCTCGAGGCACCGTCTCTTGAAGATGTCCTCAGTGGCAGGGAGGGTTGTGCCCGTGATGGAGCTGACTGAGTCTACAACCCTCTGCAGCCTCTTTCGATCCTGTGCATTGGAGCCTTCATTCTAGGTGGTGATGCAACAGTCAGAATGCTCTCCACCGTACATCTACAGAAATTTGCAAGAGTCTTTGGTGACATACCAAATCCCCTCAAACTCCTAATGAAGTACAGCTGCTGGCGTGCCTTCCTCGTGTTTGCATCAATGTGTTGGGCCCAAGATAGATCCTCTGAGATGTTGATGCCCAGGAACTTGAAGCTGCTCACCCTTTCCACTGCTGACCCCTCCATGAGGACTGGTGTGTTGTGACATCACTCAACCAGCCGATTTATCCCACTCCTGTAAGCCTCCTCTTTGCCATATGAGATTCTACCAAGAACAGTGGTGTTATTGGCGCATTTATAGATGGTGTTTGAGCTGTGCCTAGCCACACAGTCATGAGTATAGAGAGAGTAGAGCAGTGGGCTAAGCACGCATCTTTGAGGTGCGCCTGTGTTGATTGTCAGTGAGAAGGAGATGTTATTACCGATCTGCACTGACTGTGGTCTCCTGATAAGGAAGTCAAGGTTCCAGTTGCAGAGGGAGGTACAGAGACACAGGTTTTGAAACTTGTTGATTGGTACTGAGGGGATGATGGTGTTGAACGCCAAGCAGTAATCAATAAACAGCAGTCTGACATATGTTTTGCTGTTGTCTAGGTGCTTCAAAGCTGAGTGGACAGCATATGAGATTGCATCTGCTGTGGACCTGTTGTGGCGGTAGGCAAATTACAGCGGTCCAGGTCCTTGCTCAGGCAGGAGTTAATTCTAGCCATGACCAACCTCTCAAAGCACTTCATCACAGATGTGAACAGCAGCCAATAAAAAGAAGTTAGGGTCAAGTGGAGTGGCCTTTTTGAGGAGGGCTGCTGGTTGTCTAAATGTGGGCTTTGGTGAAGACTGGGCTTTGGTGAGGAGGGCGACTGACACTACGGTAAGGTGAGGGTAGTTTTTTTTCCCAAAATCTTTTTAGTCATGGCAGGTGAGCTCAGACCCATGCTCCTCCTGCGCAATGTGGGAACTCGGGGAGGCTGCCAGAGTCCCTGGTGACTACGTGTGCAGGAAGTGTGTCCAGCTGCAGCTTCTGACAGACCACATAATGGCACTGGAGCTGCGCATGGATTCACCTTGGAGCATCTGCAATGCTGAGAATATTGTGGATAGCACATTTAGTGAGTTGGTCACATAGTAGTTTAAGGGCCTAAGGAAATACAGGGAATGGGTGACCATCAGGCAGAGCAGTACCAGGAAGGTGGTAGAGGAGTCCCCTGAGGTCATCTCCCCCCAAAACAGATAAAACTTAGATTACCTAATTTTGCTGAAGACTCTAAATTGAATGGAAATTGTGCAGAGGATGTGGAGAATCTGCAGATAGGTTAAGTGAGTGGGCAAGGATCTGGCAGATGGAGTATAGTGTTGGTAAATGTGAGGTCATCCACTTTGGAAGGAAAAATAGAAGATCAGATTATTATTTAAATGGTGAAAGATTGCAGCATGCTGTTGTGCAGAGGGACTTGGGAGTGCTTATGCATGAATCACAAATGGTTTGCAGGTGCAACAGGTTATCAAGAAGGCAAATGAATGTTGGCCTTCATTGCTAGAGGGATTGAATTTAAGAGCAGAGAGGTTATGCTGCAATTGTACAGAGTATTGGTGAGGCTGCACCTGGAGTACTGCATGCATTTTTGCTCTCCTTACTTGAGAAAAGATGTACTTACTGGCTTTGGAGGTGGACCAGAGGAGGTTCACCAGGTTGATTCTGGAGATGAGGGGTTCAGCCTGTGAGGACAGAGAGAGTTGCCTGGGACTATACTCGCTGGAATTCAGAAGAATGAAAGTGGATTTATAGAAACATATAAAATTATGAAAGGGATAGATAAGATAGAGGCAGGAAAGTTGTTTCCACTGGTAAGTGAGACTAGAACTAGGGGACATAGCCGCAAGATTCAGGGGAGTAGATTTAGGTTGGAGATGAGGAGGAACTGCTTTTCCCAGAGAGTAGTGAATCTGTGGAGTTCTCTGCCCAGGGAAGCAGTAGAAGCTACCTCATTAAATATATTTAAGACACAGTTAGATAGATTTTTGCATATAGGGGAATTGAGGGTTATGGGGAAAAGATAGGTAGGTGGAGCTGAGGCAACAGCCAGATCAGCCATGATCTTATTGAATGGCAGAGCAGGCTTGACGAGCCTACTCCTGCTCCTGTTTCTTATGTTCTTGTGTTTACGACCAGATAATTTCAATCAATTATGTTGATTTGTGGTATTTTTATTAACCAGGATAATGAGGGAACTCCCTTGCTTGTCAAAAAAGTGTACTATGGGAAAATATATGCTGGTGGGGATCTTCAAAAGCCTCATTTAAAATACTCTGGTTGTTTTTCTGGTGGCTTTTTAAGTTTTGTTTCTTTACAATTTAGTTGGTCAAAATCCTGAATTCCTTGACAAATGCATCCTGATTATGCTCTGGCTTTACAGATAACAAACCAGAATTTTCTTGGCTTGAATTTGGATTGATCTTTCAAGAGGTTATTTAAACATATCAGTCATTTGCTCAATGATCATAGATTTCCAGAACCAATTTGTATAATGCAATTTCATTTTTGGCACTTTACAAATCTGCTCATGCTTCTGATTTTTTAGGAGACCCTACCTATGCTTTCTGTAAGCAACATGACTTACTTTCTTAATCATGCATGATCTTTTTCACAATCTATAAATCAAAAAGTTGACTTGTTTTTCCCATCTTGGGTTAAAGTGTATTAATTTTATAAATTTTCTGCCATCTAATCCCAGGATCCATTTAAAAAAAAAGATGAACTCTGCCACTTCTAACCCATTGCCTGAGTTGCATAGCAAGTGTTAAGACACAAACTAATCCTTTGACTGTTTTTCATAGGGTAGTCTGGAGGGGGAAAAGTTTACACTTGCACAAAAAAATTTCTAAAAGATTCTGAAGAATGTAAATTCTAGCTCAAATTTAAGGGAAATACAATAGCAGGAGAAAATTGCATTTATGTATTGCTTTAAAAGTAGATTGAACATCCCACAAGGATAAAGAAGATGAAACCAAAAGGCAGGTTAAAAGGCATGGCTAAGATCTTCATAGAGGAATGATTAATGAAGGTCTTAACAAGAAAGAAGATTCAGAGAGTGGCAGCTAGAGGCATGATTTCCATCGATGATGTAGAAGGGTGTCAGACTACATAAGCAGCCAGAGTTGGGACTGGGACATTTGGGATGGCATGGCGGAATGGGGGTGTGCAGGGAGTGTGTTAGTAGTAGTGAAAGAGATTGCAGGGATAGGGAGGACCCCTACAGAATACAGATGGATACAGAATTTAAACAAAATTTAAATTGAAATTTAAACAGAATTGAAATTTTAGACTTTGCCAGACTGGTTGCCAATGTACTTCAGAGTGATGTATGAGCAGGACTTTGTGCAGGATAGTGTGCGGCCACTGGAGTTCGGAATAGAATTTACATCAAAATGAATGGAAGATGGTAGGTTGGTGGAAGCACAAGAAGTGAGGGGGAATGGTGTGCAAAATTTGACCAGAGAGGCAAAAAAGATTGAAATGGAGTGAGCTGTTAAGACGAGAAGTATTTTATGACTGAGTGATGAAAAACAGGATTCAAAATTTTATTTCTTCTTCTTGTCTCCCACCATCAAAGTTTTAAAACTTCAATTGACAATATAATACAAATCTCGTGAATTGATCAGCAAGATTCCAAACGGTGTGTGATCTGTCCTTGAATAGTGGATAGGGCACAGATTGCTGCTTGGTTGAGGCCTTGCTGCAATTTCATAGAAACATAGAAAAGTAAAACATAAGAACAGCCCTTTGGCCTACCATGTCTGCACTGACCATTTTGCCAAATCAAACTAATCCCATCTGCCTGCACGTGGTCCATATCCCTCTATTCCCTTCCTGTTCATGTGTCTGTCTAAGTGCCTTTTAAACATTGCTTTTGTATCTGCTTTTACCACCTTCCCTAGCAGTGTGTTCCTGGCACCTACCATTCTCTATGTGGGGAAAATAAATTGCCTTGCAAATCTGTTTTAAATTTCCCCCCCTCTCGCCTTAAGCCTATGCCCTCTAGTATTTGACATTTACACCCTGTGAAAAAGACTCTGACTACTCTATCTATGCCTCCCTTAATTTTATATACTTATGTAAGGTCTCCCCTCAGCCTCCAATGCTCCAGAGAAAACAAACCAAGCTTGTCCAACTTCTCCTTCAAGCTAATGCTCTCCATTCCAGGCAACATCCTGGTGAACTTCTTCTGTATCCCCTCCAAAGCCTCCACTCCTTTCTACAATGTGCTGATCAGGACTCCACACAGTAATCCAAAGATGGCCTAATCAAAATTTTATACAGCTGCAACATGACTTCCCAATTTTTATTTTCAGTGCCCCAGCTGATGAAAGCAAGCATGCCATTGGTCTTTGTTACCACCCTATGCACTTGTGTTGCCGCTTTTGGGGAGCTCTGGACTTGCACCTCAAGATCCCTCTGTATATCAGTGCTCCTAAGAATCCTACTTGTATACTTTCCTCTTGCACTTGACCTCCCAAAATGCAACACCTCATATTTGTTCAGATTAAATGCCATCTGCCATTTCTCTGCTCAGCTTTCCAGCTGACCTATATCCTGTTGTATCCTATGACAAGCTTCCTTGCTACCTACTATTCCACCAGTTTTCATGTCTCAGATATTATAGCGTGGTCGCATTTTATCATGTTGGTTCTTGACTTGCTAACTTGGTTGTGGAGGCCAGTTGAACCTTCTAGCTTGAACCTGTTGCTTAGCTGCCCTAATACCCATGTTGACCTTGTGTGTATGGCATCCTGTAGTTCCTGATTCATTTCTCCTTGGCTGTCCAGAGCCCTCCAGATTCCAGTGCTGCTATCCAGGCGAACATGTACGAGTGGCTTAAGGTTTCCATTAGTGATTCTGCAGCCTTCATTCAACACCAGGATGATTTATTTTTGCATGGGCAGAGCATTCTAAACAAAGAAAACCCACTTGGCATTGGAATAACAAAGGGAAAATATTTATTTGGTGAATAGTAGGATCAGCAATCAGAAAGACTCCCAAGTTATGATATGGAAACTATTAAAGAATCTTATGATAGATGTGGAGAAAGGTACTATGAAAAGTGATGTTAGAGGATAACTTCTTGTTTAATCTTCTAAATCTCACTAAAGAATTTCAGTCCGTTTCTCAATATAGGAATGACTTTTAATCCCCTAGAAAGTGAAAGGGAGACTTAAACATTCTTTCAATGCAAAATTCACATATTGCCAGCTAAGCTTATCGCCCGAAGTGATTTTCCAATAATGGACAAAGCAGTATACCATATTTAGATTACCAGAAGAAAGACAATACTTAAGCTGCATGGGGCAATGGGGACAGGGTTTTGATGTGCCTCGAAGTGTGGTGTGGCATTATCACCACCAGCAATGTAGATTGAGCCCTGAGAGGCATGACTGTCCAAAAGTTTCTGTTAGATTGTAAGAGAACCACCATGATTGAACATGATGCATAGTCTCATCCTTGGCATCCTAATGACACAGATGCATCTTCCACAATAATAAAGGTATGAGTAACCACCACCACAAGCCTAGTGAGGAGTAACCGTTGTGAATCCTGTGGGGAATCGGTTAACAAGAGGGATCAGCTCAAAGAACACATCTTCAGCTTAAACATTGCAGAATATAACGCATAGTACACAGGACACAGCTGAAGAATTTATAAAGATTTTCAGCCAAAAAGGCTGAGGCAAAAATCCTACCCTGACCCTTCACAAGGTAGGAAAAGATGTGGTTATTGGCGGGATCTTGTTGCCACTGGTGGAAATGATAAAGGATGATGTGCTGGATGAGGAAGCTGGTAGGGTAAAAGGTGAAGACTCAGGGAACTCTTCTGTTGGGAGGAGGGTGAGAACAGAAGTCTGAGAAACAGAAAATGTGCAAGAGAGTTCCATCAACCACAGCAGAAGGGAAGCCACATTTCCTGAAAAAGGACGTTTCAGATGTCCTGGAATGGAAGGCCTCATCTTGAGAGCAGATGCAGTGGAAACAGAAATTGGGGGAAAGGAGTGGCATCCTTATAAAAGACAGTGTGGGAAGGGGTGTAGTTTAAGTAGTTGTGGGAGTTGGTGGTGGGTTTAGCTGCAGGGAGACAATTCTTCCCCCCTCCCCCCCCCACAGATGTTGCTCAACACACTGAGTTCTTCCAGCAGATTGTTTTTGCTCCAGATTTCAGACTCTGCAGACTCTTGTGTCTCTTTGATATATGTGTTTGGCTTCTGATGGATGTCTTGAGTTAGGAAAATAGTTTTGTAAATCAATGCCCCCTCTATCTTGTCAGCCAGCTGTTTCTCCTTTTTATTTGTTCTAGCCCAAAATCATTGGAATTTTTTCACTTTCTTATATATTGATTTATCAGAGAAAAATCCTTGAATTTCAATAACAATGCTTATCAAGCAATTGGTTTGTTTATGTATTCTCTGTGTAGTTGAGCCTATTTTCAATGGCTGGTACAAATGGAATGATCTTTACTAACAATGCTTGCGTTGATGATAGTAATTTATCTGTTTGTTTTTGATTACGTTAAACTTGACAGATTGGATATGTCCCATGTTCAATCCCTTAATCTTTGCTAGGTTAATTGATGTTAGACAACAAAATGATAGCAAGTGTTACAGTTGCCACTGACATCCGTAGTTAGCAAGGATAACATTGACCAGTCCCTATTTCTGATCATTATGTAGTTACTTTCTGCAGAGATGCATGCAACTCTTCATTTGTTCAGACCCAGTTGCAATATTCCAGTGATGTGGAATAGTCAGCTATTAGTGACTCTTCTGGTTCACAGAACAATAATAGTAATTTCAGCAGTGCATTGAAGAATAACCTGTGTCTATGGAACTGTTCATTAGGATATAGCATTTTCTCCCTTGTACCTTGTCACTGAGTTTTGTTGCTGTACAGAAAAGATTATTAATTGTTGACAACTGCAACCTCTGCAAAATGTTTGATGCTTTTTACTGTCTTTCCTCTGTTTCACCTGTTGATGGTTTAAATTGTGGAAAGGATTGATTGTCAAGTAATGTGGACTATTCTGCCCCCTGTGAGGCTAAAGAAATTCAAGTATCCTTTAAGAGTGAACTGTTCGAGTATAATTTAGATCTAGAGTGACAATTTTATCATGGTTTAGCATTTACAGCTAAGGGGCGGCTATCCCTTAGAAGTACATGCTTCAGTTTTGTCAATGAAAGGAACTGTAACCATTTGTGCTTGTGGAAGCAGTTGGACTAGGTAAGAGGTTGTAACTACCATAAACATTGCATACAATTATTACAACTGTTAACCTCCTACAAAAATGTTAGTGTTATTTAGTTAATAAAACATTCCATTGCTGTTAGCCTTCATTACATCCTGGTCTATCAAGATAACAACGTTAGAGTTCTCATTCCTGTGTTTGCTGCAAAGTTACTGATCTCCTCCAGCCTCAGATCTCAGGGGCATCTGTACTCCCCAAGCGCTGGGCTCTTGTAGATCACACATTTTTCCCCACCAACACATTGTCTTGACGGTAAGCTCCCATCCCCAAAACATCTTGTACCCTGTTGGACCAATCTTGGTGTTGCCTGTCCTAATATGTCCTTTGATTTGGCATTGTACTCGAATATTTTGGGACATAGAACAGTACAGCACAGGAATAGGCCCTTCAGCCCACAATGTTGTAGCGAACTAATTAAAAATAATTAAACTAATCTCTTCTGCCTGCACAATGTCCATATCCCTCCATTCTTTGTCTAAGAGCCTCTTAAACGCATCTATCGTATTTGCCTCCACTACCACCCTGGCAGCGCATTCCAGGCACCCACCAGTCTCTTTGTAAAAACTCCACTCCCCCCGCCCCCCCCCCCCCCCCCCCCCCCCCCCCCCCCCCCCCCCCCCATGATGCATGCCCTCTACTATTAGATATTGCAACCCTGGGAAAGAGATATCAGGTGTCTACTCTATTTATGCCTCTCATAATCTCTCAAACTTCTGTCAGGTCTCTCCTCATCCTCTGCTGCTCCAGAAAAAAAACAACCCAAGTTTGTCTAACCTCTCCTTGTAAGACGTGCCCTCTAATCCATACAGCATCCTGGTAAATCTTTTCTGCACCCTCTCCAAAGCCTCCCCAAGCTTCCTATAATGGGGTAGCTAGAACTGAATGCAATACTCCAGATGTGGCCTAACCAGAGTTTTATAAAGCTGCAGTATAACTTACTGACTCTTGAACTCATTGCCTCAAATAGAGGCAAGCATGCCATATTCCTTCTTTACCACCTATCAACCTGTGCAGCCACTTTCAGGGAGCTGTGGACCTGGGCCCCTAGATCCCTCTGTACATCAACACTGTTAAGGGGTCCTACTGTTGACTGTGTACTGTCCCTTTACATTTGATCTCCCAAACCCAGTATTGGTCAACTGAAGCAGATAGTTCCAGCATCGCTGAAGCCCTTCTCATCCTGTTTTTACAGATGGTTCTTGTACATAAATGAAAATAGAAAATATTAGTGCTTCTTTGTAACAGTATAAGAGGATAAAGTCATTGGGGTGGAGGGGTGACTCCATAATGAGCAAAGAACACAGTATATTTCCATCTAGATGATGGTAAGGAAGGATTCGGCAGGTGAGGAGAAGGTAAAGTTGGATTTTGGAAGCACGTTGAAAGTTTTCCAATGAATATGGCTGTGTCCATCTCCTGATTGCATGTGAAGCTTGAAATGTAAGGGAAACTGGTTCTACCTTTTCTCCAGGCAGTTAAAGGTCCTTTTTCTGGTAATATTTCTCTGGGAATCTGATCTGTGAGAAAGAAAATATTTGAGACAATGGAGATTGATTTAAAATTACTCCCTGGACAATCAGTTACAAAATCTTTATGATCTGCAGCAATATGACACCTGTGCTCCTCAAGGAAAAGTTGTTTCTAGCTTTAATAGAACTGTACCATAACACCTGCAGTAGCATTGGTCAAGTTATATTGATGTCTTTATGTTGATATATGCTGTTTTGGGTTTGGATGTTTGCAGCTGAGTTTGATGGAAAAAGTGACTGTACCTGAGCATAGTCAAGCTGATGGATACATTATGTTAGAAAAACTTCATTCAGTTGAAATTTTTAGAGTATATTTCCTTTAAACCAGATTTAATGTATTATTTCGGGGGAAAATGTAAAAGGGACCCTGGCCAGTGTTTATTTCATACTGCGTTGTCATCATAAGCAAATTATTTAGTTGTTATCGTACTGCTGTTTGTAGAATCTTTCATTGTGAACATTGATTTCTGTATATCCTGTACTATAAAGAATTTGTATTTGGTTTAATATTGTCACTTGTACCAAGGTATAATGAAATACTTGTCTTGCATACTGTTCATACAGATCAATTGAGGTTGTACACATTTAAAAAAAATACAGAATGCAGAGTAAAGTATCACAGCTACAGAGAAAGTGGAGTGCAGATAGACAATAAGGTTCAAGGTCATAACAAGGTAGATTGTGAGGTCAAGAGTTCATCTTATCGTACTAGGGAACCATTCAATAGTATTATAATAGTGGGATAGAAGCTGTCCTTGAGCCTGGTGGTACATGCCTTCAGGTTTTATATCTTCTGCCCGATGGGAGAGTGGAGAAGAGAGAATGCCTGGGGTGGGTAGGGTTTTCAGTTATGCTGGCCTCTTTACCAAGGCATTGAGAAGGGGAGGCTGGTTTCCATAATGTGCTGAGCTGTGTCTATAACCCTCTGCAGTTTCTTGCAGTCCCGGACAGAGCAGTTGCCATACCAAGCCGTGATACATCCAGATAGGATGCTTTCTATGGTGTATTGATAAAAGTTGCTGAGTGTCAAAGGGGATGTGCCAAATTTCTTTAGCCTCCTGAGAAAGTAGAGGCACTGGTGAGCTCTCATGGTCATGGTGTCTATGTGGTTGGACAGGGCAGGCTACTGGTGATGTTCATTCCTAGGAATTTGAAGCTCTCAACCCTCTCGACCTCAGCACTGTTGATGTAGACAGGACCATGTGCACAGCCCCCCTTCTTTAAGTCAATGACCAGCTCTTTTGTTTTGCTGACATTGCGGGAAAGGTTGTTGTCATTACACCATGTCACTAGGCTCTCTATCTCCTTCCTGTACTCCAACTCATTGTTATTTGAGATTCTGCCCACTATGCTGGTGTCATCTGCCAACTTGTAAATGGAGTTGGAGCAGAACCTGGCCATGCAGTCATGAGTGTATAGAGAATAGAGTAGGGGGCTGAGGACGCAGCCTTGTGGAGCACTAGTGTTGAGAATAATCGTACCAGAGGTGTTGCTGCTTATCCTTACTGATTTCGATCTGTTGGTCAGGAAGTCGAGGATCCAGTTGCAAAGGGAGGTGTTGAGTCCCAGGTCTCGGATTTTGGTGATGGGTTTACTATTAGGTAACCAAAACTTATAAGTACATAGTTGATAGTAACATTGTAGAGCATCCTGAGGTTTTGTGCTCTACACAGTAACATAGATTGCGGGTACATAACAGTTTTCAAAGCATCCTATGTCTAAAATGTTCTAGGCACCCACATCTTGATAATTTTTTAACATACTGTAAATGATAAACTGACTGTGGTGACATTGGAATGTGTTACACAAGGCTTAGTGATGTCATTGGGTTGATGAAACAATGCAGCATATGCTTAAGAAGATTCTGTGTCAGCAGGCCTTCCAGCTTTTTTCTTTTATTGCTGTGGGGTTGCTTGGGTGTATTGGAGGGACTTCTGGAAACCTTAAATCTTTGTTCTTATTAATTTTCATATGTGCTTTAATTGCTGATAGAGGATATATTTTTCAGTGATTGCAGCCAGGGACAACCTTTTCCAGCTCCAAGATGCATAGAATAGAGTGAGAACTATGGCAAATATCAAGTTGCCCCTAAATGTTGGATTGGGTGAGGCTCCTGGAGCACAGTTTGAGTAGCCCAGTGTAAAGTTTTCAACCTCCAAACCAGAGTAGCATTCTCTTTTTAATTTGTATGCTTGCTTTACAGGTGAACGGCCTTACAAATGCCCACAGTGTCCTTACTCAAGTTCCCAGAAAACTCACCTGACCAGGCACATGCGTACACATTCAGGTTAGTATAATAAGTGGTGAGTGGGCCTAAGTTTGTTGAAATTCCGGATGAATTAATGGAAGAATAACGTGTTTTTATTAAAGGAATCAGTGTTTCACGTAATGCAGGTTCAAATCCTGCCAGTTTCAGAATTTGGTGTTTTTATTTCTACATCATACAGCATAGAAGCAGGACCTTTGGCCTAACTGGTGCATGCTGATCAAGATTCCTGTTGAAGCTAATCCCACTTGCCCGTGCTTTGCCTATATCTCTCTAAACCTTTTCTATCCATGTACCTGTCCAAGTACCTTTTAAATGTTGTTAATGTACCTGCCTCAACTACTTCCTCTGGCAGCTCATTCCAGATACTGACCAGTTTCTGGGTGGAAAAATTGCCCCTCAGGTTCCTATTAAACCTCTCCCCTCTCACCTTAAACCCATGCCCTCTAGTTCTAGATTCTCCAACCCTGGGAAACAGACTGCGCATTCACCTGATCTATGCCTCTCATAATTTTATATACCTCTATAAGATCACCCCTTATTCTTATTCTCATATGCTCCAATGGCAGGGGTGAAGGTGAAGGAAGGAAGGTCTCAACCTCTCTCCATAACTCAGTCCCATGAGTCCTGGCAGCCTCGTAAATCTCCTCTGCACACTCTCCAGCTTAATGTCATCTTTCCTATAGCAGGGTAACCAAAACTGAACACACTATTACAAGTGCTGCTTCACCAACGTCTTGTACAACTGAAACATAACATCCCAACTTCTATACTTTGTGCCCTGGGTAACGAAGGCCAGTGTGCCAAAAGTGTCCTTCACCACCCTGTCTACCTGCAACGCCACTTTCAGGGAACTGTGTACTCCTAGGTCCCTTTGTTCTACAACAATCCCAGGGCCCTACTGTTTACTGTTAAAATCCTACCCTAATTTGTCTTCCCAAAGTGCAACATCTTGCACTTATGCGAACTAAACTCCATTTGCCATTCCTCGACCTACTTACCCAGCTGATCAAGATTCCTCTGTAAATCCTGATAACCATCTTCACTGTCAACGACAACACCTATTTTGTTGTCATCTGCAAATTTACTAACCATGCTTTATACATTCTCATCCAAATCATTGATATAGGTGACAAATAACAATGGGTCTAGAACACCACTAGTCATGGGCCTCCAGTCTGAAAAGCAATCTTCCACCATCACCCTCTGCTTCCTGCCATCAAGCCAATTGTGTACCCAATTAGTTAGATCACATGGGATCCAGGGAGAGCTAACTTTCCATAGCAGCTTACCACGCAGAACCTTATCAAAGGCCTTGCTGAAGTCTATATATACCATGTCTACCACCCTGCCCTCATGAACCTTCTTGGTTACTTCTTCAAAAAAAAACTCAATCAAATTTGTGAGACATGATCTCCCACACACAAAGTCGTGCTGACTATCCATAACCAACCCCCGTCTTTCCAAATGCTTGTATATCTTATCCCTCAGAATCCCCTCTAGTAACTTTACCTACTACAGATGTTAGGCTTACTGGTCTATAGTTCCCAGGTTTTTCTTTGCAGCCCTCCTTAAATAAAGGCTCAACATCAGCCATCCTCTAGTCTTCCGGCACTTCACTTGTCAGTAAAGATGATGCATATATCTCAGCCAGGGCTCCCGCAATTTCTTCTGTAGCCTCCCACAGTGTTCTTGGATATTACCTGATAAGGCCCTATTCTCTCTCAAGTTACTCTTTTTTCCCTTAATATACTTACAAAATCTCTGGATTATCCTTAATCTTCCCTGCCAAAGCTATCTCATGTCCCCTTTTTGCTCTTCTGATTACCTTCTTGAGTATACTCCTGCAACCCCAATACTCCTCCAGAGATTCAGTTGATCCCAGCTGCCTGTACCTGACCAATGCCTCCTTTTCCCTGACCAGATCCTCAATATCCCTCACCATCCAGGGCCTACCTTTCACTCTAATAGGAACATAAAGATCTTGAACTCTTGCTTAACTCACTTTTAAAAGTCTTCCACTTGCCAAACATCCCTTTGCCTGCAAACAATCTACTCTAATCAACTTTTTCAAGTTCCTATCTAATACCATCAAAATTTGCCTTGCCCCAATTTAGAACTTGTGGAACAGATGTGTCTCTTTCCATAATTGAAAACTAATAGAACTATGGTCATTGGTCCCAAAGTGTTTCCCCCACTGACACCTCAGTCATTTGTTCTGCTCCCACTTTCCCAAGAGTACCAAGAGTAGGTCAAGCTTTGCCCTCTCCCTAGTAGGGTTTTCAATATATTGCATGAGGAAACTTTCCTGAACACATTTAACAAATTCCACCCCATCTAAGGCCTTGGCACTATGGCAGTCCAGTCTATATTAGAAAAGTTAAAATCCCTACTGTGACAACTCTATTATTCCTGCAATTTTCTGCAATCAAGCTACATACTTGTTCCTCTAATTCCCATTGACGATTAGGGGGCCTGTAGTACAATCCCAACAAGGTGATCATCCCCTTCTTATTTCTCAGCTCCACCCATAAAGCCTCACTGGATGATCCTTCAGTAATTTAATCTCGGACTATTTCCATGAGGTTCTCATTAATCAAAAATGCAACTCCCCCTTCTGTCTTTCCTCCGCCTCTATCCCGCCTATACCACCTGTACCCTGGAACATTCAGCTGTCAGTCCTGTCCCACTTTAGCCATGTTTCTGTAATGACTATAATATCCCAGTCTAATGTTGCTGTCCATGCCCTGAATTCATCTGCCTTGCCTGTCAGACCTCTTGCATTGAAATAAATGTAAATTAATCCAACAGACTTCCTTTGCTCCCTGCCATGCTGCTGTCTGTTGACCTTGCTATCATTGAATTCTGTCTCAATTTCCAATCTCCCATCTGCCTCACTTCTGCGTTGGATCCCATCCCTCTGACAATCCAGTTTAAACTCTCCTGACAGTACCAGCAGATCTGCCTGCTGGGATATTGGTATCCCTCCAGTTCAGGTGCAACCTGACCCTCTTGTATAGGTCACCTCAGTCCCAGAAGAGATATTAATTGTCCACAAATCTGAATCCTTGCCCTCTGCACTAACATTTATCTGCCCTACCCTCCTATTCTTACCCTCCCTAGCTCCTGGCACTGGGAGTAATCCAGAGATTAACACTTTCCAGAGGTCCTACTTTCTAACCTCTTTCCTAACTCCCTATTATTGTCTGCAGGACCTCATCGCTTTTTCTACCCATGTCATTTGCGCCAATGTGCACAATGACTTCTGGCTGCTCACCCTCCCCCTTATTAACAAAAGATCTGAAAATAAGTTGGTATCAGAAAAGGTGACCATCAAGCTATTAGTTTGCCATAAAAACCTAACGAATTCACTGTTATCCTCCAGGGAACGATAGTTCCCCTTGCTGGTTGTGGCTTCTTCTGTCACCATAGTTTTGCATCAGCATGGTTAACTCGTGACTGCCCTTTGAAGATACCTAGCAGGGCCATTTCCTTTTAGAAATGGGCAACACATTTAGACTTTCCCAGCAATTCCCAAGTTCTGAATTATTTTTAACTTGTCGTTCCTCAACTCACCAGCAATGATTTTTAATTAGTGTTGCAAGTGCTCAACTTAAATTCTATCCCAACTGATGAGTTCAACATTATTTTGCTTTGTCTTTCTTGCACCTCTTAAGTTTTTGTCACTCCTGGAAACACATGCTGCACGAAGTTCTCCCATGATGTCCAACCCTGGATAACAAAAGCTAGCAAGCATTTAGCAACAAATGTATGAAAGTCATTGTGAGCAAAAGCTTTGACTAATTTTTCACCTACCCAACTGAGTGGAGATCAGTTATGTTCCTTGCTGTGGGATTGGCTATCTTGTCACAGACTTTTATGGCTTCAACTACATTATGTATTGCCTTTAAAGACAACCATCACAATATTGTGTATTTTTCAGTGTATTTTTGCTTTTGTTTTTTGTCAAGTTTGAAAACTACTTTGCAGATTATCTTCTCAGTGAGTGAATGACTTTAGAATATATTACTGAACTGCTTATTGCCTTCAGCAATAGGAATATAATTTTTTTCCCCATAAACATTTGAACTGGTGCTATTTATTGCAGGTATTGAATTCAGAGATGGTGTTTTCAGCTCTTTCTGAACAACATATTTCAGACTTTTTTGAGTTTTGTTCTATGTTTCAGGAAATACAGTTGATAACATATTGATTCAGCTTGATTAACCAATGAGAAGCTGAACCATGACAACCAGACAGGTTTAAATGACGATCCCTGTCTCTGCTGAGTTGGCTGATCTCAGCCAGGTTGACATTAGGTGTGTTATGCATAACTCTGGTCCTGCAATGTTAAGAATGGGAAGATCAGCCAGTAATTACAACACAAATACTTGAGTGGTGTCCATGGGAAATAGGAACAGGATTGGGGATGCCGTCGCATGTTTGGTGGAGTAAAGACTCGTAGATAAGAGGATAGCAACCTGACTGAGTAGTGAGAAATACTGCTGGCAAGTGTGGAACACCAAGAAACAAACACCCACAAATGATGAAATTGGCAAAAAAAAGGAAAAAAATCTTAAACTGATGACTTATAAAATTTACATTTAGCTGCCACATGCAAATGGAATAAAGCTGTTATTAAAGGAACCACTCTTTCCTCTGTTTGGTTATTGCTAAGCTTCATGCATCTTTTGTACTTGGAAGTTCTAGAAAGTTCCAGGACCTGCAATTAATGTAGATCTGTGCTGCCTTAGGATTCCATGGTGATTTTTTACTTATTGTCAAAACCTAGGAAGTATTCAGTCCAGTTCTGGAAACTCAAACGTTTTAAAATGAGACAGAGTCCAATTATATCAGTTCATCCTTTACCAGAAATACTTTGGGGGTTCCTATCTGTTAACTGGAGCTTCTGACTATTGCTCAGATTAACTAGTTATGTGGAGAAACTGAAGCAGTGAACCTGGTTTTGAGAATGAACTACAGTTCAATAGTACGAACAATCATTTGGAATTATTGATTTCATCAAGCTGTCCATCTCGATCTTGTATGAATAGAACTTAGTGTCCACACAAGAGTATAAGAAATAAAAGTAGGGCATTGGGTCCCTTGGGCATGTAACGAAATGGAGCTAAGGTACAGATCAGCAGTGATCTTACTGAATGATGGAACAGGCACAAGAGACTGAATGTCCTTTGTCATTCACTTGTCTTTATCCCCCTGAAACCTCTTAGCATTTTTCTCACAGCCCACACTGACACCTAGCTTTGTATAATTGGTATAATTTATTTATTATAATTTATAATTTGTATAATGGGCGGCACGGTAGCGTAGCGGTTAGCGCGACGCTGTTACAGCGCCAGCGATTGGGGTTTGATTCCCGTCGCTGTCTGTAAGGAGTTTGTACATTCTCCTGTGTCTGCATGGGTTTCCTCCGGGTGCTCTGGTTTCCTCCCACATTCTAAAGATGTACGGGTAGGTTAATTTGGGGTTTAAAATGGGCGGCGCGGACTCGTTGGGCCAGAAGGGCCTGTTACCACGCTGTAAAAATAAAATTTAATTTAAAAAAAATTTAAATTTATTAATTACTAAACTTTGATATATTATACTTGGGGTCTTATCCATATCATTGATATTGATTGTGAACAGGCGGTGCCCTGGGATCAGCCTCCAAACCCACAAGTGACCTGTTCACGGTCCACTAACCAATCTCCAGTTTATCCCAGTATATTAGCCCCAATCTGATGTGCCATAATTTTGTTTAATAGCCTCAATATGGCATCATATTGAAGGCTTTTTGAATGTCCAAATAGATCACATCCACTGGTTCCCAATTATCCGTTACCATGTTTGAGACATCTGAGAATTCTTTTGAAATTGCAATCTCAAAAAAATGTATTACAGATTTGTCACATGCATTCTTTTTCATAATCCATGTTGACTTTTAGTCCTAATGATATTTTCTAAGTGTCCTGTTATCACTAATCTGTAGTTCCTTTTGTTGATCCCTTGTTTCTGAAACAAAGGGGTTACATTTGCTTCCTATCAATCTGTGGGAACCATTCTAGTATCTGTGGAATTTTGAAGATGACAATCTCTTTGATCACCTTTCTCAGAACCTTCAGAATGTAGGTTATGGGGACTTACTGCATTTCAATCCAATTTAAGTTCTTGAATATTTCAGTTGTAAGTAAATGCTGAATTCTTTCAACTCTTCATTCAATTTAGACAGCATGGTAAATAATGCTGGCTGTTATCGATACCCATTTTATTACCCTGCACTATTGCCTTGTCCTTTTTCTGGATCTTTCTCCTCCCACTCTAGTTCCTTTCCAGCTTTGAGGAGATGTCTTTAACCTTGTCATCAGGCAAGGAATGTGGCCTTCATGACTGATGTTTGTGGGAGTGGAGAACAGTATCTGTTCCCTAACTATACTGTCCTTGATCATTACAATATTCCCTTTTTCTTCCCCATGCTTCCTTTTCCATGATGCTCTGGAGATTTTCCTCATCCTTGCTACATTGTCTACTCTCACACATACTATAAGAACTGGAGGCCCCTTCATTGCTACCTTCTGGATCCCCATATGTGCCTTAAGTGTAGTCCCACACCTGCTTTTCTTGACTGAGCAGTTCTGTATAGCTTAATCTAAGGGACAATCTGGCCTCTTGGATCAGAATGGCTGGGTAACTTTCCCCAGTCCTGTTCTCTTAGCTCATCAACTCTGAGTCAAAGTACACCTCTGAGAGAGGACTACCTAAAGCAGATTTTCTTGTAATAAACTTCTCAGGCAGATAAATTTGCACATTTAGTGCTTACAATAGAAATATGGGTCCACGATCCCATATCCTTCTGGAGAATGAGATATCACACTTATCTTTCCATAACACAATTTTATTTTGTTTATCTGGTTCATTGATGAATGGTGAGGCAGTGGTGAGAAATATTTGTTAAAGGTTCCATGATACTCAGAAAAGTTGCATGGAAAACAAAATATTTTGAAAGGATTACAACTTACTATGAATCCATTTGGATCTATTTGTGTGAAATAATTTTGACTTCCACAGACTTCTAACTTTGAAAGTTGTGCTCCATCTACACAATATAGCTTGGTGAAACTGAAAATGTGTGTTTCGTTTTCATGAGAAATTATGCTGCTGAAGACATTAGGAACACCAACTAAAATACAAATAATGTATTGGCTTTATAGACTGGTTAAAAATAAGAACCTCCCCACTCACAGCTCTGTAATTGACTCTGTACACAGTCACTTGTTCCAGTGTTTAAAAACTTCTATTTCAAAAGCTGAGGTTCAATTTCAGAGCTGGGGCAAGTCAGTATTTCCTCTCACGTTAAATCTCATTGCCTTTTACCAGTCTAATGCAGTGTGGGAAAGGATTATCTTTGCAAAATTCACTAAAATTTTCTGGTTATTAGTGCTGCAGAATTCTGTATGATGGGTAAGTGAGAAATGTAGATATTAACTTCAAGAAATTTATTGATGATTTATCAGGTATGATGGTTAATCATGTAAGCTGAAATTGTCATCATAATGATGTAATCAGTTGCTCATCCACCAGTGTTACATTGGTTAGGCTATATGTCAATTTAGCTCTGTAAGTTGTTTCCTACAAAGCCATTATTTAATGTCCATCCCTAATTGCCCTTGAGAAAATGATGGTGAATTGTTACAGTCCTTCTGGTGAAATTGCTCCTACAGTTAGACTTAGTGATTGTGAAGAACTGGCAATATATTTCCAAATCAGTATGGTGCGCAGTGTGGAGAGGAGCCTCCAGGTGCTGGTGTTACCATATATCCGCCACCCTTGTCCTGCTTGGTGGTAGTGGTTGTAGAGAAGTGCTATCGCAATAGCCTGGGTAAGTAACAGTACTGTATTTTACAGATGATATGCACTTCAGCCACTATGGGGAATGAACGTTTAGGGTGGTTGATGTAGTGCCAGTCAAGCAGGCTGCTTTGTCCTAGATGGTATTGCACTACTTGAGAGTCAGTGGAACTGCACTCATCCAGGCAGATAGAGAATTTTCTATCATGTTTCTGGCTTGTGCCTTGCAGATGGCAGAAAGGTTTTAAGGTGTCACTTGCAATCAGATAACGAGGCTCTGACCTGCTATTTTAGCCACTATTTATTTGACAGGTCCACTTGAATCTTTGGTCAGTGGTGACCCTTAGGATATTGATGGTAGCGGAGTCAGCAACAGGAATGCTAAGGGCAGGAGATTAAACTCTTTTGTTGCAGACGGTCATTGACTAACACTCCTGTGATGTGACTTGCCACATCAGCCATACATGAATGTTTTCTAGCTCTTGCTACATTCAGGCATGGGCTGCTTCATTTGCTGAAGAGTTGCAGATGGAATTAAATGCTGTGTGTTCATCAGTGAACATCCCTATTTCTGACATAATGAGAGAGGAAAGTCATTGAAGCAGCTGAAGAATGTTGGGTCAATGAAAATGTCCTGAGGACCTCCTGCAGTAATGGTCTAGAGTTGGGATGATTGACCTCCAACAATCATGGCCATCTTTCTTTTGTGCAAAGTATGATTCCAACTAGGGTAGGAACATGTTCGGCACAGCTTTGTGGGCCGAAGGGCTGAATTGTGCTGTAATTGTTCTGTGTTCTATGCACATTGATTTCAGTTTTATTGGGGTTCATGACGCCACTGCCTGTCCAGTTCTCTCTTGATGTTGAAGACAGTCATTGTTGCCCACCTCTAGAATTCAGCTTGTTGGTCCATGTTTGTCAGGTGCCAAATAAAAGGTGCAATGCATTGTAGGTATTAGTCATGATGAGTTGTTTGGGAATCATTTGGAAGGGTCATTTGGGAGGTGGCGGTTCATGGGTTTGATATCTGAAAGGTAGAATAAACAGAATTGAAAGGAGAAAAAGTAATTTAGATAGTGGTCTGATACTTTTAGTGTAATGGTTTACTGACAACTTTTCTGCAGTGATTTAACTTTCAACTTTGCTATGTGTTTTCTCAGTATATCAGTACCGAACTTGTTACCTGCACTTGTTTAAATCATCAATGGGTGAAGCATCTGCACTATGGCAGAGTCTTTCATCTGTATTCACATCCAATGTTGGGTTATTGTAGTGGAATTGGTAGTAAAATGGATCAGTGATGCATGATTGTCCTGATTGGAGTTTTTTTTTACTCTGATTGGACTGTCCCTGACCACGTTCAAATGGCTCTGGGACCTAGACGGTTTCCCTTCTTCTATGTTACACTGCATCCCAGGCCTTGGGAAATTGTGATATCCTGTCCTGAATTGTCTTATAGAGAAAAGGCTTGAAGTGACCATTTTGCCCTCCATTCTGCCCACACAGTGACCTACGTGTTGACAGTTCTTTTCTCTGGTCAGCCTTTCAAGGGTCTCTTAATTCAGATCTTTTGTGCTATTATCATTTGTGTGAGAATTTATTAAAAGACTAGCATCAAGCGTAATTTCTGGGTTGAAAGGCCTGAATTCTTTGATCTCCATTATCCTTGAGTAATCAGCTATAGCATTTATCGAAGGTGAAGCAGGTTCACTCAGCATGAAAAGCAGTGTCTTGTCGAAACCTGATATCAAAGTGAAACTCTGTTTCACGAAGTCTTAAATCTCGTTCTTTGGAGTCCAGTTGGACCTATCATTGATTTAGCATTCAGTGCAAAACTATAACTGTTTTGCTTTGACACTAGTAAAATTTGCTTTACAATGCATACCTGGAATTACCAGCTTTTACTAAGATTAATAGAGAATTTAGAGCTTTCGGATTTAATCCCTAAACCTGCAAACTCTTCCCCTTTGCCATCTGGCTTGCATCCATTTGTGGTCACTCTTAATAACTGCAGAGTCATGTTACTTGCATTGCTGGTTCATTAAGTGAAAGCACATACACCAGCGCACCAATGATCCAACTTTGAACAGTGCACAGATGATAATTTTAAACCCCATCCAGGGTAAGATTTTTTCAGTAGGCCAGTTTACTAGAAAACCAAGCTGTTTATTCTGTGAGTGCTGGCTGTGATAGCAGTTTAACAGTACAGTCTTTAATGACCATTATTATCCTTTATGCCAGCACCAGTTTTTATTTGAATTCAGTCTGTACCTGCATGCCGGTGATATCCGTGGAATGACCAGCCCACACCTTGACACGTTTACACGTTTTTCTAATTGACAAGCAGCAGCCTAAATAATTAGTGAAATAAAATATTTTAGTATGGGGAATTGACTGCTGCTAAAATATTTCTATCACTGGAAATGTAACTTCTTTAAGTAAACCAGTGATCTACACCCCAGCGTGCTTTGGATGATCATGGTTTAATTGCAGAATACAAAGCGTTGTGCACTATTGTTCTGTGTAACTATGGAGCAACTTTTTGACCTGTGTAGAAAAATGTGGTCTCTGCACAAAGAAGTTCCCAACATAGTATCTGACTGATTTGACTCTACTTTTAAAGAGAATTTCAAGAACAAACAGACTGGCTGTGATGAAGAATGATGAAGAGAATGTATTATTTGTTCAATTACATGTCTACTATAAAATGCAAATGTTGAGATTAAATATAAATTATAGTCCAAGTATAATGAGAGAATGCCAACATGAAGCTCCACCACATACTCCAGTCAACTGGAAGTTCATTGACTTTCTTGAGCCAAATAAATGAAGCAGTTTTATGTTGAAATTACTGTTTCTCACATTATTTGAGGTGGATTATGCTTGCATGGATCGGTTCAAAATTGAATGTAAAATGACTGCCCGCTCCTGGTTAATGTTTCCTGAGGCATTGTACCAGGTGAAAGGGAATAGGTGCTTTTTGGTGAGTTTTTGTCTTTTCCTCTATTGTGATTGTTTCTGAAAAGTGTGGTATTGCTACCATTTCACTACATGTTAATTTCCATTTTTCTATAATGCCTTCACTGGACCAGATGGTTTTTGAACCGTTATGGCAAGTATTTTCTTTCGGGTTAGTATTGGTAGGTATTCTCATTTAGTTTGCAATAATAGTTTCTGGCATGCTATGTTTTTGTTATCTAGTCAGATTTTTCTACCTTTCTATAACATTGATGAAATTATGATTCAGAATTAGTTCATTCAATCCATGCTGCCTGTCCCCAACCTATGCCTTCCTGTCCATTTCCTGGGGGTACCCATTGATTCAGGACCAGGTGTGTGACCTGCTTCCCATAACCTGCAAGGGTATTTAGTGGGTGGGGAGGGGGGTGTGGTGAATTACACGTTTTTGCAGATACAGTATTAATCTCACGAGCCAATCAATACATAGCAGGAGGAGGAAATCCATGAGACTTGGAACTGCATTTCAGGGAGTCAGTATTGGTTCTGCGACCTTCTGTAATTGCCTCTCCTTGGATACAGAAATTATCTTGCAGGAGAAGTATGTGAGAGGAGATCTTAAGCCTTTGTTAGTTGCTGACTAAACTCTTCCCAAGCCTTCAGACTATAGAACTGAAATCTTTATTATCCTTGGTCATCTTAATGATCAAATTGCAAAAGCCCTTCAACTGCTTTATTCCTTGAAAAAGCAATTTTAGAAAGGGTCTGGTATATTTTCCTGCATTCAATTTAGATTGTATACTTTACATGAATGCTTTCTCTTTTTTAAAAAAGTGACAACTTGTATGTATTAATACACATTTTCTTGTTTTACTTAATGCAGAAAAGATCCTTTATTATCCTACTTTTTAAGTGATAAGGGAACATTGTTTCTATTATTAAACATGCCTCTCCCCACTCTGAAATCTGATATTTGAGAGATCTTGGATAGAGTTGAAACTTCCTCACTCTGGACATTTTGGTGCTCTGATGACCAAGCTCAGTGAAGTAATACTGCAAATAGTATGTGCATGTTATTAATATGTGTGGCAGTAGAGTGTGTTTGTACATGCATGTGTATAGCCTTTCATTTGCTCCATCGGTGGCTTCTTGTAGCTGCTTGGTACCTTTTTGCCATTGTCCTCTGAGTGTCTTTTCTTAGTGTTGTAGTCTGGTGATGGGGCAAAAAGCATCAAAAATTGTTCAAGAGACTTCAGCTGAATTTCAAGAATGGTTTAAAGATAAAGACTAATCATGATTTTTGTTTTACTAGTGTAAAGTTGCTTTAAAAGCAGTAGAGAATCAGTGACACAATAAAAACGACAAAATATACGGGATTGCTCAGAATCATTCCAGACAGTTCACTGAAGTTCAAAAGTTTGTGAGACTGAAAACAATTTTAAATTTTCATGTGCTTCCCATTGTTCTGATCAAAACTACTGAAAGGTCCATACGTTTTACAAATTAAATGAATTATAAACTGAAATAAGCTATTGTAAAAATGAATAAGATAGTTAATTATTTCAACAGCCTTTATTTGGCTAAATATAGTAAAAGTACCAAGTGGAGTTTTCAAGATCAATTCAGTGATGGCCAGTGAATGATTTTGCATGGTACACTATTCAGAATGAACTAAATGTTTCATTTCATGTATATCAACAGGTGAGAAGCCTTTTAAATGTGATCAGTGCAACTATGTGGCATCAAACCAGCACGAGGTGACAAGACATGCTAGACAAGTTCACAATGGACCCAAACCATTAACGTGCCCTCACTGTGAATACAGAACAGCTGACCGCAGCAACTTCAAAAAACACGTTGAGCTGCATGTGAATCCACGCCAGTTTCTGTGCCCTGTCTGTAAATATGCAGCTTCCAAGAAATGCAATTTGCAGTATCACATAAAGTCCAAGCATCCACATTGCAGTGATATTACCATGGATGTGTCAAAGGTGAAGTTGCGTACCAAACGACTTGAACTGGATGCTCCTCTTGCTAAAGTGGGCAAGAAAATGTCAGACAAATTACAACTGAAAAGAGTTGAGACTCTGGATAAGAAGGCCACTGCCAAGGCAGAGAAAACTACAGCTGTATCAAAGGAACACAGTTTGAGCACCATCAGCTCAAAGGTGAAGACCCGAAATCATAAAGTTTTCAGCCACAAGCATCTACCAAGAAAAAGGGATACTGATACAGAAAAAGCAAGGAAAATCAAGAGCACGAAACGGAAGCGATGCTTAACAGCAGAGGGATCTTTGCAACAGGAACCTGTAGATGAAACCCCTGTAGAAGCAAAAAGGAAAAAAATAGGGAAGGCTAAAGAGCTGATTGAACTTGAAGCAAAGAGAAGTAAAATCAAATTGGACAAGACCTCACACAGGAAAAATCTTAAATGCAAACGAGTTAAGAAGAAAAACAAAAAATATAGAAAAGCTGCTGAACATTCTACTGGTGACAGTCCAGATAAATATAAGAAATCTGATCAGCCTGAGCAGCAATCAATTGTGCCTAAAAAGAAAAAAGATTGTTCCAGAAATTCTTCATGCAGTAACCTGACTATTGAAGGTACACACAAAATAGAGTCCCAGAATTCTGAACCATTCTGGGATAAAACAATGAATAAAACTCCACTTGGTACTGTTATTGAACAAAATGAAAATGCTTTGAATGTGCATTCTACAGAAAATGCGAGCAGAATTGTCCAGAAGATTACAAAAGAGTCCCAAACTTCTTTTGACCAGTTAACTCCCCCTGAATCAGAGGAACCAATGTTGGCTGAGACATTGGCTGTGGAGGAAACTGCCATAGCTTCCACGGAACATGCCGGGGCATTCATTTGCAGTTCTGGACAAGCAGAAGGTGCTGCTCACTCATCCAAGACCTGCAGTGATGTAAGTAACTCAGAGACAAAAGAAATGAGTGCAGAAACTGACTTCATTTCTGATCAAGAAAGGTGTGTTCAGGTGATCAGTATTGAGCTTGCTTTTGAACTTTCCAACTCAAACAATTCAAATAATGACCAAGATGGCATTGCATACCAAGATGAGGGCCACAATGGCATGGATGATCAGATGAAAGTTGAAGATGACACAAATAAGCAGATAGACGTCCAGGATGGTCAGAGCAGGTTGCAGGATGATGTGAGCAAGGTTCCGGGTGCATTGGATGACCAGAAGAAAGACCAGGATTGTGTACACAAGATCCAGAATGGCCAGTCAAACCAAGACCAGCTCCAGGATGATGGTGATGAGGTCGAGAAAAACAAGCAAGAACAGAACAAGAAACAGAACAAGGATGAGGTGATGGAAATAGATGAAGATGAAGGCATTCATAGCCATGAAGGAAGTGAAACCAGTGAAGATTCAGAAGGGAGTGATGATTCTGGTCTGAATGGAGCAAAGCCCACCACTGATGACAAGATTAACAAAAGGACACCAGAAGATGTGAATGATGTTCCAGGGAACTTTGTTTGCATATTCTGTGATCGTATATTTGGCGTGAAAGGAGAGTTTACCAAGCACCTTAATCGCCACTTGGTAAATGTATACTATCTTGAGGAAGCAGCAAAAAGCCAGGAATAAATGCAGTCCCAAGGTTTGGCAAGTTTGCCCTAGAATTTTAATCATAGCTATTACAAAATACTCAAATCACTCTAAAGTGATTTGGATTTGTTTTTTTTAAACTTTCCTTCACTGAACTTTTTGTTGCTAACTGCATGTAGTTTCTGCTTTTTCAAGTTTCTTGCTCATAATTCAGCGATAGTACAAAAGCATTCATCTGCAGTAGCTAAATGTGTTAATTGTGCTTTGTACCAGTTAATCAACCACTGATTTTGATTTTTCATTGCACTATTAGTACTCAAATTGTATCATTTAATCTGATTCAGCTGTTCTGTTTTGTCCCTTTTGTAAATACTTGGTAACACTGGACATTGAGATTTTTTTTCTGTTTTTACGTGATCTGGGGTTTAAGCTGACCTACAATAATTACTGTAGCTGTCATAATTTGAAAACTTAAGCTAGTGGTTTACTGAAGAAATCACACTGTTAAGTATTTGATTTGGGTAGTTCTTCTGGTAAAGTTAAAATAATGCCTTTTACCAACCAGTCTTGTACTTCAAGGGCATTTGATGCATTTGTGTGCAATTTGGATTTGAATCTTGATGCACAGTGCATGGAATTAGTCCATTTCATAAATTTGCATTTCAGGCACTGTTTCATTAAAATTTAGCTATTATCTTTATAAATAATTTACTTTTTTAAAAATTGACAGCACGGTATTTTCTGATTTTTATGTTAAACTATCCTGCATTTTATTCAAATCACAGGAGAGAGCACTTTGCAAGGTGATACCAGATCTCATGTAACTAATGCCGTGATACTTATTTAGGAGTCTGTAGCAAACAGTTCTTGGTAGCCTCACAAAAAAATGATCCAATATGGTGCTTAAACAGCTTATAAAATTGCACGAAATAAGTAATCAACTATGCAATATAATTAATTAGTGATAGTTTATACGTAGAAATGTTTTTCTGTATCATGTATTTATATTTGTGTGTTTAACCAACAGTTTGGGACTTGACCATTAACCAAACCACTGTGCAGCAAACTGATTGGGAGTGCTGCCCGGCAAATGCTAAATTATTTCCTATTTGTATTGGACATTAGTACAGTTTTCAAAAGGTAAATGTCAAGCATCCCAAATAAGTGGAGGTGTAAAAATCCCTGCCTTGTATCCTTTTCAGTTAGAGCTATCACTTGGGTATAGTCTTGCCAGCATTCTGTGCAGAATTTCCTGTGGGCAATTGTAAATTGACTTATAAATGGATCTGATTTGATCCGGATTTGAGCTAATTTGTTTCTGACTAGTGCACCTGTATAATGGTGAGAACATGTCGCAGTCTTAGTTCTGCGTGCAAATGCTGTCCCCCAGACACAAGCAGAGCATTGCATAAACTTATAAGACTTACTGGAATGCAACACTGAAAGATTTGATCACCTCTGATTGACTTAGATAGAGAGTTGGTATGGCCAAAGAATATAAATAACTGTGATTTCCATTTGTGCTTTTTTTTCTCCTGAATTAATGTGTTGTGTTCAGTATGTTTGGAGTAGCCACTTTGATTGAAGAATATGGAAAATAATTTAAATACTGAATAGCATTTTCTTTGCTTTGACAATCATGTTGAAAAAGTCATGTATATCTGTGATCAAATTAAAACATGTTTATATGGATTTTTAACTGCAATTTGCTTGTTTTATGGTTTGCAGTACTCTTACACAAGTTTTGCAGTCATTTTGTTAAATTGTAGTAAACAATTACAGTTAAAAATCTGTAACAATACAGCTTGAATAATGAATGCTGTAAGAGGTCTGGAGATTCTGCTCATGCAAGTGTGAAAAATGCTTGGACATGTTAGATCTAGAATATTTTAATGCATGGTTTAATGTAATCCTCTTGGTACTAAAATGCTTAATGGTTATACCAGTTTCCCAGCATTTCCTGTAATAAGTAGTTAGCATACAATTCTATAGCAAAACATTGTTTAAATTTGATTTAAAAACTCAGACTTTGCTGAGTGGTAGAAGATTTGTGTCCTACTTGTTAAGATCTCGGCTACCTCCCCAAAGGACCTGGATTAGTTAGCTTGTGAGTTCTGATTTACTTTCTGTCTACCTTGAAGTTTCTTCTCTGCACAGTAATAGTGTAGCAGGAGGAATAAGGATAATTGCTAATGCTGAATTCATTCGTAAACTTGGCTGCTTCTGTAGGGTTTGGTACTGAGAATCTATCTTAATGAGACCAGCAACTATGCTGCAGCTACCAGAAAGGTGCAGTCCTTTTACAACATTTACAAGATTGTCTGGGTGCAGCAAACATTGGAAAATCACTTGGGGTGAGGAGTGAGTGAAGTAACACTTCTGATTTTCTGATATTTGTTGCATCCATAAGTAGATCCCAAATAATCACTGAATGTAGATTTTACTTGTCAGCAGAATACAAGATTTAGGTGCCAGTGAAGGCCCTCTTGTAACAGTGGGAAGATTTTTGTGAGCAATAAAATCTCATCAATAACAGACATGAGCCTACCAAAACTATAATTTTAATTTTCTGATCAAAATCTCAGTCTCCTAATTTATTAAGCATTTTGCATATTAATGTTCCTTCACAGATTTCTTTAAAGCTTTAACCTGCAGTCACTATACAGGCTTGGGGTTCAAACAACTTCGCAAATTAATGAACTTTTTTTTTAAATTGCATGTATAAGATTGACTTTGTACGTTTTTGAATGTGATGTTAAAATGTCAATTATGACATATGGATTCTGAAAACCTTAGGTAACTTGTAATGTGCAAACAGGTTTAGTGGGTAGTGTGCCATTGTTTGAGCCGTTAGAAACATAGAATTTTGCAGCACATATGGTGTAGCATTCCATCATATCACTGCTAGCTCTTTTGATCTAATTCATTGCTATTCCACATAATTTCCCCCATAACCCTTCAAGTGAAGATTCCATTCCGTTTTGAAAATTTCTCTTGAATCTGCTTTCAGGCAGTGCATTCCCAATCTTAACAACTTGTTGCTTGAAGAAATCACTCCTCTTCACCTGTTTCTTTGCCAGGTATTATATCTGTATCCACTGATTGTCCTGTTAATGGAGAATATTTTTCATTAATAAGCATTTTGCATATTAATGTTCCTTCACAGATTTGCAATGTGATCATATTTTGTAATTATTCCTCTTATCTTGCTCACCAGTAATTGATTTGATACAATGCAAATTAATTGGTATGCTTGGTGTAACTGAAGCCCCTCAAGAGAAGATGGGAAATTGTATGAGGGAGGATAACACAGCAGCCTAATTGTTGTGTTCATTTTAAAACCAAATATGTAGTGGAACAAGTGCCTACTCTGTTCCTTTTGTGGTAAATTAGCCAGTAACATTGGGAAGAATGCAGGGTGCTCAAATTAAATTAAATCTGAGGGCATAACAATGGCTAGTAGTCTTTAATGTAACATGCTTTGAGTGGTTCCCTGATAGTTTCACAAGTTACTTAAATGAATAGCTAGTGATTCCCATCTTCAATTCTCCAGTCTCTGCATTTGAAGCATTGCAGAGTTCCTTGTATAGTGAAAGGAGAGTTGCTGATGCTTATTAATCCTAGTTGCTGTCCATCCTGGAGGTGCATTAATGCAGAAAGGATTAGAGTTCTAGAGCTGTACAGCAAAGAAACAGGCCTTTGGCTTGATGCGTCCATGCCAACTGTGATGCCCATCTACCTAGATCCCATTTTCCTGTATCATTCTACTTTCCTATCCTAGTACCAGTCTAACTCCTTGTTAAACATTGTAATTGCATCTGCCTCGATTGTCCTTTGGTAGGTCATTCCAGATATTTACCACACTCTATATGAAAAACTTACTCCTCAGATCTCATTTAAATTTCTGCCCTCTCACTTTAAACTGTGCCCTCTAGTTCTAGACTGCCCTGGGAAAAAGACTCTATCTGTCCTATCTATGCCTCTCATAATCTTATCAAACCCTACAAGGTCACCCCTTAACCTCATATGCTCCAGTGAGAACAAACCAGCCTATCTAATCTCTCCTTGTAACCAAAGCCCCCCACCCACACCATGCATTTCAGGCAAAATCCTGATGAATCTCTTATGTACACTCTGTTGCTACCACACCCTTCCTGTAGCATGGCAACCAGAACTGTACACAATGTTCCAAGTGTGACTTAACCAAAGTTTTGTACAGCTACAACATAAAATCCCAATTGTTACACTCAGTGCCTCGGTTTATGAAGACTAGTATGCCAAATGCCTTATTTGGATTTGGGTTCTGTAGTGCAATTGCCTGTTGACTCCCAGCAGTTTATGAGAAGGGAAACTCAAATAAGAAGTCTGATTCCTCATACTTTTGCTCACTCTGAACTGTAAAACATTTTGATTGAAATGGAATATTTTGTTAATACTCCTAATCTAAGAATTGCACTTTCGTTTGATCCTTCATAATCTCTAAATTAATAACTATAATAACATGAGGCAAGTAGATGTTTTGATCTTTATTAACAATTGGCTAGTAGACTTTGCAGTTTCTATTGTTTGTGAGGCAACGGGCAATATTATTTAGTGAAGAAGAGAAACAAAGGACTGCAGATGCTGGAATCTAGATGAAAAACACCATGATGCTGGAGGAACTCAGCAGGCCAGGCAGCATCTGTGGAGAAAAGTAGGTGGTCAATGTTTTGGGTCAAGACCCTTCTTCGGGACATTACTTAGTGAAGGTGAAAGAAATGCAATTATGTAAGATGTTAAAGGAATAATTATCAAAAATGTGAGCCATTATCATTTCATAACATTATTTATTCTTGGGATATAAATTGCCCTTCCATCCTCCTCTTGGGAAACTGAGAGTAAACCACCTTAAACCACTGCAATGTGGTGTTTGTTGAGGAGGATTAATTAGGTGTCAGAATGTCTTGAACAGCTTTGGGTCATTATATATCTGCTTTAGAATGCAGTGCAGCAAGTTTGTAAAGTAGCTGGAAATGAGTTGTGAGATGTGATGCAAGCTATCTGAAAGGTTGGTCGTATAATGAAAGCAGGCAGGATACTACAGAGGAGCAGTCAGTAACACTTGGCTTTGAACAACTTATTTAGATAGCTGCCAAATAACAGGTGTACTAATGCTCCAGCATTTTTACAAAGCTTTAAGGGACCTCTCGCAGCATGATTGACACGTTTTGCCTGTTCTGTACAAAAGCACCTCCATTGGTGCTGGCTTAATATGAAAAGCTTAAGTAATTCTGAGTTGCTTTACACCATTATCTGTGCAATACTTCTGTTTTTTTTCTGATGATACCAAAGTTTAAAAAAAATAACCTACTGTACTTTGTTTTCAGATTAATAAATAGAATTTTGATTTCAAGGATAAACATTTATCAAAGAAAATGACTCTGACAGTTGTGTTGGACACAAAACTTCCATTGTTTTAGTACAAGGACTATGTGTATAAAAGGATATTTTCACAAAAATATTTGCCTTTTTGTTAACTAAAATTTAAAAAAAACTAATCTGTGTAACTTTCTAAAAAGCATAGTATTTAGCAAAAGTTTTGCTGCATTAAAGTTTTGTAAGCTGAATTGTGTGTGTTTTTCATTTGGATTACTATGATTTTTACTTAGTATTTTTTTTCTTAGACTGGTGAGTATGTGACACAAACCGATGTTCATCTAGGTTCAAAAGAGCCTTTGCGTTACAGTCCTTTCAGCCCAAAGAGAAAATTGTAGAATCACTCAACTCTAATCCAAGGACAGCACACTGGCACAGCTAATAGAGCTGCTGCCTTACTGCTCCAGCAGCCCAGGTTCAATCCTGACCTCCAGTGTTGTTTGCACATTTCTGCCTGTGACTTCGAGTTTCCTCCAGGTGTTTTGGTTTCCTTCCACGTCCCAAAAATGTGCAGGTTGGTAGGTTAATTGGCCACTGTGCTTGATGGTTGGCGTAGAATCAGTGGGCCAAAGGACCTGTTTCTACACTGTAACTCTCTATGACTCTGAGTCTTCTCTCCATAACACACTGACTGATTTCCACCATTCAGTAACAGAAGAGAGAATTTTCTTTGCAAAGGAATTAAAACTTGAAGTGTTCATTACTTATTTAAGAGTAGTGTTTAATAACATGGTGTTTATAACTGGAAGTGAGCTCATTTCATAAAACTAAATTGTCTAATAATGGAAATGCAGCTTTAGTACATCCAATTACATGGATTAAATTCCAAAAACCATTGAATCATAAAACACCAATCATTTTGTGCTACTGCTGATTCATTTCTGAATTTTGATTGAAAGCAAGAATCTTTGACGGCCTCAGAATATTTAATTCTTCAGTGAATAGTAATAGCTAATTTGTGCACTTCAGTGTTCCTCAAATAGAAGAGACGATGAATACATTACAGCCTGAATCTTCTGCAGAAATGCTGGTAGTCTGGTGTGGAAACATGAAAATTTATCTCTGTGCAAAGGTTGGAATGCTAAGAACCTGATCGCCAATGATTTCCTGATTGTGCTCTAACAGTGGACGAAGCCAATGGTAGTCTGCGAACTTCTGCAAATTGCTTAGCAGTTTTGCAGAGAAAAGCTGTCCATTGAGCCATCAACAGATTAGAACTGTACAAACCCAGCAAGCACATCTTTGAATATGGAAAAATGGCTATGATTGGAAAGGTTAAAAACAAGTTTTTTTTAAATTAAGTTTATTTAACCATAGTTAATAATTGTGTTTTCTAGTATTTTAACATTATTAACAAGTTTTTGAATATCAGAGACAAATGTTCAATCTCCTTGTACAAAGATCATATCTTACAAGTGAAACAGATTTACTTGTACTTTCTATTTAGCATACAATATTCAGTATTTACAATTTAATCTCTGTTTTGGAAACATTGAATTCAGAGTGGGTGACAGCTTTGTGGAATGTTACCTTTCAAGCTCCATGCTTGACGTTGAACTTTCAATTACTTATGATTGTTCCCGCTAACATGGTCTCTATCATTGACTCCAACAATATTTTAATGCAGTTAAAGGACTGCCACCTTGCCTTTAGACACATTCAGCTCACCAGAGTATACATTGAGATTAACCACCACAGCTCATAACCAATGCCC
The DNA here is from genome assembly GCF_009764475.1 of Pristis pectinata. Lineage (NCBI taxonomy): Eukaryota > Metazoa > Chordata > Chondrichthyes > Rhinopristiformes > Pristidae > Pristis > Pristis pectinata. The sequence continues at coordinate 56,380,530 of NC_067411.1, read as the reverse complement.
CTTTTTTTTAATGGACATAGTTGTTAGCACTTGTTACATTTACCACCCCTTATGCCTTGACATTTAATCTTTCCTGCCTCTACTGTGTCATTTATCTTCCATTCCCTATCCTTGTATTTGATGGAAACCTGTGAACATCTCTAACATTTTTCAGCTCAGTCACTGACCTGACTAGATTATTTCATGACTTTATTTTTGATTTTCAGCATTGGTGGTATTTTGCTTTGATTTTACAGTGAGCTTCCGTTTACTATCTTCCCCTGCCCTGGTGGAGGGTGTTTGACCTGAAACGTTGGTTCTTTTTATCTTCCCACAGATGCAGCTCTCGACCTGCTGAGTATTTCCAGCATTTTATTTTGCTTTTCAAAGCCACCTGAGTTAGACTGGTAATACATGCAGGTTGTTTCTTCTATTTATTCCAGGGATGTGGATATCATTGTCAAGCCAAGCAGTTATTGATTCTCTGTAGTTTCTTTGAAGAGTAATTAATAGATATCCATAGAACAATACGGCACAATACAGGCCCTTTGGCCCACCATGTCGTGACTCCAGTACCACATTTAGGTGGTTAAGGGCAGAGGATTTCCTTTCCTGAAGCACATTAGTTGGATTTTTATATCAAGGTTAAGCCATAATTTAAAGGATCTCCTCTGGGGTATATTATTTCTGTAACTCACAGGTACCAACTTCTTAATTCTATATATTTTTTTAAAAACTGAAATCAACTTCTAAACTTGCCATGGTGAGATGTGAATTCACATTTTCTGGATTATTAATTCAGTAAGAGAGCCACTATCTTATCGAACACTGTAAATTGGATAATTGAACATAATTATCTTAGCTTTATGAAATTAATTATTTTTTTCTAAGTGAGGAACCTCCCTCTCCTGTAAGATCACAGAGCCCTTGAGCTGCTTCCATTCTTGAACTGCTTTAATATGAACTTAAGCTATGCTGGATACTGTTTTTCCTCATTTTTCAGGATGTGAGCATTGATGGAAAGACCAGCATTTGTTGTCCATCTGTAATTGTCCTTGATATGGTGCTGTGGAGCTATTCTCCCAAACTGCTGCAGTCTGTTTAGTGAAGTTAATGCTGTTGGGTAGGATGTTCCAGGATTTAGAATCAGTGATAATGAAGGAATGGTGTTTGACTTGGAAAAGAACCTGCATAGAGTGGTGTTCCCATCTGCCTAGTACAATGAAGGAAGAGGATAAAGGTTATGTGTTTGTAAGGTGCTGCTAGAGTAGTTCTGGCAAATAACTGTAGTGTATTTTGTAGATTGCCATGGTGCAATGGCAGAGGAAGGAGTGAATGAATGTTTAGAATAGTGGATGGGTTGCATTCAAGCAATCTGCCACCTTCTATGTGATGCCATGTTGCTGAAGTGTTTTTGAAGTTGCTATTATTCAGTTAAGTGGACAGTTTCTGTCACACTCCTGATTTGTGCCTTAGATGGTGCAAAACTAAGTTACTTGCAGTAGGATACCCATAGCTCTAATCTCGTATGACCACAGCATTTATGTGGCTTGTCCAGATGAACCTCTAATTGATGGGGAAGGGTGGAGCTTGGTGAGGTAATGCTATTGAATGTCATGGGTAGGTGATTAGGCTTACTCATTGCAGGTGGTTAGACATAATGCCTGGAACATGTGTAGCATTAATAGTTGCCCATGTCTGAACGTTGTCTAGGTCTTGCTGCATGCAGGTGCAGATTGTTTCAATTGTCAGGTTGCTGCAAATGGAATTGAACATTTACTTTATTGCAAAGACCAAAAACTGAGGTGAGTCATTCTTTAGCACTCCCATGAGGGAAACATTGACTTGCTTCCCCTCCAGTTCTGAGGTGGCTGAAGAATCTGTGGGATCTATAGGCCCTGCCATAGGTCGGTGAGTGGTTTGGAATGTGGTGTATACCTTTCACCATTTTCACAAAACTACCATGTTGATACTGCTGCTTGTATTTTACTTGGAATTATCAGGTAGTGAATCTTTGGATGGAATCCAAATCGTGATTTGTGAAATAGCTGTTCAACCATTGGGAGAAGTCATTGAGCAAGCCCCTTGTGATGACTTTCCCTGTGGCAGATGGGAGACCCCACTATAGATCCCCCAAATGGATTTCCCTTTGAAGGCAGACGATTGTGGTACCATGACACATCCTTCTCTTCCCAGGTGAGGTAGATGAGGTTGTGAATTTGAGTCAGAAGTTCCACGCTGCCAAATTTTAGAACCATCTGCATCAACTGCTGTGCTGTTTTCCATTAACAGCCTCTTGTTGGTCTGCAGGTAAAAGAGATGGACTAGACAGAGTGTTGTGGAATGGAGTGAGGACAACTGAGTTGATCATTTCTTTGACATGCTTCTTTGCAACTGTCTCTCTCTCTCCTTTAAGGTCCCCTCCATTCTTGGGGGCACTTGGATATTTGGGCCTGGGGGCACTTGGATATTTGGGCCTTGGAAGGCACGACACTCATCTCGGTAACTAACAGCTGACTGATAGATGAAAAACGTGCACTTCCTCAAATTTTCTACCTTGGCATATCATGTTCAAACACTTTGGTGTTAGGTTATGTCTTTAAACATAGGTTGCAAATAACTTGCATGTAGCAAAATCCAAAAAATTAATATTATAGCCAGTAAATATATTTCTTAAGTTGATGTTGAGGTGAAAAATTTTCCCAGATATTGCACAATTCATAAGCATCTAAGTTCTCCCAATGTATTTTTAAAAGTTTTTTCTGAAGAGAAGGCAAGGCCTCAATTTAAATATCCAAAGCCCAGTGAATGTTTTAATAAATCACTCCTGACAGAATGGAAGATCACAATTTGTCTGTACAGGTGTTTATTTATCACAGGACTCTCCTCACAATAATGAGCTCTTCCACGCCCCACCTCTACCTTCTACTATGTCCTTCTATCCCTTTCTCCTTGGAACATAAATGAAAAGAAGGCCATTGACCCTTGTGCCTGTTTCTTTCATCTGATCTTTCATCTGCAATGCATGTGTCTGCACTAATCCCATATCCTTTGATTCCACTAATGCCCAAAAATCTATCAACCTCTGTCTTGAATGCACTCCACCACTGAGACTCCAGATGAAGAAATTTCTCCTTATCAATCCTAGATAGCCAACTCATTTTGAGACTGTGACCCCAGATTAGAAACCTCATCTAAGGAAAGGTTATCCCTGTGCCCATTCTGTCAAGCTTTTGTACATTTCAATGAGATCACCTTTCATTCTTCTAAACTCCAGAGAACATAGATCCTGTCTGTTCAATCTCATAGCACAACCACCCTGCCCCCTCAACATCCTTAATAGTCAACCTGGTGAACCTTTACTGCACAGGATGTTTATTTGTCCTTGGCTGTGCAGTTTCGCCAAGGCATTACAAAACTGTGCTAAGATACACTTGTACTCAAAAAAAATCCTCGTGTAATAGAAACAAACTTGCTATTTGCCTTCCTAATTGCTTTCACTATCTGCATGTTAACTCTGTGATTTGAATACAAGGACAGCCAGGTCACACTGAATAGTTATGAACCTTTCACCATGTATAAAGAAAATCGGCTATTTTTCTGAACGCAACAGATGAGCTCCCATTTTTCCACATTATGTTCTATTTATGTTCATTTAGCCTTTCTACATCTTCTGTCGTCTCGCTGCGTCCTCCTCACAATTCGCATGACCAACCAGCTTTGTGTCATAAACTAACCTGGATATCTTGCATTTGATGCCCTCATCTGAATCATTAATATAGACTAACAGCTGCAGCCCCAACACCAATTCCTGTGGCACCCCACTTGTCACGTCCTCTTACCCCAGAAATGCTGTTCATTCCATGCATTCTGCTCTCTTATAGACACCATGTTAATCTGCATGTGACTTGAGTAGTAATACAGAGGCAATCACTGTTGGGCTCTTGTTTTTAATTTTGACTCCAGCTGCTCAAAGTTCTTCAGCAGAATCTCCTCCTTGATCATATTATTGGTTAGCACGTGGACCACAACAATAGATCTTTCCCCACTGCTCAAATTCCCTCTTTAGCCCCAAGGAGTCATCTTCAATCTTGTCACCAGCAAATCAACATGGCCTTCAGGACTCGTGTGCTGCTGCAGAGAACAGTCTCTATCCTAAATACACTGTCTCCTATCATAACTACTATACTTTTCATACTGCTAGCCTGAATGGACCCCTGTATCACAGGGCTGTGATGAGTTTGCTCATCCTTCCTGCAGTCTCTGATCTCGTCCTGCAGGAACCTCGTATCCGCTACACAAGTGGAGAAGCTGAGTCTCATCCAAAGTTACCTTCTGGGTTCTGGCCTCACTTGCGGTCACAGCCTCCCTCCCCTCAAGCCTGACCAGGTCTGTAATATTTAACCTAAGGGGTGACAGCATTTCTTGCTCCATGATACATCAGTATCCAAATCTCAGACTCCAGCTCATCATCTTGGGGTTAAATTCCTTGAGATAAAGACACTTGCTGTAGTGGTTACCATGGATCAATGGTTTTCATCAGATCCCACCTATAATAGTTGCAACACCTGACCTGCCCTGACATGTCTGTCTTTATTTAATTCCTTAAACAAAACGTCAGTGTTGCTCTTACCGGAGTCCCTTACAAAATCCACACACTGCAGGGACTGCACCAATGTTATCTGTTATGTACTTCAAGATTAATATAGTCCTTACAATTTATCTGAAATAGGTTATTTTGACTTCTTTAAAATCAGCTGGAATGAAAGCAGAATGAGTAAGGCAGTTCTCATGATAGAAGGAAGGATAATGCTTCTGGCATTCCAGGTAAGCTGGTAATAAATCAAGGACTGCACTTATTGAAGGTAAACCATGTAGGAAAACAGAATTACAAAAATAATTGCACCAGAACTGAGAAATGGCCAAGATTGTATTTTCCATCCCAAGGTTTTAAGGTTCTTGGGTGTGGAAATTACACATATTTAGGGAAGCACTTATAAAAGGGGACTTTGATTCTAGGATGATTCATTTAGTTTGGAACACAACATGTATCTCCATTGTTTAAGATGAGCTAGATAGAGAAAGCGAAATTTCAGATTTAACGTCTGTGTAGAAAAGATCTCGTCGTTTTCGTGGCTATCCCTCGAGGTTGAGGATGATGGTCTTCGTTCTGTTGATCTATTTATGGGCTCTTAAGTGGCTAATGAATCTTAGGGAGTCACCAATGGGCTGTTTTGGAACATTGTTAGCTTCCAGCCACCACATTGCCTGCTCCCATTGCCCTCCCCCGATCGCCGAAAGACTTGAGAAGTAGCCCACAGAGCAAAGATGCCTGTGCGTGTATTTGCTTAACATGTACTTGATATTGCACTACAAAAAGCACACAATACTTCACAAATCAACCAACTGATTCCAATGGCATGGAAACCACGATGATTGGAGCTGATGGATTTGTTGCAGCCTTCATCCGCCTTCACAACCATTGAGTTCAAAGTAACTTGGTCTGCCTGTTCCACTGTTGAGGTCTTGGTTGGATTGTTCTTTGTCGGGGACCTCACCATCTACCTTACTGCCGCATAGCTCCAGACGGCATCGCTCTCGGGATCTCAGGACCATACCATGACGAGGTGACAATCCACGGAGAAGAGAAAAGATCTAGGATGTGCAAGGAAAGATAGTAACCACGTTCCAAAGACCTTCTTTACTCATATATATTGTCAAGCCATGTCAGAACATCTTGCTCACTCTTTCCATTGAAACCCCCACCACCATCACCTAGTGAACATTTGCTGCACCATTACTAAAGACAAGTACGTCTTCCTTCTCTGGAAGATCAAACTATGAGCAATGTTCTCACCAATGTTCTGTTGTAGACACAGTAAGACTTCATTATACTCCATTCCCATGTAATAAAAGCACACATTAGACTTGCTTAATCACTGGATACTAACCTCCATCTTTGTACACTGTCTCATACTAATTATACATGCTAAATACTAAATAAGTACCTTGTGTCAGTACCACAGAGAAGGATTTGGAGGATAGTGAAAACGTGCTGGGACATTTTGAGATTGAGAATGTAGTGCTGGGTCTTCTGGAAAGCATTAAGGTGGATAAATCCCCAGAGCCTGATGGCATATATCCCAGAATATTGAAAGAAGCAAATGGGGAGATTGCTGGGGCTTTGACAATGATCTTTATGTCCTCACTAGCAACAGGCAAGGTCCCAGAGGACTGGAGAGTAGCAAATGTTGTGCCTCTGTTCAAGAAGGGAAATAGAGATAATCCAGGTAATTATAGGCCAGTGAGCCTCATGTCAGTGGTAGGGAAGCTATTGGAGAGGATACTTAGGACTTGTGTGCATTTGGAAAAGGCATGGCCTGCTTTGGGACAGTCAGCGTGGCTTTGTGCAGGGCAGGTCATGTCTTACAAACTTGATTGAGGAGGTGACAAAGGTGCTTAATGAAGGTAAGGCAGTGGACATTATCTAAATGGACTTTAGTAAGGCATTTGATAAGGTCCCTCATGGTAGGTTGATTCAGAAAATAAAGATGCATGGGATCAAGGGTGAATTGCAAGTTTGGATTCTGAAGTGGCTTACCCATAGAAGACAGAGTAGGAGTAGAAGGCTGTTATTCTGGCTGGAAGTCCCTGACAGTGGTGTTCTGCAAATATCGGCACTGGAACCTCTGTTGTTAGTGATATGTCTCAATGATTTGGATGAAAATGTAGATGGGTGGATAAGATATCTTTATTAGTCACATGTACATCAAAACACACAGTGAAATGCATCTTTTGCATAGAGTGTTCTGGGGGCAGCCTGCAAGTGTCGCCAAGCTTCCAGCACCAACATAGCATGCCCACAGCTTCCTAACCTGTACATCTTTGGAATGTGGGAGGAAACTGGAGCACCTGGAGGAAATCCACAAGCAAGTTTGCAGATGACACCAAGATTGGTGGAGCTGTGGACGACGTAAAGGACTATAAAAGAATACAGCAGGATATAGATATGGGCAGAGAAGTGGCAGATGGAGTTTAGTCCAGGCAAGTGTGAGGTGTTGCACTTTGGGAGGTCAAATGAAAGGAGATAGTTAATGTTAAGCCTCTTAATAGCATTGAAGTACAGAGGGATCTTGGGGTCGAAGTCCATAGTTCACTGAAAGTGGCTATGCAAGTGGATAAGGTGGTAAAGAAGGCATATGGCATGTTTGCCTTCATTGGTCGGGGTGTTGAGTATAAGGGTAAGGAAGTCATGCTGCAAGTATATAAAACTTCAGTCAGACCGCACTTGGAATATTTTGTGCAGTTCTGGTCGCCCCATTACAAGAAGGATGTGGAAAGGGTGCAGATGAGGTTTATCAGGATGCTGCTTGGATTAGACGGTATGAGCAATGGGGAGAGGTTGGAGCAACTTGGGTTGTTCTCCCTCGAGCGTCAGAGGCTGAGGGAGACCTGATAGAGGTTTTTAGAATTATGAGAGGCACAGATAGGGTAGACAGAATCTTTTCCCCAGTGTAGAAATGTCAAACACCAGAGGACATGCTTTTAAGGTTTGGGGGGGGGGAAGAGTTTAAAAGTGATAGGAGGGGCAAGTTGTTTTACGCAGAGTGGTAGATGCCTGGGATTACCAGGGGTAGTAGTGGAAGCAGACAGTCTGCTTTAAGAGGTTTTTAGATAGACTCATGAATATGAAGGGAATGGAGGGATATGGATGATTCACAGGAAGAGGGCATTTACTATAAATTAGCATCAAGATTGGCACACTATGGGCTGAATGGCCTTGGGAGTCTCATACCTGATGGCCTTAACATCGATTAATCTAACTTCCAGTAATGCCACTCCTTTGTTTTCTCTTATTCCTATGGCTCCCTTCCTCTGCCTTGATGATCTGCCTATATCCTCTCTTCCCCCATCCTTTATTCCATGGTCCACTGCCCCCTCCTACTGGATTCCTCCTCCTCCAGCCCTTTTGCCTCTTCTATCACCTCTCAGCTTATTACACCTTCTCCCCCTTCCCCACCCACTCTTTTCCTACTCTTACCTGGACTCGCCTATCCCCTGCCTGTGTGTGCTCCTCCCCCTCCCCCCACCTTCTTATTCTGGCTTCTGACCTCTTCCTTTCCAGTCCTGATGAAGGGTCTCAGCCTGAAACATCAACTGTTTACTTCCCTCCGTGGATGCTGCCTGACCTGCTCAGTTCCTCCAGCACTTTTTGTGTATTGCTCCAGATTCCAGCATCTGCAGTATTGTGTCCCTGTGAACAATTTTATAATATTTTTGTTGATCTATTTATAGCTAAAGCAAAGTTAAATCAAAAAAATGTTTGTCTGCAATTCCTCAGTAAATTCCAAGGTCAAACTGGTGAGGCAGAGGAAGCTCTTGCAGCTTTATCTGTAGCTCTACAAAACAGCCAGATAGGTAGTTGGGACAATAGGTCCATTCTATGTAGTATCTTGAGGTGTGAAGACGTGGCCATCACTCTACATGGTGAGCTGGGCAAAATGTGGTCAGCAGAAGTCGAACACTCAATGTTAGGATAGTTCAAAACAATGGCAAGCTGATGCAAAGTTCCTTGAAGTAACATCAATAATCAAACAAAAACAAGCTACAAGAAAATCAGCAGCTTTATTTTACAGTACTATTGTATTTTGTACTAAACACCTGTACTCTGCAGTGAACGTAGAGTACAAAAATTATTGGAAATTTGCTTGATTTGTTCACGTTTTAACTTTGTAAATACAAAATGGAATAAGCAGAAAATTGTAAGAGAAAAATGAAAGCAGATGCATCCACGTCCCTTGGCACCAGTTTTGAATAACAGATTTGTCAAAAAAGAATAGTCCAAGCAAATGTGAAAAGGATGTGTTCCTTCTGTTCCTTCCTTTCCCTTCCCCACCTCTCCCACCACTTAAGCACCTGGCTAAATAATGCTAGTAGTGCACCTTGTGGAGTAATCAACACATTGGGGCATGTCTTTATCCCCTTCAATTTCTACTTTTTCAAAAAGTAAAACATTCAATGTCTCAAACTTGCTTAATTCCTTACTGTTAAATACTCTTTATAACAATGTTGGAGAATTTAGGATATGTACAAGTTTTAAAAGGTAAACTTTCCCTCTTTCTGTGAGGAGGAAAAGAAATAGGATCAGGGAAAGATATGGAGACCTCACAGCTTCATTGCTGAGGATCTTATAACAACACCTCAGTGAGGTGGAGGTGAACAAAGTCAGTAAAGGAGATTGGCAGTGCAAATTCCATATGGCAAGGAAGGCAGAAAAATGCTACTTTTTTTAAAAGAAAAAGTGACCTAACATGCTGCTCAATTTGAAGTTTAAAATTTGAGCCAATTATAAAATTCAGTAACCAGACAGGATTTTATTCAATTTTCAGGATGTTGGTGTTGTCCTACAAAGGTGCAGATTAGTTGTCACCTTGAACCACAGCACTTCCATTAGAACTGAGTGGTTTGCTGGGTCACTTCAGGGGGTAGCTGTGGGCCTGGAATCACATATTGGTTAGATGGCAGAGAACAGCACTTTCTTCCTTCTGAAGGACATCAGTAAACCAGATGGGCCTTTTAAACAACATTCTAGTATTTTCATGGTCATCATCACAGACTGCATTTTCTTTTTAAATTCAGTGTAAGTAATGTGGAAGTGTAAACTCCAGAGCTGTTATGGAATCCATGTCTCTGGATTACAAGTCTAGTACTTCAACTACTGTGCCACCATACAAATACAGTAAAAAAAATAATTGTGCACCTTTGATACTCTGGCCATGCCAGACTGGCAGAACTTAGACCGCATGTTTAATTCATTTTTCCAAGACACAAATTAAATTTATATTAGTTACTTTCTTTGTAATGAGATTTGATTTACTTGAACAGTATATTTCCAATTTTAAAAGAAAAAACTAGCCTCAACAATTAGACTTCTGTGATTGATTAGCTTGTTAAGACAGACGATTGACCTTAACCCCATTTCCTTAGTCAATACTTTTAAGAGATGGGTAAATCTATTGGAAAAATGTGTGTCAAACATTGAAATATTCCTATGCCATTAACAGACATGATCACTCTCTACGTTGCTGGTATATTTCTCCCCATTTTAATGTTTTAAGTATTAGATATGAATTGAGGGAGATTTCTGCTTTGAGCATAGCTTACAGTAAGCTTTAGTGGAAAATCAAGACAACTGATGCTGGAAATCTGAAACAAAAACAGAAAATGCAGGAAACAGGGTAGACAGCGTCTTAGGAAAGAGAAACAGACTTTTCAGGTCAAGGACCCTTCTTCAGGTGTCAATGACCTGAAATGTTAACTCTGTTTCCTTTTTACACAGATGCTGCCTTACTAAAAATGTAATAAAACTTGGCACAAAGTAGCCATTTCACTTCAGGTTACTTTTAAAAGAAAAGGTCATTATAGAGATCATAAAACAATCTCATTGGTTGTTATGTACTGTAGATAACACATTCTGCTTAAACCAAGAGGCTATTATTCACCTGTGTCTCCCACTGCTGCATGACAGTCATCTTCTGCAGCAGTGCAAATACAGCAAATGAACCATTAGAGTAGCAAAGTATAGTTAAAGTGCAAGAGCATCAGAGGATGTTCCCACAGTCCAAGAGGTCCAATCAGCTTTGCAGAAGTTTGGGACTATACTGGAGGATTGAATTTCTGCACAACTAATGGTCAGAGTCTCTACATTTAAATATCTGAAGAATACTGCTTCACTCCATTATCTGTTTTGATTAGCAGGTTATCATGATTTGTACATTCATTTATTTTCAATACTGTCAAAAGTACACAGCTCCAACATTAGAAGCACAGACATTGATGATAAAGTAACTAGCTTCCTTTCAAAATCACAACAAAACAATGTAACTTGCACATTGAGAGTGATCAAAGAATAGTTCAGTCTTTGGCTGTCAATATTGTTTTGAATTCTATGACAGTCACTTTTATAAATATGTCACATTTCCATTTCTCTAGCGGGCTGCAAAGTTCTGAACAAATGGCAATGGCTTTTTAAGTTTATAGGCTGAGCTTTTTCTTATTCGTTTTCCTTTAACATCAACAATAAATGGCAGGAGTGGTGGCTTCTCAACCATTAAGCCAATTCCAGCAGGAATGTAGGCTCGAAGGTGAATTTTATCCTTTGGATGAGCAGTCACTGCAACCCAGCCTTAAGAAAAAGCAAACAAAAGGTCAGACATTTGAGTTAGAACCATAGAACAATACAGGCCCTCGTATTGAAACGCATTTACCAGAATTCTCCATATTACAGTATGAGAAACGTTAAAAACACAATATTCCATCTAGAAGCATTTGACACACGTGTAAATAACCCCAAAATATTTGGCCATTTCAATTCATCTGTTCATACTTGAAATATATTGCAGGAGATAATAGAAGTCATCAATTTCAACTTCCCCATTCCTCCAATCTAACGTTTTCCTCATCTCTGTGGGTAGGCTTAGACATCAATTGATTCCCAAGGAATACAAGGATAATTTTACACAGGACTGTCACTCTCTTCCTCAAAAAAAAAGCCAGATCATAAGGGCCATAGTACTTGGGTTCTGCCAATGTATTTCCAAAACCAGTTAATAGAAAACTGGAAGCAAAATATTGAAGATGATGGAAATCAAAAATAAAAAAGAAAATGCTGGAGATATTCAGTAGAATAGGTGTCTCATTAGTTACACTAACAGGTACAAATTCAACAATGATTATGTCTAAATATAATGATGTCTAAAGTCAAGTGCTGACTCTGAACACAAATTGCTATTCTGCACCCACTCAAGGATTTCCATCATAAAATACGATTTAGCAAAGATCTACACTTTACCTGACCTTGAATGTCAGGGATTGATTTTTAAACAATATAATGCTTCCAAAATATGGAGAACTGTAGGTTCAAACAAGCTATATTTTGACAGTAACACCTGTGATTTACATATAAATAGTTAACTATGTATAGCAGACATCTAAAATACTTGTACTACTGCTTCTGTGGATCCAAATGCAGGCACTGGTACATTTGTAATGTTTTGTATAGGTTCCTTTCTGGATTAGGGAGCAGAGCGTAGCAGCACATGCAGACCAGATGTTAAAATTAAAACTATTGGATCGAGAGAGGTAGGCTCTTCCCTTTCAATGGCACTGAAAGCACAGCAATCCCAAAGATAACACTATTGAGAAGAACGTGGGAGTGTGACTTAAAAGATCAGAGTATATTTAAGATCAAGCCAGATTGTTCACAGTAATTAGCACCTTGAAGCTCCATCCTCTGTCCTTATTGTATTCATTTAGAGGAATCTTTCATCTGGAGTCTTGAAACTGTCATTGAGGCAGCAATGTTACTTGTTGTAATACACAGAATGACAGTGATGAACTTGTGGAGTCTGGCTCAGGGCAGGGAAATTGCCTAGTAACGTGAGCCGCAGCATGGAAATTACCTTGATTATTTAACCTACATAGATAAATTTACAGGCAATATACTTTATTTGCAGTAACAACAGTTTTTAGGTGATTGGTTTATCTACATAGATACATATTCACCTAGTTCAACAAAAAAGCAGTTATACTGAAGGGTCTTCATCAATGGGAGTACAACCTTTGGTTTCTTTCTCCCCTTTCTGCTAAGCATTTATGTGCTCCACAGTCTAATATTTATTGTATGGATATTAGGAAGTATATTTGATCATGCTACATTGCAATAGTGATCTGAAAAGCTTATCTGTGCTAATCTGTATTATTTTAGACACGTCAAAGTACAATTAAAGGAGAGTACCTGCTGAAGAAAACTTAATGTCAGCGACAGCCTCAAGGGTTCCAATTCCATCCAATTCAATGTCCTGAGAAACCAGAGGGGGGAAGTTTTTCATTCTCTCCTCACCACCAATAGGAACCTAGTAGAAAGTTTAGAAACATTTCAGCATACAGAGTTGAAACTAGTATCTTTCCACAGCTCTAATGAAATCATCTCTATTGCCAAGTGAATACCATAGTACCCCAATTTTTATTAACCAGTTATATCTACTGAATTGACTTAACTAGAGCTTCAGAGATTGGGTTACCAAACAAATAATCCTCTAATTTACTTAAGCTTATTTCCTTTACACCATACTGCACCAATCTTTCTCTCAATGGTGCCCCTTCAGTCTCCACAATCACCTACACCTTAGGGCATTTCCAATTCTAAATCATGATCTTCAGACAAAACATTATTTTGTACCTTCATTATGTAGAGATTAAGTTTCCAAACTGGGTGATGGGGGGAGGGTTTGTGTGGGATATGACACTTATTCAAGGTTTATAAACAAGAGTGGCAACATACATGTTCCATATAAGAATTAAGTCACTTTACTAAGGTGGCAGGATACAGCTGTGGAATTGTAGTTAAGCAAAGAATTAAAGCCATTAAGAAAAAAAAAGAGGGAATTGGGGAAAGGGGGTGGTGGAGGGAGGGAAGAGAGAAGGGTGTCACTTTTAGGAACAGTAGTGTAGTTTATCCTGGAATCCATATGTATTCAGAATACAACAAATCCAAATCAGAACTATACCTTACAAAAAGACAAGGACGTGCCTTGTGAAGTCTTTCTACTACTTTTGGCTTAATTGTCACTTTCTTAGTGGTTCATAAAATTTATATAATGGAATAACAATTTGGGGAACACATATTAGAGGTAGACAATATTTATTTCTACCTGTGTATTTTCATTGCGTTAGTTGTTCAGCCATTACTATACAACATCCTCAACACAGCTAGTATCATATGAATGGGCAAATTGTAGAAGGGTATTTTGGCCACATTTGTGTACTACAAATTCAAAAGCAACATTGGTCTATAGTAAAAGTACCAATTTAAATTTTGACAGCACACCATGTAACATCTTCCTGTTTTTGATAGAGAATTATGACCCACCCCAAGTAGTAGTTTTCCAGCATGTTTTTGGTAGACTGAATCTGCTTTTTCAAGGCTCGTAATGTGAACTGGAATCTTGTTGGAAGCAACAACTGAAAACCAGGCTGACTCTTCACCCTGGAAGGAGGTAATGAAAACATCTTAAAACAATATCTTTTTCAAAAAAAATTAACAAAAGCAACAAAATGCAAATAAAAAACAAGAAATAGAATGCTAGAAACATCCAGCAGACATGGCAGTATCTGCTGAGAGACAGCCTAGTCAAAGTTCAGTGAAGACAGCTCCTCATTTTCCTATTTTATACTTTGCAATACTGACCTCGAGCACAGATATTAACAACTTCTTGATTTTAACCACTTTCATTTCCTCTCTGGCAGGTTGTGCTGGCAACACATGTATATTTTGGTGAGGGGATTGACTCTTGTTAAGGACATCACCATCAGAGCATTTTGGTGTCAACTCAGATTTTTTTAATTCCTTCCATCTGTTTCCCATGTCATTCAATCTACTCCGTCAAGACAGTTTATTATACTTCCATTTCTACTTATAATTATTCAAACACTCTGCCCTTAGCTGCTACCAACTGAGCCACAGTTGACACTACGTTTGTCTCCATGTCAGGGATTGTGATCAAATTACACGCAAGATCTGAGCACATAGATCTGAACTGACACCCTGGAGCAGTACTTGTAATAGTATCATTGGAAGTGCAAGTTACATGAGGCATTAAATCAAAATGTTGTCTCTTAGGAGGGATGTAACAGAAATATAGTACTGTTTTGAAGGTGACCAAAGTTATTCCTCATGCCTTAGTCAAAATGTAGTCAGATAAATCAACATTATTAAAAGAGATATGTTTGTTGAAGCTTGCTGTGTACAGATTGGCTGTCACATTTCCTACATTATAACTGACTATATAAATCTTTTATTGGTTATAAATATAGAAATGTAGAAAAGTAGGAGGGGGCCAAAATGTAGAAAAGTAGGAGGGGGCCACCGCTTCAAGCCTGATCAGATACAGAATCCGATTATGAATGGTCTTAATTCTGATCTCTCCCTGTATCCCTTCTTGTCTTTTGAGTCTCAATCTATTTCCTTGAAATCTGTCTCCATCTTAATTACATTCAGCAATTTCACCTCCATAGCCTAAATCTGTATGAAAACCAAGGGACTCTTAATAAAGGAGCACACAATTTACTAGTAACTTCAGACTTGGGTGACATTTTACAAAATCTTCATATTGCAATCACTCACACAGAGAGTCAAATGTGCCTGGCTCTCTGTGCACAAAATCCAACCTTTGTTCATATTTTGAGCATTGTACAGGACTAAATAATAAAATGGATGGGAAAACAACAAATGAAGTGAAGGGGAAAAGAGCTGAAAGAATGTTATGAGAGAGAGGCAAAGAGTGTCAGTGCATTATTGATTCCAACATGGATCAAAACAAAAACAAGATGGCTTTATAGTAACTGATTATGCTCTTTTTAAGAAAAATGCTTAGGTTTAAAAATTGAATACTCTGTTAATTAAGGTATTTCACTTCAATATGATTTATAAAAAAATCCTTTAAAACATGAATGAATAGTGGGGGCTGATTAGGTTCTTTAGTATTTAGTGTAATAGAAGTACAAAATCATAAGGACTCTCATCTGTATCCAAAAGCTCTGTTAAATTTTTGTTTGTAAAAGCTTGTGAAGTGCCTTGGAAAATTATTCCTTTAAAAGGCATTTACGAACTCAAGAGACGCTGGAGGAACTTAGTGCGTCAGGCAGCATTTGTGCAGCGAAATGGACAGTCGAGGTTTCAGTTCGAGATCCTTCATCTGGACTCAAACAAACTTACAAAATCTAGCTGGTGTTCTGTTGAGAACTCCAAGTTTTTACCTTCAGAAAGTCAATACGACCAAGGGCACCTAGAAAGAGCACCATTCCTGGCTTCAGTACATACGTTCGAGGGACAATACCAGATGATGGCATCACAACCTTCAACTCTTGATTTGTAAGTAGATTTAAAATCTGCAAGAAGAAAATGTAGTTAAAAGAAAAACTTGCAGCAGTTTCACTTTTGAGGCAGCTGTTCACTAGATGATCCAATTACTTATTTATGAATCTTTAAATAATTGTCTGTCACTTAGAGAATTCAACTCTGTAAAAACCAAACCAATTTTTAGTAACTTTTTTTTAAATAAGTAATTAATTGACTTTGAAGCTCTTTGGGAAATGACGAAGGGACAATAAATGCAATCTTTTCCATGATGTTACCATTATGCAATTACAAAAATTAAAACAGCCTTTGTAGTTAGTTGAGCACAAAGAACATCCATAAATGTACATAAACAATTTCTCTCTTCAACCAAATAAACTGGTTGTTATTTCTTGCCTTTCCTGATTCAAGGAAACTTTCTTTTCCCTCCAAAGGGCCCAATATCATTCATAGTGGATAATTATGAACATAATCATCTCTTAAACTGTTCACAGCTTTCTGCATGCCATATGTTAGGTGATCATCTGAGATTGTACATCATCACTAAGTTTTTGAGATGACTTGGTTCATTATCTCTCCACATCAATACGATTAGCAGATACTTCTCAGATCAGCTACGTTAGTAATGTAGACAGAATTCAACAGTTAAATACCCTGAGAACATGGTATCCCTGATGAAAACATGACTTTCTTGTCCTCCCACATCTTGCTTCCAATTCCTGTTGTGGCTTAATAAAACAGTTATATTCTAACACCTACAGATCAGGAATTATGAAAACTCTGGTAATCAAACTCCATTTGTACTCTACAACCAAGTGCGCTCCTGAAAATTTATTGAGATCTTGTGCTGTATTTCTGTTAAAGCATTGCCCAGACAGATAAACTGGTTAAAGAAGTTTCTCATGGAAGCAAGGTATTCCTGAATTACAGCACAAGAAGCAAACATACTTGGACAAATATGAACACTGCAAGCAAACATAACTTCATGTATCTACAGCTTCCGAATACAAATTAAGAACAAGAAATAGCAGGCTTTCAGACTTTCATGCTTTGCCATTCGACAAGAATATGGCTGACCTTGTGTATTACTGCAAGTCTACTATCTTTCCCAATCCCAATTTCTTCTTCCTCCATTTGGAAAAAAAATTGATTGATCTGGTTTCAATATGCTCAACAACTGAATAGCCACAGACTTCCTGGATAGAGAATTCCAAAGATTTATAACCTGCATAAGTACCTTTTTCCTCCAGTCTGTCCTAAATGGAACTTTCTGCTGCTGCTTCTGATGAAGAATAGCTATCTTGTTCACATCTGAGTCTGTTCTGTAAGGATGATGAACAAGCTCACAGTTGCATCCAGCACTGAATGTAATTTTTGTTGTCTCCTTCACATGACACATAATTTCCCAATTAAAAGGATGATTTGCCAACTTATTTGCAAATCACTACCATTGCCAGCCAAGATATGTTATTGGTCTTCAGTAGATGTGTCATTCTTTTTCCCTTTCCCTGTAGTCTATCTCCAGAGAGAGCATGGTTGATACTGGGACTAAGTATCCAAATTATTTTCTATATCAGCATAATGGATGAGGCCTCCAGTCATTACATTTTGTTTTTTTTTAAGTACCTTGCAGAAAAGGTTTAGCACTTTTGCACAACAATGGTAGTAACACAAATATAAAATAATAGAGCTTTTGCAAGTCAGTCCTCAATTTGGGTTTTACTTACACAGTCTTGCTTTATGATGCCAGGAGTATCATAAAACCAACGAGCATCTTTCAGTTCATTGTATGTGAATTCCACCAGGTCTTGGGAGTTTGAGACATTTTCTTGTTTACCATCTTCAGGTTCTGGACTCAGGGCAAGTTCATCTGGATCCCATTTGATTATCCCATTGTTACACTGTTCACTCACTCGAGTATTACGAAATGTTCTGCCAACCCTACCTGAACACCAATGGAGCAATTTAGTAACAAAAATAGTGAATGAATGAATCAAGCAGAATCTGCAGAAATATTAACATTCTTCTACATAGAGGAATGCTAACTGGACTGACCAAATTTGCCTAAAAAACAGTACTGATGTCAGATTGTGATCTCAGTCCCTCACAAACAGACAGAAGCATTAAAAAATTAAAAAAAAAAATAATGGCTAAGGCAACAATGGGAGGCAACTCAGAAGATGACAGATTGAAAATTTGAAGATAGAAGGTGCAAATTCTATAGCTCAAATCAGAGGATAAATCATTACACTAAATGTTAATTCCTCTCAAAGAATGAAAACAAAGAACATATAGGAAAAGGCAAATCAAAAATTAGAGCAATTGAAGAACAAATTCTAAGCTTAGATAGAATGGGCTGAATGATTTCATCTGAATAATGTATTTCAACAATAGAGCAGGGAAAATTTTGCTTTAAGAATTGCAATTCTGCTTTGGTACAAAAAAAAGCAAAAAAATTTAAAACCAAAGCTATTATAAAATTCAACAAATCAAAGTTTGCACTGTAAAGAAATCACCAAAATAGTGAAACATTTCAAATCAGAGCTACTACTGAATAAAATGTTAAACATATTGTTCTGCTAATATTAAGACACAGAAAAGATAGAAATTTGTCTATGTAATCTAATACTACCAAATAGTGTATGCTGCTATTCAAATTGCTCACTAATCTAAGGACCATTTCTTGCCTCCCTAAACTGTTTAGCTTTATGATCACCAACTTGCTGCAGACCAATAGAAATCTCAATTTAAGTGGATTATTCTAACAAAAGAAAAACCTAACAAAATCTGTTACTCAACAAAAATTCTATACTGATTAGAAGCAAGTAGCCCTCCACCATGCTGGATTAGCCATTCCTCAACTAGGTTTCACCACACTTCACTGCAGGGCAAAGTTAAACTCATTTACACATGAGTATTGTATTACCAGTTTTGAACTGATATGATTTTGAAGGTGAGCTGTGACTTATGAAGTGCTGTCAAATAGAATTGTTAATAATGCCTGTGCTCTTCACTGAAAATTCCTTCATCTGGATTGCACAATGGAAGAACCTTCAACTGTGCACAAGTGTTCCAAGCTTTCCTCCATAACTTTCATGTAGCTTCACATTATCATCAAAAGGTCAAATGTAACAGCAACATCCATTGCTTTTGGTTAAATTTCTTCTTGAAAACTACCAATAATTTTGAAATACACAACTAAAAGATTTATATACATTAGAATTCACATCATGGATATCACATATTCAGGGGGATAGTATTGTTTTAAGAAAATAAATTCTAATAATCTTAAATTAAGCCTATTGATCTACTTTGCAATCAATTAGCAAGTGGTATTAATCAAGTGGCTACCAGTTATGTACTTTCATTGTAAAGACATGCACCACAATGTATGTCAGCCCAGAATCTCAAGTTGCCTCTGAGATATTTTGTTTGAGCAAAAAAATTGTTACCAATCAAGTAGGCATGTTTCTTCAATTGCTGAAAGTTTTTCAACTCTTCTTCACCAAGGTCATCTTCAGTCTGTGACTTAGCAGCTTTCAGTCTCTCTAACCGTCGAAACATTCTATGTGGTGTGGGGTTTATAATTGGAAACTTGAGAAGGTTCAACGTAGTTCCTGTTTAAAAACAAAATGAAATAAATCCTGAAGTCGAAGAAAACAACTTATACCGACTTCTCTGAAACATGGCAGATGTTTCACAGTTTCAAATTGCAGTCACTCACAGATAGTTGAATGTGCCAGCTACTGTGCACAAAACCTAACATACATTTGCATACCCTTGTTCACGCATTGAGCAGAGTATTAAATAATAAAGTGGATAGGGAAAACAGTAAAACAAATGAAATGAGGCTAGAAGTGTCAGTAAAATGTCACAAGAAAAAGATTCTTTGTAAAGCTTTTCAAAGCAATAACTACTAAACCAGATGAGCTTTAGAAATACTTTACAACAGCAGGGATACAGTCACTGATGGTAGCTATTTCCAAAGAACACAGGATGTGTACAATGACATATAGTTCAGGAATTTGCCGAAGGTTAGATGTGCAGCCTGTCAAATACAATGAGCCAGTGGAGGTCAGGAGGTGGGGACATGGTGCACCATCTAATTCTCGATGAGAAGTAATCTGTAGAGAATGGATCTGAGAAGCTAGTTGAAGAGGACAGAATATGCCAAATAATAGGAACCCAAGAGGCCCTAGTTTGTGGGCAAAAACAGATCTCCTATTAAAAGGATGGTAAGGTGAGGGTGGTGGAGTGGTAGAAATTATCCATTTTCAAATTAAGATTCATCTTTCACTGATTTTTCAAAATAAGTTTGATACAGTACTGCAACAAAGGAAAAAGTATGGAAACTGAAGATCCAACAAGTCATTGTTGGCAATATAGGGAAAAGAACATCATGAACAGATACAGAAAATCATTAAGGATTCTTATGGAATGAAGAGCTTTCTGTCTAAAGGACTAGAACGCAAGTGATGTCGAGGTTGGCATTATTCTTTACTCCTAGTTAGACACAAAGTATTATGTTCTGTTCTGGGTGCCATTCTTTAGGAAATAATCAAGACTTGCATTAGTATAACACTTTTCATGTCATTTTCAGCATGTCCCAAGTGTTGTACACCAAGTACTGAACCATTCCCTACTGTAAAGCAAGCTGTCAGACAGCACTGTGATAACAACTATTTAAGGGGAAGCTGCATCTTCACAAAGAGGAATCAGTCACAAGAAACAGTAGGTGATGGAATCTAGAGCAACAAACCATCTGCTGGAGAAACTCAACGGGTTGAGCAGCATCTGCGGGGGGGGGGCGGGGGGGGGGGGGGGGAGGAGAACTGTTGACATTTCAGGGCGAAACCCTGCATCAGGACTGAGGGTGGAGAGGGGAGATGGCCTGTATAAAGATGTGTAGTCATGAGACGGGAGCCCGAGGTGATTGGTGGACTGAGAAGGGGTAAAAGATGACAGGCAGGTTGTGCCAGGTATGGAAGGGGAGGAGTAGAGTTGGGAGAGAGTGGCAGATGGATCACAGTTGGAGGCAGAGACAGAGAAAAAAAAATGAGAGGCAGATGCAGCAAGGCGGGAGGAGGGGAGGGTGAAGGTTGGAGACAACTGCTGGAGGGAGATAAGCAGGAACAAAAAGGGCTACCGGTGCTGGAATCTGCAAAGTAAAGGAGATGATAACTGGAACCATTAGAGGAGAGATGAATGGCAGATGGAACCAGAATCACATAGGTTAAACTGTCTCATGGTTTTAGCCAGCTGATGTCCCCCATCAGGCGATAGGTCAGTGACCAATATTCACAACAGACCTACAGAGTTCCTCTGCATTCTGGATGATACCTCCTCTGTTCCTGCTTCCTGCAAGGTTTCTATTCCATTCACCCAACGTCTCCAGGTCCATTGTCGTTACTCCGATTGCAACTTTCTACAGCAGGGCTCCTGAGTCGGCTTCCTTTTTCCTCAACCATAGTTTCTCTTCCACCATAGTTGACAGAGCTCTCAACTGTATGTCCTCTATTTCCTGCATTTCAGCTCTCATTCCCTCTCCTCCCATCCAGAGCAAGGATGGGGTTCCCTAGTTCTCAATGAATGTGAATGACCAGCCATGATTTTCTTGAATGGCTAAGCAGATTCAAAGGGCCAAATGCTGCTCCTAATGTGTTTGGTTACAACAGTAATTAAGTTAGCTAACATTGTTATTGTTTATTACTGGGAAACTGAATACAAAAATAGGCAGTTTCTACTTTAGTTATATGGGGGTTTATGAAACCACATCAGGAAAACTGTGCACCTTATTGATTCAAGGAAGAATAAATTAATAATAAATTAAAAAATAAATGATATTTTGGAAACAGTTCAGTTTAGGTTTAATAATTAATACTTGGAATTGTCTCATGAGGACAGGTTGAACAGGTTAGATTTGCATCTGCTGGAGTTTAGGGTGAGAAGAGACTTGATTAAAAATTACAAGATCCTGAGGAGTCTTGGTAGGGTGATGGAGAGAATGTTTCCTCTCATGGGACAATCTAGAACATAGATGCTACTGTTTAATGTGGGTCACCGATTTAAGACAGACAAATCATTTTTTTGGTCGTAGAGGCTAGCAAGTTTTTGGAACACTCTTCCTCAAAGGGTGGTAGCAGAGTTCTTGAATACTTTTAAGGCAGAGGTAGAGCTTCCTGATAAACAAGGTGGTAAAAGATTACCCTGGGTAGATGGGAATGTGCAATTGAGGTTACAATCAGATCAGCCATGAGCAGAGCAGATTCACCAGGATATTGTCTGGATCAGAGGACTTTATGGGGAGAGATTGGATGGGATGGGCTCATTTTCCCTGGAGCAAAGGGGGGCTGAGGAGTGACCTGATAGAAGTACATACGATTAAAAGTTGCATTGATGGGGTAGCCAAGATCTTTTTCCATAGTAGGGGTATCAAAAACAAGAGAGCATAGTTTCAAGGTGAGAGATTAGAAATTCAAAGGGAATCTTAGTGGTAAGTTTTTGTTTACACAGCGTGACTGAAATCTGGAAGCACTGCCAGAGAAGATGGTAGAATCAGAAACAATTACTACATTTAAGAGGCATTTTTCCAGACAAGGGATACAGTCCTAACGTGGGAAAATGGGATGAGCGTGGATGGGCAAAGTGGTCAGCATCATCGTTGTGGGCCAAAGGGCCTGTTTTTGTGCTTTATAACTGAGTGAATGACCTACTTTTACTTCCAATTCATGTGTTCTAACTCTCCCTTTCTCCAACAGAATTGACGTGGAATCCTAGTATAGTTTCTCAGCAATGTCCTCATCTGAAGTGTTGGTGGATATGAGTCCACTCAACAAATTAAAGGACACAGCTCAGGAATTCAGTGTCAATCACCTGCAAAACTAAGCACGATCATCAGAGAAGGCAGTTCATCTGACCTTCTCCATATGCTATGATTGGCAAGCAGTGAGGTACTGGGAGTTCAGTGGGTTGGCCAATATTTCCTGAGCAATGAATGCTGCAGTTGCTCTTCTGCTGAAATTGATATATTTTTAAGTCTTCCAGATGCAACATTTTCAGAATGATAATTTCAGATTTCTAGCATCTGCATTTTCTTTTGATTTTTCTAATTCATCATGATTCCCCTTTTAACATCCTCTAGAATTCTTTTGTACCTGAAAAGTTGTATTATAAAGAGTTGTAAATATAATAGGATAGTATTAGTGGGAGATTTTAACTTCCTTAACATTAGCTGGGCCAACCATAGTGTAAAAGGCTTGGATGGAGTGGAATTTGTGAAATGTGTCCAAAAAAGCTTCCTTCATCAATATATTGAGGGACCTATAGAGAGGGTGTGACACTGGACCTCCTACTGGGGAAATGAGGTAGGGCAAGTGTCGGAATTGTCTGTCAGCAAGCACTTTGGGTCCAGTAACCATAATTTTATTAGTTTTAAAATAATTATGGAGAAGGATACAACCAGTTCATAGGTTAGGGTCCCGAACTGAGGCAGAGCAAATTTTGAAGCCATTAAGCAGGATCTTTCAGAGGTTGATTGGGAGAGATTGTTTGAGGGAAAGGAGTGTCTGCCAAGTGGGAGGCATTTAAAATTGTGAATATAAGAGTCCATTAGGGTGAAGGGCAAGGTTGGCTGGTTTTGAGAACCCTGGCTGATGAGTTATTAAGGCTCTGGTTAAGAAAAAGAGGGAAATGTACACTGTGCATAGCAACTGGGAACCAGCAAATTTCTTGATAATTACAAGAAGCTTAGGAGTGTACGAGAGAAGTTAGGAAGGCAAAAAGAGGATATGAGAGGGATCTGGCAGGCAAGGTGAGGCAAAATCCCAGAAGATTCTAAAGGTATATTAAGAATAAAAGGGTGGCTCGGGAGAGAATAGGTCCTCTTAAAGATCAGCATGGCCGTCTGTGTGTGGAACCAAAGGAAACGGGAGAGATTTTTAATGAATATTTCTCTTCAGTTTTTACTGTGGAGAAAACAATGGAAGCTAAAGAAATGGGAAAAATGAGTGATGTCTTGGACCATATATGAATTAGCAGAGAGGTGGTATCAGAGGCCTTAGTGCATTAATGTGCATAAATCCCCAGGGCCTGTCCTGGTGCATTCTTAGACCTTGTGGAAAGCTAGAGAAGAAATTGCTGAGGCCCTTGCAGAGATTTTTGCTTCATTTCTGACCACAGGTGAGATTCCAGAGGACTGGAGAGTGGCTAATGTGGAACCATTGTTTATAAAGGATAGCAAAAACAAGCCAAGAAACAATAAGCTGGTGAGTCTGGCATCAGTGGATAAATTGCTGGAGGGGGTTCTGAGGGACAGGATCTACCAACATTTGGAGAGACAGGGTCTGATTCAGGACAGTCAGCACGGCTTTGTGCGTAGGAAGTTGTGTCTGACAAATCTCTTGGGGTTCTTTGAAGCAACCAAGAGGGTAGATGAGGATAGGGCAGCAGATGTTTTCTATATGGACTTTAGCAAGGCCTTTGACAAGGTCCCTCACAGCAGGCTAATCTGGAGGGTTATATCGCATGGGATCCAGGGGGACATAGCTGATTGGATTCATAATTTGATCAGTGGTAGGAAGCAGAAGGTTGTTTTCGGACTGGAGGCCTGTATCCAGTGATGTGCCAAAGGAGTCAGTGCTGGGACCTTTGTTGTTTGTAATTTCTACGAACTATTTGGAGGAGAATGCACAAAGCACAGTTAGTAAGTTTGCGGTTGATACTAAAATAGGTGGTATTGTAGGCAGTGTAGAAGGTTATGAAAAATTACGGGCAGATCTTAATCAGCTAGGTATGTGGTTGAGGACTGCAAAGGGAGCGAGAGATTTGAAAAGAGGTGAACCTTTGTGCTTGTGAGTTTCACCTTGCAGGAGTCGGGACTTGGAGCAGGAGATTTGAAAAGCAGTGAGTCTCTGTGCTCGGGAGTTTCACCTTGCAGGAATCTAAAACAGGCACATTTGTAAGTTGTTAATAGTTGATTGGCTCATTGGCTAGTTAACAGAAGCCAATAAAAAGAAGCTAGGGTAAAGCAGAGTGGCCATTTTGGAGCAGCCATCTAGTCAATGTGCTGCTGATTGGCTAACTGTGGGCTGCGCTGAATACCAAGCTTCAGCAAGGAGGGTAAACAACACTAAGGCAAGGTGAGGGTAGGTTCTTATTTTTTTTTCTGTCTCTTTATTTTCCTTCAAAGCTTTTTAGTCATGGCAGGCGAGCTTAGACCTGTCTCATGCTCCTCCTTCACGATGTGGGAACTCAGGGAGGCTGCTGGTGTCCCTCATGACTATGTGTGCAGGAAGTGTGTCCAGCAGCAGCTCCTGACAGACTGCATGATGGTACTGGAGCTGTGCATGGATTCACTTTGAAGCATTTGTGATACTGAGAATATTGTGGATAGCACGTTTAGTGAGTTGGTCACACTGCAGTTTAAAAGCCAAGGGAAAGATAGGGAATGGGTGACCAACAGGCAGAGCAGTAGCAGGAAGGTAGTGCAGGAGTCCCCTACGGTCATCTCCTTCCAAAACAGATATACTGATTTGGATACTGTTGGGGAAGGTGGCTCATCGGGGGAAGGCAGCAGTAGCACTGTGAGAGGCTCTGTTGCACAGGAGGGTAGGAAAAAGAGTGGCAGATCTATAGTGGTAGGGGATTCCATGGTAAAGGGAATAGACAGGAGCTTCTGTAGCTGAAAACGGGACTCCTGCTTGGTGTGTTGCTTTCCAAGTGCAAGGGTCAGGGATGTCTCTGAGCAGCTGGAGGGCATTCTGGAAGGGGAGGGTGAACAGCCAATTGTTGTGGTGCATGTAGGTACCAACTATCTAGGAAAAAAGTGGGATGAGATCCTACAAGCTGAATTTAGGGATCTAGGAAATAGATTTAAAAAGTAGGACCTCAAAGATAATAATCTCAGGATTACTATCTGTGCCACATGCTAGTCAGAGTAGGAATAACAGCAATAGTTAGGGTGAATATGTGGCTTGAGCAGTGGAGCAGGAGGGAGGGTTTTAGATCCCTGGGGCATTGAAACCAGTTCTGGGGTAGGTGGGACCAGTACAAACCACATGGTCTACACTTGGACAGGAATCAATGCCCTAGAGGAACTGTTTGCTGGTGCTGTCGAGGAGGGTTTAAACTAATATGGCAGGGGGATGGGAATCCATGCAGAAAGACAGAGGGAAGCAAAGCAAAGACCAGAGCAAAAGTTAGAAAAGAGTGGAGTACAGAAAAGTCAAACAAAGGTTACTAGATTCTAAAAGGACAAGTGTCAGGGCACTTTATCTGAATGCCTGTAGTATTCAAAACAAGATCAGTGAACTTGTGGTACAAATCAGTAGAAAGGGGTATGATTTAGAGGCCATTACAGAAATGTGGTTTGGTATTGGTTTATCATTGTCACTCGTACTGAGGTACAGAGAAAAACTTGTCTTGCACACTGATCATACAGGTCAATTCATTACACAGTGCAGTTATACTGAGTTAGTACGGAGTGCATTGATGCAGTACAGGTAAAAACAGTAACAGTACAGAGTAAAGTGTCACAGCTACAGAGAAAGTGCAGTGCAATAAGGTGCAAGGTCACAAAGATCGTGAGGTCATAGTCCATCTCATTGTATAAGGGAACCGTTCAATAGTCTTATCACAGTGGGGTAGAAGCTGTCCTTAAGTCTGGTGGTATGTGCCCTCAGGCTCCTGTATCTTCTACCTGATGGAAGAGGAGAGAAGAGCGAATGACCTGGGTGGGTGGGGTCTTTGATTATGCTGGCTGCTTCACCAAGACAATGAGAGGTAAAGACAGAGTCCAAGGAGGGGAGGCTGGTGTCTGATGTGCTGGGCTGTGTTGCAGGGTGAAGATGATTGGGAATTAAATATCCAAGGGTATCAGGTAATACAGAAGGATAGAGAGGTAGGGTAGTGCTCTTAAATGAGATCAGGGCAATGGTGAGGGACTATGTAAGATCGAAAGAGCAGAATGTTGAGTCCATCTGGATAGAGATTAGGAACAGTAAAGGGGGGGGGGGGGGGGAGAGAAAAATCACTGGTAGTTGTGGTCGAAAGGCCACCAAATAATATGACAATGACACAGGCAATAAACCAAGAAATATTTGATGCATGTAAGAATGGAACGGCAGTTGTCATGGGGGGCTTCAACTTCCACAGAGATTGGGAGAATCAAGTTGGTCAAGGCAGTCTTGAGGAGGACTTCATAGAATGTATCCATGATAGCTTTCTTGAACAGCATGTCAGTGAACCTACAAGGGAAAATGCTGTCTTGGATCTGGTCCTGTGCAATGAGATGGGTAAAATTAACAATCTTGTAGTTAGGGATCCTCTTGGAAAGAGTGATCATAGTATAACTGAATTTCTCATACAAATGAAGGGTGCAATAGTTTGATCTAAAACCAGAGTATTATGTTTAAGCAAGGGAGACTACAATGGGATAAAGGAGGAGTTGGGTAGCATAGACTGGAAACACAAGCTATATGGTGGGACAGTTGAGGAACAGTGGAAGACTCTGAGATTTTTCAGTGCTCAACAAAAGTATATTCCAGTTAAAACCAAGGACAGTAGCATGGGGAGAGCCAGCCTTGGATAACTAAAGAAATAAAAAGGTATCAAGCTAAAAGCTCATGCATACAAAGTCGCCAAGAGTAGTGGGGAAACTGGAAGATTGGGAAAACTTTAGAAAGCAACAAAGAACCACCAAGCAAGCAAGGAATGGGAAGATAGATGAGGAAAGTAAACTAGCACAAAATATAAATACAGAAATTTTTTTTACTAATTATGTAAAGTGGAAAAGGATGACTAAAGTGAACGTGGGTCCTTTAGGAGATGAGAAGGGGGAATTGATATTGGGTAATGTAGAAATAGCTGAGGCCTTGAACGACTATTTTGTCAGTCTTCACTGTGGAGGACACATTCAACATGCCAAAGAGATGTTATGGATGTGAGTTTGGGGGGGTGGGGGTGGGGAGGACCTCTAAACAATTGCTGTCACTAAAGAGGTAATGATAAGCAAACTAGTGGGCCTAAAAGTAGACAAGTCCCTTGGTCCTGATGGGATGCATCCCAGGGTACTGAAAGAAATGGTGGAAGGTATAGTACAGGTGTTTGTGATAATTTACCAAACTTCTCTGGACTCTGGACAGGTCCTGGCAGTGGAAGACAGTGAATGTCATGCCACTGTTTCCTAAGAAAAACAAAAGGATGTAGGCAAAAGGCAGGTAATTATAGGCCAGTTAGCTTAATGTCTGTAGTTGGGGAAAAATGCTTGAAGCTATTATTAAAGAAGAAATAGTGAGACATCTGGATAGAAGTTGTTCCATCAGGCAGACACAGCATGGATTCAGGAAGGGCAGGTCCTGTTTGACAAACTTACTGAAGTTCTTTGAGGATGCAATTGCAATGAGCGCAGTGGATAGAGGGGAACAAGTGGATACTGTATACTTAGATTTCCAGAAGGTGTTCAATAAGGCGCTGCATAAAAAACTTATCCATAAGATAAGGATGCATGGAGTTGGGGGGGCAATGTATTAGCATGGATAAAGGATTGGTTAACCAATAGAAGGCAGAGTTGGGATAAATGGGCATTTCTCTGGTTGGCAATCAGTGGTGAGTGGGGTGCCACAGGGGTCAATACTGGGCCTGCAACTGTTCACAATAAACACTTAACAATTTGGAAGAGGGGATAGAGTGTAGTGCATCTAAGTTTGCTGATGACACAAAATTGAGTGGAAAAGCAAATTGCGCAGAGGATGCGGAGAGTCTGCAGACAGATATAGATAGGTAGGTTAAGTGAGTGGGCAAGGGTCTGGCAGATAGTGCACTATGTTGGTAAATGCAAGGTCATCCACTCTGGAAGGTAAAAATAGAAGATCATATTATTTAAATAGTGAAAGATTGCAGCATGCTGTTGTGCAGAGGGACTTGGGAGTGCTTGTGCATGAATCACAAAAGGTTGGTTTGCAGGTGCAACAGGTTATCAAGAAGGCAAATGGAGTGTTGGCCTTCATTGCTAGAGGGAATGAATTTAAGAGCAGGGAGGTTATGCTGCAACTGTACAGGGTACTGGTGAGGCTGCACCTGGAGTACTGCGTGCAGTTCTGCTCTCCTTACTTGAGGAAAGATGTACTGGATTAGGAGGGGTTGCAGAGGAGGTTCACCAGGTTGATTCTGGAGACGAGGGGGGTTAGCCTATGAGGAGAGAGTGAGTCGCCTGGGACCATAATCACCGAAATTCAGAAGAATGAGAGGAGATCTCATAGAAACAAAATTATGAAAGCCATAGATAAGATAGAGGCAGGAAGGTCATTTCCACTGGTAGGTGAGACTAGAACTAGGGGATACAGCCTCGAGATTCAGGGGAATAGATTTAGGACAGATGAGGAGAAACTGCTTTTCCCTGAGAGTAGTGAATCTATAGAATTCTCTGCCCAAAGAAGCAGTAGAGGCTACCTCATAAATATATTTAAAGACACAATTAGATTTTTGCATAATAGGGGAATTAAGGGTTATGGGGGGGAAGGCAGGGGATGGATCTGAGTCCACAGCCAGATCAGCCATGATCTTATTGAATGGCAAGCAGGTTTGACAAGCCAAATGGCCTACTCCTCTTTATTTCTTGAGTTCTTGTATTTCAATCCAGATAAATGTGAAGTATTAAATTTGGGAGAGTAGCACTTGTACAGTGAATGGTAGGGCTCTGGGGAGTGTTAATGGTACAGAGGGACCCAAGGAGTGCAAGTGCATAGTTCACTGAATGTGGCATCACAGATAGATAGGGTAGTGAAGAAGGCATTTGGCATGCTGGCCTTCATCAGTTGGGGCACTGGGTATAGGAATTGGGAACTTGTTATATAAGAGGTTGGTGAGGCCACACTTCTCAAGTATTGTGTACAGTTTTGGTCACCCTGTTATAGGAAAGATGTTATTAAAATAGAAAGGGTGCAGAAAAGATTTATCAGGATGATGCCTGGACTTGGGGCCCTGAGTTACAGGGACATAGACTTTATTCCCTGGAACACAGGAGACTGAGTGGTGACTTGTTGGAGGTATATAAGGTCATGAGCTGCATAAACAGGGTGAAAGCACATAGTCTTTTTCCAGAGAGGAAGTGCTAATAACAAGAGGGCAAAGGTTTAAGAGCAGAGGTAAAAGATTTAAAAAGGAGGCAGCTTCTTTACACAAAGGATAGAGCGTATTTGGAACCAGAAATGGGTAGGCACATTAGCAACATTTAAAAGCCATCTAGATAAGTACATGGATAGGAGAGGTTCCAAGGGCTATAGGCCAAACACAGGCAGATAGGACTAGTTCACTGGGTAACACACTCGGCATGGATGAACACAAAGGTGCTGGAGGAACTCAGTGGGTCAGGTAGCATTTATGGAGGGAAATGAGCAGTGAATGGTAGGACCCTGGGAAGTGTATTGGAGTTTGTTTCCTTCCATAGATGCTGCCTGACCCACTGAGTTTCTCCAGCTCCTTTGTGTTGCTCCAGATTTCCAGCATCTGCAGTCTTTTGAGTCAGCATGGATGAGTTGGCTGAAGGGCCTATTTCCATGTTGTATGACTATATGACTATGGTTCTATGAATGTCAATAAATCTACAGATGCTGGACATCTGAAATAAAATAAGATGCTGGAAAAACCCAGCAGGTCAAGCAGTATCTGTTGAAAGAGAAACAGTTAACGTTTCAAGTTGAAGACTCTTCAGTGTTCCAGTATCTTTGTATCTAGCGTTCTTTTATTTTCATTACTTGTTCTATATTACTCCCTGTTATTGTACATTATCAAACCTTTTGATCCTTTAATCATTTTTTTGCCTATCATTGATCTTCCATTTGGACATCGCCTCCCATCCACCTGTCTGGGCATCAATAGTTATGAAGAGTTATTAAAAATTTGCACTGTTACAATGTCACGGGCCTGAAACGTTAACGGTTTCTCTCCGCAGAGATATTGCCTGATCACTTAAATTACTTCCAGCATGATGTTCTCCTATTAAAGCCGCTCAGCTTACCCGGCCAGCGGGACACTGTTGCTCTCTGGATGACATCAGGAGCTTTGGATTTGCAGTAATCCGACTGGAGAAGGGTGTTGAAGAGAGTGGATTTGCCCACGTTGGTGGCGCCGATTAGGTAGACGTCGCCCTGGTAGCTCCAGGAACTCTGCAGACGGGAAATTAATGTCTCGATGCCGTAGCCGGTCTTGGCGCTGATGAGGTGCACGTCTCCTTTGCTCTGGGGCGCGGTCCACAGGCCGGCTTGGCTGCACAGCTCTAGCACCTGGCACCGGAGTCGCTGTAGGTAGCGGGGGTTGTCGGCGGGGATCAGGTCGATCTTGTTGGCCAACACCAGCACGGTGTTACGCTTACCCAACAGGGGCACCAAACCGGGGATCAGTCCGCTGCAGCCGCTCAGGTCAAGCAGGTCGAGCATGTAAAGCACCAAGGCTTTGTGCCGGGCGATGCTCCCTACCAGGCGCTGGTACTCGGCCAGCGGCACCTGCACCTCCAGGGCCTTCTGGTGGTGGACGAGGAGGAAGCAGCGCTGGCACACGGCGCGCCGCAGCGCCGCGGGTCCGACCCCCATCACCTCCTTGTACTTCTCGCTCGGCAAGTAGCCGGCCAGCGAGGGGTCGGTGCAGTGCAACAGGGCGCCGCAGCCAGAGCACGGGCAGTCGCTCGCCGGCTCCAGCGGATCGGCGGTGCCGTACAACCGGTGCTCCCCACGTGGGGCCGGGGCCGCCGCCGCCTCCTCGGCCTGCTGCCGTTGCCGCCGCTTCTTCCTGGACGGGAGTTCGGGCGGCGGGAAGCCCGGATCGGTCACCAGTGGTTCGACACTCCATGCGGGCTTGGTGGCCTCTACTCCTCTCCGCGCCGGCTTCAGCGCCTCTAAGGCGAGCAGTTGGCGGCGCAGCGCCCCGAGCGAGGCGGTGGTCTGAGGACTCGCCGCCGGTGCCGCCCGGTCAATGAGCGCCTGCTGTTGGGCCGCCACCTCCTGCTCCTCCGGTCCGGCCGCGTACTCCACGAACACCATCTCCTCCGGCTTCCCCGGCTCCACCGCCGTGTATCCGAGCTTGTCCGCCGCCCACCGGCAGGGCGCGAGGCCCGGCGGCGCCCGAGCGCGCGCGGCCCGGCGGCAAAACCAACGGGCGAGCGCGAGCGCCATTCAGCCCAAGGCGCCGGCAGCGAGCGGCGCATGCGCAATCCCGCGCCTGGGCGTGATGGGCGGAACGGCAAGGCCACTCGGCCCGTCGAATCCCGTTTCTAACGTTCATTTCAGGATCCGGGAGCCGACATTCCCGATTGCTACTGAGAAGGTGGGAAGTTACCGCCTTGAACTGTTGCAGTTGTCCTTGTGAAAGTATTTCTTACAGTGCTGTGATAAAGGATAGTGTGCGATTTGGAGGAGAGCCTGTGGGTGGTGGTGGTTGCATGTTCATGCAGCAGTCTTTCCCAGTGGGTGAGGTCGCAGATTTGTGAGGTACCATTGGTGTCGCCTATGCATTTTGTAGGTGGTACACACTAGCAGCTACTGCATGCCGGTGGTGGAGGGAATGAATATTTGAGATGACTGATGAGGTGCCAATCAAGCAGGATGATGTAGAGCTTCTTAGGTGTTTTGGCCACTGCAGTCGTCCAAGTTCATGCAAAGTATTCGATTACATTCCTGACTTGCGTCTTGTATTTGCTAGAAAGGCCTTAGTGTCGGGAAGTGGGCCATTCGTGGCAGAATGCCCAGCTCCTGACCTGTCCTTGTAGTAACATGTTATGTGACTGGTCCAGGTGAGTTTCTAGTTCATGAGGACCCCAAGGATATTGATTGGAAGAAATGGTATTGCCATTGAATGTTAAAGATAGATGATTAGAATCTGTTTGCAAATATTGCCTAGCACATCTATGGCACAGATGTTACTTAGCCCATGCATAAATGTTGTTCAGATCTTGCCACATACAGGCATGAGCTGCTTCATTTGCTGGGGAGTTGGGAATGGATTCGAGCATTGTGCAATCATCAGCAAATATCTCACTGCTGACGTTATGATAGAAGGTCACTGACAAGCAGCTGAAGTTGTTTGGGCATTAGACATTACCTCTGTCCTGTGGCTAAAATGACTAACCCCGAACAATCACAACCTTCCTTTGTGCAAGGTATGACACCAATTGCTGAAGTGTTTTCCCTTGGCATCTTGATGCCATGTTCTGTCAAATGTAATATTCTCACCTCCCTCTGGAATTCAGTTTTTTAATCCAGATTTGGACTAATGGTGTGATGAGGTCTGGAGCCAAGTGATCATAATGAATAGATTACTGAGGATTAAGTGCTGCTTGATTGCCCTTGTTACTGATGGCTTCCATCACTTTGATAATTGAAAGTAAACTGAGTGGTAATTAGCTTAAATAGATTTGTTCTGCTTGTGGAAAAAGGACAATATCTAGGCAATTTTCTGCATTGTTGAGTAGATAGCAGTGTTGTTACTCAACTGGAACAGTTTGGCTCAAAACAGATTAAAAGATACTTTTCATGTTAATCCCAATGATCAATTCCTAATCTTAGTGGTTATGTTGCATCAAATATTCATCAAGGTATCTTTGAAATATGGTGAGATTTTCTGTCTTCAACATCCAGAATCACAATGGCTACAGCACAAAAGAAAGCCATTTGGCCCATTGAGTCTCTACCAGCTCCATTTAAGAGCAACCAGATGAACCAGCTCCCTTCCGAACTAATAACACAATCTACCTACATTAATATCCCTGGCAGTGCATTTCAGATGCTAACCAATTGCTGTGTAAAGGAGATTTTCCTCAAATCACTCTGTTCTTTTGCCAATCAACTGTCCTCTCTGTCTCTTGGTGACAAATTTCCATAGGCAGAAATTTGAGGGGGCTGTTCCTCAGTCTCTCCTGACTGATGGAGTCAAAGGCTTTAATGAGGTCAAGAAAGGTCGTATACAGTGGCTGATGGTGTTCTCTGCATTTTTCTAGCAATAAACAATAATGTTCTTTTAGCTTTCCTAATTATAGGTGACCCTTGTGTTATAGATGGGTTGTGATCCTCAAAAACCATCTGTATCATGCGCAGTTTTCTGTATTTAACTTTGAATCCCAGGTTATAAATGGAAGTGCATTCTGACAGTATGTTTTTCTCTCAATTGTAATGACAAGCACTGCAACTGCTGGTTCATGGCAGGGTGGGGGGGGGGGGGGTGCACTTAAGAGATTTGCTTTGGAAACAGACAAGGCAATCTCTTAAGTGTCCAGCAGCTGTATTTGGAGACATAAGCAACTGCAGAAGCTTATCACCTTCCAGCCTTCAGCTTACATGGAAACATACACAGTTAAACGCATATCAAATATAGGTAAGATACTTTAACACAACTCATCACAAATAAGTGGTTGTTTAGGTTTACCCCTGTTACAGACATCTTGAGGATAAATAATATGAAAAACTCTTGGGGTGGTGGGGGTAAGAACTACCAGAGAGCAAAATGAATCTACCACACTAAAAGACCCACCACATTATCTGTGCATGTGTCAAGAAATAAGAGTTGGGAAAAAAAAATAAAAATAGACAAAAAATTTTGTTTCTCTAGCATTTTGTTTATTTAATTTCCCCCCCCACATAAATTCTGTAAGAGCAAATGTTATTTGGTATCTTGGATTTTTGGTCAGTGATTTGTGAATTCTGTAACGGCGAATTTCTGTAATCTGAACAGTTGTAATGTGGGGGTCGCCTGTACTTGCGTACTAGCCTTTTATGAATTGTACAATCTCTCGCCATTTAGGTAATGTGCTTTTAATATTTTCCTGTCAACATTGGACTGTTTCAAATTTTTCCATATAATATTCCATTTGCCGGATATTTATTAATTCGTTTAACTTTGTTATATTTCTTTGTAACCTCCTGTTTCACAACTTACTTTCCTTCTTATCTTTGTGTCATAAGCAAATTTAGCAAGCATATTTCTGGTGCCTTCATCCAAGGCATTTATAGAAATTATTAAAAACATTGGGGGGCCTTGCACTGAACCCTGTTGCACACCACCCATCAGATCATGCCAGCCAAAAATACTCATTTATGTCTACTTTGTTTCCTGTCAGCCAGCCAATTTTCTATCCATATCAGTATGATACCTTCTATACTATCAGTCCTTGCTATTCTGGCACTGGACCAGCAACACAGTCTTCATGCCTGCAGCTACAGAGAACACTGGGTATTTCCACCCTGCCACCCACCGCCCCCCCCCCCCCCCCCCCCCCCCCCAAACTATACATACTGCCCTCTGTTGCCACTACTTTCCTCTTCAGTCCCTGAACTTGAATGGCTCTGGTACCACGGTGTTGTGGTTAGTTTGCAGATACTACTTTCATTCACTCAGATTGCAAGGACTTTGTATTTGTTGGAGAAATGCGAGGGCTGAGTTTCCAGCAACTCTACCTTCTTGGTCTCCATACCTGCCTTATTCATGGTCACACTCTTCTGTCCCTCTTGACAAACCAATTCCATGGTGCTTAATTTATGGGATGTGATTGCCTCCTGGCACAAATAGCCAGGTAACTTTCTCTATTCGTGAAGTAAATCTTTAGCTCATTAATTCTGAACAGAAGTTCTCAAGCTGCAGATGTGGTGGCAAGAATTGCAATGGTTTCAGTCAATTTCCACTACAGCTTCAACACATCAGTATCAGATTTATTATCACTGACTTGTATGTCGTGAAATTTGTTGTTTTGCGGCAACAGTACAGTGCAATGACATAAAATTACTATAAATTACAAAATAAATAGTGCAAAAAGAGGAATAACTAGGTAGTGTTCATGGACTGTTCAGAAAGAACAGTAGAACAGGGTAGAAGAATTCCTAAATTGCTGTGTGAGAGTCTTCAGGCTCCTGTACCACCTCCCCAGTGGTAGTAACAAGAAGGGGGCATATCTCAGATGGTGAGAGTCCTTAGTGATGGGTACTACCTTCTTGAGGCACTGTCTCTTGAAGATGTCCTCAATGGTGGGGAGAGTTGTGCCTGTGATGGAGCTGGCTGAGTCTACAACCCTCTGCAGCCTCTTGCGATCCTGTACATGGGAGGCCCCATACCAAGTTGTGATGCAACCAGTCAGAATGCTCTCCACCGTACATCTGCAAGAGTCTTTGGTGACGTACCAAATCTCCTCAACCCTAAAGAAGTAGAGCCACTGGCTTGCCGCCTTCATAATTGCATCACTGAGGTGGGCTGGGGATTGCTCCTCCGAGCTGTTGATGCCCAGGAACTTGAAGCTGCTCACCCTTTCCACTGCTGACCCCTCAATGAGGACAGGTGTGTTCTCCCAATTTCCCCTTCCTGAAGTCCACAATCAATTCCTTGTTCTTGCTGACATTGAGTGCGAGGTTGTTGTTGTGACACCACTCAACCAGCTGATCTATCTCACTCCTGTATGCCTCCTTGTTGCCATATGAGATTCTACCAACAACAGTAGTGTCATCGTGAATTTATAGATGGTGCTTGAGCTGTGCTTGTTCACACAGTCATGAGTGTTGAGAGAGTAGAGCAGTGGGTTAAACACACATCCTTGAGGTGTGCCTGTGTTGATTGTCAGCAAGGAGGAGATGTTACTGATCTGTACTGACTGGTCTCCCGATAAGGAAGTCAGGGATCCAGTTGCAGAAGTAGCCCTGATGCAAATGTCTTAAAATATTAGTTTAATTCTTTATTTTTGTCACTGTTGCCCTTACCAAAGCCCATGCTCTCTGCGTGATGTAGTCAGATGATGTTGTGCTTAAAACAAAATCCTGCTGTTTTTGTTTCCCTTTGTTTAACCTGTTTAATTAGCCAGTTCTAGCTGGATATATAATTAACTGGCTGAATGAAGGCTACTTGCTCACCACTTTATATCACTGCAATTTAAAACTGCAAGGTTAAGAAAATTTAACTGTAAAACTAAATTAAACAGATTTTTAAGATGAAACTAAAATCACCCTTTACACACCAAAGTCCGCACTCCATTGCTACCAGTGAAGTGGCCTAGCATCTGGGTTGGGTGAATAACTGAACAGCAAACATTGTTTCAGAAGTGTTATTTGATTATAAACTTAGGATGCTGTTCAACACTGAGTCAAACTCAAGACCACTCTAGCAGCCATAATACTGAATGGAACTTGGATTAAAAATTTGAGTGCTCATTAACTATTATTAAAGTTATGGTAATTAAATAATGGAAGAGTAAAGAAAATATTTCCATTCCAAAAGCCCCCTCACAATCTCATAGCTAATTAAATACCTTAGAAGTGTAGTCAGAGTTGAAATATAGAGGGACAGGACTGCTAGTCTGCACATAAACATTGCTGAAGACACCAAGCAAATCATAGAATGACACAGCACAGAAAGAGCACTTCTCCAGTTCAGATGAAGTGTCATTAACTATCACCTTCTGCTTTTATTTCAGATTTCTAGCATCTGCATTTTTAAATATATTTTAAGATGTAATTTGAGCCTTTGTGCTTTTGATACTACTTTGACAGAGCTATTCAATTCAAATCATACAGCATGGAAACAAGCCCTTTAGCCCAACTCATCCATGCTGACCAAGATGTCTATTGGAGCTATTCCCATTTTACCTTCATTTGGCCCATATCCCCCTAAACCTTTTGTATCCATGTACCTGTCCAAATGTCTTTTAAGCATTGTAATTGTACTCACCTCTACAACTTCCTCTGGCAGCTTATCCCTATACCCACTACTTGCTGTGTGGAAAAAGTTGCCCCTCAGGTCCTCTTTAACTCTTTCTCCTCACACCTCAAATCTATGTCTGCTAGTTTAGACTCCCCTACCCTGGGGAAGAAGACTACATCCCTCATGATTTTATATACCTCTCTAAGGTCACCCCTTGGCCGCCTCCGCTCCAGGGAAAAAAGTCCCAGCCTATCCAACCTCTCCTTGTAACTCGAGCCGTGCAGTCCAGGTAACATTCTTGTGAATTTTTTTCGGCACCCTTTCCACCTTAAGAGTGACCAGAACTGCACACAATACTCCAAGTGTGGTCACAGTCTCCAATCAGACATTCCTGCAAGTTGCTTTCCCTTAAAGAATTTATCCTTTTTGCTTTTAAACGTTTAAGATTTCTTTAAGATGTTCAAAATCTCCAAGATTTTGAACAGCCTTATTAACTTCTCTGAGAAAATGGCCAGATTCTTCACTCTTACAAGGAAACCAACATACTTTTACCAGTCCAGTTAAATGTCTTCTCATCCTTCCTGAACTTTTTACATTCTTCCTAAAGTGGCCAGATTTGGACCCAATGGGATCCAAAGGATATGGGTAACATTTTATAATAGTTTGCCATGACTTCCTTGCACTCCTAAAGGCTCTTGGTAAAATAACAAATTCACTGACTTTTTTAACAGCCTTTCTGCAGCTGATATACCACCTTAAAAAAAAGAACTGATGTACATTAAAGATCATAAGACATAGGAGCAGAATTAAGCCATTTGGCCCATTGTGTCTGCTCTACCATTCAGTCATGGCTGATTTTATTTTTCCCTCTCAACCCCATTCTCCTGCCTTCTCCCTGAAATCTTTGATGCCCTTACTATTCAAGAACCTATCAACCTCCACTTTAGATATACCCAATGACTTGGCCTCCACAGCTGTCTGGTGGCAATGAATTCCACAGATTCACCACCCTCTGGCTAAAGAATTTTCTCCTCATCTCTGTTCTAAAGGGATGTTCTTCTATTCTGAGGCTGTGCCCTCTGGTCCTAGACTCTCCCACTACTGGAAACATCTGCTCCACGTCCACTCTATCCAGGTCTTTCAATATTTGGTAGATTTCAATGAGATTTCCCCCCTCATCCTCCTAAACTCCAGTGAGCACAGGCCCAGAGCTGTCAAATGTTCCTCGTATGTTAACTGTTTCATTCCTGGGATCATTCTTGTAAACCTCCTCTGGACCCTCTCCAATGCCAGCACATCCTTAGATATGAGGCCCAAAACTGCGCACAATACTCCAAATGTGGTGTGACCAATGCCTTTTTTAAAAAAAAAGTCTCAGCATTACATCCTTGCATGTATGTTCTAGTCCTCTCGAAATGAATGCTGACATTGTATTTGCCTTCCTTACTACTGACTCAACCTGCAATTTAACCTTTAGGGAATCCTGCACTAGGATTCCCAAGTCCCTTTACACATCTGATTTCTGGATTTTCTCCCTACCTAGAAAATAGTCTATGCCTTTATTCCTTCTACCAAAGTACATGACCATACATTTCCCTATGCTGTATTCCATCTGCCACTTCTTTGCTCATTCTCCCAACCTGTCCAAGTCCTTCTGCAGACTCCCTACTTCCTCAACACTACCTGCCCCTCCACCAATCTTTGTATCATCTGCAAACTTGGCCACAAAGCCATCAATTCTGCCATCCAGATCATTAACATATAACATGAAAAGTAGCGGAGCCAACACTGACCTCTGAGCACCACTAGTCACTGGCAGCCAACCAGAAAAGTCTCCCTTTAATCCTGCTCTTTGCCTTCAGCCAGTCAGCCAATCTTCTATCCATGCTAATACCTTTCCTGTAATACCATGGGCTCCTATCTTGTTCAGCAGCCTCATGTGCAGCACCTTGTCAAAGGCCTTCTGAAAATCCAAGTAAACAACATTCACCAACTCTCCTTTGTCTATCCTGCCTGTTACTTCTCAAAGAATTCCAACAGTTTTGTCAGGTAAGATTTCCCCTGAAGGAAACCATGCTGACATCGGCCTATTTTATCATGTGCTTCTAAGTATCCCGAAACCTCATCCTTAATAATGGACTCTAACATCTACCTCTGGAACCATGAATCTAGCGATTCTTGAAAGATCACTACTAATGCCTCCATAATCTCTTCAGCTACCTCTTTCAGAACCCTGGGGTGTAGTCCATCCAGTTCAGATGGCTTATCCACCTTTCAACCTCCCAAGCGCCTTCTTAGTAATAGATATTAGACTCACTTCTGCCCCTTGACTGTCTTGAATTTCTGGCATGTTGCTGGTGTCTTCCACAGTGAAGACTGATGCAAAGTACTTATTCAGTTTGTCCGCCATTACTTTGTTCCCCATTACTACCTCTCTGGCGTCATTTTTCCTGCGGTCTGATGTCCACTCTTGCCTCTTACTCTTTATATATCTGAAAAATCTTTTGGTATCCTCTTATATTTTTGGCTGGCTTACCTCATCATCCCTTTAGAATGCTGCTTCTTTAGGACAAAATGATCCTGCGTCTTCCAAATTACTCCCAGAAACTCCCGCCATTGCTGTTCCACCATCATCCTTGCTAAGATCCCCTTCCAATCAACCTTGGCCAGCACCTGTCTTATTCCTCTGTAGTTACCTTTACTCAACTGTAATACTGATGCATCTGATTTTAGCTTCTCCCTCTCAAACTGCAGGGTGAATTCTATCGTGATCACTGCCTCCTATGGGTTCCTTTTCTTGAAGCTCCCTAATCAAATCTGGTTCATTGCATGGCACCAAATCCAGAATTGCCTTTTCCCTAGTGGGCCTGACAAGCTGCTCTAAAAAGCATTCTACAAATTCCTTTTCTTGGGATCCAGTGCCAACCTGATTTTCTCAATCTACCTACATATTGAAATCCCCCATGACCACTGTAATATTGCCCTTCTTACATACCTTTTCTATCTCCTGTTGTAATTTGTACCCCACATCCTGGCTACTATTCAGAGAGCTGTATATAACTCCCATCAGGGTCTTTTTACCCTTGCAGTTTCTTAACTCTACCCACAAGGATTCTACGTCTTCTGATCCTATGTCACTTGCCAAGGATTTTTCATCTTTTACCAACAGTCACCCCACCCCCTATGCCCACCTACCTGTCTTTTTTTGATAGAATGTGTATCCTTGGATGTTTAGCTCCCAGCTGTGACCTTTCAGCCACAACTCTGTGATGCCCACATCATACCTGCCAATTTCTAACTGTGCTATAAGCTGATCTACCTTATTTCGTATACTGCATGCATTCAAATATAACACCTTCAGTCCTGTATTCACCACCCTTCTCAAATTTGTCTCCATGTTGCCTGAAGTTAAATTCTTATCCCTTTCTAAATCCCTGTCTTATTCTTTATTCTGGAGGCTTCAGTAACCTCTCCTGCACTCTCCTTCCCTTTTACTTTTATCCATATTTTTCCAATGTTGAATCCACCCATCTACCATTTATTTAAAGCCTGATCCACAGCCCTAGTTTGAAAGGTTCCATGAGCCCTTTTGCATTCAGTTGAGAGGATACTAGGGGTTTCAGTTTAATATCTGAACGTCTGAATTATAGCACCTCACTTTGTGCTGCTCTCATTCAGTATTATATTAAGTCCTTAGGTTATGAAGCCATGATCATTTGATTCGAGACAGGAGACTACTCTTTCCACCCCCCCCGCCCCCCATGAAGGTTCTATCAAACAAGTAGCAGAGTGATTAATGCATGTCAGTGCAACTTAAATTTAAAGTTATACTTTGAGGGATCTTAAGAGAATTGTTTGAATTTCAATACGAAGTAACTTATTATGGAACTCAAACTCATTGTAATAATCAACCACTTGATGGCACTACAGGATTACAAATACTTCTTTGCATTTCCTCAGGTGACATCTGTGGGGAAAAAGTATTTTGATGGTGAGAAATGAAAACATTTGAAAGATAGAAACAGAAAATGCTGGATATACTCAGCAATATCCATGGAGAGAGATACAAGAGGTAGCATTTTAGATTGATGATGTGATGTAAGGTCATTAAACTCAACATTAATTCTGTTTCTCTCTCCACAGATGCTTTCCAACCTGTTTTTTCAAGCATTCACTTGTTGTTTCAAAGTTCCAGCATCTGCAGTACTTCATTTCTGGAATAGCTTAACAAATTTCAGTTTAATTTCTGAATAATCAAATGGTCAGGTATAATTAAAAGTCTTCTCTGTCAAGCAAATGCATTTGGCTTTACCTGCATTACAGATTTCATTACAATTCAGGTTATCTATGACTACCCACATAGTCTGGAGCGCAAGGCCTTGTGTCTTGCAGAAGAGAGGGGTGCTATACATATAGCATTTCTTTTTGTGATAACAGGCAACATGTCAAGCAGATTTGTGCCTTATTTCCCAGCAGTAGTCTTGACATATTCATCTTGTCATCTGTGCTCCTTGATTAGGCCTCCATGTCAGAAGATGACCATTAATGAACCAGGGCTGTTCTCTCCAAACATGGTTGCTTCTGCCCATAAGGAAGCTGGGGAAAAACAGTTCAATTTGAACCACAGAAATCTAATCATCTCTATGCTTAAACAATGGTTCTGCTAATGACAAATTCTCAAGAGGAGCTATGCAGTTTTCCAATAGCACACTGCATAACTTTGGTGTACTGGTAAGAAAATATCTAAGAGGAGGCAGAGGATAGACAGCATTAACCAAATGTATCCTTGCTTTGTGGAGCTCTCAGACAGCAGCTGGACCAAGAGTCACGTGGAGAGAACCATCACTACCTTCCCCAATACACTAACCATTCAGCCAGTGGTACCACCAGCAGCCACACAAGAACCAAGTGGACCTTCTGACAATTCAGCCTCATGGATTTCCCTCTGACATGGTTGCAAGGGAAAGATGTTATATGTGCATAAAGGTTCATTTGCTGTAATAAGAATGCCCCCCAGTAATTCTTCACTGCCTGCCTTCTGTGATTACTTCCTTGTCCTAATCTTCTCAACGTACTGCTTTACCAGTCCCTTCAGTGCTGATGCTAGAGTTTCCTCTGGGGACACTTCAAATGGTCCTAGTGGTGACCTTGGACCTTGAATGTTTGGCTGCAGGCTGTAAGAGCTCAACATGGTTTGGAACTATGGGGCCTGGTCAGCTTTGTAATTTTAGCAAAGTCTCCAGGGCAAGCTAACATCTCCCAAACTTCCCTTCTCTTCTTTAAATGCTGTCAATGGATCTTTTAACTCCATCTGAGAGGATAGATAGGACCTCAGCTTAATGTCTCATCCAAATATGTTCATTGATAAAAGGTAAACCTTGCACAAAAGTGTCATTGTAGACTTTATGTTCATGCTTCCTTAGTGAGGTTTAAACCTGCAACTCATAAACAAGGTTGCTGCCAATTGAGCTCAGCACCAAGCTTCACTCCTTCGCTGAGCCTCAGGATGTTCTGCACAATTCTGACTAATTAGTCTTTGGTCTTCTCGTTCCTCTTCAGCAGTGGCAAGCATTGGCCTTCCTTACTGAAAAGATTCTTTGAAGGAAAATGCCAAAAATGTTAAGGACCATTGAGCTGATCTTGTTATAGCTTGAGCCAAAATTGAATGATTGCTGCTTGTGTCAATTGCTTACTGTCTCAAAATACCATCTGTGCTTGCTACCTAGGGTGTTATGGCTCTTCCAAAGAAACAATAGCAAGAAAGGGGCTGAGCAAATTGTATCCCTTATCTTGTGATTAGCTAGTTTAAAGGTGAAAATGAGTACATAAAGTAGATGTGATTATCCTTAGACCATGATGAATAAATGAAGAGATGTTGAATTTATAGGAGGTATATCAGAAACTAAATGTTACATTCATATGACTTATTTAACCTTGTAAATTAATACCATAGACTTCACATAAGCATGATGAGACAAACTAAGTGATACAAAGCCCAACAAGACTTTAGGATAGGAAGCCAAGTGCTTGGTGAAAGACCATCATGCTAAAGAAGGAAGAACAAATAGGTTTGTGTAGACAATTCCAGGTTATGGCCAGGTGGCTGGATGATTTGGATTAGGGAGGTAAATGAAGTGTGAATTATACAGTGAATTAGAGTTGTTCTTGGTGAACTGGTTAGAAGTTTATAGTGGAAAGTGGAGTTATCGCAGATAGATACTTGTTTGCTATGTCTCGGTGTTGTACGAATGTAAAACTCCAAAGAAACGAAGTCATGGAATCAAGCCATTTCTGGAACAGTCAACATAAATCAAAAATCCAAGGATGTTGGGTTAATGGAACTGTATATATTGAGATAAAGCAGCAAACTGCTAAGCAGATAGTTTAGAACATAGAACAGTACAGCAGAATACAGGCCCTTTGGCCCACAATGTTGTGCTGACCTTAAAATCTCACCTAAGACTATCTAACCCCTTCCTCCCACATATCCCTCCATTTTAAATTCCGCCATATGCTTATCTAGTAATCTCTTGAATTTGACCAATGTACCAGCCTCCACCACTGCCCCAGGCAGCGCATTCCATGCCCCAACCACACTCCGGGTTTTTAAAAAAAAACCTTCCTCTGATATCTCCTTTCAACTTCCCACCCATTACTTTAAAGCCATGCCCTCTTGTATTGAGCATTGGTGCTCTGGGAAAGAGGCGTTGGCTGTCC
The DNA here is from genome assembly GCF_009764475.1 of Pristis pectinata. NCBI lineage: Eukaryota > Metazoa > Chordata > Chondrichthyes > Rhinopristiformes > Pristidae > Pristis > Pristis pectinata. The sequence goes on along the minus strand of NC_067411.1, from coordinate 56,336,258 downwards.
ACTCTATCTATTCCTCTTAATATTTTGTACACCTCTATCATGTCTCCTCTCATCCTCCCTCCAAAGAGTAAAGCCCTAACTCCCTTAGTCTCTCCTCATAATACATACTCTCTAAACCAGGCAGCATCCTGGTAAATCTCCTCTGCACCCTTTCCAACACTTCCACATCCTTCCTAAACTGAAGCGACCAAAACTGGACACAGTATTCTAAGTGTGGTCTAACCAGAGTTTTGTAGAGCTGCATCATTACCTCGCGGCTCTTAAACTCGATCCCACAACTTATGAAAGCTAACATCCCATAAGCTTTCTTAACTTTCTTAACTACCTTATCCACCTGTGAGGCAACTTTCAGGGATCTGTGGATATGGACCCTCAGATCCTTCTGCTCATCCACACTACCCAGAATCCTGCCATTAACTTTGTACTCTGCCTTGGAGTTTGTCCTTCCAAAGTGTACCACCTCACACTTCTCTGGATTGAACTCCATCTGCCACTTGTCAGCCCAGCTCTGCATCCTATCAATGTCTGTCTGCAATCTTTGGCAATCCTCTACACTATCCACAACACCACCAACCTTTCTCATCTGTAAACTTGTCAACCCACCCTTCTACCCTCCCCATCCAAGTCATTAATAAAAATCACGAAAAGCGAAGGTCTCAGAACTGATCCTTGTGGGACACCACTAGTCACAGCCCTCTGCTTTCTACAGGCAAGCTAATTCTGAATCCACATGGCCAAGCTTCCCTGGATTCCATGCCCTCTGACCTTCTGAAGAAGCCTGCCATGTGGAACCTTGTCAAATGCCTTACTAAAATCCGTGTCAACCACATCTACTGCACTACCCTCATCAATCTGTCTGGTCACCTCTTCAAAGAACACTATCAGGCTTGTGAGACATGATCTGCCCTTCACAAATCCATGCTGGCTGTCCCTAATCAGACCATGATTTTCCAAATGCCTATAGATCCTATCTCTAAGAATCCTTTCCAACAGCTTGCCCACCACAGATGTAAGGCTCACTGGTCTATAATTGCCTGGACTATCCCCACTACCTTTTTTGAAAAAGGGGACAACATTTGCCACCCTCCAATCCTCCGGTACCATTCCTGTGGACAATGAGGACTCAAGAGATCCTAACCAAAGGCTCAGCAATCTTCTCCCTTGCCTCACAGAGCAGCCTGGGGAATATTCCATCAGGCCCCAGGGACTTATCTGTCCTAATATTTTTTAACAGCTCCAACACATCCTCTCTCTTGATACCAACATGCTCTAGAAAATTACCCTTACCAACATGGTCCTCAGCGTCATTAAGGCCCCTCTCCTTGGTGAATACTGAAGAGAAGTATTCATTGAGGACCTCACCCACTTCCACAGCTTCCAGGCACATCTTCCCACCTTTATCCCTAATCAGTCCTACCTTTACTCCCATCATCCTTCTGCTCTTCACATAAGTGAAAAATGCCTTGGGATTTTCCTTAACCCTACTCACCAAGGCCTTTTCATGTCCCCTTCTTGCTCTCCTCAGCCCCTTCTTAAGTTTCTTCCTTGCTACCCTATATTCCTCAAGAGACCTATCTGATCTTTGCTGCCTAAACCTTATGTATGCTGCCTTCTTGCTCCTAACTAGATGTTTCACCTCTCTTGTCACCCATGGTTCCTTCACCCTGCCATTCTTTCTCTGCCTCACCAGGACAAATTTATCCCTAACATCCTGCAAGAGATCCCTGAACAATGACCACATCTCCATAGTACATTTCCCTTCAAAAGTGTCATTCCAATTCACACTAGCAAGTTCTAGCCTTATAGCCTCATAATTTGCCCTTCCCCAATTAAATATTTTCCCTCCCTCTTAGCTCCTATCCTTGTCCATGACAATGCTAAAGGTTAGGGGGCAGTGGTCACTGTCCCCCAAATACTCACCCACTGAGAGATCTGTCACCTGACCCAGTTCATTACCTAATACTAGATCTAATATGGCATTCCCTTTTGTCAGCCTGTCAACATACTGGGACAAGAATCTGTCCTGGACACACTTAAACTCTGCCCCATGTAAACCTTTGGTACTAAGCAGGTGCCAATCAATATTTGGAAAGTTGAAGTCTCCCATGATAATAACCCTGTTATTTTTGCGCCTTTCCAAAATCTGCCTCCCGATCTGCTCCTCAGTATCCTTGCTGCAACCAGGGGGCCTATAGAATACTCCCAGTAGAGTAACTGCTCCTTTCTTGTTCCTAAGTTCCACCCATACTGACTCTAGAGAGGATCCTGCTACATTATCCACCCATTCTGCAGCTGTAATAGTGTCCCTGACCAGTAACACCACCCCTCCTCCTCGTCTCCCCCTCCCTGTCTCTTTTAAAACAAATCCGGGAATATTCAGTATCCATTCTTGTCCTGGTGACAGCCAAGTCTCTGCAAGATCCACAATATCATAGTTCCATGTACTTATCCAGCTCTCAGTTCATCACCCTTATTCCTGATGCTTCTTGCATTTAAGTAAATGCACTTTAGCCCATCCACCTTTCTACTTTTATACTCTGTACTCTGCTTCTCCTTCCTCAAAGCCTCTCTATATGTTAAATCTGGCTTTACTCCATGCACTTCTTCTACTGACCTATCCCTCCATTTCCCATCCCCCTTGCAAACTGGCTTAAATCCTCCCGATCCACACTAGCAAACCTGCCTGCAAGGATATTGGTCCCCCTCGAGTTCAGGTGTAACCCATCCAATCTGTACAGGTCCCACCTTCCCCAGAAGAGATCCCAATGATCCAAAAATCTAAAACCTTGCCCCCTGCACCAACTCCTCAGCCACGCATTCATCTGCCACCTCCTCCTATTCTTACCTTCACTGTCACGTGGCACCGGCAGCAATCCTGAGATTGCTACCCTTGAGGTCCTGTTCTTCAGCCTTCTGCCTAGCTTCCTAAACTCACTTTTCAGGACCTCATCTGTCTTTCTACCTATGTCATTGGTACCAACATGTACCATGACTTCTGGCTGCTTTCCTTCCTGCACAAGAATGCTGTGGACCTGATCAGAGACATCGTGGACCCTGGCACCTGGGAGACAACATACCATCTGGGATTCTCACTCATGTCCACAGAACATCCTGTCTGTTCCCCTGACTATCGAGTCCCCTCCTCTTCTCCTCCCTTCCCTTCTGAGCAGCAGAACCAGAACCAGTCCCAGTGCCAGAGACCTGGCTACTGCCGCTTGATCCCTGTAGGTCATCCCCCTCAACAGCATCCAAAACAGAATACTTGTTTTTGAGGGGAACAGACTCTGGGATCCTCTGCACCGTCTGCCTGTTCCCTTTCTCTTTCTCTCCCCTGACAGTCACCCATCTATCTGCCTCCTGGACCCTAGAAGTACCTGCTCTAAGGGGGGGGGGTGACTACCTCCCGATGCTCAGCATCTACATAACTCTCTCCCTCCCTGTGTTTGAAGCTGCGATTCCGGCTCATCTATTCTGAGCCAAAGTTCCTCCAGCCTCAAGCACTTACTGCAGATGTGGTCCACAGCAGAGTCCACTAGCTCCCACATCATGCAGCTGTAGCACATCGCCTTGCCCTCCATGTGAACTATTTTTTCTTACCTAGCTGTAGTCTACTTAAAAGTTATAACAATACAGTAAACCTTACCTTTACTTACCAGCTACTCACCAGTGTTGTTGCAGATGGCCTCCGCCTCTTGATGCCGAAGTCTGTTGTGCCAAAGGCACTCACTTTGACTCTGTCCACTCTGACAATGACCGCTCCGCTTGACTCAACCTCCTTTTTATTGGCCCTTCTTAGAACTATAGAACACTACAGCACAGAAAACAGGCCATTTGGCCCTTCTAGTCTGTGCTGAAACATTATCCCACTAGTCCCATTTACCTGCACCCAGTCCATAACCCTCCAGACCACTCCCGTCCATGTATCTATCCAATTTATTCTTAAAACTCAAGAGTGAGCCCGCATTTACTACATCAGATGGCAGCCTGTTCCATACTCGCACCACTCTGAGTGAAGAAGTTCCCCTTAAACTTTTCCCCTTTCACCCTAAAGCCATATCCTCTCGTACTTATCTCTCCTAATCTAGGTGGAAAGAGCCTATTCGCATTAACTCTGTCTATACCCCTCATAATCCTGCAAGAACAAAAAAACCCTGTGAAAACACATGAAACGCACAAGCCTTTTAAATAGTTTGCCCATACCTGTGAAGGACCTGCTGCTCCAATGTCTCTCTGGGCTGATTCTATAAGAGCTTAGGGTGAATGGTTTAGGGTTGACATGGTCATATGTGATGTTAACAAAAAACATGCATGAGAATTTCAGCAGGATATGTACTAGGGGTCGAAGTAAACACACCTTCTGATGAGAGATAGGCTTTCTGAAACCTTATTTAGGTGAAATCCTTGAGATCTGAGTCTGGAATAGGTAGAGCAAAGCATGAAATCTTTCTGTCCAACATCAGTGCCATATATTGATACTATAGGGGAAAATAGCACAATATTGTTCTGAAGAGTACCATGAAAGTGGTTGAGTTTCATAGGAAAAACTGTTCTAATCACCCATGCACTTCCTGTAAAAGTAAACTGGTCTGTCGATTTGGTAGTAACATTATTATCTAACTGGAATGCTCAGAAGACAACTTGTTGAAGGACAGGAGGACCAGTGCAAGCTTTTAGTATGGTACTGGCTTTTGACAAGGTTCCATGTGGAGGCTGATCCAAAAGGTCAGAGCCCCTGGGATTCAAGGCATGTTGGCAAATTGGATCCAAAATTGGCTTGATAATAGGAGACAGAGTAATGGTGGAGGGTTGCTTTTGTGATTAGAAGCCTTTGACCAGCGGTGTAGCAGAGGGATTGGTGCTGGGACCCGTACTGTTTGTTGTTTTCATTGAAGACTTGGATATGAATGCAGGAGTAAGTTGATAAGTAAATTTGCTGATGGTGTTGTTGAGAGTGAGGAGGGTAGGACTTACAGCTAAAGAATGAAATTAATTGGCTGATGAGCTCAGTGGAGCAACGACAGATGGAATTTAATGCTGATAAGTGTGAGGTGATTCATTCTGGGACATTGAATAAGGGTAGGGCATGTACAGTAAACAGTAGGGCCCTAGGGATTATTTGAGGAACAAAGGGACCTTGGTGTACCAAGTCTAAAGATTTCTGAAGGTGGCAGTACAGGTAGAAAGTCTGTGAAGAAGGCATACAGGATGCTTGCTGTCAGTAGCCGGGTCATAGAGGTAGGGAGGTCTTGGTACAACTTTATATAAAAAAAATTGGTTGGGCCAAAGTTGGAACTTTGTGTGCATTTCTGGTCGCCATACTATAGAAGGACATGATTGCACTGGAGAGGGTGCAGTGGAGGTCCACTAGGCTGTTGCCTGGGATGGAATGTTTCAGTTATGAGCAGAGATTGGATAGGCTGGATTTTGCCATGGAGTGGAGAAGGCTAAGGGCTCCCATATGCCGCCTTAACCATATTATCTACCTGTGTTTCCATCTTCAAGGATCTTGTATACTAAGGCTTCTTTGTTCTTCGATACTCCCTAGGACCCTACCATTCCTGGCCTCATTTGTGCTCCCAAAATGCATCATCTCACATTTATTAGGATTAAGCTCCATCTGCCATTTTGCAGCCCATTTCACCAACACATTAATGTAGCCTAAGACTACCTTCCATACTGTCAACAACTCCACCAATCTTCATGTCATCTGTGAACTTACTGATCATGCCGCCTACATCCACGTCCATGTATATAACTAACAGCAAGGGTCATAGCACTGATCCCTGTGGAACACCACTAGTCACAGGCAAACAATCAGAAAAACAACTGTTTACCATCACCCTCTGTCTCCTATTGCCAGGACAATTTTTGATCCAATTGATCAACTTGACCTGGCTCCTATGGGCTCTAACTATTTGGATCACAAAGGCACTGTCTAAATTGTAAGCAGTGTGGGATCATTTTTCAGGAAAAAATTGTGACATTGAACCCAAGAGAGCTGGGGAGATTTTTGGATTTGTGCCTGTTTGTATTGGATCCATGAAAATCAGAGGAAGGTTCCTACGCTTGCAGGTCCAGACTCAAACACAGAAAAATGATTTCCCTGAAGAGCTGAACCATCTTGAAACCAAAAATAATTTTGGAAATCTCTATTAGATCTCTCATGAACATTGCTGTTCTGGTGAAAAAGCATCCTGGACCTGAACACAGATTGAACTTATCTGGCTTCACTAATGGGCCAATAGGTTGATTAGTTTGACATATTCCAAACTTCTAAATTTATAGGTGGCTGCTCTTTCAGCCCCGTGCCAACATGCAGTAGAAGCCCCTGCACTTCAGTACACATAATATCCCAGGATGTGGGAGACTGTATGCCAATTGGGCATGGTGTAGCCTGACAGATTGAGCACAATATCCTGTGAATAACCTACCAACCAGCACTGGTCTAACACACAGTATACATCACATATCAGTCAACACTCTATGTGAAAGAAACAAAGCAAACTGAAAAGAAGAAATCCAGCCTGAAATCCATAACAGTTAAAAGTGCACATCAATTGATTTAGTTAGTTTCTGAGTAATATAATTATGAATTAAGATTACTTCCCCACATTGGTCTTAAAGGAATAGGCTTTGCTGCCAGCTTTCCATCACCAACTACATGGTGTTGTTAGGGATTATTAGGCATGAGGCATCTTTCAGGAGTTATAGAATAGGGGAATAGCTAGTGTTAATTCAAATGAGAACTGGTCTGCACAAAAAAACTTGTTCACAGTGTAACATCCTCTGGTACTAAAAGCCATTGAAACTAACTATTTGGTGTGGACATTGGGTATGCAGGGGAAGAAAGTAAATAAAAGCTCATGTTAATTGGCTCTTATTGAAACCCCCTATGATGAGATCAGGGAAGGCATAAAGTGACCAAGTGACAAAACACATAATTAAAGATGTATCCCTGCCACTTAATAAACAGTTCAGGACATGTTTGTTTTGTCAGTTAATATTCTGGCTGTTTTTATATCCAGCAAGCTATCCTTCAACACTGTAATGAAGGAATATGTTTTGGGTGTCTGGGGTTTTGTGCTCAGAACCCCTCAGACCAGTAACTGGTATTTGAATATTCAAAATGGTTCTGTCATTTGGGATGTGCTCCCATATGTAATTCTGCAAAGTTACCTGTCCATACACAAAATGTTAAAGTTAAGTAGGTAATTATAGCCATTGAGACTGTAGGCAATTGATTATTTTGATTTTTCTATTTAAATCCTCACTGTACTGCAGAGTGTCAGGAGAGGAGAAATAGATTCCCCAGTTGACTTTCTTGAGCTAAATAAAGACCTTTTACATCTACCTGCTTCAGTCTCTATTGCCTCATTCACAGTCATAACAGTGTAATGACAAGTGATGATGGATCAACTGCCCATTATTCTTCATACCTGGATTTTTTTCCATGTTACACAATCAAAATCAGGTTTATTATCACAGACTCATACGTCATGAAATTTGTTGTGTGTTCTCCCGACTTCCCCCTTCCTGAAGTCCACAATCAATTCCTTGGTCTTGCTGATGTTGAGTGCAAGGTTGTTGTTGCAACACCACTCAACCAGCCAATCTATCAAACTCCTGTACGCCTCCTCGTCACCATCTAAGATTCTACTAACAACAGTGGTGTCGTCAGTGAATTTATAGATGGCGTTTGAGCTCTGCTTAGCCACACAGTCATGAGTGTTGAGAGAGTAAAGTAGTGGGCTAAGCATGCATCCTTGAGGTGCACCTGTGTTAATTCCCAATGAGGAGATGTTATTACTGATCAGCACTGACTGTGGTTTCCCAATAAGCATTCAGTTGCAGAGGGAGGTACAGAGGCCAGGTTTTGGAGCTTGTTGATTAATACTGATGAGATGATGGTGTTGAATGCCCAATCATCTGAATTAAAATCAGTGTAATTACACAAGGGACCAACAAAGAAAAAAATTATATACCACCTTTCACAACCTTTGGAAATTCCAAAGTGCCAAAGGACACAGCCATCAATTACTTCTAAAGGTAGGTGCTGCTGTAACGTTGAAGCATAGAAATAAATTTTCATGAAACAAGATCCCTCAATTAGAAAAGTGACAATGACCAGTCTGGTTCTAATATGATAGTTTGGGGATAGATGTTGTACCAGGGCGAATGTTTACATTCATCTGAAAGAGTGGTTGGAGCACCATGGTTGAAATCTGTTCTGGAAGGGGATACCTCTGACAGTATAGTTTCTTGGTACAGCTTTAAAGTGTCAGATTAGATTTTTGTGCTCAAGTCTTCAGAACTTGATAGACTGGGATGTGAATCCATAACTAGCCAACTTACAGTCATGACTTACAGCTATTTTTCTGCCAATCAATGTGACTTTTTCCTCCCAGCTCCGGCGAACCTTGAGCTCAGTATGAGAATGTGTACTAGTGCATTGACTGTACCCACACTTGCTGCCAGCAATGACCTCATCTCCACAGACAACAGTGTGTGCTCCAGGTTCTGTTCACATCTCCAAGTCAATCCTCACCTGCTTGACCAGGTGGAACATAATTTTTTCATACTTACTCCAGTAATATATCCACTGAAATAGAAACACAGCAATACATGCAAAATAACCAACAAGTAAGTTGACCAAAAGAATGCTCAGTTCTCAATAATAATGGAAATATTCATTACCTGGTTTATTTGTGAACTGGCAGGAATTTGTATGAATGCCAGTACATTTACTTACATGTTGTCTGACCTACAAAGGAAGAAATCTGTCATCAAGGTTAGTGTATCTCAAGCATTAAAGTGGGCTGGATATGGTGGGAAGCAAGGGAGATGGATGAGGGGTTTAGCAGTATAGTTGAGATCTAACTACTTCTTTAAGTTGTTAGGTACTAAGGCCCAAAATAATGGGAACATAATAATTTAAGGTAAGAGGGGAAAATTTTGAAAGTTTAAAGTCAGAAGAGAAAGATTTAGAGATCTAAAGGGGTATATTTTTCACACAGAAGGTGGTGTGTATAGAATGAGCTGCCAGAGGAGGTGGTAAAGGCAAGTACAATTACAATATTTAAAAGTCATTTAGATAGGTACATGGACAAGAAAGGTTTAGTGGGATATGGGCCAAAACAGGCAAATGGCATTAGCATAGATAGGATGTTGGTTAGCATGGATGAGTTGGGTTGAAAGGCCTGTTTCCATGCTGGGTAACTTTATGAATCTATATTAATCTATGAAAACATAAGAAACAGAATCAAGAATGAGCCAATCATCCCATTGACACCGCTACATCATTTAATAAGTTCAGCAGCACTTTTACATTCTGTCCTTATAACCCTTAACTTTCTATACTTCAAATGCCTGGCAATCTCCATCTTGAATACTTTGAAGACTTTATCTCCACAACTCTCTGGGTAGAAAATTCGAGAGTCATGACCCTCTGAGAGAAGAAATTCCTTCTCATCTTTTAAATAAGCACACCTTATTCCTGAACTATGCCCCCTTCTTTCAGCTACCCCTCCAGGCAAGGCATCTTATCAGTATCCATCCATTCAATCACCCATAGAAAATTATATGTGTCAATGAAACCACCTCTCATTTTTCTGAACTCTGATGTGTGAAGGCCAAAATTGCTCAACCTCTCTTCATATATCATTTCCTTCACCCAGCAAGCAACCTACTGAACCTTCTCACTGCCTCCAATACAAGTATATCCATCCTTGAACATGGAGTCAAAGACTGTACACAGTACTTCAGGTGTAGTCTCCCCTGTATCCTGTAAAGTTGCATCAAAACCTCCCTACTTTCATACTCCATAACCTCTGCAATAGCCTTCCTCATTACATGCCAAACCTTTGTACTTCATTCACTAGGACTCCCATTCCTTTGTACTGCAATATTTTGTAGTCCTACTACATTATAAGATAAGATATAAGATATCTTTATTAGTCACATGTACATCGAAACACACAGTGAAATGCATCTTTTTGCGTAGTGTTCTGGGGGCAGCCTGCAAGTGTCGCCACGCTTCCGGCGCCAACATAGTGTGCCCATAACTTCCTAACCCGTACGTCTTTGGAATGTGGGAGGAAACTGGAGCACCCAGAGGAAACCCACACAGATACAGGGAGAACATACAAACTCCTTACAGACAGCGGCCGGAACTGAACTAACTGCTAAACTAAAATAATTGTTTTTTTTCATTCGTCCTTCTGAAGTGGATAAGCTCATACTTTCCCACATTATACTCCATCTCTCAATTTTTTGTTCATTCACTTAACCTTTTGCAGGGTCTTTGGGTCCATATCAAAACTTGCTAACCCACTTGTCTTTGCATCATCAACAAATTTGGCTTCAGTACACCTGGTCCCTTCATCCAAGTCATTAATATTGATGGTAAATAGTTGAGGCCTCAGCACTAATCCCTGTGACCCCACTAGTTATTGATTGCCAATATGAAAATGACCCTTTAGTCCTGACTTTCTGTTTTCTGTTCGATATAACTCCCCCATTCACGCCAATATATTACCCCTCACATCATGTACTTTTGCGTAGTAATATTTCATATGGTAGCTAATAGAATACCTTCTGGAAATCCAAATACATTACATTACAGGTTCTTCCTTATCCTTCCTGTTTGTAGTTCAAAGAACTGCAGCAGATTTGATAAACTTGGTTTCCCTTTAATAAAACCATATGGATTCTACTTTATTGTCCTAGAATTTTCCAAACATCCTGTTTCAGGGATTGGTTCAGCAAATTGATTGACGCTTTTTTATTTTATTTGTTCTTGGGTTGTGGTTTTCATCCACCCTTATTTGCCCTGTGGTGTTTGGGAGCCACCTTCTTGAAGTATTATAATTTTTTTGTGTGGCCTTCAATCTATTTTGCAGAGCCATGACAAGGCAACCATGTGACGTTGGACCGGAAAACAAATAAAACTGCAGGTTCTGAAATTGGAAGCAAAAACAGAAATATTGGAAGTACTCAGCCAGCCAAGCAACATCTGTGGAAAGAGAAACCAGTTAGTGTTTCAGATCAGCAACCCTTACTCATTATGACAACTTGTTGGTGCAACAAAATCCGAACTCCATTAAAACTTAATGGGGAGGAATGTTGTCTGGGGCATGGTTCAACTCTTCACTCAAAGAAAAAGAACGTCTTGTATTTTGAAGGTATTTAGTTGGGTACCACCCGATTAATCTGCTTCTTCTGTTCTAGAGTTCTGACCATGTAATTCAGGCTGTCTCTTCAGTGTAGTATTGAGAGAATGCTTCAATGTTGGAGCCACAGTTATTTAAATGAGATAGTACAGTGAAACCCCCTCCACCATTTTAGATGGCACTAAAAAAAACTCTTGGCTCTATCCTATGAGAAACAGTATTTATTTTAATATCATGGCCAATATTTGTTCCTCAAGCAACATAACTAATGTAGAGTATCTAGTCAATAGCACATTGCTACATGTGGTACCTTATTGCTACATTTGCTGTCTTACATTGGCTACATTTCAAGAAGGATTCAGTGACTGTGAACCTCTTCTGAGGTGAAAGGCATTTCATATATGCAAATTTTTTTGTTCATCTTTTCTGTTTAACCTTGACAGTGTCCTATATTGAGGGACTTTCATCTCTCAGCCCAGCTTCAGAGTGAAAAAAATTGCATAAGATTGGATTCATTTTCATCTTCTTGAAAGTAAAGCGTCCCAGACAACCACAACACCTAATGTATCAGGGGGGTGTAAAATTATCAGGGTAAAAAGGTTTTTTTTTGACATCTCCATTTTTTATATTCCTTTCAAAGAAATAAATCTGAAATTGCTATGGGTCCAAGTCCAGTTTAACTTTGTTCTCTCACTATTGGTTCCATGCAACTATTATTCATTACTATATTTTAGATCAGATTATCACATTGATTCTTTTCCATGAATTTGTAGATTCATTCTTAAATGTTGTCTCCTCATTTCCTGCTATAATACTAGCCAAGCGGTGGGGGTTTTGTTGTGGGGAGTAGGTGGTAAAAATATGACAATATTCTGCGTATGCTTGTGGTGAGAAGATCTGTGCCCACCAAGAAATCCTGAAATGCTCTATGTATGATTTCCTGAGCACTACAAACATAAACTCTTATCTGGTCTGCATCAGAATTTGCAATATGCCCTCTCAGTGGAAATCCTTCTCCTCCTGGAGCCGAAGCACCCTGTATACATACACTTGGTCCACGAGGGAAGTGTAGGGGAAATATAAGCTAAAAGAAGAGCTTGTACTGGGAGATGTATAAAGAAATCCATTGGGTTACGAGGAAAGTGGTATAAAATGCAAAATACTTTTTACACAAGTTTTTAGAAAGAAAATGGCTGAAAGTAATCCACAAATAAAAGTATAGGTAACACAATAATTGGAAATTAGGAAATGGAAGATTTACTAAGTATTTACTTTATATCTGTCTCTGTAGTAGATATAAGGAACAAACAAACTAACTAAATTCAAATTATATTACGGGTTTCACTTTGTAGCAGCCAAAGCAATGTCAAATCATGCTTTGGGAGGATACTATGCTGGCTAGGAAGGAAAGTCAGAAACCACAGAACAAAGAGGTACAGTGAAGGAAGTTCATGTAATCGACACCTGGTCAGTCTCAATTGATAACATAGCTGAGACAGCTTTACAGCCCTGTGGACAATCCCATTGTAAACATCCCACTGTGAGCTATCCAAAGGATAGGACAAACAGATGGAAGTGTTTGGGACCTGACATCTTGTGGAAAAATACTATTTGATAGATTACAAATCTCAAATAAACACTCTGGTAATTTAGGAACCAAATGGTTAAAATAATTGTAGGATGGCACCAGCAGCAGTTTGAAGAAGTTAAAGAAACACATGCTAGTACGGATAAGGACTGGAATTATGGCTGTGCAAAGGCAATAAAGAACTAAGCAATATTTGGGAGGTATGCAAAGAAATGTATAAAAAGTTGCCTTACAAGACGACCAGCATCAGTGACTCTGAAGACCAACCACTGAAGAAGACGACCCTGAGTCAGGGACTCAGCAGAACTTGCCAAGATAGAACCCCGGCCACGTTCATCAAGAGTGGGTAATATCTGAATACAGGTAGTGAGTTTTGGAATTTGTGGAAGTAAACTAAAGAGTTGTGCAAGTAACTAAAAGAAACTAAAGAGTTAATTGGTTGTTTGAAACTACGTGGTGAATCTTTGAGTTGTTTGAATCAGTTATGATTAATAAAGAGGTATAGTAGTTAGGCAAAGTCATTGTCTGGTGTGTTTTATCATGTGCTGTATTTAATTGGCAACAACTTCAAAAGTATTTAATTGACAGTAAAGGACTTTGGTGTGTCCTGAGATTTTGAAAGGAGCTGATATTTCTTTTCCTTTCTTTTGTTTTCTCTCTAGCAGTGTTCCCTCACATGTAAGAGGCAGGCAGTTAACCTCACCAGGCTATCTACACACCTCCAAGATGCTGGAACTGAAAGTCCCTGATCTTAACGCGCTCAGTAAATGGGCAGCAAGTGATGGGTACTCAGAAATGACAGGGTCTGTTTATACCCATACATGTTGATTAGTTAGGATCCAGCTGGCATTTTAACCACATTGCACTGGGAGAAAAGCAGCCAGATGATGAAAATACCCAAGGGAATTGAGGTTGCTCAAAAGGGTCAGGTTTTATCCCTCATTTTTATTTTTCTCATGGGGACAGAGGGAAAACAAATGCCCTTCAGGCTGACGAAGAAAGGTTAGCCATTCCTTGCTGCAGGCTTATTGCTGCATTCCCCTCTCCCGTCAAACTCAGACAGGTGCATGACAGGTCCAGAAGCCAGTCTCTCCTGGCCTTGGCCACACAGAACTCTACTGCTCACCGAAATAACCCTTGTTGGTAGGGAAGCAGCTGTGATTCCACTAGAATAGAATTAATATCAGGCCATTGGTCTTGATCTTTCTCTCACTGTGCCTAATCCCACTTCTACTTTTCTGCCTGTCTATCACTTCATTCATCTTTTTCTCCTTTTATAGTTAGAACCTAAGTTAACATTGCATTATTAACTCTGTGTGCGTGTCTGTGAATAAAGCTGCTTTTGCACCATGCGTCTTTTTGTTTGCCTCAAAAGTAAAAAAAAACACCTGAGTCAAACATACTTAAAGGTACATTGGTCGAAGTGCCCATTAAGAATAGGAGCAATACTTACCTTATCCTTTTCTCCTTTTCTCACTCTCAGCTTCAGTATCTATCTTCTGTTTACTTCCGTTTATCTCTGTTTCAATTTCTTCCTTTCTCGCTGTCCCTCGATCACTCACTCTTTCTGTCTCTTATAGTCCTCTAATAATTCAATGCTACAAATTTGAATTGAATTATTTTTAATACAATCTGTGCTCTGAACAATCACAATATTTTCTTTCAAATGAATGTCAAATTACCTAAAAATTATTGGTTTTAATTTCTTTTAACCTTTTTAACCACTGGAGTGCATAGCTCAGTTATTAGTTTAAGAAAAACACATCCTGCATTGCATTTCCTGTGAAGAAAGGTAGGTTTCCTAAAACATTTTGCAACATTAAATGGCAGAGTTTCCTCTGATTCTGTTCCCTGGAATATAACAATGGGCCATAATCGGTATGGTTTGAGTGGGAAAGAGTGCTAGCTTGCAAAATTGGAATCGCTGTCCATCTAAAGGTGTCAGGAAAGGAATAAAACAAGACAGAAAGCCAATATTTGTCCCTCAAATCTTAAAATCTGCTGTAAATTTACACAAAATGATCAATAATTATGTATTCCTGACAATAAAGGAATTTAACATAGACTGAGGAAATTGTTACAATGAACAGCTGAGGGAGAATTTTTTTTCCCCAGATCAAGTCCATCAGAAAAGTGTGAAAGAAAAGGAGGTCTGTGAGCAGGAGGGCATGGGAACTGGATGACCTTTCCCCAGTTTGGGGCAGCTGTCAGGATTGTGGGGCGACTGTGGTTATTTTTGATGCTCTTTTATTCAGGTTGGCAAGTTAGGCATTAATTACAAATTGACAGTTACTTCCTATGGCACTTTATGATGACCATGACATGACTGGAGTCACATAGATGTCAGACCAGCTGAGGACATTAATGAAACAGTTAGGTTTATGCAGCTATGCAACGGCTCTATGTTACTTCTGCTGATATCTGCTTTTTATTTCAAAGGGAATAAAATTCAGATTCACAATTTGCCATAGAGTGATTGGATTCACAATCTCTGGATTATTAGTCTGGTCAATAACAACTGTAACAAGGTGGAGCTAAGATCAGTAGGTTGTATCAACAAACAATCTTCTGGGGGAACTCAGTAGGTCAAGCAGCATCTGTGGGGGGAAAGGAACTGACAACATTTCGGGTTGAAACACTGCATCAGGACCCAGAGTATTAACATTGAACATACAGGAAAGATCTGACAGAGAGTGGATTGGCTATGGGGAAGTATGGGAATGAAATGGATATCGGGAGTCCTGCAGAGGGTGGAAATCACTGAGGAGGCTGCACTTTGTCGCACCTCACAAGACACAGGCATGTCTCCTGCCTTTAACCTGACCGGGTGGGTAGACTCATGTTGGCATATCCTGAATTACTGCCAGTGGGGCTATCCATGCATTGGCCAGGCTGCTGTAGCTGTTTAGACAAGATCCGATTAGAAAAGGCTTTTGGCCCTGGTGGATACAGTGGTGACTGTTGGCAGGCTGTCAGGAGAACTGACCCATGGCTAACTCAGCAGCAGCATTTTGAATAAATATCACAGCAAAGTTTGCCTTGAAGCATAGTCCAAAATGCAGAATAGTGAATGAGCGAGATGGTTAGGAGGTTTAGATCAATTTATCTTGTTGCATAAGTAGTGTTTAGGTGTGACCAGATAAACACAGAACGGAGGGAAGGAAGAGAGGAAACATTCTTTGTACAAAGCGTTTCACATTCTCAGATTCTCTGAAAATGCTGTTCAGCCAATTAAATGACCTTTTTTAAAGTGCAGTCAGTTTATAGGCAAATGTAGCAGCAAATATGTGTCCAGCAAAGTCCTATAAAAATTAAAACTATTTATAGTTTTGGTTGATGGAGGAATGTTAGCTCAGAGAAGAGGCGAACGTGCTGCTCTTAATCAAAATATAGGGTCAGAATTTCACACATCCACCTAAAAAAGTAGACTTGGTTTAGTGTCAACCCTGAGATGGCACTTGCAGCACTGGAGCACCAACTCTAAATGATGGTTCAGCAAGAATGTCAGAATTATCAGACTTAAAATAACTAAGATCTATCCTTTTCACCACCCAGCACTCTGGTAGTTACATGTCATAATGGAGTTGTTGACTAATCCTGGCAATCAAATTCTATTAATTAGTAAGAGTGTTTGCCAAGTGAATCATGACTGAAATCATAGCATTGACTGGAATTTAGTGTCCTTTCCCATGAGTTCTCCACTAAATATTGCCAGAAAAAAAAACATAAATACTGCATTCAGGTGAACTTGAACTTTTGATGGCATGATCAGTGATAGTTGCAGACATGCAACCCCATAATATTTATATTTACAACTATGGGATCTTATTTTTTAGATGTTTCATTGTGACTTTCTTGCTCTTGTTCCCTGAACCTCTGTTTATAAAGTTCAGGACCCTGACTGCTTGTTTAACCGCTCTCTCAACATACCCTGTCACTTCCAACAATCAATGAATCTGTACTCCCAAATCTGATTTTTCTTGCGCCACTTCTGGAATTGTGTCCTCTGACTTGTTGCCCCTTCTCATTCTTTCTACCAAAATGCAACACTTCACATTTCTCAGCATTTTTAATCTGTCACATATCCGTTCATGCCACCAGCCTGTCTGCATCTCCTCATAATCTATTGATGTCTTTCTCACAGTTCACTACACCTCCAAGTTTTGTGTCATCTGCAAATTTGGAAACTGTGCCCTGTAGACCAGGTCCAAATCATTAAAGTAGATTTTAAAAAGTAGTGGTCCTCACTGTGACCTCTCCACTCAACACTTCCCTTCACTTTGAGAAACAACCTTTCACTACTACTCACTGTTTTCTGTTACTTAACCAATTTTCTATCCACGCTCATACAGCCCTTTATTCCATGAACTTCAAACTTGATGTCAAGCTTATTATGCAGCCACTCACCAAAGCATTTTGGAAGTCTACAAAACCACATCAACCACATTTGTCTCATCAACATCCTCTGTTAATTCATAGGAAAACATTATTAATTTTGTTATTGTTAACTTGCCTTTAATAAGTTCGTGTTGGCTTTGTGTAAGCAATCCGAACTTGTCCAAGTGACTGCCGATTCTGGTACTGATTATTGTTTCAAGAACTTTCCTCACCACATAGATTAAATTGATAGGTGTGTGATTGCTCATCGCTACACACTTTATAAGACAAGGTCGTAACATTTGCAATTTTCTAGTTGTCAGGTACCACCTCTGAATCTTTAGCTGTTTGAAGGTTGTGGCTAGGGCTCTGCAATTTCCTTCCGTACTTCCTTCAGCGACCCAGGATTCTCTCATCACGAAAGGAAGGTGGAGCATGGAATCAAATAAGGGAGCTGAGGTGGGCAGGTTTCTCCAATTTCAGGAGAAACCTGAACCTCCGTCCCTTTTCTCCATCCTCCTAATCTATCTAGTTCCTCCTACATCCACTCCAGCTCCCCATCAGTCTGTTTATTTCCACTCCTCAACCCACACACTCCTTCCACTGGGTCCCCTCCCCCCATGGTTCCCATCTGCCCACCCCACCTCCCTTATTTGGTTCCAAGCTCCACCTTTCTTTCCTATCAGATTCCATCATCTACCGCCCTTTGCTGCCTCCACCAATCACCTCCCAGTTTCTGTCGCTATTTCCACTCTCCCCTATATCTGCCTATCACCCCTCCTTCATAGGTCCACCTACCACTTGCTTACTCTTGCTCTACCCCTTCCCTTCACCTCTTTATACTGGCGCTCCATCATGGGTACAACCCTCCACCTATCGAGGATATCTTCAAGAAGCCGTGCCGCAAGAAGGTGGCATCCATCACTCAGGACCCTCACTATCTGGGACATGCCTTCTTCTCATTACTACCATCACAGAGGAGGTACAGGAGCCTGAAGACCCATACTCAATGATTCAGGAACAGCTTCTTCCCCTCTGCCATCAGATTTCTGTGAACCCATGAACACTACATCATTATTCCTTTTTTTGCACTATTTGTTTAATCTTTTAATTTATGGTAATATTTACGTTTTTGCACTGTATTGCTGCCGCAAAACAACAAATTTCCCATCATATTAGTCAGTGATAATAAATCTGATTCTGATTTTGGCTATCTTTCCTCTATTCCCTCTACTTTTCAGTCCAGATGAAGGGTCTCATCCCAAAATGTTGACAGTCCATTTCCCTCCACAGATTCTGCCTCACCCAGCGAGTTCCTTCAGCATCTTGTTTGTTGCTCCAGATTCCAGCATCTGCAGTCTCTTGTGTCTCCTCTCATCAGGACCAGGTGATTTATCAACTTGAAATGCTGTTAACATTTCTAGTAGCTCTCCGTCAAGAACCTCAGTTATATTTTCCTCTGAGTGTTTGGCAGCATCTTTATTTCCTCTCTCTTTACTTTAATGCAAGGAGCCTCATGGTAAAGCGAGATGAGCTTAGAACATGGATCAGTCTATGAAAATTATGATATTATTGTGATCATGGAAATGTAGTTGAGTGAAGGGCAGGACCGGCTGCTTAATTTTCCGAGGTATAGATGTTTGATGTGTTACAGAAGGGGGTGCAAAAAGAGGAGAGGGAGTCACACTGCTGATTAAGGGGACCATCACAGAACTATGTAGAAAGTAGTATATCCTAGAGGGATCATCTAATGATGCCAAATGGTTAGAGTTTAGGATTAAGAGAGGGGCAATCACTACAATATTAACCTCCCAATAGTCGGCAGGCATTAGAGGAATGACTGCATAAGCAAATTGCAGAAAGGTATAAAAGTAATGCAGTTACAGTAGTTGGGGATTTTGACTTTCCCAATACACCATAGTGTAAGGTGCTTAGATGAGGCAGTACTTGCTAAGTGCGTCAAAGATAGCTTTTTCAAGACAATAGTCCTACCAGAGAGAGGCTGTACTTGACCTCCTCTTAGGAAATGAAACCAGGCAGGTGGTGGAAGTGTTGGTTGAGAACAGTGACCACAATTATGTAAGTTTCAAGATATAGAAAGGGATGAGGTTGGTCCTCAAGTTAAGGTACTAAATTGGGGGAAGGCTGATTTCGATACTGGAAGAGAGAACCTGGCAAAAGCAGATTGGGAGCAAAAGCTTTTGGGTAAAACAACATCCAACAAATGAGAGTCCTTTAAAAGAGAATCAGCAAGAATTCAGGGACGGCATGTTACGGTAAGGGTGAAAGGAAAAGGCGGCAAGATTAGGGAACGTTGGATGACAAAAGTTATTGAAGGTTTGATTAGGAAAAAAAAGGGAGCATATGACAGGTGTAGGCAACTGTGATCAAGCAAGTCCCTTGAGGAATAGACAGAGAATAGAAGAGTATTAAGAAGGAAATTAGGAGGACAAAAGAGGTCATGAAATACTGTTGGCAGGTAACATTGAGGAGAAGTCTATAAGTATTTTAGGAGAAAGAAAGTAGCTAGGGAAAGAATGGGTCCCCTTAGGGATCAAAGGGGTAATCTATGTGTGGAGATGGGATGTGCGCAAGGTGATTAATGAATACTTACCTTAGGTATTCAACAAGGAGAAGCACATGGAAGATAGTGAGTTCAGAGAGGGGTACGTTAATTGTTGGAGGAACTTAGCAGGCCAGGCAGCATCTGTGGAGAAAAGCAGATGGTCAACGTTCCGTGTCAGGACTTTTCTTCAGGACTGAAGATAGGAAAAGGGGAAGCCCAATATATAGGAGGGAAAAGCAGAGCAGTGATAGGTGGACAAAAGAGGGGAGGTGGGGTGGGCACAAGGTGGTGATAGGTAAATGCGGGTAAGAGACAGTGATAGGCAGGTGCGGGTGAAGTGGGGAGAGCAGATCCACCTGGGCATGGGTCAAAGGTAAGGAGAAAAAAAATGGAGGTAGAAAAAAGATAGGCTAGGAAAGGGAAGAAAAGAAAAGGCATGGTTGGGGGTGTGTGCAGGGTGGGTGGTGTTGTGGGGATTACGTAAAGTGGGAGAATTCAATGTTCATGCCGTTAGGCTTCAAGGTTCCAACATGGAAAATGAGGTGCTGTTCCTCCAGTTTGTGCTTGGACTTCTGGCAGTGGAGGAGGCTGAGGACTGACATATCAGTGACAGTGTGGGAGGGGGAGTTGAAGTGACTGGCAACAGGGAGATGCAGATCGCAGTTACGGATGGAGCGCAGATGTTCTGCGAAACGGTCACCTAGTCTGCGTTTGGTCTCACCAATGTAGAGGAGGCTACACTTGGATCACCAAATGCAGCAGGTGATATTAAGGGAGGTGCAGGTGAATCTCTGTCTCACCTGAAAGGACTGTTTGGGTCCCTGGATGGAGTGATGGAAGGGGTGTAGGGGCAGGTGTTGCACATATGGTGGGGACAGTGGAAAGTTCCCAGGGTGGGATGGGTGGGGGGGGGAGGAGTGAACTAGGGAGTCACGGAGAGAGCAGTCCCTGCGAAAGGCAGAAAGGGGTGGGGAGGGGAAGGTATGCTTAGTGGTGGAGTCCCGTTGGAGATGGCGGAAGTGGCAGAGAATGATGTGTTGTATACGTAGGCTGGTAGGATGAAATGTGAAGACAAGGGAGACCCTATCCCTGTTGGGTCGGGGGGGTGGGGGTGAGGGTAGAGGTGCGGGAAATGGCAGAGATGCAGGTCTGAGTTCTCTCGACCACAGTAGGGATGAAGCCACGGTTAGTCAAGAAGGGAGATTCATGACTCCTTCTCTCACTGATCCTCTTCTGTGATCTCCTCTGCTCTCCGGCTCCTCGACCATGTGCTCACTCAGACTTGGTTTCACACCCATGTGACCTTCCTTGCTCTGTGTCCACACCGCCATCTTGTTCCACGTGGCTTCCAGGTCCATTTCCAGGCCTCCCAGTTCGGCTCCTCTATGTTCACTCTATCCATCGTTGCTCTCTCCATTTCTCCCTCTGTGCCCTCCTCTCTACCCTCTCTGCCATGCGCTGACACCTTCTGGCCCTTTCTCTTTCTCTTCCACAGCTCCGGGCCTCAGTCTCCAAGATGTGCCTGGGACCATTATTTTTTGTTGTTCTCTGAAGTATCCACGCTCTAAATGGACGATTCTTTGCTTTCCTCACCGCCGTCAAGGATATTCAAGATTGCCCGCATTCAGACCCCTGCTGCTGCAATGCCCTCCGGACCCCCGCCACTTCACCACTTGCTCCAAGTCAGAGGTTCCCACCACCATGCAGTCCTCCACCCCTCCCTTCCCCCACCTGCTCAGAGTCAGAGGTTCCCACAACCACACAGTCCTCCGGAACCCCCCCCCCTTGCCTCCCCTGCCCGGGGTTGGAGTTTCCTGCTGCCGCACGGCCCTCCACCTCCCCTCCACTGCCCGTTCGGAGTCAGATGTCCCCACTGCCGTAAGGTTCCCCCGGACACTCCTGCTCCCGCCCTACACCACTCTCTGCTCCTCCCCCCAACGTCCTACCCGGGGCCTCCCTCTCTCCAGGCTTTGCCTTCTGTGGCCTCTACTCTGTTTCTTCCTCCATCTTCTTCTAAGTCTCCCAACCCCCCTTTATCCCCTCCCCCTACCCTGACCACTCCTCCTGCTCCTCCCCTTGTTCCCTCCCCTACATCCACCTCCTATTCTTCATCGCACTCTTCACCCCGTACCACTCCCAACCCCTCTCACCCCTTTCCTCTCACCAGCCCAGCCCCTCTACCCCCCCCACCCTCTTCTAGCCCCAACTCTAACCCCTGCCGTGTCTTTACCATCCCCCCTGACCTCCCCCTCTCTGAGGCTGAGCAGTATGTTCTCAGCAAAGGTATCAGCTTCGTACCTCTACGCCCCCGCCTCAACGAATTCCGAGCCCATAATGATGCCGAGCTCTTTTACCACTGCCTCTGCCTGCTTTCTTTATCGTTAAGAAGTCCACTCCCCCTTCTGATGACCCGGTCTCCCACCTCCAACCCTCTTCTTCCACCCGGACTCCCCCACCACGCCTGTTACCTTCCCTGGACCTATTCATACCTAACTGTCGGTGTGACATCAGCTGTCTTGACCTTTCTGCCCCCCTCACCCACTCCAGCCTCACCCCTTCTGAAAGCTCTGCTCTCCACTCCCTCCGCACCAACCCTGAAATTGTCATCAAATCTGCCAACAAAGATGGTGCCATGGTAGTCTGGCATATTGACCTCCACCTTGCAGAGGCCAAACACCAACTCTCGGACACTTCCTCCTACCTACCCCTGAGCCATGACTCCACTGAGGACAACCAGGATATTATCTCCCACGCCATCACTAACCTCATTAGCTCAGGAGATCTCCCCTGCCACAGCTACCAACATGATAGTCCTGCAACCTAGAACTGGCTGTTTCTATCTCCTCCCCAAAATCCACAAGAAGGACTGTCCCAGCAGACCTATTGTCTCCACATGTTCTTGCCCCACTGAGCTCGTATCCTTGTACCTGGACACTATCCTGTCCGCTCGGGTCCAATCCCTTTCCACCTATGTCTGTGACACATCAGAGCTCCCGAACTCTTCCATTGCTTTAAGTTCTCCAACACGCACAACCTCATCTTCACTATGGACGTCCAGTCGCCATATACCTCCATTCCCCATCATGATGGCCTCACCGGCCTCCACTTCTTTCTTGGCTATATTGAACAGTCTCTGTTCCAAGCCTACTCCAGCCACGTTCCTCAACTCTTTCTCTGCTATATCGACAACTGCATTGGTGCCACCTCTTGCACCCACCCAGAACTCAACAGTTTCATAAATTTCGACACAAATTTTCACTTTGCTCTCCAATTCACTTGGACTATCTTGGACACCCCTCTCCTTCCTTGATCCTTCCATCTCCATCTCAAGAGAATCCTTATCCACCGACATCTTCTACAAATCTACTGACCCCCACAGCTACCTCGATTACAGCTCCTCCCACCCTGCCTCTTGCAAGGATGCTATCCCTTTTTCTCAATTTCTCCACCTCCGTTGCATCTGTTCTCATGATGAGGCTTTCCACTCCAGGACATCCGAAATGCCCATCTTCTTGACTAACCATGGCTTCTCCCCGACTGTGGTCAAGAGAGCTCGCACCCACATCTCTGCCATTTCCCACACCTCTGCTCTCACCCCCACCCCTCCCAGACTCAACAGGTCCCCCTTGTCCTCACATTTCATCCTACCAGCCTATGTACTGAACACATCATTCTCCGCCACTTCCACCATCTCCAACATGACTCCACTACCAAGCATGTCTTCCCCTCCCCACTCCTTTCCGCCTTTTGCAGGGACCGTTCTCTCAGCGACTCCCTAGTTCACTCCTCTCCCTCCTCCCTGCCCCCCTCCCACCCATCCCACTCCCACCCCAGGAACTTTTCACTGCCCCTGCCATAGGTGCAACACCTGCCCCTACACCACCTCCTTCACCTCCATCCAGGGACCCAAACAGTCCTTTCAAGTGAGACAGAAATTCACCTGCACCTCCCTTAATATCATATACTCCAAGTGTGTCCTCCACTACATTGGTGAGACCAAATACAGACTAGGTGACTGTTTCACAGAACACCTGCGCTCCGTCCGTAACCGCGACCTACATTTCCCCTTTGCCATTCACTCAACTCCCCCTCCCACACTATCACTGATATGACAGTCCTCGGCCTCCTCCATTGCCAGGAGAAGTCCAAGTGCAAACTGGAGGAACAGCACCTCATTTTCCGTCCTAATGGCATGAACATTGAATTCTCCCACTTTATGTAATCCCCACAATAACCCCCAACCACGCTTCTTCTTTTCTTTTTCCTAGCCTCTCTCTCTTTTTTCTCCCCCCCTTTTCTCTCCTTACCTTTGACCCATCCCCGGTGGATCTGCTCTCCCCTCCTCTCCCACACCTGCCTATCACTATCTCTTACCTGCATCTACCTACCACCACCCTGTGCCCACCCTGCCTCCCCTCTTTTGTCCACCTATCACTGCTCTGCTTTTCCCTCCTATATATTGGGCTTCCCCTTTTCCTATCTTCAGTCCTGAAGAAGGGTCCTGACCCGAAACATTGACCGCCTGCTTTTCTCCGCGAATGCTCCCTGGCCTGCTGAATTCCTCCAGCATCAGAGTGTTTTTCATCTAGATTCCAGCATCTGCAGTCCTTTGTTTCTCCAGGGATACATTATATTTTTGGAGTATATAGGTATTAAGAAGGTGAAGGTGTTAGATGTCTTAGAACGAATGAGGGTGGATAAATCACCTGGACCAGATGAGAACTGTCCCAGAATGCTATGGGGAACAAGGGACAAGATTGCTGGAGCCCTGATGGATATTTTTGCATCTTCGTTAGCTTGAGGCGACATACGAGAATACTTGACGTTAGCTAATGTTTTTCCTTTTTTCAATAAGGGCAGCTGGGTTGACCCAGGTAACTACGAGCCAGTGAGCCTTACATCAGTGGTAGTGAAATTATTGAAGAAAATTCTAAAATACAGGATTTATATTCATTTGGAAAGGCAGGGACTGATTTTGGATTGCCAGGATAGATAAGCATAGATAAGGTGAATAGCCACAATCTTTTCCCTAGGGTAGGGAGGTCCAAAACTAGACAGCATAGGTTTAAAGTCAGAGGTGAAAGATTTAAAAGGGACCTGAGGGGCAACGTTTTCCACTCAGTGGGTTGTCCATATATAGAACGAGCTGCCAGAGAATATGGTAGAGACAGATACAATTATGACATTTAAAAGACATTTGGACAGGTCCATGGATAGGAAAAGTTTAGAGGTGTATGGGCCAAATGCAAGCAAATGATACCAGCTCAGGTAGGCAACTTGGTCATGTTGTTTAGCTTTATGACTCTATGACTCAATATACAGTAAATAGTAGGGCACTAAGGAATGTTGATGAATGGAGAGACCTAGGGGTCCTTTTTCCCTGAAGGTGGCAGCACAGGTTGACAGGGTGGTGAAGAAGTCATTTGGCATGCCTGCCTTCATAGGTCAGGGCACAGAATGAAAGAGTTGAGACATTACATTGCAACTTTACAAGACACTGGAAAGGCCACCTTTAGAGTATTGAGTGTACTTCTGTTCATCACACTAGAGGAAGGATGTGATTGCACTGGAGAGAGTTCAGTAGAGATTCACCAGGATGTTGCCTGGATTGAAGGACGTTAGTTATGAGGAGAGATTGGATAGGCTAGGCTCATTTTCTCTGGAGTGCTGAAGACTGAAGGGTGACCTTTTGGAAGTATGTAAGGTTATGAGAGGCAAAGGTAGGATAGATGGACTAAATCTTTATCCCGTGGTATCAAAAACAAGAGGGCACAATTTTAAGGTGACATGTAGGAGTTTTGAAGGGGATCTGAGGGGTAAGGTTTTTACTCAAAGAGTGGTTGATATCTGCCAAAGGAGGTCATGGAATCAGTATGTTGGCACCGGAAGCATGGCAACACTTGAAGGCTGCCCCCAGAACACTCTACACAAAGATGCATTTCACTGTGTGTTTCGTTGTACATGTGACTAATATCTTATCTGATTGAAGAGGCAATTAGACAGGCACTTAAATAGGCAAGGTATGAAAGGATATAGTCCTAATGCAAGCAAATCAAGTCATAGAATTGTAGAGTAATGCAGCACGGAAACAGGCCCTTTTTAAAGATTTCTTTATAAGTCACATGTACGTCAAAACACACAGTGAAATGCATCTTTTGCGTAGAGTGTTCTGGGGGCAGCCCGCATGTGTCGCCACGCTTCGAGCGCCAACATAGCACGCCCACAACTTCCTAACCCGTATGCCTTTTGGAATGTGGGATGAAACTGGAGCACCCGGAGGAAACTCATGCAGACACAGGGAGAATGTACAAACTCCTTACAGACAGCAGCCGGAATTGAATCTGGGTCACTGGCTGTAATAGCGTTATGCTAAGCACTACACTACTGTGCCTGCCCATATGCACTACCTTGCCTGCCCATCTTCGGCCCAACTGGTCCTGCCAACCAAGATGCCCATCCAAGTTAGTCCCATTTGTCTGCATTTAGCCCAAAATGGGAGTAACGTAGCTGGGCAAAACAATTAGCATGAATGTAGTGGGCCGAAGGCCCATTTCTGTGCTGTACAACTCTATGATTCTATGATAGCTTCTTCCTTCCTTGACAGCAAATGATGCATAATTCTCCTTTATTTCCTCTGCCTCTGTGAGTAACTTCCCTTTCTATTCTCTGAGCAGCCCTCTTCTCTTACAACTCTTTTCCTGCTCACGGGCCTATAGAACATTTCCGGATTCCCCTTTATGTTTGCTGCTGCTCCATCCTCATGCTCTTTCTTTATCTCTCTTAATTCCTTTTTTACCTCCTGCATGAACTTCCTGTATCCAGTCTGGTTCTCATTTATGTAAACTGGCTGGTGTCTGTAATATGTGTTTTTTCTCTGTTCTGTTTTACTCTATTATTTTGGCTATCTGTAAGACTCTGGCCTTAACTTCCCAACCCTTCTCCCTCATGGGAATGAATCTAGACAGTTCAACTCTACAGGCTTTCCAATGTTCATTAACCGTTTTGTCTGACTTTGATTCCAATTCCATGGGGACAGATATGTTCTTATCCCATTGATGTTGGCACTTTTCTAAATGGCATGGTCGTATCTTTTTCCTTGGCTATTCTATACCTTGTGATACAACGATCACTATTTCCTAGATGCTCCCTCACAGATTCTTTCTGCAGTCCAATATGTGGAGTTTTAACACATTCCTTTGGTTGATGTCCATAAACATAACATCAACCATATCATCCTCACAAACCCTCTTTGTTACTTCATGAAAAATGTTATCATGTTAGGCAAACACGAAGAGCTGGGTCCCATTGGCGGTTTGCTGGCAGATCCATAGAAGACTGCGTACCTGCCGACAGCAGTGTGGAAGTATGGAACACATGGGAGGTGAGATAGAGGTCCCTCTGTCGCACCTTAGTTGAACATCTCTTCTGGAAGGAGAATGCCTCTGACAGTGAAGTAGTTTCTCAGTACAGCATTAAAGTATCAGTCTAGATTTTTGTGTTCAAGTCTTCAGAATGTGATAGACTGGGATGTGAATCCATAACTAGCCAACTTAAAGTCATGACTTACAGCTATTTTTCCCCCAATCAACATGATTGTTTCCTCCCAGCTCTGGTGAACCTTGAGCTCAGTATGAGCATGTGTATTAGTACATTGACCGTAACCACCCTTGCTGCCAGCAATGGCCTCATCTCCACAGACAACAGTGTGTGCTCCAGGTTCTGTTCACATCTCCAAGTCAATCCTCACCGGCTTGACCATAATTTTTGATACTTACTCCAGTAACAAATCCGCTGAAATAGAAACACAGACATACATACAAAAAAAGCATCAAGTGAGTTGACCAAAAGAATGCTCAATTCTCAATAATTAAATGGGAATATTCATTACCTAATTTATTTGTGAACTGGCAGGAATTTGTATGCCAGTGCATTTACTTGCATGTTGTTTCACCAACAAAGGAAGAAATCTGTCACCAAAGGTTAGTGTATCTCAAGCATTAAAGTGGGCTGGATATGGACGAGGGGTTTAGCAGTATTGTTAAGATCCAGCTACTTCTTTCAGTTGGAAAAAACAAACTGCTGGAAGAACACAGCGGGTTAGGCAGAGGGATAGTCAACATTTCGGGTTGAGACCCTGCATCAGTCCAGAGTCATGAGCCTCTAAGAGAAGAAATTCCTCCTCATCTTTCAAATATGCAATGCCTTATTCTGAAACTATGCCCCTTTCTTTCAGCTAACCCTCCAGGCAAGACATCTTATCAGCATCCATCCTTTCACTCACCCTTAGAATCTTAGGTTTCAATGAAATCACCTCTCATTTTACTGATGAGTATAGATCAAAACTGTTCAACCTCTCTTCATACATCATTTCCTTCATCCATCAATCAACATACTGAACCTTCTCCTCACTGCCTCCAATGGAAGCATATCCATTCTTAAACATGGAATCAAAGACTCTACACAGTACTTCAGGTGCACCCTGTAAGGTTGCATCAAAACCTTCCTACTTTCGTACTCCATAACCTTTGCAATAGACTTCTTAATTATTTCCCATACCTAGGACTTCCAGAACCCTTTATACTGCAACATTTTTTAGTCTTACTCCATTTAAATCATAATTTGCTTTTCATTCTTCCTTCCAAAGTGGAATAACCTCATATTTTCCCACATTATACTCCATCTCCAAATTTCTTGTTCATTCACTTAGCCTTCTGAAGAGTTTTTGAGTCCATGTCAAAACTTGCTAACCCACTTGCCCTTGTATCATCAGCAAATTTGGCTTCAGTACATCTGGTCCCTTCATCTAATCATTAATATTGATTGTAAATAGTTGAGGCCTCAGTACTAATCCCTATGACCCTACTAGTTACTGATTGCCAATGTGAAAATAACCCTTTTATCCTGACTTTGTTTTCTGTTTGATTTAACTCCCCCATTCATGCCAATATATTACCCCTCACTTCATGTGTTCTTGTGTAGTAATATTTCATGTGGTAGCTAATGAAATACCTTCTGGAAACTCAAATACATAACATTACAGGTTCTTCCTTATCCTTCCTGTTTATGACAGCTTCAAAGAACTCCATCAGATTTGACAAACATGATTTCCCTTTAATAAAACCACATGGACTCTACTTAATTGTCTTAGGATCTTACAAGTATCTTGTGATTACCTCCTTAATAATGGACTCCATCATTTTGGCCAACAGCAAATGTTAGACTAACTGAGCTATATTCTCCTTCTTTCTGTCTCCCTCCTTTCTATAATAGTAGCTTTACATCTGTGGTTTTCTAGTTTTCTGGGATCTCTCCAGAATCTGGGAAAGATTACAACCGTCATATCCACCAGAACATAGAACATTACAGCACAGTACAGGCCCTTTGGCCCACGATGTTGTGCCGACATTTTATCCTTCTCTAATATCTATCTAACCCTTCCCTCCCACATAGCAGTCCATTTCTCTATCATTCATGTGGCTATCTAAGAGTCTCTTAAATGTTCCTAATGTATCTGCCCCCCACAACCTCTGCCGGCATTGCATTTCACACACCCATGTGTGACACCCAGACTCTATGACGCAGGCCCCATTTCTTTGCCTTGGAACAGGAGAAGGCCATTCAATTTCAAGGGCCCACTCCAATTTCCCTTCAGTTCTGACTTTATCTACACTTCATCTCCACTTTTCTGTTTTCAGTCCATATTCTATCATGCTCAGAACTAGCAAACCTTTTCAGTCTCAGACCTTAAAGCTCCAATTGTCCCAAGGTCTACCATATTTTGCAATTCCAGATGCTTACAAATGTGAAAATGAATCAAGTAGCCAGGTTCTATGCCCCTTGATTCTCTCATAGAGGTAACAATCGCCATATTTATCTTATGGGATTCTATTTATATATTAAACACAGATATAAGTTTTGGTCATTCTTCTATACTTCAGCAAATTGAAGTCAAGACTGGGGTGGCATGGTAGCGTAGTGGTTAGCGCAACGCTATTACAGCGCCAGTGATCGGGGTTTGATTCCCGTCACTGTCTGTAAGGAGTTTGTACGTTCTCCCGTGTCTGCGTGGGTTTCCTCTGGGTGCTCCGGTTTCCTCCCACATTGCAAAGACATACGGGTAGGTTAATTTGAGTTTAAAATGGGTGGCGCGGACTCGTTGGGCCGGAAGGGCCTGTTACTACGTTGTAAATAAAATTTAAAAAAATTTTAAAAATTGTACAGTCTATCCACATCTTGTGACCTCTAAGGTTTAAGGAACAATCTTTTTTTTGTGCAGCTACTGACTGGTGCAATGTTCATCATTGCAAGTGGTGACGGTTGCTTCTCCCAACCGAGAATCTAGTCTCATTGCTGCACTTCCAAAGATCCTGCTTAAAATGTTCAGAAGTTCTTTATTTGTGCTGAAGGGACTGGATTTGCAGGGAAGTTTGGGAACGTTTTGCTGCTATTGGTTTGGGTTTCAGGTTGGGCCCACTGGTTAGTGTTATTCAATACATGATTTGCTCAAACACTGGTTTTTATCAGGCAAACACCTGAATGATAATGTATAAACAGGTCTTAAATGAGTTATCAGCTTTGCTGTCAGTTTCGTAACAGGACTTTTGTTTCAGTCAGAAATCCTGTGCAAGTGCCTTGAGAGTACTCAAAGAACAATCTCAATGGGAATGGAATGCTGCCCTGATAGAGGTGAGTAAGACATTAAACCAAAGTCCGCTCAGGTGAATGAAAAAGGTCATATGGTTATTTTTCAGTCAATCTCTTAACCAAGTCACCAAATCTAGCTATTTATCTTTTTTGATGTTTGAGGGACCTTGCAATGAGCAAATTGATTGACACCTTTTTATTTTGTTTATTCTTGGGTTGTAGTTTTCATCCACCCTTATTTGTCCTGTGATGATTGGGAGCCAGCTTATTAAAGTATTATAAATTATCTATGTGGCCCTCAATCTACTCTGGAGAGCTCTGGCAATGGAATCATGTGACGTTGGACTGGAAAGCAAATAAAACTGCAGGTACTGAAATCAGAAACAAAAACAGAAATGCTGAAAGTACTCAGCCAGTCAAGCAGCATCTGTGGAACGAGAAACCAGTTCACTTTTCAGATCAATGACACTTCTTTATAACACAGTCTAAACTATTAAAATCAAAAAACGGAAACTTTTCATTTTTGATTGAGTATTCTCAGCCAATCTTAACAGGGAGGAACATTGTCTGAGATGTGGGTGAACATCTCACTGAAAGAGAAAGAAAGTCTTTTATTCTTATGGTGTAATTCAGGACCTCAGGACATTGCAGAGTACTTTACATCCAATGAAAATGTTTCTTGAAATACAATTACTGTTGCAGCCAATTTGTGTACAACTAGCTCCCATAAACATCAATGAGACTGGTTAATCTGCTTCTTCCATTCTAGAGTTTTGACCATGTAATCCAGGCTGTCTCTTCAGTGTAGTGTTGAGAGAATGTTTCAATGTTGGAGGTACAGTGGTTGAAATAAGATATTAAGGTAAAACCTCCTCTGCCTTCTCAGATGGCTCAAAAATACCCTTTGGTTCTACTCTATGAGAAATAGAGTATTATAATATCATAGCCAATATTTGTCGCTAAAGTAACATCACTAATATAGATTATCTAGTCAATATCACATTGCTATATGTGGTATTTTATTGCTACAATTGCTGTCTTATGTTGACTACATTTTAAAAAGTATTCAGTGGTTATGAACCTCTCCTGATGTGAAAGGCGTTTCATAAGTGCAAATTTTTCATTCATCTTTTTGTTTAACTTTAACAGTGTCCATACCAGAGGACTTTCATCTCTCAGCTCCACTTCAGAGTGAATATAATTGCATAAGACCAGATTCATTTTCATCTTCTTGCAAATAAAACGTCCCAGATGACCACAACACCTAATGTATCAGAGGATAAAAGAGATGTAAAACTATCTAGGCAAAAAGATTTTTTTTTGACATGTCCATTTTTTATGTTTGTTTCAAAGACAAAGTCTGAAACTGCTATGGATTCAAGTCTAGTTTAACTTTGTTCTCTCACTATTGAATCAGCTATTTTTGGTTCCATGCAACTATTACTTCATTGTATTACATGCATTGTTTGAGTTTCCTTAAAATACCAGCTATATTTTAGATCAGATTATCACATTGATTTTTTTCCTGTAAATATGTGGATTCATTCTTAAATATTGTCCCCTGCATTTCCTGCTATAATACCATGCAAGTGGTGGGGGTTTGGTTGTGGGGCGAGGGGAGTTGTTAATGAAATTTGGCAATATTGATTATGCTTGTGGTGAGAAGACCTGTGCCCACCAAGAAGTTCTGACATGCTCTACGTGTGATTTCCTGAGCACTGTAAACATAAACTCATACATGGTTTCCATAAAAATTTCCAAAATGCCAATTTTTTGGCAAATATTCAATTTTATTTTCAGTTGAGAGCTTGTTTTCTCCATTTGCAGCAGCCAGAGCAGCAGAGGGGAAAAGCCAGCAGCTTTTAGCAAGTTGTTTTTGATTGGCTGAATTGCCACACACTTTTGCCAGTAAAAAGAAGATAGAGCCAAGCAGAGGGGCCATTTTGGAGTGGCCATTGTGAAAGGGGGCCAGTGTAGGAATGGGGAGGCTTTGGTTCAAGAGGTGTGAAGAGGCCGTGTTAGTGGCCCAGGTGTTGGGAGTGAGAGAGGATCTTTAAAAAGTCTTCAGTGAGGAGGCACAGGTGAGAGCAGGTAAGGTTTTATTTTGTTGTTGATCCTTAGATCATGATTCAGTGTAGGCAGGATGGTAGTTAGGTCAATGGAATGCTCTTCCTACAAGATGTGGGAAGTCAGGGAACATCATGGTCTCCTTGATGACTACATCTGTGGGAAGTGCACCCAGCTGCAGGTCCTGACAGACCGGATCAGGGAACTGGAGATGGAGTTGGATGTACTAAGGATCATCCGGGAATCTGCGAACATCATAGGTGAGACTTTTACTGAGGTGGTCACAACCTACAGGCTTCAGATAGGTGGGTGACCACCAGGAAAAGTAAGGGTAGTAGGCAGTCGGTGCAGGGTTCCCTGTGGCCATTCCCTTCACTAACAGGTATACCTCTTGGATACTGATGAGGAGGATGTTTTTTTCAGGAGCTAGCAGCAGTCGTCAGGTCTCTGGTACTGTGACTGGCTCTGAGGCTCAGAGGCAAAGGGTGCAGTCAGACAAGGTGATAGTGATAGCAGACTTGATAGTGAAGGGGACAGACAGGAGATTCTGGACAGGAGAAGAGATGCCAGGGTGGTGTGTTACCTCCTGGGTGCCAGGGTCAAGGATGTCTCTTAGCGCCTACAGAAAATACTCGAGGGGGAGGGTGAACAGCCAGAGGTCGTTGTACATGTTGGTACAAACAACATAGGTAGAACAAGGGATGAGGTCCTGCAGAATGAGTATTGGGAGTTAGGTGAGAAGCTAAGAAGCAGGACCTCGAGGGTAGTGATCTCCGGATTACTCCCAGTGCCTCGGGCTAGCGAGGTCAGAAATAGAAAGAGAGGCCAGATGAACTGATGGCTGAGGAGCTGGTGCAGGCCACAGGGATGCAGGTTCTTGGACTGTTGTGATCTCTTCTGAGGTAGAGGCGATCCATGCAAGAGGGATGGGTTGCACTTGAACCAGAGAAGGACCAATATCTTTGCAGGGAAATTTGCTAGTGCTACATAGGAGGGTTTAAATCAGATTGAGGGGGTGGGGGTGCACTCTGAGCAGGAGCAAGTCATGGGATAAAGCAGTAGCCTGCGAGAGCAAGTTTAGTAATCAGGATAGCCAGGGGCACAGTAAAGGGAGGGAAAGGAATACTCATTTAAAGTGCATTTATTTCAAGGCACGAGGTTTAACAGGTTTAACAAGGCGGATGAACTCAGAGCGTGGATTGGCTCTGAGGACTGGGATGTTATAGCCATAACTGAAACGTGGCTGAGAGAAGGGCAGGACTGGCAGCTCAATGTTCTAGGATACAGATGCTATAGGCATGACAGAGGTACAGGTAAGTGAGGAGGGGGTGTTGCCTTTTTGATAAGGGAGGACATAACAGCAGTGTTTAGAGATGACATTCTTGGAGGATTATCCAGTGAGGCCATATGGGTAGAACTTAGGAACATGAAGAGGGGGGTCACTCTAGTGGGGCTGTATTATAGACCCCCCAGTAGTCAGCAGGAACTTGAGGAGCAGGTGTGTAGATAAATTGCTCATAGTTGTAAGAATAATAGGGTTGTATTAGTTGGGAGGCTTTAATTTCCCTGGTATTGACTGGACTACTGTCGTGAAACAGATTTGGGGTCTCAGAGGCAAGGACTCTGAACACAGTCATAGAGATAAATGATTTCTTTACAAAAGACTAACACGGGGAAAGGGTAAAGGGAATAACACACACGCATGGTTTATAGCAAGCGTGGGAAAATCGCAACAAGGATCAAATACACACACGCACGCACGCACGCACGCACGCACGCACGCACGCACACACACACAACAAACCAGATACAGACAATCAAGGAAAAACAATACGATACCCGCCACTCCTTGACTCAGTGCAGGCACGGCTCTATGCTACCAGGGACACTAACTAGAATGCTCCCAACCCTATTAACAGTGCACACTTTACCAACGATTTCTCCAGCACCGTTCCATGGTTCCTCAGCCTGGGATGAAGCAGGGTGATCCCTTGGGGTAGGCAAAAGAGTGTGAACTGAGCACATGTGGCGCTTTTTATAGTGCTGGAGGGCTGGAGGGGGCAGGGGTCCAGCCCAGGTAATTTAAAAAGACCAATGGCCCAGTGCCAGCAAGGACTAATCGATCACAAAGGCCAATGGCCCGAGGCCAAGTACAAAGGCGTTTAAAGGTCAGGTGTGCACTGATGGGTGGGGTGGAGCCAAACCTTGATTGGCAGTGGTGTGTCTTTCGACCAGTAATGGGCAGTGCTGTCACGTGACAGCCACCACCCTCCACAGTACAACTACCCAGAGTGTTAATGGCTTGGATGGGGTGGAATTTGTGAAGTGTGTCCGGGAAAGTTTCCTGAGTCAACAGGCCCTACTCGGGAGGGTGCAATACTGGACCTTCTCTTAGGGAACGAGGCAGGGCAAGTGATTGAAGTGACAGTCAGGCAGCACTTTGGCTCCAGTGACCATAATTCTATTAGCTTTAGGATAGTGATGGAAAGGAACAGTTCCACAGGTTAGGGTCCTGAACTGGAGCTGGTCTAATTTTGGGGGAATTAGGCAGGATCTAGCAGAGGTCGACTGGGTGAGCCTGCTTGAAGGGAAATGAATGAACAGTAAGTGGGAGGCCTTTAAGAGTGTGATATCAAGAGTCCAGGACCAGCATGTTCCCCTTAGGGTGAAGGGTAAACCTGGCAAGTTTAGGGAACCTTGGCTGAGGTCAAAAAAAAGAAGGAAGCATACATTGGGTTTAGGAGGTTGAGGATGAGTGAATCCCTTGATGAATTTAAAAAGATTAAGAATACTCTAAAGAGGAAAATCAGGAGGGCAAAGAGAGGGTATGAGATGGATCTGGCTGGTAAGGTTAAGGAAAATCACAAGAGGTTCTATAGCTATACTAAGAGTAGAAGGATGTCTAGGGAGAGAGTAGGTATCTGTAGAGATCAGCAGAGCCACCTATGCCTTGAGCTGCAGTAGGTGGGTGAGATTTTTAATGAATATTTCTCCTTGGTGTTTACTGAGGAGAAAATCATGGTTGCTCAAGAGATAAGGGAAACAAGTGGAGGTTTTTTGCAGTACACTCATATTATCAGGAAAGAGGTAGTTGCAGCCTTACAGTACATTAAGGTGGATAAATCCCTAGGGCCTAACTGTGTGCATCCTCGGACTTTGTGGGAGGCTAGAGAAGAAATTGCGGAGGCCCTTGCGGAGATATTTGCTTCATCGTTAGCCATTGGTGAATTCCCTGAAGACTGGAAGGTGGCTAATGTTGTTCTGTTGTTTAAGAAGGGTAGCAAGGACAAACCAGGGAGCTACAGGCCAGTCAGCCTGATGTCAGTTGTGGGGAAGTTACTGGAGGGAATTCTAAGGGACCAGGATCTATGAGCATTTGGATAGACAGAGTCTGATTAGGAGGAATCAGCATGGCTCTGTGCGTGGAAAGTTGAGCTTGACCAACCTCTTAGGGTTTTTGAAGAGGTAACCAAAAAGGTAGATGATGGTAGGGCAGTGGATGTTGTCTATTTGGACTTCAGCAAGGCCTTTGACAAGATCCCGCATGGTCAGCTTCTCTGGAAGGTTAGGCCCCATGGAATCCAGGGAGAGCTAGTTAGGTGGATTTAACATTGGCTCAGAGGTAGGAAGCAGAGGGTGGTGGTTGAAGGTTGTTCCTCAGAATGGAGGCCGGTGACTAGTGGTGTGCCACAGGGGTCGGTGATGGGACCCTTGTTATTCATTATTTATATAAATGATTTGGATGTGAATACACAAAGCTGGATCAGTAAGTTTGCGGATGACATGAAATTAGGAGGTGTTGTTGATAGTGAAGAAGGTTATCGCAGATTACAGGGGGATCTTGATCAGTTAGGGAAGTGGGCCGAGGAGTGGCAAATGGATTTCAATACAGATAAGTGTGAGGTGATGCATTTTGTAAAGTCAAAAAAGCATAGGACTTGTATTATGAATGGTAAAGGACTAGGGACTGTAGTGGAACCGAGGGACCTAGGAGTACAACTGCATAGTTCATTGAAAGCAGCGTCACAGGTAGACAGGGTGGTGAAAAAGGCATTTTGCACACTGGCCTTCATCAGTCAGGGCACTGAGTACAGGAGCTGGGACATTATGTTGCATTGGTGAAGCCGCACTTGGAGTACTGTGTACAGTATTGGTCACCCTGTTATAGGAAAGATTATGGTTAAACTGGAAAGAGTGCAGAAAATATATACGAGGATGTTGCCAGGACTAGAAGGTCTGAGTTATAGGGAGAGGTTGGCCAGGCTAGGTCTTTATTCCTTGGAACGTAGGAGAATGAAGGGTGACCTTATAGAAGTGTTTAAAATTATGAAAGGCACAGATAAGGTGGATGGTAATCTTTTTTTCCAGGGTAGGGGAGTCCAAAACTAGGGGGCATAGTTTAGGGTGTGAGGAGAAACACTTAAAAGGGACCTGAGGGGCAACTTTTTCACGCAGAGGGTGGTGAGTATATGGAATGAGCTGCCAGAGGAAGTATTTGAGGCAGGTACAATAGTATCATTTAAGAAGCACTTGGATAGGTACATGGAGGGGAACGGGCCTGGAGGGATATGGGCCGAACACAGGAAATTGGGACTAGCTGGGTGGGCACTGTGGTTGACATTTACTCGTTGGCCAAATCCTGTATTGGTCTATGACTCCATGCCCTCTCAGTCGAAAATCTTCTCCTCCTGGAGGTAAGATAAGAAATTACTCCTTCCGTTCTCTTAGTATAGGACATTAGATGACACACAGTTAGATTATTACACTGGGCTTTGTACAAGGCATGGTAACAATAAAGAGACGAATGAGTGACAAACCAGCCTCTTAGATCTAAGTGCAATGTACTTTTGAACTGAGTATAATAGACTGGACAGAACTGGTAACTGATCAAACTGTGCATCAATATTGGACTTATATGTTAGTGAAGACTAGACCAGTACTTGTCCCTGAAAGGCAGGAACTCTGCATACATGTGATTGGTCCATAAGGGAAGTGTAGGGAAAATATAAATTAAAAAAAGAGCTTGTACTGGGAGATGTATCAAGAAATTCATTGGGTTACATGGAAAGTGGTACAAACTGCAAAATATTAAACGCTTTTAACACAGGTTTTTAGAAAGTAAAGTGGCTGAAGGTAATACCCAAATAAAAATACAGGTAACATTGTAATTGGAAATCAGGAAATGGCAGATTTACTAAGTATTTACTTTATATCTGTCTCTGTAGTAGACACAAGGAATAAACTAACTCGATTTACATTACATCAGGGACTGCACTTCAAAAGTATTTAATTGGCATAGAGGACTTTGGTGTGTCCTGAGATTTTGAAAGGAGCTGACATTTCTTTTCCTTTCATTTGTTTCTCTCTAGCAGTGTTCCCTCACATGTAACAGGCAGGCAGTTAACCTCACCAGGCTATCTACACACCTCCAAGATGCTGGAACTGAAAGTCCCTGATCTTAACATGCTCAGTGAACGGGCAGCAAGTGACGGGTGACTCAGAAATGACAGGGTCTGTTTATACCCATACATGTTGATTAGTTAGGATCCAGCTGGCATTTTAACCCCATTGCACTGGGAGAAAAGCAGCCAGGTGATGAAAATACCCAAGGGAATTGAGGTTGCTCAAAAGGGTCGGGCTTTAACCCTCATTTTTATTTTTCTCATGGGGGACAGAGGGAAAACAAATGCCCTTCAGGCTGAGGAAGAAAGGTTAGCCATTCCTTGCTGCAGGCTTATCGCTGCATTCCCCTCTCCCGTGACAGACTGAATGGGGCCTCAGTTTCCTGCCTCTACCTCATTTGAAGGGTTGTATTCAAAGCCTCTTCTAAACTCATTGTCCTCTGGAGTGACCAGCAGTGGCCCTCTCACCCTTCCATCCAATTGGTCAAGCTGAGTTTCTGGAAGGCCACAGCAGAGGTATAACTAACCCCAATCAGGAAGCCAGAGCAGTGATAACCCCACCCTGCTGGTCAGCAGTGAAGAACCTCATCAGCAGCCGGTAAAGCCAGCGAGGACCACAGCCAGCGAAGGCCTACTTTGAGGGCTCGAAGCAAGGGAGTGAAGACGACACCAGCACCATCCGAGGCAGGAGACCAAACTTGGTGAAGAGCAGAGAACCCTGGGCTCCAGGAGCCCAGTGAAGACACCTGTGATCATCCCCAAATATAAAGGATAGTGTGTGTGTCTGTGAATAAAGCTGCTTTTCTACTGGGATCAGACATATCCTTTTATTTGCCTTGAAAGTATAAAACACCTGGGTAAAGCACACTTAAAGGAACATTGGTCAAAGTGCTTAGAATTAGTAAGCGCAACATGTAATTTATCTTTTTCTCCTTTTCTCACTGTCAGCCTCTGTATCTGTCTTCATTCTACATCTCTATATTTTTCAATTTCTTTCTTTCTCAGTGTCTCTCTCTCTCCCACTCATACACTCTGACTATCTTTATCTTATAGATCTCTAATAATTCAATGCTACCAATTTGAATTGAATTATTTTAATACAATCTGTGCTCTGAACAATCACAATATTTTCTTTCAAATGAATGTCAAATTACCTAAAGATTATTGGTTTTAATTTCTTTTAACCTTTTTAACCACTGGAGTGCATAGCTCAGTTATTAGTTTAAGAAAAACACATCCTGCATTGCATTTCCTGTGAAGAAAGATAGGTTTACTAAAACATTTTGCAACAATAAATAGCAGAGTTTCCTCTGTTTGATTTTGTTCCCCAAAATATAATGATGGGGCATAATCAGCATGATTTGAGTGGGAAAACGTGCTAGTTAGCAGGAATGGAATTGTTGTCCAACTAAAGGTGTCAGGAAAGAAATAACAAAAGAGAGCAAGCCAATATTTGTTCCTATGATCTTAAAAACTGATGCAGATTTACATAAGTAAAAGATGATTATGTATTCCTGACAGTAAAGGAATTTAACACGGAGATTTCAAAGTAGTTGTCACAGTGAACAGCGGAGGGACAATTTTCTTCCCCACATCAGGGCCATCCAGTGCAAGGTGTGAAGGAAAAAGAAGTCTTTGCAGGAGGACGTGGGAACTGGATGACCTTCCCCACCTTGGGGCAGCTTTCAAGATGGGGGGCAATTGCAGTTATTTTGATGCTGTTTCAATCAGGATGGCATTTTAGGCATTACAAATCCACATTTATATCTTCTAAGGCACTTTACGATGACCACGATGGGACAGGAGTCACATAAATGTCAGGCCAGCTAAGGACATTAATAAAATAATTTTATACAGCTATGCAACAGCTTTGTGGTTACTTTTGCTGATACCTGCTTTTAATTTCAGAGCCAAATGGAACAGAATTCTGATTCACAACCTACCATAGTTGGAATTGGTTAATTATTGTCATGTGTACCAAGATACAGTGAAAAAACTGTTGTTTGTGTGCCATCCAGGCAGATTGGTGTGCACATAAGGGCCACAACAAGGTAGATTGGGAGATCAAGAATTCATTTCTAGCATTTGAGAGGCCCATTCAAGAGTTTGGTTGTGTGACTGGACTCACAATCTCTGGATTATTAGTCAGGCAAATAACTACAGTAACAATGTGGAGTCAAAGTTAGTAAGTTGCAATGTCTTCTTGAAGCATTTCTGTAGAGCCGGTCCATGAGTAACACCTGATTGCTATCAAGGTACTGAGAGGCGGGAGCCTCTGAATTTTTTCCTTCATAGGGCCTCTCTGGAAGTGCATATTCAGTTCGTAACTGAAGCCTTGCTTTGCCGTGTGGAGACTGTGTTGGACTTTATTATAATGGAAACTCCCTGAGGGAATGTGTAGATTCTTCCCAGACTTGTATCACTTTCTGTAGCAATGCAAAACAGCGAAAACCTTTTACAGTATCCCATGTGATGCTGCTGCAAGTAAGTTTTTCATTGCACCTGTGCACACATGAACGTGTGCATATGACAGTAAACTTGACTTTGACCTCTGATGTAGCAGAGGGGATGTTCACTTTCTGTGTTTCATTTGCTTCTGGCTGGGTAAATTGTCCTGCTCTAGCTTGTTCCTAAACTCAGAGCAAGACCTGAGACAGATATAATTTACCCTAAACAGATGCTTTTAATTCCATATAATTCATGCCAACCACAGACATCTCAAGCTAACCAGCTAACCTCTGTTAACCTCAGTTTACTCAGATCATTCATTCAGTAACTGAAATGTCCAAGCTAATATTCAGCATCTGATGCAAGTTGGTCCACCTGAAATCACAGTAATAACTGGAATTTAGTGTCCTTTCCCACGAATTCCCCACTAAATATTCCAAAAAAAAATGGATGGTGAATTCAGGTGAACTTGAACCTCTGATGGCATGATCAGTGATAGTTGCAGACATGCAACCCCATAATATTTATATTTACAACTATGGGATCTTATTTTTTACATGAAAGTTAATGTTGAACATTTAGAAAAATGCATTGACATTTCCTGCAGGGCCTTTCTGGCCATGTGGCTCATGCTGCCCTTTAAATCCACTGTAGCTTGAAGGAAAGATGGTGGGAGTGGGTGTGGGTTCGGGGGGCTGCGCGGAATGAGGCTAAAGAGACGCTGGATATTGAGAGGGAGGGGATTGGATATTGGGAGGTTTGACGAGGCTAGATATCAGGAAGCATGGGAGAGGCTGGATATCGGGAAGTGTGAAGGAGGCTGGATATCGGGAGGTGTGGGAATGGATTGGATACCAGGAGTCCTGTAGAGGGTGGAAATCACTTGGCTGAGGAGACTGCACTTTGTCGCACTTCACAAGACACAGGCGTGTCTCCTGCCATTCACCTGACTGGGTGGGTAGACTCTTGTTGGCATTTCCTGAATCACTGACAGTGGGGCCATCCATGCATTGGCCAGGCTGCTGTAGCTGTTCAGACAAGATCCGCTTAGGAAAGGCTTTTGATCCTGGTGGATACAGTGGTGACAGTTGGCAGGCTGTCAGGAGAACTGACCCATGGCTAACTCAGCAGCAGCATTTTGAATAAATATCACAGCAAAGTTTGCCTTGAAGCATCGTCCAAATTGCAGAATAGTGAATGAGCGAGATGGTTAGGAGGTTTAGATCAATTTATCTTGTTGCATAAGTAGTGTTTAGGTGTGACCAGATAAACACAGAACGGAGGAAAAGAAGAGAGGAAACATTCTTTGTACAAAGCGTTTCACATTCTCTGAAAATGCTGTTCAGCCAATTTAGTGACCTTTTTTAAAGTGCAGTCAGTTTATAGACAAACGTAGCAGCAAATATGTGTCCAGCAAAGTCCTATAAAAATTAAAACTATTTATGGCTTTGGTTGATGGAGGAATGTTAGTTTGGACAAGAGTAGAAATTGCTGCTCTTTGTCAAGAAGTTGTTGACTAATCCTAGCAATCAATTAGTAAGAATGTTTGCCCAGTGAATCACAACTGAAATCACAGTAATAACTGGAATTTAGTGTCCTTTCCCACGAGTTCTCCACTAAATATGCCAGAAAAAGATATGGATGGTGTATTCAGGTGAACTTGAACTTTTGATGGCATGATCAGTGATAGTTGCAGACATGCAACCCCATAATATTCGTATTTACAACTATGGGATCTTATTTTTTGCATGAAAATTAATGTTGAACATTTAGAAAAATGCATTGACATTTCCTGTTTTACTTCTTCCTTAATTGCATATGCTTTTGCCAATCTTCATTTTGCTTTTAAACCTACTTTATACTTCCTGTCTACTATGCTGCATCAGTTCTTCTGTTTTCTTAGTTACCTCCTCAAAAAACACATCAGAATCGTGAGATGCAATCTCCCCAGTACAAAACCATGCTAACTCCTTCTAATATCCCTGCTATCAAAGAGAACATAAATCCTGTCCCATAAAATCTTCTCCAACAACTTCCCTACCACTGATGTAAAGCTCTCTGGCCTGTAGTTTCCAGGCTTGTCCCCACTGCCCTTTTTGAATAAAGTAAAAACATTGTCTATCCTCCAGTCTTCTGGTATCTCACCCATGGCCAATGCAGTTGCAAAAATCTTTATCAGAGCCTCAGCAATCACTTGCTTCCATTAACATCCTGGATAGACCCCATCAGGCTATGGGGACTTGCCCAACCTATCATGCACCAATATTTCTAGTACCTCCTCCTTCCTGATGCAGACCTGGTCCAGAATATCAGTGTAACCCTCCCTTAACTCTCCAGCCTTCAATGGTGAATACCAATGGGAAGTATTCATTTTGGACCTCAGTCATAAGACTTCAAAAAACAAACCTAGAAATTGTAGTGTGATGTAAATAGAATGCTATGCGGTCACTGTGGGGTGTTTGAACATAAGGCCACCTTGACAAATTTCAGTGGCACAAGGGAAAATATGGTGTCATGGATCAAAGCTGGGTCACGGGCTAGGGTGCTCATGGGTGAGAGGACTGGCAGTGAGAGGAGCAAAGAAATCATGGTTGTTCTGGGATTGACTAACAATGGTTGCTGCTTGGAACAACAAGATCTAATTTCCATGACAATGTTCCAAAAGGGACATTGCATCTGATGTGCATCTGATGTTTAAATTGCAGCAGCTGTGTCAATGCTTGACAGAGGAAGACAGGAAGTGCTTGGTTGAATGACTGGAGCTATACAAAACCACCTAGAAGTTGTATTTATTTTCTATTGTGTAGCATTGAAATAAACAAGAACCTAGCAACCAGCCAATAATATTAACATGCACAGATTTTTCAACTCTGTTGAAACCACAAGGACCAAACTCATGTGAGCTAATGTCTTTTCAAGGATCCTCTGCAGCTTCTCCTCCCAAAGGCCAAAGAACTCCACCCAATGTGGATTTTGTGCAACAAATCCAAGATGGATGTAGAGATAAGATACGATAAGATTTTCCTATTAGTCACATGTACATCAAAACACGCAGTGAAATGCATCTTTTTGCATAGAGTGTTCTGGGGGCAGCCTGCAAGTGTCGCCATGCTTCTGCCGCCAACATAGCATGCCCACAACTTCCTAACCTGTACGTCTTTGGAATGTGGGAGGAAACTGGATCGCCCGGAGGAAACCCACGCAGTCACGGGGATAATGTACAAACTCCTTACAGACAGTGGCCGGAATTGATCCTGGGTCGAACAGCGGCAACCACAGGTCTTGGCCTTTATTGACCTCATAGAAGCCCCAACTCAAGAAGCCCAGTGGGATTATGGAGAATAATGACAGGCTTCTAATCATTGGGTCCACCACAGATCTAATTGAGTGGACACAGGACACAGCGAGGACAAGCCTTTGCTTCAGTCCACTTCTCAATTCTCCTTGCTGCTAACAAGCTTCCAGTTGGAGTGGACTTCATCAATAGGGCATCAGAAACTATTTGAGCTTAATGTTCTCCATTCCAGAATCAAGATCGCTCAAACCTTAGCTCTCAACTTACAGTGCACAGGCAACACATGCATGAACTCATGAGTTTCTCAGACATATTCCTGCATCTACCTTTAAGAACCAATTAAAAGGATAATGAAGTTATTACACATTCTTTATCATGGGGCAGAAGAGGGATTACAACAGAGATGGTCAACAAGAACCTTGTGGAGACTCAGCTATCATGGTCTCAATTATTCCAATCATTCCAGGAGTATAATATGGATTTCATGGGCATTCAAACTTTTATCATGAGTTAAACAGGGACATAGTGCCAGGTGTACCCAAAGAATGACCAGAAAAGATAAATCTAATGTAATGATGCTATTAGAAATTGCTTCCATTGACAGGTAAACTGGAAGCCAAAAATACAGTATTGAAAAAGGAGCCAGAGGTCAAATGAGTATTTTTTGCAGGGTGTTGTCTTGATCTGGAATGAACTGCCTGGAGGACAGTGAAAGATGCAATAGTAACCTGCAAAAAGGGAACATATACCTACAAAAGAAATAAAGATGTAGGAGAATTTCCAAAGAAATGTAAGGAAATGGCAAAGGCAGAGTGTCCTCTATGCTGTTATAATCAAAGGCATCATTGATCAACAGTCCAGCAGGAGTATTTAGAAATCTCTGGAAAACTCTCTTTGCTGTCCAACAATAAAGATCAATACTAAAACCCTGGAAGCGTGGACCACTCCCTAACTTTCAGAAGCCACTTCTCAGCAAAGGCAGGCATTGATGATGAAATACACCGACACCTTCAGCTGCCGGCACAGCATTTGGCTGTTAGAAGAAAGTGTTTGAAGATCAAGACCTCAAACCTGATACAAAACTCCACTG
Organism: Pristis pectinata; assembly: GCF_009764475.1. NCBI lineage: Eukaryota > Metazoa > Chordata > Chondrichthyes > Rhinopristiformes > Pristidae > Pristis > Pristis pectinata. Next base: position 56,291,613 of record NC_067411.1, on the reverse strand, counting down.
GGTAGCAATTAGTCCTGCCTCCTGTGTGCTTCTGAGGCATGGACCACCTACAGCAGGCTCAAAGAACTGGAGATGCACTGAAAAGCTGTATGCACCATGGTAAAAGCTAACCCTTATCATTCTGCTACCTTCATCCCATCACATACACATAAGCCTCCAGGATGAAAATTAGCAGCTATTATAACTTGTGCAAGTAGACATTGAGAGCTTGTTACGTGATGATTGGAGTGAGTGGGTGAGGGAGGGGGGGGGGGGGAGAGAGGGAGACAGACAGACAGACAGACAGAGACAGAGAGAAAGACAGAGGTCTCCTATCAGTGGAAGTGCAATAGTTCGCTGTGAGCTCCAGTCCCAGGACTCATCTTTTCACTCACCTGCCTCCCACAGAGGTTGAGGGAAGAGAAGACCATAGTCAGTTCTGTAGTACCACACAAATAATGAAAATTGTACAAGATCTTACTCAGCCAAAACAGTGGTTGCTGACTTGCTTCAAATGCCTGTTGTCCACATCAGGCATTCAACAGGACACTCACCAGGCCTTGCTGTACACTTTAACAAACGTAAAGTCCTTCAATGTTTTCTATTAGGGTGATGAAGTTATTCCAAGTCCTACCTTATTGAGGTCTGTTCATGACAAGAGCAAGCCATGCAGAACTTGTTTTTGGGCCCTTTACATTATACTGAACAATTCTTAATCCAGTGTCAAATTTGATGTAGAATGGAATGTATGCAATATGTATTATATCGATAATGGCCACAGTGATAAGCACAGATATCATAAGAATGCATGAACTTCCTCAGGGTCCAAATGGAGTGCATCCCATGGAAAGCAGGAATTGTAAGCTTGCTTTGGAACATCCTGAAACAAAACTTCCCACATCACCACAGGGCATAACTAAAATAATTCTTGGAGCAGCACGAAAACAGAAGACCCAGTCCCACTTTTAAAGACTCCCCACAGTGCATAATCGAATCTAGATTTTCATTTTGCTTAACACATGGTTAAAATAGGTATGGTACAGTGTGGTATTGGTTTATCGATATGGTATGGTCCTACAATATGTGATTGACAGATTTTATCAGAACCACTTATAGAGAGTCTGATGAAGGGTCCTTAACGTGAAATGTTACCTCTCCACAGACCTTGCCTGACCTGCTGAATGCTTCCAGCATTTTGTTTTTATTTTAGATTTCCAGCATCTGCAGTTTTTTTATTGTTTATGAATGGGAATGATTTACTCTTTTGTTACATGCATAGAAATGCCTATATTTTCTTTGGTACATGCATCATTTTATTTTTCAGTCAGTAATACTCCAATCTGTAAAGCTCCTCATAAACAAACATGACAAGAACAAACCATCAGTTAATTGTTCAGCGCCAGGATTGTTCCACATAGTAAGCATTCAAATGCCCTTTCGTATGCACTTATTGCAGTGTCTGCTCAAGGAAGTAAACACAATTAATCTTGGTGTTTACGTGTTATCTTTATTTAGTTTGTCTACAGTAAGTTACTTAACAACACCTGCACTGAACTGCTAGATTTCATCCATAAGATGGGAACCTATCCGGTGAGAATCTAAATTGAGGGTTGGAGTTAGAACATAGAACAGTACAGCACAGGAACAGGCCCTTCAGTCAATCATGTCTGCACAGACCATGATGCCAATCTAACTAATTCCATTTGGCTGAACATGGTCTGTATCTCTCTATTCCCTGCCTGTTCATGTGCTTGTCTAAATGCCTCTTAAATGTTGCTGTTGGACCTGCTTCTACCACTTCCCCAGGCACCTACCACTCTCTGTGTAAAAAAACTTGCCTTGCAAATCTCCTTTAAATTTTCCTCCTCTTACCTTAAACCATTGCCCTCTAGTATTTGACATTTCCACCCTGGGAAAAAAGACTCTGACAATCAACCCTATCTATGCATCACGTAATTTTATATACTTCTGTCAGGGTCAGATGCTCCAGAGAAAATAATCCAAGTTTGTCCATCCTTTCTTTGTAGATGATACTCTGTAGTCTATATCAGAATAGAAAATGAAAAGGGGAAGACGTAAGGTTTGTAAAATATCTAATTCTTAATTTAATTAACCTGTGATGAGTTGGGTGGTAGTGGGGCTGATGCGGAAAGGTTTAGAAATTTTGCTTTTACCTCAAGTTATGGAATTATAGCATGGGTACAATTTTCCCTTCAAATTCCCTGACAGAACTCAGTCTGATTCACAGGCAGGCAGGCAACACTTAGGAACAGGTCACAGCTCTGGGCGGTGAGCCTACAGCTGGGAATATGGAGTAAGTTCCAATCCATGAACCTGCGAGGAGTGGGGCTTTCTATGGGGAGAAACCAGGGGTGTCTGATGGAGGGTTATTTTGGTCCAAAGCAAGAGGGACTTCCAGGGCTCTGAAGCAGAGTTATAAAAGAAAACATATCTTCTTCTCAAAGCTACCCTCGTTTCTTTTCACCTCCAAACAATGTGTTGACTGCTGCTCTTGTCCCACCTTGTTAAAGACGAAAGCAGGTAAGTTGGGGTTATGTCTGAGAGTTTTGTAGTTTTAATATCACAGTCTGTGTCTCCCCAAATTCAGGTCAGCTGGAGACAGAAAAAAGCAAATTGAAGCATAAAAGTGCAGGCACATCTGTGGAAAGAGAGAGGGGGAGAGTGTGAGTGAGTAAGTAAGAGAGAGAGAGAGAGGGAAGAGAGATAAAAGGATGATTACATAAAATTCTTACTTTATACATCTGCAGATGGAATCTGTGTTGTTCCTTGAGTTTATATTGAGCATCATTGGAGAGATATAGGAGGCTGAAGACAGGGAGGTCAGAGTGGGAGTGTGATGAAGAATTAAACTTACAGGAACTTGTTCACTTTTGGATAATGAATGGGGGTGTCCTGCAGAGCAGTTCATCCTATCTGCATTTGGTTTCTCCAGCACAGTGGAGACCTCATTGTGAACACTGAATGTAATATAATAAATGGTCAAAATTATGGAGAGTGATCCACAGAATGTGAAGACTGGTGAGGTGAAAGGTAACTCTATTCTTGCTCTGGCTGAAAGGAGAGTGGGTGAGAGCAGAAGTACAGGGAATAAAGGAGACATAATTGAATGCCCTGTCAATTGTGAAACAGTAACTGCACTTCAAAAATAATTCATCAGTTTTAGATGCTTTACAAAATCCAGAGGATGTGAAAGGCACCAAATAAATGTATCTTCATTCTCCAGCCATCTTGCTGCTCAACTGTGACAGTCCAGATGATTTGCCTGTTGACTTGTTGTTAACACATTTGGTACACCGTGAGATGTTTCCACACACTTACATGCCTATTTTGTTGATTTTTTAGAATATATCTCCACAATTCTTTTTAGCCTAACTTTTTTCTTGCAGATAAAACTTAAAGTAACAGCCATTGACTCATTTTGTTCAAAACAAGAAGGTGAATACTGTATTTCAACACCGAATAGTTCTATTGAATGTAACAACTGTTTACCATGGGATTGACATTTCATGGCATCTATCATATAGTTAATTATAGTTTTGAACATATGGTGTGATCTATCATCTATGTCATTACTCACTGCCATATGTATGTTTATTTAAATACAGTTAAAGAATCCGTTGTTGAATATTCACCAACCAAGCCTGCTTAGGCAAAAGTTTATGAGTGAATAGTAAATAAAAAAATACCCTGTCGTGTCCATGCTGGATGAGTTTAGGTCCAAGAGTTCCAAAGGTAGACATAATTATGTTATATCCAAAGACCGAAGTGAGGCAACATGAAGTAATGCCCGCAGAACACCATCAGCTTACAGTCAGTGGTAGCTTACGTACCTTTTAATCAGAAAGTTTTGGGTTCAAGTCACTCTCTTGTGATTACCACCCTTATTGTTTTCTGTATGGGACCTAGTTATGTGCAGATCTGGATGTTACTATTCCCTGTGTTACAACTGCAACTACTCTACTCAATTAGTTCTGTGCCTAGTATGTGCTGGCAATGTGAAAGCAGTTACACGGGGTTAGAAATCCTATTGCATAGTACAACTTTTTTGCATGCTACCTAATTGAATTGTATATTCTGAACATAAAAAGAAGGAAAGATGAATGAGTATGCAAAGTTAGGGGAAGTGAAGATCCCCACCATCTGGGCCATGCCATCTTCTCACAGCTACCATTGGGCAGGAGGTACAGAAGTATGAAGTCCCACACCACCAGGTTCAAGAACAGCTACTTCCCTTCAACCATTCAGTTCTTGAACCAACCAACAAAACCCTAATCACTACAGTTTATCCATACTGTGACTAGTTTGATCACTTTGCATTAAAATGGACTTTGCTTTTTCTTTGTTCTAATTGTGTTTTTTCTTGTAAAAGTTGTGTATAATTTTTGTTTTTCTTGTGAATGCTGCTTATATGATGCCATGTGCCTGTGATGCTGCTGTAAGTAAGTTTTTCATTGCACCTGTGCATACATGTACTTGTGCATATGACAATAAACTCAACTTTGACTTTTAAAACTTTGATGTAATGGAATTGGCTTTATGAAGCAAAGTGAGGGGATGGTGATGTGCACAGTTGGATTTCTGTGAATGAACAACTGCACTGAACTTTTGTAATCAGGTTAGATTGTTAATGTGCTTCCTGCACTGAATTCTGCGGACCTCCTGGGCCAGCTCCAGCCATACCTTCTTTTTTTTCTGGGGAGGAATAACTCATCTCCACTCCATTGCCAGGAAGTAAGGCAACCATTTAAAATCTATGATGTAACCTCTGCCTATCCTTGTGTAGCCCCGTAATTCCTCCCAATTAGGCCTTTAAGTGCTCCATTTGGAATTCCACCTCAACATGGCCATACATCATTCAACAATGCCAACCCCAGAAAGAATATTGCCATCAGATAGTGATGTGAAAATGCCACTGATAAGTGCATTGATACTTCTAAATTTTGCAACTGATATCACAACCCTTGGATATTTAAAAAGCTAACTGTCTCCTCTGGTTGCTCATGTAAAAGCTTGTCTGAAAGATGATTCTTGCAGGAAAGTGTGATCATAAGGCATATGATCATCATCATATTTACCAAGTCAGAAACAAAGAACTGCTAGTTCAAAGTCTTCACCATCCCTTGGGATATACAGTAGGTGCAAAAGATAGCAAGTGAGCTTTAAAGATGCAAACATCTTCATATCCTTGTCAAGAACGTGCTCCAGATTTAACAGAAGGTTAAATGGAAGTCTCATAATCACTTTTTCATTTTATATTCATACTTGTGTGGCCAATTTAAATGTTAATCAGATTTAGTCATAAAGAAGAAAAAAAGAGGTTTCAATATTGGAGAAGAAAGAAATGCTGTGAGACAACCTGAATTAAAATAATTCAGTAACTTTTAATATGCTCCAATTAGAACCTCAGTATGATGTTCATTACACAAATAAACTACTCATTGAAGTTAAACAAAATATGTTGGCTTTTGTGGCAATTGACAACTGATGAATACTTTGTTTTCATAATGAAAAGTACCTAGAGCATTGATTTATGTGCAAATGTTAATGTCCAATAACTCAGTTACATTCCTAATTCTGTAGTTCCTTGGAATAATGTCCTTGAGCCCTGATGTCACTCTGTGCATGAGATCAATTAAACAGCACTGTAGGTTTACAAGTTAAAACAAACAGGAGACATTGGAGTCTTAAAATAAGCATGCACATAGTAAACATAGTCAAACTCAGTCCAGCATATAAAAACCACTTCTGCAGTCATTTCATGTGATGGTGCATATTCTGCTTCTATGATTTAAAAGATGAAAACATAAAAATCTTCTTTTGTAATAATGTAGTCAGAGGAAAATGGGTAAGTTGGAATGTTTTACTTTTGTCTGGGTTACCTTTGTTTAAGTCAAGTTCAGAGAAATGGAATGAAAATGTCTCTTTCATCACCGTGAAAAAATGTACCTGGAAGGATTTTGTTTTACACAAAAGATGGAGATAGATTTCCAGGAACACGTGGGGATTAGAACAGGGAACTGCCACTGATGTAAAGGATCAGCCACGATTTCACTGAACATTACAGCAGATTGAAGCGACCAAACAGCCCACTCCTGCTGCTACTTCTTGTATTCTTGTTATTCATAATTTTTAGCATGTGACCATTCAAAGTTCTTGTTGGAACTAGTGGCTTGTTGGACCACTTCTGAGGAAAAACAAGAGTCAACTGTGTTGGTTGGGACTCCAGTCAAACAGCGGAAGGCTTTTAAAAGTGAGATAGTGAGAGTTCAGGGCCAACACATTCTTATTAGAGTGAATGGCAAGGCTGGCAGGTTTAAGAAACCCTGGCTGACGAGGGATATTGATGGTCTAGTCAGGAAAAAAGAAGGAGGCATATGTCAGTTATAGGCAGCTGTAATCAAACAAGTCCCTTGAGGAGATAAAGGAAGCAGGAGTACACTTAAGAAGGAAATTAAGAGGGCAAAAAGGAGCCATGAGATATCCCTGGTAGATAAAGTAAGGGAGAATCCTAAAAGATTCCATGTATACTGAGGGTAACTGAGAAGAGAGTAGATTCCCTTAACAATCAGTGTGATAATCTATGTGTGCAGCCATGGGAAATGGGCGAAGTTTTTAATGAATACTTCTCGTCGGTGTCTACCATGGAGAAGGACATGGAAGCTAGTGAATTCAGAGGAGGGAACAGTGATACTGTGGAGCATATCAACATTACAAAAGAGGAGGTAGTGGAGGTCTTGAAACATGTAAAGGTGGATAAGTCCCCAGGATCTGACCAGGTGTATCCGAGGATGTTATGGGAAGCAAGGGTGGAGATTGCTAAGGCCCTGACAGAGACTTTGGTATCTTCGTTAGCCATGGGTGAGGTACCAGAAGACTGGAGAATGGCTAACTTTGTGCCTGTATTTAAGAAAGGCAGCAGGAACTGCAGGCCAGTAAGCCTTACATCAATGGTGGGAAGATTATTGGAAGGGATTCCGAGGAACATTATTTATTTGCATTTGGAAAGGCAAGAACTGATTAGGGACAGTCAGCATGGTTTTTTTGTGGGAAATTTTGTCTCACAAATTTGATTGAGTTTTTTGAAGAGGTGACCAAGAGGATTGCAGAGGGCAGGCAGTAGACACTGTGCACAAGGACTTCAACGAAGCCTTTGACAAGGTCCCGCATGATGGACTGGTCCAGAAGGTTAGAAAACATGGGATCCAGGGTGAGCTAGCCAATTGGATACGAAACTGGGTTTCTGGTAGGAGGCAGAGGGTGGTTGTGGAGGATTGTTTTTCAGAATGGAGGCCTGTGACAAGTGATGTACCACAGGGATTGGTACTGGGTCCTCTGTTATTTGTTGCATACGTTAATGATTTGGATGAGAATGAATGTGGCACGATGACACCAAATTTGGTGGTGTATTGGACAATGTAGAAGTTTTTCTAAAGTAACAACAGGATCTAGATCAGCTGGAATTGGGCAAAGGAATGGGCAGATGGAATTTAACTCAGACAATTGCAAAGAGATGCATTTTGAGAAGTCAAACCAGAGCAGGAGTTACACATGAATGACAGGGCCCTGGGGAGCATTGTTTAACAGAGAGACCTTGGGAGCAAGTACATAGTTCCTTGAAAGTGGCCACATAGGTAGACAGGGTGGTGAAGAAGGTGTATGGCATGCTTACCTTCATCAGCTGAGAGTTGGGACATCATGTTACGGATGTGCAAACTGTTGGTTAGGCCACACTTGGGATATTGTGTGCAGTTCTGGTTGCCATACCACAGGAAAGATGTGATTAAGCTAGAGAAGGTGCAGAAAAGATTCACAAGGATGTTGTTTGGATTGGAGGGCTTGAGAAGACTTGGTCTGTTTTTCCTTGGAATGAAGGAGGCTGAGAGATTAGATGAAAGAGGTATATACAATTATGACAGGCATTGATAGGGTAGATAGCAAGATTCTGTTTCCTATGGTCGGGATGCTAACTTTGAAGGTGAAAGGGAGGTGGTTTAAAGGGGATCTGAGGGATAAATTTTTCACGTAAAGAGTAGTTGGTATCTAAGTGAGCTACCAGAGGAGGTGGTGGAGGCAGGAACAGTAACCACATTTAAGAGGCATCTGGACAGATGCTTGAAGAAGCGAGGCATAGAGAGGTACGGAATTAATGCAGGCAAGTGGGATTAATGTAGATAAACATGATGGTAGCTTAGATGTGGTGGGCCCAAGGGCCTGTTTCTATGTTGTATAACTCTATGACTGTGACACTATGACTCTATGAGCTGATTGGATGAAAGTGACAATTCAGAGACATAACACTGCCATAAAATCTCCTTTTAAATGTCTGTATTCTGAGGAGAATTTCTCAAAAGAACCTGAATCCTCTCTTACCTGATCCCATCCTAGTGGATCTCTTCTGTACACAGGTTAATTGGCCACTGTACATTGCCTCTAGTATGTAGGTGTAAGGTTAAATCTGGGGGAAATTGGTGAGAATGTGTGGAGAATAAAATGGGATTAATGTAATATTGTATATATGGGTTGATGGTTGATGCAGACTTGGTGGCCTGTTCCTCTGCTGTATCTCTCTCTCTCTCTCTCTCTCTCTCCCTCTCTGACAATATTCCACCTGAGTCTCTTGTAATGTTTTGTAAATAGTTAACAAATCTTTCTAGTTTTTGTGCTCTCTCTTACTCTACTAATGAACATAAGATTTCTACCTGCTTTTTTTTAACCTGAACTGCCACCATCAATGGTTTGTGCACATAAACCCCAAGTCTCTCTGTCACAGCTCCCTTTAAAATTCTATTGTTTGGTTCACAAAACTGGTCCTCATTCCATCAAACTGCAAATCTTTACACTTCTCTGCATTAACTTTCATCTGTCATATTTTGTCCACTCTTCAGGTCCATGTCTTTCTGAAATCTACTCTATTCTCAGCTTACTTAACTTTGTTTCTGTTTTTACCATCTGCATTTGCTATTCCACATGTTCACTACTCTCTAGTCTGTCCCTATTATTAATAGTTCCTTACCATATAAGAGGCCATTCAGTCCATCAAGTCTATGCCAGCTCTCAGGGCAATCCCATGAATCCCATTCCCTCACCTTTTTCCTTGCAATCTATTCTCTCTCACAAGCTCATCAACTCCCCCCTGATTCTCCTAACGCTAACTTCTACACAAGTGCTAATTTACAGTAACAATTAACCTACTAACCAGTACGTCTTTGGGATATGAGCACAGAGAGAATGTGCAAAGTGCACACAGTCGGCACTGGAGGTTAGGAATGTACCCAGGTCTCTGGCGCTGTGAGATAGCAGCACTAATTGATGAATTGCTGTGTCACCCATAAGTAAAGTCTGTCATCTGATGTAACTAAGTCAATGTTTTATAAAGGTTCATCGTGACTTTCTTACTCTTGTTCCCTGAACCTCTGTTTATAAAGCACTGGAACTTGACTGCTTGTTTAACCGCTTTCTCAACATACCCTCTCACTTTCAACAATCAATGCATCTGTATTCCCAGATCTGATTTTTCTTTTGCCACTTCTGGAATTGTGTCCTCTGACTTGTTGCCCCTTCTCATTCTTTCTACCAAAATGCAACACTTCATATTTCTCAGCATTAAATGTAATCTGCCACATATCTGTTCATGTCACCAGCCTGTCTGCATATCCTTGTAATCTATTGATGTCTTCCTCACAGTTCACTACACCTCCAAGCTTTGTGTCACCTGCAAATTTGGAAACTGTGCCCTGTAGACCAAGTCCAAATCATTAATTTAGATTAAGAAAAGCAGTGGTCCTCATAGTGACCTCTCCACTCAACACTTCCCTTCACTTTGAAAAACAACCTTTCACCACTACTCATGGTTTTCTGTTGCTTAACCAATTTTCTAGCCATGCTCATACAGCCCTTTATTCCAGGACCTTCAATCTTAATGTCAAGCTTATCATATGGCAACTCACTAAAGCCTTTTGTCTACAAAAGCCACATCAACCACATTTGCCTCATCAACATCCTCAACATGGAAAAACATCGTCAATTTTGTTATCATTATTAACTTGCCTTTAACAAGTTCATGTTGGCTTTGTATATTCATTTCACATTTGTCCAAGTGACTGCCAATTCTGTCCCTGTTTACTGTTTCAAGTACTTTCCTCACCACATAGATTAAATCAATAGGTCTGTAGTTACTTTGCGCATTCCTACATCCCTTATAAAACAAGGCTGTAAAATTTGTGTTTTTCCAATCCTTAGGGCACCCATAGCTGTCCAGCTGAAAGGTCTTGACCCGAAATGTTGACTGTCCACTTCCCTGCGCAGATGCTGCCTGACCCGCTGAGTTCCTCCAGCAGTTTGTTTTTTGCTCCAGATTCCAGCATTTTCAGTCTCTTGTGCCACCATCTGACAAGTCAGAGTCTTTTAAAAAGGAGTTACCAAGAATCCAGTAAGGGTGAAAGGAAAAGAAGGCAAGTTTAGGAAACCTTGGATGAAAAAGTTTATTGAAGGTGTGATCAAGAAAAGAAAGGAAGCTTATGACAGGTGTAGGCAACTACAATCAAGTGAGTCCCTTGAGGAATATAGAGAATGCAGGAGAGTACTTAAAAAGAAAATTAGAAGGTCAGACAGTGATCATGAAATATCTTTAGCAGGCAAGATTAAGGAGAATCCCAAGTTATTCTATAAATATTTTAGGAAAACTCATGCTGGATCCTGCTGACAGTTAGCCAGCAGATCCATACAGCACCTCTAGCCTCAGTACATTCAAGACTGTGTACCTGCCAACAGCAATACAGGAACATGCAAGGTGAGATGGAGGTGCCTTTTGCTCCACTTTTAGACCTGCCACTGAGTCCAGGTTCATTCACTAACTTACTGAGCTCAGGGGCTGCATATATTTTGTATTTGGCCTCTCAGAATTAATGGCAGCTATCTGGAGAAGGCTGGTCCCTTTGAAAGGTGTTGTTGACTTTAATTAAAAATACTATATATCTTCCTGTAGAAACAAAGTTCATTGTTTATTTTGGAGACACAAGAAACGAGAGATGCTGGAATATGGAGCAAGAAATTTACATTTCAAGTTGAGACCCAGTCTTGATGCAGGGTCTTGACCCCAAACATTGACCATCCCTTTACCTCCACAGATGCTGCTTGACCTGCTGAGTTCCCTCAGCAGTTTATTTATTGTTTATTTTCTTCATTTCTCATTATGTTTAATACAAATATTTATTTTTAAATATTTATGTAATTCCTTTGGTATTTCAGCCATACTCATTGGGCTCCACAAGATCAACTGTTTTTAATTATCTCTCATTGGTCTTAGCCTTTCTTTGATGGTCTTGTTTTCTGCTTAGAAACATAGATACTTCGAAAAATAGGAGAGTGGACCATTTGACCCTCCGAAAATTCAATGCAATCATGGGTGATCCTCCATCTTCCCACCAATTCCTGGTTTCTCCCTCGTTCACTTGATGCCTGTTGCATGCTTGTAAAAAATTATTGGGTCCCCTTTTATGTTACCTGCTAATTTCCTCCTAGACCTACTTTCCCCTCCACCTTCCTTATTTAGCTATGGTTTTATGAACGTCTCATTTGTCCTAAGCCTTTTCCTGCTGTTTCATTTTAATTTATAGCTCCTGTTACCCTGTGAGATCTACTTTCTTTCCCCTTCATGGCAATATGTCAGGTATGTAACTGAACCATCCACTGAATGCCATCTCTGGGTCCTTTACTGTTTTACCTGCCAGTTTTTTATACCTATCTAACAGAACCAGATTTTTTAACCCACAAGGTTAGCCAAAGTACAATGTATTTTTACACTTGATTGTTCCCCCTCCTTTTTCATAACTATTCTATTCCTCCTGATTTTAATGCTTCCATTGCCAAATAATTGCCCTTGAAAATTGCTCCTCCTGCTCTATTTCATTCCCCAGAACTGGATCTAGTAGTGTTTCCTTCCTTGTTGAGTTAGAAGCACACTCACAGGAATTCTCTCAAGTCCAGTTCCATAATTCTTTTTGCTCATTTACACAAAGGGATTTTAAGATAACTGAAGTCTCCCAGTTCTCGTATCTTTCTGTTATCCTGCAAATTTGGAAGATATAATATTAACAGCCACAAATTATGAATTTTCTAATATGCATGTACTTTGCACAGAATGTACCTGCAATGATAGTTGCAGGGCGAAATACATAGAAGAGCTGTAGACACTGAGAGCCTGGAGTGCAACAGTGCATCTTGCCTTCCGTGAGCCATCAATCACATGCTTCCTCCAGGGTATACTGGCTAGATGATGTGGAGTTCTGTCTTATCGAACATTAGTGGTTCCATCAAGTGTAAATGAAGCCACTGCAATTCCTAAATGATTTCTGATCTTCTCTTCCTTGCTGAATGAAACCCCAAAGGATTTAATCTAATCCACACATCAAGTGTGCACAGAAACGTTTGAAGAATTGATTTCATGGGTCAATATCGATTGCTATTTTTGGTATCACTTGTTCTGACTTAGATTTACTTTTACTTAAGTTAACCCTCAGTAATATTAACAAAATTGAGTATGACAGTTACTCACTGGGATATTTCTAGGTAGAATGTCTATAACTTATTCTCTTTCACATGCACTGAACTCACCTCAATTCTCCTGCCATCCACTTACAGCAAAGGTAATTTACAGTAGCAATTTAGCCTACCTACCAGCATGTCTTTGAGAGGAAACCAGAGCACTCAGGGTAAACCTACATGGTTACAGGGAGTGCATGTAAGCTCCACACAGACGGCAGTGGAGGTCAAGATCAAATCCAGGTTACTGGATACAGCAATGCTAATGACCTCACCAGTGTCCTGCTCTATGTCCTTAATGCAGCCTGGGAAGCAACTCTTGCCTTTCTGTTCCTCTGCCTGAGACAGCACTGCCCTTTTTATTCAATTAGTTCAATTTTGCTGACAAGCCTATTATGTGACAGTTCATCTCACCCCTTTTGTAAGCCCTTACCTGTATCTGCTGCAATGACATTGTCCTCATCAAACCACTCTGCTGCCTCATGGAAAAACTCAAGTTAGTTAGACACAGTTGTCTAGAAATCCATCCTGGATCATTAACACTAAACGTGACAGAACAGCATACAGTATGACTTTATTGGAACTGAATTGGGCAGCTGCTTCTTTCTGGGAATGAGTTTCCAGGCAGATATGCCTTTAACAAATCCATCCCAGTTTTCCTTTTTCAACTGATGCATAAGAATTAGAAGCATGGTTAGGTCACATGGCCAACAAGCCTGCTCTGCCACTCAACAAGAGTACAGTTGAACATGTCTCAAGTCCACTTCCCTGCAGATCTCCATATTCTTTGATTCTGTTGGTGTCCAAAGGTCCACTGATCTCAGCCTTGAATACTCTCAGTGTCTGAGTATCCACAGCCCTCTCTGGTGGGGCTCTCCAAAGATTTACAACCATCTGTATAAAGAAGCTTCTCCTAATTCCCAGTTTGAAATTGCTGACCTCTTATTCTGAAATTATACTCTCTAATCTTTGTAGCTCTAGTTTGAGGATACATCCCCTGTGCCTGTTTCAGCATTGTAAATGTGTCAATGAGATCTCCTCTTATTCTTCTGTGAATGCAGGATGTGGGGCATCCAGGTCCAGGGTCTCTTAAAGTGACAGTTCTCAGTGACTTCATCTGACTGCCAAAGGGAATTGATAACAATACAGTCTCAATATCTCTTAAAGGAATTTTGTTTCTTAAATATTCATTATCAGCAGCATGGTAGCATAGTGGTTAGCGCGATGCTATTACAGCGCCAGCGATTGGGGTTCAATTCCCGTTGCTGTCTGTAAGGAGTTTGTACGTTCTCCCGTGTCTGCGTGGGTTTCTGCTGGGTGCTCCGGTTTCCTCCCACATTCTAAAGACGTATGGGTAGGTTAATTTGGGGTTTAAAATGGGCGGCGCGGACTCGTTGGGCTGGAAGGGCCTGTTACCACGCTGTAAATAAAATTTTTTAAAAAAGCCCATTGATTCCCATACTCATCTTGACTACATTAGTCCAGTCCTGCTTCCTGTACGTATTCCATTTCACTCTCCCAGTTTCTCCATCTTTTCGTGATGACATTTTCCACACTGGTGCCTCTGAGATGTCTTCCTTTTTCCTTAACCATAGCTTCTCTCATGCCATAGTTGCAGACCTCACAACTGCACCTCCCTTCTCTCCACATATCTGCTCTCACACCCTCTCCTCACAGTGAGAGCAAGGATCAGGTTCCTCTTGTCCTCACCTTCCATTCCCCAGTCTCCATATTCCATATTCCTCCCTACTTTTTGCCAACTCCAACAGGATTCCACCACTGGACAAATCTCCTCCCCTCTGCGTCCAGCATTCCTTTGTGACTTGTTTTGCTCTTCCATCTCCACCGACCACTCTCCCTCCCCACACAAGTGCAGAAGATGCAACACTGCTCTTTTACTTTGTCCATTCCCACAATCCAGGAACCCAAACACTCCTGGATGAAGCAGCAATTCAGTTGCACTTCCTCCAATTTGGTGTATTGTAGTTGGTGCTCATGATGTAGTCTCCTCCGCAGTGGAGAAACCAAATACAGATTGGGTGATGACTTTGTAGAATATGCTGTTCAGCCCACAGGGGCGTCTTTGCTTCCTGTTGCCTGACATTTTAATTTTCCATCCTACTTTCACTCTGACTTCTCTGACCTCCCCCACTGTCCCAAGGAATCCCAACTGGCAAGATCTGATATAAGGTCATCCACCTTAACGTAGTTTTTTACCCCCTGCACAGATACCTGCTTGCCAAGCTGAGTATTTCCACCACTTACTGATTTTATCGTTGTTTCTTGAAGGTTTGCCACAGTGGGGTGAAGGGGGAGGAGTACGGGAAATGGATTAAAAGCTATAGTTGCACCATCTCCTTCACTTTTCTCCCTGGAACTGAACACTCGTTGAAGACAAAACATAGGAAGATCGCCTCCAGTTTTTCCCTTTTATGCTTTGATATTTCCATTGGAACATACTGCCTTTTTTCACACTGTCCTTTATTTCTATCAGATCCTGTTATCTGCTGCTGGCTGTGATTGATTGCCACCAGCACTTACATTTTCCACTTCAGTCAATATGACTTTGCTGCTCAGATGCTGCTTTAGGCTCATTTCTGAAGTTCCTGCCTCCTATTTTTATCTGTAATTCATTAATCCATTATAAAATATTTCTAATCTTTATCTCTTCTCTTTTGTAATTTCCATTGTATTCTTTTTGATTAATATAATGTCTGGCTTAGGCTTTATTTAATTGAAGGAAGTTCTCTTGCTGCACTGCTTTTCTTTTGCTTTTTAATCTCATTTCACACATTGATGTGAGTCATTTTGACTGTGACTTTGTTCTGGAAATAGTTCTCTGGGACTTTGAGCTCCAGTATGACTCCTTGGCCCTTGACTCTCAGCAAGAAAAACAAAATCATTAAATACCTGTCTGAAACTGTCAGGGAAATGGCCAGCAAACAATCACAAAGTGTCTCCTGCACAAATTACGATGACATTTGAGGCAGCTATCTTTGGTAGTTGTTCCGAAGTTTGATATGGTGTTCACTTAGAAGCAGACATTCAGCTAGCCTTAGGGATTTAAGAGCAGCTCAGATACTAATTGGGAGGGACGGAACCTACTGGTCATTAGCAGGGTCTCAGGCAACTCAAAAGTAACAGGTCAATCAGTACAGGTTGTGTATTTTAGCAAAACCTCGAAAGAAGCAAATTGAGTTTTAGTATCAGAGCTTCCTTCATTCGATACCTCATTACTTGCCTGTGGGAATGTTGTGTTCACAATCAGATGAGAGAGGCCTTCAACCTACTTAGGCCTCCTCCTTCCTTGACATCTATATTATCGATTTGTATGACAAAATTGTTAACATGGTTAGTAAGTTTGTGGATGACACCAAAATTGGTGATGTAGTGGGAGAAAAGTGAAGGAGATAGTGCGACTATAACCTTTAATCCATTTCCCCTACTCTTCCCCCTTCACCCCACTGTGGCAAACCTTTAAGAAACAAGGATAAAATCAGAAAGTGGTGGAAATACTCAGTTCGGATTATGAAAGGATCTTGATCAACTGGGAAAGTAAGCTAAGTAACGGCAGATGGAATTTAACTTGGACAAGTGCAAGGTGCTGCATTTTGGTAAGTTAAACCAGGGCACGACTTACACAGTAAATGGTAAGACACTGGAGAGTGTTGTGGAACAGAGAGACCTGGGGGTACAGGTACATAGATCCCTGAAGGTGACAACTCAAGTAGACAGGGTGGCGAAGAAGACGTTTGGTGCACTTGCCTTCATCAGTCAGGGCCTTGAGTATAGTAGTTGGGATGTCATGTTGCAACTCTACAAGTTGTTGGTGAGACCACACATGGAGTATTCTGCTAGGTTCTATCGCCCAGCTATAGGAAGGATGTCATTAAGCTAAAAAAGGTGCAGAAAAGATACAGGAGAATGTTATTGGAACTGGGTGGCTTGAGTTATAACGAGAGGCTGGATAGGCTGGATCTTTTTTCCCTGGAGTGGAGGACCATGAGGGGTGATCTTATAGATGTATATAAAATCATGAGGGCTAAAGATAAGGTGGATACCTACAGTCTTTTTCCCAGGGTAAGGAAGTCTAAAAGTAGAGGGCATAGATTTAAGGTGAGAGAGGAAAGATTTAAAAGAGAACTGAGTGGCAACTTTTTCACACAGAGGGTGGTGAGTTTATGGACTGAGCTGCCAGAGGAAGCTGTAGAGGCAGGTGCAATTACAATGTTAAAAATACATTTGGACAGATACATGGATAGATAAAACCTGGAGGGATATGGGCCAAACACAGGCAAATGGGACTAGTTCAGATAGACATCTTGGTCAGCATGATGAGTTGGGCCGAAGGACCTGTTTATGTGCTGTATAGCTCTATGATTCTATGACACTATGATAACAACTTAACTGTTTGACTGAGGCCACAAGTGAAGAGTTTATGGTTGTCACAGCAATGATTGCTGATCTTAGAGTCTGGTTGCTTAGAATCACAGAAGATTTTTGACACAGGACGAGGCCATCTGGCCCACCACTCCCATGCCAGTTGAAAATAAGCTCCCAAACTAATTCCACTTTCCGGGATTTATTCTGTAGCCCGGCAGGTCATGGCTCTTCAAATAGTCATACAAGTGAGTTTGGTGAGGGCTTCTGCCTCCACTACCCTTTCAGGCAGTGAGCTCCAGGCCCCCTCCACCCTCTGGGTGAAAAATCCTGTTTCTATTGTTGCCTCTAATCCATGTATCAATTACTTTAAATCTATGTCACCTGATTTTTACCAAGAAAAATAGGTCCTTCCTATTTATTCTATACGATTCTTCATAATTTCATACAACTCAGTCAAGCCCTTTAGAAAGTAGAACATAGAACATTACAGCACAGGACAGGCCCTTTGGCCCGTGATGTTGTGCCGATATTTTATCCTGCACTAAGATCTATCTAACCCTTCCCTCCCACATAGCCCCCATTTCTCTATCATTCATGTGTCTATCTAAGAGTCTCTTAAATGTCCCTAATGTATCTGCCCCCACAACCTCTGCTGGCAGTGCGTTCCATGCACCCACCACTCTCTGTGTAAAAAACTTACCTCTGACATCCCCATTATACCTTCCTCCAATCACCTTAAAATTATGCCCCCTTGTGTTAGTCATTTTCCACAACAAGGATGTTGTCGGGACTTGAGGGACTGTGTTATGGAGAGAGTTGAGCACTTTTTACATTGGAGTGTAGGAGAATGAGGGGTGATCTTATAGATGTGTATAATATTATGAGGGGCATATTTAGGGTGAATTCGCACTGTCTGTTTCCCAGGGTTGGGGAATCAAGAACTAGAGGGCATAGGTTTAAGGTGAGAGGAGAGAGATTTAAGGTGAACCTGAGGGGTGACTTTTTCACCCAGAGGGTGGTCAATATATGGAATGAGCTGCCAGAGGAAGTGGTTGAGGCAGGTACATTAACAACATTTAAAAAGTGATTGGACAGGTACATGGATAGGAAAGGTTTAGAAGGATATGACCAAACATGGGCAAACAGGACTTGCTTCGATGGGAATCTTGGTCAGTATGGGTGGGTTGGGTCGAAGGGCCTGTTTCCCTGCTGTATGACTCTATGACTCCCCTCAGCCTCCTTTGTCCCAAATGAAGCAACCTCAGCGTATTTAAACTTTCTTCCTGGCTACAGTTTCTGGTCCCGGTTACACATTCACAAACTTTCTCTGCCTCCTCTCCAGTGCAACCACATCTCTCCACATCTCTCCTGTGTTGTGACTCGAACTGTACAGATTACTTGACCGGTGGTCTAACTAGTCTTGTATATATTTCTTGCATAACCTCCTTGTTCCTATATTCTAGGCCTTGGTTAAGAAAGGAAAACATTCTATATACCTTTTTAATCAACATCAACCTGTCCTGCTAATTTTAATGATCAGTGGACCTACCCTCAAGTCCATATTTCTTAATATCCTCCCTATTTATCAGGTCCAATAATCCACTATCTGATTGTTTACAAATCCCGATGTTCAGCATCCAGTAGGTTAGTTGATGTTTCCTGCGGCCCCTTTAAACTCATCGTAGCCCTGTTTCCCATACTCTCCTTAAATTCATTAGGGGCCCATTTCCCATGTTTTCTTTAAACTCAAAAGGGCCCCGTTCCCCACACTTCCTTCAAATTCACTGGTGCTCGGTTTTCCAGAGCTCCCTTTAAGTTCATTGGGGCCCTGTTTCCTGCGCTCTCTTTAACAGGTTCACTGAAAAATTTATTATTCTACTGCGTCAGACCTAAAAATGTCAAAGTGAATCAAAAGTATTTAAAACATCCAATAGTCCAGAAAATCTGCTAGTCTGGCACCACCAAAATCCCTGGGTGCCAGTTAATGGAGTTTCGCTGTCCCTTGTTGTATGTCCCCGATCCATTATTTCTCACTTCTCTGTATTCAATTCCACTTGCTACCTTTCCTCCCAACTGAGAGACGATTTATATCCTCTAAAGGTGAAAGCCTTCTTACTTCCTTTCATCTCTCTGCCAATTTTTGTATTATCTGCAAACTTCTTTATCATGCTCCCTATATTTAAGTCTAAAATAACATAAACAATAAAAAGCAATGGACTAAGTACAGCACCTTGTGGAACCTCATGAGTAATCACCTTCCAGTCACAAAAACAGTCTCCAATTATTACCTGCTGCTTCTTACCACAGAGCCAGTTTTGGATCCAATTGGTCACTCTCCCTTGGATTCCATGCACCTTTACTTTTTTAACCAGCCTGTTGAGTGGAACCTCTTCCAACCTGGCCTACTGCATTTGGTTCTCTCAATGTGGCCTCCTGTATATTGGTGAAACCAAGTATAGACCAGGTGACTGCTTATGGAACACCCGTGCTCTGTCCATAACAACCATCTCGAGCTTCCAGATGCATGTCACTTTTAACTCTCCTTCCCAATACCACACCAACCTGTCTGTCCTTGACTTTCTCCATTTCTAAAAAGGGGCTAAACGCAGCTTGGAGGAGTAACACCTCATATTCCACTTGGATAACTTGCAATCCAATTGTACGGAACATTGAACTTTCCAATTTCAGGTAATCCAAAGCCCCAGTGTTCTCATTCCACACACAGTCATCCATCCACGTAGTTTGCTTCTTGCATCCCCCCCACCCCCTCCCCCCCATTCTGGTTCCATCTGCCCATCAGCCCCTCTCCATCTGGTTCCACCTATCACCTACCAGACTCTATCCCACCCCTCTCTCGTACTGCTACATACTGGACATCTTTTCTCATCTCTGATGCAGGGCCTCGATCTGAAACATCGCCTCACACCTTTTGCCTCCACAGGTGCTGACTGACCTGTTGAGTTCTTCCAGCGTTCTGCCTTTGTCCTAGATTGCAGCATCTGCAGTCTCTTTTGTCTTTGCATTCATTTAGAATCCTCTGACAGTCTGCACAAGGACTTGGACAGGTTGGGAGAATGGGCAAAGAAGTGGCAGATGGAATACAGTGCAGGGAAGTGTACCGTCATGCACTTTGGTAGAAGGAATAAAGAGGTAGACTATTTTCTAAATGGGGAGCAAATTCAGAAATCGGAGGTGCAAAGGGACTTGGGAGTCCTAGTGCAGGATTGCAGGTTGAGTCAGTAGTAAGGAAGGCAACTGCAATGTTAGAATTCATTTCGAGAGGATTAGAACATAAAAGCAAGGATGTAATGCTGAGGCTTTATAAGGCATTGGTCAGGCCACATTTGGAGTATTGTGAGCAATTTTGGGCCCCATATCCAAGGAAGGATGTGCTGGTGTTGGAGAGGGTCCAGAGGAGGTTTACAAGAATGATCCCAAGAATGAAAGGGTTAATGTATGAGGAGCGTTTGATGGCTCTGCACCTGTACTCACTGGAGTTTAGGAGGATGAGGGGGGAATCTCATTGAAACCTACCGAATATTGAAAGACCTGGATAGAGTGGATGCGGAGAGGATGTTTCCAGTAGCGGGAGAGTCTAGGACCAGAGAGCACAGCCTCAGAATAGAAAGACGTCCCTATAGAACAGAGATGAGGAGGAATTTCTTTCGCCAGAGGGTGGGGAATCTGTGGAATTCATTGCCACAGACAGCTGTGGAGGCCAAGTCATTTGGTATATTTAAAGTGGAGGTTGATAGGTTCTTGATTAGTAAGGGCGTCAAAGGTTACGGGGAGAAGGCAGGAGAATGGGGTTGAGAGGAAATAATAAATCAGCCATGATTGAATGGTGGAGCAGACTTGATGGGCCGAATGGCCTAATTCTGCTCCTATGTCTTATGGTCTATGGTCTTATGGACTCCACACATAACTGGAAATGTTGACATCAAACCTGCTGACAAGGAGCTGTTGGGGTTGGGGAACTAACCTCTCCCTCACAGAGGTCTCATGTCAGCTGTCTGACACCTACTCATACCTTCCTCTGGACCATAACCCTACAACTGAACATCAGGCCATCGCCTCCTGGACAGTCCACTGACCTTATATCCTTTGAAGATTTTCCCTAAATAGTTTCTGGCCTCATATTCCCTCAACCCCTGCTTCTAAGTCCTCAAGATTGACCAGCAGGACTGGCCTGATAGACCCAGTATTTCAGCCTATCCTTGTCCCATGGAAGAAGTAAATTCTTGATTCTATTCCTTCATTCTCCCCTTGTCCAGTCCCTTCTCAATTACATCCATGTCACCCCTGGCACCTTCTGCCACAGTGACAGTTTCCAGCTTCCCAGTCACACCTGACTCACCTTCACCAGGCACATTTAATCCTTCTGCATTTCCACCCCACATTATGATAGTTTGAGGATGCTTGGCTTCCTCCTAGAACAGAGGCCCAACCAAACACTCTTCATCACCAGGCTTAATTTATTACAACACTGAACAACTTCTCATTCAACTTCACTTACTTCCGTTCAGATCAAAGGTCTGGTTATGGGAACTCACATAAGCATAAGTTACACTGGACTGTGGGATTTGTACAACAGCCCTCGTTTCAGTCCTGCTCAGACCCCATTTTTCTCAACTCTCTTTCCAGCGCATTGATGATTTTGGCGCTGCTTCCTGCACTCCTACAGAAATGGAAAAAAATGTCATCATCTTTGGTGCTAGTTTCTACCTCACTGTCAGCTTAATATCATCCACCTTGCATTCTTCCCTTTCTTTTCTTGACTTCTCAATCCTCATTACAGGAAATAGGTGAGCAACCAATATCCATTATAAGCCTACCAGCCCCCACAGCTATCTTGACTAGACCTCTTCCCATCCTACTTCCTCTAATGATTCCTTTCCATTCTCCCAGTTTCTCTGTCTCCATTGTGTCTGCTCTCATTATGAGATTTTCTGCACCTGTGCCTTTGAGATATATTCATTTTTCTTTAACCATTGTTTTCCCTCTATCATAGTTAACAGGGTTCTCAACCACATCTACTCTGTTGCTCACTCCTCTGCTCTCACCTTTTCTCCTACCAAGAATAAGGTTTCCCAAGTCTACACCTTCCATCCCATCAGCATCCACATTCAATGGATCATCCTCCATAATTTCCAACAACTTCAATGGGATTCCATAACTGGACACACCTTCTTCTTCCCTCCCCTTTCACCATTCAGAAGTGACCACTCCCTTCATTACTGCCTGGTTCACACTTCCACCTCCAGCAACCACTCCCCTCCTCACAGCACTTTCCTATACAACTACAGAAGATGCAACATCCGGTCCCTTAGTAGCTGAGCTGCAGTATGCAAATGGAGCTTGTGGTTAAGCCATCCTTGTCTTGTTCAGTAAAACATGTGAGATAATGGGCTTACACTCAACAGCAGCAAGACCAAGATCCTCCACCGACCTGCCCCATTGCACCACACTGCCCTTAACAATAAAAGTTCCTGGCAAAATATGGGAAGTGGGGTTTCTTCCCTTATGTCGGGACCCTCCTCTTGGTGAAGGCAGTTGTTGGTGATGGAATTCATTATCGTCTTTAATGTACCAACACAGCCTTTGGTCAATTAAGGAAAAGGATGCTCAAAAATCAAAAGTTCAGACCTGGCAAAAAACTCATCATCTACCAGGCTGCAGGATTACCTACAGCAGCTACCTCAAGGCACTGTTCACACAGTACCAACAGTGTCTCCAAAATATCCTCCAAATTGACCATGAGGATAAATGAGCCAGTGTCAGTGTTTTCTCCCAGGTCAACATCTCCAGACTTGCTTTGGTTACACAGACTTGGCTCCGTTGGACAGGCAGTGTTGCTCACATGTCCAACACCAGTCTCCTAAAATTCCAAACTCTATTAAGGGAAGAGATTACTGAGGAAAAGTTTCAAGGAGGTGCTCAAAGTCTCCCTGAGAAATGCAATATCCTCACTGACTTCTGGGAATCTCTAACCCATGACAGTTCCAAGTGGAGAAGGAGCATTTGAGATGGTATTGAGAGCTTGAGTCCATGCATCAGGACCATGCAGAAGCCCTGCATAAACTGCAGAAGGATCGTGGCACTTCACAACCAACCTCAACAGGCACCTCCTGCCCCATCTGTGGAAGAGTCTGCAGTTTCCACTCTTCAGCCATCTCAGAATCCACAAAACTGAAGTGGAAGCAAGTTATCCTCAATCCAAAGGGACTGTCTAAGAAGAAGACCTCGACCCCCCCCCCCCACCCCCACCCCCACCATCCAGGAATCCAAACAGTTCCCCCAGGTGAAGTGGCAAGTCAGGTGTACTTCTTCCAGTCTAGTGCACCACACATGTTGCTCATCAGATGATCTCCTCTACATTGGAGGAAAGAAAAGCAGATTGGATGATAATGCTTTGTGAGAGGACCTGCACTCAATCCGCAGGGAAGACCTTGAGCTAACAGTCCCTTGTCACTTTAATGTTCCAACCCACTCCCAATCTGACCTTTGACTTTGGCCTCCTAAGTCATTCCAACAAAGCCCAAGGAATAAACTCAAGGAATAGCACCCCATCTTTCACACTCATATGTCATATTTACGGTATATTCTTATGACAGAGGAGGAGGCCATTCAGCCCAACAAATTCATGCTTGCTCATAGGGCAATCCATTCATACCATTCTCCCACCTATTACCCCACAACCTATCTCACATGCCTATCAATTCCCAACCCCCACCCCCTTCCCAGTCTCTTAAAATCCATCTACACTAAGTATAATTTACATTAGCCAACTACATCCCAGCATGACTTGAGATATGGGAAAAAAAGAACCAGGGGATGCAGGGAAACCTATGCAGTCACAGGGAGAATGTGCCAACACCACACAGACAGCACCAGTGATAAGGATCACACCCCAGGACCTGGAGCTTGGCCAGAATTGGCCAGCTCTGGTCATCCACCTTAACTCACAAGATCACAAGACAAGGGAGCAGAAGTAGGCCATTCGGCCCATGGAGTCTGCTCTAAAGAAAAGGGAAAAAAAAGAAAAAGCCTGAGAAATGGGGGGGGGGCAATGAAAAAAAAAACTATTTCAATCCCAATTTCCAGCCTTATCCCCATATCCCTTGATACCTCGACTAATTAGATATCTATCTATCTCCTCCTTAAACGCCTCCAGTGATCTAGCCTCCACTGCTGTACGTGGCAAAGAATTCCATAAATTCACTACCCTCTGGCTAAAGAAATTTCTCCTCATCTCTGTTTAAAACCTGTACCCTCTAATTCTAAGATTGTGCCCTCTGGTCCTGGACTCACCCACCAAGGGAAATAGCTTGGCCACATCTACTCTGTCTAGTCCTTTCGACATTTTAAATGTTTCTATGAGGTCCCCTCTCACTCTTCTGTACTCCAGTGAGTACAGTCCAAGAGCCGACAAATGCTCATCATATGTAAGCCCTTTCATTCCAGGAATCATCCTTGTAAATCTCCTCTGAACCCTCTCCAACATCAGCACATCTTTCCTCAGATATGGGGCCCAAAACTGTACACAGTATTCCAAATGAGGCCTCACCAGTGCCCCGTAGAACCTCATCAACACTTCCTTACTTTTATACACTATACCTCTTGAAATGAATGCCAACATAGCATTCGCTTTCTTTACCGCCGATCCGACCTGGTGGTTAACCTTTAGGGTATCCTGCATGAGGACCCCCAAGTCCCTTTGTACTTCTGTACTTTGAATTTTCTCTCCTTCTAGATAATAATCTGCCCGGTTATTTCTTTTTCCAAAGTGTACATTTCTCAACATTGAATCTCATCTGCCATTTCCTTGCCCATTCTCCTAAACTATCTAAGTCTCTCTGCAACCTACCTGTCTCCTCAATACTCTCTACTCCTCCACCTATCTTGGTGTCATCCGCAAACTTAGCCACAAAACCATTTACTCCATCATCCAAATCGTTAATGTACAGGATAAAAAGAAGCAGCCCCAACACTGACCCCTGCAGAATACCACTAGTAACCGGTAGCCAACCAGAACAGGATCCTTTTATTCCCACCCTTTGCTTTCTGCCAACCAGCCAATGCTCCACCCATTCTGTTATCCTACCTGTAATTCCATGACCTCTCATCTTATTAATCAGTCTCTTGTGCGGCACCTTGTCGAAGGCCTTTTGAAAGTCTAAATACACAAGATCTACCGCCTCTCCCTTATCCACCCTACCTGAGATTTCTTCAAAAAACTCCAATAGGTTGGTCAGGCAGGATCTTCCCTTCACGAAACCAATGTTGGCTTGGACCTATCTTGCCTTGAACCTCTAACTCAACCTTCCTTTCTTTCCACAGAGGCTGCCTGATTTGCTGAGTACTGTGTTCTGCCTCTCATAGATCCAGCATGTTCTTTCGGTTTTTATTCTCTCCTCATTCATCTATTAATGGGATGGCATCATAAGCACTGTGACACCTGGACAATCTTGATCTCCACCCTCACAGAATCATTGAATCACACAGCACAGAAATGGACCCCTTCAGCCCATCTCATCCATGCTGTCTGTGAGGCTTAACTATGCCAGTCCCATTTGCCCACATTGGGCCCATATCCCCTTATTCCTTTCCTATCCAAGTACCTCTCTGAAGGTCTTTTAAACATTGTAATTTTATCTGCCTCCACCACCTCCTCTGGTAACATATTCACCACCCTATGTGTGAAAGATCTACCACTCTGATCTCATTTAGATTTCTCCCCTCTCACCTTAAACCTCTGCCCTCTAATCAGAAAACTGGTTAGAGACCAAGCTGCCCTCAAGAGTTCTCCTGAACAACCTGCCTGTTCTTTTTCATCCGTCTGGTCAGTCATTCCCTCTCATTGAGCTGCAGGGTGATTACTTCTAAGAAACACTCAAGCTCCCAGATGGACTCTTGTGATGACAGCTGTTGTTGAAGCTCCAGAACCCAGAGCTTGGGCTCCTCCAGCTGATGGCTTTTCCCACACCTCTGGTTGTCCAGATCACTGGGAACATCCTGGAGTTCCCATATGGAGGAGAATGTGCATTTATCTAATCTGGGTGCCCTGCTGTGCTCCTACTGATTAGATTAATTCACTTAACAGATAAAGAGCTGAGATACTCTTACTACTGAAATAATTCTTTAATTACTTCAATGATTTAAAAATTTTTTTTCATGCTTTCTGTTGAAACAAAATCCCTCAAGCCCTCTCTCTGTTGAAACTGACCAGCTCTTGTTTTCCACTTTAAACCAACCAAACCTTTCTCTTTCTGTGCCATATGATCCTACAAAGTCTATTGAGCCTTTAGCAGCTCTTTCAAAGAGCTGTCCAGCTGTTTATACCCGACAGCACTTGCCCCACTCTCTGTGAACATTTCATTTTCAGGTGTACATCCAGTGTGTTTCTCTCAGCATAATGCTCCCCCTGGTAAAGTACAGTCACTTTATCTTTCTTTAGCTCGGGCTGCAGGAGACTGGAAGCCAATGGTCATAGAGTCATAGAGTTATACAGCATGGAAACAGGCCTTTCAGCCCAATGTCTATGCCAACCAAGGTGCTTACCTGAGCTAGTCCCATATGCCTGCATTTGGCCCATATCCTCTCAACTTTTCCTATCCACGTACCTGTCCAAATGTATTTTAAATGTTGTAATTGTACCAGCTTCTACTCTTTCCTCTGGAAGCTCACTCCATATACCCTCCACTATCTGTGTGAAAAATCTGCCTCTCAGATCTCCTTCAAATCTTTCCCCTCTCACCTTATAGTTTTAGACTCCCCTATCCCTAGGGAAAAGACTGTGACCATCCAGCTTATTTGTCCTCCTCATGATTTTATATACCTCTATAAGGTCACCCCCCAGTCTCCTGCACTCCAGGGAAAACAGCCCCAGCCTATTCAGTCTCTCTTTATAACTCAAGTCATCCAGTCCCAGCAACATCCCTGTGAATCTTTTCTTCACCCTTTCCAGCTTAATGACATCCTTCCTACAGCTGAGTGACCAGAACTGCACACAGTACTCCAAGTGTAGTCACACCAATGTCTTGTACAGTTGTGGGGAGTCTGTTAGTGGCGCTCGACGGACTAAGTCATAACTTGGCTTTGGTCCAAGCGCTTTTCAATCTACTATTTACCACTCTTTACTAAGTCTTTTACAATACTGGCACAAATTTAATTTTGATTTTTAACTGTTAAAATGAACACCAGATCTAAAGCGTCAGCTAATGGTAAAGGTAATGGAGACCAACCTACTTTGGAAGCTATTTCTAATCTGGATAGAAAGTTTGACCAGAGCTTTGCCGAATTGAAGTCCATTTTAAAGGACTTTGAAGACAAACAAAATACTCTTATCCAGGAAAATGCCAAACAAATGCAACTAATTGCTGAACTCGACCAAGCTGGTAAAGAGAGAGATGCCAAACTCCATTCACTTGAAAAAGCCTTAATTACGACCAAGCAAAACCTGGAAAAGCAACAACAGAGGATCATTGACCTGGAAGGACGCAGCAGGAGGAAAAATGTAAGAATCATCAATTTTCCAGAGAACATCGAAACCGGTAATCCTATGGAATTCTTTTCTATACTTCTGGTCGATGTGTTTGGTTCCGAAATGTTCGCTGTTCAGCCCATTCTGGATAGAGCTCACAGAGCATTAAGGTCCAAACCTGCTCCGGATCAAAAACCTCGGCCAGTAATATTGAGATTTCATTATGTCAACGTCAAGGAACTCTTGATTTATGCTGCTCGTGGACGTGGAATGATTCAATTTAAACAATGGAAATTTCAAATAGTTGAAGATTACACCCCAGAAGTTATGAAAGAAAGGCTGACCTACAAACCAATTATGGCTCGTCTCTATCAAAGCAATTATCATCCTGCATTATTATTCCCAGCAAGGTTGAGAATTACACTACCTGATAAATCTCGCAAATGGTTTAAATCTGTCCAAGAGGCTGAGGAATTTCTTTTGAACTAGCTTTTAATTTTAGAAGCTAAGAAATGCGGAAGAGACACAGTGTTTTTCCTTTGATTTACCACCTATTTGCTTTATTATCCAATTAATTTTTAGATTTAAACCTTTCTTTTTCCTTCTTTTAATATTTTTAATGTTTTGTTTTAATAATAATTAAGAATTTAACAAAATGACTGATTGTTTGCTTTCTTTTGTAAATAATTATTAAACTGTATTTTTTAAATGTTGACT
This sequence comes from Pristis pectinata, assembly GCF_009764475.1. Taxonomy (NCBI): domain Eukaryota; kingdom Metazoa; phylum Chordata; class Chondrichthyes; order Rhinopristiformes; family Pristidae; genus Pristis; species Pristis pectinata. The sequence goes on along the minus strand of NC_067411.1, from coordinate 56,263,490 downwards.
GTTAACGCCCTTTGGCTCTGTTTCAATCCCACAACTATGGTTGTTAGTTCGATAACTTTGTTTTGACTATGGCGATAGTCAAGATCCTTTTCTGATATTCTTGTTCCCTGGTTAGCCAAAATTTTTAAAGATGCCCTATCAGTGGGTAAACTACCACAATCTTTCTATGAAGCAACTATTTCTTTAATTCTTAAACAGGAGAAAGATCCCACTGATTGTGCATCTTATAGACCTATTTCTTTATTAAATGTAGATTCAAAAATATTTTCCAAAATATTGGCCTTTAGATTGGAAAAGGTTCTTCCACAAATTATCTCTGAAGACCAGACAGGATTTATTCAGAACCATTATTTACATTTTAATATTAGGAGATTAATGAATATTATATATACCCCTTCATCCCAAATTCCAGAATGTGTTGTTTCACTAGATGCTGAAAAGGTGTTTGACAGAGTCGAATGGGAATATCTATTCATTACACTTCAAAAATTTAATTTTAGCCCTAAATTTATATCTGTGATTAAAATGATTCATTATACACCTATGGCTTCAATACTTACTAATAATCAAAGATCTCCTTTGTTTAGACTTTTTCAAGGTATTAGACAAGGTTGCCCATTAAGCCCTTTATTATTTGATATTGCTTTAGAACCCTTGGCTATTGCAGTCCGGGACTCTTCAAATAAATGTGGCATTACTCGCAGACAGAAGATTCATAAGATATCTCTTTACGCAGATGACGTGTTACTTTATATTTCTAATCCGGAGGAATCTATCCCCGCAGTACTATCACTATTAGATCAGTTTAGTGTTTTTTCTGGCTATAGATTAAATCTTAATAAGAGCAAACTTCTTCCATTAAATATGCAAACCCCAATTTATAGGTTGGTAACTGACTATTTTATGTATTTAGGTGTTAAAATTACCAAGAAACATAAGGACTTATTTAAAGCTAATCTATTGCCTTTAATTGACCGTGTTAAACAATTATTTACTAAATGGTCCCCACTGTCTTTATCATTGGTAGGCCGAATTAATGCAGTTAAGATGAATATTTTACCAAAATTTTTATATTTATTTCAAGCGATTCCAACTTTCGTCGCAAAATCTCTTTTTGACACTATTGATTCTAAAATTCTTTCATATATTTGGCAGAATAAAAACCCAAGGTTAAGTAAGAAATATTTACAAAAACTAAAAAAGGATGGTGGTATGGCCCTGCCTAACTTTAGATTATATTATTGGGCAATTAATATCAGATATTTAATTTTTTGGATACAAGATCCAGATGTAATTCAATGCCCCAAATGGGCACACCTTGAGCACCAATCAGTACTTGAATTTTCATTAGTTACTATTTTAGGAGCTTCACTCCCTTTTGCACTTACCAAATTAAGTAAACATATGATTAACCCAATTGTTAAACATACAATACGAATATGGTTTCAATTTCGTAAATTTTTGGATTGAATAAATTTAACCTGTGAAGTCCCATTCAATCTAACTTTTTCTTTCATCCATCCAGAGTGGACTCAGCTTTTTCCATATGGAAAAGGAAGGGAATAGTATGCTTTCGTGATTTATTCATTGATAACTGTTTTTCATCTTTTGAACAATTGTCTAACAAATATAATTTGCCTATATCACACTTTTTTTGATATTTGCAGATTAGAAATTTTTTAAAAGCTACTCTACCCTCTTTTCTGACACCTTACAAAACTGAAATTATGGAAAAAATTTTAGGTCTTAATCCTTATCAGAAGAGCTTGATAGCAATAATCTATGATTTAGTTATGAAAATACGTCCAGAATCACTGGACAAAATCAAGAATATATGGGAAAGCGAACTCCAGACATCTTTACCTACAGAGACTTGGAAGAAAATTCTTCATTTAGTTAATACATCTTCAATGTGTGCCAGACAATCTTTGATACATTTTAAGGTAGTTCACAGGACCCATATGTCAAAAGATAAGCTAGCTCATTTTTATCACCATATAAATCCTATATGTGACAGATGTAAATCAAATGTGGCTTCTCTGACACATATGTTTTGGTCCTGTCCTCTTTTGGAAAAATATTGGAAAGACGTTTTTAACATTATTTCAAACATATTGAAGATTGATTTACAACCTCACCCTATCACTGCAATTTTTGGATTACCAAGGATAGAGTCTGGCCATCTAGCTGCTTCCGCTTACTGTATGATTGACTTTGTTACATTAATGGCCAAACGATCCATTTTGCTTAAATGGAAGGATCCAATACCCCCTACCACTTTTCAATGGTTTTCTCAAACTATATCATGTTTAAACTTGGAAAAAATTAGGAGTGGTACTGTTGATCCTTCGCTTAAATTTGAAGATATTTGGAGTCCATTTATTCAATATTTTCACATGATATAGATCCCCGTTCAATAACTTTCCAACTTAGAGGAACGGAGTTGACGACATAATATTGCTCTGTTTCTACTGAGAAATTTTAGTCCAGTCTTTTTTTTTTGAAATTTTTCTGTTTAGCTTAGTTTGGTTTGATATATTGTTTATAATTTTTCTTATTGATTTGGGGATTTTTTTTCTCTTTCTTTTTTTTATTTATATAATAAATCTTTTTCTTTCCTTTCTTTTATATTATATTCGTTTACTAAGAAATTGTTGGATCTGCAGATTTTTTATATTTTATTGTTCTTTATGATTATCTAGGCCATTGTTGGCCTAGATCAATACCATGATCTCTTTGCATTACATGTACAAACATTGATGTTATATATTAATCTGTATTAATTTGAAAACTAATAAAAAGATTGAAAAAGAAAGACAATGTCTTGTACAGTTGTACCACCATGCCTCAACTCTTGCACTCAGTGCCCTGACCAATGAAGGCAAATGTGACAAATGCCTCCTTCACCACCCTGTCTACCCGTGTCCCCACTTTCAGGGAACAACTTGTATCCTTAGGTCTCTCTGTTCTACAACACTCTCCAGAGCCCTGTCATTTCCTGTGTAAATCCTGCCCTGGTTTAAGTTCCCAAAATGCAAGACTTCTCTAAGTTAAATTCAATCTGCCATTCCCTGGTCTCAGTTGATCTGGACCCTCTTGTAAACATAGATATCTTCTTCACTGTCCACTGTAGCACTAATTTTGGTGTCATCTGCTAAGTTACCACTCATGCCACCTACATTCTCATCCAAGTTGTTAATATAGATGACAGACAAGAGGACTCCAGCACCGATCCCTGCAGCACACCACTGGTCAACAGGCCTCCAATCTGAAAAACACCCCTCCCACTGCCACCCTCTGACTCCTTCCACTGAGCCAATTTGTATCTAATTGGCCAGCTCACCCTGGATCCCTTGTGATCTTACCTTCCTGGACCAGCCTGCCATGAGGGACCTTGTCAAGGCCTTACTAAAGTCTATGTAGACAATGACTACCGCCCTGCCTTCATTAATCTTCTTGGTCACCTCTGCAAAAAACTTAATCAAATTCGTGAGACATGATTTCCCATGCACAAAGCTATGCTGACAATGGGCCACTTAATTAAACCCTGCTGACTAACAGACCCATACACTCTGAGAGGATGATTTCCAACTGCTGCTTGTCTTTTCTCATTTTACAGATATAGAGAATTAGCAGATAAAATGTGCTAAGGCAACTCAACTACCCCCTTAATGCACCAGAAATCTGCTTAAATATGTGAAGAGGTCCTTAGACTGTAGGATGCAGTTTTCAACCAGTGGGATCTGGCCATTGAATGGCCTAACTTGCAGACTTTAAAAGGGCCAAAGATATTTTTATTTGTTATTTTAGTGGGGCCAGAAGAGGTAGTTGTTGTTCTGGGCTAATGGAAAAATGTTGGACAGCTGTCAGTCTGTGTTGGCCCACATCGACTGGCCCTCACCCTCTCTCCCAGTCTGTCCTGTTGGCCGAGTAAATGCACAATCCAGGCCACTATCCTATTGCCCTCCCCATTCTACACCTATAACCATCCACTTAGACTTTGTTTAAGGCCTTGTTACTAATTTGTCCACATGCCAGGACCAGAATTTGCCTTTTAGTGCAGCTGAACAAGGGCACATTCATTTTTCATGATCCTGGTTCAAATCTTGTTTTGATAATTATTTTTTATTAATTCCACAAAAAAATAACAGAGTACTTGCATCAAAAAGAGAATAAAAATACTACTGAATACATTGTGTTAAATCATACTTGAGATCACAATACTCTAAATTAATAATCACATGTGATAGTTAATAAGGAAAAAATTGGAATAATTTTATTATAAAAAAATCTACACCCACTACCAAAAATCAGAGCTGTTTGGTAAAAAAAACAAGGAAAAACCATGCCAATATCTGTACTTCAGTCACCAAGTCAAAGGTTTTGAAAATAATTCAAAAAAGGATCCCACAGGGTTCAAATTGTAATATCCTTGCAAAACATCCCCAAACCTTTTGCTTTGCCGCTATGCTTGTGAACCTTGAATAGTTCATCCATAAAGTTCCTTACCTGCTGCAGCTTCCAGGTGGGCCAGGAATATGCCCATTCCAGGTATCAGTCTAGCAATTTTTATCTGAACTAATTCCAATGCATTAACATCCTTTCTTCAATGAGGAGACCAATACTGTGCACAGTATTCCAGATGTGGTCTCAACAATGCTCTTTATAAGGTCCCAACCAGAGGTGGAAACTTGCGCCTTGCAAATAGTTAGAAGGTCCTGGGGAGATGGAAGATGTCATTTGCCTCTTTACTGCATTTGTAGTACTTCTGTGGTTGGTCCAAATAAGTTTCTTGTTAATGGTGAACCATGGGATTTTAAGGCAAAGATTTGGTTGATGATAATGCCATTCAATGTCAAGAGAAGGTGAGTAGGTTCTTTCTTTTTGGAAATGGTCATTGCCTAGCTACTTGCCCCTTATTGGCCTAAATATAATTGTGCTGAGAGACAGTAAATGGAACTGAGCATTGTGCAACCAACTAATATCCCCATTTCAGAGCATATGATGAAGAGAAGGTCACTAATGAAAGAACTACGATCGTCAGGCCTAGGATACTGACCTGAGAAACTCCTGCAGTGATATCCAGAGGGCAAAATGATTGACTTCCAATAAGCATAACCATCTTTCTTTGTCCAAGGAATGACTCCAGCCAATAGAGGCTTTTCTCCTTGATTCACATTAATTTCAATTTTACCAGGGCTTATGAAAGCTCACTGACCTGAAACAATAACTCTGTAATGACTCTGTTTCTCTCTCTGTGTGCTGCCTGACCAGCTGGGTACTTCCAGTGCTTTCCATTTTTATTTCACATTTCCGGTATTTACTGTATTTTTCTTTTTGATCATTGCTGTCACTTTGTCAAATACAGTCTTCATGTCAAGGATGGTCACTGTCATCTTATCCCTGGAACATGGCTTTTTGTGTGTCTAGATCAAAGCTGTAATTTGGAGTTTCATTGAATGGATTTTGGTGATGAAGTGCTGCGGTACCACCGTAAACTGTTAACAACACCTACTTTCACTTTATTGATGATTTAAAGCAGACTGATATGGTGATAATTATTTTTTATGGACAGGAGAAGTTCTCACATTCTGGAGAAGACCCTACACTCTGTTGTAGTTGAACTAGAACAACGTGGCTCAGTCTTTAGCAATGCAGTTGGTGATTTACTGGCTCCCATAGCCTTCAATGTATTTAGTGTATTCAGCATTTTTCTTGAAGTAAATTGCATTGTCCAAAGATTGGCTCCCCTTGCATTGAGACCCCAGAGGGAAGCTGATTTAAATCTTTTGCCTGGAACACTTGGCAGAAGATGGCTGCAAAGACAACGGCTTTGTCTTTTGGCACTTACGTGCTGGGTTCTGCCATCAGAGGATGGGAAAGTTCATGCATTTCGTTGTTTGATTTTCCATCACCATTCACATCTGAATGTGTTCAGACTGTATCTGATCTTATCTGTTGGTGTGGAACTCCTCAGCTTTCTCTCTCTCTCTCTGGCCTGTTATTTTTGGTGATCAGCTGATGACTAGTCTTGCATTTTGGCATCTGCATTTTAAGGCAAGTCATATACTATTCCAGGCATGTTATTCCACACTATATCTGAAAAAGCAGGTTCAGCCCCTGAGCCCCTGGATTGGGGGTGGGGGGGGTTGTTGGGTGGGTGGTAATGGTAGAACGGGTGGTATGTTACACTGCTCTGCTGCTGTTGCTGGCCATAAAGCCTCATGGATGTCCAGTTTTGTGCTGGTAGATCTGTTGTAAATCTATGACCTTTAGTGCAGTGATTATGCCACACAACATGATGAGGTGGTGTTAATACTGAGCTGTCCTTAATGATTGGCATTGAAGTCAATTGATCTAAATTCTGAGAGCAGAATAAAACTCCCTGCTACTCATATATTGTACGGTTGGCACAAATGACCAAGGGCAAATTTCTGCCTTTCTCTGATTTCTTTTCACCTTTCCTCATATCTCAGTAGTCACATATAGATCAATCCCATCGTGTCTATCTGCAAACTTCCAAGGCTTGGATGTTTCTCATGATATATTAACCAAGCCTGAATGTGCATTCATGTAATGTCTGGATACAAGTACAACTGGGCCTGTACATAAGCCAACCCATTCCTCAGGTACACTTCAAGAGTTACTGTTATAGCTCCCGAATTCACCCTGAATTTATCCAGGAAGGTGAAACAGACCAAGGTTCACAAGAAGTACAACCCAATGTTCCTTTAATGGTTTATTGTATGCTATACAAATGTAAGTACACTGTCCCTGTTCCTTTTACCTTCAAATACTACTTACATGCCAAATTTTCTTCAATTCTCTTCGATTTCAAACACCACTACCACTGGTAATCACTCACAGGAACCTTTGGGTTTGGGTGATCAAATCTGCCCACAGTACCTTTTCAAGTTGCTGAGATTTGCTCCTAAACACACCTTTTTATAGTATCAGAGGGAGAGAGATACATCACAGAAACAGACACTTCTGTCCACCGAGTCCACACGGACCATCAACAACCCATTTACACTAATCCTACATTAACCTGATTAAGTTTTAATCACTCCACGTTTCCAATCAATCCCTCCAGATTCTACCATTTACCTATGTACTCGGGGAAATTTATGGTGGGTAAATAACCTAACAACCTGCATGTGTTTGATATGTGGGAGGAAACCAAAACACTTGGGGAAAACACAGACAGTCACAGGGAGAACATACAAACTCCAGAAGGTTGCACCCAGGCTCAGGATTGACCCAGCTCTACTGCTCTACTAACTGTGCCACAGTGCTGTGCACAGAAAAATATAGTACAGAAAAATCATGTCCGTGATAATTTGACGCAACCTCCCCCTTTTGCTTTACCATCTTTATTGTGTCTCATTGTTTTAAGTCCATAAACTAGTTAATTTGATTACGCCTCGCTCTGTGTGTTAATCTATTGTTATCTCAAGGGAATGTCATTTTGTTTGATGTTTGTCTTCTGTCTTGATGGGGGGAAGCTTTGGGTTTTATCAACATCCTGAAAGGTTGGTGAAGTGGGTTTTATTTTATCAGCCAATTTGATAATAACATAGCCAAAGGCTGTGGGACTATACTCAGTACCCTGGTTCTTATCTTTCATGTTGAAATGCAAATCCTGTCAACACCTGGCCACAGGAGTTCAGTAGACAGGACAGTTAGATCTGAACAAAGCTATGTCACAGTGTGGCCTATGACTCCCTTGGTTAGTGTTGGTCAATAATGTCTGTGTTGCTGTAGGAATAGCTCTGCCTGTATTGCTTTCATTTTACAGCTTGTTTTAAAAGTTCATTTAAAAGTCCTCTTGGGTCCTTGCTGTATGCTGGATTGTGAAGCCTGGCCAATTGCTAATAAGTGAAAGTTACAAATCTGCCTTTACAGCAGAGCTGCTGGACTCCTTTAATATCAGTTTATTTTGAGTTAAGTGGCTCTTTCCTGCAGGGTTGGCTGCAGTGTTCAATGTGAATGCCTTAGATTATATTCTACCAATTAATCAGTATAAATCAGCATGTCACTTGCCTTCTCTTGCAGCTCTGCAATGACTGGATATTGTGTATTGTGTGGGTTTTATAGTCAGTCCTTCCAATTGATTCAATGTCAGTTACTCAGCTAGAGATTTGTACTTGACTGATCTAACTGCAATGCTCATTTTCCTAGGTCAGTGTGAGAAAACACTTGGTGGCTTTTGGCATCCCGAGACTTCAGTCAGAGCAGGTATAATGTAACCCTTATCTTTGAGTTAGAAGGTTGAAGGTTCAAATCTCACTCCTGACATTTGAGAAAATAATCCAGACTGACATATTGGTGCAGGAAGGGAAGTGTGCAAAGTGTGCAAGGGAAGAAACGTTAAATAGGAGCCCTCATCTGTACTCTGAAATGATCACATGGCTTTACTCAAAGGAGAGCTCCGAATGCATTGACCAATATTCATTCTTCAACTAATACTAATGAAACAGACTGGCTGTTTGCTGAGCCTGGATCTGTGCAAATAGACTGCTTCAGTTCCATGTGTGACTACATTACTAAAGAACTTAATTGGTTGTGAAGGATTTTGAGACAACCTGAGGATGTGAACAGTGCAAGTTCAAACTAAGAGCAATTCAGAAAATGATTGATTTTCAACGATTATATGAACTGCAGGAATACATCAGAGCTGAATTTTGGAATCAAATCAGATTTGCTCCCTTTGGTAAACCTGAATGAAAGATAGAACAATATTTGATTCTTTTCATTTTGAATGCTAATAATGTGAAGGGAAAGTTCGAATATACAATTATTGTGTTTTGTGACAGACATTTCTCTGACAGGTAAATTAGGAACCAACACATTGTAGGAGTATCAAAAGTTCATGCAGCAAATTTCATATAAATTTTTTATTAAAGTTAAAACTGAATTCAAAATAACCAGCACAAATGGCATCATAATTTTTTCATGGAGATGACCATTACTAGCACAGTCAGTATTCATTGCCCATCACTGAATGACCTTGAACCATGTGAGTTGCTGAGTCATTTCAAAGTCAATCTCATTGCTGTCTCTGGAGTTACCAAAGGCCAGGTGAAATGATGATAGCAAATTGCTTCTTCAAAGGACAACCATAAAGGTATAAGAATAATAGGATTATAGTTGTGGGGGATCTTAACTTCCCCAATATTGACTGGAAGTGCCTTAATGCGAGGGGTTTAGATGGGAAGGAATTTGTAAAGTGCTTCCAGTAGAGGTTTTTGACCCAATACATAGATAGTCCTACGTGAGAAGGGGCTCTACTGGACTTAATCTTGGGAAATGAAGCTGGGCAAGTGGTGGAAGTGTCAGTGGGTGAACATTTTGGTTCTTTAAGTTTCAAGGTAGCTTTGGAGGGGGATCGGGATGGTCTGCAAATTAGGGTCCTAACTTGGGGGACAGCCAATTTCAATAACAAGACAGGACCTGATGAAAGTACAATACTGACGAATTGATGAAGAAAATAAAAAGGAAGGATATGACCAGTACAGGCAACTGGAAGCAGCAGAGTTTAGGAGAGTAAAAAGAAAATTAGGAAGGCAAAAATGGGCCATGAAATATCATTGGTAGGCAAGATTAAGGTCAATCCCAAGGTGCTCAATAAGTATATTAAGAGGAAGAGAGTAACCATGGAAAGAGTAGACCTTCTAAAAGACCACAGGGGCAAACTGGAAGAATCGGGATGTGGATGGTGTCCTAAATAAATATTTATCTGTATTCACCGAGGGGATGTACAAGGTAGAGGGTAGGTGGAGGTACTAGATAGCTTGTGATGCATAATGGTGGACAAATCCCCAGGGCCTGATGAGATGTATCTCAGGCTGCCATTGGAATCAAGGGAGGAGATTGCTGGGACCCTGACAGACATTTTTGCATCTTTGTTTGCCTTAGCTGAAGTACAGGATAAAGTAGAGGATAGCAAATGTTGTTCCTTTATTCAAGAAGGGCAGCGGGGCTAAGTCAGGTAACTATAGGCCAGTGAGCCTTACATCCATGTAAGGGAAAGTATTGGAAGAAATCCTGAGGGACTGGATTCATCTTCACTTGGAAAGGCAGGGATTAATTAGGGCTGGTCAGCATGGATTCATTTGTGGGAAATCCTGTCTCATAATTTACTTGAATTTTTTTTGAGGAAGTAACTCAGTATATTGGTGAGCGGAGTGCAGTAGATGTTGTCTACATGGACTTTATTAAGACCTTTTTCAAGATCCTGCATGGTAGTCTGGTCCAGAAGGCTAAAGCACATGGGATCCAAAGTGAGCTAGCCAACTGAATCCAAAGTTGGCTTGGTGATAAGGAGCAGAGGGTAGTGGTGGAACGATGTTTCAGGGATCACTGTTGGGACCTTTGCTGTTTGTGATCTATATATAAACGACCTGGCTGTGAATGCAGGAGGTACGATTAGTAAGTTTGTGGACGATATGAAAATTGATGGTGTTGTGGAAGATGAGGAAGGTTGTCTCAGGCTGCAGCAGGATATAGATCAGTCGGAAAGTTGGACAATGCATTGGTAGGTGGAATTTAATCCCAACAGGGATATGGTGATTCATCATGGGAAATCAGATGGGGATGGGACATATGCAGTAAATAGTAGGGCACTAAAGAATGTTGATGAACGGCAAGGCCAAGGTGTCCAGGTCCATAGTTCCCTGAGTGTGGCAACACAAGTGAATGGGGTGGTGAAAAAGGCATTGGTATGCTTGCTTTCATTAGTCAGGGCATAGAACATAAGTGTCGCAGTGTTATGTTGCAACGTTACAAAGCACTGGGTTAGGCTGCCTTTGGAGTATTGTGTGTAGTTCTGATTGTCACACTATAAGATAAGATACTTTTATTAGTCACATGTACATCGAAAAACACAGTGAAATACATCTTTTGCGTAAATGTAGTTGTACTGGAGAGAGTGCGGAAGAGATTCATCAAGGTGTTGCCTGGATCAGAGGACTTCAGTAATGGGGAGAGATTGGTTATGCTTGATTTATTTTCCCTGGAGCAAAGGAGGTTGGGGCATGACCTGACAGAAGTGTGTGTAAGATTATGAAAGGCATAGATGAAGTGCATGGTCAAAATCTTTTTTTCTATGGTAGGGGTGTCAAAAACAAGAAGCAACAGGTTTAAGGTGAGAGAAAGGAGTTTTAAAGGGGATCTGAGGGGTAAATTTTTTATACAAAGCGTAGTTGATACCTGAAATTTGCTGCTGGAGAAGGTGGTGGAATCAGGTAGAATTACCTGTGTTTAAGAGACATTTAGACAGACTCTTAAATAGGCAAGGCAAAGAAGGATAGAGCTTTAATGAGGGTAAATGGTATTAGGTAGATGGGCAAAAAGATTGGCATGGAGATGGTCTGTACAACTCTATAACTATTAATGTGTTAGTGTCATAGGGTTGTACCGCATAACTACTGCTCTACCTTTATCAATTTTCTTAGTCACTTCCTCAAAAAAACTTTGTCAAATTCGCGAGGCAGGATTTCCCTGCACAAAGCCATGCTGACTGTCCCTGATCAGCCTGTCTTTCTAAATGTACATAAATCCTATTCCTTAGCATTTTCTCCAGTAACTTCCTTACCATTGACACAAGGCTCGCTGGCCTATATCATTATCTGGCTGACCCTTGCTGTCCTTCTTCAACATCAGTTCACCTCCAGTCTTCTGATATCTTACCTGCAGCTAACAAAGATGCAAAAATCTCTGTCAGGGTCCCAGCTATCTCCTCCCTTGCTTCCCTTAGCAACCAGGGATAGATCTCATCCGGCCTTGGCGATAAGATCAACCCTTATGCATCCCATGACATCTAACACCACCCTTCTTAATTCAGACTTTTTACAGATTATCCACACACCCTTCCCTGAACTCACTATCTTCCATGTCCTTCTCAAATACAGATGTGAAGTATTCCTTTATGACCTTGCCCACATTGCCTGGCTCTGCAAGTAGATTACCCCTTTGGTCCCTGAGAAGAGTTGCTCTTTCCTCGCTACCCACTTGCTCCTGATATAGAAGCTGTTGGGATTCTCTTTAATTTTACTTGCCAAGGATATTTCATGGCCCTTTGTGGCAAAGCATTTCATGTTCTGATTACTCCGTGTATGAAAATATTTCTCCTGTAATGAACTTTCTCTTATCACCAATGACCTTTTAAATCACCTCTACCGTTGTCAAAAAATAACATTACGATGACGAGTAGGCTCAGAGGAGAAAAATAACAGCAGTAACAATATGATAAATGTCAACAGTTTGTCTGAATTTGACAGGGACACAGCAAAATATAATGATGCCACCTCTCCTTGTAGATGGCCTTGACCACACTTCAGAGCCCAGGCATGACAAAGATTTACATATTCTTTAAAAGATGCATGTGCAAAGCCACTTTAGTGAGATCTCCTTCAAATCTACGACAACGGAGGATGTTTGGAAAAAGTCTAGAGGATATTTCAAGTATGTCGTTTCCCTTAAATTTATAAGAACTGCCATTCCTCTCCAGACATGTAGCTGTAGCACAATCATGGGTAATTTTTGAGTTGAGATGAGTCGACCTGAATTTATTGCCATGTGCACAAGTTACAGGTACAGTGAAGAACTTGCTTACAGCAACATCACACGCACATAGTACACAAAACACACAAAATATGAATAATACATAATTATACATGCTTGTTAAAGAATTATTTAGTCTTTTCTGATTGCAATCTTGGACTGAATTGCTTAATAAAATGATTTATATCACTGTGGAATTCAGCAACTTGGAAGTTCCACAACAAAACAAAATATTGCACTACTTTCAATACAGTAGTTAGAGAAGTTGGCACAATAATATCCATTGGCTTCAATAATAGTTGCTCCACATTACAGTAATAAATACAGATGTGGGAGGTTATTCAGCTTGTCCACTAATCCTACAGATTTATGATAGCCCATCACAATTTTAAATGACTAGAGATTTTTCCACAAACAACAACACCACTATTCCTGCAGCTGAACAGATGCTGGATATTTATCCACAAAAGCATGGATGTTGGAAGAATAGTTTTGTATGGTGTCTAGAATTTTTGATAATATTGATGTGAGTTTTAACTCCTTGACATATACCTGAAGCTCCACTAACTCCTTACGTAGAGTAATGACTTTATTTCTTTGAACTGCTTGGGAGTTGCCAGGAAGACTGAATCTTGATGACAGCCCTCTCTATGGCCTGATAACATGTGTGGCTTTAATTAGTCCCCCGTAACCTCCTGTAATGTGTGAGTGCTTTGTAGAACAAGCACTATTTAGTCAACGATCATGACCCTGACATTCCATTCACTCATCACTGTGAGCCTTTTTCTTTGGGGTTCTACGACTTTGTAATAAAGTACCAAATAGACTCAAGAAACATTATTTGATTGGTAAGATCACAGCTTTTCTGAGACAGTATTGAGTTCACTAATTTCATAACCACTGCCACCATTTTTCACAGTCAGAGACAATGATTCTGCTCTTCCCACCTCCTCTAGACTCACTCTTTGAATCTCTAGTTGTTTCATTGCCAAACTGGGGAACTTGCAGATTTCAAAGACCCTGAGGTCACTGACAAATTTTTTTAAAAATTCCCCAATATTCTGTAGCATTTTCCTTGCTTAAAATCTGTTTAGACAAACGTATCCACTCTGCAAAATAAAAGTAGTCCTTATATTTTACTGGCATGTAATAGTGGATGGTGAACTTGTGGTAGTATCCTCATCTGTTGTGGTCCAGATGTTGCTGCAGAAGGCCTTATTTTGCCTGACGCAGATGATCATTTTCACTTGGAAAGGAGTGACAGCTGTCAATCTTAAACTGGTCACCTTACACCTAATCAGAGATGCTAAAATAGTTTCAGGAGAAATTGCTGCTGTGCATTCAGTTTTATTTTTCTTTATCTATATTGGTGAGGCTATAGAGAAAGGGCCCTTGAGTAGAACTAGAGATTTAGTCAAGGAGAGAGCTAGTGTGGACTTGATGGGATGATTGACCATCTCCTGTGCTACATTCATTCTATGATTAGAAAAAAACTACTGGGAGAAACAGAACTTGCTCATTAGATTCCCGACCAATGATCAAAATAACACGATCAACAGAACTACTCTTTCTATATTAGCACTGACATGCAGAAGCTCTACAGGATGACTGTTGACCTCTCACAGCAGATGGAATTGGTCAGGCTCCTGTCAAAGCAGAAGTTGTTTGAGAAATTCCAAACCAGAGCTTTTCCGGTGTTGTGACATGCCTTCAGACCACATATTTTGCTATTTTATAGGGTTTCAAAATCAGCAAATTCTTAACTAGCTCTTGTTTAGTGTCAAAGCAGATGAACTGATGAACTGCTTGGTTGTGAATCCAATGAGCAAGTTCTGTTTCTCCATATTGTTTGAAGGGCTTTCTCCACTTACATCAATTGTTGGAGATGCTTCAAGAAGCTCTGGTTTATGAATCTACTGAGCAATTTTTGAAAAGAATTTCATAGTGAGGTACAGCACAGAAGTAGCCCCTTTGGCACACTGAGTCCATCCCGACCATTGACCTACCCCTTGACACTAATCCTATACATCCCATTTTATATTCTTCCCACATTTTCATCAACTTCCCCCTGATTAAGCGTCAAGGGCAATTTATAGTGGCTAATTACCTACAACCCACATGTCTTTGGGATGTGGGAGGAAACCAGAGCACCCTGGGAAAAGCCACACAGTCACAGGGAGAACGTGCAAACTCCACACAGACAGCATCCGAGGTCGGGATTGAACCCAGGTCTCTGGCGCTGTGAGGCAGTGGATCTACTTGCTGCACCCATTATCTGCCCTAAAGGGGTACAATTATTTAGAGTCATACAGCATGGAAACAGGCCCTTCAGCCAACTCGTCCACACCGACTATGTTGCCAGTAAACTAGTCCCATCCGCCCGCATTTGGCCCATAGCCTCTAAAACCTCTCCTATCCATGTACTTATCTAGATGGCTTTTAAATGTTGCTGATGTGCTCACCTCAATCACTATTTCTGGCAGCTCATTCCAAATACACACCACGCCTTGCGTGAAGAAGCTGCCCATGATGTCCCTTTTAAATCTCTCACCTCTGATCTTAAACCTATGCCCTGTTGTTTTTAGCACCCCCTCTCTGGGAAAAAGACTCTGTGTTTTCACCCTGTCTATGCCCCTCATGATCTTATATATCAGGTCACTCCTCAATCTCCTACGCTCCAGGGAATGAAGTCCTAGTCTACATAACATCTCCTTGTAATTCAGGCCCCCAAGTCCAGGCAACATCCTGGTAAATCTTTTCTGCACTCTTTCTAGTTTAATAAAATCTTTCCTTTAACAGGATGACCAAAACTGAACACAATACTCTAAGCGAAGCCTCACCAATGTCTTATATAACTGCAACATAACTTCCCAACTCCAATACTCAATGCCCTGACTGACAAAGGCCAGTGTGCCAAATGCCTTCTTTACCACCCTATCTACCTGAGATGCTGCTTTCAGCAAACTATGCACTTGCACTCCCAGGTCCCTCTGTTCCGTAACACTCCCCAGGACCTACCATTCACTGTATAAGTCCAACCCTGATATGATCTCCCAAAATGCAATAGCTCACATTTATCTGGATTGAAAACCATTTGCCAATCCTCAGTCCACATGCCCAGCTGATCAAAATCCCCCTGTAATTTTTCATAACCTTCTACACTATCTACAACACCACTTATTTTAGTATCATCTGCAAATTTACCAACCATGCTTTGTCCATTCGCATCCAAATAGTTTATATAAATTACAAACAACAAAGGTCCCAGCACTGACTCCTGTGACACACCACTAGACACAGGCCTCCAGTCTGAGAAACAACCCTTGACCATCACCCTCTGCATCATACCACTGAGCCAGTTATGAATCCAATCCGCTATCTCCCCCTGATCTCATGCGATCTAACTTTTCAGACTAGCCTGCCATGAGAGACCTTGTCAAAGGCCTTGATAAGCTCCATATAGACAACATCCACTGCCTTACCCTCTTGGTTACCTCCCCAAAGAACTCCAAGAGATTTGTCAGACACGACTTCCCATGCACCAAGCCGAGCTGACTGTCCTGAATCAGACCCTGTCTCTCCAAATGTTGGTAGATCCTGTCCCTCAGAATTCCCTGCAGCAATTTACCCACCACTGATGTCGGACTCACCGACCTGTAATTTCCTGGCTTGTTTTTGCTACCCTTTTTAAACAATGGTACCACATTAACCGCTCTCCAGTCCTCCGGAACCTTACTTGTGGCCAGAGGTGAAACAAAAATCTCTGCAAGGGCCTCTGCAATTTCTTCTCTGGCTTTCCACAATGTCTGAGAATGCACTGGGTCAGATCCTGGGGATTTATCCACCTAATGGACTTTAAGCCCTCCAATACCTCCTGATTGTGGTCCAAGACAGCACCACTCACGTCTCCCCTTCCCTTAGCTTCCATTGTTTTCTCCACCGTAAAAACTGAAGAAAAATATTAATTAAAAACCTCACCCATTTCCTTTGGTTCCACACATAGATGGCCATGCTGATCTTTAAGAGGACCTATTCTCTCCCTAGCCGCCTTTTCACTCTTAATATACTGTTGTGAGAAATCCACACGGCTGTCACGTGACAGTAACGACACTGACCCCGCTGACCAGAGGACAGCATTGCTCCTCCGATCGGAAGTGATACTACTGTCAATCAAGGTGCTGCTCCACCCACCCCTCAGGTGTGAGAGTACCTTTTGCCTCTGAACTTGCCTGACCAGTACCCTTTGTCTCTGAACCTGCCTGACCATTGGCTGTGGCAATGATTTCCACATCATTGGCTCATTTAAATCACAACAGTGAGGCTCCACCCAGCCTCCTAGCACCATAAAAAGGACTGCAATCTCCTAGACCTCCCTCTTTTGACGACCCCAGGAGTAGTAAGACAACGCTGCGGAGATCACTGGTAAGAGTGCGTCACCACATGGTCAGGGAGCGTTTCATTCAGACTCAGGGAGCATTAAGGGCCAATGCTAGTGTGGGACGGGCATTGAAGTGTTATATCCTGAAGCTGTACATTGTTATTGTGTGCTTGTTTGTATCAGTGTGTGTGTGTGTGTGTGTGTGTGTGTGTGTGTGTATTTTACCCCCGTTGCGCTTCCCCTCTCGTGTTCATGGTATCCTGTGCGTGAGTGACTGTGTGTCTGTTCCCATCCATTCTGTCCCACGTTTGCCTTTGTGATTAAACTAGTTTTGGTCTACAAAGCTCGTGTTCAGAGTCCTTGATCCTTAAGACAGTAAAGAATAATTTCACACAACATATACCTACAGAATTTCTTTGGATTTTGCTTCACCTTGTCTGCCAGATCCTTCTCATATCCTCTTTTTGCCCTCCTAACCTCTCTCTTAAGTGCACTCCTGTACTTCATGTAGTCATCAAGAGGCTCACTAGTTCCCAGTTGTTTATGTGCAGCATATGCCTCCTTCTTTTTCTTAACCAGGGCCTCCATTTGTCTCGTCAACCAGGATTCCTGAAACCTGCCAGCCTTGCCCTTCACCCTAACAGGAACATGCAAGGCCAGAGCTCTTGACATCACACTTCTAAAGGCCTCCCACTTGGCAGATGCTCCTTTCCCTGTGAACAATCTTGCCCAATCAACCTCAGCAAGATCCTGCCTAATGGCTCCAAAATTTGCTCTGTCCCAGTTCAGGACCCTAACCTGTGAACTGGTCATATCCTTCTCTATATCTATTTTCAAACTAATACAATTTTGGTCACTGGACCCAAAGTGCTCACTGACAGACACTTCCACCACCTGCCCTACCTCATTCCCCAGGAGGAGGTCCAGTGTTGCTCCTCTCTAGTAGTTCCCTCAATATATTGATAAAGGAAATTTACTTGGACACATTTCACAAATTCCACTCCGCCCAAGCCTTTTACACTATGATTGGCCCAGTCAATATTAGGGAAGTTAAAATCTTCCGCTAATACTACCGTATTATGTTTACAACTAGCTGTGATCCCCCTACACATCTGCTCCTCCAATTCCTGCTGACTATTGGGGTGCCTATAATACAGAATCAGAATCAGAATCAGGTTTATTATTACTGACTTATATGTTGTGAAATTTGTTGTTTTGTGGAAGCATACAGTGCAAAGACATAAAATTACTAAATTACAAAATAAATAGTGCAAACAAAAGGAATAACGAAGTAGTGTTCATGAGTTCATGGACTGTCAGAAATCTGATGGTGGAGGGGAAGAAGCTGTTCCTAAATCATTGAGTGTGGGTCTTTGGGCTCCCTGATGGTAGTAACAAGAAGATGGTGAGGGTCCTTAGTAATGGATGCCACCTTCTTGAGGCACCGCCTTTTGAAGATGTCCTCGATGATGGGGCGTGCTGTGCCCATGATGGAGCTGGCTGAGTCTACAACCCTCTGCAGCCTCTTGCTATCCTGTGCATTGGAGCCTCAATATCATGCGGTGAAAGGTGGGGTGGGAAAGAGACATGCGGTAGTGATAGGGGACTCGATAGTCAGGGAAACAGATAGGAGGTTCTGTGGCAGTGAGCATGAATCCTGGATGATATGTTGCCTCCCAGGTGCCAGGGTCCGGGATGTCACTGATTGGGTCCACAGGATTCTTGAGCAGGAGGGAGAGCAGCCAGAAGATGTGGTCCATGTTGGCACCAACGACATAGGTAGGAAGGGGGATGAGGTCCTGAAGAGCGAGTTCAGGGAGCTAGGCAGAAGACTGAGGAACAAGACCTCAAGGGTAGCAGTCTCGGGATTGCTGCCGGTGCCACGCGATAGTGAAGGCAGGAACAGGAGGAGGTGGCAGATAAATGCGTGGCTGAGAAGTTGGTGCAGGAGTGAGGGTTTTAGATTTCTGGATCATTGGGATCTCTTCTTGGGAAGGTGGGACCTGTACAGAGAGGACGGGTTACACCCGAACCAGAAGGGGGCCAATATCCTTGCGGCTAGGTTTGCTAGGGTGGTTTGGGAGGGTTTAAACTAGTTTGTGAGGGGGATGGGAACCGGAGGAGTAGGTCAGAGGAAGAAGGGGATGGGGAAAATTAGATCAAACAGGTAGAGAGGCTTTAGGGAAGGAGAAGCAGAATGCAGGCTATAAAAGTAGTAAGGTAGATGGACTGAAGTGTGTTTACTTAAATGCAAGAAGCGTCAGGAATAAGGGAGATGAACTGAGGGCTTGGATAAGTATGGGGGACTATGATATTGTGGCTATTACTGAGACGTGGCTGACGTCAGGGCAGGAGTGGATATTGAATATTCCTAGTTTTTGGCATTTTAAGAGGGATAGGGAAGAAGGGAGAAGAGGAGGAGGGGTGGCGATACTGGTCAGGAACACTGTTACGGCTGCGGAAAGGATGGATATTGTAGAAGGATCATCTCTAGAGTCCGTATGGGTGGAAGTAAGGAACAAGAAAGGAGCAGTTACTCTACTAGGAGAATTCTATAGGCCCCCCGGTAGCAGTAGAGATATAGAGGAGCAGATTGGCAGGCAGTGTTTGGAGAGAAGCAAAAATAACAGGGTTGTTATAATGGGAGACTTCAACTTCCCAAATATAGACTGGAACCTGCTTAGTGCCAAAGGTTTAGATGGGATGGAATTTGTTAAATGTGTCCAGGAGGGATTCCTGATGCAGTATGTCGACAGGCCGACTAGAGGGAATGCCATGCCAGATCCAGTTTTAGGAAATGAACCGGGACAGGTGAAGGATCTATTGGTGGGTGAGCATTTGGGGGACAGTGACCATTGCTCTATAACCTTTAAAATTGTCATGGACAGGGACAGGTGCAGAGAGGACAAGAAGATATTTCACTGGGGAAGGGCGAACTATAAGGCTATAAGGAGAGAACTTGGGAGTGTAAATTGGGATGTCTTTTTTGAAGGGAAATGTACGATGGAGATGTGGTCGATGTTCAGGGATCTTATGCAGGATGTTAGGGATAAATATGTCCCGGTGAGGCAGAGAAGGAATGGCAGGGTGAAGGAACCGTGGGTGACGAGAGAGGTGGAATGACTAGTTAGGGAGAAGAAGGTGGCATACATAAGGTATAAGCAGCAAGGTTCAGACAGGGCCCGTGAGGAATACAGAGTAGCGAGGAAGGAACTTAAGAAAGGGCTGAGGAGAGCTAGAAGGGGACATGAAAAGGCATTGGCTAGTAGGGTTAAGAAAAATCCCAAGGCCTTTTTCACGTACATGAAGGGTAGGAGGATGGCTAGGATAAAGGTAGGTCCAATTAAAGACAAAGGTGGGAGAATGTGCCTGGAGGGGGCGGAAGTGGGAGAAGTTCTCAATGAATACTTCTCTTCAGTATTCACCGAGGAGAGGGGTCTTGATGACGCAGAAGGGAGTGCTGGTAAGGGTAATGTTCTCGAGGTTGTAGATATCAAGAGAGAGGATATGTTGAAGTTGTTAAATAATATCAAGACAGATAAATCTCCGGGGCCTGACGGGATATTCCCCAGGCTGCTTCGAGAGGCGAGGGAAGAGATTGTTGAACCGCTGGTAAGGATTTTTGAGTCCTCGTTGTCCACGGGGATGGTGCTGGAGGATTGGAGGGTGGCGAATGTTGTCTCCTTGTTCAAAAAAGGTAGTAGGGATAGGCCAGGGAATTACAGACTGGTGAGTCTCGTGTCTGTGGTGGGTATGCTGTTAGAAAGGATTCTAAGGGATAGGATCTATGAACACTTAGAAAATCATGGACTGATTAGGGACAGCCAGCATGGCTTTGTGAAGGGAAGATCTTGCCTCACAAGCCTGATAGAGTTCTTTGAGGAGGTGATGAGGAAGATTGATGAGGGTAGTGCGGTGGATGTGGTCTATATGGATTTTAGTAAGGCATTTGATAAGGTTCCTCATGGTAGGCTTCTTCAGAAGGTCAGAGGCCAAGGGATCCAGGGAAGCTTGGCTGTGTGGATTACGAATTGGCTTGCCTGTAGGAAGCAGAGGGTTGTGGTGGAGGGAGTGCCCTCGGATTGGAGGGCAGTGACTAGTGGAGTCCCGCAGGGATCGGTTCTGGGACCTCTACTTTTTGTGATATTTATAGATGACTTAGATGAGGGGGTGGAAAACTGAGTTAGTAAGTTTGCGGACGACACTAAGATCGGCGGTGTTGTGGATAGTATGGAGGGCTGTCGGAGCTTACAGAGGGATAGGATGCAGAGCTGGGCTGACAAGTGGCAGATGGAGTTCAATCCGGAGAAGTGTGAAGTGGTACACTTTGGAAGGACAAACTCCAGGGCAGAGTACAAGGTAAATGGCAAGGTACTTGGCAGTGTAGAGGAGCAGAGGGATCTGGGAGTTCATATTCACAGATAACTGAAAGTTGCCTCACAGGTGGATAGAGCAGTTAAGAAGGCCTATGGG
Source organism: Pristis pectinata (assembly GCF_009764475.1). Taxonomy (NCBI): domain Eukaryota; kingdom Metazoa; phylum Chordata; class Chondrichthyes; order Rhinopristiformes; family Pristidae; genus Pristis; species Pristis pectinata. Next base: position 56,242,075 of record NC_067411.1, on the reverse strand, counting down.
ATGTTAGCTTTCATAAATCATGGAATTGAGTTTAAGAGCCGCAAAGTGATAATGCAGCTTTACAAAACTCTAGTTAGACCACACTTAGAGTACTGTGTTCAGTTCTGGTCACCACATTATAGGAAGGATGTGGAGGTGTTGGAAAGGGTGCAGAGGAGATTTACCAGGATGCTGCCTGGATTAGAACGTATGGAATATGAGGAGAGGCTTAAGGTGCTAGGGCTTTATTCATTGGAAAGGAGGAGGATGAGAGGAGACATGATAGAGGTATATAAAATATTGAGAGGAATAGATAGAGTAGACAGTCAGCACCTCCTTCCCAGGGCACCAATGCTCAAGACGAGAGGTCATGGCTTTAAGGTTATGGGTGGGAGGTTCAGGGGAGATGTCAGAGGGAGGTTTTTCACCCAGAGAGTGGTTGGTGCATGGAGTGCACTGCCTGGGGTGGTGGTGCAGGCAGATACATTGGACAGGTTCAAGAGTTTGTTGGATAGGCATATGGAGGAATATGAGATAAAGGGATATGAGGGAGGAAAGGGTTAGATAATGTGAGGGTGGTTTGATGGACAGCACAACATGGTGGGCCAAAGGGCCTGTTTTGTGCTGTATGGTTCTATGGTGATCCAATCACTCAGAATGCTCTCCACCGTACATGTACAGAAATTTGCAAGAGTCTCCTCAAACTCCTAAAGATATAGAGTTGCTGGTGTGCCTCCTTCGTGATTGCATCAATGTGTTAGGCCCAGGATAGGTTCTCTAAGACGTTGATGCTCAGGAACTTGAAGCTGTTCACCCTTTCCACCACTGACCCCTCAATGAGGAATGCTGTGCATTCTCCTGATTTCCCCTTCCTGAAGTCCACAATCAATTCCTTGGTCTTGCTGGCATTGAGTGCAACATTGTTGTTGCATCACCACTCAACCAGCCGATCCATCTCATTCCTGTACGCCTCCTCGTCACCATTTGAGATTCTACCAACAACAGTGGTGTCATTGGAGAATTTATAGATGGTGCTTGCGCTGTGCCTAGCCACATAGTCATGAGTGTAGAGAGAGTAGAGCAGTGGGCTAAGCACACATCCTTGAGGTGTGCTTGTGTTGATTGTCAGCGAGGAGGAGATGTTAGTACCAAGCTGCACTGACTGTGGTCTCCTGATAAGGAAGTCGAGGATCCAGTTGCAGAGGGAGGTACAGAGGACCAGGATTTGAAGCTTGTTGATTAATATTGAGGGGATGATGGTGTTACACATTGAACTGTATCTGATAAACAGCAGCCTGATGTATGTTTTGCTGTTGTCTAGGTGCTCCAAAGCAGAGTGGAGAGCCAGTGAGATTGTGTTTGCTGTAGACCTGTTGTGGCGGTAAGCAAATTGCAGTGGGTCCAGGTCCTTGCTCAGGCAGGAGTTAATTCTCGCTATGACCAACCTCTCAAAGCACTTCATTGCAATAGATGTGAGGGCTACCAGGTGATAGTCATTGAGACAGCTCACCCTGCTCTTTTTGGGCACCGGTATGATTGCTGTCAGGTGGGAACCTCTGACTGCAGCAGTGAGAGGTTGAAGATGTCCTTGAACACTCCAGCGAGAGTTGGTTGGCACAGGTTTTCAGTATCCTGTCAGGTACACCGTCAGGGCCTGATGCAGGTTTGTCCTCTTGAAGGGTGTCCTGACATTGGCCTCTGAGACAGAGATCAGATAGTCGTCAGATGCTGTGGGGATTTGCACAGGTGTAGTGTTATTCTCCCTTTCAAAGTGTGCATAAAAGGATTTGTTCATGCTACTCAGGAGGGTTTAAACTAGAGTGGCAGGGGTATGGGGCCCTGAGCAGTAGAGGGGCTGATGAGAAATCAGCTGATAATACTGTAGCCAATGAGAGCAAGTTTAGTCATCAGGATAGATAGGAGCACAATAAAGGGAGAGGAAAGACCATTGGTTTAAACTGCATTTATTTCAATGCAAGAGGCTTAACAGGTAAGGTGGATGAACTCAACATTTATGCTGTGAGGTTTTGCCTTATAAGAAACAAGGGCATGCAAACCCTGCCACAGCTGTCGTGCATCCGATTGTGTCTCTAACTTCACACGGAATACAATCCCATCAGAGTGACCATCCTCTTCTTGTTTCTAAGTTCTACCCATGTGACCTCATTGGATGATCCCCCAAGTATATCCTCTCCAATGACCATTGTTATGACCTCTTTCATTAAGATGTCTACTCTCCCTCTCTCTTACCTGCACCTCTGTCACACCTGTAGCATCTGTATCCAGGAACATTCAGCTACCAGTCCTGCCCTTCCCTCAGCCATGATTCCATTATGGCTATGATATCCCAGTTCCCAGAGCCAATTCACGCCCTGAGTTCGTCCACCTTACCTGTTAAGCCTCTTGCATTGAAATAAATGCAGTTTAAACCAATGGTCTTTCCTCTCCCTTTATTGTGCTCCTATCTATCCTGATGACTAAACTTGCTCTCATTGGCTACAATATTATCCCCTGATTTCTCATCAGCCCCTCTACTGCTCAGGGCCCCACCCCCCTGCCACTCTAGTTTAAACCCTCCTGAGTAGCACGAGCAAATCCTCCAGCCAGGATATTGGTCTCCCTCCAGTTCAGGTGCAACCCGTCTCTCTTGTACAAATCACTCCTACCCCAGAAAAGACCTCAGTGATCCAAGAACCTGAACTCCCTGCCCCCTGCACCAGCTCCTCAGCCATGCATTAATCTGAGCTATCTTTCTATTTCTACCCTCACTAGCATGTGGCACTGGGTATAATCCAGAGATTTCTACTCTTGAGGTCCTGCTTTTTAGATTCTGTCCTAACTCCTTATATTCATTGCGCAGGACCTCATCCCTCTTTCTACCTATGTCATTGGTACCAACTTGCACTATGACCTTTCTCAGAGATTGCTCAGTACTTCCTCCAAGGATACATTTAGTTGCACAAAGAGAAGTAAGACTGAGTCTGCACAAGCTAAAAACAACCATTTGCCTGTGGAAGATCATTTTTAATCTCTGCAGCTCACTGTCTCTGACTTTATCCATTGATACCCGGTGTTCTCCATTTGAGGGCAGCCAACTGATCCAAACCATGCTCACTATCTGCTCTTCTGACACTCTACCCGGCTTATGCTTTAAACTGTTTCTGTTTGATTTGACACAATTCACAAGTCTCTCTAGCTTGTGCTCTCTGACATTTCAAAAAAGTGGTGAAAATAGCAATGCATAAGCACTCTGATTTTTATCTAAAATCAATTTTTTCAGTTCTTCAATTCTCCACATTTTCACTCTGATAATTATCCAAGAATAATACAACAACAGTTTTCCCATGAAATAAAAGCAGAAAATGCCAGACTGGATAGAGAGAAGTAGAGTTAAAATGTCAGGTCAATCAATGACTTTTCATCAGAACTTTTGTGATAATTTCTCCATGGAATTCCTTTCTTCAGAAAGGGTCAGCAAACAAGTTAAAGTTCCACATGAAGAACGATCCCTGAGAACAAGCAAGCATTTCCAGCATCATTGGTCTAATTTCCCCAATTGAAGGATGAATAAAACCCGCAAAGGATAGAATTTGGATCCACACATATCATTGCTTCCAACAGGACAATTCAAAAAGGATTTGTTTTTGACAAGTTTGATTATGGCTTCACTAACAGAGCAATGTTAATTATTTTGTTACTTCAAGACATCCAGATGCCGTTTTGTGAGACTGAAAATTGTGGACTTGTGTGTTCTGATGCTGCTAAAGATATTTTGTATTCAATTGAAACCCCTGTAAAAATGTTTTTGTTTCAACTGGCCTCATTTTTGAAAGCTGTAAGATTATTCAAGCCTCAGTTTATCTGCATCCATTGTTACTGTCTGCTAACGTCCTGCGCTTTTTGGAGGTTTACAGTCTCCAGCACGGCTAATGGAAACTGCGAACATCCGTGACTTCTCCCTGAGTGTTTGTGCTGTGGAGTAGGACTTTCCCTGTATTGGCAGAAATAGTTTTTCACCTCCCTTTCAAACATTTCATCAAAAAGAAAATATAGCAGCTGCTGTTGGGAAAGTTCTACTCCATAGTAACCAGCTCTTAAAAAATCACACAAGAAGTGAATGTGTTTTCGATTTGTTTTACAGTTCCAATGGATTCAGACACAGGAGATGAAGAGCAGCAACTTTAGAACTGGCTCATCTAAGCCTGACTAAGTATAGTGATAGATCAGTACTTTTTTTTAATCATAGAAGCGTATGGGATGTGAATGAATCCTTCAGTTACCAGGAGTAAATAAGTTAATCAAGTTACATGCATTAACATACAGATGTTTGAAAACACAACAGTTTTACCTAAGCAAACTTTTATCAGTGGATCTCCATGTGAGGGATTTTTGCACACAAAACAAAAGGTTTGAGGAGGTGACCAGGAAGACTGATGAGGGTAGTGCAGTGGATGTGGTCTACAAGGATTTTAGTAAGGCATTTGACAAGGTTCTGCATGGTAGGCTTCTTCAGAAGGTCAGAGGCCAAGGGATCCAGGGAGGCTTGGCCGTGTGGATTCAGAATTGGCTTGCCTGTAGAAAGCAGAGGGTTGTGGTGGAGGGAGTGCATTCAGATTGGAGGGCTGTGACTAGTGGTGTCCCACAAGGATTGGTTCTGGGACCTCTACGTTTTGTGATATTTATTAATGACTTAGATGAGGGGGTGGAAGGGTGGGTTAGCAACTTTGCAGATGACACAAAGATTGGTGGTGTTGTGGATAGTGTGGAGGGCTGTCAAAGGGATATTGATAGGATGCAGAGCTGGGCTGACAAGTGGCAGATGGAGTTCAGTCCGGAGAAGTGTAAAGTGGTACACTTTGGAAGGACAAACTCCAAGGCGGAATACAAGGTAAATGGCAGGATTCTGGGCAGTGTGGAGGAGCAGAGGGATCTGGGGGTTCATATCCACAGATCACTGAAAGTTGCCATACAGGTGGATAGGGTAGTTAAGAAAGCTTATGGGATGTTAGCTTTCATAAGTCATGGGATCGAATTTAAGAGCCGTGAGGTAATGATGCAGCTCTACAAAACTCTGGTTAGACCACACTTGGAGTACTGTGTCCAGTTCTGGTTGCCTCATTATAGGAAGGATGTGGAGGCATTGGAGAGTGTACAGAGGAGATTTACCAGGATGCTGCCTGGATTAGAGAGTATGGATTACGAGGAGAGACTAAAGGAGCTAGGGCTTTACGCATTGGAGAGAAGGAGGATGAGGGGAGACATGATAGAGGTATACAAAATATTAAGAGAAATAGATAGAGTGGACAGCCAGCGCCTGCTTCCCAGGGCACCAATGCTTAATATAAGAGGGCATGGCTTTAAGGTAATGGGGGGGGGGGAGTTCAAGGGAGACGTCAGAGGGAGGTTTTTCACCCAGAGAGTGGTTGGTGCATGGAATGCGCTGCGTGGGGTGGTGGTGGAGGCCGATACGTTGGTCAAGTTCAAGAGATTGTTAGATAAGCATATGGAGGAATTTAAGATAAAGGAATACGTGGGAGGAAGGGGTTAGATAGTCTTTGGTGTGGTTTGAAGGTCAGCACAACATGGTTGACTGAAGGGCCTGTATTGTGCTGTATTGTTCCATGGTATTGACACAACTAAAAGTCAGTGCAGGAGGTGAGCAGATCTGGTATTTGAGCTTTTAAAAATTTATCAGGAGAGTTATGTTAGCCCAAGAGAAGATAATTCCTAGGGGGCCTTTTCACCTGGACTGAGAGACTTAATGCTCAACCATGTCACCTGAGCCACAAGTTATTTGAAGTTTTGGGAAAATCAAGAGAACTCCCAGGTCTGCCTATTACCTATTTTGCACCATGATCCCATTTGCTATTTAATTGCCCCTGCGTCTCACCTTAACACACACCTTTCTTTTTTCCTCCTCTCCCTTACGTTCCCAGCTTGCTCAAAACCTGTCACATCTCCAGTCCTGATGGAAGTTTACCAGCCTGAAACATTAACACTGTTTTTCCATCCACTAATACTGCCTTGCCTGCTAAGTATCAACAGAATTTTCAGTCTCCTTTCCAGATTTTTGGCATTTACAGTATCTTGTATTGATGTAACCTCAGTTGACTAATTTTACTATTGTCCCATGCAGCTAAGACCTATCGGTTAGCGTAACGCTATTACAGCGCCAGCGATCTGGGTTCAATTCCGGCTGCTGTCTGTAAGGAGTTTGTACATTCTCCCCGTGTCTGTGTGGGTTTCCTCTGGGTGCTCCAGTTTCCTCCCACATTTCAAAGACGTACAGGTTAGGAAGTTGTGGGCATGCTATGCTGGCGCCGGAATCGTGGCGACACTTGCAGGCTGCCCCCTGCGCAACAGGTGCATTTCATTGTGTGTTTCGATGTACATGTGACTAATAAAGAAATCTTATCTTACCTTATACTACTACAACAATTATTTTCACCCTTTTTAATAGGTCCTATGATGCTATATGAAAGAGGAAAGAGATTTATAAAGTTCAAGAAAACAGCGTGCATTTTTAAAGCACCATCTCAGAATGTCAGTGCATCCCCAAAGTGGTTTGCACCAGATGAAGTACTTCTGAGGTGCAGTCACTGTTGTAATGCAGCTAACTGGGCTGCTTATGTGAGCACAGTGAGATTTGTGAAACAGCAATAAAATGATAGCCAGATAACTTACTCTTAATTACAATCATGCTGCTCTTTCTTCACTGTAACTTATTCTTCACTGTAACAACCTTTCATTCTCAACAGATAAAACTTGGCTCAATGGGAAAATTTTGCATTCATTAAAAGCTCAACACGAAGTCTAACGTTGTGATCAAGGATCCAACGTCATGATGCAAAGGAGTATTTTTATCTGGAACTGCAAATGTTGAAAATCTGAAGCAAGGACAGAAAATGCTGGAAGCACTCATCAGTGCAAGAGAAACAGAGTTTTGGGGCAGAGACCCTTTATCAGGATAGAGAAAGTGAGATAACAAATGGGTTTTAAGTTGCTGAGAAGGGGAGGGTGGAGGGGACAGAGGGATAAGGTCTGTGGTAAGTTGAGGTTCTAAGACAAGTGACTGGAAGCCAAGGTTGTCCATGCAGAATGAAAAGAGGTATTCTGCAGAGCGGTCACCCAATCTATGTTTGGTTCCTCCAGTGTAGAGGACGCCACACTGTGAGTGTTTTATTTTGTGTTCTTTTATTTATTGTTCTGGCTATTTATTGTAGATGATGGAAAAAGAAGATGGTAGGTTTTAGATCTGTAGGCATTATCAGAGATATCTAGAACTAGTACAATGCTGATGGTAGATTTAACATCATCTAAGAATATTAGTACCAACAGGAGGCTGTCAGTTGTCAGGGGAGCAAATATTCCTCCATTTTCCCACTGTTTGGACTGTGAACCCACCCCCTCTTGGGGAAAAATTCAGCTTTGGGCCTAGAAATGCATTAGCCCCGTTTCTAGAGCATTACAACAATATTGCACTGTATAACCACAATAATGCACCGTGATGGTCATGATTTTAGATTGTGGTCTCAGTGAAGCAATGTGTGCACTTTTTATCTGGGCAGCATTTCTGCAAAAGAGAAGCAGCAGAGCTGTGATATTTACTGAGGGAAGTTCATGTGGCTACTGGCACTTATCTACACTACAAGCATGTCGGGGTCCAACCCTTAAAGGGAACTCTCCATGGTAGCACATGAGAACATTGAGGAATGTAGAGGTAAGTGAGGAGAGTGATTGAGGCTCCTGTTTTATCAATGGTGACCTGCAGATCCTGGTCAATGTAACCCATGTGAAGAATGATGCACCACATGCCAGGTGGGCCAGAAGATCTTCAGGACAAGGATGAGGTGAGGCTGGCGGGAGGCAGTTTCTGAGCCATGCAGAAGTGTATGTTGGGATCAGTACCAAGGGCATCTAAAAATGAGGTGCTAATGTAGCAAGGCTGTAACACAGGTGATCTAGGTGATTGCTGAACAGAAATAACAGCAAGCAATCCACAGAGCTAATTGGTCGCATAACTAATGGATCGGATCAAAACCCTGCAGTCTTCATAGTTAGTGTGAATGGTATGAACAATTAAATAGTTAACAGCTGAAAGAGGCTCCAAGAACATGCCAATTCCCACTAATGATGGAGCCTGGCATCTGAGTGCCAGAGAAAAGGTTGGAGCAATTCAAACCACATTTACCCAGAAATGCCAAATAAATGATCCATTGCGGCTTCCTCCTGAAATCCACACCATCACAGAAAGCAATTATCAGCCAATTCATTTCATTCCATGTGATATCAAGAAATGGCTGCAAGCATTGGACACAGCGAAAGTTGTGGAACTAGACAAAATCTTAGCTGTGGGACTTGAGACCTGTGGTCTGGAATGAGTCATGCTTCTAACCATGATGTTGCACTATAGTTACAACACTGACATCTACCAGACAATGTGGAAAATTTACAGCCTACTGTTCAAAAAAGCAGGACGAATCCTATCTAATCATTGTTCAATCTACTCTCAGTCATCAGTGAAATAATAGCAATGTTGACAACATTTTCTGCCAAGTGCCACTTACGTTCCAATAACCCGCTCCAGATCTCATCACAACTCTGCTTCAAACATGGACCAAAGGACTGAAGTCCAGAGGTGAGGGAAGTGTACCTCTCCCTGACATCAGGGCAGGTATGGTATCAAGGCACCTTGGTAAAACTGAACTCAGTGAGTGTCAAAGGGAAAATGCCTGGAGTCATACCTTGCACAAAGGAAGATGGTTGAGGTTGTTGGAGGTTAATCATTCCAGCCCTAGAACATCACTTCAGGAGTTCCTCAGGGCAACATCCAAGACCCAATCTTCTTCAATGACTTCATCAATGACCGTCTGTCCATCAATAGGTCAGAATGGGGATCTTTGTTGATGATTGTGCAATGTTCAATTCTATTCTGAACTCTTTAGCAAACGCAGCAGTCCATGCCTACATGTAGCAAGACCTAGACAACACTCAGACACCACATTTACACCACAAATATACCAGGCTGCCACTGGAACGTGTGTTTCAGTATGACCCTGAGGGATGATAGAAAACCATTCATGAGAAGGCTGGTATGGATGCATGCTGAGATGGTTGGCACATTGTCCAGTTCACCTAACTGAATATATGAGGATGCAAGGTGAATGAAGGAATCCACTTCCAACCTCTTCTGTGGGTCGTTGTATGATGCTGTGAGAGCATCAGTTTAGCTCTGGAGGTGACATATTCTTCTGTGCTGTTACTTACATATTACAGCAGCCGATGGCTCACATTTCAGCACCCACAGAGCCACAGGCAGAGGCCATTCAAAGACATTGTGTCTCCATGGAGCTTCAGACTGTTTCCATGTAAATTCTGCTAACAGCAACCCAGGAACAGGTTGCTATTATGAGAGAACAGAGAAGAGTGAGCAGATGTTGTCTCCACAATTGGAGAGATACCATCTGTGAGGAAACAGTCTCTGGGAACAGAGAGATGCCATCTGTGAGCAGATTGCTATTCTCTATGAACAGAGATAACCACCATAGATTGATTGGTGTTCATTGTGATCTGAGATCTAACTTCTCAGAGAATTTGTAGTCCTCCGGATGCAGACAGCTGATGTAGGGCATATGGTGGTTTGTTCTGGAATGGGAATGGAGGTTGTGATGACAGATGCACAACATGAAATACAGCACCTCTATTACCCTTTATTAATCATGTTTCTTGAATATTCCATTGGCAACTGGGGAATGTGACAACGGTGTCTTCACTCAGGATGATAACATGTCCCCTCCTCCCATTCGTTCTCAGGCATTGTGCTTACCTTTGCCCCATAGCCAGATATCCCAGACCATGGCACTCAGCAGCCAAAAACCATTCCTTCTAGGGCAAGAATTCATCGTGGATGTTCATCACAGACATCCTAGTGAAAGGGAGGATCATTCCAGTGGCCTGACTGCAGCCACTCTGGGCAAACCTAGCTGGAAGGCAAAGGGAAAGCATTAAGGTGCCCATCATTAATGAATGTAACTATAATAAGTACGTCTGGACATCATTACATATTAGTATTTATTTCTTTTTGATTGGACGTTGTCTTGGCAGTAATCCACTTTAACTAATTTCTACTAGCAATGTGAGATGAGGATTTCCATCAAAGGCATGCTTTTGACACAGAAAGTGTCACATTAATCATTACACCTTACTCTGTATTCTGTTATTGTTTTTACCCTGTACTACCTCAATGCACTGTGTAATGAATTGATCTGTATGAACGGTATGCAAGACAAGTTTTTCACTGTACTTCGGTACAAGTGACAAAAAATGAACCACTAACAATACCAATACCAACATTAGTACAAGTGCGTATCTGAATCAGATAATCCAGGTTGAATTTCCAGAGTGGTTTGATGCAACTCAGAAGTTGCAATTGCATTACACTCTGGGTAAAATCCATTTTAATTTGAATGATGCTAAAATAAATAGGGTTATGTGAGTGTATTTCTAGGTATTAAAGCTTCAAACTCGGTAGCCATTATTGCAAAGCAACATTCTTGATCATTTGAATTTGATGAACTTTAAAATACTTAGTGTGATTCAAACTTATGCCTTAAATGTGCATTGAAAGTTTCAAAAACTGCAGCAGATTGCAAGCAAAATTAACTTAATAACAGATGAGAAAAGTAACTCTGTTTTCTGTAGTAGCTAAAGTTCTCAATTAACTTTACATTTGGTCAATCCCAGAAAATTGCTTTGAAATTTGCACCCAAGGCTCTTTATTCTTTAAGGCATAATGATTAAAATGAACCCAGATGCAGAAGGGCACTAGGAATTAACTGACAGACTGAAAGGGCCCCAGGAATTGTGATGCAACATGGCTCAGTCATGCACTGATTTTAGCAAGCATCACAGGACCTATTGCAAACAAATCTTTGCCAACTCGCCTCTGCAAATCTGATGATATGAAATTGGGGACTCTCAATCATCATTAGGGCCTCTTCTAAATGACCCTGAGTTTCTCCTGATCTCTTGCATTATTTGGATCAGAGGCTAGTGGAGCCATTAAACTGGATACAATACACGTGACTCACACTGAAGTGACGAAAACTCATTTCACAACTGGTTGGAAAAATTATAAAACTGCTACCGACATAATAACAAATCTTTGCTTAAACATTCTGACATTGTTGTTCAATCTCACTCCATGTAATGCACAGAAGCTGCTCCTTTTGTTGTTTACAATAGCATTGTGGCCCTTAACTGAACTTGTCTTAAAAACTATGCTATGCTTTCATGATGGACCATGGATTTACATATAGAGCTTAAAGGCTTCTCTGCGAATTTTCAGTGGCTGATGTTTACCAGTTGGATTCACCATTGTGACTGGGTTGCATTTTTTTTGAAGACCTGCATAAGATCATTGTAACTCTGGCAAGTGGAATGATGTAATCTCAGACACAAATGAGAAGCAGGGTCAGATGTTTGAATCTGTATGGTGAAACTGAGATATGATCTTCGCAAGGTGATTCGGGAATGAGTTTTGCTGTATTTGGGCAGGTTGGTTTAATGTAAAGGGATGTGAATGAAGTTGTTTGTGATTGATCATCTACAAATACTGAAGGATAAAATACCATGAAAATGTGCACTCAAAAATTATATGATTGGCTTATTGATGCAAGATTTGTAGCTGGAGTAAATCCTAATATTCAACTGGGTCTCCGACTTAATTGGTTGAAATGTTAAAATGAGCTGTGCATTAAAGATCCACTGCATACTTCAATAAAGAGCAGGAGAGTTCTCTCCCATATCCTGCCTGTGGTGTCTGTGGGCTCTTTTATGTTGCCCTTCACTACAGCAATCAACAAAGATCAAGCTAAAAACCAAGCAGCATTTATTGAAAGTAATCAACACTGAAGTAGGAACAGTGATGGGTCCAACAATGCATGGATACACATCTCTTAAAAAGTACACTCATATTCGTATATACTGCACTGCATTGCCTTAAAATATAACAATTCTGACCTAACCACCAACTACGTACATATCTTAAACAATTCCATCAATTAACTAATTACATATAAAATTATATAGTTAACTAATTATTTGCATAAACATGTACACTGATTTTAGATTTGACTAAACATAAATTTACTCAATTCTTTATGTCACTTGAGTACAAACTCTCCCCACCATGCTCAACTTACTACCTCTACAGCCTCCTTCCAAGTAGAGGCAAAGTCCAAAATCACCTCCCCAAATAAGTTTTACGAATAACCAAACACATATTGTATATTACATTTGTTACCTTGATTATGCTTAATAAGGAAAATAATGAGTGAAATCTAAATACTAAAATTTACCTTGGTCCCCTGCAGCCATTCCCCTCCATAGATGGAAAAGAATTCCCTGCACCGGGTCTAGCTTGGCACAAGTTGTTTGAGCAACTCCCACAATAAAGGTGGTGGGGAATCTCTGCTACTTCACGTTTCCTCACCGGCCTTCAGGAGGTTGGCAACATCAAAGTGTGAAAAATAACACAAACAATTATTAGCAATTTCGGGACTTTCACTTCCACGTTCACTTAAAAATTCCAAAGTTGCTACCAGCTCCACTGCCAATTTTTCCCATCAAGGTCAGGAGCTATGCTGAATAATAGAGTTGTTGTATTGCTCATCCAAAACCTAAGTCAGCAGTTCTCATTTTTTTAACTATGCACTCAATTCCAGATTTACGAGCTGCCACATACTGTTATCAAAATATGTTACCAATCTTTTATGGTTAAGTAACAAATATTACCATTTTATACTTAGCATTGTTAAACAATTTTTAACATTTTGCATCAATTCAAAAGCTTTGACCTCAACAATTTTCACACAGAAGTGATTGATTTGTTTGTTGCAGTTGCTTGCTATTTTCAGAAGATTAAGGATGTTCCTTAGGGAAATGGAAGCCACCCTCAAGTGCCTGCAATATATTTCCACCAGAGATGGTGGGCAGAAAATTGGATTGGTGAATTGAAGAATTTAATGACTGGGAAACTCTGCAGAACAGCAAAATGTTGGGAATGCAAATTGAAAGCTTGCCACAACCACCAGAAGAGCCTTGAATTTCTAAAGTGACATCTGCTTCCGCTGGCTCTGACTGATTCCATCTGTTATAGAAGGTCACCAGGCATCATTTAGAGCTTCTTTTCTGCACATTGGTGCTGATAAAGAAAGAGTAACATTTTTAGTAAAGTAAAATTGAATGGACCATAGCAGTATCTTGTGGAACTACCTTTGTATCTCTGATTCAATGCAAGCTGAATGGTTTAAGACTGACAGCTGTCACTCCACTCCAAATGAAAATGATCGTCTGGTTCAGGCAAAGTGAGGACCTCAGAGACACCTGGATTGTGACCCTCTTCCAGAAAGGAAACAAATTCAACTGCTGTAACTAGTCTTCCCGCTGTCTGGCACAGGGAAAAACGCCTTCACAGTCTCCTTCCAGTGACTGAAGAGTTGCTTCCTGAATCACAGTTTGGATTCCATCAATCTGGAGATGCAATAGATGCAACCTTCACCACACAGCTATTCCAAGCAAAATGCAGGGAACATTATCAACAACTATATATTGCCTGTTCCAACTCACAGAAGCCTTGACTGTTGAGACATCTTTCTCTATTTTGCCTGCCTGCAGAAATTTGTATCCATCTTACCTGTGCCACATGATGGCTTGCAAGCCAGGATCATAACCAGTGGGTTCACAACAGACCCAACATAAGTTCAGAATGGTATCCAGCAAGCTTGTGTCATGGCCCCAAACTCTCCTCAATCTTTCCATGCTATGTTGATGTCGATCAACAGAAAAGCCTTGAACTTCTCATGTGATATCTGCTTTCCATGGCTCTGACTGGTTCCATCTGTCATAGAAGGTCACCAAGCATCATTTAGAGCTTCTGCACATTGGTGAACATTTTGTTGAAGTAGATTCAACCTACAGGATAAATGGGGAAATGTAAAATTATGTTGCCTCCACTCCAGAACCAACCTTTGAGTTGCAATACACAGATGACACCAGCATACAGTTGTTTTTTTTCTGTTCACTGAAGCTTGTTGGAAGAGTGGGAGTGTACTTAATATTCAAAAACGAAGGTCCTTTATCAACCATCTTTGCCCCACCCTTCCCCCATTTTGCAATGCCATTCTCTGACAATAAAATGTCATAATGTGACCCTGGAAATGTTGATCGCTTCCCATATTTTTGGAGCAACCTCTCTACTGAGGCAGACTTGATGCTGAAACTTACCCTTGCTTTCAATATATCCTTTGGCCATCTGTGGTGTTTGAAGGTGAAGACTTTATTCCCTGCAGAAACTTTATTCATAATAGAAGAAACTATATACAATAATAAAACTGTTCAAACCTTTACAGTTGTGTACAGTTCAATTCTTAGTGTTACCTTTTTATATATAAAAAAAACACAGCAGCGATGCCACACGTGTGTCTCTCTGGGGTGATACCCCAATCCCATATTTACAACATTTGAGCGGCTTCCTTGCCTGACCCCCCTCCTCCTTCTCCTGTGGCAGAAGAACCCTAAACTGTCGTCCTTCCTCACCTAGCCCTCACACTGGCTGCACCCAGCTTCAGTGCGTCCCTCAGCACGTACTCCTGCAGCCTGAAATGTGCCAGTCAGCAGCATTCCCCTACGGACATCTCGTAGTGCTGGGAGACCAACAATTTTCAGGCAGACCAAAGGGCGTCTTTCACCGAGTTGATGACCTTCCAGCAGCAGTTGATGTCCGTCTCTGTGTGCGTCCCTGGGAACAGCCCGTAGATCAGAGAATCCTCTGTTACGCTGCTGCTGGGGATGAAACGTGACAAGGACCCCTGCATCTTTCGCCACACCCTCCTCGCAAACCCACAGCCCACAAAGAGGTGGGTGACCGTCTCATCCCCGGCGCAGTCCTCTGCAGAAAGCTCATGGTCTACCAGGCAGCAGTAACCACAGTCCTTCTGTATGCTTCTGAGACATGGACTACTTATAGCAGGCACTCTAACACAATAAAGTGATAATACTAACGTCAGCTCCACAAAATCTTCCAGATCAATAAGTAGGATAAGCAAACCAATGTTAGCATCTTCTCTCACATCATCACCCTGAGCACTGAAGCTTTAATTACACTCAGTCAGCTCTGATGGGGCGGCCACATTATTTGCATGTGTAACACCAGACTCCTGAACAGTCACTTTATTCTGAACTCTGAGGTAGCAAGAGATTACCGGGTGGACAGTGGAAAAACTTCAATGCTCTCAATGCCTCCTTAAAAAAGTTGTTGGAAATTTACAACCTCATATCCCACATCTGGGAAGGGAAAGACATGTTGGGGCCAGGAATTCTTACTGAGTCGTGGGAATCCCTGGCTCATAGCAACCTAATTTAGAGAAAGAGTATTCAAGTTGGCATTGAGAACCTCAAGATCATTTGTCAGGAGCTTACAGAAGCTCAGTGTGAATGCTCCCAAACTATCCATCCTCCCCATCAAACACCTCTGTGGTGAAGTCCACAGGTTCCACATTGGCCTCATCAGTCACCTCAGAATCCAAAGAACCAGAGTGGAAGCAAATCAGCCTCAACCCTGAGAAAAGGGCTGAAGAAGAGAAATCTGAGGAGTTAGATGTGAAGAATACACAGCCCCTCAGTTGGGCCGAATGGCCTGTTTCTATGCTGTTCGATTCTGTGACAAGTAAAGAAACAAAGGGGTGATGTAGGGGAGGTGGGAATAGCGGAATCATTGCCAACGAATGTGGTCTGAAAAATGGGGGCAGTGGTTATAAAGTTAGTGAACTCCCATTACAGGAAAGATGTGACGTGCCAAATTGAACAATGCAGAGCTGTCTGTTGAGCTTATGCTGGGCTTCATGAACAGTGTAAGAGCCCAAGGACAAAGTGCAGCAGAGAATTAATTTTTTTTTATCATTTACCAGCAGCCCAAGTGTACCCCTTTGAGCACACTTTATATTTTGAGCCCTTAACTGCAAAAAATGTTTGTATATTTTTATTTGACATCTTTAACTAATCCTTAAAGCTGTCACAGATCTTTCTGTTTCTCACCTGCGAAAACATTATATCTCTTCCTCATTTCAATTCTCAACTTAGTCTAATTTAAAATTATTAAATTCTGTCAAACATTTATGCCTTCCCTGCCATTCCCCAGTTCATAATCAAACAACTGTCTATACAAATACATAAAAAATTTTGTTTGAGAAACAAAACATATTAAAAATCATTCTAGCCATTAATTTAATTAATTTCACAAAATATGTATCTTCGAATTTAAACAGAAATGAAACACCAAAAAACCAAAGCCATATAATAATAATCATATCTTTACTATGGAATGATTACAGCACCGAGGAAGTGGTTCAGCCCATCATGTTTGCACCATCTCTCTACCAGAGCAACTCATTAGATCTACAGTGTGGATAGACATGTGGTGATGAAAAATTTGTAATCCCCTTTCCTGTAGTCTTGCAAAATTTTCATCACCCTACTGATTCAATTCCCTCTTGCAGGCCACGATAGAATTGGCCTCCATCACATCTGCAGGCAATGTATTGTAGATTCTAACCACATGCTGCAGGAAAAAGTCCTCATCATTAATTCCCTTCTCTTTTGCTTTATGCCTGTTATCTCTTGCCCTTAACTCCTCCACTAATGGGAACAGTCTGCTATTATCCACCCTGTCCAGACCACTCATTAGTTTTCATATTCCTATCAGATCTCCCCTCTCCAAAGACAACAGTCCCAGCCTACCTCGTCCATGCCTGCAAATGTAGTTCTCATCCCAGGAACCATTCTTGTAAGCTTCCTCTGGATCTTCTACATATTAATTCTTCTTCCTATAACAAGGCAACCAGAATTAACACAGCACTCCAGCTAAGCCAGACTAGTGCTTTATAAAACATGACTTCCTTTGTTTTTATATTGTAAGCCTCTAATAGATAAAGCCCAGAATCGGGGATACCTTATTAACTGCTTTCTGAACCTGTCCTGTCACTTTCAATGACGTACACTCTATCCCAAGGCCCCACTCCTCCTGAACCCCTTTTAAAGCAGTATCCTTTATGTTATTTTGCCTCTCCTTGTTCTTTCTACCAAAATGCAACACCTCACACTTCTCTGCATTAAATCCCATATGCCACACATTCTACCAGCTTGGTTCTATTCTGCTGTAATTTAACACTATCCTCTTTGCAGTTCACAATACTTACAGTATTTAGTTTTAATGCTCACTCTCTTTTGACCAACTTTAGTCAGTTTTTTTAAATTTTTGTTGAATTTGACTACATTCTCATATAGTCCTGTAACTTCACTGGTAAATATTAATAGACAAATAAAAACTTTTAATGTTTTGTTGTGTAAATGAAAAGGTATGACTTATTCTGTCTTTTGATACTTTTTCCAAATGTGTAAAAATTGAGGAGAAATGCCACTTTGCCTCTGTAGTGATGCTATATTGAAGAGGGCCTTCAATAAATCCAATCTTATTACAGGGTGAGTTTTGCTATTCTGGTCCATCTGCTGAAACTCTAATGTAAGTTTAAATTCTAGGTTCCAAGGGTATAATCCCTAAACATTGCATCGTATTTGCACGCTAGCTGTGGCAACTCCATTACTTTTGGTCCATGGTGAAGCCCAGCGTTAGATAACTGTACGATTCCAGGAAGAGTGTAAGTGTTCCGTCTACTCTGCCGCTATTCCTATGCATGAGGCTGCAAGCCTCGATTCCATGGCTTTTCACTAAAATGAAAAGTAAATCCCTCATTGCACAATTTTCCGATTTAGGCCCAGAGCTGTCTTTAAACCACCATGTTATATTGTTATAAATGTTACATTGTTGTAAGATTAAGGAACATATTTTTAGTCAGAGCTATATTAGTTTGTTTGTGTTGTAATACATTAGCCACAGATGCACTTTATTCTATGAAATGAATGCACATTACATCATACAGGCATGAAAGCTGAAGGGTAAATACATTATTAAACTGCAGATTTCAGTCTAATTATCAAACAGTGCTCTGGAAAACAACCAGATGTAACCTGTATGTACCACGGTTTGGGAACACATTCTGACTGACTTGAGGAATAAGTTGATGAAAGGCCAGTTCTTATTTCAGTTTTCTGACTGCATCAGAGCTGCTTCCACCACCAGCAGCTGGTTCCACATTCTCACCACTTTTGTGTATAGAAATTTTTTCTCAAATCTTTAACTAATCTAAAATAATCTAATCTAAACTAATCTAATTTATCCTGAAATGCTTTGACAGTAAAAAAAAAACCCTGCTGTTTCTCTAAATACTTCACCAGAGTTTGGATAGGTCTACAAAATCAGAGAAGATCCCAGCAGAGCTCTGATCTTCAATCCCCATGATCAAACTGAGGTAATGTTTGCTGTTACAGCCTTAATCTAAATAGGTTAGACCATATCCCTGGACATACTCAATGGGTTTAACATTCCTGGGAAGTCTAACTTGATTTCCTCTCTGGATAAATATTCTTAGCTGACCCACCAGTGCAGCACTGACAACGAGCTGCATTGTCAAAGTTGCTGTCTGTTGGATGAAGGGTTAAACATTGGCCCTATCCATAAGAGATCCCACTCTAAGTAGTGCAGGGTTGCTCTGTTGTCCTGGTCAATACTTGTGCATAGACACAGCTAAAGTAGATTATCTGGCAATCACTACATTGCTCTCATTGGGATCTTGCTGTGGTTAACTGGACAGCAATTTTCCAAAATTACAGCAATGATCCCTTTTCAAAAAATACTCATTAAATGTAAAACATTTTAGAATATCCCTGAGGTTGTGAATGTAATTTCTTTCAAGGCTTTCTCTTCATAAACTACCTTTGAGACAGAAAGAATGCCAGACCTTACCACCAGGATAGTCACAAGGGAGATGCAGCCTTGCAAACCAGTAATCTGTCTTTTTTGTACCTCACAATCTGCCACCGCTCAGATTTAAAAACAACTTGGAAAATCAATTTATGTGGCAAAGCTTTTCTTTGCATTGTAATGAGATCCATTGAAGGACACTAAATTTATTCAATCCTTCTTCATTCTGGATAATGCTGGCACACGGAGCACTGTGAACTTGCAGTAATTGTCACTGGTTGTTTCTCTGAAGTACCTGAATGATTCATTAGAACTCGCTGTGCAAGAGAGAAGAGCTTTCATGCCATATGAAGTGATCCATCAACTTGCTCTTCTTCAATATGTGCATACTGTCAGCTATTATTACTATCTACCTCCATTAAATTGTACAAGGCACCCATGTAATTCCAACAATTAAAAATTGTCTCCTACTCACCTGTTAATTAACACATCAATAGTTTTAAAGTCATCAGCCTAGAAATCAGGCCTTGTGGCATTGTTTTTCAGGTGTTAACTTGCATAATAAAGCTCCAAAATGGCAGGAAGTGTGTACACATTTCTGGCTACCATACTACATAAGGACAACAGAGGTGTTCCAGCCACACCTGATGCAGTGGTAATGCTCTTTGCATCCACATATAAGCAGCCTGTTGTCTGTATGAGATATCTTGCACCGTATTAACTTACTCTGAGGCACCAAAGACAATTGTGGGCAGCACTTAGGGAAAACAGTCTGGGGCATAGTTTACCACAAAAAGGGTAAATGACCTCTCTTTATATGAAACCAGGAGCAATAAGAGTTCTCTACCTGACTACTCATCATAATTGTCATTAGCAATCTCCCCTCCAACCCCACCACTACTGACCACTGATCTGATGCCCTATCCATTCCCTCAGGCTCTGGTACCTGATCTTTAGTCATATCCTCAAATTCTGATTTTTCTTTCCAATCCCTCTGGCCTTTGTCTGTCCTCTATTGAGACCTGTTGGCCCAGTTACATTAAGAATAAGGCTCCAGTGTCTCAGGATTCTCAGATCTCACAATTTCTGCAAGTGTATTTATCCCTTTGCCCCCTGAATTCCCCAAATATCTGAGCCATTCCTGTCAGGTATTCCTTGGAGATATAGAAACAATCTGGTGTTTCCAATGTTGAAAGGAGACCATAGATAATTGGTTCATAGCTCAACAGAAAAGTATGGGCGACTTGATCTCCACCCTATTTGACTTTTGCAAGTTGCTGAGAGTATCTATGAAGAACTAGTCCCTTTATGGACTTTCTTTACATATTTGCAACACTTCCCCACAAAGTCTGTGAGTGCCATTTTAGAAGTTGGTGAATTAACACCAAGTATAGTCTGATTATTGTTAGGTTGTACTTCCATCAGAAGTTTTCTGTTAAGTGTAATATGCCTGACTTCTCCTTACTTCTACTTATGCAGTTACATTTACATGGACTGTCAAGCCAAGCTTAGCGCAGGTACATCAGCGATCCAGATAGCCCATGTCAAAAAGTGTGGCCTACCTCGACAAATATTTATTACAAAAATGAGATCTGTGGAGGTGGACTTGGGGTGGTTTTACAGGACATGGTAGTGAAAGACTCCACTTACAATCACTGGTAACATTGTTTGAATCTGGTGTATGAGTTTTACCAACAGAGGGTAAGCAAGGTCAAAATCAAAGGGGATGGATTGTTGCATCAGTCACTGAACATGTTTGAAACTGAGTAAATCTGGAGTCAGGGTCTGACCCAATGTCAGAGGAGATGAAATGGACTTTCCTGGATGTGATAGCCTCACATGAATTTATTGAGGTGTACATCAACTGTGGGATCCAAACTAATTTGCAAGATAGGATCTCTCCAGCTCTGAAAAATATTTTGCAAACCCTCCATCCACTCGAGGAGAAAGGAGTGAGAAAGTACCTGACATCCAGACAGCTCACTTCAGGAGGAAAGTAGTGTGAGCTGAATGTTAAATGGCTGTTCCTAGACTTCTGACATCAGAATCAGATCATGAACAATGGTGGCACTTACACAAAAAATAACTTTTATTGAAGAACGTGTAAAAGGTGGTTCCACTCCAGGACTTCCAGGACCGACCAGACGCAGCCACTTACCCTCAGAAGTGTGGTAAGAGGGCTGGGCTGCAGATGAGGCTGAAACCGTGTGGGTTCAAGTCTCCCCTCCCAGCATATTACTAGCTAACGTCCAGGCCATTGAGAACAAGGTTGATGAACTAAGGGCAAAACTGACCTACTAAAGAAAATCTGAGGGACTGCTGTGTGCTATGTCTCACTGAAATGTGGCTTACCCCTACTTCACCTGACTGCGCCATACAACCTGAGGGCTTTTCAGTTCACTGGGTGGACCATATGGCATAGGGGTCATAAGAGGTGGAGGGCTCTGCTTCCTAATAAACCCCTTGGTGCTCAGATGTGACGGTACTGGCAAGTTCCTGCTCACCTGACTTGGAATATCTAACAGTGAAGTGTCTCCCATACTACCTGCCATGGGAGTTCACTTCAGCTATCCTGACGGCAGCCTACATCCCACCCCAGACAGATATGAAGACTGCACTCAATGAACTATACTCTGTGGTCAACAGCCTTCAAACAGGATACCCTGAGGCCCTCTTCATTATAGCTGGTGACTTCAACCAGGTCAACTTCAAAAGTGTGTTACCAAGTACTACCAGCATGTTACCTCCAGGGGCTCAAACACCCTTGACCATTGCTACCCAACCATCAAAGACACCTACCGAGCCCCCCCCCCCCGACCTGCACCCACAGTTTGGTAAATCAGATCACCAGGCTGTGCTCCTTCTCCCTGCATACAAACAGGAGCTGAAACAGGAGGATCTAGTACAGAAAGTCATACAGTGCTGGGTTGAGGAAACAGATGAGTTTCTACACAACTGCTTTGAGTTGGTAGACTGGTCCATGTTCAAAGACTCAGCTGCCAGCCTAGATGAGTATGCCACCACCATCACAGACTTCATCAACAAGTGTGTTGAGGACTGTGTACCAAAGAGGTCAATCCAGGTGTTCCCAAACCAGAAGCCACAAATGATCTGGGAGATTCACTCCCTACTGAAGTCCAGGACTACAACATTCAAATCAGGTAACCCTCACCTTTACAAGAAATCGAGAGACGACCTCCGTAAAGCTATCAGAGATGACAAGAGACAATACCAGTCCAAAATTGAGTCCCAGAGCAGCTGTCAGTTGTGGCCGGACTTACTTGCTTATAACAGGATACAAAACGAAGTTGGGACAGCCTTAGGGACAACAGCACATCCCTTCCCGATGAGTTTAACACATTCTATGCACGTTTTGAACAGAAGGGGATTTGAATGTCATCATCCACCCTGACAGCCTCCAATGCTTCTGTTCCCACAGTCACCATTGCGGACATAACATCAGTCTTCCGGAGAGTGAACCCGATGAAAGCATCTGGCCCAGATGGTATCCCTGGCTGTGTGCTCAGATCTTGTGCTGATCAGCTGGTGGGGGCACTTGCAGACATATTTAACCTCTCCCTGCTTTGATCTGAGGTTCCCACCTGTTTCAAGAAGACCACTATCATCCTGGTACCAAAGAAAAATAAGGTAACTCGCCTTAATGACTACTGCCATCATGAAGTGCTTCGAGAGGCTGGTCATGGCACGCATTAACTCCAGCCTCCCAGACAACTTAGACCCACTGTAATTTGCCTACTGCTGAAACAGGTCCATGGCAGATGCCTTCTCCCTGCCCATACACTCATCTCTGGAGCATCTGGATAGTAAAAACACCTATGCTATTGTTTATTGACTACAGCTCCACCTTCAATACTATAATTCCAAGCAAGCTCTTCTCCAAACTCCTAGACTTGGGACTCAACAGCTCCCTTTGCAACTGGATTCTTGACTTTCTGACCAACAGACCTCAATCAGTGAGGATAGGCAGCAATACCTCCACCACAACTATCCTCAACACTGTTGCCCCACAAAGCTGCTTCCTCAGTCCCTTACCCTACTCCTTATACACTGATAACTGCGTGGCCAGATTCTGCTTTAACTCCAGCTACAAGTTTGCAGATGACACCAATGTAGTGGGCCATATCTCAAATAATGATGAGTCAGAGTACAGGAAAGAAATAGAAAGCCTAGTGACATGGTGTTATGGCAACAACCTTTCCCTCAATGTCAACAAAACAAAGGAGCTGGGCATTGACTTCAGTAAAGGGTGCAGTGCACATGCTCCTGTTTACATCAACAGTGCTGAGGTCAAGAGGGTTGAGAGCTTCAAGTTCCTTAGAACATCGCCAATATCCTGTCCTGGTCCAACCACATAGACGCCATGGCCAAGAAAGCTTACCAGCATCTCTACTTCCTCAGGAGGCTAAAGAAATTTGATGTGACCCCAGTGACACTCATCAATTTTTATTGATGCACCACAAAGGCATCCTATCTGAATGCATCACGGCTTGGTCTGTCTGAGACCGCAAGAAACTGCAGACAGTTGTGGACAGAGCCCAGCACATCATGTATTCCAGCCTCCCCTCTATGGACTCTGTCTACACTCCTCACTGCCTCGGTAAAGCAGCCAACATAATCAAAGAACTCATCCACCCCAGACATTCTCTCTTCTCCCCCCTCCCATCAGGCAGAAGATACAAAAGCCTAAAAACATGTACCACCAGGCTCAAGGACAGCTTCTATCCTGCTGTTATAAGACTATTGAATGGTCTCTAGTACGATAAGATGGACTCTTGACCTCATAATCTACCTCACTGTAGATTAAATGTAGATAAAAGGGGGAAAAGAGGGGAAGGGTTACTGGAAGTTAGAGAAATCGATGTTGAGGCCATCAGGTTGGAGACTACCGAAGCGGAATATGAGGTGTTGTTCCTCCAACCTACACTTGGCCTCAATGTGGCAGTAGAGGAGGCTGTGGATAGACATGTCGGTATGGGAGTGGGATGTGGAATTGAAGTAGCTGATCACCAGGAGATCCTTGCTTTTGTGGCGGACAGAGTGAAGTCGGAGGAACAACACCTCATATTCTGCCTTGGTCATCTCCAACCTGACAGCCTTGACATTGATTTCTGTAACTACTGGTAACCGCCCCCCACTTCTAACCCCCCCCCCCACTTTTTTTCTCCGTTATTTTCTCCCTTCTTTTCTCCTCCCCCCTTGTCTTCCCTCATTCCTGTGGCCCCCCTCCCCCTTTTCTTTCCCACACTATTTAACATGGTGTACAACTTCTAGCAGGTCAAAGATGAAGGCTTGATCTATATCCTAAGCTTCTCCTCTTCCTGTCATCTGTGCTTGGCACCCACTTAAATTTAAATCACTGGTTACAGATCACAGGCTGTTGAATTCTTGCCTGTGGCTTGCAAGGGGATATATAGATGAGATGCATCATCAACAGAACTGTCCACCACCTACTCTAATGGCCTTGGAACTTAATGCTGAACCTGGAAAGGGGAGAAAGGAAAAGGAGCTTTAACCTAACATGAAAGGGAAGTTGCAGCGAATTTACAATTGCTTAATGAAATACTCGGGAGTTTGTGTTAGGGCTGGGGGTTGGGGAGTGGGAAGAGCCCAATGATAAGGGAACTCTCACCATTGGTTCAATTTCTCCAAACTCAGTATCTGTGTCTTGCATTTTGCCAACAACTCTGATAATGTTGATGTCATGATCCAAAAATTGGCGACCTAGTTCCAGGGTAGGTAGTCCAACTGACAGGATTCAAGTTAATCTTGGAGAGGAAATGGGTGGGTTATGAATGATCCACTGAAGAGCAGCAAATGTCTAGTTTTAGTGAAGAACAGTTTGGCTAGAAGCCATGATGACGGATCAAACTTAAAGCAGTTATGGAAAAGGACAGAGAATAATCAAGCATAAAAGTACTTAACTGAAAGAGGGCTAATTTCAGTGAGTTGAAAGAAAATCTGCCCATTTAAATTGGAATCAAAATCAACTGGCAAAACAACTTAAACAATTGCTGGCCTTCAGAGAGGAGCAGGTTGGGGTACAAAATGGACGTATTCACATAAGGGGGTAAAAGGCAGCTAAAGCTACAGTTGACTGGATGAGGAACAAAACTGAAAATAAAAGGGAAACATTTAATTGGTACAGGTCAATTGCAGGTGGCATTGTTCTTATCCAAATCCAGCACCAGCTCTACCGAAGAGTCGATGACGTGAGATGAGATGTACATTTCACAATCAGCAATAGGCAAAAGCTTTGCATGTTCCACGAACAGCTGAGTTGGCCAAAATTGTTCTCTCTTCTTCAGGAGGAAGCTACAAAGGTGACAATGCATGGCCCCACAATTGCCATTATTACACCTGGCAGCTAAAACTCCTCAAGGCAAAGATGAATTTTTAAAACTGCTAAGAAGAAAATAGTACTGGGCAAAGAAATGATGATGGTGGAAGTACTTAGATGCAAACTATAGAAAAGAACAATTCCATAATGAATGGTTTGCAGAAAGTTCAACTCACTTCTGAACCTTTGACCTTAAAAATGCTGCATTGATTTTTAACATGGCAAGATGTCTAAGACTTTTCACAAGAGTGTTATCAACAAAGTCAGACACCACAGACCCTCCATGCCATTCCCACAGCTGCTCCTTTTGCTGACTCACAGGTCCTGAAGTCCTCCAGGTCTCTCTGTGACTATCCCGAGGTGGAGCTGTCTGTGATCAGCAACTGGGCCTCAGGCTACGGTTTGTGGCCCAGCCCCCAGAGCACCCTGATGGCACTTTGACAGCTCACTGCTGCCTCAGGCCTTTTAAATTGTTTTTAAATGTCTCAGATCATCAGTTTAAAAGCAGTTGAAATAGTTTTAAATAATTTAAAAAATTGCATTATTATTATTTTAGTTTTATTACTTTAAGACATTTCATAAAATTATTTAAGACTATTTCAACTGTTTTTTTGACCCATCTGCCTGGTGCATGTCTGAGGAGGTGGATGTGAATTGCATGCGGTCCCTCAGTTCAGCATATCCAGGGTGGTCAATGCAAGTTGCAGGCGGCCCACAGGTCTGTAATTCTGAGCGCTGCCCCGGACTCAGCGCTGGATCCAGCAATGATGCAGGATGTCAGATCCCACATGGTACAGAAATGCCGGCTAGTGAGCAACATGATCTAGCCTGACGAGACCTGTTTTTTAGAAGCATCTTTAAGAAGGAGTGGCAGGGATGCAAGGAAATTCCACTGCTTTAAGAACTCTGCAGCTTAAGGGACACCCGCCAATGGTGGGATGAAGGGAATTGGGAAAGTGCAAAAATCCAAAATTGGAGGAGTGGACGGTCTAGGATTGGAGAAATTTATGAAGTCAGGGAGGGTGCAGACCATGAAAGGATTGGTAAACAAGAATGTTAAATATTTAGGCTGATTTAAGACAGAGACTCATTGGTCTCAAGCATTCTCTTCCCAAAAAGGCAGTGGAAGCAGAGAATCTTAGCTAGGCAACTAGATTCTTGTTGAAAAAGTGGGTGAATGGGGAACTAGGTGAGTTTTGGATGTCAAGTTTATGAAGGTGGGAGAGGAGAACCTAACCAGCACAGCACAATGTAATTATCAGAGACACAGGAGCTCAGCTCAGTTGGAGCTTTACACCTCTAATTCAGAACATCCTGTGTTCATCTTCTTCCCCAGATCCCTGAGCTGAAACTCCAATAGAAGCTCTGCTGTGTTCTGAGAGAAATTTTCCATAAGATAACACATGAAACCATATTCCAGTAGCTCACACAAGAATTAAAATGCCAAAACAGTGAACAGTGGTTATGAATTTGTCCGGTGCCCAGACTAACATTTTTCCATTAGTTGACATTAAACAGATTATCTGGTTATTCATCTTATTGCTGTGTGTGGGATCTACCTCTATGCAAAATGGCTGTGGTATCACTGTGGAGTAATTCCTCAAGGAGGTAGGGTTTTCCTTATACAAAGGAAAAGGGGGTACATTTTCAACTTGAAAGCCTAGTCATAAAACCCATGGACCATTAGCCTGTTGTAAATAACAACCTTTTTACAAGGTACAAGAGGGAAAGTGATTCAACTATGGATTACAGAAGAAATTAAAGATAGGTTACATCCAAGCAAAAGGCTTACAAAGCTGACAGAAAATGTAGTCAACCTGAGGATTGAGAGTGCTTGAAAAACCAAATCCAGAGAATTTAAAAACAGCAGGAACAGAGACATGTTCCATTGAGACAGGGAAGTTACGATAGGATACAGGAACCGTGGTGTACAAAGGCTGTAACAAATCTAGTCAAAAGGAAAAGAAAATCTTATGAAAGGTTCAGAGAGCTAGGTAATGTAGAGATCTGGAAGAGTATAAGGCTAACAGGAAGGAGCTTAAGAAAGAAATTAGGAGAGCCAGACGGGGGTATGAGAAGGCCTTGGCGGGCAGGATTAAGGAAAACCCCAAGGCATTCTACAAGTATGTGAAGAGCAAGAGGATAAGACGTGAAAGAATAGGGCCTACCAAATGCATCAGTGGGAAAGTGTGTATGGACTCAGAAGAAATAGCTGAGGTCCTTAATGAATACTTTACATCAGTATTCACTACAGAAAAAGATCTTGGTGATTGTACTGAGGACTTGCAGCAGGCTGAGAAGCTTGAGCATGTAGATATTAAGAAAGAGGAGGTGCTTGAACCGGATGAGATGTACTCCAGGCTACTGTGGGAGGCGAGGGAGGAGATTGCGGAGCCTCTGGCGATGATCTTTGCGACATCAAAGGAGACGGGAGAGGTTCCAGAGGATTGGAGGGTTGCAGATGTTGTTCCCTTATTCAAGAAAGGCTGTAGAGATAGGCCATGAAATTATAGACCAGTGAGTCTTACTTCAGTGGTTGGTAAGCTGATGGAGATGATCCTGAGAGGCAGGATTTACGAACATTTGGAGAGGTATAATATGATTAGGAATAGTCAGCATGGCTTTGTCAAGGGCAGTTCCTGCCTTATGAGTCTGACTGAATTTTTTGAGGAGGTGACTAAATACATTGATGAAGGAAGAGCAGTAGATGTAGTGTATATGGATTTCAGCAAGGCATTTGATGAGGTACCTCATGCAAGGCTTATTGAGAAAGTAAGGAGGCATGGGATCCAAGGGGACATTGCAATGTGGATCCAGAACTGGCTGGCCCACAGAAGGCAAAGGGTGGTTGTTGACGGGTCATATTCTGCATGGAGGTTTGTGACCAGTGGTGTACCTCAGGGATCTGTTCTCAGACCCTTACTCTTTGTGATTTTTATAAACAACCTGGATGAGGAAGAGAAGGGATGGGTTAGTAAGTTTGTGGATGACACAAAGGTTGGGGGTGTTGTGGATAGTGTGGAGGGCTGTCAGAGGTTATAGCGGGACATAGATAGGATGCAAAACTGGGCTGAGAAGTGGCAGATGGAGTTCAACCCAGATAAATGTGAAGTGGTTCATTTTGGTAGGTCAAATAGGATGGCAGAATATAGTATTAATGTTAAGACTCTGGGCAGTGTGGAGGATCAGAGGGATCTTGGGGTCCGAGTCCATAGGATGCTCAAAGCAGCTGCATGGGTTGACTCTGTGGTTAAGAAGGCATATGGTGTATTGTCCTTCATCAATTGTGGAATTGAATTTTGGAGCCAAGAGGTAATGTTGCAGCTATATAGCACCCTGGTCAGACCCCACTTGGAATACTGTGCTCAGTTCTGGTCGCCTCACTACAGGAAGGATGTGGAAGCCATAGAAAGGGTGCAGAGGAGATTTACAAGGATGCTTCCTCGATTGGGAAGCATGTTTTATGAAAACAAGTTGAGGGAACTCAGCCTTTTCTCCTTGGAGTGATGGAGGATGAGGGGGGACCTGATAGAGGTGTATAAGATGATGAGAGGTATTGATAGTGTGGCTTTTTCCCAGGGCTGAAATGGTTGCCACAAGAGGACACAGATTTAAGGTGTTGGGGAGTAGGTATAGGGGAGATGTCGGGGGTAAGTTTTTTACACAGATAGTGGTGAGTGTGTGGAATGGGCTGCCAGCAAGTGGTGGAGGCGGATACAATAGGGTCTTTTAAGACAGTTGGATAGGTACATGGAGCTCAGAAAAATAGAGGGCTATGGGTAAGCCTAGTAATTTCTAAGGTAGGGACATGTTCGGCACAGCTTTGTGAGCCAAAGGGCCTGAATTGTCCTGTAGGTTTTCTATGTTTCTATGAGAATAAACTAAGCAGGAAAAGAAACCTGGAAGATCTGTGAACAGTGGGGGCAGAGGCCTGGAGAGCTTAAAGGTCCTTTGATTGAGCCCCTCAGCCTCCAACTCTTCAGAGTGCAAGAAAGCTGAATAGGCTAAAATAAAGTGGCAAATTTAGTTAAGGGGTTAAGGCAATGGCAGAATTTTAAGGGGATCTTTCAGAATACACTGAATAGGTACTTTCCAATGAGAAAGAATTCTTAGAAGAGGACTAATCATCTTTCATAAAAAAATTAAAGATAATACCAGTCTTAAATAAAAAGCATGTAATTGCGCAAGGCAGATGGTGGGTAGAAGAATGTAAGGTATATAACAAAAACAGCAAAGAATCAGTAAAGCATTAATAGGGAAGGAAAAGTTAGAGGATGAGATAAAGCTTTCCAGAAACATAATAACATTTAGAAGAATGAGAGGAGACCTCATTGAAACATGCAAAACCCCTCTGGGGTTGGACAGGCTGGATACAGGAAGGATGTTCCCAATGGTGGGGAAGTCCAGAACCAGGAATTACTGAAAGCTAGCCTGCAGGAGTAACAAGCGATTAAAAAGGCCTTCAGTGCTGGAAGACTTGAGTTCAAGTGTAAGGATCTTACTACGATTATATAGAACATAGTGATACCACACCTGGATAATTCTGGTCTCCTTACCTAAAGACAAATACACTTGCTATAGAGGGAATACAGTGAAAATTCCCCAGATCAGTTGGTAGCATGGCAGCTTAGTCACACGTGGAGATATGCCTCTGTTCCTTGGAAGAATGAGAGGTGAAACCATTGAAATGGATAAAACTCTTAGATACTCTTAATAGAGTAGATACAGAAAAGATGTTTCCCCAGGGTGAGGAGTCTACAACTATGGGTCACAATCTCAAAATAAGTGGTAGGCCTTCGAGTGTTGAAATGAGGAGAAATTTCTTCATTCAACAGTGGTGAATCTTTGGAAATTTCTATCCAGGTGGGTTATAGGAGCTCAGTCATTAGTTACATTCAAAATTGAAATTATTAGATTTGTGGACATTAGAGGGGGTACTATAGGGAAGTTGCAGAGAGATAGAAGATCAGCCATGATCTTGTCCAATGGCAGAACAGGTTTGAGGGGACACATGGCCCACTTCTGCTCCTATTTGTTATGCTCAAGTACACTGAAGAAAAACAGGCCATTCAGACCAAACAGTCCACACTGGCATTATTGCTGCATTAAGCTCATTCTCTTTCTCCTCACTAATGCACCATAACTCTGTTCTCTGTTCCCTCAGCTGAATCCAACCTACCTGAAAATGTGTCCAAACCAGTTACCTTTACCACTCCCTGTGTAGCAAGTTCCACAATCTCATCACTTTCCAGTCAATTCCCCAGTTGCTTTGTTGGTGACGATTTGAAATCAATGGCCAATAATTCTGCACTTCTTTTCAAGTGGAAGCACTGTCTCTCCATCTACACGTCAAAACTTCTGCAGTTTTACAAAGCTCAGTTGATGCCTTGTGTCAGTAAATGTCAGAGCCTGATGAGTCAGACAAGCAGCAGAATAGACATCTCCTCTTCTTCGAGGCAGAGAGCAGGGATGAGAGAAAAGGCCACCGGTTCATGTCTGCAGAAGGTGGAAGATATGCATCACAAGGATCAGTGCTGGAGCCACAAATGGTATTAACAATTTAGACTTTGAACACTAACATGATGAGTTGGAGCTTCTTATATCCATTAGCACATGATGTACACAGGGGTCCACAAGCCTAGTGGCTTTAGATTGCAGTTTTTCCTGTGCTTCTCATCCAAGGACATGTATGCCTTTAAAGTGAATATTGCTGTTGGATTGAATCCTGGACACTTCACGAACACCACGCATATCTGAACTAAAGCAGTGGTAATTGACATTAGGTTCCAATTCTCAAAGGGGAGGTAGCCAGTAATTCACAGCACTGTTGGAACTCATTAAGGAAAAGTTGCACTTACATTGGCCTGAGCTAGTGGTTGCAAAGGATCTGCCATTAGACAGGGAGGGGACTCATGCTCCACTTGGTATAAAGCAGGTTTCTACTTCTCCTGTAGGTCTGTCCAGGTCAAAGGCACTGAATCTGGATGTCCACTAGATTCAGTGGCTTTGACTGGACTTTGTCATGGGAGAGGTGGAGACCTGTGGATAGATGCTTTACACCAAGGGCATCAAGAGTCCACTCTCTGCTGCAATGAGGCCTCAAAGGCAGGGGGTTGCAGGCAGGATCAATGCCAGGAGTGAGGCACAACAGATCCGCTCTCATTGTCCAAAGAAATTCAACAGACTCACTTGTCCGGTCACTCACAGATCCCACCACTGCTTCGCTCACTCACTCAGCACAACTCCAACAGTCACACACACTCACACCTCCAACACATACATTTGTTCCAGACTTGTAATGCCTTGAAGGACATTAACGTTTTTCTTTCTCACTTGCAGAAGGAAGTAACTGGAAAGTGCTACTTGATGCAGCAAATTGGAGAGGTCCCTTCTAGGTCACAGTGGCACTCATCCACTCCGCTCCCACTGAGCTAGTGAAAATAGAGAGTCTGAAATGAAGGGTGCACATACTGATCAGCCTTTCTATGACACACATTTCTTCTACCTCTGCTTGTTAACTTGTAAGCAACATATCTATGTGATTGGCAGCTTCGCCTCACTATGACTACATATTTTGTCTTTACCATTGCAGGGTTACAGGCAATCCCACCAAACCAGCACCACCCTCTCACCCTCCCCAGCGAAGCTGATAAGGAGGAAAATCCTAAATATGGCTCAGAGTGAGGGCACCAGTTTCATGTGGTGAGACATTGGGCAGTAGTGAAAGATGGCCATGGGTCGGGGTACCCATTGAGATAACTCCCTCAAGTGCAAGCCCACACCAGTTCCACTTCAAAGGCCAATATGAAGACAGCAAAGACATAGTAGACACTAGAAGGAGACCTTGGTGGACTGTCCAGCCTCCGAAAAAGCCTGTGAGAGGTGGAGCAAGAAAGAGTCCTTCCATCTTTCCCAAGACAGAGCCAGAAACCAGCCTTGTGTGAGTCAGGAAGCAATGGCTGTTTTGTGTCAGAACGCACAGACCAACCCATGTTCTGGAGGCTAAAGGCAGAGGTTTCATTTCCATGACTGCCCAGGTAGATTCTATGAGCTGCAGGGGAATCTCAAACAGCTCCCATTGGAAGGCACCTGATGGTCAGCTTGGGCGAGTGCCTGTGTATTGCAGAGCAAGAAACTATTCTCCTCTCTCAGGACATTACAGTGCACTAATTTATGGAATGCTTTGACCTGCTTTCACAGCCTGTGTTTCAGTGGTCAGTGGTCTGTGGTCTGTGTTTCAATAATCTAGGATCCAAGGGCACAGCCTCAGAATAAAGGAACGTCCCTTGAAAACTGAGATACAGAGGAATTTCTTCAGCCAGAGGGTGATGAATCTGTGGAATTTGTTACCACAGAGGGCTGTGGAGGCCAGACTATCGAGCAGGCTCGATGGGCCAAATGGCCTAATTCTGCTCCTATATCTCCCACATTCCAAAGACATGCAGATTGGTAGCTTAATTGGTTCCTGTAGATTGTTCCTAGTGTGCAGATGAGTGGTAGGATCTGGTGGGAGTTGATGAGAATGTTGGGAGAATTAAAAAAATGGGATTGATGTAGGATTATTGTAAATGAGTGCTTGATAGTCAGTGTAAACTCATTGGGCTGATGCGCCTGTTTCCATGCTCTCTCGATGACTCTACGAGTCTCTTTGATGGACAGGTATACTGACAAGGTTAGAATGTGATGACATCGGGTCTGTATTGGTAATTTTTCATATATGGCTCTGGAATCAAGATATCTATGTCTTGTAGATGCAGTGACCTGATGGTAATGTTACCTCAAAGTATTTGACAGTGGAGTCTGGATATCGTCATTCTATTGAGATTGTGAAGTTTGAAATCCACTCAGCTTGATCAGGTGCTCTCAGCAAGATACTGGAAAGTTGCTATTGTACCTCGTCACTGGAAATCTGAAAGCCATGTGTGACAGCATCGCCTGAAGTACTTCTTTTCTGCCTGGGTGAGGGGCCAGTGGAGTGGGGTCCACGAGAAAATCCTTGGGCTATGAGGCACGTCCAGAGAGGCCACTCTTTGTCACTGTCTGCTGACATGTTCCACTTCCTCCTCCCACTGCCACTTCTTTGCAGATCAACAAGGAAGGGCCAGATTGTACAGCACAGCAGAAAACAAAGCAACATAAGTCACCCTCCCTCTCCGTAGAGGACTCCAAAATGGTTAAGCCCTCAGAATTTCATTTGAAAGAACATGATGGCATTGTCCTCTGAGTTCTTGCTGACCCATGGCTCTAATTGTACCAACACTCTGTAGAATGACCAGGAGCCAGAGATGGGTGAGGAGCCAAGGAAGAAGGAGATAAACTTGTCACTTAAGAACCTGCCCTCCATGCTACACAGCAGCTAAAGTACAGTGGGCATTGCAGACTGTCAGAGGACAAAGAAGTCTTGCAAGCTCTCTGGAGACATGGCATTGAGTATTTCCATTTCATGGAAAGAAGCTACATGTTCAGTGAGTGATTGTCTTTGGGATTTATATGGATCTCAGGGAGTGAAAGACTGCACTTATGTAGTCGTAGAACACCACACGAACTGCACTCCTTCACTCCCTGGACTTTCAGATAGCCCATAATCCTGGCAAATCTATGACCACAATAGCTGATGTTCTCTACTCTGGGAGAAGGAGATGAATTCCTTTCTTCTGGAGTACAAAGCACAGTGATGAGCTGCAAACCAGGACCAGCTGACTGTACCCGGAAAGATCTGGTGGCTGAGAAGTTCAGTGTGACGGTGACTTACACCTCTACAGGTAAAGCAGGCCAAACATGAATGTGTCCAGTGTTCTGCTTGCTGAAGGTGACAGATCCCAATGTCACCATTACCTTGGAAAATCTTAGCCTTCAGGTGCATTGTATCTAGAGATGGGAGCTTGACTTCCTGTACATACCTCTAGACAAGAGTTCTTCTTTTCCTTTTGTATCCTCTGGGATGTCTGCTTTGCCATCAAGCCGTCTCTCCTTGTATCCAGTATGCAACACACCCTACTGGACCACCACTTAATTGTCCATGCAAAATGTTAACAACTCAAAGTCAAAGTCAAGTTTATTGTCACATGCACAAGCACATGTATGCACAGGTGCAATTAAAAACTTACTTGCAGCAGCGTCACAGGCACATCGCATCATATAAGCAGCATTCACAAGAAAAACATAAATTAAAAATGAATTATATATAATTTTTACAAGAAAGAACACAATTAGAAGAAAAAAACAGTAAGTTCATTTTAGTGCAAAGTGATCAAAATGGTTATGATGTTGCTTAACTGTAGTGATTGGGGTTGTGCCAGTTAGTTCAAGAACAGAATGGTTGAAGGGAAGTCGCTGTTCTTGAACCTGGTGGTGTGGGACATCAGACTTCTGTACCTCTGCTGTACTGAAGTTGTGAATGGGGATTCTATTAACCTGTGTTTCCAGAATGGTAGAATTTCATTGGGAAAGTTCAACAGAAATGCTGCAGTGGTCAGTATTCTACACACTGTGTGCTCTATGTCTGTGCTGATAGGTCACATATACAGAAATACTGTCAAGAATTCTGAACATTGTACAAAGAAAACTGTTTTGCCGGTTTTATGCAAAGAACTTGCATGTATATTTTTAACTCTTCATTTTTGAGAAGTAATTGCTGCAGATTAGAATTTCTTGTGACTTTCTTATAGCTGTAAGCTTCCACTTCTGCTACCATCCCTGTAAGTCACTTCTTCTAGTGTGCCACTATTTTGTTTTGGTGATATGGTGTCCAGATTCTACGAGGTAATTCAAAAATGGTCTAAATAAGGTGCGATACAGGTTTAAAATCACATCACTACCCTTCATTCTATTCCCCTGGAAACAAACCCGAGAGCTGTTTTTATTTCTTCACTGTTTTGTTAACCTGCGTCACTGCTTCTGATGATTTGTGTGCTTGCACTCTGAGATTCCTTTGTTCTTCTAACTGTTGAGGTTTATTTTTGAAGTAATATGTAGCCTTCTTATTTCTCTTGCCAAAATGTAACACTTCATACTTAATTGTGTTGTAATTCATTTGCCAATTATGTGCTCAAAGTTTACTATTAGTTACCATAGTCTGATGTCATCTATTTCAGGATTGCCCAACCCTCTTTTGTGTCATCTCCTATTGCAGAGTTCGTCCATTTAATAGTCCATTTAAAGGGCAAATTAGTATAAATTGTGAACAACAGTGGTACGGGCAGTGATCCTTGTAGGACTGCCCTCCCCTCGCCCTGCCTCTCTGAATATACCCTTTGCCCACAATACCCTCGTCCTGCCATTCTGATTAGCTACTCTTTACCTACAATTTGTGCATCCTCACAAAGGGTGGCCCAGACTGTTCCCTGACTCCATTAACCTGAGGCACAAGAGTGTAGATACTGGAATCTGGAGCAACAAACAATCAGCAGGTCAAGCGGCATCTGAGGGGGGAACGAATTGTCAATATTTCAGGTTGAAGCCCTGCATCAGGACTAAGAGCGGAGAGGGAAGATAGTCAGTATAAGAGTTAGAGGGGGCTGGTGCTTATCTGGTTCTGGCTCCATCTGCCCTCCGCCTCTCTCCTAGTGGTTCCCATTATCACCCTCCAGCACCAGTCTCCACTTTCCCCTCCACCTACATGGCTCCTTCTGCCTCTTTTCTTTTGTCTGCCTCCATCTATCATCCACCTGGCTCGGTCTCCCAACTCCACTCCTCCCCCTTCCCTACCTGGCTCCACCTGCCTATCATCCTTCACCACCCCCCCCCCCCCCCCCCCCACCCCACCCCAGTCCACCAATCACCTCTGGCCCTGTCTCACCACTGGCTAGCTTTCCTCTCCGCTCTTAGTGCTGATGCAGGGTTTTGACCTAAAATGCCGACAATTCCTCTCCCCCTGCAAATGCCGCTCGACCAGCTGAGTTCCTCCAGCAGATTGTTTGTTGCTCCATTAGTCTGACTTTCACCAATCCATGTGTGGCACATCACCTATGCCTGATACATCTATTTCATTACTTTGCTTACTTACTCTCTTTTACTGCGTCAAAATGATTTATCCAGAAAGATTTTCCCTTTGAAACCCATGCTGACTATTCATTTGAGTTTTACTTTCTCCTTTAGTTGGGATTTCACTGTTTTTCTCCCCACTAGTAATGTTAACTCCTGACAGGTTGTGTCATTACCCTGACAGGTTCTACCTACCTTCTTAAATATGGGAATTACATTAGAGTCCTGGAGCCTTACTGTCATTCAGTACAGAAATAGGCCATTTGGCCAATCCTTTTGCCCCTCTATACTAATCCCACTTGCCTGCATTAGCACTGTATCCTTCTCTGCCTTGCCCATTGTCTCTTTCTTAACTGCCTTTCAAATAGAGTGATTGTTGCTGATTGCACCACTTCCTCTGGCAGCGAGTTCCAGATATCAAACACTCTCTGTGCAAAAACTTACCCCTCAGATCCCTTTTGAAATTCCTTCCTCTCACTTAAATTTTTACCCTCTTGTTTTTGATATGTCTATCATGGAAAAAAGAGTTTGATTATCTGCACTATCTTTGCCTCTCATAATCATAAACTTCTATCAGGTCACCCCTCAGCTTCCTTCGCTCCAGGGAATACAAGCCCAGCCTATCCAATCTCTCCCTGTAACAGGGCGTTGATTGGGAGCCGCTGCTGTTGGACAAGTCTATGTCTGACATGTGGAAGTTGCTTAAAGAACAGCAGATCAGAGT
Organism: Pristis pectinata; assembly: GCF_009764475.1. Classification (NCBI taxonomy): domain Eukaryota; kingdom Metazoa; phylum Chordata; class Chondrichthyes; order Rhinopristiformes; family Pristidae; genus Pristis; species Pristis pectinata. Next base: position 56,205,154 of record NC_067411.1, on the reverse strand, counting down.
TCCGGGTCGGCATGTTCCAGTAAGGAGGAAGGACAAGGAGGGAACCTTGAATGACCCGAGGAGTTCTAAATTTGGTCAGGAAGAAAAGGTTTAGGAAGCTAAAATCAGACTGGGCCCTTGTGGAATATAAAGATAACAGGAAAGTGCTCAAGCAAGTGATTAGGAAGGCCAAAAGAGGCCATGAAATGTCCTTGGCGAGCAGGATCAAGGAGAATCCTAAGGCATGTTATACTTACATTAAGAAAAAGAGGATAACTAAGGAGAGGGTAGGTCCACTTAATCATGCAGGAGGGAATTTGTGCTTGGAGTCAGAGCAAGTGGCTGAGGTACTAAATGAACACTTTGTGTTGGTGTTTACCAAGGAGAAAGGTTTGGAGGATAGTGAAAACAGAGTGGGGCATGTTAATGTGCTGGGATATTTTGAGATTAAGGAGGAGGTGGTGCTGGGTCTTCTGAAACGCATTAAGGTGGATAAGTCCCCAGGGCCTGATGGTATATATCCCAGAATATTGAAAGAAACAAGTGAGGAAATTGCTGGGGGTTTGACAAGGATCTTTGTGCCCTCACTAGCAACAGGCAAGGTCCCAGAGGACTGGAGAGTAGTAAATGTTGTGCCTTTGTTCAAGAAGGGAAATAGAGATAATCCAGTTAATTATGGACCAGTGAGCCTCATGTCAGAGGTAGGGAAGCTATTGGAGAGGACACTGGGGGATAAGATTTATGCGCATTTGGAAAGGCATGGCCTGCTTAGGGACAGTCAGCATGGGTTTGTGCGGGGCAGGTCATGCCTTACAAACTTGATTAAGTCTTTTGAGGAGATGACAAATGTGTTTGATGAGGGTAAGGCAGTGGATATTATCCACATGGGCTTTAGTAAGGCATTTGATAAGGTCCCTCATGGAAGGTTGATTCAGAAGATAAAGATGCATGGGATCCAGGGTTAATTGCAAGTTTGGATTCAGAACTGGCTTACCCATAGAAGACAGAGAGTGGGGGTGGAAGTCTGTTATTCTGGCTGGAGGTCTGCGACCAGTGGTGTTTCACTCGGACCTCTGTTGTTTGTGCCACATATCAATGGTTTGGATGAAAATGTAGATGGGTGGGTTAGCGAGTTTGCAGATGACACCAAGATTGGTGGAGTTGTGGACAGTGTAAAGGACTATCAAAGAATACAGTGGGACATAGATCAGTTACAGATATGGGCGGAGAAGTGGCAGGTGGAGTTTAATCTGGGCAAGTGTGAGGTGTTGCACTTTGGGAGGTCAAATGAAAGAAGAAAATATACCATTAATACTAGGCCCCTTAATAGCATTGAAGTACAGAGGGCTCTTGGGGTCAAGGTCCATAGTTCAGTGAAAGTGGCTACTCAGGTGGATAAGGTGTTAAGGAAGGCTTATGGCCTTCCTTATGGGTGTTGAGTATAAAAGTAAGTAAGTCAAGCTGCAACTGTATAAAACTTTAGTCAGACCACACAGAGTATTGTGTGCAGTTCTGGTTGCCCCATTATAGGAAGGATATGGAGACTGTGGAAAAGGTGCAGAAGAGGTTTATCAGGATGCTGCCTGGATTAGAGGGCACGAGCTATAAGGAAAGTTTGGACAAACTTGGGTTGTTCTCCTTGGAGTGTCAGAGGCTGAGGGGGGACCAGAGAGAAGTTTTTAAGTTATGAGAGGCACCGATAGGGTAGACAGTCAGAATCTTTTCCCTAGGATAGAAATGTCAAGCACCAGAGGACATGCTGTTAAGGTTAGGTGGGGGGGGGGGGGGTGAGGTGGAGTTTAAAATTGATGTGAGTGGCAAGTTTTTTACGCAGAGATGGTAAGTCCCTGGAATGGGTTACCAGGGGTAGTAGTAATAGCAGGCAGTATGGTGGAGTTTAAGAAGCTTTTAGATAGACACATGAATATGAAGGGAATGGAGGGATATGGATGATACATTGGAAGAGGACATTTAGTATAAACTGGCATCAAGATTGGCACAACCTCGTGGGCTGAATAACCTGTCCAGTGCTGTACTGTTCTATGTTTTATGTTCTGTGTTAAAGTCCTCCCATCCAGGCAGCATCTTGGTGAATCTCCTCAGCACTCTCTCCAGTGCTCTCTGTCAGTCCTCTGGCACAAATGAATGACTCAATATTTGTAAGAATGCCTCTGTGACCACTTTGCTAGATTATCTTAGAATGCATAAAATGTGATCTGGTTTGACCAATCATTCATCATCTTCGAATGTTTATTTAATAGTCCTTCTCCTTTCATTTCATATGCTGTTATATTATGCTTGATCTTATCTTTAATGACAAAGTCATCTGATCTGTTTCCATGGTAAATATTTAAACAAAGGAATCATTTAATATTTTTGACAATTCACCAACACTGAGATTTTATCCTCCCTATCTATTCCTATTTCAATTTTCCTTCTTCAAATACACTTGCAGAATAGTTTAATTAACTTATCCTTTGAAATTGTAATCTGACACTTCCTTTTGGCCTTCCAAATTCTGCTCTCCAACTCTCCATGTATTCCAAAATAAAAGCAGAAATACTCAGCAGGTCAGGCTGTATCTGTGGGAAGTGAAACAGAGTCAATGTTTCAGCTTGAAGACCCTTAACCAGGGAAGGAGACAAAAGAAACCTTTTAAGTTACAGGGAGGGTGGGGGTGGGGGCTTGTCTCTGACAGGGTAAACCAGGATGAGCTGTAAACCAGATTATCTGGTCAATGACGAATGGGAGCAGCTAGACGTTGAGAAAATAGACAAAAAAAACAGACAAAAGAATGTGGGATTCTGATTCTGATTCTGAATTGCAAAATGCAGAGCAGGAGGATATACCCGGCAGGTCAGGCTGGGCACATCCTCCACTCCCAGAGCAGAAAAAAGAAATAGTGGGGAAAAAAATCAACAGATAAACTGAGCCAATATCACAGATGGATGACTATGGTAGACAGAGAAATCAAGTTACCTTAAGCTGTAGAACTCGATATTAAGTCCAGAAGGCTGCAATGTGCCCAGACAGAAGATGAGATGCTTTTCCATAAAAGTTTGTGTTTGGCCTCATTTTAACAATAAAGGAGGCCACAGACTGATAGGTTAGAGTGGGAGTGGGATGGAGAATTAAAGTTGCAGACAGCAGATACTCAGGGTTGCCCCTGCAGACTGAACGCAGGTGCTCCACAAAGCTATCACCCAATCTGTGTTTGGTTTCTCCAATGAAGAGGAGATCACATTGTGAACACCGAATGCAGAACACTGGATTGGAAGTACAAGTGAATTGCACTTCACCTGGAAAAACACTTTGGGTCTCCAGGTGGTGGGAAGGGAAGAGGTGAAATGACACATGCTTTGCCACCTGCAGTTGCAAGGGGAAGTGCTATAAGAAGTGGGGTGGTTGATTCACACAATTTTTGCAAGTTCTAGCTTAAGCCCCCAAGAACCTGGTCTCTGGACCAGTAAGACCATTTCTGGGGAAGGTGGGACCTGTCGAAGTAGGATGGGTTGCACCTTAACCAATGTGGGAACAAAATCCTTACTGGGTAATTTGCTAGTGCCACTGGGGTCGATTTAAACTGAGTTGGCAGGGGAAGGAGACTCAGAGTAGTTGTTTAGATGGAGAGGTATAAGAACCCAGAGGAGAAAAAGTTAGTAGGTCCAGTAGGCAGAACAAGTGACTAAGTGAACATCAAGAGAATTAAAGGCAAAATTTCATCCATTTTAATGCAAGGCTCCTCAAATGAAGCCACACGGGTAGAGATTAGAAACAAAAAAAAGTGTTATCACTTTGCTGGGGGAGTGTTACAGACCTCCCAACAGTCAACAGGAGATAGAGGAACAGATATCAAATATCTTATAGGCAGATATCAGAGAGGCAATAAAAATAGGGATATCAATTTCCAAAATATTAACTATGATTGCTTCAGTGTTAAAGGCTGAGGGGGGGGGGGGCAGAATATTTGAGGTATGTACAGGAGAGCTTTTTGATGCAGTATGGAGATAGACTAAAGAAGGAAGGAGCATTACTGGATTTTATCTTGGTGAATGTAACTGGTCAAGTGGAGGGAGTATCATTAGGGGAACATTTTCTAGATAATAGTTAAGCAAAAGAATAGGGAAGGATTGGTAATTAAGGTCTTAAACTGGGATACGGCTAATTTCATTAATATAAAGGAGGACCTTGCAAAGGTTGATTGGGAGCATCTACTTGCAGGTAAATCTATAGCTACATGTTGAGAAGCATTCAAAGGAGAAATAGCAAGGGTTCCTGTCAGGGGAAAAGCTAGGTCTAACAAATACAGGGTACCTTGGATGTTGAGGGATGTTGAGGGTTGGATATAAAGGAAGCATATGACAGATGATGGGGGAGGCCTGTCAAGAATATAAAATGCGTAGGGCAGAGGCGCTTAAAAAGGAGATGAGGAAGGCAAAGAGGGGTCGTGAGAAATTATAGGCAGACAGGATTAGGGTAAATCTGAAGGCATTCTACAAATATATTAAGGGCAGAAGAATAACCAGGGAAAAAGAAGGGCCCATTATGGACAACAGGGGCAATCTGCACATGGAGCCAGAAGGTATTGGTAAGGTCCTAAATGAATACTTTTCATGGTATTCAGGAAGGAAACAGACTTCGTAGTTTGCGAATTCAGTGAAGGGGTAGATGAAAGTTTCATGCATGTCTCCATAAATAAAAAAGAAGTACTTGATGCCTTGGCAGCTTAAAGGTGGACAAATGTCCAGGACAGGATGGGATTTATCCCAGGCTACTGTGGGAGGCAAGGGAAGAGATTGCTGGGACTTTGGCTGAGATTTTTAATCTTCATTGGACACAAGTGAGGTACCAGATGACTGGAGGACAGCAAAGGCAGCAAGGAAAAGCTTGGTAACTATAGACCTATTGGAAGGTTTGATGTGGAAGACTGGTTCAAAAGGTTAGAGCCCAAGGGATCCAGGTCAAGTTGGAAAACTGGATCTAAAATTGGCTTAGTAATAGATGACAGAGGGTTATGGTAGAGGGTTGATTCTGCAATTGGATGCCTGGTGTCCCACAAGGATCAGTGGTGGGACCCTTGTTGTTTGTAATATATGTGAAAGACTTGGACGTGGGAAGCATGATCTGTAAGTTCGTGGATGACACAAAGATTGGTGTTGTTGTTGACAGTGTGGAGTGTAGTCAGGCTGCTGAGATATATTGATATATTGGTGAAATGGGCTGAGAGATGGCAAATGGAGTTTAATTCAGATAAATGTGAGGCGCTATATTTTGGGAGTACTAATGAGGATTGGAGATACACCATGAATGGTAGAGTTTTGGGAAGTATTGAGGAAAAGAAAGACCTTGGAATAGAAATCCATAAATCCTTGAAGGTGGCAATGCAGGTAGACCGCGTGATTAGGAAGGCATACCAGCTACTTGCCTTCATTGGTCGGAACAGTGAATACAGAAGTAGGGAGGTTATGGTCCAATTTTATAAAACATTGGTCAGACCTCAGTTTAGAATACGGCATGCAGTTCTGGTCACTGCACTATAGGAAAGATGTGATAGCACTGGAGAGGGTGCAGAGGAGATTCACCAGGATGTTGCCTGTGATGAAGCAGTTCAGTTATGAGGAGAGACTGGAGAAGTTGGGTCTGTTCTCCCAGGAGCAGAGGAGGTTAAGAGAGGACATGATTGAGGTATATAAAATCATGATGGGTATAGATGGGGTAGACTGCAGGAAACCTTTCCCCATATCAGAGGTAGATAAAACTAGAGGGCATAGGTTTAGGGTAAAAGGTAAGGGATATGAGGGGGTCCTTCATCATCCAAGTGGCAAGTACCTGAAATGTACTGCCTGAGAGAGTGGTCGAAGCTGGAAAACTGACAGCATTTAAGAAATGTGTAAATGAACACAAATTGCTTAGGCGTAGAGGGCTATGGACCAAGTGCTAGGTGATGGCATTGATACAGAAGGGTGCCCACTGCTTGGCATGGATGAGTTTGGGCTTGGGATGATTCAGCTTGGGCTGAATGGCCCGTTTCCATGCTGTAGAATTCTATCATTCTTTAACCTATTACCACCCCCCCCCCCCCCCCCCCCCCCATTTTTCAGCTTGACTTTACAGCTAATTACATTATGGTCACCATTGCCTAGATGTTCCCTTAATCTTTACCTCACATATCTACTCCAGTCCATTCATTATTACCCAATGTGAAATCCTCCCCTGTGACTCATTGTAGAAACTCTATTCCCTCATACATTATTTTTTACCTGATTAATTGATTTTGGGACTGTTGAAATCAACCATGATTATTATTCTGTTTTTAAACTCTTTTCCTGATTTGCACACTTCTTGCACCTCCCAGTATCAGGATTTCCCCCATTTACATTTGATTTTTACTATTTTTGTAACCAAATTCCTCACCCCTATCCATAGCCCCTACCTTTCCCCTATCGAATTATCAACATTGGATATGTTCTTACTGCCCACTTCCTCAACTGCTGCTTGTTCACCTGCCTCTGACCTTGGATTTGGACATTGTAATGTCTGGATCTTTTGTGTAATCTTGTGGATGAGAAACTGAATAGATTCACATACCAAGACCTCAGTGCAACATGGCTCTATATTCCAAGGAGCTCTGCAGAGAACTTCCCAAGGAGCAGTTAGTCTGAACTTAACAAGGTAACAGCCTTACAGAAACTGTCATCCTTTAAAGGCTGGTGCTAAATACACCACACACATCCATCCCGGATGTTTTTGAAAAGTCCTCCTCACAAATGTTTGTAGACAAAACAAAATTAATGGTACTATCCTATTGTTTTTTCAAGCAATAATCTGCCACAGTCAATCTCAAAGAACCATATCCAACAGTCATTTCCTCCATCACCATCTTTGCATATATCCTGTTGGAAAAAATTATCTGTTGGTGGGGAGGGGGTTATAGCAGCATAGTCAGGAGAAAGTGACCCTGGAAGTCTTCAGCTTTGAACATAGATTCACTAAAGTCACATGGCTTTAGACCTAACATGGGGAAGGAAAGGTTTGCAGTTTACTATCTACTGTCCTCATCTTGCTGATGAATCAATGCCCATCATTTGGAAGAGCAGAACAAAGACACAGGAAATAATTTGCGTGGGTGACTTCAGTGTCAAACTCCAAGTGTGGATTGGTAACATCAATACTGTGAGCTGGCCGAGCTCCCATTATCACAGTTGCCAAACTATGCTGGTAGCAGTTGGTGAGACAGACTTTACACAGGAAAAGCTCTGACCCTATCCTCACCAATCCAGCTGTTGGAAATGCATCTGCTCATGACAGCATTGGTAGGAGTGACAATCGCCTGTCCTCATGGAGACCAATTCCCGTCTTGCGCTGCTGACAATCTCCACTGTGGTCTACAATGCTATCACTCTGCTAAAAGAGTAGATTCACATGTGACCTGGCAGCTCAAAACTGGGCATCTATAAAATGAAGCAGCAGAAATGTACCTATCACATGCTCTAACCTTTTAGTCAATCATATCATTTATTATACCATTCCTATGTCAATCATCTAGGCCCAACCATCTTCAGCTCTTCATCAAATCTTCCTCCCACTAAAGTGGGGATGTTTATTGGTGACTGTGCAATGTTCAATTCTACTTGCAACTCCTTGACAAGTGAAGCAGCCCATACTAGCACGCAGCAAGACCTGGAAAGCATTCAGGCATGGACTAATAAATGACAAGCAATGTTCACAGAACATAGGGACATGAAATGTGGTTTCATCTGTTGAATTCACAACCATCTACATCCCAGAAGTCCCCATTGCCCAGAACAGAACTACTCATGATAATACAAGACTAAGGCACAGGCTATATATTCTGAAGTGTAGACTCTTGAAAGCGTACGTTTTCAAGGCAAACATTAGGAAGGTGATGCAATGTGCTCCACTTGAGAAATTAAGTGCAGTTCTAACAGCACTCAAGATGCTCAACACAATCCAGGATAAAGCTGCACACATACTGCTTAAGTATTAACTCCTTCACCACTGGTGCCTAGTGTTTGCAATGTGTGCTGTCTAATTGATGCACTACAGCAAGTTACCAAGAGCTTTTTGGCAGCATCTCCCAAACCTATAGCTTCAACCATCTGGAATGATGAGAGGAGATGCATGGGAACACTATCATCTCCCCATACTCCACAAGTCACATAACATCCTGACTTGGAAATACTTTGCCTTTTCTTCATTGTCACAGTGTCACTAGGAACTCCAGCACGATAGAATGCGGGGATATATTCATGACACTCTTTGCTTCATGACCATCTTCTCAAGGTGATTGAGAGATGGACAATAAATTCTAGCCTTGCTAGAAAGAGTCCAATGTTCACCTGGTATATCTTCCATCCAAACTCCTCTGTAAACTTTATCTGATCCTAAGCTGTTCCCATATCCTGCGCTACTCATCCTTTACCTCTGTTATTACTAGGTTGTCCTCCAGTGTTTCCTATTGTCAATTCTAATAGATCTGCTTAGCTACCTCAGAGGCCTCATCCTTCTCTGCGTCTCTACTTCTGTCCAGTGTCATCACCAACCACACCTTCCAGTCCCAACCCGACTACCACTAAATCCTTTATCATAGAATCATAGAATCATAGAACAGTACAGCATAATACAGGACCTTCGGTCCAAAATGTTGTGCCGACCTTTAAACCTCGCCTAAGACGATCTAACCTCTACCTCCCCCATATCCCTCCATTTTAAATTCTTCCATATGCTTATCTAGCAATCTCTTGAATTTGACCAATGTACCTGCCTCCACCACCACCCCAGGCAGTGCATTCCATGCCCCAACCACTTTATGGGTAAAAAAACCTCCCTCTGTTATCTCCGTTGAACTTCCCATCCATTAATTTAAAGCCATGCCATTTGTATTGAGCATTAGTGCCCTGGGAAAGAGGTGCTGGTTGTCTACTCTATCTATTTCTCTTAATATTTTGTATACCTCTATCATGTCTCCCCTCATCTTCCTTCTCTCCAAAGAGTAAAGCCCTAGCTTCCTTAGTTTCTCCTCATGATGTATACTCTCCAAACCAGGCAGCATCATGGTAAATCTCCTCAGCACCTTTTCCAATGCTTCCACATCCTTCCTATAATGAGGCAACCAGGACTGGACACAGTACTCCAAGTGTGATCTAACCAGAGTTTTGTACAGCTGCATCATTACCTTGCGGCTCCTAAACTCGATCTCACGACTTATGAAAGCTAACATCCCATAAGCTTTCTTAACTACCCTATCCACCTGTATGGCAACTTTCAGTGATCTGTGGATATGAACCCCCAGATCCCTCTGCTCCTCCACACTGCCCAGAATCCTGCCATTAACTTTGTACTCTGCCTTGGAGTTAGTCCTTCCAAAGTGTACCACCTCACACTCCTCCAGATTGAACTCCATCTGCCACTTCTCAGCCCAGCTCTGCATCCTATCAATGTCCCTCTGCAATCTTCGACAATCCTCCACACTATCCACAACACCACCAACCTTTGTGTCATCTGCAAACTTGCCAACCCACCCTCTACCCCCTCATCCAAGTCATTAATAAAAATCACGAAAAGCAGAGGTCCCAGAACCGATCCTTGTGGGACACTGCTAGTCACAGCCATCCAACCTGAATGCACTCCTTCCACAACAACCCTCTGCTTTCTACAGGCAAGCCAATTCTGAATCCACACAGCCAAGCTTCCCTGGATCCCATGCCCTCTGACCTTCTGAAGAAGCCTACCATGTGGAACATTGTCAAATGCCTTACTAAAATCCATTTAGACCATATCTACTGCACTACCCTCATCAATCTGTCTGGTCACCTCCTCAAAGAACCTTATCAGGCTTGTGAGACATTATCTTCCCTTCACAAAGCCATGCTGACTGTCCCTGATTAGACCATGATTCTCTAAAGGCCCATAGATCCTATCTCTAAGAATCCTTTCCAACAGCTTGCCTACCACAGACGTAAGGCTCACTGGTCTATAATTCCCTGGACTATCCCTACTACCTTTTTTGTAAAAGGGGACAACATCTGCCACCCTCCAATCCTCTGGTACCATTCCTGTGGACAACAAGGACTCAAAGATCCTAGCCAATGGTTCAACAATCTCCTCCCTTGCCTCACGGAGTAGCCTGGGGAATATTCTGTCAGGCCCCAGGGACTTATCTGTCCTTATATTTTCTAACAGCTCAAACACATCCTCTCTCTTGACATCAAAATGCTCTAGAACATTAACCTTACCAACACTGTCCTCAGCATCATCAAGGCCACTCTTCTTGGTGAATACTGAAGAGAAGTATTCATTGAGAATGTCACCCACTTCCACAGCTTCCAGGCACATCTTCCCACCATTGTCTCCAATCGGTCCTACCTTTACTCTCATCATCCTTTTGCTCTTCACATAAGTGAAAAATGCCTTGGGATTTTCCTTAACCCTACTCACCAAGGCCTTTTCATGTCCCCTTCTTGCTCTCCTCAGCCCCTTATTAAGTTTCTTCCTTGCTACCCTATATTTCTCAAGAGACCTATCTGATCTTTGCTGCCTACACCTTATGTATGCTGCCTTCTTCCTCCTAACTAGATGTTCTACCTCTCTTGTCACCCATGGTTCCTTCACCCTGCCATTCCTTCTCTGCCTCATTGGGACAAATTTATCCCTAACATCCTGCAGGAGATCCCTGAACAACGACCACATCTCCATAGTACATTTCCCTTCAAAAATGTCATCCCAATTCACACTCACAAGTTCTAGCCTTATAGCCTCATAATTTGCCCTTCCCCAATTAAATATCTTCCCGTCCTCTCTGCTCCTATCCTTGTCCATGACAATGCTAAAGGTTATGGAGCAGTGGTCACTGTCCCCCAAATGCTCACCCACTGATAGATCTGTCACCTGACCCGGTTCATTACCTAATACTAGATCTAATATAGCATTTCCTCTAGTCGGCCTGTCAGCATACTGTGACAGGAATCCGTCCTGGACACACTTAACAAACTCTGCCCTGTCTAAACCTTTGGTAGTAAGCAGGTGCCAATCAATATTTGGGAAGTTGAAGTCTCCCATGATAACAATCCTGGTATTCTTGCACCTTTCCAAAATCTGCCTCCCAATCTGCTCCTCGGTATCCTTGCTGCTACCAGGGAGCCTATAGAAAAATCCCAGTAGAGTAACTGCTCCTTTCTTGTTCCTAAGTTCCACCCATACTGACTCTAGAGAGCATCCTTCTACATTATCCACCCTTTCTGCAGCTGTAATAGTATCCCTGACCAGTAATGCCACCCCTCCTCCTCCTCTCCCTCCCCCCCCCATCCCTTTTAAAACACTGAAATCCAGGAATATTCAGTATCCATTCCTGCCCTCGTAACAGCCAAGTCTCTGCAAGAGCCACAATATCATAGTTCCATGTATTTATCCAAACTCTCAGTTCATCACCCTTATTCCTGATACTTCTTGCATTTAAGTAAATGCACTTTAGCCCATCCACCTTTCTACTTTTATACTCTGTACTCTGCTTCTCCTTCCTCAAAGCCTCTCTATATGTTATATCTGACTTTATTCCATGCACTTCTTCCACTGACCTAGCCCTCTGGTTCCCATCCCCCTTGCAAACTAGTTTAAATCCTCCCGAACCACACTAGCAAACCTGCCTGCAAGGATATTGGTCCCCCTCGAGTTCAGGTGTAACCCATCCAATCTGTACAGGTCCCACCTTCCCCAGAAGAGATCCCAATGATCCAAAAATCTAAAACCTTGCCCCCTGCACCAACTCCTCAGCCACGCATTCAACTGCCATCTCCTCCTATTCCTACCTTCACTATCACATGGCACTGGCAGCAATCCCGAGATTGCTATCATTGAGGTCCTGTTCTTCAGCCTTCTGCCTAGCTCCCTAAACTCCCTTTTCAGGACCTCATTCCCCTTCCTACCTATGTCATTGGTACCATCATGTACCACGACTTCTGGCTGCATTTCCTCCTGCTCAAGAATGCTGTGGACCCCATCAGAGACATCGTGGACCCTGGCACCTGGGAGGCAACTTACCATCTGGGATTCTCACCCACGTCCACAGAACCTCCTGTCTGTTCCCTTGACTATCGAGTCCCCTATCACTATTGTCCTCCTCTTCTCCTCCCTTCCCTTCTGAGCAGCAGGACCAGTCCCAGTGCCAGAGACCTGGCTTCTGCTGCTTGATCCCTGTAGGTCATCCCCCTCAACAGCATCCAAAGCAGAATACCTGTTGCTGAGGGGAACAGCATCCGGGGTCCTCTGCACTGTCTGCCTGTTCCCTTTCTCTTTCTCTCCCCTGACAGTCAACCTTCTATCTGCCTCCTGGACCCTGGACCCTAAGGGGGTGACTGCCTCCTGATGCACAGCATCTACATATCTCTCTGCCTCCCTGATGCTCCACAGTGTTTGAAGCTGCGACTCCAGCTCATCAACCCTGAGCCAAAGTTCCTCTGATCTGATTCTTCTGATCTGTTGAGATTTGTAGGTGAATGCATCTTCGGCTGAAGCAGACTGCCTACCTAATTCCCATTCCGGCTTAAAGGTCCTCCTTGAAGCCTACATTTGACCAGGCCTCAGGTCATTACCTCCTTATTTTGCTTGATTCCTTACACCTCTCTTAAGTGCAGAGGGTCATCTTTTCACACGTTATATAAATGCAATTTGTTGTTGTAGCTGTGCACATTAAACATGTTGTTTGACCTGAATCCTGAAGGAGCTCTTTATTAAAAAAAAGGGTTGATTTGTTGTGGATTTTATCTGTATGCAACTGATGTAGAGAATGGTTGAGGAATTCAGAGTGGCAAGCCTACATTCATTCCATGTATTTCTTTGATTTATCTGTCTTAGGGCTATCATTTCACTTGATGAGGTGTCAATTCCTTATGTGACTTCCTGAGCAATTGAGGAATCAAAAGAACAACAGTGCAATGTACTGGAAACAATCCACCTAAGGCTTCTTCCTCATAACGTAAAAAAGCTGTTAAGCGATGGCAGTATGACAGGAAATATCCTGCACTTATAAAGCATGTTAACTGAGTAAATGCTTCACAGATTCAAAGCAAGTTGACCAAAGCTTTGTCAGGGTAGTAGATCTGAAGGAGGATTGACATGTGAACATTTAAAAAATCTGAGAGATTCAGAGAAGGAAACCAAGAGATTAGGGCTTGGATGGCTGATGGTTTGTTTGCTAATCAGGTATTGGATATGACGAAACTGCACCCTCAAGTTCACAGTTATCATGATGTTGTGTGGTTCTGTGCTTGAAAGAAATGTCCAAACAGAATGCACTTTGTTTGTGAAGCATGTCACAAGAACTGTGTGGATTTCATAGTGCGGTGGAAGATTCTATGCTATCTGCTTTTCTGGTTTATATCTTAACCCTTGGATAGAAGTGTGTCAATCAGTTATATAAATAATTTTCCATAAGTGATTGAATCAATCACAAATAGATTAGTGACAATGGATTGAATGATACAGATATGTAAAAGGTTTTAGAAGAGTGGGAAGATTGAGCATGTTGGAAATATTTTGAGATATGTGTTCGATAATGATGAGTTACGTGGAACTATGTGGTCGCTGAAGAGTTATTAAGATAATTTGTAGAAGGTTTCAGAAGAAGTGAGGGAACAGAAAGCTGTGAATGTGTGACTAAGACACAATTGTATTTACATGACACATCTCATATCTTCAGGACTTACCCTAGTGCTTTTCAAAGAAATACTTCAGAATTGCAGGCAACATTGTCAATAGAAATGTAGCAAGCACTTTGCACACAGCATGATTCCACTAATGATATTGAGATAAAATCCATATGATCTATATTAAGGACCCTGGGCTCAAAGACAAGTATTGGTCAGGATACCGGGGGGAATTCCTTAGCTTTTCTTTGAAAAAGTTCCATGGGATCTTTTATGCCAAGCTGAAGGAGAACTTGAATTATCCAGGGCATTTGACCAGCAGAGGAGGAGGGCCAGCAGTGGCAGGACTTGAGTGCCACAGCAGCACACTTCCAGGGCCCACAAGAATAACCCAGGCTGCTGCCTCACAGTCACTGCATCCACTGAGATCTCTCTTCTATGTTGGCAGCTTTCCTGTTCTGAGAATGGGTTCATTGTCAGAGGAAGTTGGACAGGTGGCAGGGTAACTGATAGTGGAGTGGGCCAGGTGGGTGATATGAGGACCTCACCACTGGGATCTTTGTCAGTCAACTGTCCAACGTGTGGGGCAAGTTGAGGTGAGAAAACTGAGCCTCTTAGAGATGTGAGGCAAGGCTGTAGTGTCAGTGGTGTGAGCATTAATGAAAGGAGCCCCCACCATACATAACGCTTCTTCAATGGGTTCTCCGCTGCAACTACTCCTGGAACTCCCAAGTGTTGGACTTTATGAGCAGTGAAGGTGTCTTCTTACACTATTTCCTGATGGATGTAGAAGCACTGGCACTTTGGACAGTGACACTGAGGGGTCAAGGGAGGTGTGATTCCCTGAGAAAGCGGAACCTGACATACCTGCATCATATCCTGCCTTCCATTTGAAACATTGCTTTAGTGGCAACAAAGTGTGTGCCACAGCATGGTGTAGATGCCCAGGTGACAGTGAGCAGAGAATCAGCAAGATGTAATGGGATATCTCCAGCTTTTGTCTTAGGGAGAGCTTGGGCTTCAGACAGTCAATCCTACAATCTTGTGTGATCCTGTGAGTAGGTTCCTTCAACAGTAACTCAATCACAGAGTTGTGTATCTCCTTTATACAAATTTGCTTCCTCCTGTTTCTCCATGCCCTGGAATATCAACTGAGCCATTCACAAGAACTGTGGTTCATAAACTACTTTAGGTAGTTCCCCCTCTAGAACATGGAACTAAATTGCCTTTCCAAATAACCTAAATATTTTTTGTATAATTATAGGATATATCTCGTCCTATCCAGGGTTATTCTGGTCAGTTGTTGCCTGGTTTGAATGGATGATGATTGATACTTTCCTATGTATGGCAAAAATTGAAAACAAAAAGGTGTCAGAATCCATTTCCATGCTCTGCTGCTCTGATTTATAGCAGCTCTTTAAACACCATCTGTGAGCCTAGCCTCTGCAGAATAATTTGCAACAAGCCGACAATTGCCATTTGTATCTCCTAAAAGAAATTGACCCTGCCTCAGGTGAGGTATTAATCCTGTATCTGACCTTTTGCTCTGAATTAAATGGATAGAGACATGATGGCACCGTGTCCCAAAATAAACAGATCAAGAATGCTTCTCCCACCACGTATGTTCTGCAAGATTTGACCAACAACAGCTTGCTTCACAAGCATCTCCAAAGGTTCACGGAGATGCATGGTGAGGCAGATTTACTGGTCACAGCATAAACCAGGGCAAAAGGGGGCAAAGTCTAGCTCAGAAATTTGCACTGATTGTTGTGCTTGGCATAACCTGGGCTGGGGAAAGAACTCCTCAGTCTCCCTCAGTATCCCTCAGACTCGCTCAGAAGTATGTGTTCAGGACCTCAACCATATCCTCTGATTCAAACTCCAGTCTCCCTCAGAGAGTGAGAGGGAAAAACTGGAACCTGGAAAATCTACATCACATTCTGGCATTGTTCCCAGGCCTTCTACTGCACTCCTATCAGAATTTGGATTGAGTAATTGAAAGTGTGACAATATTGATACACAGTAATAATTTCTCTTCAGAAGTCTGATGGATTACCAAACTGTTCCATAAGATGTTTATAATTTGTCTCCTGTTGCTTAAAGCTGCACTCAGAGAACTCAATGTCTGTGCCAAATGGTTTTAATAAATGGTCTATTTATAACAAAAAAGGTGCTTCAAATTAAATTTTATTTAATTTTCTAATTACTACAAGGGACTGGGTGTGGTCAAAGGTAGGGGGCCATAATGATAGTTTTTTTAAAATAATTTTTAAAATTAGGAACATTGTCTTTGTTTTGAGCGTGTACGTTCTCAGCCAGTCAGAATTGGCTGCCTGTTTTTCAGAATGCCCAATCATTTTTTTCCCATAAATCTACTGAACCTTTCACTATGCAGTCATAAAAAAATAATTTTTTATCCCCATAACCATGGCTGCTTCCCACCTACTAATATCTACTTATTCCATTTCTCCTGATACCATTACCCAGCATTAAACTTTTGACCTCACTGCTGAAAGCTTCAAGCATCACAGAACCACAACCTGTTTTTGGTAAGAGGAGTGTCAGAACTTACTCGAATGCGATTTCAGTAACCATTTTGCCAGTTCTCCAACCACCAATAATCCCACACTGATTCTGTTGATGACCACCACTGTATTTGAGTGGAAACAATGGAAAACTATGAACTAGGTCAAATTTATAATTGAAATCATGCCATACTTCTTACAGAGGTTAACTCGTCACTTGGCCATCCCTTCAATGCTTTGCTCTTCTTGTGCCCTCTGCAGTGTGAGCATAACTAGAGATCATCAATGCAAAATTGTCACCAAAAAGTCTAGTAGGGAACTTGGAAGAAACTTCTTTAGTTAAAGTCTGATGAGATGTGGCACTTGCTTTCATAAGGAGTAGTTGAAGTAAGTGGTGTAGATCATTTCCAAGCACATGAGTTAGAAGAGAATAGAGAGACACGCTGACAGAGTTAGATGAGGAGAGACCCAAGGAGACTTCTGGGCAGTATAAGTATTGGCATGGACTGATTGAACCAAATGACCTGATACAGTACTGTATATCCAATGTGGTCTTTTAGAATTTCTTGGCCAGTGTCTTTATAGTCAATTAGAAAGACCAGCTGAAGAGAAAAAGAATGAATAGAATGGAACAAGCGAACATTAACTAAAATATTCAAAAGGGTGATCAGAATAGTTCTGGAGAATATTTAAAAACAAGGACAAGCCAGACAACAATGAAACACCATGAACAAATAAAGAGGGAAGGTTGAAGAAAAATGTGCACTAAACGCATAATAAAAGAAATTAGGAGATGACAACAGGGAACACAAAGTGCTTTGGAAAAATGTCAAAACTACAATTAGGATGGCAAGGAGGAACTAGAAAATTAATTATTAAGGAAAATGAAAATAAAGATTCTACTTCCAAGTAAATAATAAACGAAAATTCAGGATTTGATACAATCACAATGGGCTGTTCATTATAAATTCATAAGTGACATTTGCAAATGTACTTATCAGAGAGACTAACGTAGAGGACATGACACTAGAAGAAGTGATCAATGAAGAAATAAAGACATTTAATATAGGGGAGAGATGACTAGCAAACCAACTAGATTTAGGTTAAATCTTCTGGTCTGGATAGGTTGGATTCAAACATATTAAGAGGCAAGAGGGATGTTAATCTTGTAAATAGTTTCATAAAAGTAATTTCATTGCACTTGTTGAGATATGTTGCTTTACTGGGGCTGTGTTATTTATTGACAATTATTTTTATCTATTTATAACTTAATGTTACTCTTCTTGCTGTCAAATAATTCTTTGAGAAGTCATTTACCACTTCTTAAAATGGAAAATAAATTAACAATGTTTGGTTACATCAGCTTGCTTTATCAGAAAGGATTAGCAACAATTTGAAAGAGCCTTCTGACTTTAGAACAAAACTGCATTTACTGCTGTAGCCAATGGAGAAATCTACTCCTCAGAGCAGTCTTTAAGAATAGCATAAAGTTCACAAGCAATGGTTTTTGTTTTGTCTAAATGTTTGCAGTGAATAAGAGATCCATTATTTAACTTTGATTCTTGACTGTAGTATGGCATCCTCAAAGCTAGGTTAGGTGGTGTGAGGTGAGAGGGCAGGAGGTAGATTGCAGCTCACGGTTTCAATGATAGAACCACAGCCACTGTCTGGCCACTCTGCAGTGTTGGCATTCCTCACCCTACTGGGCATGAGCATGTGGAATAATTTATGGCTCGAACAATATCTATGCTGGGATCCTCTGGATCCACAGACTTCTCACCGCTATGTTAAAGGTTAATCCTACCCATGGTGCCTGGGTACAAGCATAGAGCTGCAGACCATCACAGTCCTTGCCATTTTGTCACACAAGTAATCCAAAGTACCACTAAACTTTCCAGGCATGGTATGTATGATTACTGCAATCCATTAACCCAGGGAGAAGTTATATGTGTTTGTCAATTATGTCACAGTCTGGCTCTGGTATTTGTCTTTCTTTCTTTTTCAATATTTCTATTAATTCCAAATAAGAAGTACAAAGTGCATGAAACAAAGGAAAAAAAAACAAAATGTTACAAAGTAGATTGTATTGAATCACACTAAAAATCACAATGCTTCATATTAATAAACAAAAATGATAACTAATTAGTATTGATAAGTTGGAATAATTTTATTATAAAAAAAATCTAACCCCACTACCAAGACCGAAGCTGTTTAGTAACATCCTAACGACATAGTAGTATTGGCCAATATCTGTACTTTAAGCACCAAATCAGTGGTTTTGAAAGTAGTTCAAAAAAGGTCCCCATAATATTTGAAAATTCAGAATAGATCCAGAAATAGAGCAACGGATCTCCTCTAAATTTAGATATGACATAACATCCCATAACCATTGAGCATGAGTGGGGGGAGTAGTTTCCTACCATTTAAGCAATACAGCCCTCCTGGCTATAAGAGAGATGAAGGCT
This sequence comes from Pristis pectinata, assembly GCF_009764475.1. Taxonomy (NCBI): domain Eukaryota; kingdom Metazoa; phylum Chordata; class Chondrichthyes; order Rhinopristiformes; family Pristidae; genus Pristis; species Pristis pectinata. The sequence continues at coordinate 56,186,524 of NC_067411.1, read as the reverse complement.
AATATGTATAAGTCGGAAGTCTCCAGAATTATATCTTTTTCTCCAACAGTCCCGAATAATGCAGTAAAGGATTTGGCTTAAAAGTTATTTTAAAAAGGATGGAAAAGGTTTGAAATACCTCTATCCAGTACTTTTCCAAACTTGGACATGACCAAAACATATGAATTAAAGAAGCATCTCCATTATTGCATTTGTCACAATAAGGAGATATATCCGAATAGAAACGCGATAACTTGCCTTTGGACAGGTGAACTCTATAGACCACTTTAAATTGAAGGAGAGAGTGATGTGCACATAATGATGAAGTATTAACCAGTTTAAAAATTTGATTCTAATTTTCCTCAGAAATTGAAATCTGCAGATCATGTTCCCAAGCGTTTTAAATTTGTCTAAAGGGACCTTATTCGTTCCTGATAACCTATCATAAATCTTAGATATTGAAGCATCATAAAAAGGCTTCAAATTAAAAATTACATCCAGTGTTCTTATCAGGACTTATAGGGAAAGTATGTACTTGAGATCGGAGAAAATCTCTAATTTGCAAATATCGAAGAAAGTGAGTTTTTGGCAAATTATATTTAGTTGACAATTGCTCAAACGTTAAGAAATTTCCTCCAACAAACAGATCCTGAAAACAAGTAATACCCAATCTATCCCATTCTTTAAAAGTTATGTCAGTCATAGAAGGTTTTAAAAAAAATTTAGCAAAAATGGGACTAGACAAAGAAAATCTCAATGAACCATAATATTTTCTAAATTGTAACCAAATCCTCAAAGCATGTTTAACTACCAAATTATCAGTTAATTTATTTATTGATAAAGGAAGTGAAGAGCTAAGCAAAGAAATAATAGAAAATTTTTTAACAGAATTAGCTTCCAAAGAAACCCATACTGGACAGGCCTCATGATTAATATAATGTAACCAAAAAGTAAGATTTCGTATATTGACTGCCCAGTAATAAAACCTAAAGTTGGGTAAAGTAAAGCCTCCATTATTTTTAGCTTTCTGAAAATGAATCTAGGATCTTTATTTAATCTAGGATGTTTAGGTATTTGTACCACAAGTTTGCCTGGAGTGTGGTTAGAGGCTAGGGGCTTATGCCAGCATGCGTTTAAGGCAGGTTCCAGTCTTTGCTCTTAGTTTCTGAAGGAATGAGAAAACTAGTGTACCTGGAGTAACCCTATGCCAGTGGGGCTAGTGGGAGTGGTTGAAAGAGAATATATTTGAAAGTTATGCTGAAACAAGAGGCATGAGGAGTTTATGGCTAACGAAGTGTGCCTGACAAGTTTAGGAACCATCCGTTTCAGGAAGCCCCGTAGAAAACCAGTGAGATAGTTAACACAAATAGACTTTCAGCTTATGGCTTATCTAATTATCACAAGTCATTGAGTCATGCAGCACAGAAACAGGCCATTTCGCCCACCATATCCATGCTGATTGGTGGGCATCCATCCATATAAATCCCATCTACCAGCACTCATCCAAAGCCTTCCATGTCTAGGCGATTTAATTCCTAAATGCTGTCAGTGAGTCTGCTTCCACCACTCTCTCTGGCAGTGCATTCCAGGTAGTCGCTACCCTCTGAGTGCAAAAGAACCCCAGCAGATCACCTCTAAATCTCATACCCCTTACCCTAAACCTACAGTGGCATGCAAAAGTTTGGGCACACCTGGTCAAAATTTCTGTTACTGTGAATAGTTAAGTGGGTAGAAGATGAACTGATCTCCAAAAGTCATAAAGTTAAAGATGAAACATTCTTTTCAACATTTTAAGCAAGATTAGTGTATTATTTTTGTTTTGTACAATTTTAGAGTGAAAAAAGGAAAGGAGCACCATGCAAAAATTTGGGCACCGCAAGAGATTTGAGCTCTCAGATAACTTTTACCAAGGTCTCAGACCTTCATTAGCTTGTTAGGGCTATGGCTTGTTCACAGTCATCGTTAGGAAAGGCCAGGTGATGCAAATTTCAATGCTTTATAAGTATCCTAACTCCTCAAACCTTGTCCCAACAATCACCAGCCATGGGCTCCTCTAAGCAGCTGCCTAGCACTCTGAAAATTAAAATAAATGATGCTCACAAAGCAAGAGAAGGCTATAAGAAGATAGCAAAGCATTTTCAGGTAGCCGTTTCCTCAGTTTGTAATGTAATTAAGAAATAGCAGTTAACAGGAATGGTGGAGGTCAAGTTGAGGTCTGGAAAACTAAGAAAACTTTCCAAGAGAACTGCTCATAGGATTGCTAGAAAGGCAAATCAAAACCCCTGTTTGACTGCAAAAGACCTTCAGGAAGATTTAGCAGACTCTGGAGTGGTGGTGCACTGTTCTACTGTGCAGCAACACCTGTACAAATATGACCTTCATGGAAGAGTCATCAGAAGAAAACCTTTCCTGCATCCTCACCACAAAATTCAGTGTCAGAAGTTTGCAAAGGTACATCTAAACAAGCCTGATGCATTTTGGAAACAAGTCCTGTGGACTGATGAAGTTAAAATAGAACCTTTTGGCCGCAATGAGCAAAGGTATGTTTGGAGAAAAAGGGGTGCAGAATTTCATGAAAAGAACACCTCTCCAACTGTTAAGCATGGGGGTTTTGGGCTTACATTGCAGCCTGTGGCACGGGGAACATTTCACTGGTAGAGGGAAGAATGAATTCAATTAAATACCAGCAAATTCTGGAAGCAAACATCACACCGTCTGTAAAAAAGCTGAAGATGAAAAAAGGATGGCTTCTACAATAGGATAACGATCCTAAACACACCTCAAAGTCCACAATGAACTATTTCAAGAGGCACAAGCTGAAGGTTTTGTCATGGCCCTCACAGTCCCCCGACCTAAACATCATCAAAAATCTGTGGATAGACCTCAAAAGAGCAGTGCATGCAAGATGGCCCAAGAATCTCACAGAACTAGAAGCCTTTTGCAAGGAATAATGGGCAAAAATCCCCCAAACAAGAACAAAGACTCTTAGCTGGCTACGGAAAGCGTTTACAAGCTGTGATACTTGCCAAAGAGGGTGTTACTAAGTACTGACCATGCAGGGTGCCCAAACTTTTGCTTCGGGCCCTTTTCCTTTTTTGTTATTTTGAAACTGTAAAAGATGGAAATAAAAAAGTAATCTTGCTTAAAATATTAAAGAAATGTGTCATCTTTAACTTTATGCCTTTTGGAAATCAGGTCATCTTTTACTCGCTTAGCTATTCACAGTAACAGAAATTTTGACCAGGGGTGCCCAAACTTTTGCATGCCACCGTATCTTTGATCTACCTCTGAGATGGGGAAAAGTTGGCTGCAGTCTACCATATATATACCCCTCATAATTTCAGGTACTTCAATAATGTCCCCTCTTAACCTCCTCCAGTCCAGGGAAAACAGATTCAGCCTCTCCAGTTTCTCCTCATAACTGAAAAACTGCATCCCAGCTGAGGTCTGACCAATGTTTTATAAAGTTGGAGCATAGCATCCCTGCTCTTGCATTCAGTGTCCTGACTAATGAAGGCTTGTATCGCATATGCCTTCTTAACCATGTTATCTATATGCATTGCTGCCTCCAAAGATCTTTGAATTTGTACACCAAGGTCCCTCTGTTCCTCAATACTCTCTAGGATTCTACCAATCATGGTGTATGTCCTGGCCTCATTAGTACTCCCAAAATGTATCACATCACATTCATCAGGATTAAACTAAATCTGGCATTTCTCAGCTCATTTAAGCAACACAATAATATTACTCTGTAGTTTGAGATCACCCTCCACACTCCATTGATTTTCATGTCATCTTTGAACTTACTGATCATGCCACCTACATGCACATCCAAATCGTTCACATATATTACAAACAGCAAGAATCACAGCACTGATTCCTGTGGGACACCACGAGTCTTAGGCATCCAAACGCAATCTACCATCACCCCCTGTCTTTTACTGCCAAGCCAATTTTGGATTGATTCTCAAGTCCGCAATCCTGTCTACCCACACTATACTACCCATCTCCTGGCTTATCAAAAATCTATCTTATACTCCTTTAAGTATATTCAAGCCTCTGCCCTTTGAAGAAGAGAGGTTCAGGTACTTATGAACCTCTGAGAGGTAAAATTTCACCTCAACCCTGTCTTAAATGGGTGACTCCTTATTCTCAAAGAGTGACTCCTAGTTCTAGGTTCTCCTATAATAGGAAAAATCCTCTCAACATCCATTGTGTCAAGATCCCTGAGTGTTTCAATCAAGTCACGTCTCACTCTTTTAAACTCCAGCAGGTACAAGCCTAACCTCTCCAATTGTTCTCAGAAGTCAGCCCAGCCGTTTGAACTATCGCCCTAGTAAACCTTCTCCGAATTGCCTGACAAGGCTGCATCCTCGTCTGTCCTGGTCCAACCACGTTCCTAGCCTGTCCTGGTCCAACCATGATGACGACATGGCCAAGGAAGTCACCAGTGTCTCTTCTTCCTCAGGAGGCTAAAGAAATTTGGCATGTCTCCTTTGATCCTGACAAATTTTTATCAATGCACCATAGAAAGCATCCTATCTGGATGTATCATGGCTTGGTATGGCAACTGCTCTGTCTGTGACCGCAAGAAACTGCAGAGAGTTGTAGACACAGCTCAGCACATCATGGAAGCCAGCCTCCCCTCCATGGACTCTGTCTACACTTCACGCTGCCTTGGTAAAGCAGCCAGCATAATCAAAGACCCCACCCACCCCAACATTCTCTCTTCTCCCCTCTCCCATTGGGCAGATGATACAAAAGCCTGAAAGCACATACCACCTTGCTCACTGACAATTTCTATCCCGCTGTTATAAGACTATTGAACAGTTCCCTAGTATGATAAGATGGACTCTTGACTTCACAATCTACACATTAGACAAGTTTTTCACTTTACCTCGGTGACAATAATAAACCAATTTACCAATTTATCACAGCAAGATATTCTTCCTTAAATTAGACCAATGCCATTCACAGCACTGGTGGCATTGTAATATTGTAACTTCTTTACATCAGGGTTTTCCCCCTTGTCACTCTATGCAGAATTAAGTCAGTTGAGGTATGAATCATGCACCATGTGAAGAAAAGCTTCCTAATGTCAGTTGTTGTGAACTTTCTCACCAGCTCGTTGTGCAGTCATGGATTAAGTTGCAGTAACATTGATGAGGAGGAGAGGCAGGACACAGCTGCACTGCAGACAGCTGCTGGAGAAGAGCTACTACACCAATTAATCAGAGACTTTCGGTAATGTCTAGTCATATTATCACTACCCAACATCTGCAATAACCAGGTAGCTGCACATAATTTAAATTTACAATCCTTCAAACCTCTAATTTATCTTGAAATACCTAAATTGTACAAGAGTCCAAACCTCACAATCCAAATAAAAGTTTCCATCTGAAGAAACATGAATTAGGTTTCTAGTGTCTGGTACAGCCACTGCCTCATAGCACCAGAGACCCAGGTTCAATACTGACCTCAGCTGCTCTCTGTGGACCACACAGGTTTCCCTGAATGCAGGTTTATAGGTTAATTAACCACAGTAAATTGCCCCCCTGATGTGTGGGTGAGTCGTGGAATTTGAGGGAGTTGACAATGTTGGGGGGGGGCAAAGTTAAAAAAAGGGATTAATGTAGGATTTGTATAGATGTAATGTAGGATTAGTTTAAAGGGGTAGTTGATAGTGGGCGTGGACTCAGTAGGCTGAAGGCCCTGTTCCTGTGCTGTGTGAGTCTGTGATATTTCTACTACCCTTTAGAACCGTAGAACAGTGCAGCACAGGAACAGGCCCTTCGGCCCATGATGTCTGTGCCGAGCATGATGCCAAATTAAACAAATCCCTTCTTCCTGCACATGATCTATTTCTCTCCACTCCCTGCATACTCATGCGTCTATCTAAAAACCTCTTGAACACCACCATTATCTCTGCTCTCCACCCCAGCAGTGCATTCCAGATACCCACCACTCTCCGTGTAAAAAAACTTGCCCTGCACATCCCCTTTAAACTTTCACTCTCTCATCTTAAATCTATGCCCTCTAGTATTCAACATTTCTATCCTGGGAATAAGATTCTGGCCGTCTACCCATCTGTGCTTTATTATTTTATAAACATCTATCAGGTTTCCCTCAACCTCCAATGCTCCAGAGAAAACAGTCTAAGTTTACCAAACCTTTCATTATAGCTAATACCCTCTAATCCAGGCAGCATTCTGGTAAACCTTTTCTGTACCCTCTCCAAAGCTTCCACATTCTTCTTGTATTGGGGTGACCAGAACTGCATGCAATTCTCCAAGTTTGGCCTAACCAAAGTTTTATACAATTACATCATGAGTTCCTGATTATTGTACCCTATGCCTCTAGCAATGATGACCAGCTTGCCAATATGCCTTCTTTACCACTCTACCTACGTGTATTTCAGAGAGGTATGGACTTGGACCCCAAGATCTCTATTAAGGGTCCTGCCATTAACTGTATACTTTCCCCTTACATTTGATCTTCTAAAGCACAACACCTTGTACTTGCCCGGATTAAACTCCATCTGCCATTTCTCCACCCATAACTGTAACTGATCTATATCCTACTGTATCTAACTGACCTATGTCCTGCTTTGAGTGGTGTTTTTTTGCAATCACTACTGTTCTAAGGTTAGGTGCTATTGTTCTGGCCTCCTCCACTAGAGGAATAACATCTCTCGATTTATGTACCTTATGCACCTCTCAAGCACATTAAATTAGATCATTCAGAATTGAAGGCAATACTCTAAATGGAGTCTAACCAAAGCTCTGTACAAATGTAACATAATATCTACCTTTCTGCTTTCCAGACTCCTTCAGGTACTTTTTATACTCATTTACTGGCTTCTAGCTTTTAATAATTTCTGTACTTGGATCTTAGATATTTCTGTTTGTCCACAATTCCAACCTGCTTGTCATTTAGAAAATATTCCAGTCGATCTTTCTTAGTTCCAAAATGGACAACATCTCACCTTACCTCATTAAGTTCCATCTGTTATTATTTTGCAGCTTAGATGATATACAAGTGTTGATTTGTCACTTTCTGGTCCAGTTGCACTACTTACTGTGCCACCTAACTTACCTAGCTTTACTATTTGCTTCATTCAGTTACTCATACATTGGCTGAAAGGCTATGTCTGATACAGTAAAATTCCTAGGGACACCATGAGTCATACCCTGCCATTTTGAATATACAGTCTGTGTATTTGAATATACAGTTTGAATATTCAACACTGTGTCCTACCATCTAATTAATTCCAAGTCACTAGTTTGTTTCCAAGTCCTTGGGCTGCTTTTTGTTTGCAGTTGTTTGTGTAAAACCCTGTTGAGTGCCTTCAGGAAAGCACACGGATAATATCCATAGACACTTGCATATCTATCGCATTGGTTACCTCATCAAAAAACAACCATGTTCATTGTACAGGACTTGACCTTTGCTGGCTCTCTGATCAATTTACATTCATCCACAAGCACAGCCATTCAGTTCTAATAACAGATTCTAGTAACTGATATTTGACTAAAGGTCTTAAATTTTCTTATTACATATTTCCCACCTTTCTTAAATAGTGAATTGGTAATGGCAGGTCTTCCATTTTGCCAGCTGCTTGTGCAGATGGCAAGTTATTAATACTTTGTTATCCCAGATCTTTCTTCCCTTATTTTCCTTCTGATTGTTTACAGCCTACTTGAAAGCTATATATGGATATATGTTTACATATAACCGATGTAATACATCAAAATAATGACATTCACTTCCTCCAAGTTATATATCTACATCTTTAACACAGTACTCTTGCTGCCACACTTTTCAGTTTTGCTTAAAGTGAAAATGCAGAAAATTGGAAATGAGGAGCAGAAGTGAGCTTCCGTGCCCCACTAAGTAAGTCTGGTCTTCTGTTGTCCCGACTCCCTGCCCTCTCTAGCTGTGAGGCCCTCAGGACACCTCTTCTATGTGACCTACTTTACTCCCCACAGCCCCCTTGGTAGTGATGGGCAATCTCTTGATCATCTGGTTCCCCCTGCTCCCCCCACCGACCAGGAGGCTCTTTCTGCCCAAACAGTGATAGCTGATCTGTGGCATCCATACAAGATCATGCAATGAGTTTAAATTCATTTGTCTTGCAGCTCAAAAACCTAGGAGGGATTGGAACTCATGGCCATTGGGAATCCAGAAGGATAAGATAAGAAGAAGGAATCTTCTGGGATTCCTTCCACTGGGATAAGAAGAAGGAATCTAGCCCTTCCACATCATTCCTGGTTTCTCAGTTTGCCAGCAGGCACCAGATATATTTTGAAAACACAACTAGTTGAAGTCTCATCATTGTGTTCATTAGACTGTTCATCTCAGTGTTCAAAGAAAATGTAGGGTTTAGCTTACATTTCAGAACTTTATCCACATAAATTAGATTTTGAGTCTTTTTCTAGTGTTTGAATGTGCGAGAGAGATCATGTGCGGGAATATCTGTGAGTGTGAATGAGAGAGTGTGTGAGAAGCATACATGAGACTATGTGTGAAAGTGTTTGTGAGAATGTGTAAATCTTTTTAGGAGATTGTGAAGGAGAGCGTTGAAAGCTGTGAGAAGGTGAATGTGAGAGCTAGCATATATGCTGTATGCATGTGGGAGTATATGTCTGTGCGTGCATGTCGTGTGAAGAAAAAGAAATGCAAAAAAGCAACAACCTGTATAAAACTGATTCTGCACACATTTTCACCAGAATTTTTATTCCATTATTTATTCTGCTTTCACCACTCCAAACACCCATCCACCTGCCTGTTCTTCTGATGAAAATACAGCATTTGCCAGCCTCCTGATATCCACTAACAGAGCGATCCAGTCCTTGTAGGTTTGCTCATTCTTTAAAAGATAAAGAGAGACACAAGAGATTCTGCAGATGCTGGAATCTGGAGCAACACACACACAATGCTGGAGGAACTCAGCAGGTCAGGCAGCATCTGTGGAGGGAAATAAACAGTCGACGTTTTGGGCCAAGACCCTTCATCAGGACTGGAAAGGAAGAGGGCAGAAGCCAGAATAAGAAGGCTGGGGGAGGGGGAGGAGCACATGAAAGCAGGTGATAGGTGAGTTCAGATGAGAGGGAAAGGTAGGAGGGTGGGGGAGGTGGAGCTGTAAGGAGCTGAGAGGTGATAGGCAGAAGAGGCAAAGGGCTGAAGAAGAAGGAATCCAGCAGGAGAGGGCAGTGGACCATGGAATAAAGGGAAGGAGGTGGGGAATAGACGGGCAGGTCATAAGGGTGGGGAAGGAGAAAGAGAAGGGGTGAGGGGGCCACAGGAATGGGGGAAGACAAAGGAGAAATAAAAAGAAAAGTGAGGAGGGGAGAAGAGGGGAGGGGTTACTGGAAGTTAGAGAAATCGATGTTGAGGCCATCAGGTTGGAGACTACCAAGGCGAAATATGAGGTGTTGTTCCTCCAACCTGCACCTGGCCTGAATGTGGCAGTACAGGTGAGTGCCCATGGCTGCACCTTCAGTTTGGAGAAAGTGGGAGGAGCCAAAAGAGCAGTTGTTGAGGGTGAGTACCAGTTCAGCCTGATGGAAGGGGGTGGTGGCAGAGGGGAACTGGTTGGGCCTGTTGTTCAGAAAGAGGCGGAGAGACTTGAGGCTTTCCTGATGGGGGATGGAAGTGTACATGGTGGAAATGAGGCGGTCAGGGCTGGGGAACTGAAAGTTGTTGAAGTGATGGAGAACATGCGAAGTGTCACAGACATGGACATGGACACTATCAAACCGACAGACAAGGGTGGTGCTGTTGTAGTCTGATGGACTGACCTTTACATTGTCAAGGCCAGATGCCTCCTCTTACTTATCCCTCAACCTTGACCCCACCAAGGAGCATCAGGCCATTGTCTCCCGCACTATCACTGACCTCATCACCTCTACAGCCTCCAGCCTCACAGTTCCCCTACCCCACACTGCCCGTTTCTACCTCCTACCCAAGATTCACAAACCCAACTGCCCAACCGCCCTATTTCTGCCTGCTCCTGCCCCACTGAACTCGTGTCCTCATACCTTGACTCCATTTTATCCCCCTTTGTCCATTTCGGGTCAAAACCCTGCATTCCCCTTGGTCCATGACACTTCGCATGCCCTCCATCACTTCAACAACTTTACCCCACCCTCCTCCGTCTGGCTGAACTGGTACTCACCCTCAACAACTTCGCTTTTGGCTCCTACCACTTTCTCCAAACTGAAGGTGTAGCCATGGGCACTCGCATGGGCCCCAGCTATGCCCAAGACACAAAAGATTCTGCAGATGCCTGCCATGCCAGCATTTTTGTCGGCTACGTGGAACGGTCCATGTTCCAAGCCTATGCCGGTAACACTCCCCAACTCTTTCTCTGCTACATTGGCGACTGCATTGGGGTTGCTTCCTGCACCCGTGCTGAGCTCATCAATTTCATCAACTTTGCCTCCAACTTCCACCCTGCCCTCAGATTCACTTGGTCCATCTCTGACACCTCTCTCCCCTTTCTGGATCTCTCTGTCTCCATTTCCAGAGACAGATTAACCACAGACATCTTTTACAAACCCACTGACTCCCACAGTTACCTTGACTACACCTCTTCCCACCCAGTCACTTGCAAGGATTCCATCCCCTTCTCCCAGTTCCCCCACCTCCGCCACATCTGTTCCCATGATGAGGCTTTCCACTCCAGGACATCTGAGATGTCCTCCTTTTTCCTTAAATGGGTTTTCCCTTCCACCACCATCAATGCTGCCCTCACCCGCATCTCTTCCATTCACCGCACATCTGCCCACACCCCATTCCTCCCCCCCCCCGACATAACAGGACAGGTTCCCCTTGTCCTCACCCACCACCCCATGAGCCTCCGCATCATACACGTTATCCTCTGCAACTTCTGCCATCTCCAATGGGATCCCACCACCAGGCACATCTTCTGCTTCCCCCCTCTCCGCTCTCCGTAGGGATCGCTCTCACAGCAACTCCCTCGTCCACTCATCCCTCCCCACAGATGACCCTCCCGGCACTTATCTGTGCAACCATACGAAGTGCTACACCTGTCCCTACACCTCCTCCCTCACCTCCATTCAGGGCCCTAGACAGTCCTTCCAGGTGAGGCAGCGCTTTATCTGTGAATCCAAGGGTGTTATTTATTGCATCCAGTGCTCCCAGTGCAGCCTCCTCTACATCGGTGAGACCCGACGCAGATTGGGAGACCGGTTTGTCGAGCACCTTCGCTCTGTACGCCACAAAAGCAAGGATCTCCAATTCCACATCCCATTCCCGTACTGACATGTCTGTCCATGGCCTCCTCTACTGCCACGTTGAGGCCAGACGTAGGCTGGAGGAACAACACCTTATATTTTGCCTTGGTAGTCTCCAACCTGACAGCCTCAACATCGATTTCTCCAACTTCCAGAAACCCCTCCCCTCTTCCACCCCCTTTTTTTCCTCCTTTGTCTTCCCTCATTCCTGTAGCCCCCTCACCCCTTCTCCTTCCTCTTTCCCTGCGCTCATGACCTGCCCATTTATTCCCCACTTTCTTCCCTTTATTCCATGGTCCACTGCCCTCTCCTACCGGATTCCTTCTTCAGCCCTTTGCCTCTTCTGCCCATCATCTCTCAGCTTCTTACATCCTCCTCCCTCTCTCCCACCCCCACCCACCTACCTTCCCCCTCTCACCTGGACTCAGCTATCACCTGCCAGCTTGTGCTCCTCCCCTCCCCCACCTACTTATTCTGGCTTCTGCCCTCTTCCTTTCCAGTCCTGATGAAGGGTCTCGACCCGAAACGTTGACTTTTTATTTCTCTCCATAGATGCTGCCTGATCTGCTGAGTTCCTCCTGCATCTTGTGCGTGTGTGTTGCTTTAAAAGATAAATTTTGATTCATGTTGCTATCAGTTGGATGACATCACAGCAAATAAAATAGCTTTGCTTACAGAAGCACATGTTAGACTACTGATTTATAAAAGTTTTAATTTGATGTTTACGTAGTTATGATAATTGACACAATATCTTTCTCCCTGCTAATGCTGCCTGACTTGTTGAGTGCTTCCATCAGTTTCTCCTTTTGTAATGGAAGAAGATTAACCTGGTTGTTTACGTGACTAAGAATTGCTTGCCATTAACAAAATATTGTTCTTTCTTCTCTGGAACTATGAAGTAGCATGGTTTACTTAGACCAGGTGCAGTCACATCACTTGTATCAGGAGTCAAGTCAAGAAGATCACAGCTTGGTACTTCAGGTTTTTTCAATAGCTCAATCAATAGCTCAAACAGGAATCAATAGATTTTTGGATATTAAGAGAATAGAGGGATATGAAATTGTGGAAAGAAATTGGAAACCTTTTTCATCACAAGGGAAAAGTCTATTTTGCATATGTTAATTAAAACCTTGCTGGCTACAGCCAAACCAGGAGACAAGACATGTGAAGAGCTGATTAAATCAGTTGTGGGCTTGCATATTTCCCGGAATTCCAGATGTGCATCATAGAGTCATAGAGCACAGAAACAGGACTTCAGTGTACCATGTCTATACTTACCATCAAGTACCTATCTACACTAATCCCAGTTACCAGCAGTTGTTCTGTCATCCCCTTGGAATCAAGTGCTCGTCTAGATGCTTCTTAAATATTGTAAGAATACCTAACTTAACAATCCACTCAGGCAGTATGTTCCAGATTCCAAAAATTCTCCAGATGGAAAAATTCTTCCTTGGATTCCTTTTAAATGGCTTGCTCCTTACCTTAAACCCATTCTGGAGACACAAGAGACTGCAGATGCTGGAATCTGGAGCACCAAACAATCTGCCGGAGGAACTCAGCAGGTCGAGCAGCATCTGTGGGAGGAAAGAAGTTGTCGACATTTCGGGTCAAAACCCTGCATTAGGACTGCCTGAGTTCTAATGCAGGGTTTCGACCTGAAAAGTCAACAATTTCTTTCCTCCCACAGATGCTGCTCAACCCGCTGAGTTCCTCCAGCAGATTGTTTGTTGCTTAAACCCATCTTTTCTGGTCTTTGACACCTCTGCAATAGGGAAAAGTTTCTTACTATCTACACTATCTAGGTCCCTCTTATATTCCTCTTATTAGGTCCACCCTCAGACTTCTTTGCACTAAGAAAAACAAATGCAGCCTATCCAGCCCCTCGACATAACTGAAAATCCCATTCTAAGCAACATCCTAGTGAATCTCTAGTGCAGTCACATAATTTCTATGGCGTGATGTTGAGAACTACGCACAATATTCCAGTTTTGTCCTACCTAATGTTTTATATAGTTGTACAAAGTCCTCACTGCTCTTATATTCTATGACCTGGCTATGACCCAGCATCCCATAAGCCTTCTTCATCATCCTGTCTACCTGTGCTGCCATCTTCAGGGATCTTTTGATCTGTACACTGAGGTCCCTTTGTTCCTCAATACTCCCCAGGGCCCTACCATTCATTTTGTATGTCCTACCCCTACAAGACACCCCAAAAAGCATCACCTCACACTAATTATTATTAAGCTCCATCTGCCGTTGCTCTTCCCAATTCACCAGCTGATCAATATCATTCTGTAATCTAAGACTATCATCTTCACTATCAACAACACCATAGCTTTTCATGTCATATGCTAACCTACCAATCATACCTCTTATATTCACATCTAAGTCATCACTGGATATAACAAACATCAAGGATCCCAACATTGATCCCTATGGTACACCACTGGCCGCAGGCTTCCAATCACAAAAGCAATTCACCCTCTGTATCCTACTTTCAAGGCAATTTTGCTAAATTTTGCCAACTTGCCTTGGATCCCATGGGTTTTAACATTTTGGACTTCCTTAAAGAAGTGAGAAGAAATTGGAATTCAAGCTGATCATTGACATTGCTGAGGCAACAGAGACAACACAGAATTTGTAATGTCACCCAGCAAAGACTCAGATTCTGAAGAAGTTGGGGCCAAACTCTGAGGCATTATTGAGAATGAGGAAAACCTCTGTTAAAGGAAGATGTTACCATTATAGCAGAACACAACATGAAGCTACTGAATGCAGAAACAAAGAGTTTGTTTGGCATGATTTTAGCATCAAGAAACATTTGTCAACAATTTGAAAGCAAATTAAGGCAAACTTGAACAACCAACCTGTTGGGAAGAACTGTAAAGGGCAACACACACATGAACAGGGTGTTACAGGCCACCAGAGGCTTTTTCCAGAGGATTATATGTATTTTGATCTAAAGTCTAACAGGTGTTATAGGCCACCAAAAAGACAGAACAGGAATCTAAGGAGAATCTAGAGGATGTATTTTGATGATTCTGAGAAGAAGGATTACAGTTGAGGAAAGACGTATGCCTTTGCTGCTACAGGACTAATCTGCCTTGGTTATAAGATAGGTGCAGATATTTGCACTCAGTTAAAGGCAAGGTTAAAGAAGAGTTGGATGTGCATGATCCAACTCACTTGTCAAAGCTTAAGGCATACTGATAAATTATTACGAAAATTTCATGCATCTTTAAGCAAAGTGTTAAATCAAAAGATAAATCTTGTATCAAGCAAGTTGCCAGAAGTTTTATCTGGTGATCTGGGACAGACAAGCCATTGGAGTACACTACAAAACAATGTCAACAGTATCACAAGAATATATCAGCAGTTCCTTCCAATCCATGGTCAATAAAACAAACTATGCTCAGGATAATGATAATGATCAAAGTAGGTGAGTGTTCAAAGTGAACTGAAGCAATTCCTATGTATACTTCTAAATCACAAGCCATGATTTCAAAATTGAGAATGACCTTTGCTACTTGCAATCTTCCAGAGTTACCTGTGACAGACAATGGAAGCATCACTCTGGCTGAATTAGCTGAATTCCTCAGAAGGAATGGGATCAAGTATGTATCCACAACTTCGTATCACCCAGCCACAGACAGTATGGTGGAAAAGATGATTCGGACTGTGAAAATGGTATAAGAAAGATGGCAAGAAATGAAATTGGGAGATAAGCTGCCTGTTTCTTATTTCACTGCTTGATTATACCATGCATATCAAGAAGACAAACACCTACTGAGTTATGAGCAGATGCGTCAGAATACTTAAGGATTTGGTGAAACCAGAGCCTAGTGCTGTGTTTAAAGCAGGAGAACTTGAAGGTGCTTCATGACATCAGAGTTTGCGTTTGCCATTTGGAAGAAGATGATCTTGTATTTTGTAAGACATCATGTGAGAAAACTGAGTGTGCGGACACATTGTTAATTGCATTGGGACATTTGCATTTGTGGTTTATGTGGATGATGGTCACATGACCATCAAGATCATATAAAATATTGGACATCACAGTCATCAAATGAACAAGCTGAAGATTTGCTGGATCATTTGCCATGCCCCCACCCCCTTGTTGATTAAGAATCTCTTCCTCTGACTTAAAAAAATATTCAAAGACTCTGCTTCAATTGCCTTTTAAGGAAATTTCCAAAGTCTCATGAAAGAAAACATTCTACATTTGCTCACAAGGCAAAACATCTTCTCCACCTCCACCCTGTCTAGATCTCTTTTATATGTTTCAATCAAATCCCCTCCAACTCTTCTAATCTCCAATGGATGCAAAACCAGTCTGTCCAATCTCCTCTTATTAGACAACCTTTCCATTCCAGGCATTCATCCAGTAAATCTTCTCTGAACTGCTTCCAATGCATTAACATGTTTTCTTAAGTAAGAGCACAATACTGCGCACAGTATTCCAAACCTGACCTCACCAAAGCCCTGTTAAACTGAAACATAAACTCCCTTCTTTTGTCTTCAGTTCCCCTTGTAATAAATGACAGCATTGTTTTGGAGAGTCATACAGCAAGGAAATGGGCCCTTCGGCCCACTGAGTCTGTGATGACCATTGAGTCGTCATTTACACTAATCTTTATTTTTTATTCTCTCCACACTTCCATCAATTTCCCCTAGATTCCATCACTCATCTACACACAAGGGACAATTTATAATGGGTGGCCAATTAACCTATCAACCTGTAAATCTTTAGCATGTGGGAGAAAATCAGAACACCCTGGGGAAGTCCACAGGGAGAATGTGCAAACTCCACACTGATCCACCATGTCTACTGCCTGCTTCATCGAAAGAACCCTGTTGTCTTTTATCTCACGCTTGATTACTGGTTTGCTATTTATTGAAGCAACAACATCCAATGCCAGCCTAGCAACTATAGGTTTGCCTGTATTACCAGTTAATAAAGCAAGAAATATGGATAGGACTTCTAACCAAGCATCCTTTAGTGAAGGCAAACAACATTCAACCTTCCTCAGTAGCTATTGCAACAATCTGTCAAAAGTCACGTCACATTCACCAAGATGTTGCCTGGGATGGAACGTTTCAGTTACAAGGAGACACTGGAGCGGCTAGGTCTGTTTTCTCTAGAGAGGAGGGGGTTAAAAGGGGGCATGATTGAGGTATAAAAAATTATGAGGGGGCCTATTAGTGAGAGGTGTATAAAATCTTAAGCAATCATTTACCAGGTGGCTCCACTCCAGGACCGATGAGTCGCAGCCGCTTACCTCGGAAGCGTGGTTAGAGGGCTGGGCTGCAGGTGAGGCTGAAACAGCGTGGATACAAGACACCCCTCCCCAGCATACTACTAGCTAAAGTCCAGTCCATTGAGAATAAAGTTGATGAACTACCAAAGAGAACTGAGGGACTGCTGTGTGCTATGTCTCACAGAAATGTGGCTTACACCTGCTTCACCTGAACGTGCCATACAACCTGAAGGCTTCTCAATTCACCAAATGGACCATACAGTGCCCTCAGGCAAAGTTAGAGGTGGAGGGGTCTGCTTCTTAATCAATAACCCATGGTGATCAGACGTGACGGCCATGACAGAGCTCCTGCTCACCCAGCCTGGAATATCTAACGGTGAAGTGTCGACGATACTACCTGCCACAGGAGTTCACTTCAGCTATCCTGATGGCAGACAACATTCCACCCCAGACGGACATGAAGCCTGCACTCAACGAACTATGCTCTGTGGTCAACAACTTTGAGCCAGGATACCCTGAGGCCCTCTTCATTATAGCTGGCGACTTCAACCAGGCCAACCTCAAGAGTGTGTTACCAAAATACTACCAGCATGTCTCCTGTCCCACCAGGGGCCCTACCACCCATGATCATTGCTATACAACCATCAAAGATGCTTACAGAGCCACCCATCATCCTCACTTTAGTAAATCAGACCACCAGGCTGTGCCTCTCCTCCCTGCATACAGACAGAAGCTGAAGTGGGAGGATCCAGTACAGAGAGTTGTGCAGTGCTGGTCTGAGGAAGCAGGTGAGCTCTTTCGTGACTGCTTTGAGTCAGTGGACTGGACCATGATCAAAGACTCAGCTGCTAGCCTTGATGTGTAAGCAACCACCATCACAGACTTTATCAGCAAGTGTGTTGAGGACTGTGTACCAAAGAGGACAATCCGGGTGTTCCCAAACCAGAAACCATGGATGAACCAGGATATCCACTCCTTACTGAAGTTGAGGACTGCTGCATTCCAATCAGGCGATCTTGACCTTCACAAGAAATCGAGATACGACCTCCGTAAAGTTATCAGGAATGCCAAGAGACAATACCGGTTCTAAATAGAGTCCCAGACCAGCTGTCAGTTATGGCAGGGCTTACACGCTATAACGGGCTACAAAATGAAGTCGGACAGTATAGTCAACAACAGCACATCCCTTCCTGATGAGCTTAATGCATTCTATGCGCATTTTGAACAGAAGGGGATTGGATTGTCTCCACCCATCCTGACAACCTTCAATGCAACTGAACCAGTGGTCACCATCAAGAACGTAAGATCAGTCTTCCGGAGAGTGAACCCAAGGAAAACATCTGTCCCAGATGGTGTGCCTGGCCATGTGCTCAGATATTATGCTGATCAGCTGGAGGGGGTATTTGCAGACATATTTAACCTATCCCTGCTTCAATCTGAGGTTCAATCTGAGGTCCCCACCTGTTTTAAGAAGACCACGATCATCCCTGTGACACTTACTCTGTACTCTGTTATTGTTTTTACCCTGTATTACCTCAATTCACTGTGTAATAATTGATCTGTACAAACAGTATGTAAGACAAGTTTATCACTGTACCTTGGTACAAGTGACAATAATAAACCAATACCAATACCAATACTAATACCAAGATCAATCTAAAAGACATGTACTTAGGGTAAGGGTTAAGAGACTTAGAGGGGATCTGAGAGGGACAATTTCCACCCAGAGAATGGTGAGTACCTGGAATACACTAAGAGTGTGTTGCAGAGAGTGGTGAAAGCAGAATCACTGACAGCGTCTAAGAGGTGCTCAGATGAGCACTTGAATCACTTGGGCACAGAAGGGCCTGGTGCTGGAAGATGGGATTGATAAGAAAGGGTGCCCAGTGGATGGCATGGATGCAGGCTGAATAGCCTGTTTCCATGCTGTTTGACTCTCTGACTCTGTAACTAAAATGGTGTCCTTGAAGTATATGCACGGTCAGTATATATGGACAATGTTCCAATACTGGTAAGATGACATTACTTAAAATAGCTTGGTGATGTTAATATCTTTAAACAGGGACACATCTGACACCCACCATGTAGGGTCCTATTGTACATTCACACCGTGTGGGGTCCTGTTGTGCATTCACACCGTTTAAGGTCCTGTTGTGCATTCACACCGTGTGGGATCCTGTTGTGCATTTACACCGTGTGGGGACCTGTTGTGAATTCACACCGTGTAAGGTCCTGTTGTGCATTCACACTATGTGGTGTCCTATTGTGCATTCACACCGTGTGGGGTCCTGTTGGTATTGGTATTGGTATTGGTTTATTATTGTCACTTGTACTGAGGAGCAGTGAAAAATTTGTCTTGAATATCATTCATACAGATCAATTCATTACACAGTGCATTGAGGTAGTACAGGGTGAAAACAAGAAAACAATAACAGAATACAGAGTAAAATGTCACAGCTACAGGGAAGTGCATTGCAGGTAGACAATAAGGTGCAAAGTCAAACAAGTCCATCCCATATAAGGGAACCGTTCAATATTCTTGTCACCGTGGGATAGAAGCTGTCCTTGAGCCTGGTGGTATGTGCCCTCAAGCTCCTGTATCTTCTGCCTGATGGAAGAGGAGAGAAGAGAGAATGACTCGGGTGGGTGGGGTCTTTGATTATGCTGGCTGCTTCACCAAGGCAACAAGAGGTATAGACAGAGTCCATAGAGGGGAGGCTGGTTTCCGTGATGTGCTGAGCAGTGTCCACAACTCTCTGCAGTTTCTTACGGTCCCGGGCAGAGCAGTTGCCATACCAAGCCGTGATGCATCGATAAAAATTGGTGAGTGTCAAATATGCATTCATACCATGTAAGGTCCCATTGTGTATTTTTTTATATATACAGAAGTTTATTCGCTAAAAGCACTACAAAAGGACATCAGGTGTCAAAACTACAGTAAACTAATACAAGGAAGAAGAAAAAACTACACAGACAGATTAGAACTACATAACTACAGCAAATAACTAACG
This sequence comes from Pristis pectinata, assembly GCF_009764475.1. Lineage (NCBI taxonomy): Eukaryota > Metazoa > Chordata > Chondrichthyes > Rhinopristiformes > Pristidae > Pristis > Pristis pectinata. Next base: position 56,167,018 of record NC_067411.1, on the reverse strand, counting down.
ACCGCAAAAAGCACAACTTCAGATAAGAATCTTGTTCTCACTGTCCACGACACACGCAATCCTGAGGGGCCCACTGATCACGGAATTCGTCCAGAGTGCCCGCGGATACCATGTGCTCCCTCTCCAAGGACACCCACGCGCAGACTTAAGCCCGGCCAGAACCTTTGGCTCCTGTTGTGCATTCACACCGTATAAGGTCCTGTTGAGCATTCACACTGTGTATGGTCCTGTTGTGCATTCACACCGTATGGGGTCCTGTTGTGCATTAACACCGTGTAAGGTCCTGTTGTGAATTCACACCATGTGGGGACCAGTTGTGCATTCACACCCTGTGGGTCCTGTTGTGCATTCACACCGTGTGGGGACTTGTTGTGCATTCACACCGTGTAAGGTCCTGTTGTGCATTCACACCATACCTGTTGTGCATTCACACCATGTGGGGACCTGTTGTGCATTCACACCCTGTGGGTCCTGTTGTGCATTCACACCGTGTGCGGACTTGTTGTGCATTCACACCGTGTAAGGTCCTGTTGTGCATTCACACCATACCTGTTGTGCATTCACACCATGTGGGGACCAGTTGTGCATTCACACCCTGTGGGTCCTGTTGTGCATTCACACCGTGTGGGGACTTGTTGTGCATTCACACCGTGTAAGGTCCTGTTGTGCATTCACACCATACCTGTTGTGCATTCACACCATGTGGGGACCTGTTGTGCATTCACACCGTGTGGGGTCCTGTTGTGCATTCACACCATGTAAGGTCCTGTTGTGCATTCACACTGTGTGGGGACCAGTTGTGTATTCACATCCTGTGGGGCCTGTTGTGCATTCACACCATTTAAGGTCCTGCTGTGCATTAACACTGTGTGGGGTCCTGTTGTGCATTCACCCTGTGTAAGGTCTTGTTGTGCATTCACACCGTGTAAGGTCCTGTCGTGCATTCACACCGTGTGGGGACTTGTTGTGTATTCACACCATGTGGGTCCTGTTGTGCATTCACACCGTGTGGGGTCCTGTTGTGCATTCACACCGTTTAAGGTCCTGTTGTGCATTCACACCGTGTGGGATCCTGTTGTGCATTTACACCGTGTGGGGACCTGTTGTGCATTCACACCGTGTGGGGTCCTGCTGTGCATCCACAAGTGCAGCAGAGGCAGAAAAATTGAGAAAATTGACCCGAATCATTGACTGCCTGCTTTTCTCCACGAATGCTGCCTTGCCTGCTGAGTTCCTCCAGCATCATCGTGTTAGCTGCATCTGCTCCCATGATGAGGCTTTCCACTCCAGGAGATCCGAGATGTCCAACTTCTTTTCTAACTGGGTCTTGCCCCTGACTGTGGTTGAGAGAGCTCACACCCATATCTCTGCCATTTCCTGCACCTCTGCTCTCATCCCCACCCCTCCCAGACCCAACAGGGAGAGGGTTCCCCTTGTCCTGACATTTCATCCCACCAGCCTACGTATCCAACACATCATTCTCTGCCACTTCCTCCATCTCCAATGGGACCCCACTACCAAGCATATCTTCCCCTCCCCACCCCTTTCTGCCTTTTGCAGGGACTGCTCTCTCCACGACTCCCCAGTTCACTACCCCCTCCCCACCCATCCCACTCCCACCCCTGGAACTTACCACTGCCCCCGCCATAGGTGCAACACCTGCCCCTACACCACCTACATCACCTCCATCCAGGGACCCAAACACTCCTTTCAGGTGAGACAGAGATTCACCTGCACCTCCCTTAATGTCATCCACCACATTTGGTGCTCCAAGTATGATCTCCTGTACATTGGTGGGACCAAATGCAGACTAGGTGATCATTTTGCAGAACACCTGCTCTCTGTCCATAACCACGATTTGCATCTGTTGTGAAACAGATTTGAGGTCTCGAAGGACAATGACTCTGAACACAGTCTTAGAGATAAATGATTTATTTACAAAGACAAACACGGGGAAAAGGTAATCGGGGCAACACACACACAGGCACACCAGTGATAGCAAGCATGGGAAAATCACAATGAGGGTAAAATACACACATGCACACACAACGAACCGAGTACAAACAATCAAGGAAAAATAATATGATACCTGCCACCCCTTGACTTAGTGCAGGCATGGCTCTACGCTAATGGGGATACTAACTTAGAATACTCCTAACCCTGTTGAAGTTCACACCTTACCAACGGTCCCTCTAGCATCATTCCACAGTTCCTTGGCCTGGGATGAAGCAGGATGAATCCGTTGGAGCAATCAAAGAGAGCGAACCAGGCACATGTGGCACTCTTTATAGTGCTGGAGGGCTGGGGGGTCCAGCCCAGGTAGTTCAAAAAGGCCAATGGTCCAGTGCCAGCAGGGGCTAATTGATCACAAAAGGCCAATGACCTGAGGCCAAGTACAATGGTGCTTAAAGGGGCCAATGGTCAGGTGTGCACTGATGGGTGGGGTGGAGCCAGACCTTGATTGACAGTGGTGTGTCTTTCGACCAGGTAATGGGCAGTGCTGTCACGTGACAGCCACGGCCCTCCACAATACGATCCCCCTCCCACACTATTACAGATACTGTCCTCGGCCTCCTCCACTGCCAAGAGAATTCCAAATGCAAACTGGAGGAACAACACCTCATTTTCCATCTTGGAACCTTGCAGACTAGCGGCATGAATATTGAATTCTCCCACTTTAGGTAATCCTCACCCACCCCCCTTCCCCATAATCCACCCCCAACCATGTTTCTTCCCTTCTTCCCTTTCCTAGCCTCTGTCTCTTTTTTCTACCTCCCTTCCTTTTTTCCTCTCTCTCGCTCCTTACCTTTGACCTATCCCCTGGTGGATCTGCTCTCCCCTCCGTCCCCAGACCTGCCTATCTCTTACCTGCATCTACCTATCACCACCCTGTGCCCACCCCACCTCCCCTCTTTTGTCCACCTATCACTGCTCTGCTTTTCCTTCCTATATATTGGGCTTCCCCTTTTCCTATCTTCAGTCCTGAAGAAGGGTCCTGATCCGAAAGGTTGACTGCCTGCTTTTCTCCACGGATGCTGCCTGGCCTACTGTGTTCCTCCAGCATCATCATGTTTTTCATCTAGATTCCAGCATCTGCAGTCCTTTATTTCTCTGTTCCAAAGTATTGTTGGATAAAAAAGTTGCAATAGTAGCGCATCCCAACTAGCAGAACCCCTTTGAATATTCAATACTGGTGGCTGGTCTGAAAGCTTCTAAGCACGAACTCCAAACACCCAAAATATGCCCCTTTTATTACAGTATTGAAGGATGGCTCCCTGAATATACAACTGGCCAGAATATTAAGTGACAAAACAGACCTGTCCTGAACTATGCATTGAGTGGCAGGGATGTGCCTTTAACAATGTGCTAATACAGGAGATGCCACTTAATGCCTTCCCCGATCTCATCCTGAAGTTTTTGATGACGACCAATTAACATGAACATTCATCTACTGTCTTCCACTGCATAGTTACAATGGACAGAATCAGAATGTCCCACACCCAATGATTGGTTTCAATAGCCTCAACGTATCAGGATGGTATTGGTTTATTATTGTCACTTGTACTGAGGTACAGTGAAAAGCTTGTCTTACAAACAGATCGTACAGGTCAATTCATTACACAGTGCAGTTACATTTGAGTTAGTACAGAGTTCATTGATGTAGTACAGGTAAAAACAATAACAGTACAGAGTAAAGTGTCACAGCTACAGAGAAGGTGCAGTGCAATAAGGTGCAAGGTCACAACAAGGTAGATCGTGAGGTCATAGTCCATCTCATTGTATAAGGGAACCATTCAATAGTCTTATCACAGTGGGGTAGAAGTTGTCCTTAAGTCTGGTGGTACGTGCCCTCAGGCTCCTGTATCTTCTACCCGATGGAAGAGGAGAGAAGAGAGAATGTCCTGGGTGGGTGGGGTCTTTGATTATGCTGGCTGCTTCACCAAGACAATGAGAGGCAAAGACAGAGTCCAAGGAGGGGAGGCTGGTGTCAGTGACATGCTGGGTTGTGTCCACAACTCTCTGCAGTTTCTTGTGGTCCTGGGCAGAGCAGTTGCCGTACCAAGCTGTGATACATCCAGATAGGATGCTTTCTATGGTGCACCTGTAAAAGCTGGTGAAAGTCAAAGGGGACAAACCAAATTTCTTTAGCCTCCTGAGGAAGTAGAGGCGCCGGTGAGCTTTCTTGGCCGTGGCATCTATGTGATTTGACCAGAACAGGCTGTTGGTGATGTTCACTCCCAGGAACTTGAAACTCTCAGCCCTCTTGACCTCAGCACCATTGATGTAGACAGATGTAGACCATTGATGTACACCGCCCCCTTTCCTGAAGTCAATGACCAGCTCTTTTGTTTTGCTGACATTGAGGGAAAGGTTGTCGTCACTTGAAAGGAATTTTAGGTCATGGTGTTCCCCTGCACTAGCCAGCCTCTGAGCAGTTAAGGTTGTGAGTTTGGTTGGTGCTGAGGAATGTCTTGGTGCATGGCTGTAGTGCATTTTGTTGAAGGTACAGTCATAGTTCGTCAGCCTTAGATGGTGGGAGTGACTGTTTAAGAAGAGTGGATGCAGTGTCAGTTGTGCAGACTGGTTTGTCCTGGATGATGCCAGACTTGAGTTGTTGGTGCTGCCATTATCCATGGAATCACTTCTGACCTGTATCTTGTAGATAATGAAAAGGCTTTGGGAGTGAGGAGCTGAATCACACTCCATGGAATACAGAGCCTCTCCACACAATGATGGTTGTGATTAATCAATCATCACAAACCTGGGCTGTCCTGCAGGAGCCCTTATCAACTATTTCCATAATGGCATAGCTGATGCTGGACTACAATAGGATCCCAGAAAAAAAGCCTTAAACCAAAGGTGTAAACTAACAGCATTGGCACCATTTTTGGGGCAATCTCTTGGCCAGAAGCTGAATTGGACAACCACATCAATTTAAATCTTCAAAAACAAAGTGGAGGTGGGATGAGAGGTCCAGGATCTGGGGTCACTTCCTGGTTCCTCAAAATCTCTCTATCATCGAAAAGATTCAAGTGACAAGCACAAACATTTGTTTGGACAAGGGATGTGACACAGCTCTGAAGGACATTGAGAATTCAAGATCATTGTTTTTGCTGTGGAACACAATACTGGGTCTGCTTTCAACTCCTACCATTGGGTGGGAACAAGAGGAGACGGAGGTGCACAGCTTAAATGAAAGGAGGGATTACCCACTCTTTTTCCATCCTGAACTGGGTGGCAGCAAGGACTCTTGCACCAGCCAGTCAATATTCTATTTAAATATGTGGTTGGACTTCATCCAAGTCAACATCTGGATATAACAAATTTATCCTGCTGAGAGACCTTGACACCACCATTGGAAGAGACAGCAGTGACAGAGGAGGTGTGATAGGATTACATGGAGTGGGGTAGATGAAGAGCAACAGGATCCCTCTTGGGATACTCTTGTGGAGCACAGTTTGCTCATCACTAACAACAACATTACACAAAATAACAAACACAATCCAACAAAGCTGAACCCACAATCCAAACAATGGCACCTGCAGCGTCATCTGCCAACAAAGTGCCCACTTTATCACATTTAACAGAAGTATGTATGCTGCAGAATACTAAAAGAACAGAGGCTGTTAAGAAAGCATTAAAATTGCATATGGCACCCACACAGCACAAGTGCCCAAGATCAGCAGAGCTGCTTCCAACATTACAAAACCTAGTGGGCAATGCACTGGCATGATTGGCAGTGGCCATTACTAAGGAGAAGGTGCTGGGGAAGCTGAAAGGCCTGAAGGTGGATAAATCACCTGGACCAGATGGACTGCACCCCAGAGTTCTGAAAGAGGCAGCTGTAGAGGTTGTGAGGCATTAGTAGTGATCTCTCAAGAATCACTGGAGACAGAGAGGGTCCCAGAGGACTGGAAAATTGCAAATGTGACACTGCTGTTTAAGAAGGGAGGGAGGCAAAAGACAGGCAATTATAGGCTGGTTAGCCTGACCTTGGTGGTTGGTAAGATATGAGAGTTCAGTATTAAGGAATACATTTCAGAGTACTTGGAAGTATATGATAAAATATGATGAAGTCAGCATGGTTTCATTAGGGGAAGATCTTGTCTGACATTTCTTTGAGGAGGGAACAAGCAGGTTAGACAAAGGAGAGTTGATGGATGTCGTTTACTTGGATTCTCAGAAGGCCTTTGACAAGTTGCCGCACACATGGCTGCCTATGGTATTAGAGGCAAGGTATTAGCATGGATAGAAGACTGGCAGAAGTCAGAGAGTGGGGATAAAGGGGTCCTTTTCAGGATGGCTGCCAGTGACTAGTGTAGTTTTGCAGGGGTCAGTGGTGGGACCGCAACTTTTCACCTTATGCATTAATGATCTGGATGAAGAAACTGATGGGATTTTGGCCAACTTTGCAGATGATACCAAGGCAGATGGAGCAAGAGGTAGTGTCGCAGAGGCAGGGAGTCTGCAGTAGGACTTTGATAGGTTGGGAGAGTGGGCAAAGATGTGGTAGATGGAATACAGCGCAGGAAAGTGTGGGGTTATGCACTTTGGTAGAAAGAATAAAGGCGTAGATTATTTTCTAAATGGGGAGTGATTGCAGAAATTAGAGATGCAAAGGGACTAGGGAGTCCTAGTTCAGATTTCCCTTGACGTTAACTTGGCAGGTTGAGTCAGTAGTAAAGAAGGCAAATGCAATGTTGGCATTCATTTTGAGAGGACTAGAATATAAAAGTAAAGATGGACTGCTGAGGCTTTATAAGGCGTTGGTCAGACCGCATTTGGAATAATGTGAGCAATTTTGGGCTCTGTATCTAAGGAAGGATGTGCTGACCCTGGAGATGTCCAGAGGAGCCTCACAAAAATGATCCCAGGAATGAAAGGCTTAACATAGGAGGAGCATTTGATGTCTCTGGACCTGGACTCGATGGAGTTCAGAAGGATGAGGGGGGATCTCATTGAAACCTTCCGGATACTGAACGGTCTGGATGGTGGACATGGAGAGGATGTTTTCATTAGTAGGAGGGTCTAGGATCTGAGGGCACAGCTTCAGCGTAAAGGGACGTCCCTTTAAAATGGAGGTGAGGAGGAATTTCTTCAGCCAGATGGTGGCGAATCTGTGGAATTTGCTGCCAAAGAGGGCTGTGGAGGCCAAGTGATTGGGTGTATTTAAGGCAGAGATTGATAGATTCTTGATTGGTAAAGGGGTTAAGTGTTACGGGGAGAAGGCAGGAGAATGGGGTTAAAAATATCAGCTAAGATTGAATAACAGAGCATACTCAGAGGGCCCAATGGCCTAATTATGCTCCTATAGCTTATGGCCTTATGGTCTTACGGCTAGTAGAGCTGTGGTAGAGCTGCTGCCTCACAGCTCCAATGACCCAGTTCAATCCCGACCTCTGGTGCTGTCTGTGTGAAACCTGCAAGGGTTTCGACTGAGTGCTCCAACTTCCCACATATCTCGAAGATGTGCACATTGGTAGGTTAATTGGCTGATGTAATTACCCCTAGTGTGTAGATGAATGGTAGAATTTGAGGGGCGGGGTGTGGTTGATGGGAATGTGGGGAGAATAAAATGGGATTGGTGTAGGAATGAAGTAAGTGGGTACTAGATGGTTGATGAGGACTCGGTGGGCTGAAGGGCCTGTTTCTGTGCCATAGCATTCTATGTCTCTATGCCCCGCAGACTTCCACTCCAATTTCAGCAGACACTCAATGACAACCCTTCTATGTGCCCACAGACATATGGAGCCAGTGCTTTGACACAGCTAACTCAATACTTGGGTCAGAGAAAAGGCTACATTAGAATTAGTTTTGATGAGATTAGTGTCCAAACTCCTAAAGTGACAGACAGTTGAATTTGCTTAATAGCAGAACAATATCCCATACACCTCAAAGCAGGACAGTTACCAGTGGGAGCAAGTGAGGAAAATGCAGGCAGAGTGGAGGAGAGGAAAGCCACAGAAGTTCGATGATATGTTGCAAGATGTTATTTGATTCCCAAAGAAGTGTACAGACGATTTAAATCTGGCACAGCTCTCTTGAATGTGACAAATTCTACAACCTCTCAACAAAGGCAAGATAAATACCATGCAAAGATACACTAAACACTTCAATAATTTACTCAGCAGATCATCTCCAGTGTACCAATGATGAACTACCTGAAAAACACATCAAAGAAGACTTTAACCTTCAGCCAGAAAAAGACAAGAACTGAGTTCTGTCAAGGCAAGGATGGAATACCAACAGATCTGTACAAAGCAGCAAACCTAAGGTGTGTTAAATTGTTCTTAGACATCTTGAGCAAAAGATGGGGAAAGAAGAAATGCCACAAGATTTTAAGGCTGCTACTATTGTATTAAAAAACTGCATTGTAGACCAAATCTACAAGAGATCAAACATATCCAGCATCATAGAAATGCTGCTGAAAACACAATTTAAGTGGATTGGATATCATCAGAATGGTTGACCACCACCTCTCAAAGCAGATATCGTGTGTGGAGCTGAGGAAGAGCAGAAGATAGTTGTGTCTTCCGTGTAAGTGCTTCAAAGACATCCTGAAGATAGTTTCAAGTGGGCTGATATCAAAGTCAAGGAATTCTTGCAAATGGCTCAGGTTGTGTTCCCTGACATGATCAGCATGCAGCAATTTCCATCAGTATTGATAAAAGTGTCCCCAGGTCTCGAGTAAAAGACACCATGGAGTTACATTGTGGTTGCAGACATGTCGTGCCAAAGGTGTAGCCAATTCTTTGCTTCAGCATTGTATCTGTAGTCACAGAGGACGTTTGCAACAGATGTGTTACCATCATCATCAATAGAAAGCCATTTTAGGTTTATTCACATACAAAAGGCTTCCAGACATGGGTGGATGAGTTGACGTTTCTGCACAAGATGCCAATATGTCCACATGCTTGGGAGAATAAACTGAGGATGTGGAGGGCAGGACAATCTATAAGAGGGGGAGGAAGATGAGGAGCAATGGGTTCTAAGCAGGCAGCAACTTCCACCAAGCTGGTCAAGGAGCAATTCTCCTCCCAGAATCTTTTGATGAGTACATCAGAGACAAGCAGTTGGTCAGCTTCTTTGTTCTGAGAAGTGTCATGAACCAGCAACAAAAGAAACACACTGAGCATGATTCAGTGTTAAAAACTATTTTATTAATTACTACTTATGATAATACGTAAAATAAAAGTAAAAATGTTAGTATGTTAGAATTCAAAAATGTTAAACCTCGAACGTTAACCCCAAAACTAAACTTGTCGTGTGTGTGTGTGTGTGACAAAGTCCCAAACTCCAAGTTCCGGAATGGTTCTTAAAGTTCAGTTCCGCAAGCCATAAGGTGAAACATGAGCAAGGGCTTCTTCAACAACCACCGTTGTCAGAAGATAAGACGTAGATGTAGGGAAACATAGAGAGAGTAAATACGAAATCCAAATGTTCCATGATGGAACCCAAACGACACTTCAGTGTTTACTCGGTAGTGACTTCCTCACCCCGAAAAGCATCTGAATCGTGGTCGTCCACACATAAATACCTGTTTCCTTCTACAGGTCAGCAATAAAGTGAACTCCACCGGATTACTTCCAACTTCCATACATGGATTTCAGTGGCAAACACAGTTATTGTTTCTCATCCATCGATAGAGAAAACAAGCAGGCTCGTGTCTCTCTCCCTTCTCTCTCTCTCTCCTTCTTCTTCTTCTTCTGACTTCTTCAACAACGTCATTACGTCCTTTATTTTCTATTGACGTAAGCACGCCCCACACACACATACACACACACTCTCTATCTTAAAGGGACTTTCATTGAGTCCGTAACAGAAGAGAATGAAGGTTTCTTTTCTTTGGTGGCTTGATTTGATGTTGTCGGTGTGATTATCCTGAAAACATTTGTAGAATGTAGTGTTTTAAATTATTTCCTTTCCAAAAATTTCCGTTTAGAATAAACATGATTAAAATGCTTACAATGCTTCTTAAATACTTCAGTCAAAATAAAACAAAGGCTTCACTTCCTCTGGCAAGCACATACATGTGTTTATTATGCTGTACCCAGTAGTTATTCTTCTTTAAATGAAGTAATACTTCTGATATTCTTTGGATTCTTAGTGAGTCAGGTTATAAGGTTATTTCTGAGCAATTCATAAGACTGCAAGGGGACCATCTTCCATCTTGGCAGCACTCTCTAACCTGGACATACTTGATGCTTATAATTATTATATTATCATGAGATGGTGCTGGATGGCACTTCATTTTTTACATTCTTCCTTTGACATTTGTTTTGAGTATGAAGTTGATTAGATCCCTGGTGTCTCCTCCAGCTTTCAGAAACAGAATAGGAATCAGAATCAGAATCAGAATCAGATTTATTATAGCTGGCTTATATGATGCGAAATTTGTTGTTTTGCAGCAACAGTACAGTGCAAAGACATTAAATTACTATAAATCACAAAATAAATAAATAGTGCAAAATACAGGAATAACAAGGTAGTGTTCATGGACTGTTCAGGAATCTGATGGCGGAGGAGAAGAAGCTGTTCCTAAATCGTTGAGTGTGGGTCTTCAGGCTCCTGTACCTCCTCCTCAATGGTAATAACGAGAAGGGGGCATGTCCCGGATGCTGAGGGTCCTTAAAGATGGATGCCGCCTTCTTGAGGCATCACCTCTTGAAGATGTCCTCGATGGTGGGTAGGGTTGTGCCCGTGATGGAGCTGGCTGAGTCTACATCCCTCTGCAGCTTCTTGTGATCCTGTTCATTAGAGCCTCCATACCAGGCTGTGATGCAACCAGTTAAAATGGTCTCCACCGTATATCTATATAAATTTTTAAGAATTTTTGGTGACATACCAAATCTCCTCAAACTCTTAATGAAGTAGACCTGCGGGTGTGCCTTCTTTGTGATTGTATCAATGTGCTGGGCCCAGAATAGATCCTCTGAGATGTTGACACCCAAGAACTTGAAGCTGCTCACCCATTCCACTGCTGACCCCTCAATGAGGACTGGTGTGTGTTCTCACAACTTCCCCTTCCTGAAGTCGATTCCTTGCTCTTGCTGATGTTGAGTGCAAGGTTGTTGATGTGATACCATTCAACCAGCAGAACTATCTCACCCCTGTACACCTCCTCGTCACCATCTGAGATTTTACTAACAACAGTGGTGTCATCTGCGAATTTGTAGATGGCATTTGAACTTACCTTTCAATAAAATCACGACTGATCTTTTATCTCAGTTCCACTTTCCTGTACTGACTACATGTTTCTTAATTCTCTTATTATCCAAAAATCTATTGGTCACATGAATGCACTCCACAACTGATCCACCACAGTCCTCTTTCAGTGGAGAATTCCAAGGATTTATTTCCGAATTGTTGAAAGAAATTTCTTCCCACCTCTGTCCTGAATGGATGAGCCTTTATTCTGAGATTGTGACCCCTGGGTTTATTCACTGGAGCCAGGAGAAACATCACTTTTCATTCTCCTAAACTCAAGAGGACATAGGTCCTGTCTACTTAATCTCTCCTGATGTGACAACATCCTCACATCCAGGAATCAATCTGGTGGTCTTTTGTTGGTCATCTATCACAGTTGTGTTCTGGTTCATTGCTTCATCGTTCTCTGGGCTGGCCAAAAGTGTCACTGACACTTGCTCATGCCTAGAGAATGAGGTGTGCATTTGTCTGTGCTGGTTTTGTCTTTCCTAGAAGTGACTTGACTATTATTCAATATTTTCTGCCTTCCCATAGGATTTTGGGTGGTGCGTTCACAATGTTGCATGAGTGAGTTCCCACCTTGCCCGCAAAATTTGCAAAATCATCTACAGCATATTATGCAACCCTCTCTGTAACATGTACGGTAGTGTAGCAGTTAGTGTAACACTATTACAGCACCAGTGACCCAGCTTCAATTCCGGCCACTTTCTGTAAGGAGTTTGTACATTCTTCCCGTGTCTGCATGGGTTTCCTCCTGGTGCGCCGGTTTCCTCCCACATTCCAAAGACGTACGGGTTAGGAAGTTGTGGGCGTGCTATGTTGGCGCCGGAAGCATGGTGCCACTTGCGAGCTGCCCTCAGAACACTCTATGCAAAGAGATGCATTTCACTTTGTGTTTCCATGTACATGTGACTAATACAGATATCTTAATCTGGAAGTCCTGTCTTACACATTGAGCCTTCAGCTTGCACGTTATATTGTATGGCTGGGAAAGCAGTCTTAGTTTGTGGTCAAGGTTCAGGTGAGGCAGTGTGAATGGTTGTGATGGCACTAGAAATACATCAGTTAGTGTGTGGGAGATGGTCTGATGTGTGTGGTTGCAGTCACTATTTGAGCTGTTTGGGATGGATGGACACATCTTCCTTGGGTTTCTCAAGTGGCTGAGGTTTCCCTTGTCTAGACACTTCATTGCTTGTGCTCAGTTGCAATGGATAATGTTTGATGTTGGTGATGTTTACAGATCAGCCAGTTGGGATGGTCATTAGTTTCTAGGGTTTGTCCTGTGCTCCAGTGGGGGCTGCAGGACTTCAGTCAGTGTACGGTGTTTTTTAAGGTCCTCTGTCAGTGGCAGTGCTCTGTTGGCTGTCAGCCAGTGGTGATTTCTAAGGAGAGTGATTTTGTCATTGGACATCTGGCGGTTTAGTGCATGCTAGCACAGGAAGCCATTTGAGCTGTGTTGGTCTCAGTGCTGTAGAGAAGAACACCACAGCTTCCTGGTGAGAGATACCTACTGTGTTAGTGTCAACAGTTCTCTGCTGTTGGATAGATCAGGGTGTGAAGTTTGCGCTGCTGCTCTGCGTGAGACCCACTGTTAGCATATGAGCTTTACTTTTGTCTTGACCTTAACTCCCATGTTGTAGAGGTATTGTTGATAAGGCAGTTTATGGTCAAGAGTGAAGCCAAGGTACTTCGGTGTTAGACTGGGGGTGAATGATCAATTGTAGAACCATAAATTCATCCCTGGATTTCAAATTATTCAACTGGATTAATTTGACAGCGTTTGAAGTGTCCATTTTCTGCAGTAGGTTTCCCAAGTATAGTGAGTGTTTTTTGTTTCAATGTCCTGGATTTCTTTCATTACATCCAGAGTTAAATCATCATCAGTGTGAAGAGCCGTGACTCTGGGTACTTATGTTTTGTCAATGTCTGGTGCCAGGACGGATTTTGGGGGGAGCTCATAACTGTTTATGTGCGGGTGACTGATTCCTATTTAAATTTAAATTTTATTTACAGCGTGGTAACAGGCCCTTCCGGCCCAACGAGTCCGCGCTGCCCCTTTTAAACCCAAATTAACTTAACCGTACATCTTTGCAATGTGGGAGGAAACCGGAGCACCCGGAGGAAACCCATGCAGACAGGGGAGAACGTAAAAACTCCTTACAGACAGCAACGGGAATCGAACCCCAATCGCTGGTGCTGTAATAGCGTCGCCCTAACCGCTACATCTTGAGGATGTACACAGATCTGACAGTTGCTTATGATGGAATAAGTTAGTTTCCAGAGCTTGTGCATGGCAAATGATTTTGTTGAGTCTCAGAGTTTATTTGTGCTTTAATACCCTGTCATAGGCACAGAAGAGATCAATAGATATGGATCCTGTCTTCAGGACTTCCGTCCCCCGTGTGAGTGGTCAGTGATGGGACCTAGAAAGCAAAACAATTTGCAAATACTGGAAATCTGAAATGGAATAAATCCCCCTGGCACTTATGCCTGCAACCACACCAAGTGCTACACCTGCCCTTACACCTCCTCCCTCACCACCATTCAGGGTCCCAGACAATCCTTCCAGGTGAGGCAGTGTTGCACCTGTGAGTCCGAGGTTGTCATTTATTGCAGCCGGTGCTCCCGGTGTGGCCTCCTGTACATCAGTGAGACCTGATGCAGGTTGGGTGACCGCTTTGTCAAGCACCTTTGCTCCATCCACCACAACAGCCAGGACCTCCCAGTGGCCACCCACTTCAATTCCACATCCCATTCCCATACTGACATGTCCATCCATGGCCTCCTCTACTGCCATGTTGGAGGAACAACACCTCGTATTCCACCTTGGGACACTCCAAGCTGATGGCCTTAACATCAATTCCTCCAATTTACGGTAACCCCACCCCTTCTTTTTCTTCCCCCCCCCACTCTTTTGTCTTCCTTTATTCCTATGGCTCTCTTCCCCTGCCTTGATGACCTGCCCGTCTCCTGTCCTCCCCTCCCCTCTCCCTACTGAAGGAGAGGACTGCTGCATACAAATCTGATGATCCTGATCTGTGCAAGAAATTGAGGTATGACCTTCGAAAAGCTATCAGGGGTGCCAAGAGGCAATACCAACTCAAAATAGAGTCCCTGACCAGCCACCAGTTATGGTAGGGCTTACATGCCATAACAGGCTACAAGACGAAGTCGGGCTGCATAGCTAACAACAGCGCATCCCTTTCTGATGAACTTAATGCATTCTATGCATGTTTTGAACAAAAGGGAAGTGGATTGTCACCATCCACCCTGACAGCACCCAACGCAGCTGAAACTGTGATCACAGTGGAGGACGTAAGATCAGTCTTCCGGAGAGTGAACACAAGGAAAGCGTCTGGCCCAGATGGTGACCCTGGCCGTGTGCTCAGATCTTGTACTGATCAGCTGGCAGAAGTATCTGCAGACATATTCAACCTCTCCCTGCTTCAATCTCAGGTTCCCTCCTGTTTTAAGAAGACCACTATCATCCTGTTACCAAAGAAAAGCAAGGTAACATGCCTCAATGACTAGCGACCAGTGGCTCTGACATCCACCATCACGAAGTGCTTTGAGAGGTTGGTCATGGCACACATCAACTCCAGCCTACCAGACAACCTATTGGCGAAACATGCCTACAGCGGATGCCATCTCCCTGGCCCTACACTCAGCTCTGGAGCATCTGGACAGTAAAGACACATACGTTAGACTATTGTTTATTGACTACAGCTCTGCCTTCAATACAATAATTCCAAGCAAGCTTGTCACTAAACTCCGAGACCTAGGACTCAACACCTCCCTCTGTAACTGGATCCTTGATTTTCTAATAAACAGACCGCAATCAGTGAGGATAGGCAGAAATACTCAGCGATTATTCTCAACACTGGTGCCCCACAAGGCTGCATCCCCAGCCCTCTACTCTACTCCCTATGCACTCATGACTGTGTGGCCAGATTCTGCTCTAACTCCATCTACAAGTTTGCAGATGATACCACCGTTGTAGGCCGTATCTCAAACAGCGATGAGTCAGAGTACAGGAAGGAGATAGAGAGCTTAGTGGAATGGTGTCATGACAACAACCTTTCTCTCAATGTCAACAAAACAGAAGAGCTGGTCATTGACTTCAGGAAAGGGGGCGGTGTACATGCACCTGTCTACATCAATGGTGCTGAGGTCGAGAGGTTGAGAGCTTCAAGTTCCTGGGAGTGAATATCACCAACAGCCTGTCCTAGTCAAATCACATAGATGCCACGGCCAAGAAAGCTCACCAGCGCCTCTACTTCCTCAGGAGGCTAAAGACATTCTGTTTGTCCCCTTTGACTCTCACCAACTTTTACCGATGCACCATAGAAAACATCCTATCTGGATGTATCACAGCTTGGTACGGAAACTGCTCTGCTCAGGACTGCAAGAAGCTGCAGACAGTTGTGGACACAGCCCAACGCATCACGGACACCAGCCTCCCCTCCTTGGACTTTGTCTTTACCTCTCATTGTCTTGGTGTAGCAGCCAGCATAATCAAGGACCCCACCCACCCGAAACATTCTCTCTTCTCTCCTCTTCCATTGGGTAGAAGATATAGGAGCCTGAGGGCACATACCACCAGACTTGACAGCTTCTACCCCATTGTGATAAGACTATTGAACGGTTCCCTTATACAATGAGATGGACTATGACCTCATGATCTACCTTGTTGTGACCTTGCACCTTATTGCACTGCACTTTCTCTGTAGCTGTGACACTTTATTCTGTACTGTTATTGTTTTTACCTGTACTACATCAATGCACTCTGTACTAACTCAGTGTAACTGCACTGTGTAATGAATTGACCTGTACGATTGGTTTGTAAGACAAGCTTTTCACTGTACATCGGTACAAGTGACAATAATAAACCAATACCAATACCATCCTTTACTCCATGGTCCACTGTCCTCTCTGACCGGATTCCTTCTTCTTCAGCCCTTTGCCTCTTCTACCCATCATCTCTCAGCTTATTACATCTTCTCCCCCTCCCCCATCCACCTACCTTCCCCCCTCACCTGGACTCGCCTATCACCTGAACTCACCTGTCCCTTGCCTGCATGTTCTCCTCCCCCTCCCCCCACCTTCTTATTCTGGATTCTGCCCTCTTCCTTTCCAGTCCTGATGAAGGGTCTCGGCCTGAAATGTCGACTGTTTATTTACCTCCATGGATGTTGCCTGACCTGCCGAGTTCCTCCAGCACTTTTTGTGTATTGCTCTGGACATCAGGAGTTCCTCAGGGCAGTGTCCTAGGCTCAGCCACCTTCATCAGTAACCTTCCTTCCACCTTGTCAGAAGTGGGGATGCTTACAGATAATTACACAATGTTCAATTCCATTCACAGCTCTTCAGCAAATGAAGCAGTCCATAGGCATGTCCCAGACAACATTCAGGCATGGGTTGATACATGACAAATAACATTTGTACTGGAAAAGTGTTGAGCATCTCCAACAGGAGTGTGTCTGAGCACTGCCCTTGACATTCAATGGTGTTACCATCACTGCGTCCCCTTCAATCAATATCCTAGAGGTCGGCATTGACCACAAACTCATCAGGAGTAGCCACATAAATATCACGGTTACAAGAACAGGTCAGAGGCTGGGTTCCCTGTGGCAAATGATTCACCTTCTGACACCACACAGATTTACACCCTCTTCAATGTACAAGTCAGGGGTGTGATGGAATGCTCTTCACTTAACTGGATGAGTGCAACACCAACAACTCTCAAGAAGGCTGACACTATCCAGGACAAAGCAATCCTCTTGAATGGATAAGAGTAAAGGAGAAACAAAACACTGAAGGTGCTGTAAATCTGATATACTGTATAAACAGAAAATACTGGAATACTCAGCAGATCAGGCAGGATCTATGGAGAAAGAAAAACAGTCAGTCTTCTAGGTTGGTGATATTTTTGATGGCAATTGGAAAGATTGGGTACTTTAAAGTGTTGAATTCATTAAATCCTGTGGGATGAAATGTTCCAAGTTGGAAGATGAGATGCTGTTCCCTGATCTTATGTCAGGCTTCATTGGTACATTGTAACAAGCCATGGCCAGAGAGGTCAGAGTGGGAGTGGATGGGGAATTAAAGTGACAAGTGAACGGAAGCACAAGATCACACCTGTGGATTGCAAGGAAGTATTTGGTTTCTGCAATTCACGCATGGCCAGGGAAGAACATGCTGCAAGTTGTCCTTATGAAAATAATCAGACCTCATTTGGAATTAAAGCCAAGTCAACATAAAAGGATGCTTGTGACCCATGAGCAGCTTTTATTTAATTGTGTCACCAGGTAGCTGGGAGCTTCCTGTTTCTGCACATTCACACCTATGTCAGCCTGGAATAATGTTACTTGATTCCCTTCCTCCTTCTTTAGAGTTGTTAACTGAGTGAACTGCAGAAAAATCTGTGGTTCTCTCCCTCCCCCTATTGCTTCTGCTCTTTCTTTCAAGGGTACCTCAGTAAGTAAAATGACGTGCTCATCCATTGTGCAGCTGGTGAGAATAACTATGAGGGGGAGATGAGGATGTGTGGAAGTGATGAATGAACAAATGGAAACCCGAGTAATTGCATCTGCGAGGTAATTAAGTGAGAGAGATAACATAGGCAACAGATATGACAAAACATTGAAGTGGTGATTTGATGTTGGTAAATGTGCCACTATGCTCAAGTTCTTGACCTGATAATGTCATTTAACTGCTTTTAATGCATGGAATCCAGGAGCATGGGACCAATAAAGTTTGGCATTAAATTTACTTATATTTCCCTGGAAATTCTCAGGCAATATAAGTAAATTAATTTTGTGACTAGATGTTCCAACTGGAGCTCATTCATTCATTTCCATTTTGGAATACATCTATGCCCTCGTACCTCACTCAACATACATCAGTAATAACACTGGCAGAACTGTTGTGAATATTTGTGTATTCATGCTCAGCTATAACACAATCTCCCTAACTACGTGAAAGATATGTATTAGTTACATGTATAATTAGTTAATGTTTGACTAAAAATCAGCCAAAGTTACAACAGTGCAAAAGAGCCCCAGTATAACTGATTCCTCATTTGTACCTTATGTGACCAGGCACTTGAACATGTCAGTGGAGCATCCAAATTCTAAATGAGATTCTGGACAGTCAATAAATTGATCAAGAGCTGGTATCAGAAAGGCTACCTGCATTTAAAATGGATGAATCACCTGGTGCAGATGAAGTGCAAGCTCAGCTGCTGAGGGAAGCAAGTGAGGAAATTGCAGAAGACCTGTAGTGACAACAGTTTTTAAAACCATCTATCCTATTTTTCATCTCATTTTTTAAACATTTTTGTTTCTTTTCCCACTATGAGCTCTATGCATTTTGTTGTCATTCTGTCTATGGTGTTCTCTCCATGTTCAACCTGGGGCCAGCAATGGCAGAAGACTGGTGCAGCAAGGTCCCATAAACAGAACTAAGCTGATGATTAAGTAAAGGTTTTTTTAAATTAATGATGTTAGATGAGGAATAAATATTAGACTGGAGAACCTCCCTGTTCTCACATGTACCTGGAGGAGCAGATGGAGACTTGCTGTAAAATCTCACTAAATAATGACCTGGGTTGTTTTCTTAAATCCTTGGAGCTGACAGAAAGGTGAGAGCGCAAACAATTTATTCAAGGTTGACAGTTGTACAGTGATGTGTGGGTTTCCCATTGAGAATCTGTTTGCTATAACGAGGAGGATGAGGAGATGGAAGAGGCAAGATTCTAGGCTCAGACTAAGGTTGAGCATAAGAGTTTCTGTCTCCTACACTTACATGATCAAAGCCTTTTACCCTATCTTCTCTGCATTGATTTACTTATTTTACTACATAACCTTTGCTTTTTACACAGCACACATCAGGAAATATTCCTCTGAACTTTGGAAACACAAGAGACTGTAGATGCTGGAATCTGGAGAAACAAATAATCTGCTGGGGGAACTCAGTGGGTTGAGTAGCATCTGTGGAGGGAGAGGAATTGTCAACATTTTGGGTCAGAACCCTGCATGGATGCAGTGTTTCAACTTGAAACATCGACAATTCCTTTCTCTCCACAGATGCTGCTCAATCCACTGAGTTCCCCTCAACTTTTCCTCATTTGGAGTTGCCACGTATTGGAAGTCACAATCCTTGATATTGTAATTTGTTCCATATAATTGGTTTTATTCTCATTACATTGTGTATTTACAACCAGACCCAAAATATTTTTGAAATACATATTAAAATATATTAAGATCACACTTTTCACATTTTGTCACACAAACAGTATTGAAGGACATAAATGCACTGTTTAAAGAATTCTGCATTAACCACAATAATCTTAATGACTTACAATAAAGAATGTACGTCAGTACTTCTCTGTTCATGTTACACAAGTTAAATATTGTGAGCTGTAAAGAAGATCTATTCCTTTAAGAGGCAATAACTTTCAATACATACTGATGATAACATTGCAAGTTAATGACTGGATTCAAATACATTTAAAATTGAAGTATTTTTGACTACATCACAATTATACTCCACATAATTTAACCAGTAAAATGTAATCAGAAAAAGCTGAAAAAACTCTATATTCCAAGCAGCATCTGTGGAGAAACAGCACACAACTTTTCAAGTGTTTGTCCTTTTCCGAAGACTCTGAGATGTCATAGACAAGTGTCATTTAATTAAGAACACCACAAGGGAAAGGGCAGTAGTGGGTGGAGAAGGTGGAATATTAAAGCATATGAAAAAGAATTGGAAGACCTGTGAAATGCCTGGGTGAAGCTCAGGAGATAATTAAATGACAGAATGGAGGTGACAAAGGAGATGCTGAGGAAAGAAAATACATCTGCACGGCAGTGTGAGCATTTCAATGGTAGAATATGAGAAGAGGAAGTATGCAAAACTAGTAAGACAGAGCAAAGTTGCTCAGGATAGGGTCAACTAAACTGTACTTGGCTTCCCCATTGTACAGGAGATCACATGAACAGTGAATATGGTAGGTCAGCTCAGCTGATGTCTCAGCAGTGTGTTGGCTCCAGTACCTTCGATTCCAACCTTTCTACTGCCCTGCTGCATTGTTTGTTCTGTTGGGTAATATGAATTTCCACTGCAGCTGCAGCAGAAGGGATTCCACCCACCTGCTTAGGGACTGAGGAAGGCTAAGAATTTGGTGAGAAAGAAGTCAAGATTGCCAGTTTCATTTTAACATGAAGACCATCAACCCTCTCTGATAATGAAACCTAACATGAACTGAAATGATGAACTGAAAATAGACTGAAAAGGACATTGGTCCAGAATGAAATGAGTTAAATAATTTCAAAAAAGTGTTGGAAAATGCTTTGCTTCTGTCTAGATAGGTAATATCAATAATACCGCTGAATTATTCACCAAACTCCAAACAAAGCAATGGCACTGCCTTGTGGTGTGATTTTCTGCAAATAAATTGATTTTTGCAAAGTTTGAAAACTTATATTTAAGTATATCCAGCATATGGTCACAAAGAAGTTAATGCTGGGCCACAGGCGATTAGTATCAGCCCCTCTGTATGTTGTGGGAATGGAAGGGGCAAGGAAATGCAGAAATATAGAAGCAGACTATGGTGAGAAGGTGATTAACGTTCCTGATAAGATTGATTACTCCCTTGGTTCTTAAAACTAAAGATAGCTTTTATTACACAACTGGAGGTGGTAGGTACTGGTATTGAGAAAACCTGATTTCAGAGAACTCTTTAGTTCGATATTTAGGAATCCACAAACCATCTGATAATACATTTCTTCCAACTTTCCATTTAAACTACTGCGAGAGATTGGGAAATAGTGGAACTTCTGCTGCTTCAGTGTTTTATTGCTCTGATTCGCTCTAGGCAAACATTTTGGAAGCCAGACAACCCCCCATGGACTTGAAAGTGCAATATTTAAGTTGGAGTGCACCTGACAACATTGCTTTAAATTCTACATACCTATTTCTAACTGCCAGTTGCTATAGTTAATTTCATGAACTACTGATCACATGACATGTTATGTGATGGCCAATGTGCTCATCAGGGTCCAGTAACGAATGGAATTCGCTCCTCTGAGATGAGGATATCTTAAAAGAAGTATTGTAGGATATGAGAGTCTGTAACTTTGTCAGTCAATTGGTTCATCCAATTGGACTATAAGTTACAGTTAGAAATAGAAAAAGCGTGTCAGAGAGACAACGTTAAGATAATTATGGGGGATTTTAACATGAAGGTGGACTGGGAAAGCCAGCAAGGCAGTGGATCCCAGGAGAGTGAGTTTGTGGAATGTCTATGTGACAGCTTTTTGGAGCAACTTGTTGATGAGCCCACCAGGGGATCGGCTGTTTTGGATTGGGTGCTGTGTAACTAACTGGAGGTGATTAGGGAACTAAAGGTAAAGGAACCATTAGGAACTAGCGATCACAATATGATTGAGTTCAGTTTCAAATTTGAGGAGAAGCTGATAGCAGGTGTATCAATATTTCAGTGGAACAAAGGAAATTACAGTGGTATGAGAGAGGAGTTGGCCCAAATTGACTGGAAGAGTAAGCTAGCTGGAGGGACAGCAGAGCAGAAATGGAAGGAATTTCTACAAGAGATAAGGAAAATGCAGGATAGATATATTCCAAGAAAAAAGAAGGTTCTGAATGGAAAAAAGGCACAAATGTGGATAATGAGAGAGGTGAAGGCTAAAATAAGAGCAAAAGGGAGGGCATACAAGGAAGCGAAAATCAGTGGGAAAACAGAAGACTGGGAAACTTTTAAAAAACCTGCAGAAAGAAACTAAGAAGGTCATTAGGAAAGAAAAGATGAACTTTGAAAGGAGTTGGCAGATAACATTCAAAAGGATACTAAGAGTTTTTTTTAAATATACAAAGAGTAAAAGAAAGATTTGGTTGATATGGGACCAATCGAAAACTATGCGGGAGAGATTATAATGGATGATAAAGAGATGGCAGAGAAACTAAATGAGTATTTTGCATCGGTCTTCACTGTGGAGGACATCAACAATATACCAGATAGTCAGGGGTCTCACAGGATGGAACTGAGTTCAGTTAAGATTATTAGAGAGCAGGTGCTAGGGAAGCTAAATGGACTAAAGACAGATAAGTCTCCCGGACTGGATGAGGTGCATCCCCGGGTTCTGAAGGAGGTGGCTTTAAGATTGTGGAGGCATTGGTGACAATTTTCCAGGAATCAACAGACTCCAGCATGGTTCCGGAGGACTGGAGGGTTGCAAATGTATAAGAAAGGTGGGAGGCAGCATAAAGGAAATTACAGACCTATTAGTCTGACATTGGTGGTGGGAAAGATATTGGAATTGATCCTCAAGGAAGAGGTTATGGAATACCTAGAGGTGCAAAGCAAGATAGGTCCTAGCCAGCATGGTTTCGTGAAGGGAAGATCCTGCCTGACCAACATTTTGGAGCTTTTTGAGGAAATCTCAGGTAGGGTGGATAAGGGAGAGGCTGTGGAGGTTGTGTATTTAGACTTTCAAAAGGCCTTCGACAAGGTGCTGTACAAGAGGCTGATTAATAAGATGAGAGCTCATGGAATTACAGGTAGGATATTAGAGTGGGTGGAACATTGGCTGGTAGGCAGAAAGCAAAGGGTGGGAATAAAGGGATCCTGTTCTGGTTGGCTACCGGTTACCAGTGGTGTTCCGCAGGGGTCGGTGTTGGGGCCGCTTCTTTTTACTTTGTACATTAACGATTTGGATGATGGAGTAAATGGTTTTGTGGCTAAGTTTGCAGATGACACCAAGATAGGTGGAGGAGTAAGGAGTATTGAGGAGACAGGAAGGTTGCAGAGAGACTTAGATAGTTTAGGATAATGGGCAAAGAAATGGCAGATGAGATTCAATGTTGAGAAATGTGCCGTTGTACACTTTGGAAAAAGAAATAAATGGGCAGATTATTATCTAGATGGGGAGAAAATTCAAAGTACAGAAGTACAAAGGGACTTGGGGTTACTGGGGCAGGATACCCTAAAGGTTAACCACCAGGTCAGATCAGCGGTAAAGAAAGCGAATGGTATGTTGGCATTCATTTTGAGAGGTACAGTGTACCAAAGTAGAGAAGTGTTGATGAGGCTCTCTGGGGCACTGGTGAGGCCTCATTTGGAATACTGTGTGCAGTTTTGGGCCCCATATCTTAGGAAGGATGTACTGATGTTGGAGAGGGTTCAGAAGAGATTTACAAGGATGATTCCTGGAATGAAAGGGATTACATATGATGAGTGTTTGTCGGCACTTGGACTGTACTCACTGGAGTACAGAAGAATGAGAGGGGACCTCATAGAGACATTTAGAATGTTTTAAGGACTGGACAGAGTAGATGTGGCTAAGCTGTTTCCCTTGGTGGGTGAGTCCAGGACCAGAGAGCACAATCTTAGAATTAGAGGGTACCGGTTTAAAACAGAAATGAGGAGAAATTTCTTTAGCCAGAAGGTAGTGAACTTATGGAATTCTTTGCCATGTACAGCTGTGGAGGCCCGATCATTGGAGGCGTTTAAGGAGGAGATAGATAGGTATCTAATTAGTCAAGGTATCAAGGGATATGGGGATAAAGCCGAAAATTGGGGCTAGATAGGAATAGTTTTTGTTTAGCTCATGGAGCAGACTCAATGGGCCGAATGGCCTACTTCTGCTCCTTTGTCTTGTGATTTTGTGATCTTGTGAATGAACACAAGTTCAAATCTCATTGTGGCTCTTTAAGAATTTGAATATGTTCCATTAAGATAGTAGCCTACAAAAACTGCTGTCAGTATCATGAAATTTTCTGATTAATATGTGTTAACATGATTAACCTGAGATCCTTATATGGTAAAGTTAGACGTGACTGCAGTTCCACAACAATATGCTTGACTCTTGACTGTCTTAATGAAACGGACTGGCAAGACATTCAGTTCCATTAAAAACCATTAATAAACACAACAGTTCATAAAAAACACAACCAGCTTCTCAGATAAGCCACAGATAAACAATATATAATTAACAATTTTCTTTTAAAAACAAAATCTTGTATCTCAAAAGTGTTCATAAATTTGCAGCATGATAAATAAAACTTCTTACAAATGCAAAGGTTACTGTCTTTGAGTTTTATGTAATCCGTAAGCAACAATCAGATTTGTCTTGCTTTTATACAAAATCACATGCAGTCATGATGAGCCAGATATGATGGGACAGGAAAAAGACAGTAATATAAAATCTCTTATGGCTTGGGGCATTATCTTGCATGGCCTTTTAAACTTTAACTGATTAAAATTCAATATCACTAATTAATGAATAGAAAAAAATAGTATGTCATCATGTATATGCTCATTTAAGATCTAATTCTTAATATCTTGCACAGAATGGCTAAAAATGCAGTGAGACTATTGGGCCCCTTTGGGTCATATTAAAAATCTCTCAGTGCTTCAGGGAACTGGCAATGTCTGTTTGTCACTGTGAACACTGAACAACTGTTGACACTTACGGTTGCTGATGTATCATCACTAACACTTTAATTAGCTGCTCTGAGTACAACAGACAAAATCCTCCTGTCTTCACTTCAGAAAATCATTTTGAAACATTGGACTTGTTTACACACTTAATGAATGCTTTGTTTTTGTTCTTTTTTGACACCTCATTCCTTCTTTTGATCTACTTCAAACTCTGAATATGTTCTCTCTAAAAATGCATTTAAGGGAACCACAAAACTGAGGACCTTTGCAGAGAAAATATTCATTCTCCCTATTAGCAAAGCTCAAATGCGGTGAATGAATCTAAGTGATCACTGGAGAAGTTTACACAATGCAAAGATCAGTTCGGCAGACAATAAAGTGCTGCGCACACCAATTTCCATTTATACATTTACTCTTAAATAGGCTTAATGGACAAATGAAAGCAATATAATTTTAAAAGCCAACCTGTTTCTATTTTAACAAAAATTATGTACAGTCTTGGTAGAGAGAGAACAGAAATGGTGCATGGGACACTTCCAACTTTTACTGAGCATTTCCAAGAGGTACCCAGTACACCATGGCCCTGTTTCTTCCTTCCATTAATTTTTTGTCAGGAAAAGAACAAATGTGAAACGTGAGAGTATCTTTCACACCTCCAGACCCCTGGCTTTAGTTAATTACTTTTTTAAGCATAGTCACTGCGCTCTTTTTGGGAAAGACAGCAAGATTGTGGATAGCAGGATGCCAGAAACAATAAATGCCTATCTAACTTGCTTACTTGCTGAGGGTTTACTATTAATCAGGACAACTGTCTGTGTAGGTCTTTATGGGCCACTGGCCAGGCAATTCTGCACTTGAGCTCAATCCCAGCTCCACTCATTTTCATGTAAAACCTACATTTACAAGCAGCAATGGGGACTAACTTGCAGAAACAAGGATGAATCTTAGCAATGCAGTTGTGCAACAGGTTAGAATCAGCAGTGGGAATGGAGCAATGCATTCAGCTCTGCTTTCTCCCTGTTGAGGCCATGAAAACTGGCCCAATTTCCTCAACCAAAGGATACCAACATAGTCAAAGCAACTATCACCTTACCGGCTTAAGTGCTGAAATGGGATTGAATTTAAGGCTATGTGCCTCAAGAAGGGAGAATTCCACCACCTAAGCCAAACTAACATTAAAGAAACAGCCTCCATGTTGAACAGCACCAATTGAGCATGCTCAGTTGACTAATGAGATAAGACATTCTGTTGGTCTATGGGTATTCGTCCAAAGATGTGTTTGTCTGGCTGAAGAAGCTCGAACTTATGGAAGTGTTTTTGGAATTATTTCGGGAGTGTCCATTGAAATTCATATTTCGTAAAACCGCACCCTTTTTCCTGCATGCCTCAGCACCATCACTTTCAGATGTGTCAAACTCCACTGTCATGTTGGACTCCATGCGGGTGATGGTGTAGGCGCTGTTCTGCCGGGTGGGGTGAAACTTATTCGATTGTAGTTCCAGTTCATCATAGCTGGAAAATTCAATGAAGGGGCACCACTGGAAAGCCCTTTTGAACCCTGCTCGAAATCTGCAAGCACAGAAACGTAGAGAATGATGTAGCCATTAATGCACTCTGATTTTAGGTGAGCTGTACCCTTAAAAATGTCGTGATTGGTTACAGCAAAGGCAATGGGACCAGACAACATCCCAACTAGTACTGAAGACCTGTGCTCCAGAAATAGCTGCACTTTCAGCCGAGCTGTTCCAGTACAGTTATGACACTGGCATCTAACTGACAATATGGAAGATTTGCTTGGTAATGTCCCATTCATAAAAAGCAGGACAAATCCAATTCTGCTTATACCACATAATCAATCTACCCTCAATCACTAGTAAAGTGATGGAACTGTCATCAACAGTGCTATCAAGCACCATTTACTCACCAATTGTCTTTTCATTAATGCCCAATTTGGCTTTTGCCAGCTCCAACAGTCCAGACCTCATCACAGCCTGGGCCCAAAGAGCTGAGGTAAGGTGGGTGTGACTGCCCTGGACATTAAGGTAAAACTGAAGTCAATGGGCATCAAGAGGAAAAGAAACTAATGGTTAGAGTCACACCTAACATGAAGATAGTTGTAGTTTAATCATCCCAGACCCAGGGTAACACTGCAGGAGTTCCTCAGGGCCGTGTCTCAGGCTCGACCATCTTCAGCTGCTTCATCAATGACCTTTCTTCCATCATAATATTAGAAGTGGGGAATGTTTGCCGATAATTGATCAATGTTCAATTCCATTTGCAATTCCTCACCAAATGATGCAACCTATGTTGGCATACAGCAAGACCTAGACAGCATAGGCTGGGCTGATAAGTGGCAAGTAACATTCATGCCACAAAGATGTCAGGCAATAATAATCTCCAACTAGAGAGAATTTAGCCACCTATCCTCTACGTTCAATGACATTAACATCCTGGGGGTGGAGGTGTGTCGGGGGTGTCACCATTGATCAGATCTTGACTGGACCAGCCACAGAAATACCATGGCTATAGGCAGATGAGAGGCTTGGTTTCCTGTGGCGAATGACCCACCTTATGACAACGAAGCCTTTTTACTCTCTGCAAGATATAAATTGGGAATGTAATGGAATATGCTACGGTTCCCTGGATAAGTGCAATGCTGCAACAACTCTCAATAAGCTCAACACCATCTTGGACTAGGCAGTCATTTGGTGACTGGGAACCCAAAACACCACCATTAATATTCATTTGTTGCACCGTGGCTGCAGTGTGTAACATCTACAAGATGCACTATGGTTATTCATTAAGGTTACTCTGATATCACCTCCCAGACTGACAGTCTTTACCACCAAGAAGAACATGGGCTTCAGTGCATGGAAACACAATCACTCCCCTCCTAGTTGGTCATATAGTGCCTCCCTTCATCATTGTAGGGTTGAACTCCTGTAACTCCTTCCCCAACAGCACTGTGGGAGTATCTTCAACAGAAGGACTGCAGTAATTTAAGGTGACTCAGCACTATTTTCTCACTGGCCAAGTGGAGATGGGCATTGCCAGCGATGCCCATATCCCAATAAAGAAATAAATAAAACACAGTCACATCCGTGTAAGTGCCAGGTTGCACCTTTCAGTTCTCTGCCCCACTGTGGTTCATAAGCCCAGAGGGAAGAACTGCAAGTTTAAGGCCTTTATTTGGGTGCAGGAAGAGAAAGGGGTAAAGCCCAAAATGAACACAGTACTCCCCCTTTATCAAGAGGCAAAAAGTAGCATAATTAAATGGAAAAATCTCCAGTAAATAGATTTCTGTGCAGATAAATGTAAGGCCATCTATTTTGTAATTTAATGTAATGTAATCTACACTAGTAGTATCATTGCAGCTCTTTGTGTCTGTGCAAAGGTAGATCTGTGGCTTTCTCTCCCATGATCTGAGTCATTTATAAATGCAACAATTTTGGATTTGGCCTAGACTGACTTTGATGCGATGAGACAGAGATTGTTCATGGTAAACTGGGCAAATCTGTTAATGGGTAAAATGATGGTGTAGTAGTGGGAAGTGTTCAAGAAATAACTTAATATGATATGAAATCATTTTGAACTCCTAAAGGGCAAGAGCATTGCTTGAAATGAAAAACAGCTATTGGTGACTAATGCTCAACATAAACTAAAATCAAGCATATAAACGGCTAAAACTAGCACAATTCGTGGCATCAGGGAGACAAAGAACAAGAGAAAGGTGACAAAATAGATTGATCTACAAAAAGAGGAGTAGACAAGTTTTGCAAAGGATATCAAAATTATTGCTGAAGAAATTTTAAACTATTATTTACTGGAAAGGAAGTGCTCAGAAGCAATGTAGGCACCTTAAGAGCTAAAAAGTGATACTAAAAATGAAAATATGAGTATAGCAGTGATCTTGAATAATTAATGTTACTAAGGGAAAGAGGACGGGATTCTCTATGACCTCAAGAAACCAATATTGGATCATGGATGGGATTTACCATAATTTTGGCAATAAAAATTGACGCAGTTCCTGAACAAGAATATAAAATCTCTGTAACTCTTTAATAACTTTTCTCTCTTTCCAATGCTATACTGAACATGATCATACTCTGAACACTATACAAAAAAGTTAATGAGCCATTAGGCTGTTTTTTATAACATGGGATACATAAGCTCATCTCTGAATCTGATTCTGTGTCTGTTCTTGGAAGAAAAACTCCCAGTTCACTGATACCATTTCTGCAGCTACTAATCTGCTCAATCAAACCCTCAGCTTTTGTGCCACAGTTCCCATTAAAGCCACTGCTTTCTCTCATCCTAGCTGTGCCCCAGTACAGGACTCATCTCTACTGCCTTGTCCAAGGAATGCAGACCCAAACATTTTTTGCAGATAACTGGTTTGGCCTCTTATTGGCAGATGTGATTGGATCACATTAAACACCATTGGTCCTGCCTAAACTCTGCACAATTTCAGGATTCACATGGAACACAAAGATAATCCCACCTTCTTTTCTCGACTGCAAAGGTCTTCTTAAAACCTTTCCTTGGCTCTTTCACCTTCCTCTCACTGAAGAAGATCAACATCCTCCAGGCCAAAGCAGCCTGTTTGACTGGCACCCCATCCACCACCCTAAACCTTCATTTCCTCCATCTCTGACAAACCTTGCTGCAACATTTGTCATCCACAGGATGCACTGCAGATACCTGCTTATGCTATCCTGACAGTGCCTCCCAACCCCACAGCCTCTACCGGTAGGAGCACCAGGTCCCTGCAAACATCAATATCTGATGTTGGCACACCACACTGACTTGGAACTAAATCATCATTCCTTCAATGGATCTAATTATTTTGGTCCAATTATAAGATGCAGCATAAATATAAGGTACTATTGTAGTGTTTTGAGTAATCTCCAAATTCATCACCAACCAATGGACCTTTTACGTCCATCCTCGAACAACAGGGAGTTAATCACAAATCATTTGGATTGAAATGCTGGGTAGAGAGATATCTTCACCCTAGAGGGGTTGACTTACCGGCTGTTGAGGCAGCAGTATATGATGGGGTTGTGCATGTTGGAGCTCATTGCCAGTAAGAACACAGCCAAGTAAACCTGCTGTATAGGCTTCCAGGTATTCACTCTTGGGTACTGCTTGGTGACAAGAAAGAAGATGTGGTAGGGAAGCCAGCAAATGGTGAAGGTAAAAACTACCACAATCATCATTTTAACAACCTACAGGAGAAAACAAATGAGCAAATGAATAATAATCAAAGAAGCCATCCATTAATTATTTCTAAACATTGGCAGAGTGATGTAACTCATTAAATGGAAAGAAATTCATTCAGCTACAGCTTTTTAGAACCTCAGGATATCACAAAATACAGCTCACAAAATGCTTTAGCAGTCACTCCTGTTGTCACATAGAAGGAAACAGGAACAAATTTCATAGTGAGATCCCACAATGACAAATGTCCAGATCATCTCAGAAACACCTAGCAGAATTGGAACAGAGTTAGCATTTCAGGTAAGTGACATTTTATCAGGTCATCAATCTAAAATGTGAGCTCTGTTTTTCACTCCACAGACAGTGCCTGACCAGCTGAGTACTTCCATTACTTTCTGTTTTTATTTCAGATTTCTAGCACCTGCAATGTTTTACTTTTGAGTCAGATCATTCCTGGTGGTGGTCAAATGATAACTGTATCAGGGCACCAAACTGTGTTGTGGGACCTGTTATGTCCATCCTCGATAGCAGGTAGCACCATGTTTTCTGCCACCTAAAACAAGCCCTGCATGCAGGTCTGATTTTTTTCTTTCCAGGTTGTTTTTTTCCCCCAAAAGCAGTAGTATACCTTCTGACTACAAATTTACAGCCTTGTCAGGATTACCTTACTTCTTTGAGTGACACACAAACAGCATACAAAACAAATGTGTGGATTTGGAAATTTAGAAAAAGAATGAGATAATACCATTTTTTAAGATAATCAGACAATGCGGGTTTGTTTACCAGGCTTTCTTAAAGATATATACTCATCCTTCTGTGCTAATTAATCAAAAGCTGCTCTGTTGGAGGTGCTGACATTGGGAAAGGATGTTAAACTGAGGTTCTGTCTGGTTTGCCCCCTCAGGTACATGTCACAAACCCATGACACCATTGAAAGAATAGAGTATTCTCCCGGTGCTTTGGCCAATATTCATCACAGTGTCAACAATTATAATACACAGATTATCCAATTAATATCATAATTAAGTCATGGAAGCTTGCTGTACTTAAGCCGATAGACATGGCTCCTAAGTGCTAATAAAGCACTTCTGAAGTGTAAAGAGCTGTGTGACATCTGGAGTCTTTGAGAAGCATTGTGGAAAATATATGTTCTCTATTCTCCATCTAATAGGGGGATCTCATTTCAAAAGTTGCACGTACTCTGAATTTAAATAGAAAGCTGTTGGTACATTAATTCACAAAAAGTTTGAAATGAATTGCACTAAATATGTGTTCCTAACAGACAGGGTTTTGTGCCAGATTGTGTAAATTTACCCACCTAATTAGAATATCGGGTGTTTACCAGATGAATGCCTGGAATGGGAAGGTTGTTTTGTGAGGTAGGATTCAAAAGATTAGGCTTGTATTCATTGGAGTTTAGAGGAGTGAGAGAGAACCTGATTGAAACATATGAGAGGATGAGGGGTCTTGAGAGGATGGATTGGACAGGATATTTCTTTCCTCTTGTGGGAGAAACTAGAACTAGATGTCATTGTTCAAAAATAAGAATTTGTCCATTCTGATGGGTGAATTTTTTCTCTTAGAGGGAGATGAGTCTTTGTAACTTTCCTTCTGACAGGTCAGTGGAATAGTCTTTGAATGTTTTTTAAGGAAAAGTCAGTGTATACTTGATAAGCAAAGGGGTGAAAGGTTATTGCACTTAACCAAGAATCCAGACCTGAGGTTACAATCAGATCAGGGTTGAGGGGCCCAGTACCCTACTCCTGTTCTTAATTCGTAGGTTTGCATGTATCAGGCATGCAGCCAGTCAAAATATAGATTGAGTGAAGGTCAATGGCTTCTCTACTTTTGGCCCACCATGTTTGTTGACCTGAAAAAGCACTTTGCACTGCACCAAATTTCGTAGCAGCCACTTCTGAAAAGTCCAAACTTTGCTTACCTGACTGACCATGCTCTTAAGGTTTCAATTTTTAATTTTAATTCATTCCTTCTGGCCTTGGTTTGTGGCTTGACTCACCAACTCTCATCCCTGCTCCACCATAAGTTTCTTAATGAAACTCATGATGATTTCAATGTCCATCCCAGCTCTCCCTGACCTCATTAACCTTTGTGGACTCTCTGTGCCCCAGTGATTCTAATTTAAATTTCCCATCTTCACAATAAAATCCTTTCAGAGCTCACCCTTTCCCACATCCAATCCTCAACTCTTAAAATCCCAAGAGCTCGGTTTGGGGCATTGTGTTTCTTCCCATCATTCCACTTTTGGCACCTGAATCAGCTGGCTAGGCCCCAGGTTTTGAAATTCCTGCGCTAAACTCCTACACTCACACTCTCCCCTCCTGCTTAAATCTAATTGTTTGACAATAGACCCTCCTAATTTCTCCGTGTCTTGGTGTCTAGTTTTTTTAATGACATCTCCATGAAGTGCCTCCAGATGTTCTCTGAAGTTAGAGGTTCAGTACAAAGGTAAATGACAGTGAAGTAAAATAGGTTTGTCAGAAACTCAATCTGATGAGTTTGATCTCTTGTTTGATGCCTGCAGATGTGACAATCCTGTCAAAAAGACTAAAACTCATTCTTATCAAAACAGAGGATCCAACAAAAAGGAGCATTAATATTCATCCCCCAGAAGGTATTCGTGTGGTCAGGCAGTGACAAGTATAGTGCAGTCTTCCAGTCCAGTTGAAGTCACAGTTAAGCATGTTCTCCAAGTCACTTTCAATTTTTCACCAGGATCTGTATGACACCTTTTTCACTCTTCTTTTTCCATTTTTTCTTCTTGGTCTTGATATCAGTTCAATTAAGTATGAAGTATATATTTTTAAAATCTTCATTATTTTATTTAATTGTATTCATGAGCCAAACCAGTGCAGAGGTTGACTGAGGGAGGTAGTATCAACATAGATTGATAAATTGTATTGGGTGAATTAAGGGACATAGAATTGGTGCAGGAAAGTCGTGCTGAGATAAAAGATCAACCACCATCATTGAGTGGCAGAGCAAGCACAAGGAGCTGAATGGCTTGCTTCTGCTTCTACTTCTCATGTCCTTTTAAAGTTAAGAGACCAATTTGAAAATAATAACACAGCAAACACAAAAGAACACAACAAAATAGGAATAGAAGCAGGTTGCTTGGTTCCTCAAGCCTGCTATGCCCAAGTACTGTCTGATGTATATTAATAACCTGGACTTGGACATACTGGGTGTAACTTCAAAAGTCTAAACATGACTTAAAACCAGAGAAGCAGAAAATATGTGAAGGATAGCATTAGACTTCACCAGGACATATGCTAACCAACAAAATGGGCAGACACACAGCAGACAAAATTTAAAATCGAGAATGATGATGCGAATTTAAAAGCATGAATCAGGAGAGGCAATACAATCTAAATAAGGTAATGCTAAAGGGAGCATAAGGACAGATATACCTGAGTATGTACAAATAGAAATCTACAAAGGTGGCAGAAGCTGATGAGACTGTTCAAAAAATCTATTTATCAGGCCCCTGGTCTTATGAAATATAAAATCAAGATTCTTTCTACAGAAAAAAGAAAAATTCCAGTGAAACAGGAATGATGTTTAATAGAAGGGATATGCAGCCATGTGATGCCTTTGACAAACTGCATGCTCGGGTTTGCACTGACTGCTGCTGAGCTCCCCTGGAGATTCTGATTACCCAACCCTTCTGACAGAGCTATCACTGTGTAAATGGTGATCACATGTTCATTGTTATTGACATCGTGGCTGAGAAAACAAAGAACGAGTATTTTTTTCTGGTGGGATGGAATCAAGAATCAAGTTATGCTTTCACATGTATAGAAATTTGGTGTGAAATAAGTGTGAACAGTTTGAATCATCAAATTAATGACAGATTTATCGGATTACTACCAGAACTTAAGCTGGAAAAAAGGTTATATTAAGCAAAGGTCTGATTAAGTGGACATGGACTAAATGTTTCCATTTGTGGAACAAAACTGAGTACAGGCCATGAATACAAGATCCCCATGAAAGAATTCAACAGGAAATTCAGGAGAAATGCTTTCGCCTGGATAGTAGTTAGGATCTGGATCTGCCACCTGCATCAGCTCATTGCTAGAATCTTTGACTCTGGCTTAGAAGATTATGGATTAGAATTTGCTTTACTTCATCGTAATAGGAATTAAACAGTATTCAGGGCCATCCTTACATTGTTTGTAAAAAATCTCGTAAAGATCACAATCTTCAGTTCTGAGGTTCTCGGAACAGTGTTGTTGGCCTCCCTTACGCTAGTTTCAGTGTAGCACTATTCGACTGACTTATTGGAAGACCTTGCCACTGCTGACTTTTAGCCTGGCAGCTGGAGCCTTTGATAACCAGCTTTTAAAGGGACAAACATAGTACAAACAACACTCTTCCATCTACAGGGAAGTGTTGCTACTTAAGGCTTGGAATCTGCAATGAAAGGAATAGTGTGGGGAATGCCCCTAGGTGGGCCAGAGGAACCAGGACCAACTGGTGCAGAGCAGTGCCAACAGGACAGTGTGGCGACACTTGCAGGCTGCCCCCAAAACACTCTACGCAAAAGATGCATTTCACTGTGTGTTTCGATGTACATGTGACTAATGAAGATACTTTATCTTATCTTAAAGAGCGGGGGTGAGGCTGGATGTGCCCTGGGCATGAGGTTGCCAGGGAAGTCTGCATAAGGAGAAATAAAACATGTGCTTTCTATGAATGCCTGGACTTTGGGGAAACCTACGTCATGAGCGCATCCCTGTGCCCTCACCCACTGCATGCTCCTGTGGATGGAAGGTAAAGTAGGTGAAGTTTTCTCTTCATCATTATGGAGTTTGGATGACCTCTTTAAAGTAGCAGTAAGCAACAAACTGTGGCATAGGCAGAGAGCAGTAGCAGCAACCTGAAGGTGGGAATGATTGTGTCCTTGAACTCATGGACAAAGCATTCAAAGCATGTGAAAATCATGTTGAATACCATTTTTGTGTGTTTCATTACTATAGATGTCACTTGGGGTACTTTTGCTTTGATTTTAAGATCCAAGACCAAATGAAAATCCTACTGCAGAGTGTGTTGCTGACTTTCCCAATGGCACTTGGACACCTAGAAATGGATGCAATATCACTTTATTCCAAGTTAAGCCAAGTTTTTAGTACTGCACAAACAGGTTTCTAAGCTTAATCTAAGTTTCATTCCAAAGACTTGATCACAAAAACCAAGGCTAAAGGATTTAGCCAACTTTTGTCAACAGCCAACTTTCAGATGGTCAGATCTACATTCTCAGCTGGATCAAAAGTGATTAAGGTACAAATTAATTCTCTACCCTACTTCCACTCTGACCTCTTTTTGTCCTGAGAGTTCGAACTATGCCAAAGATACATAATGATAATTCAAGGAATAGTAGCTCGTCTTTTCTATGGCAGCGTATTGGTTATGTTACTGGATCTGTCAGCACCACTGATCTGTTGTGCATCTTCCCAGCCCACCATAGCAGATGAAGAAATTTAAATTCTAGTAATTAAATAAAATCCTTTTTTTCTGCAAAAGACTAGTCTCTGTGAGAGTCACCATGAAACAACTGGATTGTAATAAAAACCTATCTGGTTCACTGATGTCCTTTAGGATCTGCTATCTTTATGAGTCTGGCCTATACGTATCTTCAAACTATTCCATGTGGTCTTAATTGCCTCTTCAGTTCAGGGGTAATTAGGTTTGGACAATAAGTAGCAAATAAATAAATGAACAAATAAATAAAAGAAATAGTTTAAAAGCATAGGGGACTTATTGCCAGTGGCCTCACCAATATTTATTCTTCAGCCAATATTATTAAAAAGATTATTGAGTCATTGCACTGCTGTTAGCTATACACAAGTTATCAGACTAATTTTGTGCATTGTAGGTGACCATTCTTCAACTTTCATGGCTACAGTCATGAAATTCATTATATAAATGCAAGCCTCCTTTCTTTCAGGAGGATAGTCCAGTGTAGTTGCATTTGATGGGAAGCTAGACAAACAAGAGAGGCAAAGGACTAGAGTGTTATTTCATGCAGAGGAAGAAGAGTAGAAGGAAATCCACATGGCATGTAATCACCAGCACAGACCTGCTGGCTCAAAATAGAGTGGATTGCTTGATACTTCAAGAATGATGGTGAATGCATGCACAATTTCATGGCACGCAGGAGTATGAAAACTAAAAACAGATTGCTAAGTGCAATATGCTAGGCCTCCACTTAAAGCACTTAAAGTTGGTCTAAGGCTCTTCCACACTCAATGTCAAAAATATACACTTGAAAAAATGTAGCAGATAACACACCTAGCCAAGAAGAGGAACTTCCTTGAAACTATGCACATGACCATGAGCTAACATAGAAAGCATCAGTTCAAATGAACCCCAGAGACCAGGGCTGAGTTGTTCAAATCATTGAATAAAGCCACCAACTGCAGAACCACATAAAAACTAAAGGACCAATGTAATGACAGTTCCAACAAAACATATAAGTACAAGGAGGTAATTTTCATCCCAGTATTACACAGGTACACTCAAAAGCATTAAAAAATGAAGTTCCTGCTATCCTTACAGTTTACCACATGTCTGACCCTTCTCTACTTTTCAGATGGACTTGAATCCTGAAGGTCAGAGCATTGAAAAAGGCAAGGACCTCGTCCACACATGCAATTTGGACATAAATTATTTTGACACAATTTGGACATTATTTTGATTCCAGTCAGAGGCCAAATACTGCCCTGCTTCTGGTCACTGAGTATGGGGACTACAAGTTGGGAGGTGAGAGGAGGTTTAAACAAAACATAAAGGAATCCTCAACTGCCATCTGGTAAAACCAGAAAGACTGTTTGAAGACATCATTCCCCCATCTGGATGGATTTGAAAGCTTATGTAGTTGCTGTTGATGTATGTGCATGTATGTTGCTTGCTCTCACTTCTTTCTGCACTCCACAGAAACTCTAAGTCCCTTTTAAACCACAGCTTTAGCCAGCTGTTTGATCATCCACTTTTAACTTGCAGGCTGCCAATGGGGATGACTTAAAAATTACACCAGTACTCTTGCTCACCCTGCCTGTTGCTTGGCCATATTCTAAACCTAAGTGAAAACTGTTTTTCCATTCAGTGTGTAGAAAACTAAAGGCCAAAGGTTTTCATAAGACACAGTTTTTGTAATTGATCTTTCTAATGGAACAGGACCTATCAATTTAATACACTGCATTTTCAGCATAAGGATCTGGGTTCAACCCTACACCAAATTATTAGGAGAAACCATTAGCTTCTGTTAACTTTAAGTTCCAAGTTAAACAACTTACTTCGTTCTTGCCTATTTGCTATTGTGGAGAACTGCAGGTCACATTTGACAAAGATGTTTTAGCTCAGATTTGCTTTTTGTAGTGTAAGTTTGACACCTACACTTCCAGTGCTGCAGTTAGTCACTCACTGCAACAGCACCACATACCTCCTCTCTTCATCCTCTGCCAGATTCTGTAAATAATGTGTGTGTGTGTGTGTGTGTGTGTGTGTGTGTGTGTGTGTGTGTGTGTGTGTGTGTGTGTGTGTGTGTGTGTGTGCGCGCGCGCGCGTGTGCACATGTATATTTGGTTGGGATGTCTTGCTGTCAGCTTAGAATAAAGTACACATCCCTGTTTGAAGCTCCTGGTGTACTGTTGATATTATAGTGGTTAGAGTTTACCAGTGTTCCCAGCATGTTCCAAGGTCCACCCAAATAGATTTTACAGATTCCATTTGTATGGCAGAAACTGTATCCTGGATAATTAAATGAGTCCCAGGAAAGAAGCTGTCAAGGTCACAATGGTAGATGTACCACTGAACCTTTTGCTGGGACAAAGAGAAATTCCACACTGCGATTATCCTTGTCTGTCTGTGCACTGGTCAAACTTTATGTGCCATATTTAAGTACTTTTCAACTTCTTTAAAGTAGTGAGGATGATTTCAATAACACAGCTTGCAAATTGACTTTACTGAAAAAAGACAATGGGCACAATAAAAAAATCAGCTGACAATCCACTGTATTCATTTTGCACTGTCAACTTCACTTCCAAATGAGTGAGGAGTCAGAGACCAGAAGCAAACTTCTAACTTTCTAATCTTTTACAATATTTCTTGCTGAGTGCAAAATTAATCGTGAGGAATTTCAAAAAACCATTCAGTTTCTTTAAAACTCCTCCTTGCACATCTTTCATTCCTCTCTCAAAGGAGCTAAACCAGATTATTTGGCCATTAGCTCAACTCTTGGGATGTACAAATTACCTTCCATGTACCTACATTAGAGCAGTGACTCCATTTCAAAAGTATCCATGTCGTTTTGTATCACCTTTCTTTGAGTGAGGATATCAACATCCAGATTAAGGTCAAAGAAAACTAGATCATAAGATACAGGAGCAGAATGAGGTCATTCAGCCCATCGATATATTTGAATCAATGGTAAAATAAGTCAAAACATTAACACAGAAATTCAGCCAAGGTCATTTTGGGTATTCAAAGGCATGAGGATATATTTTGCAGATCCATGCTTAAGTGTTCAGACCTGAGATCCAATTATCTGAGATGT
Source organism: Pristis pectinata (assembly GCF_009764475.1). Lineage (NCBI taxonomy): Eukaryota > Metazoa > Chordata > Chondrichthyes > Rhinopristiformes > Pristidae > Pristis > Pristis pectinata. Next base: position 56,128,559 of record NC_067411.1, on the reverse strand, counting down.
TAGGAGGCACTTCACTGGTGGAAAGCTCCAGGTTTGAATTGTTGTTCCTTTACTCTTTGAGTGTGTCAGAAAGGTGGCAGGCACATGACAGTTTTAATATTAGCATTGTGATAATATAAAATTTGATAATTATATATGAGGCTTATGGCTCCATGTTATACAGATTAAGTAGTAAAAAAAGTCTCTGTGTTCTGTTCCAAGGTGAAATTATTTGACTCAACTTTAGAAACATTTCACACCATATAATGTTCAATGCTACGTTAAATCTGACAATTTCTGTCAAAGAAATACAACATTAGTTGCTTCTGAATATTTAGAGCAGATCTTGTTTTCACCTTTCGTTTAGCTTTGAGCTGGTCATGGTAGCTTTCTGATGTGTCACCAGGAATTTCCCCGCCCCATAGCGTGATTCCAACGATGGCATAGGTAATACCCATCACAATTAATGGCAGCACATATCCCAGGATCAACAAAGCAATTTGGTATCTATAAGAGAAAGTCAGATAATAAATAACAGCAAACTTGTTGACAAAAGGGCAGCAACTTCACATGAAAGGATGATGCTCAGCACATAAGCACAAGTCATTTTAGTACTTTGGTAGGTAGACCATCAACCCACATGGCTCATTGGTCTAATTCCTTAGCACATAACTCAGCTGTTGAAGTAGAGTTGAATATTTTAAAAAAAATTAAATGCTAATCCTTCACTTCAGCTGCCCTCCTTCCTATTTATTCCCTATCGCTTCCTTTTGGCTTAGTGGCTTTGGCTTTGTGAGAACATTCCTCCCCTGGTTTCAATGTGTGGGGTTTGAATCCTGCCCCAGGCATTCCTATTAATGGAGACTCTCCTCAGTCCTTCACTCTCATCATCCTGATCCTTAGCCTGATGCCTGCGCTCATCCAAATCAACTTCAAATTGTTCCATATTTTGCTCACCTTATTTAATGGTCTGCTGAAGTTTTGCCCCAACTCCACAGCCTAAATCCCCTGATATATTTTACAGCTGGTTCTCCAGCTCTTCTGCTCTAACTTTGAACCTAGGCATTCAGTTACTGTCCTCGTGTTATTTTGCCTTACTACTTCACTTCTTACCTTTGATAAACCTCCGACAAAATCAGCGTTGCTCTTTGAAGTTCCTGCTTGGTGCCCACATCTTGTCTCAAACACCGTCCCCCCTGAAGCTAATATTACTTCAGTTACCAAGAAAGCCATGTGAATGAGAAAGTGGTGCAAATCGTTAAGAAATGGCAAACTTGGACTTTAGTGGCCTGAGGAAATGCAAAGGTTCCCCAAAAGTTAAAATACAGGATTCATGATCAAAGCCGTTGACCGGCTGAGGATCACCAATCTCCTCTCATGTTGCAGTCATGATTGGTCTTCCCTCTAATGTTTTCATTGTTCCAAAGCTATAATCAGCAGGCAGTTCCATCTACAGATTGACAGCGTATTGCAGGCTTCTATTTAAAACATACAGTTGTGCTTGTCCTCTGCATATACCACTAAGTTTTCTTGACTTGGGTTTAGAGAACCAAACAAAATTACTTAAGCTGAAGGCAGAAGGGCCTCCATTAGCAAGACTGGGTTTGAGTTACTCTCCAGAGACTGGGCACACACAGAGGTTAAAAAATTGTTTCAATTTTGCATGTATTTTTATCAGATGATAAAAGCTCCTGTTTGCCTTCTCAAGTGAATGTAAACAATCCCAGGAAACTATTTCAAGGAAGAAATGGGGAGCTTTCTCCATTGTATAAATGTTGACCAGGGACTCAACAAGTGACATTACTAAATTGCATTGTCTGATCATTACTACATTGCTATTTATTGCCTCTTGCTCTGTTTATATTGGCAGCTGTGTTGAAATATTACAATAGTAAATAATTGACTGTAAAGTGTTCTGTGAATTGCATCATATAAATACATGCATCTTTTAAAAAAAATTTAAAGCCATCTGCCATCCAATTTATGGGAAGAATTTCATAGGAACTGCAGCTGTGGAGGAGACCACTTCCTGAGGCTTTCATGATGGTGCAGCATCTTCCAAAGGAGCTCTCTAACACTTTGTCACCTTGCATTTCTCTGAACTGCTGATATGCTTCCATTTCAAATACAATTCATGCTTAACATAAACAACAGTGACCTACTAATACACAGAGTGTTTAGACAGAGTCGGCATAATTGTGGAATGCAACACACAGCATGGAAAGTCCCTCGAGAGCACTGGATGAGGAGGTCTGAAATTTAGCCTGATGTTTTATCATTTAAGAGATTAAAGCTTGTGAAAGAAACTCAAAGTTAATCAAAAATCAACAGGTATTGGAGAATTCTTTGTAATAGGGCTCACTAGGTCCCTGTTTATTCTCCTGTAGCTTCCAGCTTCACCAAAGACAGCGTTGACTTGCAGTGTTGGCCTGAATATACTTGACATTTGGCTCCAGTGTTACAGGATTTTTTTGAACTGTGGAAAATAATGCTGATATATTGAGGAGCTTCCCCCGTGCGTTCACATACATGATATAGTTATTACTGGTAGGTCTAGCATTAATTACCCATTGACAACCCAGCACAAGGTGGTGACCATGATCTGCCATCCAGAATCAGCTCTTGTGATGAAGTTAACTCATTGTGCTGTTGGATAGTTTGCTATAGAATATTGACCCAACAATGATGAAAGATTGGCAATAGACCTGATCAGAGTGTCTTGTGACCTGGGGAGAACTTGCAGGTCATTATGTTCCTGTGTGCAGAATGTCATTACCTTTCCAAGAGGTAGAGTTTTCTGGGTTAAGAGCTGCTGATGAAGAAGGCTTGTAAATTGTTGAGTGAATCTTATTGATGGAATACAATGCGGTCAGGGTTGTGGTTGATTCAGGGTTGTTCTGAGATTCTTCAGAATTGTTTCAGATGCATTCATCCAAACAAGTACAGAGTAAGTTGTCACAATGCTAAGTTGTGCCTTGTCAGCTTTAGCTTATCAAAAGACAAGGCACTTGCTGCAGAATAACCTGCTTTTAAACTGCTTTTATTGGGTCCAGTTAAGTTTTTTATTGTCTAGGCAGGGGAATTGGCAAAAGCAAAATCCTTGAATGTGAAGGGAGGGTGGTTAGACTCTTGTTGACTTGGCCATGCCTGGCACGCGTGCGTGTGTGTGTGTGTGTGTGTGTGTGTGTGTGTGTGTGTGTGTGTGTGTGTGTGCACACGCGCGTGTGTGAATGTTATGTGCCAATTGTCAGCACAATCCTCAATGTTGTCCAGAACTTCTGCATATCAGCACAAACTAATTTACTATAAGTTGCAAATGGAACAGAACATTGTTTGTTAATGATTGCATGTTGTTAATTCTGACCTTGATGATGGAGAGAAATTCATTGGAAAGAATGAAGATAGTTGTGCCTAGAACATTGCCCCAAGGTACCTTCGGCAGTGTTCCAGGTTGAGGCCAAGGGACCGAGAGAATTCAATGCAGAAAAATAAATTGGGAACTTGGAAATTTGAGGGTGGTTAATGTCTCAAAACATTCAATAGGCAAGACTTTACCTCCAGGGAAGGTCAAACTTGCAAAATTGTGACTGCCCTCAACAAATGGGAAAACTGCCGTCGGAAATATCGGTGATCAGTTCCTGAAAAATCTGTGCAGTGTCACTGGAAGTAGGAAATGCCAGTAGAATTCTTTGGTATGATACTTTGAAAAAGAATGTACTGTTGACAAATGTTCATTTATTTATATTATCTCTCAGCACAAATTTATCAGATTAGATTGTTGATTCAAAATTGATGAATCATCAGCAATTTCTTGAGAGTGAATATTCTGGAAACCTACACATGCCCATTTGAATAACTGATCCACCACAAACACTATCATCAGTGCTCAGGAATTTACAGACCTCAGTGACCCTCTGGACTTCCAGATAGTTGGTTTTCCACTAATGGGTTGCAAATAATTGATTGTGCCTTGGCTTAGGGGTAGCACTCTTGCCTTTACATCACAAGATCAAGCACCACTTCAAATATTTGAGCGCAGAACTTGACACTTAAGTACAACACTGAGGGATTCTACACCATCATGTCTGGACTACACAAGAGATACTGCAGATGCTGGAATCATTGTATCATTGGTTGTAAAACACTTTGAAAGAAAGAAACTTTCACTTATTGCTACTTCAACAACTTCAAGTCATCCCAAAGTATTTTACAACATTTTGAAGCTTTATTACTACTGTAATGTAAGAAACAAGGCAGCCAATTTACCAACATCAAGCCACCACAAACAGGAATGTGATAATGACCAAGTAATCATTTTTCAGTAATGTTGAATAAGGGCTAAATATTGGTCAAAGCATCAGGAATATCTCCCCTGCTCTTTAAAAATCAATCCATGAACTGCATTACATCCATCTGTGTGTTGCATTCAGTCAGTAAGGTGGTGGAGTGATGGCCTTGATTTGTGCTTCAAACCAATGGAATGGCACATAAAATCAAAGGAGAAAGAGCAACTAAAGGTGGAGGTGAATGTTTCCATATGTACACAAGGTAAATGTGGGCTTGCTCTTAACTTTTAAGAGTAAATTGGATAGATACATGGACGAGAGAGGTCTGGAGGGGTATGGGCTGGGGGCAGGCAAATGGGACTAGCAGAATAATGTTTTGGCACAGACTAGAAGGGCCAAATGGCCTGTTTTCTGTGCTGTAGTTTTCTATGGTTCTATGGTTCTAACACAATTCCCCTCGGTGATCACTGATAGAATGCACACACTGATTACTCAATGGATCGTTCTGAAGGCTGGACCTCAACAGCATTTAGCCAGCAAGCTGGAGTCAAAAACTGAGTGAGGCAGAAGCTCAAATTACTGAAATACTGGGTGTGCTGGCCAGCTAGAGCCTAGGAAGAAAGATTTGGGTCTGATCTTACATAAGCATACTTGTAAAAGTCATGACAAAGGTCTGAGGCATGTGGGACTGGAAGTGTCTGAGGTACTGTGATTGTAATTACAGGATCACTCATAATCACGCACAGCCAGCTGTAAGGAACTTTCTGTATCCTTTCTTCCTTGTGTTCTTCCATTCCCTGTGGCACTCTTCCTCTGCCTTGTGCTCCCGTTCATCACCTTCTCACCTAATAGATGATGGCAAACAGTGTTCCCTCAAAATCGTGGAGTGTCTCACCTTAAATCTCAACTGGTCAGCTCAGAAGTGCGGTCTAGAATGGTACAGCCACCATTGTTCGAGGATGCTTTCTAATGCTTCAAGTAGCAGTGTGGCCCAAAGACCTATTTTATTTATCCATGTAGTGCCCAATTAACAACATGCTTGGTACCACTCAGTTTAGCCCGCTACTTATGGCTGGCCAGAAAATTATCAGAAAAAGTGCAGATCCTTCCAGGAAAATTCTACACACATTTAGAAAGTCAGTGTGGTGACGTTGTGAGATTAAAATTATACTTGGAGTTACGAATGAATATTGCCTCCTCCAAGAGCTTGTGTCTACCCAGCCTTGGTATCCACCTGCACCTCTAGATATATAATAGTACAGATATCAAATGCTATGTGTCTCACAGCAGTGTGATCCACTTATGTCAGCCAAGTGACACTTTTATTTAGTACATTTACCGTGTTTAGGAATAGCTGTATCAGTGTCATGTGTTGACTGGTGCAGGACTGTGGGAAAGATTAGAAACTGTATTCAATTCAGGCCTTGCCACAAGAGCTCCCGGAGGAACCGGTGATATTAATGACATAAAAAAAAGCCTGCTGTTGAGTCTTGGAAGAAATTGTTTGCTTCCTATGTCCAGAAGTAAATCAATTTTGTTATTTTTAATACATTTGCTGGAATATTATTCTTGGTTATCCATTGGACTACTTCATGTATACATCTTGATGGATGGTTGCTGATGGGACTTTGCAAATGATTACCACATCGCCAGGTGCTGGCAAAATAGCTTAAGGGAAGTAAAATGGAGAAATATGTATGTTGTGAATTAAAAGCAGATTAACAAACAGAGAGACAGAAGAAACCAAAGCCATAAGTTGGTCATCTCAGTCTCAGATCTCAAGGACATCCAATGGGCCATACAAAATGTACACATAGGCTTTAGAAAAAAAGAGTTGGGACGTAGGTATTCAGAATCAGAATCAGACTTATTATCACTGACATATGACGTGAAGTTTGTTGTTTTGTGGCAGCAGTACAGTGCAAAGACATAAAAATCCATAAATTACAAAAATAAAAAAATAGTGTGAAAAAAAGGAATAATGAGGTAGTATTCATGGGTTCATGGATCATTCAGAAATCTGATGGTGGAGGGGAAGAAGCTGTTCCAGAATTGCTGAATGTAGGTCTTCAGGCTCCTGTACCTCGTCCCTGATCGTAGTAACAAGAAGAGGGCATGTCCCGAGATGAGGGTCCTTAATGATAGATGCTGCCTTCTTGAGGCACCACCTCCTGAAGATATCCTCGATGGTGGGGAGGGTTGTGTCAGTGATGGAACTAGCTGAGTCTATAAGCCTCTGCAGCCTCTTGCGATCCTGTGCATTGGAGCCTCCATACCAGGCTGTGATGCAACCAGTCAGGCTGCTCTCCACCACACATCTATAGAAATTTGTAAGAGTCTTTGGTGTCATACCAATTCTCCTCAAACTCCTAATGAAATAGAGCTGCTTGCAGACAAGACCTACTTATTGGTCAAACTTAGTAGACCTGAGAGAAATATTGAAGCACTGAGATCCTTGTGAAAGTGCTGTCACAAGCCTGTTGGGAAGGGTATTCCATGATGTTCAGCTTGGATAAATGAAAGAATGGCTAAGTGCGCCCAAACCGGAGGGTGTTTGTGTTGGCCTGCTCTGTCACTGAGACATAGCAGATGTGGTAATATACCTAGGACTGCTTGATGTTGAACCTAGCTAGTTGAAATGAGAACATGTTACATTCCCCATCATGTTGATAACGATGATACAAAAAGCAAGTCACAGTAGTCTTACAGCTTCTGATTTAGCATTATGTACTAGTGCAGAGGTTAATGCCACTCACTTAATCTTATCTGTGCACATTGCATCCTCATTCATTCCTGCCTGCATGTTCCAAATGCTGTAATGCAAAGGCTAATGCAATGCTGTTCTTATGGGAACCCCTTGTATAAAGATGGCTCACACTTACATGAAATCTCCTGGCCAATTCAGTTGGCAAAGAACACGCCCTGGCTGCTGCTTGATTTCTGAGTAATAGCACAGAGGGAATGCAAGAATAGTGGCCAAACTCCAGATGCTTGCAATGATGACTTTAGTTACTGTTGCTGACAGTCTTGGCTGTAGAGGATGAATAATGGCCATGTACCTGCAGAAACAAAAATATAACCATTCTCTTACAATCTTTGACCACAATTTTCTGTGTTGCACAGCTTATATTCTTTCCATTCTCTGCAATATTTGGAAGTAGTTCTGGTATGCCATTTGAATTTTCCTTCAAGCAACAATTCTATGGGGATAATCAGCATTTCCTGTTTTATTTCAAATAATCGAGCATACACAGTATTTTTCTTCAGCAATTTTAAATATTTCTGCTTCTAAGAACGTAAGAAACAGAAGCTCTTCAGAACCTAGTGACTGATTCCCCTGTGCAGGAAGATCATGGTTTCTACCTTTTGCACTAACTCCATATCCCTTGATTCCCTTAATATACAGTAATCTTGATCACACCAGTGACTGAGTCTCCACAGTGCTTTAGGGTAAAAAATTCCATTGATATTCCGACTCTGCCTGTTAGCCAATCCTCAACCCACACCACTACATTACCCTCAAAGTAATTTTGGTTTATAACCTCTGGTGGCACTTTACCTGAAAATCCAAATACACCCAATAATTCACCCATAACCATGGAAACTGGGACAGAATTCCAACCCTGGAAGACCTTCAGCACTAGGAATGGGCAGAAGATCAGGATCATGTGATTACTGTTGAAGGCAAAAAGATGAGATTCAATGTTCAATGTTGAGAAATGTGCAGTTGTACACTTTGGAAGTAGAAATAAGCGGGTAGATTATTATCTAGAAGGAGAGAAGATTGATAGTGCGGTAGTACAAAGGGACTTGGGGGTACTCGTACAAGATACCTTAAAAGTTAACCACCAGGTTGGATCGGTGGTTAAGAAAGCGAATGCTATGTTGGCATTCATCTCGAGAGGTATAGTGTATAAAAGTAAGGAAGTGTTGATGAGGCTCTACGGGGCGCTAGTGAGGCCTCATTTGGAATACTGTGCGCAGTTTTGGGCCCCGCATCTTAGGAAGGATGTGCTGACGTTGGAGAGGGTTCAGAGGAGATTTACGAGAATGATTCCAGGAATGAAAGGGCTTGAGTATGATGAGCGTTTGTCGGCTCTTGGACTGTACTCGCTGGAGTACAGAAGGATGAGAGGGGACCTCGTAGCGACATTTAAAATGTTGACAGGTAAGGATAGAGTAGATGTGGCTAGGCTGTTTCCCTTGGTGGGCGTGTCCAGGACCAGAGGGCACAATCTTAGAATTAGAGGGTACAGTTTCAAGACAGAGATGAGGAGAAGTTTCTTTACCCAGAGGGTGGTGAAATTGTGGAACTCCTTGCCACGCACAGCAGTGGAGGCCAGATCAGTGGGGGTATTCAAGGAGGAGATAGACAGATATCTAAATAGTCAGGGTATCAAGGGATATGGGGATAAGGCTGGCAAATGGGATTAGAATAGTTTTTTTTTTCTCTCTCTTTTTTTCCCACCCCATTTCTTTTTCCCTTTTCCTTGGAGCAGACTCGATGGGCCGAATGGCCTGCTTCTGCTCCCTTATCTTGTGATCTTGTGATCTTGTGATCTTGTGACCCAAGTGCTGCTGCTTCTGAGTAACCTCAATGAATGGCAGTCAGGAAAATGAAGTAGGAAACATTGCTACATTCCCCATCTCATGTCACTTCGGGCCCAAGCATTCACCATCCACTACCCCTCAGTCCCCTTCATTTAAGATATCCCCAGGAAAAAGTCGGAGAGAACAGAGACTTGATAACACATTTTTTCCCCTTTTACTTTTCAACTGGTGTGTATGCATTCCCTAGAATAACAGCAGGGAAAGCCTGAATTTAATTAACCTTCAAAAGGATTTAATTACAGCAAAATTAATGTTAAAGTTGGTAAATATTGACTGTCTAAAATGGGTGATACAGTATTAAGCAAAGCTACTGAGATAGACAAGAAGCTTCAAGTTGATCAATTCATTAATAATCCTTAAATTTCCTTCCAAATTGGTGCAGGAGATATTTGTATTTCTTTACCATATTTTGTGACCAAAGAGCATTACAACTAATAAAAGTAGTTTTGAAGTGCAGTCATTTCTTTTATGCAAGAAATACAGCAACCAATTTTCATATAGCCAGGTCCCATGAATTGTCATGTTATAATGACCTGAGTAATTTGTTTCTATGTTGTCGGTTATTGGATAAATATTGTTAGACTGGGAAAAATCTCCTGCTTTCTCCAACATCACACCAAGAGATTCTTTGCATTTACTCAAGAAAACAGAACATGCTTAACTCCAAGAAGACAGATGGCATTTTCAATAGTTTGGCCAGCCCTCAACAATACGATGCGAAGTCAGTCTGGAATGCATTCCAACCCATAACCACTTACCTAAGAGGCACTACCAACTGAGCCACTGCTGTCAACCAAATCACATTCTATTTGATGGTGTAAAAACTAAGAGAGGGTACATTTTAAAAACATGTTTTGGATTCAAAATCCTTATGTTTCTGATGTTCATGATGTGGGAACATGATGGAATTGGGTTTGGAGAAGATGTTCCCATCAGAGAGAAATACAGTTTGCAGCAATCCTGTGGCTGTTGCTCAGAAGAGTTAAGAAATGGCTCTGGGACCCTATTCAACCTTCAAGAATTTTACAGTAAAATAAACTGATGAAGGATACAGGAATAAGAAAAATAGAAGTTTTCTGCCTCTAAATTTCTTTAAGGCCTGACAACAGGGTGAAAATTCAGCAATGGAGAGGTATTTGATGGGAGCACAGTGGAACATCTCTACGGCATTGAACTGGTTCTTCTGTATACAAGGCTAATGATCTGCTTGTAAAAAAAAACAACAGGAACTTTGTTATAAAAGTGACAGAGCACAATCCGCTGCATGAAAGGAGTGGAAGTGTTGAGGTACCTCATTGGCCTGGTGGTGGAGGGAGACATTCCCACCCTGTCTGGAACATAAAACAACCAACCAGTCCCTGAAGAAGTGTGATTGGCAATCAACAATCCTGGTGAGCTTTGACTGGTTGACCTTCCTCATCTCAAGTCAAATGGATGAGCAGCCAGACCTGCGAGAATTGTACATCACAAGTTTGGGTGCAAAAACAATTGGATTCCAATCATTAAATGTAAATGGTAAATAAAAATCACTGGGAGAACAGTCTGCTAGTGAAGGATATAAAATTATATACTCCACTATCAGCACGTCCCAGTGACAGTACCTTTGTCTTGGAGTCAGAAGGTCACGAACAGCATTGAAGACTTTGCCGTTAGATCATGTACTCACCACCCTCTGCATGAAGAAGTTGCCCCTCAGGTCCCTTTTAAATCCTTCCCCTCTCACCTTAAAGCTATGCCCTCTAGTTTTTGGTTCTCCTTCCCTGGAAAGAAGACTCTGTGCATTCACCCTATCTATACCCCTAATGACTTTATGTACCTCTATAAGGTCACTCCTCATTGGTATTATGGAATGAGCTGCCAGACAAAGTGCTTGAGGCAGATACAATAACAACATTTGGGTAAGTTCATGATGCTTAGAGGGATATGGGCCAAACATGGGCAAGTGGGGCTGGCTTGGTGGGCACCATGGTCAGCATGGACGAGTTGGGCTAAAGGGCCTGTTTCCATGCTGTATAATTCTATGACCGTGATTCTATGACTGTGATCCAGCTTTGTCACACATTTAGCAAATTTTCAGTTTCCTGAGAAGTGGTAAAAGTAACCAGTGCCAAGTTGAGTGATTTTTCCTTGGACTGACAGCAAAAGTCATCACCAATTTCTAGGCACAAATGCACTTACAAGCAGCTCAACAGTGCTCATTGAATCCATCCCACCCTGTTCCTACAAAGTGTTACACACCAAGTCAAAGTCATGAAATCATTACAACCTCAGGCCAGAGTCAATACAAGTGAAGCCTACTTGAAGAGAGTGTATGTTTTGGTTACTCATTGGCTGTTACATAAATCTTTAAATTTTGACAGCCTAAGTAATGATATCTGAAGAATTTTCAGGGTTCCTCTGACAACTCTCTGCTTATCGTGATGGCAAGACATGGATACAAAGTGGAAAAATATGAGCTTGAGAATTAGAACCTAGATTTTTCCTTCACAGTGGTACTGGATGAGTGCCGCATTGGCATCAATCAGCTGAGACATCTGCTCTTCAAGTTGCCACAATACCACTGGATGCAAGGAATTCATGGGCATCTTTCTTCTGAAATTTAAACAAGATCAGATGAACTGGTCAATTTTATAGTGGACCATCATATTTTCCAGAGATTGGCTGGCCTCATAAAAATTCACTGTGCCAGAGAGCTATCAACTTAGCTTTAGGAATACATGATAGATGTGGCAAGACTACAAAATATTTAAAGTTACATTACAGATAAGTTGATAGGACTATCATTAGAAAGGCAGAGATATTCATTGCATGAACATATTAACAATATAATCTATTAATAATTGTCAACATATTGTGATCAAGGAAGAACGAAAGGATACTGTGACAGCATTCTATAACTTAAACTTCAAAGGATTTCTTTTAAGCAGAGCTCTAAAAGCAATAGGGAAAATTTTCTTTGAAAAAAATAAAATAAACATCATATTATCTGGAATGTAGATAAGGGAAAGGAAGACCCTGGTGTCAAAACCGTCAGATAGAAAAGATAGTCAAGTCAATTAAGTTAGTGCCAGAGTGGGCTTAGCAAAGGTGTTGTCTAAACAGGACACACCAAGCCCGCTTGTGAAGCCAAAATGAGGAAGGGTTTTCAACGATATTATCTAAGGAGGAGGACCAGGAGTACCTGTTCATTTGTGATTTGTTCATTCATGGATTGAGTCAATAAAGATAGTGATAGACAGTGAGCATTTGCCATCTCCTTGAAATAGGGGCACTTAAGTTTTTTTGCACAAAGGCAGAGAATTAACCAAAAGCTCTTTGAGGTGAATCCTTCATACTGGCTTAGGTATGACTAGCTCAAAAAGATGGAGACCAAAAATAAAACAGAGAGGAACATTAGTGTGTCATTGAAAGCTGTAGGTTACATCACTGTTTACTGTTTGACTGACCAGTCTCGCATGGGGAAATCATCATGGATGCTCGGGATCATATTTGATTTGTGTTAATATATTGCGTCAATTATGGTAAATCACATTTCTTTTTAAACCAATAAAAGATAATTTCTACATCTATTCCAATCGGGTCAAGTACAGCTTGGCAGTACAATCAACTCCCATCAGCTCCAACAGCACAATCCTGCACACTCTTCCTTCTCCCTGTTGCATTTTTTTTTGCTCTTTTAAACTATAATAAAGGATCCCAAGGGGGTTCATAGGAGGGTTATTAAACAAAATCTGCTACACACAAGGAGGTATTGGAGCAGATCTTCCATTGTTTTCGCAAGTCACTGGCTGCCTGCCCTTTGGCTCTCAATGTTCCAGTATGGCAGTGGACAGGCTTCCAGAATTCAGTGTCGCTGGCTATGTCTTTGGGCGGCGGCGGGGGGGGGGGGGGGGGGGGGGGGCTCAATGCAGACACAGAATGACTGTGACAGTTAGCAAGACCCTGCCCCCAAGGTTCACCAGCTCAAAGTTATCAGTCATTGAATGCTTGTGAATGCCTTTGACAATCAAACATTCAGTAACTCTGTTAAAAATAAAAAAAATAATGTTTATTTTTATACATTTAACATATTTATTTAGAAACTTTAAATCTTAAGGTAAGAACATAATGAGAGCTCCAACAGCTGAAGTCTGCCATTCATTTTAATGATCTGCTGCGCCTGCACCTTACATAGACTCAGTGGACAGGCTTCTAGCCTGAAAGCTGTCAAGCCAGTGGAAGTTTGAACTGCTCCACTGGATTTAGAGTCCACTGTCTGCAGTGCAAGGGCAGAAGATGCCAATATCAACTATGGCCTGGGCTAGCAATGCAAACTCATGGTGGGAAATGCAGGCAACTCCCGACATTAGTGCTGGCGTAGGAGTGGAGGTTCTTAGTTATTGGTGCAGGTAATCAAACACGGGGGTCTAAGTTAGTTTAAGGGCCAGTGTAAACAGGAGGAAAGAGGGGAAAGCAAAGGGGAATTCCAGAATTTAGGGTTGGTTGCTGAAGGCACATTGTTGTGACTATAAAAACTGGGGGTGCTCAAGTGGTCAGAATTAAAATGCAGAGAGCTGAAGGTTTTAGGACTGGACCAGGTTTCAAAACCATGGATGTGAAAACAATCCAAACAAAACAAACATTCCCCCCACCCTTTGTTTTCCCTCATTCCTGTGGCCCCCTCACCCCTTTTCCTTCCCCTCCCCTGCCCTCAAGACCTGCCCATCACCTCCTTCTGGTTCCCTACCTCCTTCCCTTTATTTCATGGTCTACTGGCCTCTCCTATCAAATTCCTTCTTCTCCAGCTCTACGCCTCTTCCACCTATCATCTCCCAGCTTTTCACATCACTCCCTTTCATCCCCCCTCCCCCACCCACTACCTTCCCCCCCCCCCACCCGATCTCACCTATCACCTGTCTGTGTGTCCCCCTTCTTTTTATTCTGGCTTCTGCCCACTTCCTTTCCAGTCCTGATGAAGGGTCTCGACCCGAAATGTCACCTGTTTATTTCCCCCCATAGATACTGCCTGACCTGCTGAGTTCCTCCAACATTTTATGTGTGTTGCTCCAGATTCCAGCATCTGAAGAATCTCTTGTGTCTCTGACGTGAAAACAACATTAAGAATGTTAAAATTCAGGTAGCGCCAGATCAGTACTAAAAGTAAATCAACAAGCACAGGGTTGAGCAGGAGTTTGTGCAAGTTAAGATATAGGCAGCACCAGTTGATAAGCTCTGATTTACATATAGTGGAAAACTGGAGGTCAGCCAGCAGAACATTGAAAGTGCAGAGCTATGGATGAGGGATTATGGAAGGGATGAGCTGAACCAGGACAGACTTTATAGAAGTGATAGGGGCTTAGTGACTGAGCAGATGTGGTAATTTCAGGATTAAATATAACAAGGTTGTGAACAGCTTCAGACAGTAGCCAGGGAGAAGGGTGGAGCTGGTGGCTGGGGAACAGAAAGAAAGAAAAGGAATTATATTTCTATGAAGATCTTTAATATCCTCAGGACATCTCAAATTGCTTTATGGTTCTTTAGGTACTTAGAAATGTGGACATTGTAGTAATGCAGAAGAAACATCATTCAATGATCTGTCCTGATGATCCTGGCTGAGAGATAGTACCATAGTAGAACTCTGCCAGTTTTCAAATCAGTGTCATGGGACCCTTATTTGAGGGCAGATAGAGCTTCAGCTTCACAGCTCTTCAAAGGATGACATCTCTGGAGGTGTGGCATTCAAGCATTAACCTAGATTTTCCCTTTTTTGGAATAGGGCTTAAATCTGTAATGTTCTGACTCAGAGCTAAGGCCGCAGCCCACTGAGACCCTATCCAATACTATTCGACTGATAAACAGACCAGAAAGGACAGTAAATGCCAGAAGTACTCAGAGGGTCTGGCAATATCTGTGAAGGTTTCAGTTCCAATGAAGGGTTATCGAACTGAAACATTAACCCTTTCTCTCTGAAGATGCTGACCTACTGAGTGTTTCCAGCATTTCCAGTTCATATTTTAGATTCCCAGCATTTGTGGGTTTTTGCTTGTATATGACTTTTTTGAAGGCATGATAAGTGAAGTAACTACTTGAGCAGAAGTTTGGGTTGGTACTTAACACCAGAGTTGCAAGTGATTTGTAGGCTGCAACCCCAGTGATTGTTGTGTACATTCCTACAGAACGAATAACAGCTAACAACAGAGTTTCTCACTGCCTGCAGGGTATTAAGCAGAAGGGAAGGAAAAGTTGCAAATTGTAGATGAACCCAAGCTATTTTGCTGCCAGTCTTTCACAATGGGGCTATGGAGAAAGCCCAAGAGGAAATCATTTTGGAACCATTTGAAAAAAGAGAAATAAATTACTTTAGAGGAGGAAGAATTCTCAGTTGAAGGAAAGATGTAGCAAAACTTAGATGACCATGCCCAGTAGAACAAAACATACTTTAGGACAAAGACAGGTGGTCAAATCTATCAATCAGTGGATTAGTGCATCAACTCTCTCCAACACAGGAGTTAAGAAATACTGCTCACTGGAACACGTTGTAGACAGTGCCACGGGGCTCCTGCTCCTATTTGTCCCATTGGTGTGTGTTTATTGTTCAACTTCAGCTCAAATGTTTCCATATTTGAATTATGAATTGCATCTGTTTCCCCATTAGCATGCATTGGCTACAGTTAAAAGGTCTGTTATCAAGCACTTGGGAGCAACAGTCGTGGCAAAGTTACCAAAGGAAATGAACAGCAAACTGATCAGAGGAAGGGAAGAGCTGCTAGACTTGGCTTCCCCGCTGACTCACTGCTGCGCCCTTTCTTTTCCCTTCAATACCGGCTCTCAAGTGTAGCCACAGTTCAGGACTCAAATTCCGAAGTGTTGCAAGCTGCAAATCCACCTAAGAACATTGATCCCCCTACACACTATGAATAACAAATAAATGTTAAAATAACCTGACATCTGTCTTGTTCAATTGCAGCTCTAGAACGAAGATTTGGCCCTGCACATGTAGGATAGGGGAGGGGAAAGTTTCACAGGAGGTAATGTTTAAAGAGCACAGTTTGCACAAAACTCTAAATTCCAAAAGCAGATGATTCTAAAAGTTGAGAATTGGACCCATGTTAAGCAAACATTGAAGACTCCCAAGTCAAATATAGGTGGGGTGTAGGAGAGTCAAAGTAAAGTTTTATTTTTTCAAATTTCCTTGCGACATATGAGGAGGCCATTCAGCCCATCAAGTTTACACCAGCTTTCAGAGCAATTCCATCAATCTCATTCCCCACATACTCATCAACTCCTGCCACCCATCCACACTAGAGGTAATTTGAAACCACCAATTAAACTACCAACCAGCAATCTTTGGAACATGGGAGGAATCTGGAGCACATGGGGAAACCCAAGCTGTAACAGGAAGAATGTACAAACTCCACACAGACAGCACCCAAAGATCCTACCTGGCTCTCTGGAGTAGTGAGACAACAGACCCATTGTGTTTCTGTTGCTATGAGGGACAGCATAGACGTGTGGGCTGAATGGCTCCTTCCAAGTCATAAGGAAATATAAGAAACTCATTTTGTAACACTAATGAAAATTGATCCAACAACGAACTCTGCAAGGCAGCATAGTCCTTTTTATAATTGGACCCATGTTAAGCAAACATTGAAGACTCCCAAGTCAAAGTAAGTACTCTTTGGGCAAGTACACATTCGGCTGGACTTCCCTGACCCACTTGCACAATGTTATCCACATCAATTGTTCAAAGTTCCTGCTTTACATACCAGGAGTGCCCAGGGTGTCCTGGGTACACATCGTTTGTCTTTACAATAGGTGGAGCTGACTATTCCAGTCCCTCATAATCACCCGTGTCCCACCACCAAGCATGAAAATAAGTCTCCTTTCCCCACTCCATCCATGTGTTCTGATAAAGGGTTTTCATTCTTAAAAGATTTACTGCTTCTCTCCCTGAAGCTGCTGCCTGACCTATTGAGTATTTACATCATCATTTTTACATCATTTTTATTTTAGGTTTCAAGCATAATTTTTCCTTGTTTTTTGACACTGCCTCCCACACCCAAAAAAAACATTTTTCACACTTGCTTTCTGGTTACCTTAGTGGCTGGAGCTCTTGCCTGCAGCTTGTGACAACAATGCCATACACTCATCTTGACTGATCTAGAACCAACTCCTAACACACCTGCGGACGGGTGATGACACCAGTCTAGGTGTAGAACATATCCCTCCTTTAAGTTCTGCTTTCCTATGCCTTGTCCAGTGTTAATTGCATCTCTTATTCAATTTCACAAGGGCTCTCCAATTGAGCATGACACAGGGGTTGAATCTACTCGTGCATGGCTCTATGTGTAAAAGCTTGGAACACATGTGGGAGTGGCCAAATAAAGTTCTGTCCGATGGCTTTTTAGTTACCAATTTTGATATGTGAATGAATTTACACTAAATATCAATCAATCATGGTCTCTGTGATGCACAGCTCCCTGTTGGAAGCATTAGACCTTGAGCTTACCCCACATAGCAGGTAGACCATTAGGGAAGAAAACAGAGAAACAAAAGTTTGTCCTACAAAAAATTAACCCCTACACATCCCATCCCCTCCGGTCCTAAAAAGCCAAATAAATGAGATGGTCAAAGAACTGGAAAGTCTTTAAGGAATACATTAGAATCAGCACAGATGGCTAAGCAAATATTTAAAATGGATTGTCTCAAAACATGCCAAATCGTTGATACGATAAAAACAAGGCATGTTATACAAAAGCTTGAATGATTAAATGTTTGCAGTACCCTGAGCTAGTTGGATTACATTTTAAAGCTTGTGCGCAGGAGATTAACTGTGCCTGGACTGCTTCTTTTTGGGACTAAAGTAATATATGAGGGCTAGTGCAAACAATAGCAAATGCATCTCTAAATTCCTGGAAACAAATTGATAATCCAGATTATTACAGAGCAAGTAACCCAAACAAAGGGAGAAATATGTGAGAAGAATACTTTAAACTATGGTCAGTATGGTGCTTAAGATATGGACCAATAGTCTAAAGATGAAAGTATAGAAGTGGAGTCAATTTGTCAATTTTAGTTGGGGCACACCCTCTGCCCCACCACCCATCCTATCTACAGAACAGATCAGATTCCACAGGAACAAAGAAAGTGCCTAACAAGTTCTTTCCAAAAGAAGGCAGCTTTGGGGAGATGTAATGAGCATCTTCCCAGGGCAATGGCCAAAATGCTCTTGGAATACAAGGTTATATTACTAAAAATAATGGGAACAAGAGATATGGGTAAGAGGCATAGTGGTCTCAGCTCAGATGGGACTCTCTTAGGGCTCACTGTCCAGCAACATGCAAAGCAGTAGCTGTGACCACTGAAGCAATATCTTCAAGCTAAACTCAATACCAGGGATAGCATGAGTGGCAAAAGTAAACCAGTGGTATTGCTAGGTGATGGCACTCAGCAGCCAACAAAAAACACCAGGAGCTCTAAAGGAAGTCACACCTCTCTTCCTTCCATTACCCAAGGGAAGAAAACTATCCAATACACAAGGGAGGGGAAATGCTGGAAAACATCACAGGGATACAGAGTCAATGTTTCGGGTTAGTGAATTTCATCTGTCCAGGTTCTAGGACTTGAGTCATGTACATCCCCAGCAATTCCCAACCACTTCTGTGCAAATTTCTACTCCTAACTTGGGGAGACAAGCCACCATTCCTGATCTCCACACACAAGATTCCATCTGCAATCTTGCTCGGAAGATGGAGTATTGACCGAGTTTTAAAATTACACAATCTATATCAACAGGTTTTGAAATGCCTCAACTAAAGTTAATCAAAGGACAGGTGAAATTTAAAAAGACTCCACGATATAAATGTTGTTATAATAATATCAAAACTAGCAAAGAATTGCCTACTTTAAGTAGATATCAAAGCTCCACAGTTGATCTTAAAATTAGGAAGGCATATTAGAAGTTGATAAAACAAGGAATTTTAGTTATACTGCACGGAAACAGGCCCTTCGGGCTATTACAGCGCCAGCGACCCGGGTTCAATTCCGGCTGCTGCCTGTAAGGAGTTTGTACGTTCTCCCCATGTCTGCATGGGTTTCCTCCAGGTGCTTGGGTTTCCTCCCACATTCTAAAGACATTTGGGTTAGGAAGTTGTGGGCATACTATGTTGGCGCCGGAAGCGTGGCGACACTTGCTGGCTGCTCCCAGAACACTCTATGCAAAGATGCATTTCACTGTGTGTTTCGATGTACAGGTAACTAATAAAGAAATCTCATCCTCTCTAATGCCAACCAAGAGGCCTACCTGAGCTAGTTCTATTTGCCTGTGCTTGGCCCATATCCCTCCATGTAACTGTCCAAATGTCTTTTAAATGTTGCAATTGTATCCACCTCCAACTCTTCCTCTGACAGCTCATTCTACATACCCACCACCCTATGTGAAAAAACTGCCCCTCGGGTTTCCTTTAAATCTTTCCCCTCTCACATTAAATGTATATCCTCGAGTTTAAGACTCCCCTACCCTGGGAAAAAGACTAAATATTCAACTTATCTATGCCCCTCATGATTTTACAAACCTCTGTCAGGTCACTTCTCAGTCTCCTACATTCTAGGGAAAGCAGCCCCAGCCTGTCCAGTTTCAAGCCCTCCAGTCCCAGCAACATCCTTGTGAATCTTTACTGCATCCTTTCCAGCTTAATGACATCTTTCCTACATCTGTGTGACCAGAACTGCACACAATACTTGAAGTACAGTCTCAATCCCTGACCAATGAAGGCAAATATGCCAAATGCCTTTTTCACCACCCTCTCTACCTGTGTCACCACTTTCAGAGAACTATTTTCCTGTACCCCTTGGTGTCTCTGCTCTACAACATTCTCCAGGGCGCTGCCATTTACTATCTCAGTCCTGTCCTGGTTTAACTGATGAAAATGCAACAGCTCACACTTGTCCGAGTTAAATTCCATCTGCCAATTCCTTGGCCCACTTTCCCAGTTGATCTAGATAATCTTAGATAATCTTCTTCACTGTCCACTATACCACCAATTTTGGTGTCATCTGAAAACTTTGGTTTGTCCCCTTTGACTCTCACCAACTTTTACCGATGCACCATTGAAAGCATCTTATCTGGATGTATCATGGCTTGGTACGGCAACTGCTCTGCCCAGGACCGCAAGAAGCTGCAGAGAGTTGTGGACACAGCCAAGAGCATCACAGACACCAGCCTTCCCTCCTTGGACTCTGTCTTTACCTCTCGTTGTCTTGGTGTAGCAGCCAGCATAATGAAAGACCCACCCACCCGGGACATTCTCTCTTTTCTCCTCTTCCGTCCGGTAGAAGATACAGGTGCCTGAGGACACGTACCACCAGACTTAATGACAGCTTCTACCCCACTGTGATAAGACTATTGAACAGTTCCCTTATACAATGAGATGGACTATGACCTCACGATCTACCTTGTTGTGACCTTGCACCTTATTGCACTGCACTTTCTCTGTAGCTGTGACACTTTACTTTGTACTGTTATTGTTTTTACCTGTACTACATCAATGCACTCTGTACTAACTCAATGTGTGTAATGAATTGACCTGTACAATCGGTTTGTAAGACAAGCTTTTCACTGTACCTCGGTACAAGTGACAATAATAAACCAATACCAATGCCAACTACATTCTTATCCAAATCGTTAATACAGATGATAAACAACAGTGGACTCAGCACTGATCCTTGTGGTACACAACTGGTCACAGGCCTCCAATCTGAATAACCACCCTCCACTATCACTTTCTGCCTCTTTCCACTAAACCACTATTGCTTATATCCAATTGGTGAGCTCACCCTGGATCCCATGTGATCTAACCTTCCAGACTAACCTACCCTGTGGGGCCTTGTCAAAGGCCTTGCTAAAGTCCTAAGCGATAACGTCTACCGCCCTGCCCTCTTTGACCCTCTTGGTCACCTCAATCAAATTCAAGAGACATGATTTCCCACACACAAAGCCATGCTGACTATCCCCAATTAGTCCTTGCTTTTCCAAATGTAGCTGGATCCTAGCTCTCAGAATCTCCTCCAGTTACTAATATCCACTGGCCTGTAGTTCCCCGACTTGTCCTTGTAGCCCATCTTAAATAAAGGCACAACATAAGCCATCCTCCAGTCTTCAGATAGTTCACCTGTGGCTAAAGATGATTCAAGTATCTCTGCCCTACCTTCTCACAGGCCCCGGCCCTGGGGATTTATCCATCTTTGTGCACTTTAACATTGCCAGTACTTCCTCTTTTGTAAGGTGGATATGTTTCAAGACATCACTACTTTCTTCCCTGAATTCCCTGGCTTCCACTACCTTCTCCACAGATGAGGAATATTTAATTAAGATCAATTAAGGTCTTGCCCATCTCCCATGGCTTCACCCATAGACAACCACGTTGATCTTTGGGGGGAACCTATTCTCTCCCTAGTTACCCTTTTGCTCTCAGTATACATCTAGAATCTTATCTTATCTGCCAAAGCTACCTCATCTCCTCTTTTTCCCCTCCTGATTTCCCTCTTAATTGTACTCCTATATCCTCAATGGTTTGCTTGATCACAGCTGCCCATACCTGACAAATACCACCTTCTTTTTCCTGACCAGAGCCTCAATATTCCTCATCAACCAGCGTTCCCTAATCCTGCCAGCCTTGTCCTTCACTCTAACAGGAACATGTTGGCCCTGAACTCTCCCCATTTCACTTTTAAAAGTCTCCCACTTGCCAGATTTCTCTTTACCTGCAAACAAATTTCCCAATCAACCTTTGCAAGTTCCTGCCAAATGCCATCAAATTAGCCTTGCCCCAATTTAGGACTTTAACTTGTGGACTAGTCCTATCCTTCGTAGATATTTCAAAACAAATAGAATTATACTAACTGGTCTCAAAGTGCTCCCCCACTGACAGTTCAGTCACTTGTCCTGCCTCATTTTCCCAATAGGAGGTCAAGAATTGCCCCCTCTACATTAGAGTTATTTACACATTACACGAGAAAACTTTCCTCGACACACTTAACAAATTCTGTCCCACCTAAGCCCTTAGCACTATGGCAGTCCCAGTCAATATGTGGGAAGTTAAAATCACCTACTATTACAACCCTATTATTCTTACAGCCAACTGCAATCTCCCTACATATTTGCTCCACTAATTCATTCCTGCTGACTATTGGGGGGCCTTATAGTATAATCCCATCAAATTGGTCTTATTCCTGAGTTACACCCAAATAGCCTCGTTGGACAATTCCCCAGGAATATCCTCTTTATGCACTGCCGTGATGTTCTCGCAAATCAAAAATGCAATTCTCCCCCCACCTTGTCTCCACTTCTATCATGCCTGTACCTCAGAACACTGAACTGCTAGTCCTGTCCATCCCTCAACCATGTTTCTGTAATAATTATAATGTCCCAGTCCCACATACTGATCCATATACTGAGTTCATCTGTTAGGTTTCTTACATTAAAATAAATTCAGATTAGTCTATCAGACCTTCCTTGCTCCCTGTCCTATCCCTGCCTGTCATGCCTACTGAACTTGCTTGCTTTAACTTCCATATTTGCCTCAGCTTTCTCATCTGCCACATTACTACCTTGGGTCCCACTCGTCAGCCAGACTAGTTTAAATCCTCCTAAGTAGCTCTGGCAAATCTCCTTGCTAGGATTTTGGTCCCTCTCCAGTTCATGTGTAACCCATCCCCTCTGGTACAGGTCACTCTGCCCCATGTGATCCCAATAGTCCAAGAACCTGAATCCTTCCCTCCTGCACCAGCTCCTCAGCCATATGCAGTTGTACACGTTGGAAACAGAACTAAACGGGCAGATTATTATCTAGAAGGAGAGAAAATTCAAAGTACAGAAGTACAAAGGGACTTGGGGGTACTCGTGCAGGATACCTTAAAGGTTAACCACCAGGTCGGATTGGTGGTAAAGAAAGCGAATGCTATGTTGGCATTCATTTCGAGAGGTATAGTGTATAAAAGTAAGGAAGTGTTGATGCCTCTCCTCCTATCCTCCTATTCCTTACTTCACTAATATGTGGCACAGGGAGTAATCCAGAGTTTACTGCCCTTAACGTTCTGCTTTTTAGCCTCTCCCCAAATCCCTATATTCACTCTGCAGGAACTGATCCCCTTTTCTACCTATTTTGATGGTACCAATGTGTACAATGACCTCTGGCTGCTCACCCACCCATTTCAGGATGTCCTGTAACAATTTCGAGGCATCCTTAAGCCTGGCACCTGGGAGACAACATACCACTGTCTCATTTGTGGCCACAGAATCTCCTGTCCCTCAGGCTATCAAAACTTCTACCACAATGATTCTCCTGGTCTCCACTCTCCCCTGCTGTGCATCAGAGCCAGTCATTGAGCCTCAGACCTGGCTGCTGCTCTCCTCTGAATGGTCATCTCCCCCAACAATATCCAAAATGATATCCTTGTTACCAAAGGAATGGCCACAGGGGAATCCTGTACTCTCTGACCACCCCCTCTACCTTTTCTGGTGTCACCCAACTACCTGCTGCCTGTACCTTAGGTCTGACCACCTCAGAAAAGCTCCAATTCCAGCTGCTTGGTACAGCTAGACACACTTCCCACAAGTATAGTCACCAGGGACATTGGACGTTTCCTTGATCTTCCATAACCTGCAGAAGGAGCATATGACTGCCCTAACTGCCTTTAATCACCAAGACCACAGAGGAAAGTAAAAGATCTTACCTTACCACTGTTCAGCCTCCTTGCCAAAGACTTTCAAGACAAAGCTTCAGCACTTACAGCTCAAACACAGCACTTCCACCTCTCAGCCACTCTCACAACAGCCATTCCAAAAATAATAATAATGTCAATAGCCGCTGATGTTCTTAATGACAGCAACTTAGAAAATAAAGAGTGCATTCTATTTCAGGGAACATGTACGATGTTAGTTCACTAAAGCCTAATTCAGCTCCCTGTAAGAATTGTGTTAAAAAATATATATTAAGGAATTAGAGGATTTAATTCTCAAAATTGAAATCTAGGTTCTAATTCCAAATTTGCCAAGAAAGGAAAGATGCAAAGTTGTCCTGTTATGTATAAAATTGTTCATTAGTAATAAAACCACTGACGGGTCAAGCATACTTAAGCATTACTGTAAATAAGACTTAGGATAGGGTGATGAATAACAACATGAACAGAATTGGTTTGCCAGGGAAAACGTCAATTTTTAAAGAATCCTCAAGCTCTCTACCAGAATTTAAAAACTGGTGAAGTACAATGAAGGGCAATGCATTACGAGCTGCCTGTATCAAATGATTGAGCTTGAACACCAAATCTAAATTTCCTAATGTGAATGACATTGCTTATAAAGGAATGAGAAAACTGCCTAAAATATGATAACAACAATGGCCCTCCAAATCCATAGAGATCGAGGAAGTTCATGACTTTTAAGTTGTTGTACTGGGTCCAAATGGCCTTACTGCTGATGACATAAATGGAATGGAATTTTACCATAGAGCCAATTTAAAGAATTGTTTGGATTAAAACCAGGAGTGATCCCAAGTCTTAAAGTGGAACAAAATGGCCAGTTTACACCAAGATGGAAGATCCTGTCAGAATATTGACAATTGGCCTATTACCATGGGATCCATTTTACTTCACAAGATCACAAGATCACAAGACAAGGGAGCAGAAGTAGGCCATTTGGCCAGTCGATTCTGCTCCAAAGAAAAGGGAAAAAAGAAAAAGAAATGAGAAATTGGGGGGGGGGGGGGGGGCGGAAGAAACACACTATTCTAACTCCAATTTCCAGCCTTATCCCCATATCCCTTGATACCCCAACTATTTAGACGTCTATCTATCTCCTCCTTAAACGCCTCCAATGATCTGGCCTCCACTGCTGTACGTGGCAAGGAATTCCACAAATTCACCACCCTCTGGCTAAAGAAGTTTCTCCTCATCTCTGTTTTAAACCTGTACCCTCCAATTCTAAGATTGTGCCCTCTGGTCCTGGACTCACCCACCAAGGGAAACAGCTTGACCACATCTACTCTGTCCAGTCCTTTCAACATTCTAAATGTTTCTATGAGGTTCCCTCTCATTCTTCTGTACTCCAGTGAGTACAGTCCAAGAGCCGACAAATGCTCATCATATGTAAGCCCTTTCATTCCGGGAATCATCCTCGTAAATCTCCTCTGAACCCTTTCCAACATCAGCACATCTTTCCTCAGATATGGGGCCCAAAACTGTGCACAGTATTCCAAATGAGTCCTCACTAGTGCCCCGTAGAGCCTCATCAACACTTCCTTACTTTTATACACTATACCTCTCGAAATGAATGCCAACATAGCATTTGCTTTCTTTACCACCGATCCGACCTGGTGGTTAACCTTTAAGGTATCCTGCACGAGTACCCCCAAGTCCCTTTGTACTTCTGTACTTTGAATTTTCTCTCCTTCTAGATAATAATCTGCCTGCTTATTTCTGTTTCCAAAGTGTACAACTGCACATTTTTCAACAATGAATCTCATCTGCCATTTCTTTGCCCATTCTCCTAAACTATCTAGGTCTCTCTGCAACCTTCCTGTCTCCTCGATACTCTCTACTCCTCCACCTATCTTGGTGTCATCTGCAAACTTAGCCACAAAACCATTTACTCCATCATCCAAATCGTTAATGTACAAAGTAAAAAGAAGCGGCCCCAACACCGACCCCTGAGGAACACCACTAGTAACAGGTAGCCAACCAGAACAGAATCCTTTTATTCCCACCCTTTGCTTCCTGCCAACCAGCCAATGCTCCACCCATTCTTTTATCCTACCTGTAATTCCATGACCTCTCATCTTATTAATCCGTCTCTTATGTGGTACCTTGTCGAAGGCCTTTTGAATGTCTAAATACACAACATCTACTACCTCCCCCTTATCCACCCTACCTGTAATTCCTTCAAAAAACTCCAATAGGTTGGTCAGGCAGGATCTTCCCTTCACAAAACCATGTTGGCTACGACCTATCTTGCCTTGAACCTCTAGTTATTCTATAACCTCATCCTTGAGGATCAATTCCAATAACTTTCCCACCACCGATGTCAGACTAATAGGTCTGTAATTTCCTTTATGCTGCCTCCCATATTTCTTATGCAGCGGAACTACATTTGCGACCCTCCAGTCCTCCGAAACCATGCCGGAGTCTATTGATTCCTGGAAAATTATCACCAATGCCTCCACTATCTCTAAAGCTACCTCCTTCAGAACCCGGGGATGCACCTCATCCGGTCCGGGAGACTTATCAGTCTTTTGCCCGTTTAGTTTTCTTAGCACCTTCTCTCTAGTAATCTTAACTGAACTCAGTTCCATTCCCTGAGACCCCTGACTAACTGGTATATTGCTGATGTCCTCCACAGTGAAGACCGATGCAAAATACTCATTTAGTTCTTCTGCCATCTCTTTATCATCAATTATAATCTCTCCTGCACCGTTATCGATTGGTCCTATATCAACCTGTGTCTCTCTTTTATTCCTTATATATTTTAAAAAACTCTTAGTATCCTTTCGAATGTTATCTGCCAACTTCCTTTCATAATTCGTCTTTTCTTTCCTAACGACCTTCTTAGTTTCTTTCTGCAGGTTTTTAAAAATTTCCCAGTCTTCTGTTTTCCCACTAATTTTTGCTTCCTTGTATGCCCTCCCTTTTGCTTTTATTTTAGCCTTCACCTCTCTCGTTATCCACATTTGTGCCTTTTTTTCCATTCAAATCCTTTTTTTCTTGGAATATATCTATCCTGCATTTTCCTTATTTCTTGTAGAAATTCCTTCCATTTCTGCTCCGCCATCCCTCCAGCTAGCTTACTCTTCCAATCAATTTGGGCCAACTCCTCTCTCTTACCACTGTAATTTCCTTTGTTCTACTGAAATATCAATACACCAGTTATGAGCTTCTCCTTCTCAAATTTGAAACTGAACTCAATCATGTTGTGATCACTAGTTCCTAATGGTTCCTTTACCTTTAGTTCCCTAATCACCTCCGGTTCGTTACACAGCACCCAATCCAAAACAGCTGATCCCCTGGTGGGCTCATCAACAAGTTGCTCCAAAAAACCATCCCGTAGACATTCCACAAACTCACTCTCCTGAGATCTACTGCTTTGCTGGCTTTCCCAGTCCACCTTCATGTTAAAATCCCCCATACTTATCTTCATGTTGTCACTCTGGCACTTGGGTTTACAAAGATCGTGATCAAAAGACAAAGGTAACTTCCATCAAACCTAGACAAAGGGAATTCATTACAAATCCTCACTATGCATACTGTCTATTCCTCTCATAATTTTGCATACCTCTATCAGGACCTCCACCCCACCCTTGCCTCCTCTGCTCCAAGAAAAACAAATCAACCTATCCAGTTTCACTTCATAGTTGAAACTGTGTCCCTAGCAATATCGTTGTCAATCCTTTCTGCAGCTTTCCCAGTGCAATCGCAACCTTTCTATAGTGTAATAACCAGAACTGTACACAATACTCCAGCTATAGCCTAACCAAAGTTTTATAAATTGCATCATGACCTCCATGCTCTTATATTCTATGCCCCTCCTAATGAAGACAATTTTTCCACTTGTGCTGCTACCTTTCTGGATCTATGGACTTGTTTTGCCAATGTTACTTTACTCTGCAATACTCCCTAGAATCCTACCACTCTTGACATATGTCATATCCTTATTAGACCGGCCAAGACACACTTATCCAGATTAAATTCCATCTACCATTGGCCTGCCCAATTTACCAACTGATCAATATCATTCTGTGATCTAAGACTATCCTCCTCACTATCAACAGCACTACCAATGTTTGTGTCATCTGCAAACATATTAATCCTACCTCCTGTATTCATATCCAAATTATTAACATATAGGACAAACACCAAGGGTCCCAACACTGATCCTTATGGCAAACTACTGGTCATAACCTCCACCATTATCTATTTCTTACTACCAACACAACTTTGGATCCAATTTGCCAACTTGCCTTGGATCCCATTGCTTTAACGTTTAGGACTGGCCTGCCATGTGGGACCTTGTGAAAAGCATTACAGAAATCCATGTAGATTACATTTACCACATTACTCTTAATAGAGTTTGTTACTTCTTCAAAAAACTCAATCAAATTAGTCAGATTTCCCACCAACAAAGGTGTGCTTACTATCCCTGATCAATCTCTAATCAACCCGTCTATCCAAGTGTTAATCCTGTCCTTCAGAATTTTTCCAGTTGCTTCCTTACCACTGGCACTACATTCACTAGCCTGTAATTAGCAGCAAGCAAAGACTTAAAAATCTATGATTTGGTCCCAGCCAGGATCTCAGGTAAGTCCTTTCACCACTTCTCCCAGTGGTTTTCTCTGCATGTACTGTGCTCAGCCCTCATCAACATGTGCTGGCATCTTCTATCCCTTTCTCTCTCTTTCCCACAGCTTTGTCTCTCCCCGTTTCAAATTTGCACTCCCACAGTCCCTATTTTTCTGTTGGCTATATGGAACAGTCCTTGTTCCAAGCCTATTCTGACACCAAACTCCCCAACTTCTTTTCTGCTCCATTGATGACTGCATTGGTGCCGCTGCCTGCACTCGATTTTCTCAATTTCTCCACCTCTGCCGCATCTGTTCGCAAGTTGAAGCCTTCTCCTTTAAGGCTACTGAAATGTCCTCCTTCTTCCAAAAGTATGGCTTAGTTGATGGAGCCCTCACATGCATTTCCTCCATTTCCCAAATGCCTGTTCTTACCCTCCCTCTCCCCAGGCAGAACAGTAATAGAGTTCCCTTGGTCCTCACCTTTCACCACACCAGCCTCCATGTCCAACACATCATCCTCTGCCATTTCTGCCAGCTCCAACGTGATCCCAACACTAGTCGCGGCTTTCCCTCTCCCCCCCCCACCCCTTTCACCCCTTTTTTGCTTTCCACAGTGGCTACTCTCTTTATGACTCTCTTGTCCGCTTATTGCTCCCCACCCACCCCTCCCCGTCCCCTGGCACTTTCCCCTGCAAACATAGGAGGTGTAACACCTGTCCCTTCACCTCCTCCCTCACCACCATCCAGGGACCTAAAGAGCCCTTCCAGATGAAGCAGAGGTTCACCTGCATTTCTTCCAAGCTCGCCTACTGCAGGTGCTCATGATGTGGCCTCCTATACACTGGTGAAATCAAGTACAGACTAGACATCCATTTTGTGGAGCACCTGTGCACTTTACTCAGCAGCCACCTCGAGATTCCGGTTAGGTGTCATTTCAACTCTTCTTCACACTCCCACACTGACCTGTCTGTTCTCAGCCTTCTCCATTTTTATAGAGTGGCCAAATGAAACTTGGAACAACAACATCTCATATTCCACTTGGGAAGTTTACAAACCAATGGTATGAATACTGAATTTTCCAATTTCAGGAAACTCACTCCCCCTGTGTTCTCCTGCCATGCACACAAACCTGTCCACCTAGTTTTCTTCTTCCTTTGCTTACCTCTTCCATTCGCCTCCCGCCCCACTTGTTCCCAACTACCCATCATCCTCTCCCCATCTGGCTCCACCTACCAGCCTCTGTCCCACCTCTCCCTTGTCTGTGACATGCTGGCAATCTTTTCTTTTCCTTCTCAGTCCTGATCCAGGGTCTCAACACAAAATGTCAACTTACACCTTTTGCCTGCACAGATGCTGCTTGACCTGCTGAGTTTTTCCTTGATCTTCTGTATTTTTGTTCCAAATTTCAGCATCTACAATCTTTTTCATCCTGTCTTTAAATATCTCTATCATGGTCCCAGCAATCTTCTCCTTTGCCTCCCGCAGCAGCCTGGGGTCTTATCTGGCCCTGGAGACTTTGCACCTTTATGCCTGCTAAGACATCTGAATTCAAATGGGGTCACTGACTTGAATTGAAAAAAAATATACAGTCATTTAAAAAAAATTAACTAATCTTAAATGCTTAATTATTTCCATTGCTTACATGCTATTTAGTGTTTTGACGAATTTTAATTAAAACTATCTTAATTTGTTTATTGCCTCCAAATATCAGAGTCACTCAAACAGTCCCTTGATGTTTGCAGGCTGTCAAAAAGCCAACATGGGGACCCTTGTCACTCCAGCACTAGCTGCTCGTCACTGCTCACGGACAGCTCTGAGAACACTTGGGTACAAAAAGTGTAGTCACAGAAATAGCACAGGCAGACACCAAGGAGTAGGAAAGATGAAACATCTCTGCTATATCCTCACTCTAATGCCATGTGGCTGCTCTTTATCCTGAAATAACCCCAATGTTTTACTGTTCATTTCTATCTTTTTAATCTCCCTTTTACACTCTTTCTCCAAATATTTCTATCCGTATTTATAAAATATTAGAGACACACATGCTGCAATTTCTGGAGCAACGTTACTAAATCCTCTGTTCCTTTCTCATGTTATCCATGAATCCTACTCCGAGATATTTGTAATTGAATTTGTATCCCTGCTGTGTACTATTTTATGATTTTGTATATTTTCTAATTTATGGACAAAATCAACTTATGGATGTCTGCAAAAGCAGAATCCATGTGTAACCTGGGAATGGCCTATATCTGGAATAAGTGGGTTGTCTTATGAAGAATAGTTAGACAGGCTAGACTTGCATCTTCTGGAATTTAGAACAGTGAGAGGTGATTTGATGGAAACAAGATCCTGAGAATGCCACATCTCAGAACTTCCTTCGAGCTCTGGGAATACCACATCCCAGAACTTCCTTCTAGGTCTGGGAACACCACATCCCAGAACTTCCTTCTAAGTTGCACATTACTCTGAGGTGAATAAGAGTACTTCATATTTGCTGGCTTAAATTTTGACAAAATCACTCAGTATGGTAACTATACCTTCACAGTATTGTAATGAATGGTGCTGATGAGGGCAAATTAACATGAACATTTATTGTCTTTCCCTGTCTAGTTACAGTAGTACAGAATTAGAATCTCCTAGGGTGAATGAGGAGAAGATGTTTCCTTTTGTAGTGATAAGTAGATAAGGGGTTATAACTCTATCTCAGGACTGCATTGCAGAATTGAGATTATGTTCAGATCAGCCACAATGATCTTTTTAAAGGGAAGAGAAGAGCAGACTCGAGGGGTCAACTGGCCTACACCTCTCCTAATTATTATTGTTTCTATGAGGTCAAATAAGTTTTTAACTGAGTCAGTAAGTGAAAATTATGATTATCAATTCATGTTCACAGAATTTGTTATAATACATTTTTAATTGCAATTCTCTCCATTAAATGTTCCAAATTATTAAATGTGAAATATGTAATTTCAGTTTCCATCTTAATTTCATGTACATTCCATTCTTATTTTGCTTATAATGTTTAAAATTGTACGTAAAATTTGTCCTTCATGATTTTAGTTTGTGAGTTCTTCAGTCACTATGATTACTTCACTGGTGATGCCCAACAGCAACAAATGTCATAAGTGGGTAAGTGAATGAACTTTCTTCAAAGTCAATAGTGAGTGTTATCATTTTATATCTTACCAAAAAATCCAGGGCAATATCAAGGCAGGTGCTCTATGAAATGGCATAGACATGTCAGAGTACACTGTGCCTCAGTGGAGAAATACAGCAAGGGATTAATAGGGACATTTGTTACTTTACTATGTGTAGTTGGAGAGGGAAGTTGCAGTTTCCAAATTCACAGCAATGATATGCAGCTCTATGTTTGGCAAAGTGTTTAGGATACGATTTAAGGCTTGTACCTTGACAGTTCTAAAACACCAATTAAGTGGAAGCTGTTTCACAGCCAAAGTCATTTATGCTAAAGAACATTGTAACTTGATCCATTTCCTTCTCTGCTACTCTCAGTTAATAAAGCTGTATCATTTGTTAAAGTAATTGTTCTCTTTTATTGCAACATTGCTTCCTGTTTGGGAATTTCTTCCCAAGACTCTTGCACAGATGCCACACATTTTATATTCATTCACCAGATTCAAAATAAATAATGCAACCATTATAGCTGTGAGATTTACTTTGCTGCATAAAATTTAAAAGTTGTTATATTAACTAACTGACACTTGTTTTATTCATCTGATCATAAACCGAGATCTTTTCCATCAACTCATTAATCGGAAGTTGTTATGGCAAATTTCCATTTGAATATAGGTATGTTGACTGTCAGTGTCAGTACAAACTCCGTCAACCTTCTACTGTTTCATTACGGTGGCATTATTCGTCAGGGAAAATGTCACGGCAGTGCTCAGAGAGGACATACTGGAGGGCTTGTCTACTGAGGCAATATGGGTGGAACTGAGGAATAAGAAAGGGATGAACACGTTAATGGGACTATATTATAGACCTCCTATAGTCAGTGAGATTTAGAGCAGCAAATTTGTAGAGAGATAGCAGGCAGTTGCAAGAAAAATAAGGTTGTGATAGTAGGTCATCTTAACTTTCCACATATTGACTGGGACTCCCATACTGCAAAGGGATTGGATGGATAGAGTTTGCCAAATGTGTTCAGGAAAGTTTCCTCAATCAATATGTAGAGGTCCCAACTAGAGAGAGAGCGATACTGGATCTCCTCCTAGGGAACAAGACAGGGCAGGTGACAGAAGTGTGTGTAGGGGAACACTTTGGATCTAGTGATCATAATTCCACTTGTTTCAAGATAATTATGGAGAAGGATAGGACTGGTCCTTGGGTTGGGATTCTAAATTGGAGCAGGCGGGGATTGGGATAGGCTGTCTTCCAGCAAAGAGACGCTTGGTAAGTGGGAGGCCTTCAAGAGTGAAATATTGAGAGCACAGAATCTGTATGTTCCTGTTAGAATAAAAGGCAAGGTTAACAGGTTTAGGGAATCTTGGTTATCAAGGGATATTGAGTCCCTAGTAAAAGAAAAGAAGGAGGTGGACATCAGGTATAGGCAGTTAGGATCAAATGAGGTGCTTGAGTACAAGAAATGCAAGAGAACACTTAAGAGAGAAATCAGGAGGGCAAAAAGAGGACATAAGGTTGCTCTGGCAGACAGGGTGAAAGAGAATCCCAAGGGTTTCTATAGCTATATTAAGCGCAAAAGGGTGGCAAGGGACAAAATTGGTCCACTTGAAGGTCATTGTGGTCATCTATGCATGGAGCTGAAAGAGATGGGGGGGATCTTAAATGAATTTTTTGCATCTGTATTTACTCTAGCGACAGACACAGAGACTATAGAACTGAAGCAAAAGAGTAGTGAAGTCATGGGCCATATCCAGATTATGGAAGAAGAGGTGTTGGCTGTCTAGAGGCGAATGAAGGTGGATAAATACTCAGGGCCAGGCAAGGTGTCACCTTGGACCTTGTGGGAGGCTAGTGCAGAAATTGCAGGGGTCCTGACAGAGATATTTAAAATATACTTAGCCACGGGTGAGGTGCCAGAGGACTGGAGGACAGCTAATGTTGTTCTGTTGTTCAAGAAAGGCTCTGAGAATAAGCTGGGAAATTATAGGTTGGTGAGCCTGACATTAGTCATAGATAAATTATTAGAAGGCATTCTGAGGGATAGCATATACAAGTATTTGGGTAGGTAGGACCTGATTAGGGATAGTCAATGTGGCTTTGTGCATGGCAGGTCATGTCTAACCAATCTAATAGAGTTCTTCGAGGAGTTACCAAGAAGGTCAATGAGGGAAAGGTAGTGGATGTTATCTACATGGACTTTACCAAGGCCTTTGACAAAGTCCCACATGGGAGGCTGATCCAGAAGGATAAGTTGCTTGGCATTCAGGATGAAGTAGCCAATTGGATTCAACACTGGCTTAGCAGGAGAAGCCAGAGAGTTGTAGGTAGTACATGGTTGTCTCTCTGACTGGAGGCCTGTGACTAGTGGCTTGCCACAGGGATTGGTGCTGAGTCCCGTTGTTGTTTATCATCTCTATTAATGATTTAGATGATAGTGTGGTAGACTGGATCAGCAAATTTATGGATGATACCAAGATAGATTGGGGCTGTAGTGTACTGCAAGGAAGGCTATCAAAGCTTGCAGTGTGATCTTGACCAGCTAGGAAATTGGGCTGAAAAATGGCAGATGTAATTTATTGCAGACAAATGTGAGATGTTGCACTTTGGGAGGACAAACCACAGTAAGACTTATACAGTGAATGGTAGGGCTCTGAGGTGTGCGGTAGGTTGTAAAGAGATCTTTTGGCACTTTGGCCTTCATAAATCAGGGCATTGAGTACAGGAGTTGAGATGTTATGTTGAAATTGTACAAGACGTTGGTGAGGCTGAATTTGGAGTACTGTGTGCAGTTCTAGTCACCTACTCACAGGAAAGATGTCAGTAAGCTTGAAAGAATGCAGAGAAAATTTACAAGGACATTGCTGGGACTTGAGGACCTGAGTTATAGGGAAAAGGTGAATTGGCTAGGACTTTATTCCCTGGAGTGCAGGAGAATGAGGGGAGATCTTACAGAGGTATACAAAATTATGAGGGGTAAAGATAGGGTGAATGCATATAGGCTTTTTCCCCTCAGGTTGGGTGATACTAGAACTGGAGGACATAGGTTTAGGGTGAAAGGTGAAATAAGGGGGATCTCAGGGGGAACTTCTTCACTCAGATAGTGGTGCGAGTGTGGAACGAGGTGCCAGCAGAAGTAGCAGATGCAGGTTCAATTTTAACTTTTAAGAGAGGTTTGGATAGGTACGTGGATGGGAGGGGTTTGGAGGGATATGGTCTGGGTGCAGGTAGATGGGACTAGGCAGAAGATCAGGCTGGCATGGACTAGATGGGCCGAAGGGCCTGTTTCTGTGCTGAGTGCTCTATGACTCTATGTTTTGTTTACTCTAAATAATATTACTGACTATTCTTCAGACTAACTTTGTACCTTTATAGTCCTGCTTATACTGGACATTCTAGGGAATTCTGTGCATGATATTCTATAGGCAGGAGACAAAGTCAGATTATTGTTGTTACTGCAAGTTTATGTTGCATAATTTAACAGCCTAACCAGCCAAGCTGGTAGTTATACACAAAGAGCAGGATATTTTGAGGCATGTGGAAGGACAAATTATTTGAAACCAGAACTAATCATGTAAAGAACATAATTACGACTCTCCTATCCATGTTTACTGATATTATCTCAGTAGCTGCAGACCATCCCATCAAGACTATGCCTCTAATAGTGAGAGAAATTCCTTGGAACACAGGGAGGGAACTGCTGGATTCTGCTCCAACACTCCATAATATCACCATAGTGATAAGAGTCACAGAGCAAAGAGCACCTTTGCCCCACTGTGTCCATGCCACCCATCTATACATGCTAGTTTCCTACATTTGGCCTGACGTGTTCATTGCAACTCTCCAGTTGTAATGACTCTGTGACGTCATGTGCTATGCCAGTTTATGACTGAACCGGAGAGTTGTAATGCAAGGTTATCGACCTCTAAAGTTTTTTTCACTCCACAGAGGCTACTTGACATGCTGAGTATTTCCATCATTTTCTGTTTTTATTTCAGATAAGGTCATCACCCAGTTTCTGGAAACTTCTCCAGATCACCTTCCCTTTGCGCTTCCATCCCCACTTCCAAACAATACATTTTAGTTGCCCATTCCGCTCTCTCTCCCTGCTCCCTGCCCTGGTCTAGTCTCTCTCATGCAGGGTGCATTTCCAAGCTTACAAATCATCCAGGGATGTACAAATCATTTTCAGCACACTGATTCCACATACTCAGGGCAACCCCGTCAAATGCACTCCCTCACTTTTTCCACTGTCATAGGGTCTTACAGACAGTGGAGAGTTACGGCCAGTGTGTAAGTGGCCCAAGGTAAGAGTGGAGCTTTAAGGCTTTGGCTCAAGAGGCTTCGGTGAGCAGAAGCTGAGGAAGAGCTTGCTCCCAGAGAGGCAAGGCCAGTAAGTTCCTTTAATTTAATTAACTTAGGAGTTGGTAGTGATGGCAGCAGCTAGGGCGGTCGTGTGCTCCGTATGCAGTATGTGGGAAGTCAGGGACAACACACTTGTCCCTGATGACTACATCTGTAAAAGGTGCATTCAGCTGCAGCTCCTGACAAACCAAGTTAGGGAACTGGAGCTGGGGCTGGATGAGCTCCGGATCATACGTGAGGCAGAGGCAGAAATAGACACGAGTTTCAGGGAGATAGTCACCAATAAAAGTCAGGAGGCAGGTAGCTGAGTGACCCTTAGGAAAGGAAAGGGGTATAGACAGAAAGAGCAGAGCACCCCTGTGGCCGTTCCCATCAACAATAAGTATACCATTTTGGATACTGCTGGCGGGGACGACCTACTAGGGACAAGTTGCAGTGGTCACGTCTCTGGCACTGAGACGGGACCCTCGGCTCAGAAAGGAAGGAGGGAAAAGAGGAGAGCAGTAGTGATAGGGGATTCGATAGTTAGGGGGACAGACAGGAGGTTCTGTGGAAAAGATCGAGAATCCCGGATGGTCTGTTGCCTCCCTGGTGCCAGGATCCGCGATATCTCAGATCAAGTTCTCAATATGCTCAGGAGGGAGGGTGAGCAGCCAGATGTCGTGGTCCACATAGGGACCAATGATGTGGATAGGAAAGAGGAGGAGGTCCTGTAAAGAGAGTTTAGAGAATTAGGTGAAAAGTTGGAGGACAGGACCTCCAAGGTTGCAATCTCAGGATTGCTACCCATGCCACGAGCTAATGAGGCTAGAAATAGGAGGATCATGCAGCTAAATACGTGGCTAAGGAATTGGTGCAGGAGAGAGGGCTTCATGTTTCTAGACATTTGGGCTTTGTTCCAGGGAAGGTGGGACCTGTTCCGATAGGATGGTTTGCACCTGAACTGGAGGGGGACTAACATACTTGTGGGTAGGTTTGCTAGTGCTGCTCCGGGGGGTTTAAACTAGATTTGCAGGGGGAGGGGAACCAGAGTGTTAGAGCAGATAGTGAGATGGAGGAGTAAAAAGGTCATGCGAGGACTGCAGGTATCGACAGAACTCAAAAGTTTGTACGTGATAGAAATGTTCTCAGGTGTATCTATTTCAATGCAAGAAGTATTGTAGGTAGGCAGATGAGTTTAGGGCGTGGATTGGCACGTGGGATTATGACATTATTGCTATTCGTGAGACTTGGATGCAGGAAGGGCAGGACTGACAGCTTAATGTTCCAGGGTTCCGTTGTTTCAAACGTGATAGAGGGGGAGGGATGAAAGGGGGAGGAGTGGCATTACTGGTCAGGGAAAATATCACAGCTGTGTGTAGACAGGACAGCCTGGAGGACTCGTCTACTGAGGCCATATGGGTGGAGCTGAGAAATAGGAAAGGTGTGGCCACACTAATAGGGTTGTATTATAGACCACCCAACAGTCAGAGGGAATTGGAGGAACAAATCTGTAGTGAGATAGCAGACCGATGTAAGAAACAGAAAGTTGTAATAGTAGGGGATTTTAAGTTTCCACATATTGACTGGGACTCCCACACTGTGAAGGGGCTGGATGGCTTGGAATTTGTCAAATGTGTTCAGGAAAGTTTTCTAAATCAATATATAGAGGTACCAACGAGAGAGAATGCAATACTTGATCTTCTATTAGGGAACCAGACAGGTCAGGTGACAGAAGTATGTGTAGGTGAGCATTCTGGGTCCAGTGACCATAATGTCATTAGTTTCAAGTTAATTATGGTTAAGGACAGGTCTGGTCCTCCGGTTGAGGTTCTAAATTGGAGAAAGGCCAATTTTGTGGTAATGAGGAAGGATCTAGGAAGAGTGGATTGGAATGAGTTGTTTTCTGGCAAGGATGTGCTCAGTAAGTGGAAGGCCTTCAAAGGCAAAATTTTGAGAATACAGAGTTTGCAATGTTCCTGCCAGGATTAAAGGCAAAGTCAACAATCATAGGGAACCTTGGTTTTCAAGGGATATTGGTGATCTGGTTAAGAAAAAGAGAGAGGTGTATAGCAGGTATAGGCAACTAGGAACAAATGAGGTACTTGAAGAGTTTAGAAAATGTAAGAAAATACTAAAAAAGGAAATCAGGAAGGCAAAAAGAAGACATGAGGTTGCTTTGGCAGATAATATGAAGGTAAACCCACAGGGTTTCTACAAGTATATGAAGAGTAAAAGGATAGTAAGGGACAAAATTGGTCCTCTAGAAGATCACAGTGGTTGTCTATGTGTGGAGCCTCAGAAGGTGGGGGAGATCTTAAACAGTTTTTTTTACATCAGTATTTACTCAGGAAACTGGCATAGTGGATATGGAAGGAAGGGAAACAGGCAATAGTGTCATGGAACATATAGAGATTAAAGAGGAGGAGGTGCTTGCTGCTTTACAGCAAATAAAGGTAGATAAATCCCTTGGGCCTGATAAGATATTTCCTCGGACATTGAGAGAGACTAGTGTAGAAATTGCAGGGGCCTTGGCAGATATATTTAAAATGTCCTTAGCCACGGGTGCAGTGGTGGAGGACTGGAGGGTAGCTCATGTAGTCCTGTTGTTTAAAAAAGGATCTAAAAGTAAACCAGGTAATTACAGGGCAGTGAGCCTGACATCAGTGGTGTGTAAATTACTGGAAGGTGTTCTGAGAGATTGGATACACAAGTATTTGGATAGCTAAGGGCTGATTAGGGATAGTCAACATGGCTTTGTGCGTGGTAGATCGTGTTTAACGAACCTTGTAGAGTTTTTCAAGGAGGTTACCAAGAAAGTAGATGAAGGAAAGGCTGTAGTTGTTGTCTACACAGACTTTAGTAAGGCCTTTGACAAGGTCCCACATCGGAGGTTAATTCAGAATGTTCAGACACTAGGTCTCCATGGAAAGTCTGTAAACTGGATTCGAAATTGGCTGTGTGGGAGAAGACAGAGAGTGCTAGTGGATGATTGTTTCTCAGACTGGAGGCCTGTGACTGGTGGTGTGCATCAGGGATCTGTGCTGGGGCCATTGTTGTTTGTTGTCTATATCAATGATCTAGATGATAATGTGGTAAATTGGATCAGCAAGTTTGCTGATGATACTAAGATTGGAGGTGTAGTGGACAGCGAGGAAGGCTTTCAAAGCTTGCAGAGGGATCTGAACCAACTGGAAGAATGGGCCAGAAAATGGCAGATGGAATTTAATGCAGACAAGTGTGAAGTGTTGCATTTTAGAAGGACAAATCAAGGTAGGACATACACAGTAAATGGTAGGGCACTGAGGAGTGCGGAGGAACAAAGGGATCTGGGAGTTCAGATACGTAATTCCCTGAAAGTGGCGTCGCAGGTAGACAGGGTTGTAGAGAAGGCTTTTGGCATCCTGGCATTCCTAAATCAAAGTATTGAGTACAGGAGTTGGGATGTTATGGTGAGGTTGTATAAGACATTGGTGAGGCCAAATTTGGAGTATTGTGTGCAGTTCTGGTCACCTAACTATAGGAAGGATATCTGTAAGATTGAAAGAGTGCAGAGGAGATTTACTAGAATGTTGCCGGGTCTTCAGGAGTTGAGTTACAGGGAAAGACTGAACAGGTTAGGACTTTATTCCTTGGAGCGCAGAAGAATGAGGGGAGATTTGATAGAGGTTTACAAAATTATCAGGGGTATAGACAGAGTTAATGCGAGTAGGCTCTTTCCACTTAGATTAGGAGAGATAAGTAGGAGAGGGCATGGCTTTAGGGTGAAAGGTGAAAGGTTTAGGGGGAACATCTTCATTCAAAGAGTGGTGAAAGTGTGGAACAGGCTGCCATCTGATGTAGTAAATGCAGGCTCACTCTTGAGTTTTAAGAATAAATTGGATAGATACATGGACGGGAGAGGTCTGGAGGGTTATGGACTGGGTGCAGGTAAATGGGACTAGCGGAATACCATTTCAGCACAGACTAGAAGGGCCAAATGGCCTGATTCCTGTGCTGTAGTGTTCTACGGTTCCACAGTGGCCAGAATTGAAACCAGGTCGCTGGCGCTGTAAAGCGTTACATTAACCATTACACTACCGTGGCTACCCATTGTATACAACTGTATTTTATACAGTTCTGGTTGCCACACTGCAGGAAGGATGTGATTGCACTGGAGAGATGTTGCCTGCACTGGGTCTCTATTCTTCTAAGCCTTGCATATTGAAGTGCCTGTCTAAATGTCTCTTAAATGTAGTGACTATATCTGATTCTCCCCCTTCCTCTTGCAGTGAGTTCTGGATATCAATCATTCTCTGTGCAAAAAACATTCCCCTCAGATCCCCTTTAAAACTCCTTCCTCTTCCCTTAAACCTATGGCCACTTGTTTTTATACCTACTAGGGGGAAAAGATTCCATTGATGCTATCCATGACTCTTATAATTTTATATGCCCCTATCAGGTCACCCCCTCACCCTCTGACATTCCAGTGAAAACATACCCAGCCTTTTCCCATAACTAAAATCCTCCAATGCAGGCAAAATCTTGGTGAATCTCCCCTGCACTCTCTCCAGTGCAATCACATCCTTCCTGTAGTGTAGCAACCAGAACTGTATAAAATACAACTGTATACAATGGGCAGGCATGGTAGTGTAGTAGTTAATGTAACACTTTACAGCGCCAGTGACCGGGGTTCAATTCTGGCCACTGTCTGTGAGGAGTTTGTATGTTCTCCCCGTGTCTGCGTGGGTTTCCTCCAGGTGCTCCGGTTTCCTCCCATATTCCAAAGACCTACAGGTTAGGAAGTTGTGGGCATGCTACGTTGGCGATGGAAGTGTGGTGACACTTGCAGGCTGCCCCCAGAACACTCTACACAAAAGATACATTTCACTGTGTGTTTCGATGTACATGTGACTAATAAAGAAATTTTATATCTTACTCCAAGCGTGGTCATACCAGTGTTTTGTATAGTTTCAAGATAACATCCCAACTTTTATATTCTACGCCTCCATGCAAGCATGCCATATGCCTTCTTCACCACCCTATCGACCTGTGTTACTACTTTCAGGGAACTAAGGCCATGGACTTACAGATCTGTTCATCAACATTCCTTAATGCCCTGCCATTTATTGTGTATGTCCGACCCCTAATCGACATTTCACGAAATGCATCACCTCGCACTTGTCGGTATAACATTTTACCAGCCAACACTTTCCCTGTGAATTATTCTCTCTCGCGTGCCCATGAACTGCGCCCTGACTCGTGTACCCACCTACACAGGGGAGTACTTGCGACCTCCACGCAGACAGCGCCGGAGATCAGAACTAACGTGGGGTCACTGGAGCGGAGGCAGGGCAGCAGCTCCACCCCAACCTCTCCCACTCAGCATCACGTACAATTACCAATTTGCTGGCCTACTGTAACATTCACCACAAATTTCCGCAAGATCCGGACCATCCAAGCGCACTGAAGGTTACCCACGGTGTTGTAGATCGGACAATGTGTCGGGGTGATGTTTTGAAAACTCAGTTGTTGAGATGACCGAGTTCAACAAGATTCTCAGCTACCCAACTGCTGGCCCGGTGCGCGTCCGCCAGTGTCGCCTTCTGCTCAGGGATTTGGGTAATGTGCAGGAGAAGTGGATTAAAAGGTCTTGTTTGGAAACCTTTATCGAATGCCCTCTTAAAAAAGCCCCTTTCATGTCTGCATCAGTGGCCCTTTATGGCCACATGTTCCTTGTTCTAATCCTGAGCCTTTGAGTGACAATCTTCACCTTGTGCCTCTTTGTTACAAATGCAAACACCAGTTGAACCATCCATTAAATCCTTATACACTCTTCATTCCGATTTCCCCCACTTTAAAGTGCACATTTTAATCCTTTGAAGCGATGATTTTAAAGTTCCGGACGACTACAGGACCATCTGAGATCCTTCATCAACTGCCCGGGAGTACTGGAGTTACAACTTGCAGTGCTATTTTGGCCAAGTATAAACCCAAAGAAAATCCAATTTCGCAAGAGCAAATGCTTTGAGGACGATTTTGTTCTCCCCCCCCCCAACCCCCCCCCCCCCCCCCCCCCCGCCTCCCCTCCACCA
Source organism: Pristis pectinata (assembly GCF_009764475.1). Classification (NCBI taxonomy): domain Eukaryota; kingdom Metazoa; phylum Chordata; class Chondrichthyes; order Rhinopristiformes; family Pristidae; genus Pristis; species Pristis pectinata. The sequence goes on along the minus strand of NC_067411.1, from coordinate 56,086,817 downwards.
TCCGACCTACCCCCTTTGGAAGGACTGGCGGGTCGGTACTTTACCCCAGCCACTCGCGCCGTATGGACCTACATGAGGGGATCTGAACTGAACCCTGAGCAATAACCCCGAGGTCTGGCATAGAGAGGCTACTTTAGATCTCCGTGTACACGAAGGGGTGCCAGACCCTAGCAGCGTTGGCTGGCGGTGTTACCTGTCCACAGCAATAGCTGTCATGGAGTAGATGCTGGCGAACACGGCGGCGATGGGGAAGAAGTTGTGGAAGCGGCAGTAAGTCTCTCCGAAATACCAGTCGTTGTGAACGGCGTAAATGAAATTGACCAAGGTGTTGAAGGCGGCCACCGAGGCGTCCGAGAAGGCGAGGTTGACCAGAAAATAGTTGGTCACTGTCCGCATCCTCTTGTGAGCCAGGATGATCCAGATGACGACGAGGTTGCCGAAGACGGCCACTACCACCACCGAGCCGTAGGTGATGGACCAGAGCGCGATCTGCCAGAAGGGCTGTACGAACTGGTTGGTGTAGTTCCCATAGGTGGAGTTCCCCGGGGAAAGTCGCTTCTGGGTGTAGCCGCTGTCCTGGCTGCCGTTCCCCCAGACCCCGGTGAAGTTCGGTGTCAGTGCGGCCATCCTCGCTGCACCGAACGCCCACTGATCTTCGCTGGTGCCAAGGGAGCGGAACGGGCTTCGCCCCCTGCCGCAAAGAGTTTAGCAGCCAGACTCCAGCGGACAGGCAGCTCCCGCTTCTTTTAATCTCTGTGGGGAGGGTTGGGTAATACGTCGTTTGATGTAATCAAACAGCCAGGGAGGGGATAGGCTGCGATCAGCCTCAGCACAGCCCCGACCGGTACTGGGCAGGCGGCCAGTGCACACCCAGACCCGAAAAAGCCGGGAGAGAGGAGAGGAAAAGGCAGCTTTGTTGTCCTCAACCTGTTGCGCCGATTGAAAGGATTGAGTACAATCCCAGCAAGAAAGAATTGTTAGTAAATACAGGCTCATCGCCTCCTTGGGAAGTTCCAAAGAATATCACAAACAGCCCGTGGACCTGGCCGAGAGGCACGGCATCCCCCCCCCCCCCCCCCCCCCCCAAGTTCTTCACTCTGCGAGGGCTCACGCCGCACTTTTCCCATCCACAAGGTAAGTTTTTAAACAACTTACTCGGTGACTGCCTAATTTGGATGAACTCCTGCGGTATCTCCGGGGCTTGAGACAAGATTCCAGGTTCATCTGAGCAAATGGGGCTGGTGAACGAATGGTGACCTCGACATCGCACTTCAATCAACATTCAGTTTCGCCTTTCGCACTGGAACGTCGCAACCAGTCTAACCACCCGGCCCCTTTAACCTGCTCCGCCACACGTGCCCGACCAGGACTGGTTGTCCACCTACCTGTCTTTGCCCGCCGCCCCGCTGTCAATCTCAGTCCTGATGACTCCAATTTTCACAGATACGGAGAGAACGCAGCGATCTCATTCTCTTTTGCTTAAAAAGTACTTTCTCTGAGTCCTGAACAGCCCCATTATAAGATTGTTGTACAACGATACATCGGATTCAGGTTGGCTGCCACGGAAGCAATCCCATTGGTCCCATTCTTTGATTCTATTTACCATTAACCCACACTAAGGTAATCCACATTAGTCAATTAACCAGCGCACACATCTGTAGGATGTAGGAGGAAACCGGATACCTGGAGGAAACCCACTTGGTCTCAGAGAGAAGGTACAAACTCCACATGGACAGCACCCGAGGTGAGGATGGGAGGGAGTGGCGGGAGCACAGACTGCCCCTGTTCTGAATTCCCTGCCCCAAAACAACCTAGGTAAAGAAACATGGAGCATTATTGGAAAAGCAGTCTACCTTGGGGGTGAATGTCACTTTCACAGGGCTTGTCTCAAACATCCATTATCAGCCTGCACACTCCCACAGGTCCCTCAACCATCCTTCCTCCCACACTGTCTCCTGGAAGGACTACATTCCATTCTCCCAGTTGCTCTGTAGTATTTGTTCCAATGACAAGATGCCTCTGAGATGTCTTCTTCCTGAACCATGGTTTGCTTCTACCATAGTGGGCAGAGCCTTTGAATGCATCTCATCTATTTCCTCACATGTCTGCTCTCACCCCTTCTACCTCTGGATAGAGTTCTCCTCATCCTCACTTTCTACACAAAAAGTCACTGCATTCAATAGCTTATCCTCTGCAACTTCTGCCATCTTCAACAATGTCCCACCACTAGACACATATTCTCCCCTCCCCTTTCAACATTTCAAAGGAACCATTCCCTTTTTGACTCACTGGTTCACCCTTCTGTCCCCATCAACCATTTCACTTCTTACAGTATTTTCCCATGCAACTGTAAGAGATACAATGCCTACCCACTGTCCAAAGCCCAAACAGTCCTTCCAAGTGAAGCAGTGATTCTCTTCCACTTGTATCAATGTAGTTGACTGCATTCGGTTTTCACAATGTGATCTTCTCAACAACGGAGAAACCAAATGCAGTTTGGGAAATCACTTTGGGGAGTGTCTGCATTCAGTCTGCAGGGGCAACTTAAAGGTTCCTGTTGCCTGTCATTTTGATTCTCCATCTGTTGTGAGAAAACGTTTTTTGAGGTCTCAAAGACCAAGGACTCTGGGCACAGTCTTTGGAGTTTTAAAAATGATTTATTCACAAAGACAAACGCGGGAACAGAATGAATGGGAACGGATGCACACTCGCACACATGCACATGGGTGATCGCAAATGTAGGGGAAATCGCAACGGGGTGAGATGCGCGCGCGCACACACACACACACACACACACACACACACACACACACACACACACACACACACACACACACACACACACACACACACCCCAAACTGGTTACAAATGATCAGGGAAAAAAACAATATGATGCCTGAACCCCCTGACTCTGTTCCAGCATCGGCTCTACGCTACCGGGAATCTACTCAGGATGCTTCTAACCCCTGTGGAAGTGCACACTCTTACCAATGGTCCCTTCAGCGTGGTTTCGATTCCTGGAGCAATCAAAAGAGAGAGAGAACCACGCATATGTGCCATTCTTTATAGTGCTGGAGAGCTGGGTGGGGCCAGCCCAGGTGATTCAAAAGGTCCAATAGGTCATGGCCAGGTACAAAGGTGTGTACAGAAGCCAATGGTCAAGAGTGTGCACTAATGGGTGGGTGGAGCTAGACCTTGATTGACAGTGGTGTCACTTTCGACCAGTGCTCAATGGTGTCACAAGACAGCCATGACCTTTCATACTACACCATCTCACTACCACTCTGACTTATCCATCTGCAGCCACCTGCACTGATATAACAAGGCCCAACATAAACTTAAGCAATAGCACTTCATCTTCTGTCTGGGCATATTGTAGCCTTCCCGACTCACAATTGAATTCTAAAACTTCAGGTAACTCACTTTCTCCGTCTGTATTAGAACTAGTCATTGCTGCTGTAAGTTACCTATCTGTAGCATTGGTTCAGTGTTTCTCTCCATAGCACAGCTGCAGTTGCTGTGCATTTCCTACAGCCCTGCATGTAGTAACTTTTATCTTTCTTTGTTTGTGTTCCCACTCTCTAACCGCTCTCATTTCATAGCTTTAGTTCATTTTAGAGAAAGAACTTCCCCATTAGCCCATTGACCCGACAAGATCTACATCTTATCCCTGGCCTCACTATATCAGAATATTCCCTTTATCCAATCCATCCTTTCCCAACCTCTCTGAAACTTAAAACCAACTTTTTTTTTCTTTTTCCCAGTTCTGACAAAGGTTCTTCAACCTGAAGTTTCCAGTATTTTCTATTTTTATGTCTGGAGCCCTATTTCTACCTAATCCAAACAGAGGGTTATTTATCTCAATTCTTATTTGTGGAACCCTGTGCCTTAGTTGTCTGCAATGAATGACTGATAAAAGTAGTCAACACATTTTAAAGATAAGTAATTGACTGTGATGCACTTAGGAATATCCCAAGGAAATTATCCGTTTCATTTTTAATTAAAATTCTTTCTTGCTAGAACTACACAGAATTCATTTGCAGAAATTGCATAGAATATATTATTTTGCAAACATTTTTATCCAATGGTAAAACATGAAATCAGTGGGGTACTCTGAATCAAATCTATGCAGTACAAAAATATACAGGGCTGCTGTGAATTCACCGCACTTCCTTTTTGAAGATGATGCAGTTTCAGGAATTCAGCCAAATGTCCACGGATGATGATAGGCTATTCAACTACAAGAGCCATTAAAGTTTTGTTCAGTACTGCCATTTTTGACATCTGCACTTTTGTACCTCAAGAAGCAATTGCTTGAAGCAATTAGTAAGAACCTTGACGAAACTGAGGGAAGTGTATCAGTTCCGTCATTGGCCAGGCTAATTTAATACTGACCAAGAGCTGAAATATTGTCAAAATGTAATCAGAGAGTGGCCTGCAGGGGGAGTTACTCATATTTGTTGAGTCCTTACATTTATACACCCATTGGTTTAAATCCCATGTCAGGCAGCTGAACTATATGGAACCCTGCACGGCAAGTAATTAAACAGGTCAGCCCTCCCACTTCATCTGTAGACTGTTGCTCATTTATTGGTAGAGGAATTGAAGACTCATATTTTCTTGTGACACAGAAGGAGGCCATCTGCCCGTCAAGTTTATGCTAGATCTCAGAACCATCCTATTTCTTATCTGCATATGCAGTTAGTTTATGCTTCAGTTATTGTTAAATTGAATCATATAACATCCTGAAGGGTCATGACAAGGTGAAGAGGACAATTTCTCTTGTGGGAAAATCTGGACTCTGGTTTAAAAGTAAGTAGTCACCAATTCAGGACTGAGATGAGGCTTTTTTGGATCTCAGAGGGTTCTGAGTCTTTGGAACTTGGTCACTCACTCACACAAAGGGCTATGGAAGCAGAGTCTGAATATTTTTAAGGCACAGGTAGAGAGATATTTTGTGAGTAAGATGATAGGTTATGCTCAATAGATGGAGATGCAAAATTGAAGTTATGATCAGATCAGCCATGTTATTATTAAATGGAGCAGGCAGCCGGCTCAAGGACCCTAGTGGTGTACTCTTGCTCCAAATTCATTATGTTCATAAATAGATACATCAGGAAAAACTTTTCCCAGTCTCTCTGCAATAATTTCATTGTACAGAAGGACTGCAGTGCGGATCTCAGGGTTGATACTGAAGAGGTTTACATTGTGGGGACAGGCTGCAATCCCTGTTTGTATTTCATTGAAAGGGATTTAGGGAGGGATCTACTTGAGGTAGTTATGATAATGAAAGGGTAGAGACAAACTATTTCCACTGTTGGAGGAGTACAGAATAAGTGGACCTCACAGAAACAGAGCAAAGCAACTTAATCATGGGACCAGGCATTTGTTCCTGCATAGTGTAATGGAAATCTGGAACTGTTCTCCCAGGGCTATTGGGCCTAGGTTAGTTGAAAATGTCAAAACCAAGGTTGATAGATATTTGTTGGGCAAGGATTATGGAATCCCAATCCTTGCCCAACATAATCTTCGACCAACACAAAGATTAATCTTCACACAACATTCATTGACTCAGAAGGCCTGGTGTGGGATAATTCTGGACAGTATTCTTTCTCTTCTGCGCCTTGAAACCACAGCACAGTTCACCTTCCTCACCTTCACAAAGAATTAACCCTAGTTGTGGCAGTCCCCCTTGGCACCTTGCACTATAGTTATTTATCTACTTTAGATCTCCTTCACATCAATTACTTATATACACAGTAGCGAGACTGCTTCTTCTACATTAACAACTCACACCCGCTAATTCTTTCCTTCATTCTCTCATGTCATTTAATGCATTCTGCTCAACTATTACCACATCCTCATCCACTCTGATGTTTTGTGGGAAGAATCGACATACAATGCTTGACGAAAATAGGCAACAATAGGGGAGGGATCACCACCTTTTAACTCTCACTTCCCATGATGGACCTTGTATGAAGTTCATGAACATGCATTGACCTCCTATCCATTGAGATTGCTGTCAGCACCTCACCAGTGCTCCTTTATTGACTGGGCATGTTTATTGGTACTATCGCCCTCCTATCTTATTTTCTGTCTTCCAATTCTTAGAGGGAAATGCCAAGCCACTCTTACTTTCTGCTGTTCTTTCCCACAGATCCAAAGGAGGAGAACGAGGATGAAGATCATGCTTTTCCACGAGGTGCAGATGCTTCATTTAGCTTAACCATCCTTACCCCTGTTGCCCTACAGTACTGCTTCCTTTTTAACATGTGGCAGGATAGACACTGACCCCATGGATTCCAGCAGCAAAATTAGAAAGTGGTATTCATAAAATGAGGAACAGGAAGTACTTTGCAAAGTAAGGAGTGGTTGAGTTTGGTTCCTTCCCTGAGGAGACGGAGGAGGAGTTGTCAAATTACTATGGAGATGTGGGATCTGAACTAAAGAGAAGGTATTTGACGAATTTGAATCTGAGACCAGTTTCCAACTGGCAGATGTGATATTTGAGTGTACAACTATCCTCTGCAGTAGCATCAGAGGCACCATTCTTCTCAGCACCATTAAGCTGCATTGGAGCTTTACAAATACACTGTATTAGGGGAACATAGCATAGTAACACATTGTTATTAGCAACATAGGTAAATAGAGAGATGGGGTCATTTGAAGGGAATTTAGGGAGTTGGGTAGAAAGTTGAAAAGCAGGATCTCTGGGGAGTACAGAAATAAGAACATAGGATAGATGAATGTGTGGCTAAAGAGCTGGTGCAGGAGGGAGGGCTTCAGGTTTTTGGATCACTGGAATCTCTTCTGGGGCAAGGGTGACCTGTTCAAGAAGGACAGATTGCACCTGAACTGGAGGTGGACCAATATCCTTGCAGGGAGGTTTGCCAAGTGCTACTTGGGAGAGTTTAAACAAGTGAGGCAGGGGCAGAGACGTGGTGGCTGATTCATGTGGAAAATAGAACAGGTAATTTCAGAGGGAAGAGAAGGCAGAGAGAGGAAGGGAAGCATGGAATGGCCGATAGGCTTAACTGTATTTTCTTTAATTCAAGGGACTCACAGGTAAGAGCAAATGAACTGAGAGCATGGATATGATATTGTTGCAATCACAGGAATGTAATTATGGAAAGGGCCGGACTGGCAGCTCAGTGTTCCGAGGTGTAGAAGTTTCAGGTGTAACATAGTAGGGTGCAAAGGAGGAGTGGGTGTTGCACTGCTGATCAGGGGAGAGGATTATGGCACTACTCAGGGAGGATGTCCTGAGGGATCAGCCAGTGAGGCCATATGGGTAGAATTTAGGAATAAGAAATGGGCTGTCACTATGATTCCCAAGACTCAGTGGGAATTAGAAGAACACATATATAGGTAGACTGCAGAAGGGTGTAAAAGCAATAGAGTCATAGTAGTAGGGGAGTTTAACTTTCTCAATGACTGGATTGCCTTTGTGCAAGGAGAAGAATTCATAAAATGTATGCAAGAGGGTTTGCTGAAGCAGTTTGTAGAGTGTCCTCTTAAAGAGGGGGCTGTACTTGACGTTGTTTTAAGGAATGAGGATGGGCAAGTGATTGAAGTATCTGTGGAGGAACCCTTTGGGAACTGTGACCATAGTTTGGCCAGCTTCAAGGTAGTCATGGTAAAAAAAAATAAGGTTGTTCCTTGAGTTAGGGCCTTAAACTGGGGAAGGTGGATTTCGAATCTGTAAGACAGAGCCTGGTGGAATTAGATTGGGAGCAGCTGCTAAAGGGAAAGCTACATCTGATAAGTGAGAGGCATTTAAAACCGAAAGAGTAAGAGTTCAGAGGCAGCATGTCCCTGTAAGGGTAAGAGGCAAAGATGGTAAGTTTAGGGAACCTTGGTTAATGAAGGATATTGAAGGTTTGAACAGGGAAAAGAAGGATGCATATGTCAGCTATAGGAAAATGGTCTTAAACACGTCGCTTGAGGTTTATAGGGAATGTTGGAGAAAACACAAGAAAGATATTAGGAAGTCAAAAAGGGGTCATGAAATGACCTTGGCAAGTAGGATTAAGGACAATCCTGAAGCCTTTTATAAGTATATTAAAATCAAGAGGGTAGCTAGGGAATGAACAGAATCCCCCAGGGACGAGAGGGGTAATCCATGTATGGAGCCAGGGAATATGGACAAGATCCTAAATGATCCTTGTCATCAGTATTTGCCAAGGAGAAAGACATGGAGGCTGGAGAGTTAAGGGCAGAGTGTGCTGATATTCTGGACCACATTTGGATGAGGAAGGGGGAAGTGCTAGAAATATTGGAGCACATTCGGAGGATAAATCCCCAGGGCCTGATGGGATCTATCCCAGGATGCTACGGGAAATAAGGGAAATGATTGATGAGGTTCTGTCAGAGATTTCTGCATCTTTTTTAGCTACGGGTAAAGTACCAGAAGACTGGATGTTAGCTACCATTGTCCACTTGTTCAAAAAGGGCAGTAGTGATAAGCCTGGAAACTCTAGGCTGGTCAATTGTACATCAGAGGTAGGGAAGTTGTTGGAGAAGATTTTGAGGGACAGGATATATGTTCACTTGGAAAGGCAGGGACTGATTAGGAAGAGCATGGTTTTATAGAGGGGAGAAAATGTCTCACAAATCTGGATGAGTTTTTTGAGGAGGTAACTAAGAAAATTGAAGAGGGCAGTGTGGTAGACATGATTTACATGGACTTTAGCAAGGCTTTTGACAAGGTCCCTTGTGGTAGGCTGGTCCAGAAAGTTAAGGCACAAGGGATCTGAAGCATGTTGGCAAACTGGATCCAAAATCGGTTAGGTGATATGAGGCAGAGGGTAGTGGTAGGTGAGTGTTTTTCTGACTAGGAATCTGTAATCAGTGGTGTACAATGGTGATTGGTGCTTGGAACTTTGTTTTTTGTAATATATATGTATAAATGACTTGAATGAGATTGTAGGTGGTTCTGATTGGTAAGTTTGCAAATGACACAAAAATTGGTGGAGTCGAAGATAATGAAGAAAGTTGTCAAGGATACAGTGGGGTATAGTTCAGCTGGAAAGTTGGGTGGAGCAATGACAGATGGAATTTAATCCAGACAAATGTGAGATAATGCACTTTCGGATGTCAAATTCTGGTGGAATATATGGAGTAAATAGCATGGGCCTAAGGAGTGTTGATGTACAGAGTGACCTTGGGGTACAAATCCATAGTTCCCAGGAAGTGGCGGCATAGGTAGATAGGGTAGTGATAAAGAAATCCACCTTCATAGATCAAGGCATTCATTATAACAGTAGTAATGTCATATTGCAGTTGTACAAAACATTGGTTAGACCACACTTAGAGTACTGTGTACAGTTCTGGTCATCATACCACAAGAAGGATGTGGCAACAACAGAGAGAGTGCAGAACAGGCTCGTCAGTATGTTTCCTGGAATGGAGGACTGCATTTATAAGGAGAGACTGGATAGGCTGTTTTATCCTCACTGGAATGTAGGATGTTGAGTGGTGATCTTATAGAGGTTTATTAAATTATGGGGCATGTAGATAGGATGGATAGTCTTTTTCGCAGGGCAGGGGAGTCTAGAACTAGAGGGCACAGGTTTAAGGTGAAATGGGAGTAATTCACAGGAGATCTGAGGGGCAGGTTATTCACACAGGTGAAAGTGGTTATCTGGAACGAGCTGCCAGAGGAGTTGGGAGAGGAGTGTTTAAAAGGCATTTGGACATGTACATGGATAGGAAAGGCCTAGAGGGATACAGGCCTAATGTAGGCAAATGGGATTAGTGGAGATGGGCATAATGGTTAGCATGGATGAAGTGGGTTGAAGGGTGCTGTTTCTGTGGTCCTATGAACATAGGTAGGGCATTCAGCCCTTCAGGTCTGTTCCCCCATTCAATCACTTTGTGGCTTTGCATAAGAAGGGGCCAGAGACAACTTGGTGCCTGCACTTCCAGAGATGCACAGACTGCAATCCCAAAGAAACAATGCAGAGATGGAGAGCAATATGAATCATGGTCTCTGGTCATGATGAATGCTATGTATGGGTGAGTGCTGGAATTGATATTTGACATTGGACTTGTCATCCTGTTATCAATAAAGCCACGAAATGGCTTGAACTAGAGTTCACCAGCCAGATAATATTGTCCCTCAGTGCTCTATGCTGACGTAGGGTGGGACCATAAAGAGCAAACTTCAAAGATGGTAACTTCCTGTCAGGAAAATAAGATAAGATATCTTTATTAGTGACATATACATCGAAACACACAGTGAAGTGTATCTTTTGTGTAGAGTGTTCTGGGGTAAGCCCAGTTCTGGGAACAAACTACTGAGACGATGGGCCATCTTAGCCAATGAACTTTTGTAGAACACAATTACCTCCTGACTTGATGGGCAGGTCTCAACAGATCTCAGAAGTGTCAGGTGTAACTTATTAAAGGTGATGACTACCCACAGTTTCCTATGTTTATACTTCACTCAAAGCCTGGAAATAAGTTTATTCCTAAGGCCAGATCCTGGCACGTTCTGGTGATCAACAATTGGATTCTAACTGATCATTTGGAAGTCACATAGACTTCTTTTAAGATATCTTTCAGTGGAATGAGAGTGATTTTTATGCTGTCAGCAGAAGTGATGTAGAATCATGAAAAATTAAAGACTTGGCATGCTATCAACATGAACTATAGCCATTCTTCAGTAAGTTTTAATTAAGTTCAGATACAAAAAATAATCCATTTTGTCCCAGTCAAATCTGATAGTTTTTATCAGATGTACATTTGACCTGTATTCCTGAACCCCACAGTCAGATGAGAGGATTAGGTTCTTCTTTCTTTCTAAATCTTTCACCAAGGTGGGTAAACATCCCAGTTTCCCCATCCCAGTAACTTCATCTCAGATGGTTAAAAGCATAAAAAGTTTTTTTTGGCACAGTCTAGTCGGAGTCAGCCAAGTAACATTGCCAGTAAGGAATATTTGGCTCTTCAAGATGTAATTCCTACTTCCATTAGTTATTTTTAAAGACTTACATTAATAACCTGGAACAGGATTGGAAGTGCTGCTAAATCCTACAAGTTCAATGGTGCAATATTCAAATGGAGCAGAACTTCATGTAAACTCTGGCTGAAAAACAACATGTTTACAACTGTGACATCAAGAACTAAAGAGAGAACTTATATTTATATAGCACTTTTCAAACCTGTGGAGGTCTACAGTTTAAGAAAGTTCTTTCGAAATCTATTCACTATTGGGTGTACCTAGTAGGCAATTTGCTCCAATAAACAGCAATAACATGAATGGCCAAATAATCTGATGTTACAGGACTCACAATGTCAAGAAAAGGGAAGAGGAATGATATATAACCCATGATATAAAATAATGATAATAGGATCATTGGATGCTTGTGAGATTTTTCAGTTCTGGCAGTAGTCAAATGAGGTAATGTAATTTTTAAGAAGTATCACAAGTTTATCGGCAATTTGTAAAACACTAGTAGTGCTTTCAAAGGCTACGCTTAAGGAAGAATTTAATAAGGAGCAATTGGCATGGATTTTGAAGAGGAAGATTTTGCATTAGAAATATCCTTAAATTGTTTGAGAATACACTGAGGACATTGAGCTCCAAATGTAATTAATTGCTGGGATTTTCAGAATTGTTTTTTTTCTAAAATAGACTTCATGAAAATCTGTTAATTTAACAGAAAGGTAGAGGATGAGACTGGGTGGGGAGTTAGATCCAAAATGGTAAATAGGGGAAGACATTTTGAACTGTCACGACTCCATTCTCAATGGACTCTATTCCCACTAAACCTACCCCTCAGAGACCAGAATTGTGATCTCCATTTATACTAGTTTAGGGGCTGAAATTCCCGGAGTCTGTCTTCACTGATATATGTGGTCTGGTTAGCAAGCTGGCCTGAGGTGAGGCTGTGGTGGTTTACCTGACCACCCTGGTGGATCTAATATGGAGCTGGAACTGTCAATAACTGGCATTTTTTTAAGGGTACAGCTCAAACTGATTACTTGCCGACTCTGTAAAAGTTTGAAGGGTACTTGGCTAAAGGTTCAGAATGGCTGTGGGGGACAGAAGCTCTGCTAACATCATTGTCTCCCATGTGAACCATGATAATTAGTTACTCTCCCTCTCCTTGCAAAATATTTTTCATTCTAGGCAATCTATCCCCTACAGTAGCACCTGGGGAACAACAAAGCACAAAGGTTGCCATTTTGGACCATAAAAAGTCATGCCAGCCCTCAACATATTGAAACCCTCATCAACAGTGCATTACTAGCAATGCTGCAATCTTCCTCCCCTGAGCCACTTCTAATGTGTTGGTGCCATTAGTATTTATTTGATAGCCCTGGCTACAGTCTTTATTTTCCCTTCAGGAAGTTACAGCCTCAAATCTATTCAAAAACACTTACTCTAGCAGTGAAATTCTGTAGCTGCAGTGTGAACTATTACTATAACGTACTGTACAGGACCTTCATACAGCCCTAATCTCTATCTCCAGGAAAGATAGGAGCAATATCATTGCAATATGAACCTCTCTAAATTTCTTCCCCCGGAACATAAAACATTGTAACTTGGGCATTCAACCAATGTTGCTGGGATAATATCCTGGCATTCCTTTTCCAACATCACCATGATCATGGCCACATCACCACATGGGTCACAGTGATTCAAGGAGAAAATCCACCATCACATTTTCAGGACGTTTAACAATGTGTGATAAATGTGGCCCTGCCATATGCCAGGAATTACTTTTAAAAATCTGATTGTAATAAAACCAAAACAGTTGGCAGGTCAAGCAGCAGCTGTGAAAAGAGAAACACAATTAATATTTAAGATCAAAGTCCTTCATCAAAACTGGAAAAGAGAGGAAATAAGTTAGATTTCAGTTGCAGAGAGGGTGGGCAAGGGATGGATTTAATTTTCATTTACTGACACTTCTGTCCTAGGAATGTTTATAATCCCTCCCACATCCTCTCTGCAACTTGAAATTACTTTGTTTTCCCCCTTTCCCAATTCTGATGATTGATCATTGATCTAAAATGTTTCTCTTTCTACAGCTGCTGTCTGACCTCCTGAGTATTTCCAACATTTTCTGCTTTTATTTCAGACTTCCATCATCTGCAGTTTTTTTTATTTTCATTTACTAGTGTCTGCTTGTTGTGGTAGGAAGAAATAAGCAAACATTTTTTTCTGGAGATTAAATTGCTTGGATGAAAATCATAAGATGTTGAAATATATGTTATTCATGGGAAAGGAAATGTTTGATGAGATTAATAACCATTTTCTATTCTGTACTTTCTTATTCAGCATAGTATCTGGGACAACTGGATGAAAAGGGTGGGTGGCTGGTTCATAATTCTATTTGAGAGCAAGCTCTGTGAGACTTGAAATAATGAAGAAAATAGACCATGGGTAAACTTCTTCAATTTAACACACAAAGGAAAAGGAGATTACATAACAGGAGGTTTTTCAGTTTTGGAGTGGGTCCTCTATCTTTAGAACAAGTTTCTGGCCCATGGTGAATATGGATTGACTCCACATGTTCTAAGGATAGCTGAACACATTCCTGACAAAAGATCGATGGAATATTGGCTGATGCACCTCATGGTCATTAAAATCTCTTGGAACTCATTTTATGATAACCTTTAGGGATTGGAGACAAATGCCTAGGATATACATTTAGACTGGAGTAATTTAATTATATGGTTGCTTAGGTATTGGAGTTCATCCTTAGATGGTACGCTAAATTAGTTTTAGCTCTATCACCCCATTGATACCAAAAATAGTGAAGCTGGGATAAATTACTTTTCAGAATTCATTAGGGTGATCTTCACCTTATTTGTTGCATTAAAACCTGATCTGTTTGGTTCCTCATGGTACTGGCCTGCAAGAGGTCACAGCTGCCATGTGTTTGCGACTAGGAATCATGGGAAGTGAGTCTTAGCCTCAGCCGTATGAACTCTCTCCATGGCAGCCACAGTGCAGCAGCAAAAATGGCTGCCATGCAGATGAGGGAAAATATGAGGGTAAGGGGAATGTCGCTTCAAACTGTATGGGCAAGCCCTCCACCCTCCTACAATTCTTCATCCAGATCAATCCCAAGCTGTGAGTGACCACATGACAGCACGAAGTGTGGGCTCAACACTGCACAATTGCAGCATGGATCTCTGGGAGGTCCAGCTATGAAGTATGAAGCATGCAGAGCATTTAAAACTCGGGTAGCCACACATCAATGCCCCAGTGGGGACCCTTTAATTCAACGTACTGCACGGTTTGTTGCTTGCATTATATCAGTAAGGCAGAGATAAGTGTTGCACACATTGACAGCATCATTACTTACATGAAGTGCTGGAGGAATGTCAGCTGCACTGAGGTGAAGTGAACCCACAGGTTTCCAGTCGCATTTTGTGAAGGGCAGGATTTCAATAGGAATTGCACAAAATTCATTTTATGAGTGATTTGCATGTAAAAAATTTGTTGCAAATAGTTCAGGTTTCTAGTGAGGGATAAATAGAACATTTTTGGAGCTCTTGTTTTGGAGCCAATTCTCAATTTACGAAAGAGATGCATTCCTGGAAAACCAATTTAATGACATTTCGTGAACCAAAAAGGCTGCATTATGAACATCTTTGTTCAACGTGTTTCTATGCATGGAGAATGCTGCACTAGTTGTTATAGTGATAAATAGCTTTGTAAATCAAAGATAAGTATCCCCAAAAGCTAATGGCAATCATAAATTGAACAACTGTAAATCAATGAGTTACTGTATTGAGTTTAGTTCTGAAATAACAGTATCCTAAACAGTAAACCTTACAGAACTTTACCTATCAAAACTCTACACCACAGATTCGATAATGTCTGATCAGATTGGATGTCTAGGTTGAGAATGGTTAATAACTCCAATGTCATCATACCATGTAATAGAAGGTGAAGTAGATAGATATCAAATCATTGAAAACCAGAGGATGGTCATTCAGTCCACTGAGTCCTTGCCAGCTTGGTACAACTATCTAGTCAGTTGCATACCCCTGTTCTTTCCTCAAAGCCCTGCAATTTTTTTTTGCCTTCGAACATTTGTATGCTTCCTTTTTGAATGCGAAAATGGAATCTACATCCACTGCACTTTCAGGCAGAGAATTTCAGAAGGTACCTAAAACTGTGTAAAAAAAAGATTCTCCTCACATCATCCTGCATCTTCTGCCAATCAAAGGGTCATCTTATTCCTGTTAAGCATTTACAAAGTTCCTATGGATCACCTTTCATATCAGGATGTTCCAAAGCTAGAAAGAATGCTTGAAGTGTGGTTACTGTTGTAATGGAGGGAAATATAGCAGCTAATTTGCAAATTTGCACTGATCCAGAAACAGCATTGATTACTCTGTGTTCCTGATATTTGTTGCAAGACAATTGCAAAGACTTTACAAAATCTCCCTGTTCTTCGATTTTTTACAGCCCCACCCTGGGCATGGGTGGAAATACTGAGATTAAAGAAAAGCAGTGGGTGACCATAGAGATAGTAGTGGAACAAAAAGGTGAGCTAGAGAATGGAAAACTCAAAGGCACTACATGAGAAAGACACTTTTTAAAGTGTTTTCTTTGGATGAGTTTAAGGTGAGTGACTTCTATAGATAGTACTATAGAAGTTGGATTTCACCCATTTTTGTTAAGCTAAATGGGTGCTACGTTTCACCCCAATACCAAATTGGGTATCACAAAATACTTGCTAAGTTATGACATCTTCACTTTAAGAAATCACCATAATTTTAAAATGTTGGAAGCTGACTTGCATGTTCAGAGACCGTCTTGCATGTCTCAATCGAGCACTGCCTGCTGGGAGGCTGATTAGTTCCATTAAAACAAGTTCTCCACAGCAGACAGGAAAATTTTTCTCTGGTTGGCAATCAGTGGTGAGCGGGGCGCCACAGGGGTTGGTGTTGGACCCACAACTGTTAACGATGTACATTAACGATTTGGAAGAGGGGACAGTGTAGTGTATCTATTTGCTGATGACACCAAATTGTGTGGAAAAGCAAATTGTGCAGAGGATGCGGAGAGTCTGCAGTGAGATATAGATAGGTTAAGTGAGAGGGAAAGGGTCCGGCAGATGGATTACAATGTCGGTAAATGTGAGTCATCCACTTTGGAATGAAAAATAGAAGATCAGATTATTATTTAAATGGTGAAAGATTGCAGCATGCTGTTGTGCAGAGAGACTAGGGAGTGCTTGTACATGGATTGCAAAAGGTTGGTTTGCAGGTGCAACAGGTTATCAAGAAGGCAAATGGAGTGTTAGCCTTCATTGCTAGAGGGATTGAATTTAAGAGCAGGGTGGTTATGCTGCAACTGTACAGGGTACTGGTGAGGCTGCACCTGGAGTACTGTGTGCAGTTCTGCTCTCCTTACTTGAGGAAAGATATACTGGCTTTGGAGGCAGTGCAGAGAAGGTTCACCAGGTTGATTCTGGAGGAAAGAGGGTTAGCCTATGAGGAGAGATTGAGTCGCCTAGGACTATACTCGCTGGAATTCAGAAGAAAGAGAGGGGATCTTACAGAAAGACATAAAATTATGAAAGGGATAGATAATAGAGGCAGTTCAGTTGTTTCCACTGGTAGGTGAGAATAGAATTAGGGGACACCATAGAGCCATAGAACACAACAGCACAGAAAACAGGCCATTTGGCCCTTCTAGTTTGTGCCAAAATGATATTCCGCTAGTCCCATTTACCTGCACCCAGTCTATAACCCTCCAGACCTCTCCTGTCCATGTATCTATCCAATTTATTCTTAAAACTCAAGAGTGAGTCCACATTTACTACATCAGATGGCAGCCCATTCCATACTCCCACCTCTCTTTGAGTGAAGAAGTTCCCCCTAATGTTCCCACTAAACTTTTCCCCTTTCACCTTAAAGCCATGTCCTCTCGTACTTATCTCTCCTAATCTAGGTGGAAAGAGCCTACTCGCATTAAATCTGTCTATACCCCTCAAGATTCTGGGTAATAGAGTTAGGACAGAGATGAGAAGAAACTGCTTTTCCCAAAGAGTAGTGAATCTGTGGAATTGTCTGCCCAGGGAAGCAGTAGAGGCCACCTCATTAAATATACTTAAGACACAGTTAGATAGATTTTTGCATAGTAGGGGAATTAAGGGTTGTGGGGAAAAGGCAGGTAGGTAGATCTGAGTCCATGGCCAAATCAGCCATGATCTTATTGAATGGCAGACCAGGCTCAATGGACCAGAGGGCCCACTCCTGTTCCTATTTCTTATGTTCTTAAAATTGGGTGGGGGGGGAGGGTGTGGTTTGGAATGGAAAGGGGTAAGGAGAGAGATCGAAGCAAGAGAAAGTTTAAGTGGCACAGTGTTGGGTAAGGGGACCTTCTTCAATTTGCAGTAGTCCATTCAGTCCCCATGCCATGATCAGGCAGATGTACAGTGATCATGGGGTCACAGACTGTGGCATCAGTGCATGGTCAGTATGACTTTTGTCAGTGCTGCCTGTTTGGAAAAGAGCAGCACTGGTAAATCAATGTGGGAGTCAGTGAAATTAAAATGAATGTCCCAATGGGGACCCTTTATATTATGTATGGTTTCTGATTAGCTGTTTGGTTTGCTCCTTGTTTAACTGAGAATGAACAAATTAGGTTATAAGTCATGACCTTTTCATTCAGATAGCCACAAACTCATGTTGCACATTCTCATGATGTCATCCATGTGTGCAATATGACAGGCAAATGATATCAGTGGCAGGTTGAATCATGGGAGGAAGTGCCTAATCCAATTTCTTTATGGCAGGAATTAGGCAGAAAATGGGTGCAAGTTCTTCAAAACAGGAGCAAGATGTTTTTCATACACTACTTATGCACATAAGCACAAAAGGAATGTCTTGGGTTTGCAAATCACACAACCAAAAGGAAGATGTTGATGAACATAACAGAAGACAATGAAAGTTATTACCCTTCAAATCACTCCAGCTTCATAACCATTGGTGGATTTCATAGAAACTTGGTGAAAGCAGGCTTTCTGCCAATTACTGAAGCAGAGTGGGGAAAGCCCAGGAAATTCATATTTTCATCTGCATTTCACCCAAATGTAGAGAATATACATCTACATTTCACCCAATATAAAGAATCTACAATGGAGATTCAAGAGACTGCAGATGCTGGAATCTGGAGCAACAAGCAATCTGCTGGAAGAACTCAGCAGGTCAAGCAGCACCTGTGGGAGGAAAGGAATTGTTGATGTTTCAGATCAAAACCCTGCATCAGGACTGAGAGTGGAGAGGCGAGATGGCGAGTATAAAGAGGAGCAGGGGAGTGGTGATTTTTTTCCCTTTTTCCTCTTTCCTCTCTCTCTTTGTATCATTCACCTGCCACTGTCTCACAACTCCACCCCTGCTCCCCTTCCCTACCTGGCATAACCTGCCTGTCATCTTACACCGCTCCTCGGTCTGCCAATCCCCTCGCAGTCCTTTCTCACCACTCCCCTTCTCCTCTTCATAATGGCTATCTTGCCTCTCCACTCTCAGTCCTGATGCAGGGTTTCAACCAGAAACATCGACAATTCCTTTCCTCCCATAGATGCTTCTCAACCCATTGAGTTCCTCCAGCAGCTTGTTTGTTGCTTAACGAATCTGCAAAGTGTGTTGAATTTCTTTACAGACTTCTGTACAAGGCAAAGCTTCATTCTTTCCTTTGTGTTTTCTGGAAGCCTGTCAAAACATACTGAGGGTGGTGCCCAGCACCACACCCGCTGAGATCTTGCCACCCAGGGTGTGGAGTGTCAATGAGAATGGCCATAGAGAATCTACATTCCATCTAATCCAGTCATATATAAGGAATTAACACTGGCACATAACTCATACAGAGGACCAACACTTGTATCTAGTCCAATCCCACAACTCTCTGTAATTAAACAAAAGGTATATGTAAAGGACATTAGGTTTAATCTTCCTGACTCTGGGCAGTGATACCAAAGAGAACTGATAACATTCAGCCATTCTAATGGAAGTAAATCCATTGAGCCCAAGCAAATCCCAGACCTAGGTGAGACTGCTATAAATTGAAGACCTTCTGAATGACAGATAGGATGACATCTGCCAGTACACCGGTTGCTGTCCTTCATGTGGAGTGTGATGATGGAGCCAAGTGTTGCTGAGAGTCTCTAATGTTATGCTGAGGAATCCTCTTCAAATCTGGTGTAAGGTTGGGGTCCACATTCTTTTCGATGACCTGTGGATTAGGAAACAAAGGATAGAGTAAAAATATTTCATTTTAATGCTTTAACTAATGTGTTTTAATTAACATTTTTAAATATTTATGATATTTATTCTCTGAAATCATTAATGTAAATTTTAATTATTTTTAAATGTTTCTCAACTTGTTAAGTTCACTTACAGGCTTTAACAAAAGGCAAAACTTCATCCCCTCTTTTACATTTTCTGTAGCCTGGCAATGCCTCCTGAGGCTTAGAGGCAACTGAGATCTCACCATCCAGTCTGTGGGCCAGAGGGTCAGTGAGGTCATCCATCCACATCTAGTCCAGGTAAATGCAAGTGGACAGGAATTGTGGGCAGTGATTCTGGGAAGTGGACTCAATCCAAAGCAACCTGACATGTATTAAAAATTATTTAATATAACCAAAATTGAATTATGAACAATTATTTGACTTTGGGTCATTGTTTCAATGTGTTTGCTTCAAGGGGATAGAAGTTTTACAGTTAAAGAGTTAAATAATTTGTCTGTTGCACATCCCAATATAATGAAACCAAGAAGCAGTTACCTCAATAAGAGCTCTGTCACTGTTACCTGTTGATCTGTTTTCTTTAATTATTGAATATTCATGGTCTATTTAAAATGTTCATGCACTGGAGGTACAGATATTGCTGCAGTAGAAGTATATATCGAAACAGAGACTAAGCTCTTTGAAAAATATTCATTTTTGTAGATAATTAGACTTGAAGGCAATGAGACCATTGTAAAGCTTTTGATATTAAAAGGTAAGAACATCAATATTTTTTTCAGAGTTGCTGATTAGGCCAGTAATGATTTGTTTTTGTTTCACATTATCTTGTTCGCTTGTAGTTAATGCCGTAACTTCTTACTTATCCTTTCAGGAATTGCTGCTTTGATGATTACTGACTTAAATTAATCAAAATTACCTCCTTCTGTGCTGCAAATTTCTATGATTCAAGCTGGACATAGTTGGAGCCACTCTTTTTGTGAGTCAGAAGGTTCATCAAGGCAGAAGTAAACAATCTTGGTCAAAATCCTTAGTGGCTCAGTGGTTTTAACCCCATAATTCTGCTGATATTAGACTAAATTGCAGGATCAGACAATTACCATAAGAAAAGGCATGTATGCTGCGCTTTGTCTCAGATAAACAGCACAGAGGGGGGTGGGGGTGCAGTGGGGTGGGTATTTGGGGTGAAAAGAGTAGTTGTGGTGCTGGTAGTCATTGGGCAGATATTGGAGTTAGGCATGGCTGATAAAGAAGGATGGTTGATATTGGAACTGTGGTAGGTGGAGATCTGCTCTAACAGCAGCTTTGAAATCTGGTGCTTTAAAAATGAAACAAAACACTAGCAGGATATAAGAAGCAGGAATGAGGGTGGGAAGTTTGGCAATCAGTTTGGTGAAATGAATATCAAACTTTGGGAAGTCAGATTTGCATTTTATGCAAACAGTACTCCAGGGAATGGGTCTTACAGACAGCTTCAGAATAAGATCCAAGTGTGTTGGCTTAAAAAAATCCAGTAACAAACATCCACTACTAATCCAGGCACCATGCAAGTATTTCATGCAAGTGTGTATCCTTTGCTACTTGCTTATTACAACACAGAAGGAAACCATTTGGCTCATCAAGCCCATCCTGTCAGTCCCATCCCCTGTCCTTTACTTCCTGTAACCCTGCAACATTCTCTCACACCAGGGCATCAATTCCCCTTTGGATTCTTTTGCCACTTAACTACAAAGGGGATAACTTATTAGTGTATCTTTGAGATGTAGGAGGAACCCAGAGCACCCAACAGAAACCCACACAAACACAAGTTCAAAATCCACATCATCAGCACCCAAGATCAGGATTGAACACAGGACCCCGAAACTGTGAGGCAACAGCACCAATTGCTGTGCCAACATGTTGCCTATAAATGTTTTGATCTGGAACAAACTGAGACAATGAATTTCACCCAAGCTTTTCTTCTGGATTTGTGAAGACTTTCTTCTGAAGTTTTTCAGAGTAGACAAATCCAAGCTAAGAGTTTCCTTTGAGATGCTCGTCATTATTCCAAACTGGAGCAGCTCTGAGGGAATACCTGTTCTTAGTGATAATGTTACAATGTGCATCGGTGTGTGGGGCTTTTCAGTGACAAGTTAGTAATTTGATTTTAGTCTTTTGGAGGCAGTCACAATAAATCTTTACAAAAAAACCTGCAGACTGTTGAACAACCTTGTTGAAATGTTAAACATTTTGAGATTTATATTGTGATGCACTGAAGTAGATTAATTTGTGGGGCTGTCCAAAGATATTGCACCTGACTGTCATAGTTGTCAAGCTTCACTGGATAATGCGTCGCTGCTCCCGATGATGCTTAAAATGCTGAACTTTCATGAGTGCCTAGTGCACAAGATAAGATAAGATAAGATAAGATAAGATAAGATATCTTTATTAGTCACATGTACATTGAAACACACAGTGAAATGCATCTTTTTTGCGTAGAAGCAGAAAGGAAGAAGAAAGGCAGAAAGTTTTTGCTGGGGGCAGCCCGCAAGTTTTGCCACACTTCTGGTGCCAACATAGCATGCCCACAACTTCCTAACCCGTATGTCTTTGGAATATAGGAGGAAACTGGAACACCCGGAGGAAACCCATGCAGACATGGGGAGAACGTACAAACTTCTTACAGACAGCGGCCAGAATTGAACCCAGGTCGCTGGCACTGTAATAGTGTTATGCTAACCGCTACTCTGTTGCTTTCAGTTTGGAATATAAAGACAATGACCAGTTATTTGCCTGAAAAGAACATTGAGAAAAATTATTTTGTACTGCATTTTCCTTTCTTGCTTGATAGTGCTTGATCTTAAGTCTTTTGATACCACTCCAGGTCCTAAACCAGAAGGCTGAAAGTTCAATCTCCAGTGCATGGTGTATGCAGATGCTCCATTACAGTGCTCAGGTGCTATAGTACGTTCTTTTCAATGAGATGTTAAATTATAGTGCTGACATAGATTTTGAAGATTTTATACCAGGCTTCTGAAAAGGAGCAATGAGCAACTGGTCAGTATTGTTTCCCAATGAGCATTACCAAAAGAGATTAACTGGCCATTTATCCCACATGCTGTTAATGGAATTGATTTGTGTTCCACTGAGCTCAGAAGTGGTTAATATGTTGTCAAGCATTTTAAGATGCCCTGGGGATGTGAAAGGTACTATATAAAAGCAAGTCTTGCTTTCTTGTGGATTGTCTCTAATTTGTTTCATCCATCTTTGGCTTGAATTGATTTGACTTTTAATGCTCACATTTTAACTGCTTGTGGCTGATTGTCAGCATTGCTCAGGAATGGCAGCAGTGTTCCGAAAACCTTGGTGATTGGATTGCTATCCCGTTCCATTCCCATCTGCCACTGGAAGGGCAGCAAAGTGTTTCCCACACCAGGTGAGAACCTTATTCCAGTATGCTAACTCGGAGCCCCTGCAGGACTCTGATCCCACTTCAGGTCCTGCTGACTGCTACAGAGCCATTGACAGACAACTGTGCTTCAATAGAAGTGACAATGAAGAGTGGACTTAGGTACTCTGAGATTGCTCGATGCTCAGGAGCCCATAGAACTAGATGGAGTGTGAGAGCAGCCCCCAAGCCCTGAACAGAACCTGAGAAAGACCCAGAAATTGAAGATACCACTGGACCCACAACAAGTTGTGGCATTATTATTCTGGGCAGGGCTTAATGGTGATGATTTCATCATTGGTATCCAGATTTAAATTAAAGCCTCTCTTGAATACTCTGTGCCTGTGAATACTTGTTTTGTGCCAGTTATCTGTCTTTCAGTTCCTACAGGTGACTGATGATTCTATGATATATTATACTGTTTGTAAACCTGCTCATGCAGTGAATTCGGACTGGGCAAGGGTACAGTTAAATTGCTTCTTGTGACTTTTTTACAATTCTAGGTTAGTTGTCCTAAGAAAAGGTTGAAACACAAATGGTAGGTTGATACAAATGATGGCCAGCTAGGCCACTTCAGAGAAAAACTTGCCGTCAGTGACATTGGTTAGACACAGTAGATTTCCTTTGTTAAAGGGCAGTGGTGAACCAGTTAGGTTTTTCCAAGAGTCATGTGGTTGGATTGACATACCCCCAACTGAACCGTGTCCACCTGCTGCCAAAATCCAGGTTCAGACGGGACACTGACAAAACTTATTGGGCTTCACACTGTCTGTCTCCACTCCAACCTGCATGAATTAGTCAGAATCATAGAGTTACACAGCACTGAAACAGGCCCTTGGGCCCAACTTGTCCATGCTGACCAAGATGTCTGTCTAAGCTAATCCTATTTGTTGGTTTTTGTCCATATTCCTCTAAACCTTTTCTCTCCATGTACCTGTCAAAATGTCTTTTAAACATTGGAATTATACTCACCTCCACAGCTTCCTCTGGCAGCTTGTTCCATATACCCACCACTCTCTGTGTGAAAAAGTTGCCCTTTTCTGCACCCTTTCCAGCTTAATGACATTCTTCCTATAGCTGGGTGATAGAATTACACATAAAACTCCACATGTGGTCTCACCAATGACTTGTACAGTTGTAACAAGATGTCCCAACTCCTGTATACATTACCCTGACCGATGAAGGTAAGTGTGCCAAACGCCTTCTTCAACACCCTGCCTACCTGTGTCGCCACTTTCAGGGAACTATACACCTGCACTCCTGGGTCTCTCTGTTGTACTCTGCAGTGTTCCATTTCCTGAAAGAATTAAGGGATCTGCAGTCCCTTCCCTGCATCCATCACCTTCTCCACAGCTCTCTTTTTTGAAAACCACCTGAATTCTTTCTTGTTGATTGATCCCTCTTCTACTGGGTCAACATCTGCTTATTACATTCCCAAATATGAAGCAACATGAGATAATTTTATTTCTATGCTGGGATAAAACCAAAGTTATGTGATCATCTTCTACTGTGTTCTTCTTGCATGTGTGTCTGCTAATGCTGTTACAGTGAGTTACACTCTTGCTATCAAAACAATACCACACACTGGAGGGACTGATCTTGTGCTAACTGAAGTCAGGGCTCCACTTTTTAAAGGGGAGCTGGCCACTCTCTCACTGTTGGAAGTCACTCTGAAGCTTTTTGCAACCATGGCTGCAATGAATGCAGCTAGGCAGGGACCAGCCATCCAACTTGGTGAAGGGGACCTAAGTACAGTTTGGAAACCAATTCAGCACACTGTATTGGGATACAAATTCAGCAAGTTGTGTTTGTATTGTGTCTGCACACTGTGTTTGGGATAGAGATTTATTGTGCATATTTGGATACAGGTTCAGTGGAGTGTGTTTGGATACAGGCTTTACATGTTGTACTTGTATATAGGTTTAAATGCACTGCATTTAGATATTGATTCAGCACTGTGTTGGGATATGGCTTCAGTGGGGTATATTTGAGTTTGGATGGTACATTAGAATACAGACTTAGTGTGGGGTGATTGGATGCAGGTTCAGCATGAAACATTTTGGGTATAGATTCAGTGATCTGCATTTGTAGTGTGAAATACACAAGTACAGTGTCTATTGTCTTTACTTGATTCTTAATAAATTTTCCTTCTGTTATTTTTTATCTTCAGATGTGCCTATACTACTACCACAATACAAAATGTAACCAGACTTTTTATATGAATGTATCATTTATTATCAAGATGAGAATTAGAAAGCTAGTTTACTTTCAACTTAACTGCCATTTGTTGATGCTGTCATGACCCGTACATTTTAATTAATGTTGGGTTGTTTTCTCTGCTCCCCTCAGTCTTCCATTTCCCTTCTTCGTTCCTGTCTCTCCCCTCGAAGACACTGAAAATTAGCACCTGGTATCTCTCGGCTGTGGTACATTCTCCAGTGGATTAGCTCCCTCCTTTGGACATTGTGAGATAGGCCAGCAGAGTTTACTGATTGTTTAGCTTTGGTTGTAATCTCACACTCAGTTTCCTTTGAAGCAACTTTCAGATATTCATGTAAATGCCGTTCGCATTTCACCATCCTGCAGTGGAGATGCAGCATTTTCGGAACCATACTTTGCAATCAAAGAGGAGTGGAGAGTTCTTCTGCTGTTCTGGGCAACATTAGCTCCTCAAACCAGGTCTGGAAGGTGCATCTGTTTTTAAGCAGGCAAAAATGGCCAATGTAAACATGTGATCATCATGTGGACCAGGAATGCCACCAAACTGGTGTAGACAGTTTTTCAGGCATTCCATGGAGTTACCTAAACCTAGTCCGCTAATGGCCTAGCTCCTTTTGAAGGGCCCTTCTGTACAATTCCTTTCTGTTAAGTAAAGCAGTTTTACCACTGCCCCACTCGGAATTTTTCAGCTGCTCTTTCAGGTAAGCTTTCAAGAATAAAGTGATAGAAGTACCTTCCAGAGAAGGTGTGCAAAAATAGTTGGCATGGTTTTGTGCATTTGAACAATGACTGATATTCATTGCTTGTGAAGCAAATGAACAACCTAAGGCTGTGAAAAGTGCTTTAGAAACAAGTGTTTCTTGAATGTTTGGGCCTAGAATTTCTTTCATCTGGTACATTTGTGTGTACTACCATAGAACCATAGAAAACTACAGCACAGAAAACAGGCCATTTGGCCCTTCTAGTCTGTGCCAAAACATTATTCTGCTAGTCCCATTTACCTGCCCCCAGCCCATACCCCTCCAGACCTCTCTCGTCCATGTATCTATCCAATTTACTCTTAAAAGAGCGAGCCCGCATTTACCACATCAGATGGCAGCCCATTCCACACTCCCACCACTCTTTGAGTGAAGAAGTTCCCTCTAATGTTCCCCCTAAACCTTTCCCCTTTCACCCTAAAGCCATGTCCTCTCATACTAAAGCCATGTCCTCTGTGGGCTGAAGGGCAGGTAAATGGGACTAGTAGAATAATGTTTTGGCACAGACTAGAAGGGCCAAATGGCCTGTTCTGTGCATTCTTAACTGTGAAGACAGTTAATCAAAAACTCAATCATTAAATCCTTTTGGGTATTAAAGTGTTTGTCTTGTTTCCTGGGTCCTCTGTGTATACACAGAGCAGTTTGAACATCCACAATGTCATCAAACAGAGTGCCATTCATGCAGAGGCTGGCCTTCACAGAATGAGTGAGGCCTGCTTCTTGTGTTCCCCCACTTCACATCTGACAGAAGCTCAGACTATCCATATCATTCCCCAGGTCTTTCTCAACTGCATGTTCCAACAACTGACCATGAAAGAGCTCGTGGAGGAAAGTTTTTACGTACAAAGTTCTTATGATTCCCTTGGCAATCAGAATCTTTTGATTTGGTTGGCTCAGCTTTTGAAATCCTTTGATTGGTTTTGGGACAAAGCCCTTTGACATGGTTTCATTGCAGGGGTAGAGTTAAATCTTCAAATTCAGCCTTTAACCAAAACAAAATGGTTGCTCTATTCCCTTGCCTTCCAAAGGGCTGTACTTAAAAGGTACTTAATTGCCTGTGAAGTGAATTAAAGCATGTTTAAGATAGGTGGAAGTACCATAGAAAGGCAAGTTATTCTTAGTACTTCCATAGGAACCTCAGAATGCGAATAGAAACATTAAAAATAAGAGAAGACCTGAGGACTTAGCTGGTGCTCTCATTTCCCTTTGTGTTCTTGTAGCAGCTGGAAAAGTTAAGAAAACAGTGACGTTCAAAACCTTTCTGATTTAACTTAACCCTGGTAGATGTGGTTTGTGGGAACTATTTAAACTTGATGCTATCAAGTGACAGAATATCAGCAGCCAATTCTACAACTAGGTTTCACTGCAAAAGAAATGGGATGAGGTTTAAAACAGGTTATAATACTCCGTCAACTTCTGTCACCTGGTGATACAAGTTATGTTTTCTGTGCATTCTTGTCCATTCAACATCTCTCCTCATGCCCATTTACCAAAGTCAGGGCCCTTCTATTGGTTGTGTTGCCTTTCTCAGTGAATGGTGAGAGTAGAGTCAACGTCAGAGAGCCTTCCCCAGGGCTGCAACAGATGTTCTTGCTGTGACCCTGTCACCAATAGTGAAGCTTTATCCTCAGTCTGACCTCGTTCCCTTGCTGTCTCATAATGAACCATCTACAGCCTAAGCAGAATTCTGCTTTGCTAAACAAAACAATGTCAACATTAATTTCTCAAATTTAATTTCACAACTGTGCTCACATAGAATGATTGGGGGAAGTTTTATCCTGGAAGAAGCATGGCTTTGGTAAGAGGGTTGAGTGAGGGCCTGGGTGCTAAAGCAGGGGAAAAGCACAGCTCATTGGTAACTGCCTCCAAGACATCATTGTTTGCATCTCACCCTGCTCAGGAGAAATGATTTGCCACTTAAAGTATGAATGATATTTAGAAAGACATTTCTAAAGACAAGATTTTAATGCCATGACCATGGATTTCCCAAACTTCTTGATCAGCACCAGCATAAAGAAGGTAAAAAAAACTTGGTGCCAATCAAGGGGCCAATCATCTTGGGAAATATGCCAATAACTGCTCAGTACTAATTATTTAATCACATGTGGGAAAAAGTTTGTTCACAATACTTTTACTGACAGTTGACTTTGAGGTTTTATCTGTTCCATAAGCATGGATGGCCCTTTGCCTGCTTTAAGATGGACCAGTTTGAGGTGGATTGATGGTGAATTGGTTGATTATTATGCCTTTTATTCAAGACGTTAGAAGATGGTAGGTTCATCTTAATCCATGCACATGAGCACATCGATCAGTCTGACATCTTGGCATAGTGCTGAGAAGATGCTGAACTGTAGGAGGTACTGTCTTTTAAGTGAGAAATTAAGCCAAGGCCTCATCTAAGTACTCTGGTGGATATAAAAGTTCCCATGCTCCTGTTCAAAATAGAGGAGGTGAGTTCTTCTCGTGGCCCACTTTATATTTACCTATTAACCACTATCATTAAAATGATTCTGATAATTATTGCATTAATTGTAGACCCTTACTCTTTAAAACAGAAAATATTGGAAACACAAAGCAGGTCAGGCAGCATCTGTGGATAGAGAAACAGTTAACTTTTCAGTTGCTGGACCCTCCACCAGAACTCACAACTTTCTCTTCACAAAATGGTTGCGATATCTGCAGTCTCTCTCCCTGGTTGCTCTATTTCCCTGCCTTCCAAAGATCTGCAATTAAAAGGTACTTAACTGCCTGCAAAGTGAATTGGGACATGTTTAAGATTGCTGGAAGTGCCATATAAAGGCAAGTCATTCTGAATACTTTCATAGGAACCTCAGAATGTGCATAATAGAAACAGCTAATGGTTCGCAAATGATTATCTCAGTTGAGGTGACCTTTGAATGTACTTGCCTGGCAGAGAGTGTCTCCTGCTTGGATATGTATCAGAAAATCACCAGCACAATTCCCACAGTATTCAGTTTAGCATCTATTGTTTCTAGAGGGTAAGGCTTTGCATGTGCATTCTAAACATTGTTTATTATTTACTTTGACATGGGTGTCATAATCAATTCTCCTTTGCAACCCACCATGTGCAGTAACAGACAATTTGCCAAGAATTAGCTAAAATATTTAACATTTGGTAGAATTATAACCTGCATAATCTCAGATTTCATATGTAGTTCTTATAATTTGTTTCTCAATTACTGTATTGATCCAGTGTAAAATGAAAATGTTGTGCTGACATTTTATCTTGCTCTAAGATCTATCTAACCCTTCTCTCCCACATAGCCCCCCATTCCTCCATCATTTATGTATCTATCTGAGTCTCTTAAATGTCCCTAATGTATCTGCCCCCACAACCTCTGCCAGCAGTGCATTCCATGCACCCACCACTCTGTGTAAAAAAAAATTACCCGACATCCCCCTTGTATCTTCCTCCAATCACCTTAAAATTATGTCCTCTCGTGTTAGCCATTGTCATCCTGGGAAAAAGTCTCTGACTGCCCACTCGATCTACGCCTCTTATCATCTTGTACACCTCTATCAAGTCACCTATCATCCTCCTTCTCTCCAAAGAGAAAAGCCCTAGCTCACTCAACCTATCTTCATAAGACATGCTCTCCAATCCAGGCAGCATCCTGGTAAATCTCCTCTGCACCCTCTCTAAAGCTTCCACATCCTTCCTATAATGAGGCAACCAGAACGGAACACAAGACTCCAAGTGCAGTCTAACCAGAGTTCTATAGAGCTGCAACATTACCTCGCAGCTCTTGAACTCAATCCCCCGACTAATGAAGGCCAACACTCCATATGCCTTCTTAACAACCCTATCAACCTGCGCGGCAACCTTGAGGGATCTATGGATGTGGACCCCAAGATCCCTCTATTCCTCCACATTGCTAAGAGTCCTGCCATTAACCTTGTATTCTGCCTTCAAATTCGATCTCCAGAAGTGTATCACTTCACACTTTTCTGGGTTGAACTCTATCTGCCACTTCTCAGCCCAGGTCTGCATTCTATCAATATCCTGTTGTAATCTACAGCAATTTTAAAACAGGGCAGCAGAATTCTCCCCCGTGTGTTATATATTGTTCAACCAACAGGATTTAAAACTTAATCTATCTAGATATTACCACATTGCTGTTTATGAGGGGTAGGTAGCAGTATGGGCTGTGATGATGATACAGTGAGACTTCAGGGTGATGTAGACAGGTTAACCAAATGGGCAGGGACATGGAATGGTAGAAAAAAAATAGAAAGGTAGAATATTTTTTTTAATGATGAGAGATTGAAAAGTGTACAGAGGGACCTGGATGTCCTTTGCTTATATCACTTGAAGTTGATACTGCTAGTAATTAGGAATTTACGATTTGCAAGAGGGTCTGAGTACATTTTGTTCCAATAACATATGGTCCTGGTGAATCTGCATCTAGAATACCGCGTCCAGGTCTGGTCTCTCTAGCCAAGGGAAGATGGAAAGGGAATGCTTCGAAGGTAGACCAGATTGGTCCTCAGGATGGCAGGTTTGGTGTATGAGGAGAGATTAAGCAAGCTGAGCATATCCTCTTCTGTGTTTAGAAGAATGAGAGATGATCTTACTGAAACATACATATAGGGCTTTACAAAGTGGTTGCGGAGGTAATGTTTCCCCTGGCTGTGGTGTCTAGAACCAGGGGTCAAGGTATCAGGAGAAGGGGTGACACAGATGAAGAGAAATTCCTTCACCAGAGGGTGGTAATTCTCTGCCCAAGAGGGCTGTGGAGGTTCAGTTAGTAAGAATGTCCAAGATATACTCAGACTGATAGCTTTTTAGATAGTAATGAAATCAAAGGATGTAGGGTTGGTGTGGGAACTTGGAGCTGAGGTGAAAGGTCAGCCATGATCTTATTGATTGGTGGAGGAGAGGAGGCTTGAGATGCCAAATGGCCAACATCTGGTTCTAGTTCTCATTTAAGCACACTGAAGCCCATCTACACTCAACTTCACCCCAATGCCAATCAGTCTTTTTCAGGAAGTGGAGGTCTAAAAAACAATAGGCCATGCATGGTAATCTTGTGAATTTGTTTTGGCTCTCTTACAAGGGACCAGATGGCACATCATGATTGACCTTTGAGGCAGGAAACCCAAAATTGTGCTTTAGGCCTTATTAATATGATTCAGGCATGCTGCCAGCACTTGTTTATCCTCCACAGACCACTCACCCATTTTATAACAATGAATTTCAGGCCCCTTGCCTTGCCACAAGATACATCCTGGAGATGGGTGAGCGAGGAGCATGCTGTGTAAAGTGGAGGTGGAATGGTATCAGAATGAAAACCAATCCAGAGCACTGTGGAGTCACTGGGAGCTCGTGTCCATTTTTGTTCATAGTTTTTATTCATTATTCTTTTGCTTACAATCCTGGCCCAGGGTTACTTACCCCTAGCAATCTAAGCTGCTCTTATGAACAGGTAGTAAGAACACCTACCTAAAGTTAGAGGGGTTCTTCTTATAATATTTAGTCCTACTGATGTCATCAATACATTAATTTTAACTCATACCTGTGGAGATAAGCTGCTGTAGTTTACCCACCAGGACAACCCTGGATAGAAGAGAGTTAATTCCAGAATATTCCCCCCCAAAAAAGTCTTTCTACCTCCTGAACCTTTCCATCTTTCCAAAAGTGAGACATCCGTGCCTGGAAACTTATCATCATAGGATTTCATACAGGAAATAAACTGGTAAGATGTTCATAAGGTTTGGAGTTAAAATAATCCTGTCTTGATTTACAAGGCTGAGGATTTCCAGATCTCTTTGCCACTGTCCTTCCAAATCCTGGCTGGAATTAAAATCAGGCTAAAAATTACACTGAGTTAAAATATCCTCTCCCTGCTTACACATTCCTGTCCTATAATTGTGCCTTTGTGATTGTAATTTATTTTGAAAATTCCTCCAGACTCCACATGAATAATTCTGGACATACCTTGAGTAAGCCTCTTCATCTCCTTAGTCTGTGGAATTGGTTGGCGTCCACTCTGTGTAGACTCTGCTCTGAAATAGCAATTGAGATTCATGGCCCAGGTTTGCACATCTTTAACATTCTTGTGTGAGACATGGGAATTACTGGAAAGTCCAGCACTTACTGCTCATCTCTACTTGCTCAAGAGAAGGCAGTTGTAAGCTTTCTTTTGACGCTGGAGCTGTTTAGTGTGGGACCTGTTCAAATAGTGATTAAGGAAAGGTGGTACATCTCCAAGTAAGAACAGTCTAATCATGAGAGGAAATTGGAGGTGGTGGTGTGTACCATTAATCAATGACATCCCTTTGGAGAGTAAAGTCTCCATTCAGGACTTCTTACCTAGTGCTACCAAGATGCATGTTAGAATCCCTGAGGCACTGGTGTAAATAAAGCAGCACCTCAATAATGAGACAGAGTCCTGGCTGTGGTTGAATCGCACTGCTATCAGCTGCTTCCTGTCACTAATATCTCCAATTATTGTTAGAAGCGTTAATTCATCTCTACTTAGTGTTGATAAGACATTCTCTCACTTTATTTTTTTTACAAAGCAGATTTCATTTTTGGGAGCTTTCAGGCATAACTACCCAGACAAAACAAAACTGGATCTGAAGGCATATTTAAAAAATAGGAGTATCATAATAAAGTTAAAATAGAAATAATTTTACATCCACTGATGCATCAATTCAGATAACCAAATGAAAATTAAAAACAAAAAGATGTACCAAAAATATGACGTTCATGTGGAGTTAGACACAAATGAAGTACTAAATAAATACTTAGCATCTGACTTCACCAATGAATTAGTTCCAAATAATCAAGAAGATGTAGCAAAGAAACATGACAGGATAAAAGTAGATAAACCTTCTTGGAAGGCTCAAAGTTGAAATGTTCGGATGGGATTCATCCTCTGTTACTGAAGGAAGTGGGGGTGGAGGTAGAGGAGGCTCAGACTTTGTTTTCCAGTCCTCTTTAGATATGGGAGGTGTGCCAGAGGCTTGAAGGATTATAAGTATTTGCACCTCTGCTCTAAAAAGGGGAAGAGAAATAAATCTGTCAACTCCAACCCAGTCAACCTAATACTGGTTGTTGGGAAAATTTCAGATAGTAATCTGAAAGAAAATTAATAGGCACTTGGAGAAAGATGGACAAGTGGACAAAAATCAGCATGGATTTGTTAAATCAAATTGTGTTTCATTAACCTGACTGAGTTAATTGATGCATTAACAGAAACAGGGTGATGATGGGCATGCAATTAATGTGTTTTCTAAGGTACCACACAACGGACAATGAAATCAAAGTCCTTGCAATTAAAGGAGCAAGCACTAACTGAATGCTGACGATAAGAGGATAGAAAGTCAGGAATAATAATGAACAGTTTTCTAGATTATCTAATAGTGAATTATCCGATAGTGTTCCCAAAGTTACACTACTACTCTTTAAAATATATTACTTGAACTTGGCTTGAATTTGGGCATACAAAGCATCATTCGCAGATGACATGAAACAGAGGTATAATAAACAATGAGGATATCTTCAAACTAGTGAAATATGCAGACTTACAGGAGTAATTTAATGCAGAGAAGTATTTCGCAATGCATTTGGTAAAAAGCATAAGGAAAAGCCACGCATGCTAAATTACACAAATTTTAAAGAATAGATGGGTACATGCACCCAAAGTTTGAAGGTGACAGGACAAGTTGAAAAGGCTGTTATAAAGCGTATGGGATCCTTG
The DNA here is from genome assembly GCF_009764475.1 of Pristis pectinata. Taxonomy (NCBI): domain Eukaryota; kingdom Metazoa; phylum Chordata; class Chondrichthyes; order Rhinopristiformes; family Pristidae; genus Pristis; species Pristis pectinata. The sequence continues at coordinate 56,053,467 of NC_067411.1, read as the reverse complement.
ACTTTATAAACAGAGGCATAGCGGACAAGTATAAGGAAGTTACACTAAGCATTTCATGTGCTCAACACTGGGCACTACGTTGTGGGATGTTGTCAATGTCTTAGAGGTAGTGCAGAAGGGATTTACTAGAATGGTATCAGGGATGAAGAACTTCAGTTACTGACTGTGACTGGAGTTTTCTTTGGAGCGGAAGGTAATGGGAGATTTGACAAAAATGTTCTGATCAAGTTACGTAGTATTAGAAGTGTTGGTTTCCAATGGAGGTAGATTATGGTAATTGGCAAAAAAGAAGCCAAGGTGAGAAGAGGAGACATTTTTCATGATGTGGTTTGGAATACAGATTGAAGAAGAATATAACAGAGAATGAAGCAAAGGAAGATAAATGGGGATGAAGAGAAAATCAACCATGATCTAATTGAATGGTGAATCAGACCAAAGGGCTGAATGGCCTACTCCTCTTCATATTTTCCATTTCTCTGTGTTGGAAGAAAGGCTGTGGAAACACAAGGAAAACTAAAGTAGCTTTGGTCATACACTTAACAGTGGATAGCCATACTCAGATTCCCGTTCTGAATAGAATGTTAACTCCTGTGCTAAAATGAAGAACTGTGATTATCAGTTAATGGTTCTGCTTTTTGTTTTCAGAAGGATTTGGTGTAACTTTGCGTGGGAATTTGTTCCAAGGGAATTGATCATTTCTACTGAGTCTGAATTTTCACTCAGTTTGTGCAAGGTGTAAAGTTGGGCTGTTGGGTTGTTTCCTTCAATCTGTTAAATAATTAAACATAATAACTTTAGCCTGAGCTTAAACTGAATTAGTTTGTTAATTGAAAAACAGGCTATTTTCTTTTAAAACATTCCAGGAGTATTTTAGTGAAAGAATGAAAACAAATACAAACTGGGTACTGTACTAATATGTTACACTTCCTTGAAAGTTTCTTTCAGTCTGAAATATTGAGCAAAATGCTGGCAAAACATCCCAGAATATTCCCAGATGTGTTTTAAAAGTCCAGAAACAAATAAGTGTTGAAAGCTGAACATAGCTGTAATAATGCTCTAAACCTTCAGCAACTATTCTTTACTCTTCTCTTCACCAAGTTGCTCTTAGAAAGGGGTCATTGTTAAATAATGTACTTGCCACCAAAGTACCATGCAACCAGGTAGCAGGCAATGCACCTTAATTGACGTTTGGTTGTTCTTCAAGTGGTTGCTCAGTGCAAGCTTTTACTCCTTAACAGGAGGGTGATATCTTGCTCCAAGCATAGGCTACGCTGGCATTGTACCCCATGAAGATATCTTATCCACCAAATAAAATTGCCCTGAAAAATTAACCTTGCAGCCTGCTAACATTTTAGATTTTACTGTGTAAGGAAGCTGTTTAGATGTGCTGTTGCTTTTGAATTGGGTAATTTTGTTTAGATTGGCACTTTGCTTAAAAGGAGCATGTTCAACCAAAATAGACGCCAGGAAATTGAAAATATAAGAGAGGGAGAGGGATGGTGTGAGAAAGCCAAATCATAGATTCAAGGCTGTCAAATGTTGATTTCCTTCAGAAGAGGGTTAAGGGAGATTTAAGGTGTTTCCATCTGCCCTGGCACTGTCTTCTGACGGAAATCAATGTTTAACTTGCCTCTTGCACTTCTTGTTGAGTCTTGCAGTTTTCCTGTCAATGTGTGCAGAACTTTTTACAGAGGGAGATGAATCTCTGGAATTCTCTACCCTAGAGGGTGTGGACCTAAATCACTGGGGGGTATTTAAAGAGGAAATAGATAAAGGAAAATAAGGACTATGGAGAACTGGCAAGAAGGAGGAGATGAGGCCTGGGGGAAACCAACCATAATCATATTGGGTAGTGGGACAGAGTTAATGGGCTGAGTGGCCTCCTCCTGTTATTACTTTCTGATGCTCTTATGGATCTCTATGGGTGTCAGTGACTCTACCAGCATTTCCGTGTGTTGTTGTGGCAGCTACTTCCACTCTTGATTTAAATAAAACCAACTCATTTCCAGCAACGGTTTCTCTTTCCCACTCAAAGTTCCAGGGTTTAAAAATCTGCCCTGGGCCCCTTCTCTTCCTGTCTCTCAGTGACATCATCTACATATATGGAATAAAGACAGGAAATGCTGGGAAGACCCAGCAGGTCAGGCAGCATCTATGAAAAAAGAAAGAATTAGCGTTTCAGGTCCAAGACTAGGAAAGAGAAGCAAAGAAGGTTTTAAGTTGCAAAGTAAGTCAGTCAGATTACAGCTGTGAACAGGGAGAGGAGCTGGGGGAAGGTCTTGCAGCTGCTAATCCAGGAAGTACAGGCTTCCTGCAGATCTATGCTGATTTTACTGACAAGACTTGTTTTAATATTTGTCTTCAAAAATTTTAGAGACAGATAGATTCTCAATCTGTTGAGCTGTCAGGCAGGCAAGAAGTGGAGCAGACCTATGGTTAGGGTAGATGTTCACACATCAAGAGGAGGAGAGGTCAAGAGCAATGAAGGGATCAGCCCATCATGAGGTGATGCACCTTAATGATCGGGCCAGTCCCATTGAGGTGTTGGAGCGCAGTTGGCTAATCATAGAGCATGCTGGCTAGATAAAGAACTCCCTGGCTCTCTAACAGGGCCGAGTTGGCTCTTCATGCCTTTTTTCAGCTGCCATGTCTCCAGTGTTTGAGCAAACCATCCTACAGGTATTAAAATCAAATGTTTAGTGACACGAAGCCTTCTTAAAATATTTTGGTGACTACGATATTAGTTAATCTCCTCCCCTGGTGGTTGGAGATGAATTGGGCTCAGGTTACCCTTTTGTAATGAAGCACACAGCATCCGGCAATGATTTAATTAAGTTATTTCCATTAAATGGATCAATTGTTTCAAATGTCTGCCACATCTTAATGCAGTAGATCAATCAAATGTGGTCATATTGAAAGGTATCATCACAAGAGATGATGTAGGTGGTACGTGGTATCTGAGATTTGTAACCCTTTTTTCATTAAGCATCATTGTGGCTTCAATTTCCCAAGTAGTTTCTTAAACAAACTGCAAGGCAGAGAGCAGTGATGAAATATGTTGTGTGCACGATTTATGTTGTTTGTAACATCTAAGATTGTGTAAAGTAAATGGAATGCAGTGGTAAAAGGAAAGTTTGAAATTATGCCCATTGATAGTTTTTAAGTAAACCTTTTATAGGCCTGAAGTGAAAAATATGGAGGTGCCAGATTAAGTGTAAATCTGCAGCGTTATTGTACCAGTCAAAACAAAAGTGTCTCTGTTTAGTTGTTTCAGGTGGGATTTAAAGAGGGAACATTCTTGAGTCATTGGGTCCACTTGCACACCTCTGAATCAGTTCCTTGAGATTTGTTGCTCGATTTGACCCTTTGGTCAACCTGCCCACTTGAATTCCAGGTATGGGTTATTTGTTTCGGTGAACCCGTCAGCCTGTAACAAAATTGATCTAAGTTTCCCAGATTTGTATGCATTACACCTTGGATCTGTGCATCTGCTGCCCATGTTATTTGAATGAGACTGCAGATTCTGGAAAGCTTGGTATTAAAAAATGTTTTTCTTACATACTTTCCACCTCAGATCAAACTTCATCTTGACTGCTAATTTTTCAGAGCACCCAAAGAGCTTTGGATCCCCTTCTGCCTCCTCCTGACAGCCAGGGTAACCAGGGAGCACGTACAGTTCTTTCCCATGGATATTCCTCTCTATGCTTAATACAGGGAGAATCAAGATCCATGCCAGGAGAGTGCAGCCATCAGACAATCAATTATGCAGGCTGTACAAAGTCAATGAGGACCACCCAGAGTGTCAGAAGGGGCTTCTGTGTGATTTCCGCTCTCTGGTAATGAAGTTCACTGTAGAATTGCACAGCACAGAAACAGGCCCTTTCATGCCAACCGCGATTCCTGTCTACACTAATCCCATTTACCCGCATCAGGCCCGTATCCCTCCACAACCTTCCTATCTAGCTACCTGTTGAAATGCCTTTTAAACATTGTAATCTTAAGCGTTGTACCTCCTCTGGAAGCTTGATTCAGATAACCACCAGACTCCTCAGATCTCATTTAGATTGGTCCCCTATCATTTTGAACCTGCACCTTTTAGTTCTAGACTTGCCTGACCTGGGAAAAAGATTCTGACTATCCACCCTATCTCCCTCATAATTTTATAAACCTCTATAAGGTCACCCCTCAGCCTGCTACTTTCTAGTGAGAATAAACCCGGCCTATCCAATCTCCCGTTATAAGTAAATTCCTCCATTGCAGGCAATATCCTGCCCTCTCGCATTTATTGCTTGGACTCCTTTAGGGTAACCATTTGGTGGGGATGGAAGTATTGACTCTGGAAAAATAAAGGCATCCAGGAGAGGTATCAGAAAGGGAAATGTAAAGGTGGAAGGAAGTAACAGAGACATCAACAATAAGTACAGGTTGCACTTACATTGTTCCTTTAACAAAGCAAAATACCTCATGATGCTTTACCAAAATTATCTCAATCAAATTTTTCAAATTGAGTCAGCTGAGATGTTTGGAATAAATAGTTCTAAGGAGAATCTTAAAGGTAGAAAGAGAGTTACAGGAGCTACAAGTTTAGGATAGAGAATTAAAGACCTAAAGCCTTAGCAGCTAAATACATAACTACCAATGGTGAAGCAATTCAGTTCAAGGATGAGCAAGGGGTCAGAGCTGAAGGAGTGCAGGTATCTCAGAGGGTTACAGGGCTTCAGTAGAGAAATAGAGAGGGACAAGTCTATGGAGTTATTTGGAGGCAAAATTAAAAGTTATTGTACTACTGGACAGGATCCATTCCCCTGGAGTTCAGGTGGCATCAGTCAGTTGGAATTCAGTCAAGATATTGTTGGTTACACACTGAGTCCATTTGAGAGACAAATGAAAGATCACCACACTGTTTCTATCTTACCTGCTTTGCTCAAGAATGCTGAAGACTATGAAATGTTTTTAATAGACTGCACAGAAGTTTCCTGATGGTTCAACTGCTTATATCAATTTAATATCAGTCTTCCATTATGGCCCTGGGAGTCTTTCTGATAACTAATTCTATTTTCATGATTTGCCTACACCAATGGAAGGATTCATGACTTTGCTGAGTACATGCAAGGAGTATACAGATATGCTTGCTCAGGAAACAAGTGCAACTCTCTCTGCTGGTGACTGGTGGGTACAATGAATTTGAGAAGGCTGCAAGTATAAATATTTTGGAACATCCAGGTGGTGTAGCAGTTAGTGTAACACTATTGCAGCTCCAGTGACCCTGGTACAATTCCAGCCACTGTCCATAAGGAGTTTGTACGTTCCCCCCGTGACTGCGTGGGTTTCCTCCAGGTGGTCCATTTTCCTCCCACATTCCAAAGATGTATGGGATAGGAGGTTATGGGCATGCTATGTTGGCACCGGAAGCATGGTGACACTTGCAGGCTGCCCCCAGAACATTCTATGCAAAAGATGCATTTCACTATGTGTTTCAATGTACATGTGACTAATAAAGAAATCTTATCAGAAAAGGAACTGTATAAGTGCAAGCCAAAATTGAACCCAGTAAAGAAACTTCAGGTCAGTTGGGTCAATTATAGCCTATGTAAAGTGCCAAGGGCTTCATAAGGAGTTTGAAAGAAAAACTTGAAAATACTGGAAATACGTTCAGGTATAAATGAAGGCCCTCTGACAACGGGTCTTCAACTTGGAAGATTAACTTTGTTTCTCCTCCCACAGATGTAGTCTGATCTGCTGAGTTCAGCATTTTCTTTTTTTTTAAATTTTAGTTTTCCACCATCTACAATTTTTTTTGATTTTCACTTTCTGGGGTTTCTCCCCACTTTGCTGCTGTAATTTCACAGAATGTTTCTCAGAGACTTTGTTTACCCAACTTAAATGGAGAACCCTGATCATACAGAAAATAGCTCCTCAGCTTTGGGTGGCTGGGCTTGAATCAAGCCAGAATAATGCAATAGAGGGAAAGCTGCCACCTTTACCTGGTCGAAGCCATATGTGACTCCAGTCCCATATCTACTCTCAGAAGTGCCCAGCAGGCACATCAGGTTTGAGTGAAAGGCTCACCAGCTTCTCAGGGTGACAGGTCATGGACCAGCTGTGCCTACAATGCCACATCCTAGAAGTGAATAGCAATCAAATACTGGATTGCAGACTTAAGTGCATTTTTGAATCTTGTTTTGTTTATTTTATTTCCATGAGATTGGTTTCCTTGAATTCACTTAGTTTGAAAGTGCAAAGCCTGCCATTGCTAAACTCAGATGACTGATTTGTCTGTTCTGCTCATAAGTGCTGACTGATCCAACAAGTGTTTCCAGCATTCTCTGTCTTTATTCCTTCTCTTTGGTCACCGTCTAGAGCTGATTTATGGCCAAAAGGCTTATGGGAAAATATTAAGATTTCAGAAATATTTGGAATAATTCTAATTTGCTGAAAATTGTATTCAAATATCTCAAAATGGGCTTACTGGTCTGTTAACACCAAAATCCATCTGCCAAAGTATTCAATTGTTCCAGGTAATAGGTTCTATTTTTAACATAGAAATCATCGTCCTATGGTGTATATGGCGGTCTGATGGCCATTTATTTTTAGAAGGAGTGTATGGGTTGGCTCTGGTCATGTAAAACTAACCGTAGGCTCCTTTGCACCTGGACTTGGGTACCTCTAAGACTGGGAAACTGGTTAGTTCTACTTAAATGAAGGACAGGGAGAGGTAGTGCATAACATCAGTTAGCCTCACACATGACTCAATCTCCCTTTAAAGGAATGCTTTATATTTATAGAATACCTTTCATAGCTTGCTACCTTTAAAGCCGACTGAGAACTTTTGTCATGAAGATAGGGTTGTAATCAAAGAAATACAACAGGCAATTTCAATACAGCATGCTCCCACAAATAGCACGATGAACAAATAATGTCTTTTTACTGATATTGAATAATGATAGACCAGAACACTTGTGAGAAGACCTGCTGTTAGAACATAGAACGGTACAGCACTGTATCAGGCCTTTTGACCCACAATGTCTGTGCTGACTATGATGCCAATTTAAACTCATCCCATCTGCCTGAACATGGTCCATATCCCTGCCTGTTCATGTGCCTGTCTAAATGCCTTTTAAGTGTTGTTTCCACCACCACCACCTACCACTCACTGTGTAAAAAAAACTTGCCTTGTAAATCTCCTTTAAACTTTCTCCCTTTCACCTTAAAGCTACGCTCTTTAGTCTTGGATATTTTCAAAAGTCAAACTCGAGTTTATTGTCATACGCACAAGTACATGTATGCACAGGTGCAATGAAAACCTTACTTGCAGCAGCATCACAGGCACATGGCATCATAAAACCAGTATTAACAAGAAAAACATAAATTAAACATAAATTATACACCTTTTTTTCAAGAACATAATTAGAACAAAATAAAAACAAGGTCTACTTTGGTGCAAAGTGATCAAGGTGGTCATAATTTCTCTAAACTGTAGTAATAAAGTAATAAGGATTGTGAAAGTTGATTCAAGAACTGAATGGCTGAAGGGAAGTAACTGTTCTTGAATCTGGGACTTAAATTCTTGAACCTATTCTGCACCCCCCCCCACCCACCCACCAAGGGAAAATGACTCATGTTTCCCCTTTCTATGCCTCTCATAGCTTTATATACTTCTATCAGGTCGATCCTCAGCCTCTGATGCCCTAGAGAAAACAATCCCAGTTTGTCCATCTTATCCTTATAGTTAATACCCTCCAATCCAGGCAACATCCTGGTGAATCTCTTCTGCACCCCCTCCAAGGCCTCCACATCCTTACTGTAATGTGGCCACCAGAGCTGCACACAACACTCCAAATATGGCCTAACCAAAGTTTTATATAGTTGCAACATGATTTCCTGACTTTTATACTCATTGCCCTGAATGATGAAGGCAAGTATGCCATACACCTTCTTTAGCACCCTATCTACTTGTGTTGCACACTTTCAGGGAGCTATTGTCTTGCACCACAAGACCTCTCTGTGCATCAATGCTCTTAAGGGTCCTGCCATTTACTGCATACCTTCCTCTTGCATTTGACCTTCCAAGATGCAACACCTCACACTTGTCTGGATTAAATTCCATCTGCCATTTCTCTGCCCAACTGACCTATATCCCACTGTATCCTTTGACAACCTTCCTCACTATCCACAACTCCACCAATATTTGGTGTCATTTGCAAACCTACTGATCAGTCCACCTACATTTTTGTCCAAGCCATTTATATATAATCACAAAAAAAACAGCACTGATCCCTGCAGACACCACTGGTCACAGACCTCCACTCAGTAACACTCCTCCACCACTACCCTCTGTCTTCTACAGCCACACTAATTTTGAATCCAATTTACCAAGTCACTGTGGATCCCATGTGCGCCAATCTTTTGGATCACCCTACCATGAGGATCCTTGTCAAAAGTTTTACTACAGTCCATATATTGCTCTAACCTCAATCATCTTCATCACCTCAATCAATTTTGTGAGATATTACATCCCCAACCAAAGCCATGTTGACTATCCCTGAAAAGTCCATGCTTTCGCAGATGTGAGTAGATCCTATCTATCATGTCTCACAAATATAACTGAGGGCAGGGCAGTGAATGTGTTCTACATGGACTTTAGCAAGGCCTTTGACAAGATCCTGCACGGTAGACTAGTCTGGGAGGTTAGATCGCATGGGATCCAGGGTGAGCTAGCCAATTTGATACAAAATTGCCTTGGTGGAAGAAGTCAGAGGGTTGTGGTGGGGGGTTGTTTTTCATATTGGAGACCTGTGACCAGTGATGCGCCACAGGGACTGGTGCAAGGACCACTGGTGTTTGTCATCTTATGTTAACAATTGGATGAAAATGTAGTTGGCATGGTTAGTAATTTGCAGATGACACCAACATTGTTGGTATGGTGTAACAGTGAAGTATTATCTAAGATTACTATGGGATCTAGATGAATTAGGGAAATGGGCCAAAGAATGGCAGATGGAATTTAACTTGGATAAGTGTGAGGTATTGCACTGTGATAATTTAAACCAGGGCAAGACTTACACCATAAATGGTTAGGCCCTAGAGAGTGTTATAGAACAAAGAGACCTAGGGGTTCCCTGAAAGTAGAGTCACAGGTAGACAGGGTTGCGAAGGTGTTTGGCAAGCTTGCCTTCATCAGTCAGGGCACTATGTATGGGAGCTGGGACATCATGTTACAATTGCGCAAGTCATTGGTGAGACCGCATTTGGAGTATTGTGCGTAGTTCTGGTCACCCAGCTATAGGAAGGATGTTAGCTGGAAAGGGTGCAGACAAGATTCATGAGGATGTTATGTGACTGGAGAGCTTGAGTTTAAAGGAAGGTTTTTAACATTATTTCAAATGTATTGAAGATTGATTTACAACCTCACCCTATCACTGCAATTTTTGGTTCACCAAGGATAGAATCTGGCCATCTATCTGCTTACGCTAACCGTATGATTGCCTTTGTTACATTAATGGCCAAACGATCCATTTTGCTTAAATGGAAGGATCCAATACCCCCTACCACTTTTCAATGGTTGTCTCAAACTATATCATGTTTAAACTTGGAAAAAATTAGGGGTGGTACTGTTGACCCTTCACTTAAATTTGAGGAAGTTTGGAGTCCATTTATTCAATATTTTCACATGATATAGATCCTCATAATAACCCTTCAATTTAGAGGAACAGAGTTGATGACATAATATTGCTCTGCTTCTATTGAGAAATTTTAGTCCAGTTTTTTTTTCCTGTTTTTTTAAAAAAATTTTTTAGCTTAGTTTGGTTTGATATATTGTTTATAATTTTTCTTATTGTTTTGAGGATTTTTTTCCTTTCTTTTATATTTTATTCATTCACTAACAGATCGTTGGATCTAGATTTTTTTATACTTTATTGTTCTTTATGATTATCCATGTCATGATCGTTCTCCTGATCTTTTTGTATTACATGTATAAACATTGATATATTAATCTGTATTAATCCATATTAATTTGAAAACTAACAAAAAGATGGAAAAAGAAAGAAAAGAGTTTAAAGGAAGGGCTGGATAGGCTGGGACTTTTTTCCTTGGAGTGTACGAGGTTGAGAGGTGACCTTAATATAAAATCATGAGGGGCATAGACAAGGTGAATGGTCACACCTTTTTCTTTGGGTGGGGGAGCCTAAAACTAGAGGGCATAGGTTTAAGGTGAGAAGGAAAAGATTTAAAAGGGACCTGAGGGGTAATTTCTTTCACAGAGAGAGTGGTGGGTGTATGGAACTAGCTCCCAGTGGAAGCTGGAGAGGTGGGTACAATTACAACATTTAAAAGACATTTAGACAGGAACATGGATAGAGAGATATGAGCCAAATCCAGGCAAATGGGAATACCTCAGGGTAGACAACTTGGTCAGCATGGACGAATTAGATTGAAAGGCTTGGTTTTGTGCTGTAGAACTCTGTGACTCTAAGAATTTTCTCCAATAGTTTCCCTATCACTGATACAAGTCTCACCAGCCTACAATATGATAGATTATCCATACTGCCATTCTTAAAGTGCCATTGTACCAATTTTATCCACTTTGGAGAGAAGACTGAACCTCAGCTTAATATCCCTTCTAACATCTGCACTTCTGATAACTCCAATGATGCCACACTCCAACACTCCAAGATCATTGTGCTCAAGTCTCTCGAGTGGAACTTTCCAATTCAGGCAAAAATGTAACTGACTAAACCATGATTGACACAGCTTTACATGAAAGCAGGTCTTCTAATCCCTTCACCAATCCAGTGCTTATCTAGAAAGTCTGACTTCCTATCCCAATTCACCAACCATTGTAAATTTTGTCTTTCTGACTTTATTATCTGCAACACCTTCATTAAAACCTTCCCCAATCTTCTCACTTTTGAAGTAAGAGGGCTTTCAAGGCCTGAAAATGATCAACAGACCAGACATTTGGTTGATCAGTGATCACTGAAGTTCAGGGCCCTGCGAGCCAGTCAATCAAAGGTTGCATTAGTCTCAAGAACAGTCACTCTCAGCCAACTTCTGCAAGACTGCTCCTTTGTTCATGTTTGAATGAAAACTATAATGAGATCTAGGGCTGAGTAGTGCTGGGAAAACCCAGATTAAGCATTGGTATCAATGCTTTTTCATGTGTCATTTACTGCTCCCTCAGTACAACTCATCACTTTGCTGATGAATCAAAAATGGGTGTGATGGTAATTGATCAAATTGAATTTGTCCAACATTTATTGGGCAGGATATATCTAGAGCTGGAAGTTGTTGGGTAACTGCCTGTGCTGTGTCTGTACTGCTACAGGCACATAATGTATAATTCTTGAGCATGTCTTCAGCACTGCAGTTAGGATATTGTTGTGGCCCAAAGTCTGTGCTGCAAGGAGAGCAGGTATCCCATCCTTCATTTGTATGGCATTGAACCCGCTTGGCATTTTAAAATATGCCAGTTGTAATATGTGATCTGCTTATTAGTGATTATAAATGATTTTCAAACTGTAAATTATAACTATTGTAAATAAAATTCCTCCCAAGTTTGAAACTAGAATGTTAAACAATTTATCATGAATAAAATTTTACTTATTTGGATTGGCCTAATTTTAGTACCATTCTGCAGATCTTAATTTCAATATTGAGCCTACCAATTGAATAACATAATGTCTTATTGTAAGTATGAAATTGTTTTCATTAAGCCCCAAATAAGTAAAAAAATGTTGACTAAAAGAAATGGTGTAGAATTTTCCACACTAGGAACTAACCAATGATTGCACAGTGAAGACCTAAACCTCAAGGTTCAATAATAGCTGCTTCCTCACTTCCATCAAGTTCTTGAACTGACCTGAAAAACCTTAACACGATCTCAATCTACATCTGGTTTTCTCTCTCTCAATCTTGCACTAGTAGTGTTATGTTTATTTTGCACATGTGGAAGTTATGTATAATTTATGCTAACTTGAAGTTTGTGAACTTATGTTTGTCTTTGTCTTGTAATATACTGTGCTGCTGCGAACAGCTATTTTTCATTGGATTTATACGCTGCATATGTACGCCTATGGCAACAATAAACTTGTACAGTGACTGGAGATTGAGAAGTGACATTGGCTGCTTGCAGTGTCATTGAGCCAATTCCCAGGTATTCTGAAAATGACAAAAGGTGGTTTGGTGGTGCTCATTTTTTGAGTCTGCAGGGATCATTTAAGTTCCATAATGATATCCATTGTGCAGCTTGCACTTGAGTTACATGTCATATTCTTGAAGATGTTTGACTGTGTAGAATTGTGCAGGAAGTTTGGAGAATTAAAAGCCTGTGAGGTCCATCAACATGCAATGCTGATGTGATGCTGGAGCTTAACACTCCAGGTGTCTTAATTCCACATAACTGAATATTGGTTCAGTAATGTGAAGGACACTCCAACCATTCTCCTTACCCCACCCTTGACCACCAGTGTCAGTTAAAGAGATCTCAACTACTTGCAGCTTGTTTGCTGATCATTTCTACTGGGTGCTATTCCGATCCTGTAAGGGTTTGGTACTTCCTAGACAATAGAGTTGACAGAGAGTGCTTTGGCTTTACTGATGGACTCTATGCTAACTTCAATACTCTGTGCAAATCAGTGCATGCCTACTGGGATTCCTTCTGGAATACAGCGTGGCTGGGAGAATGAGCAGAGAGCTCACAGAACAGGATGAGGCACTAGAAAGTATGGCACAGCGGGGAGATGAGAGTGTGAAGGCCTCGCACCAGCCATCCAAGGAGAAATCCTCCCACCTGAACCTCAGCTGAGAACAGAGAGTTAAGATAATACCTGAGATAATTAAGATAGTAAGTATTCTCTCATTGAAATCTACCACCTACTATAGCCACAAATCTAACCTCAGAGGAAGGTGAAGAACTAGTAGCCAGTCAATGTGACTATGCCCATGATCATTTGCACTTCACCTAAATGCGAATCCAGATCCATAGCAGTATGGTTTATATTTAACTGGTCTGTGAAATGGCGCAGCAAATTCTTCAGCCCAAGAGCATATCCACATCAAAAATCAAGGCCATGTTCTTTGGCCACAGGTCTGATTGATCATTTGTCCCTTTCTCCATCTGCTCTGATTACCTGAAAGTATGTATCTTGGGACATGTACTAGGGACTGGGTGGAGCAGAGCCAAGGTGAAACAGAAACAGTGAATGTAGAAACAGATTTTTTTCCACTTCTGGTGTGAGGAGCTCCCAGTGTTGCTGTACATGATGCAGGTATAGCCATACGTATTTCAATGTTGCAGCAGTCTCCATTTTATCTGGAGATCCAAATGGATCATGTCCATGGGGATGCAATGTACAAGGCTCCAGAAAAAAGGTGTGAAAAATGTACTCAACTTGGCCCTCGTCCTTGATGTGTGGTTGCATCTGGGCATGCAAACACCAAGTGTCCCTACATGTTAGATTCTACCTATGTTGTAAAGGATAGGTTTGGCCATGTTGCCAAGTACATGCCACACACCTCTCTCCAGAAATGTTTGTGCAGAAAAGCATCTTTGACCACGTCAATTAATTAGTGATCTGTATGGAATGTCTGTGACTCTGAAGGGGAAGGGGATTGTGGATCCTGGGGCAGACTGTTAAAGGAATCTGACAGAATGTCTCATCACCAAAACTTACAAACATGCACTAAGAGATCTCATTTGGTTAGTGGTGAAAAGGGTGTCACTGTCAGATTCTTCATGCACACTGCCCTTCAGGTGACTATGGTGCAGTTTAGACCATCATCCATCTTCTTGTGTGAGCATTTGCCAACAAAGTCCAGAAAGGGATGTTCTTTGTTGAGGTTCATCCCAAGCAGCTGCTTAACTTTGGGTTTCCCACTGAGACAAACTGACTGCTGCTGCAAGCTCCTTAACGTGGTGAAAGCCACACTTTGATCTGCACAAATCTTGCTGATCTTCTAATGGAAAGAGTTATCCACAATCAAATGCTGTGGACTGGCATACTCCACAGTACAGGGCCATGTGCTGAGGAACTGCTTCAAGCTTGGTGCAGCTCTGCGAAGGTTCAATGGGGCAAGACCACAGTTTAGGGTCCTCCCTCCATCAGATACTGAGGAACTGGGCCCTGTATAAAACCCTCTTAAACCTGTTGCTGATGGAATGTTTGGAAATGAAGAAAAATTGATGTCTTGTTGACAGAATCTAAATATTGGAAGTGAATGTAATGACTTGCTTGGTACATTGAATGAAAACTTAAATGCCCTGTATTCTATAATAGCAAATTTTATGAGTAAAATATACTTCTGGAGAAAACAAAGAAAAGAAAACACATTCCATAAATAAATTTAGAAACCAAGAATCAGAATTGTGCCTGTGAATTATCCATGGAACAATAATCTAGTTAATAATAGTTAGCATGGATTCAGATGAGGAAGATCCTGTCTGATAAACCCCCTAGATATAGAACATAGAACATTCCAGCACAGTACAGGCCCTTCGGCCCTCGATGTTGTGCTGACCTTTTAACCTACTCTAAGATCAATCTAACCATTCCCTCCCACATACCCCTCCATTTTTCTATCATCCATGTGCCTATCTAAGAGTCTCTTAAATGCCCCTAATGTATCTGCCTCTACCAGCACCCCTGGCAGTGCGTTCCATGCACTCACCACTCTGTGTAAAAAAAAAAAGCTTGCCTCTGATATTCCCCCTGTACTTTCCTCCAATCACCTTAAAATTATGCCCCCTCATACTAGCCATTTCCTCCTTGGGAAAAAGTCTCTGGCTGTCCACTCGATCTGTGCCTCTTATCTTGTACACTTCTGTCAACTCACCTCTCATCCTCCTTTGCTCCAAAGAGAAAAGCTCTAGCTTGTTCAACCTATCCTCATAAGACATGCTCTCCAATCCAGGTAGCATCCTGGTAAATCTCTTCTGCACCCTTTCTAAAGCTTCCATATCCTTCCTATAATGAGGTGACCAGAACTGAACAATACTCCAAGTGTGGTCTAACCAGGGTTTTATGGAGTTGCAAAATTAACTCTCGGCTCTTGAACTCAATACCCTGACTAATGAAGGTCAGCATGCCATATCCCTTCTTAACAACCCTATCAACTTGCACGGCAACTTTGAGGGAACTATGGATGTGGACCCCAAGATCCCTCAGTTCCTCCACACTGCTAAGAATCCTGCCATTAACCTTGTATTCTGCTTTCAAATTCGACCTTCCAAAGTGAATCACTTCACACTTTTCAGGGTTGAACTTCATCTGCCACTTCTCAGCCCAGCTTTGCATCTTATCAATGTTCTGTTATAACTATCAACAACCTTCTATGCTATCTACAACACCACCATTTAATCTGCAAACTTACTAACCCACCCCTCCACTTCCTCATCCAAGTCATTTATAAAAGTCACAAAGAGCAGGGGTCCCCAAACAGATCCCTGCAGAACATCAGTAGTCACCAACCTCCAAGCAGGATACGCTCCATCTACAACCACCCACTGCCTTCTATGGGCAAGCCAATTCCGAATCCACGCAGCCAAGTTTCCCTGGATCCCATACCTCCAGACCTTCTGAATGAGCCTATCATGGGGAACCTTATCAAACACCTTACTAAAATCCATATACACCACATCCACTGCTCTACTCTCAATGTGTTTTGTCACATCTTCAAAGAATTCAATCAGGCTCATGAGGCATAACCTACCCCTCACAAAGCCATGCTGACTATCCCTAATCCAACTATGCTTCTAAATCCTGTCCCTAAGAATCTTTTCAAATAATTTGCCCACCAATGAAGTAAGGCTCACTGGTCTATAATTCCCAGAGTTATCCCTACTCCCTTTCTTGAACAAAAGAATAACAATTGCCACTCTCCAATCATCTGGTACTATTCCTGTTACCAGTGAGGATGCAAAGATCATTGCCAGGGGTTCAGAAATCTCTTCCCTTGCTTCCCATAGTATCCTGGGATATATCCCATCTGGCCCCAGGGACTTATCTATCCTCATATTGTTCAAAAGTTCCAGCACGCCTCCTTCTTAACATCAACATGTTCCAACTTATCAGCCTGTTTTATGCAGTCCTCACAAACGTCAATGTCTCTCTCACAGGTGAATACTGAAGCAAAGTATGCATTAAGGACCTCCCCTACCTCCTCCAACTCCAGACACGTTTCCTCCTCTATCCCTAATCGGTCCTCCTTCACTCTAGTCATCCTCCTGTTCTTCACATACATGTAGAACGCTTTGGGGTTTTCCTTAATCTTATTTGCCAAAGCTTTCTCATGCCCCCTTACAGCTCTCCTAAGTCCATTCTTAAGCTCCTTCCTGGCTACCTTGTAACTGTCTAGAGCCCTGTTTGATCCTTGCTTCCTAAACTTTAAGTAAGCTTCCTTCTTCCTCTTCACTAGATATTCCACATCTTGTCAACCATGGTTCCTTCACCCTACCATCCTCTTCCTACCTCAATGGGACAATCCTATCCAGAACCCCATCCAAGTGATGGATAAACAACCTCCACATTTCCATTGTACATTTCCCTGAGTACATCTGCTCCCAGTTTACACTCCCAAGTTCCTGCCTAATAGCATCATAATTCCCCCTCCCCCAATTAAATACTTCCCCAAACCATCTGCTCCTATCCCTCTCCAAGGCTATAGTAAAGGTCAGGGAGTTGTGGTCACTGCCTCTGAAATGCTCACCCACTGAGAAATATGACACCTGACCAGGTTCATTGCCTAGTACCAGATCCAGAATGGCCTCTCTTCTAGTCCTCCTGCCTACATATTGTGTCAGGAATCCTTCCTGGATGCACTTAACAAATTCTGCCCCATTGAAACCTTTTGCACTAAGGAGGTGCCAATCAATATTAAGGAAGATGAAATCACCCATGACATCAACCCTGTTACCTCTGCAGCTTTGCAAAATCTGCCTACTTATCTGCTCCTCAGCATCCCAGAGGCTATAGAGGGGCCTATAGAATACTCCCAATAGAGTGATTGATCCCTTCCTGTTTCTGACTCAGTAGACAATCCCTCCAGGGCGTCTTCCCTTTCTGCAGCTGTGATAGCAATGCCAATCCCTCCCCCCCCCCCCCCCCCCTTTGAAACACCTAAACCGCGGAACATCCAGCAGTCATTCCTGCCTTTGCGACAACCAAGTCTCTGTACTGGCCACAACATTGTAGTGCCATGTAATACTATATTAATGCAAGAAGTATTAAGAATAGGGTCACCCTTATTCTTAATACTTCTCACTTTAAAATAGACACACTTCAACCCATCCAACTGACTGAAATTTTACCCTATCAACTGCCAATCCTTCCTCACAGTCTCTATAAACACTGCATCAACCTGTACACCAACTGCCCCAACCTCTGACTGATCACTTGGGTTCCCATTCCCCTGCTAAGCTAGCTTAAACCCTTTGCAACAGCTCAAGCAAACAAGCTCGCAAGGATATTGGTCCCCCTTCAGTTCAGGTGTAATCTGTCCCTTTAGTACAGGTTGTACCTTCCCCAGAAGAGATCCCAATGATCCACAAATCTGAAACCCTGCACCCTGCACTAATTTCTCAACCACACATTCATCCATCAAATCAAACTATTCTTACCCTCACTGGCACATGGCACAGGCAGCAATCCAGAGATTACTACCCTCTTCAGCTTCCTACCTAGTTTCTCATATTCACTTCTCAGGACCTCATCCTTTTTCCTACCTACGTTGTTGGTACCAATGTCTACCACAGCTTCTGGCTGCTCACCCTCCCCCTCTAGAATGTTGTGAACCTGATCTGAGATGCTCCTGACCCTGGCACCATGGAGGCAACATGCCATCTGGGAGTCTCTTTCATGTCCACTGAATTTCCCCTAACTATAGAGTCCCCTATCACGATTGCTCTCCTCTTCTCCCCCCCTCTCTTTTGAGACACAGAGCCAGACTCATTGCCAGTGACCTGACTGTAGCGGCTTTCCCCTGGTAGGTCATCCCCCCCAACGGTACCCAAAGCAGTATACCTGTTATTGAGGGGAACAGCCACAGGTGTACTCTGCACTATCTACCTATTCCCTTCCCCTATCCTGACAGTCACCCAGTTACCTGCCTCCTGCAACTCAGATGTGGCTACCTCCCTGTAGCTTTTATCTATCACCTCCTCATTCTCCCGTAGGAGCCGAAGGTCATCCAGCTGCAGCTCCAGTTCCCTAACATGGTCTGGAAGGAGCTGCAGCTGAATGCACCTCCCGCAGCTGTAGCTATCGGGGAGATCTTGAGATGTCCCAAATCTCCCACATCTGGCAGGAAGAACACACCATTGACCCTGGATCCATTGTCACCACTTTAGCTAGACACTAATAGACAAAGAAAGAAAGAAAGAAACTTACCTTAGTCTTTTCTTGCCAAAGCCTCAGCTCCACACCATAACACAAGTCCATTCCAGCAATGGCTGCTCCACTTGACCCTACCTTCTTTTTATTGGTTGTTGCCAATTGGCTAATTTCCCATTCAATTATTACCTAACAATTTGCGGCTGTGCCTCTTATATTGTCTGGAAATACCTGGAAAAGAACTGGGTCCTGACACTCACCTCTTCATATGGGTCCCACTTCTCGCACCGAGGGTCCTACTTCTCGCTCCAAGTCATGGCCCTTGCTCCTTGGAAAAGAGATTTCTTTGACAAAGTATCTCCCCAGTTGTCAGAAGCTGCATGACTTGGCTTACCTTGATTTCCAAAAGCTATATTTTCTTCTTCATTCGCTTCTGATCAGATAACAGTTGCTTTAATATAATTCACTTATTTTCTTTAAAGGTCCTCTTTGAAATAAACACTGTTCTGGCCATTTATTGCAGCTCCCTTATTAATTCTCTCAAGTTTGAAAATGCGTTCTTCCCTCTGCAGCTTGAGCATTTCTCAGAAGACTGAAGAAATTATTTGCTCACAGGTCTCTATCAAGCACTCACTTACACTCAGCACAGGTTAGATTATCCTTCACTGTGCCAGGTCGAAGACCCAGAGCCATTCTGTGCACTGCAGAAAACGGAATTAGAATACCTTAAACTGATGCAATTCTCCCTCACCCACACATTCACTCATACATTATTTCATTCACTGACTCACTGGGATTAAAATCATTGGAGTGGTACCAGCCTCACAGTTATCTTAATAAAAATAGAAAATATTGGAAATACTCATCAGATTAGCCATCATCTCAGACCACAGATTTCCAGCATCTGCAGTATTTTGATTTAGTAGATTTACTTATTCCTTGACATCTATTTTCTGTTCACTGAAATTTTTACAGGTGCTCAATGGTGGGGAGTCAACCAATCCACTTGTGTCAACTGGAAGGCACATTTTAACATTCAAGTAGGAGTCCTATGATTTGCACAGGAACCTGGATGCCGCTTGAGAAGAGAACTAGTTGGCATCTACATTTCATTCTCCAATCAGTTTTACCGGCAATGAATTCAAAAGGTTCCCAGAAGTGGCAGAAGCAGGGAGGCTTCTTGTAACCTCTCCATTAGGAATCTGGCTGGCTTTTACAACCTAGTCCACCCTTCTCTCTGCAATGGCAGCCCATATCCATACATACAGCCCTTACCTTGCTTCCTTCTGAGTGAGCTCGATACAGATGAGACAGGTCCCCTCCTAAAAATGTCACTTCTATTTCATACTACACCTCACACAAACACCAGTACCCCACTCGTGACAGGAGATATACCATGGAATTAACCAGTCTGCTGTGACAGAGATAAATGTAGTAGGCTAGCTACAACTTACTTCACTCTGGTGACTGTCTTTCTCTGCTTCACCCTGCCAGCAAATGTTCTGCAAACACTTTGTCAGGCAGGACTGAACCAGTTCTTAGGATTCTACTGACGTCCCCAACCTTGTTTGTCCACAGCCTACTTATCATCTTGTAGAACCTTAGGGTATTCTGACAGACTATGATAAATTTTATTGACTTATTGCTACTCCAGGGAGAGAAACGCGGCAACCAATGTGTGCACAACAAAATCCCACAAATAGCAATATTATCGTGACCACTCAATAGATGAATTTTGGTGACGACACTGGGTAGAACTCACAGGCACTGTGCTGGCAGGCAGGACCTAAATTTAACATCTCCTCTGATTGAGAACAACTGATACTGCACTGGGGCTTCAGCCTAGATCCTGGGCTCAAGCCTAGGAAAGAGCCTTGTACCCTCAGCAATCTGGCTGAAAGGTGAAAGGCAGCAATGATGTAGATTTTGGAGCATGCCACCAGGCACATTCCATGGCCTTTAGCCAAGAAGAGATTAAAGATGCAGGCAAAATAAAGAACGATTTCATATTTCCAAAGAACGTAGGAATTCTATTTGAGATCTGTGAGTATTTGGCAAGATAAATAACTAAGATTTACATATGCTTATTGCTGTATGATAGATATATGACTGGTTATCGAAAACATAATTCACTTTAATAGCTGTTGTCTGAAATATCTTGGCTGAAGCCGTTAAAAGTACATTTTAAGATGCAATCAAGAGCAGGGAGGGTTTTAAATGAAAAGCCCCAATTTATCAGCAGCAGTGAGTGCCACAGAAAGAGCCACATATAGAACCATAGAACAATACAGCACAATACAGGCCCTTCGGCCCACCATGTTGTGCCAACCTTCAAACCACTCCTAAGACTATCTAAGCCCTTCCTCCCACATATTCCTCTATCTTAAATTCCTCCATATGCTTATCTAACAATCTCTTGAACTTGACCAATGTATCAGCCTCCACCACCACCCCAGGCAGCCCATTCCATGCACCAACCACTCTCTTGGTGAAAAACCTCCCTCTGACGTCTCCCTTGAACTCCCCCCCCCCCCCCCCCCATTACCTTAAAGCCATACCCTCTCGAATTGAGCATTGGTGCCCTGGGCCAGTAGTGAAGAGTATGGGGCTTATCTCAATTCACTGATATGAGGTCTGTTTAATTTTAACTCTTGGGCGTCATTTAGTACATCAGGCATGAGCTAATTACTGGGCCATTAGATTTCCTTAGTTACTTGCACAAACATTGCATCTTAAACACTGTAACCATTTCACCCTGATGAGAGAACAAACATTTTCGTGGTAAAACGGAAAGAGCTTTTAACGCTATAAGCTAACCATAATATGTAATATACTTATCTGATTAAGGTAATGTGCTAGAAATCCATGTGATGAAGGGTGTCAGTTGATGTATAAGGAAGAAATTGTGATTCAATTCTCAAGTGAGAAATCTCTTAGAACAATAATACCTGAAGATATGATCTTCTCTGTACGTTCTTCAGGAGACAGGGTGCTAATTAGACGAAAATGAGCTCAGAACCTTGGAAATTTACAGTGCTGAAAGAAGGAATTTGACCTATCATGTCCATGCCAGCCAGGAAAGAGCTACTTGGGCTAATCCCACTTCCACACTCTCAGTCTGTGACTCTGTGAGCTAAGGTACGTTAAGTGCCTATCTGGTATTTTTTAAACTGTGATGAGGGGTCCAGTCTTCACCAGCTTCTCATAAGACAAGATAAGATATCTTT
Source organism: Pristis pectinata (assembly GCF_009764475.1). NCBI lineage: Eukaryota > Metazoa > Chordata > Chondrichthyes > Rhinopristiformes > Pristidae > Pristis > Pristis pectinata. Next base: position 56,031,914 of record NC_067411.1, on the reverse strand, counting down.
ATTAATCACATGTACATTGAAACACAGTGAAATACATCTTTTTGCGTAGTGTTCTGGGGGCAGCCTGCAAGTGTCATCATGCTTCTGGTGCCAACATAGCTTGCCCACCACTTCCTAACCTGTACGTCCTTGGAATGTGGGAGGAAACCGGAGCACTCTGAGGAAACCCACGCAGACATGGGAAGAACGTACAAACTCCTTACAGACAGTGGCTGGATTTGAACCCAGGTTGCTGGTGCTGTAGAGCATTGCGCTAACCGCTACACCACCGTGCCTGCCCTGTGTGAGTTCTAAGTGCTCACCACTCTTTTGATTTTCCTCAACTGCCCTTACCTTAAATCTACTTTAAATTACTTCAAATCTATGCCTCCCAGCTCACTTAAAATCTACCCTGCCAACTCCTCCTTATAAACCATAATTCTTCAGCCCTACCAACATCTTCATAAGTTTCTGCAACCTTCCTGTAGTGTGGTGATCAGAACTGTACACGATAATCTACGATAGCCTAACAAGAATTTTATACAGTTCTAATAAGACTTTCCTGTTCTTTATACTCCATGCTTCAGTGAATAAATCAATTCTATGCCTTTTTAACCACTTTATCTGCCTGATGGTGAGTTCAAGGATCTGTGGACATGCAATCCAATGTCCTTATATTGCTCTGCAACTCTCATTCTCCTACCACTTATTGTGTTTCTTTGTTTCCTCTCCATAAATGCATTACCTTGCTGAAATCTATTTGTCGCATTTCTCCCCATCTGACCAATCCATTGAAGTCTGCTTGCAGTCAACAGGTTTCTTCCTCATTTTTAACCACATGCCTAATTTGTATTATGTGCAAATAGCTTAATTAAGTCCAAGTCATTGATACCTGCCACAGGAAGCAAGGGACCTGCACCGAGACCTGCAGAACCCACTGCAAACAATCACTAACACCCATTGATATGAATACACTTTCTTTTCTGCAACAAAGCCAGTTTTGGATACAGCTTGCCATGTTCCTTGGATCCCAGAGACTTCTAGCTTTCTGATCAGTGTGCCTTGCAGGATGTTGGCTAACCCCATTGCTAAAACTGATGTAGACTAGATCACATACACTATTGTCATCGACCATCCTTGTTATCTCTTCAAGAAATTCAATTTGGTTAATCAGATACAGTTATCAGATCCATGCTGACTGCCCTTTTATAATCTGTGCCTTTTCAATGATGCTCTCAAATTTTTCTAGTAATTTACCAAACACTTTTTCTAGGCAACTAGCCTAGGACAGGTTGTCAGGTTGTGTTTGATTCCTTTTACTTTAATAAACCACTTTTTTTGAGATACTTCCTCACATCGGGGAAATCCTGCTTCAGTAATTTGATTGAGTTTATGGAGGAGGTAAGTAAGAAGATTGATGAAGGCGTTGTCTATATGGACTTCACTAAGGTACTTCACAAGGTTTCATGTGGTAGGCTGGTCTAGACGGTTAAGGCACTTGCAATCTAAGGTGAGCTGGCTAATTGGGTCCAAAACTGGCTTGGTGATAGGAAGCAAAGGGTAGTGGCTGAAGGTTGCTTTACTGATGTAAGTCTATGACCAGCGGTATACCACAGTGATCAGTGCTGGGACTCAAACCCTTGTTGTTTATATGTATTAATGATTTGGATGTGAATGTCGGAGGAATGATTATAAAGTTTGCAGATGACAGTAAAATTGGTGGTGTTATGAATAGTGAGGAAGGTTGTCCAAGGTTTCAGCAGGATATAGATCAAATGGAAAGTTGGGCAGAGTGTTGAATACTGACAAGTTTGAGTTGATGCACTTGGGGAAGTCAAATAGAGGTAGGACATGTACAGCAAATGGTAGGGTGTTAAGGAATGTTGATGAACAAAGACACCTTGGGGCTCAAGTCCATAGTTCCCTGTAAGTGGCAATACAGGTCAATAGTGTGGTGAAGAAATATGGCACGCTTGCCTTCATAGACCAGGCATAGAATCTAAAAGTTGGGACATCATGTTGCAACTTTACAGAATACTGGTCAGAACTCAATTGGAGTTTTGTGTTGTTTTGGTTACCACACTATAGGAAGCAGATGGTTATGCTGGAGGAAGTGCAGATTCACCACGATGTTAACTAGACTAGAGGACTTTAGATTTGGGGAGAGATTGGATAAGCTGAGCTTGTTTTCCCTGGAGTGAAGGAAGTTGAGGGGTGATCTGATACAGGTATATAAAAGTAAAAGATGCATAGACGGGGTAGATAGTCAGAATCTTTTTCCCATGGTAGGTGTATCAAAAACAAGGCAGCGTAGGCTTAAGGTGATAGAAAGGAATTTTGAAGGGAATTTGAGGTCAAAGTTTTTTTTACACGGAGAGTGGTTGATATCTGGAACTCACTGCCAAAGGAAATGGTGGAGTCAGATATAATCATTACATTTAAGAGGCATTTAAAGAGGCACTTAAAAAGTCAAGGCATAGATGAATACAGACCTAATGCAGGTGACTGGGATTAGTGTAGATGGCCAAAAAGGTCATCAGGAAAGGCCTGTTTCAGTGGCTGTATGACTGTATGACTCCATGAACATGAACCGAAAAGGCAAAACCTATTCATTGTGCTGTTAAATATGAATATACTGAATTGCAATAAAATATTGGAGCATTTTTGGGTGTGGGTTTTATACAGATCATGACTCACACTAGACTGAGCTTCAGCTGTGGGAAGCTGACCAGTCCTATAGAAATGGTTACCCAAGACTTGCCAAACGTCTCCTAGCCCCACCCATCATTCCCACTCCTCAGCCCTCCTCTCTGGCCAAGACAAGTCCTAATGAGGAATGTTCTATTAATTGTGCTCTCATTTTCTGTTACTATGCCTCTTTTCTCAGTGTCCTGACCACCTGTGCTAGATCAGAAACATAACTAGGACCAGAAACAGGCGTTCTTTCCTAAGGAAGTCCTTATCACATCTTCCCACCAGTTTGTCATTTGCCTTGTCAGAGGTTGACAGAGCCTTAGGCCCTCATAAGTCAAATTGGGAAACAGCCAAGATACAACATAAGTGGCTTCCACAGATTGCCTGCCAACATTATAGGAAAAAAACAAGTAAATCTCACTCTAGTTTTGCGGCCAATGATTTTTCAAGTTTAATATGAGATTTATGGAGTCCAATAAACAGAATTTATTGGACGCGCTGAATGTTGTTTCTGATTGGTGGTTGAAATGTAGACAGCTGGAATAGATATCCATCATAACTGAAGTGAGATGTGCTGCAAATATTTTGGCATCATTCTATACCAATACAGAACATTATTATGATTGCAACCTTCATATCATTTCTGCATTAGGTGTTAGTTTTGGACAGAGAATATGAAGGAAATGAAAGGTCTCCATTTTTATTCTGGACTAGTTTTGCATGTATGAATAGTGAACAGCTACTCATTCTTCCAGAAATGAATCCAAGTTTTATTTTAATCCTGGGCTTCAGTTAACTCCCACTACCTGACTACCTACCCATTTCAGGTAGAAAAAAAAATCGCACAGGTCAAGGTTGCCCAGTGACAATGGTTAAGTGGCAGGTTTCACTGCTAGACACCGGCCTAGAGTCATACAGCACAGAAACGGGCCCTTCAGCCCAACTTGTTCATGCAGACCAGGATGCCCATCTGAGCTAGTCCCATTTGCCTGCATTTGACCCATATTTGTCCGAACTTTTCCTATCCATTTACCTGTCCAAATGTTTTTTTTAAAAATGTTGTTACTGTACCTGTCCCAACAACTTCTTCTGGCAGCTTATTCCATATATCTACCACACACTGTGAAAAAGTTGCCCCTCAGGTTCCGATTAAATCTTTCCCTTATCACCTTAAACCTATGCCCTCTAGTTCTTGATTCCCCGACCTTGGGGAAAAGGACTGTGTGCCTTCACCGTATTTATGCCCCTTGTGATTTTATACCCCTCATTCTTCCATGCTCCAAGGAATAAAGTCCTAGCCTGCCCATCCTCTGCCTATAACCCATTCCCTCGAGGCCTGGCATCATCCTTGTAGATCTTTTCTGCACTCATTCCAGCTTATTGGCATCTTTCCTATAGCAGAGTGACCAAAACTGAACACAATATTCCAAGTGCAGTCTCACCAACATCTTGTACAACTGCGACATAACATCCAACTCAGTGCCCTGACTGATGAGGACCAGTGTGTCAAAAAGCCTTCTTCACTACCCTGTCTACCTGATTTAAAATGTAAATGTAAATAAAAATAAAATTCACATGTACTGAAGTACAGTGAAAAACAGGTCTTGCATATGGTTCATACAGATTAATTCATTACAACAGTGCATTGAGCTAGTACAAGGTTAAACAATAATAGAATGCAGAATAAAATGTTACAGTTTCAGAGAAAGTGCAGTGCAGGTAGACAATAAGGTGCAAGTCATAATGAGGTAGATTGTGAGGTCAAGAGTCCATCTTGTCATACTAGGGAACTGTTCAATACTATTAGAACAGTGGGGTAGAAGCTGTCCTTGAGCTTGGTAGTACATGCTTTCAGGCTTTTGCATCTTCTGTCTGATGGGAGAGTGGAGAAGAGAGAATGTCCTGGGTGGGAGGGGCCTTTGATTATGCTGGCTGCTTTACTGAGGCCGCGAGAAGTATAGACAGAATCCATGGAGGGGAGGCTGGTTTCCATGTTGTGCTGAGCTCTGTCCACAAATCTCTGCAGTTTCTTGGGTCACGGGCAGAGCAGTTGCCAGACCAAGACATGATGCATCCAGATAGGATGCTTTCTATGGTGCATTGATAAAGATTGATGTTTGTCAAAGGGGACATGCCAAATTTCTTTAACATCCTGAGGAAGTAGAGGTGCTGGTGGGGTTTCTTGGCCATGGCATCTATGTGTTTGGACCAAGACAGGCTATAGGTGATGTTTACTCCTAGGAACTTGAAGCTCTCAATCCTCTGAACCTCAGCACCATTGATGTAGACAGGAGCATGTACACTACCCCCTTCCTGAAGTCAATGACCAGCTCTTTTGCTGACATTGAGGGAAAGGTTGTCATGACACCGTGTCACTAGGCTCTTTATCTCCTTTTTGACTTATTATTTGCGATGTGGCCCACTATGGTGGTATCATCTGCAAACCTGTAGGTGGAGTTAGAGCAGAACCTGGCCACACAGTCGTGAGTGTGTAGGGAGTAGAGTAGGGGGCTGAGGACACAGCTTTGTGTTGAGAATAATCGTGGTGGTGTTGCTGCCTATCCTCACTGATTGTGATCTGTTGGACAGGAAGTCAAAGACCAAATTGCAAAGGGAGGTGTTAAGTCCCAGGTCTTGGAGTTTGGAGATGAGTTTGCTTGGAATTATGGTATAGAAGGTACAGCTGTAGTCAATAAACAATAGCCTAACGTAGGTGTCTTTACTGTCCAGATACTCCAGAGATGAGTGTAGGGCCAGGGAGATAGCATCTGCCATAGATCTGTTTCAGCGGTAGGCAAATTGCAGTGGGTCGAGGTTGGAGAGAGATTGGATGATTCAAGGAGAACTTTCTCAAGGTAAATAAGGGATGGACAATAAACCCTGTCCTTACCAATGCCAAACACATTTCAAGAATTAATTAGAATTATTTGAAGCAAATTAAAATCAATTAATTTAGTAAATTAAAATGGTAGGATGGAAATTGAAAAAGTATGAGAATACAAAGGTAATACTTTAATGAAATACTTATATGATTTGAGGGATCCCTTATTGTCAGAAACTGTCAGTTCAGGACGTGCCAGCAGATTGCATGCTAAGCATAGAACTGAATAAAATAGTTCATCTGTTGCAAAACTCATTAGTTGTACAGTGAAAGGCTTAATTACTTCATTCATTACCAGATTTTCATTTCAGTTTAGAATAAATAGATCTTTAGATTCGATGTGCAAACAGTACTTACCAGAATGTGGTACCAGAAGGAGTGGGAGTGAATGCTCCTCCTGACCTCACATTGGAAGCCAAGGCCACTGCTTGCACCCATTCATTGCCATGGTCTCCAACAAATCTACCTCCTGAACCCCCTCTTCTGTTTGTTCCCCTCACAGTTTGGACCTGGTTGCCCCTCTACTGATGGCTACACCTACTGATCCCCCACCATCCTAGACCTTACCTAATTTGGGTCATCAGATGTTTAACACCTCAAGGGATCAATGGGTTGGGACCTTTGGTTAACAAAAATCTGCTGAATGTCAGTTTTAAAATTAACAATGGCCCAGAGTTAATTGCTGTTTGCGGAAGGACATTCCAAACTTTCACCACTCCTTGTGTGAATTATTTCCTAATTTCACAACCAAAAGGCAGGTTCTAATTGTAGGAATTCTACTGCCGCCCCATACCCCAAACAGTGAAATTATGCCTTGATTTGACCACGAACACTGATAGAAAGGCAGCAGATCCTAAAATATAAATCAGGAAAGGATGAACAGATTGGATTTAATTTCTCTTAAATGAAGAAGGATGATGATTGAGCTAGTAGAGGTTCTTATAATTATGAACTGTTTTGTTAAGTACACTTGTAGAGAAGAGGGAAACTAGAGACCATCAAATAAAATAATTGTCAAGAAATAGAAACATAGAAAACCTACAGCACAATTCAGGCCCTTCGGTCCACAAAGCTGTGCCAAACATGTCCCTACCTTAGAGACCCATAGCCCTCTTTTTCTCAGCTCCACGTACCTATACAAAAGTTTCTTAAAAGACCCTATTGTATCTGCCTCCACCACTGTTGCCGGCAGCCCGTTCCACACACTCACCACTGAGTAAAAAACTTAGCCCTGACATCTCCCCTATACCTACTCCCCAGCACCTTAAACCTATGACCTCTTGTGGCAACCATTTCAGCCCTAGGAAAAAGCCTCTATCTACCCGATCATGCATCTCATCATCTTATATACCTCTATCAGGTCCCCCCTCATCCTCCGTCGCTCCAAGGAGAAAAGGCCGAGTTCTGTCAACCTGCTTTCATAAGGCATGCTCTGCAATCCAGGCAGCATCCGTGTAAGTCTCCTCTGCACCCTTTCTATGGCTTCCACGTCCTTCCTGTAGTGAGGTGACCAGAACTGAGCACAGTATTCCAAGTGGGGTCTGACCAGGGTCCTATATAGCTGCAGCATTACCCCTCGGCTCCTAAAATCAATTCCACGATTGAAGGACAATACACCATATGCCTTCTTAACCACAGAGTCAACCTACGCAGCTGCTTTGAGTGTCCTATGGACTCGGATCCCAAGATCCCTCTGATCCTCCACACTGCCTAGAGTCCGTCTGTTAATACTATACTCTGCCATCATATTTGACCTACTAAAATGAACCACTTCACACTTATCTGGGTTGACCTCCATCTGTCACTTCTCAGCCCAGCTTTACATCTATCTATGTCCCTCTGTAACCTCTGACAGCCTGCCAAACTATCCACAACACCCCCAGCCTTTGTGTCATCTGCAAATTTACAAACCCATCCCTCCACTTCCTCATCCAGGTCATTTATAAAAATCACAAAGAGTAAGGGTCCCAGAACAGATCCTTGAGGTACACCACTGGTCACTGACCTCCATGCAGAATACAACCCTTCAACAACCACTCCTTGCCTTCTGTGGGTCAGCCAGTTCTGGATCCACAATGCAATGTTCCCTTGGATCCCATGCGTCAATAAGCCTTGCATGTGGTACCTTATCAAATGCTTTGCTGAAATCCATATACACTACATCTACTGCTCTCCCTTCATCCATGTGTTTAGTCACATTCTCAAAATATTCAATCAGGCTCATAAGGCAGGACCTGCCCTTGACAAAGCCATGCTGACTATTCCTAATCATTTTATACCTCTCCAAATGTTCATAAATCCTGCCTCTCAGGATCTTCTCCATCAGCTTACCAACCACTGAAGTAAGACTCACTGGTCTATAATATCCTGGGCTACCTCTACTCCCCTTCTTGAATAAGGGAACAACATCTGCAACCCTCCAATCTTCCGGGACCTCTCCTATCACCACTGATGATGCAAAGATCATTGTCAGAGGCTCCGCAATCTCCTCCCTTGCCTCCCACAGCAGCCTGGGGTACATCGCATCTGGTCCTGGTGACTTATCCAACTTGATGCTCTCTAAAAGCTCCAGCACCTCCTCTTTCTTAATATCCACATGCTCAAGCTTTTCAGTCTGCTGCAAGTCATCACTACAATCACTAAGATCCTTTTCCATAGTGAATACTGAAGTAAAGTATTCATTTAGTACCTCTGCTATTTCCTCCAGATCCATACACACTTTCCTACTGTTACACTTGATAGGTCCTATTCTTTCACGTCTTATCCTCTTACCCTTCACATACTTGTAGAATGCCTTGGGGTTTTCCTTAATCCTGCCCGCCAAGGCCTTCTCATGGCCCCTTCTGGCTCTCCTAATTTCTTTCTTAAGCTCCTTCCTGTTAGCCTTATACTCTTCCAGATCTCTAACATTACCTAGCTCTCTGAATCTTTTGTAAGCTTTTCTTTTTCTTTTGACTAGATTTATAGCCTTTGTACACCATGGTTCTTGTATCCTATCGTAACCTCCCTGTGTCATTGGAACATGCCTATGCAGAACTCCACACAAATATCCCCTGAATATTTGCCACATTTCTTCCGTACTTTTCCCCGAGAACATTTGTTCCCAACTTAAGCTTCCAATTTCCTGCCTGAGAGCCTCAATTCCCTTTACTCCAACTAAATGCCTTTCTAGTCTGTCTGTTCCTATCTCTCTCCAATGCTATCGTAAAGGAGATAGAATTATGATCAGTATCTCCAAAATGCTCTCCGACTGAGAGATCTGACACCTGACCAGGTTCATTTCCCAATACCAAACCAAGCACAGCCTCTCCTCTTGTAGGCTTAGCTACATATTGTGTCAAGAATCCTTCCTGAACACACTTAAACTCCACCCCATCTAAACCCCTCACTGTATAGAGATGCCAATTGATATTTGGAAAATTAAAATCTGCCATCACAACAACTCATTATCACACCTTTCTAGGATCTGCTTCCCTATCTGCTCCTCAATATACCTGTTTCTATTGGGCGGCCTATAAAAAACACCCAGGTTATTGACCCCTTCCTGTTCCTAACCTCCACCCACAGAGATTCCGTAGACAGTCCCTCCATGACATCCACCTTTTCTGCTCTGATCAACAGTGCCACTCCCCCACCTCTTTTGCCTCCCTCCCTGTCCTTTCTGAAATATCTAAAACCTGGCACTTGAAGTAACCATTCCTATCCCTGAGCCATCCAAGTCTCTGTAATGGCCACCACATCGTAGCTCCAAGTATTTATCCGAGCTCTAGGCTCATCTGCCTTGTTCACTATACTCCTTGCGTTAAAATAGACACATCTCAAACCGTCTGTCTGACCATGTCCCTTCTCTATCACCTGCCTATCCCTCCTCTTGTACCGACTACAAGCTTTCTCTATTTGAGAGCCAAACACCTCTTCCCCAGTCCCTCCAGTTTGGATCCCACTCCCCAACAATTCTAGTTTAAACTCTCCCCAGTAGCCTTAGTTAACCTCCCCGCCAGGATATCGGTCCCCCTGGGATTCAAGTGCAACCCGTCCTCTTTGTACAGGTCATACCTGCCCCAAAAGAAGCCCCAGTGATCCAGAAATCTGAATCCCTGCCCCTCACACCAAACACTCAGCCATGCATTTAACCTCCACCTCATTCTATTCCTATACTCACTGTTGCATGGCACAGGCAGTAATCCTGAAATTACTACTTTTGTGGTCCTGCTTCTCAACTTCCTTCCTAACTCCCTATAGTCTTTATCAGGACCTCTTCCCTTTTACTACCTATGTCGTTGGTACCAATATGTATCACGACCTCTGGCTGTTCTCCCTCCCTCTGTAGGATATCTTGGACGCGATCTGAAACATCCCGGACCCTGGCACCTGGGAGGCAAACTACCATCCGAGATTCCTTCCTGTGTCCACAGAATTGCCTGTCTGCCCCCCTAACTATTGAGTCCCCTATCACTACTGCCCTCCTATCTCCTTCCCTACCCTTCTGAGCCACAGGGCCGGACTCTGTGCCAGAGGCACTGCCACTGTTGCTTCCCCCAGGTAGGCTGTCTCCCCCCACAGTACTCAAGCAGGAGTACCTATTGTCAAGGGGTACAGCCACAGGGATACTCTCTAGTACCTGACTCTTCCCCTGCCCACTCCTGACTGTGACCTACTTGCCTGACTCCCGTCGCTCCAGTTTGACCACCTGCCTGTAACTCCTTTCTATCACCTCCTCATTCTCTCTGACCAGACGAAGGTCATCGAGCTGCATCTCCAGTTCCCTAATGCAGTCTCTCAGGAGCTGCAGCTCGACACACTCTAGGACCTCCCACATCTGACACCGAGCACAGAAAACTACACTCATTCTACCTCCTTTCCTCAAATCCCCTACCTCGCCTCGTCCCTTTACGCCTAAGCCCCTTGAGCCAAAGCCCAACCACTCTGCTCCCTCTCACTCCGCTGCCTGCTCCAATGCTGCCCGCTGGATATGGCAGTTTGCTTTTTAAACTGCCCGTGCGCTGCCTACGTCACACGCCTGCGCAGTCTTGCCCCGCTATTCCGGATTAGAGAAAAAAACTTAGCTGCTCCAAAGTCCGAAGTCCGCCGAAACGACCCGAAAACGAAACCACTGAAGTTGGTTTTTTTTGCTTTTTAAACTGCCCACGCGCTAACTGCCTACATCACACGCCTGCGCAGTCTTGCTCCGCTATTCGCAATTAGAGAAAAAATGAACTAAGGAGAAACATCTTTACCCAGAAAGTGTTAAGTTTCTAGAACAGGGAAATCATATAGTTGAGGTAATAGTACAGATTCTCTTATGGGAAGTCAAACAAGCCACTGTGGGGAAAAGAAGTCACAAATGCCATGTCTGTAGAATACTCATGCATGTGGATGTACCACGATCCTGTTGGACAGAAGAGTCACGTGTGTCCCTGTTTTGTAATGCTGCAGTAATAACTGGAACAAGAAGATTCAACATCTACTTAGGCTACTGAAGCAAAAAAAATGTAGATGCCAAAAATCTGAAAAAGAAAATGTGAAACACTCAGCAGGTCAGGCACTATCTGTGAAGAGAGAAACAGAATTAACATACCAGGTCAATGATCCTTCTTCAAAACTGGAAAAGTAAAGAAAAAGCATGTTTTAAGTTCAGAGGGGAGGAGAGGTAGAGAGAACAAAGAATATCTGTGATAGGTAGAGACCAAAGCTGTCCAGGTAACTTAATTTGTTTTGGGACAACTTAGTTTATAGATATATGAGGCCAGTTAAAGAAAATAAACAGAAGAACACACTAGAACTGTGAAGAGCAGAAATGTGACTGCTGGAAAAGAACAACTGATCAGACAGCGTTTGTGGAGAGAAAAAAATAAATGAATGTCTCAGATGAATAATCCTGCATCTATTCTCTGATGTTTCAATTATTTTTGTTATAGTATTATCGACCATTTTGAAATCCATGTCACAATCATTCCTCGACTGCTATCTACATGGACAGGATTCCCCCAAGGTTCCGTGAAGAACCCTCAGTAGAGTGGGATCAGCTCCAAGGAAATTCCAGCCAATGGAACCACAGTCTGGTCACTCTGTCTTCCTGTGTTTGGATCAAAGTGCCCAAGGACAGCATGATGGTTCCATTCTTCCCCGTTCCTGCTGTGGAAGCAGGTTCAATGATTTACATCTCATGTACTTAGGCTATCGAAGCAAAAAAAATTCAGATGCCAGAAATCTGAAATGAAAACAGATAATGCTCCCAAAAAGCACATCTCCTTCTGGGAGTCTTGTATTGTTCTTCTGAACAGTGACAATGACACTCTACATTTATACGGTGCCTTTAACTTAGCACAAAAGCGTAAAGAGGTTTCTCAAAGAAATTGAGGGGTTTGCATATTGATGATTTAGACTGTTAGTAAGTGGGTGATGTGGGTGCAGTAGATTGACTAGGGCTTGGTGGTGATGTTGTTACGATATGCCAAGAAGCTGGAAATCACTCACTGAAATAAAATTAGAGAATGTTACAAATATTCCAAAGGTCAGCCAACATCTGTGAAGAGAGAAACAGATTCAATGATTCAATATGATAACCTTTCATTAGATTTTATTTCATACTTGCAGCATCTGCAGTGTTTTGATTTGCTTCACTCACTTTGACAGCTTGTGCCTGATTTGTTCAACTCCTTCCTGCACTGCATCCATGTTTTTCAGGCTATATAGACTGAGCATTGACCTTTATTGACATGCAGCCCAAACAACTAATTGCTGTAGGGCAGCATGTTAATTGGGGTTATGTGGTTCAACCTCTTCAACGAGTAATAGCAGACAGTTTAAGCATAATCAACTATTTGCCTCTGGGTGACAGTTCCTGGTGTTGTTTGTGGTGTACTTGTATATAGTTATGTAAATAAATCATGCGATTGTGTAATCAAATGGCATTATCATCCATCTGATGTGAGCACACCTGTTCAGTTCTATTAAACCTTTGTCCTGAAGCTCCAAAACCTTTGTCCTAAACCTTTGTCCAGAATGTTGAGTCCCTCTGGGTGGAGATTAGAAATAAAGGGGAAAAAAAAATCACTGGTGGGAGTTGTCTATAGACCACCGAATAATAATATTACAGTGGTACAGGCAATAAACCAAGAAATATTTGATGCATGTAAGAATGGAATGGCAGTTGTCATCGGGGATTTTAACTTCCACAGAGATTGGGCGAATCAAGTTGGTCGAGGCAGTCTTGAGGAGGACTTCAGAGAATGCATCCATGATAGCTTTCTTGAACAGCATATTAGTGAACCTAAAAGGGAAAGTGCTATCTTAGATCTGGTCCTGTGCAATGAGACAGGTAAAATTAACGATCTTGTAGTTAGAGATCCTCTTGGAAAGAGTGATCATAGTATGATTGTATTTCTCATACAAATGGAGGGTGCATTAGTTTGATCTAAAACCAGCATATCATTCTTAAACAAGAGAGACTACAATGGGATAAGGGAGGAGTTGGCTAGCATAGACTGGAAACATGGGCTAAATGGTAGGACAAAAGTACATTCCAGTTAAACCCAAGGACAGTAAGCATGGGGAGAGCCAGTCTTGGATAACTAAGGAAATAAAAGGCGGCATCAAGCTAAAAGCTCATGCATACAAAGTTGCCAAGAGTAGTGGGAAACTGGAAGATTGGGAAAACTGGAAAGCAACAAAGAACCACTAAGCAAGCAATAAGGAATGGGAAGATAGATTATGAAAGTAAACTAGCACAAAATATAAAAACAGATAGTAAATGTTTTTACAATTACATAAAGTCATAAAGGTTGGCTGAAGTGAATGTAGGTCCCTTGGAAGATGAGAAGGGGGAATTAATATTGGGTAATGTGGAAATGGCCGAGGCCTTAAACGACTATTTTGTGTCAATCTTCACAGTGGAGGACACGTCAAACATGCCAAAGAGAGATGTTATGGATGCAATGGGAGGTGAGGACCTCAATACAATCGCTATCACTAGAGAGATAGTCATGAGCAAACTAGTGGGCCTAAAGGTAGAAAAGTCCCCTGGTCCTGATGGGATGCATCACAGGGTACTGAAAGAAATGGCGGAAGTTGTCGTAGAGGTGTTTGTGAAAATTTACCAAAATTCTCTGGACAGGTCCTGGCAGATTGGAAGGCAGTGAATGTCACGCCACTATTCAAAAAAGGATGCAGGCAAAAGGCAGGTAACCATAGGCCAGTTAGCTTAATGTCTGTTGTTGGGAAAATGCTTGAAGCTATCATTAAGGAAGAAATAGAGAGACATCTGGATAGAAATGGTTCCATCAGGTAGACACAGCATGGATTCAGGAAGGGCAGATCCTGTTTGTCAAATTTACTGGAGTTTTTTTGAGGATATAATGAGTTCAGTGGATAGAGGGGAACAGGTGGATGTTGTATACTTGGATTTCCAGAAGGCGTTCAATAAGGTGCCGCATAAAAGATTTATCCATAAAATAAGGATGCATGGAGTTGGGGGGGGTAATGTATTACCATGGTGTGTGAGCGAGAAAACAGGTTCAAGGGGTCTCCAAAGCAAGGACCCTGAACACAGTCTGGCAGTAAGTGATTTATTTACAAAAGACAAGCATGGGAAAATGGTAACAGGAATAACACACACACATGAGCACAGTTTATAGCAGGTGTGGGAATATCGCACTGGGGATAAAACACACACACACACACACACACACACACAGAGTAAACTAGTTACAAATGGTCAGGGAAAAACGCAATACAGTGCCTGAACCCCTCCCTGCCTCTGGACAAGTAACAGCTCTACGCTACTGGGAATCTACTTAAAAACGCCCCTAAACCCCTGTGGATGCGCACTCTCTTACCAGTGGTCCCTCGACATGGTTTCGACCCCGGCAGCAATCAAAAAAAGGAAGAGCCACGCACATGGGGCATCCTTTATAGTGCTGGAGAACTGGGTGGAGCTAGCTCAGGTAATCCAACAAGTCCAATGGGTCATGGCCAGGTATGAGAGGAATGCACAGGGACCAATGGTCAGGAGTGTGCTGTTAATGGCTGGGTGGGGCTAGACCCTGATTGACAGTGGTGTCACTTTCAACCAGTACTCGGTGGTGTCACATGACAGCCATGACCTTTCACATTACAATAGTGAACGTGGGAAAATTGCACCAGGGATAACACACACACACACACAAAACAAACGAGGCATGCACAATCAAGGAAAATCAATATGATACCCGCCACCCCTTGACTCAGTGCAGGCACGGCTCTATGTTACTAGGGACACTAACTAAAACGCTCCCAACCCTTTAACAGTGCACACCTCACCAACAATTTCTCCAGCGCCATTCCACAGTACTCGGCCTGGAGTGAAGCAGGGTGGTCCCTCAAAGATGGCAAAGGGAGTGAGCTGAGCACATGCGGCGCTTTATAGTGCTGGAGGGCTGGGGGGTCCAGCCCAGGTAATTTGCAGGGGGCCAATGGCTCAGTGCCAGCAAGGAGTAATCGATTACAAAGGCCAATGGCCCAAGGCCAAATACAAAGGTACTTAAAGGGGCCAATGATCAGTTGTGCACTGATTGGTGGGGCAGGGCCAAAACTTGATTGGCAGTGGTGTGTCTTCCCACCAGGTAGTGGGCAGTGCTGTCATGTGGCAGCCACGGCCCTCCACAATACACATGGATAGAGGATTGGTTAACCAATAGAAAGCAGAGAGTTGAGATAAATGGGCATTTCTGTGGTTGGCAATCAGTGGTGAGCGGGGTGCCGCTCACCACTGTTCATGGTATACATTAATGATTTGGAAGAGGGGACTGAGTGTAGCATATCTAAGTTTGCTGATGACACTAAATTGAGTGGAAAAGCAAATTGTGCAGAGGATGCGGAGAGTCTGCAGACAGATATAGATAGGTTAAGTGAGTGGGCAAAGGTCTGGCAGATGGAGTACAATGTTGGTAAATGTGAGGTCATTCACTTTGGAAGGAAAAATAGAAGATCAGATTATTATTTAAATGGTGAAAGATTGCAGAGGGACTTGGGAGTGCTTGTGCATGAATCGCAAAAAGTTGGTTTACAAGTGCAACAGGTTATCAAGAAGGCAAATGGAATGTTGGCCTTTATTGCCAGAGGGATTGAATTTAAGAGCAGGGACGTTATGCTGCAAATGTACAGGGTACTGGTGAGGCTGCACCTGGAGTGCTGCATGCAGTTCTGGTCTCCTTACTTGAAGAAAGATGTACTGGATTAGTAGGCGGTGCAGAGGAGGTTCACCGGGTTGATTCCGGAGATAAGGATGTTAGCCTATGAGGAGAGATAGAGTTGCCTGCAACTATACTCACTGGAATTCAGAAGAATAAGAGGGGATGTTATAGAAAGATATAAATTTATGAAAGGGATATATAAGATCGAGGCAGGAAGGTTGTTTCCACTGGTAGGCGAGTCTAGAACTAGGGGACATAGCCTCAAGATTCAGGGGAAAAGATTTAAGTTGGAGATGAGGAGAAACTGCTTTTCCCAGACAGTAGTGAATCTGTGGAATTCTCTGCCCAAGGAAGCAGTTAGAGGCTACCTCATTAAATATATTTAAGACACAGTTAGATAGATTTTTGTATAGTAGGGGAATTGAGGGTTATGGGGAAAAGGCAGGTAAGTGGAGTTGAGTCCATGGCCAAATCAGCCATGATCTTATCGAATGGTGGAGCAGGCTCGACGAGTCAGATGGCCTCCTCCTGCTCCTATTTCTTACATTCTTTTGTTCCTGATGTCTTCTAGGTATCCTTGTAGTTAAAGCTTTGCAGCACTTCCAGTCTTGGTCACAATCATCGATATATTACACATTCATCAATTAATTAATCACAGGGAGTCTGGGAAGAGGCTGTTCACTTTGAAGCCTCCTTTCTTCTTCCTGTTCTTCCAATTCCCATTACGCTACATCTTCCTCCACCCCCTCCCCCTTTTAAATAGCGTTATCTGACTTGTGCACACTTCTTTACTGTCCCAGTACCCAGAGAAACCTATGTCTGAAAGCAGCTTGTTTTGACAAAAGGTTTTATATGACAAAACAAAATCTGCAAAGATCACTTTCTAAAGTGTAAATAACCTCCAAAATGTACACCATCAGACAGACAAATAATCCAACAATTAACTTGTCAGTACATAATGATCTCTCTCAATGAAGGCAGTTGGTAATTCTTTAATCAATTTGGGATTATGCTCAATTGTGCAAGATTAATATTGCAAGGTTTTCTGGAGCATGGTGTGAAAACGACAAAGCAGTGAATTAGCCTTGCACATGATCTCACTGCTTGTGATCATTTGGTCTGCACATGTGGAAGCAAGATGGCATTCTGTGCTCCTTCCATGGAACATGCACATCATAAACCTTATGTTCAAGTCTTAGCTAGTCATTAGCATCGAAAGGTGGCCCCTTATGACTTCCCTATCTGAAGGAGAAATCTTCGGAATGAAAAAAAATTGGGAGAGTTTCTAATATGGTCAACTTAGGCGCATTATAAATTAGAAAAGGATGATGGGAAAATAGGTCAATCGTGGAGATGGTTTAAAGGTCACTGAGAAAAAGGTGGCTACTACTAAGAGCAGAGAAGTGTTTAGATTACAAGGCATAGATAACTGGAGTAGAGATAAACAAATGGAGGTAGGAATGTAGCTTAAGTGCAGGACAACTGATTGTGAGGTAAACTGAGCATTGACAGGACAAAACCATAAATTAGAGCATCCAATTGCAGGGAGAATGGCAGAAACTGCTGTCTAGCAATGGAAGCAGAGTCCCACTTGTAAGGCAGTTAGAGGCAACCCTTGCAGAGATAAAATAAAGATCAAATACTACCAAGAGAAGTGGGTTATTGATGAAATTGTGAAATCTGCATGCAGCTATTGTAACGCAAATTGCCGGAAGTCTTTTGGATCAGTGGAGTGTCTTTGAGCTCTCACTCGAAGTGCTTCCCAGTGTACACTGCAACAGGGCCTGAACAAACTGATTTGTTTGAGAAACTCACCACTGCTGTACCAGAGGTTTTCTTTGTATGCTGTCCTGATCTGAGCCATGATTAAGAGGGCAACTGGCCTCATGTGAAAGCCAGATTCAGGGTGAAGGTTAGACACACAAATTCCTCCAACACCATCTTTTCATCTGCTTGAGTGAATTTAGCAACGTGGAACTGGTTTTCTTTATGGAACAGCCTCCTCCTTCCTTGTTCTTCCCAATCACTGTAGTTGCATTAATTTCTTAGGAAAGACTTGTTTATTACTTGCTGCAGTTGTCACCATGTACCTACAGTGACGGATGTTATAAGATCCTCTATCACAAATGAAGACATTTCAAAAGCACTCCATTAGGTTTCATCATCTGATGAAATATCATTATCAAAGCTTGGGTTAATGTGGTACATCCTGAGCATTAACAATATTCCAAAGCATTAAATAGTCTGACTAACACAGTCCAGGATACTCCATGAATCAAACAAAGCCTGAAATGGTGCTGCAAATAAAAAAAGTTTCCTTTGAAGTTCAAATGTAAATCATAGCTTGCATATTTAACAGCTGCATTTCACAGCAGGCTATAGACACCAACTGAAGTAAAACACAACTAAAAGGACTGCCAAATAACATTAATGAGAGGCCTAATGCCTGTTGAAGTACCCTTCAAGGACTGTAATCCTGATTAACGAGGTTCATTCCTAAATTATTCAGTGGGCCCAACCAAAAGTAAACATTTTTTAGTGTTTTTTATTGGAACCAGGAGAAGCAGAAATGGTCACTGTGACTCCACAGCCTCATTGACAGGCTCCCAATTTGCCTAATCCCATGTTTACATTTGGCAGCCTGATGTCCATTTGTCTCATGGGCTGAGCTGCTTCTGGAAGTCCAACTGGCTCTGGTAACTTGTTCTGAAAGAGCAGCTATAGCATCATACCTGACTCCAGGGCAGCTCAGTCCAGACCTAGACTGATATCTACTCAGGGAGTTTTATGACACAGAAAGAGAGAACTCTGCCACTCCTTGTGTCTGGAAGAAGCCAGTTCTCTTCCCTCGCCATGGAAAGGAGTCTATAGTAAAGATAGAAAATGCTTTAAAATCACTTGGCATTTTAGTAACATCTGTGGAAAGAGAAACAGAGTTAATGTCTCAGGTCAAAGACTCTTTCAGAACCATAAAGGAGTGAAAACAAATTAGCTTTAAATTGCAGAGAATATTGGAGAGGGAAGGTAGGATGAAGAGAATGTTTCTGATTGGATGAGTAAAGAGTCGCCAGGAAAAAGCTGTCATTTGGTTGTTAGCTTAATGAGGGGAGTAAGGAAGTGAGATCAAATAAAGGAGCACAATAGCTGTGAAATGAAGGCAGTTAGAGAGAACACAAAGGAGTGTAAAAGGTGTGAAATACAGACATGTGAGATGCAGAGTTGTGGGAAGTGCCCTCTGCACTCAAACAGAATTCAAAATTGCATTACTTTTGCTGCCAAACTTTCATATGGTCCATCTCTGCTTCCCATTCTGGATCTCTCTGTCTCCAGGGGATAGACTGGCAACAAACATCCATCATGTCCATAGAATCCCACAGATATCTTAATTATACTTCCTTCCACCCTGACTCATGTATTCTCCATTCTTCCTCTGTTTCTGTCATATCTGCTCCAGTGATGAGACTTTCCACATGGGCTCCTCTGAGGTGCCTTCCTTCCACCTGAACTGTGTCTTTCACTCTGCCATAATTGAGAGAGCTCTTGACTGCATCTCCTCTATTTCCCACACCTCTGCTCTCAACTCCTCTCCTCTTGGACAGGGCAGAGCAGTTCCTCGGGTTCTCATTTTCCACCCCACCATCTTTCACATTCAACAGACCATCCATCACAATACCCAGCAGCTTCAACAAGATTCCATTACCAAACACCTTTCCCTTCCCCTCACCTTTCAACAATCTGAAGTCATCGAAGGTACTCCCTAGTCCACTTTTCCGTCTCCATCTATCAGACCCTTTCTCATGGCACTTTCCCATGCAACCACAAGAGGTGCAACACCCAAGTTATTACCTCTTCCCACCACCATTTAGGGACCCAAACATTCTTTTCAGGTGAAGCAACAATTCACTTGCACTTCTTCCAAACTAGTGAACTTCATTCAGTGCACAATGTGGTCTCTCTGATAATGGAGATGACAAATGCAGATTGAGTGACCACTTTGCTGAACATCTGCATTTGCTCCACAGGGGTGACCCTGAGCTTCCCATTGCCTGCCAGTTTACTTCTCCATCCCACTCTGCCCTATCTGTCTGTGGCCCCCTGTACTGTTACAATGAAGCCCAACACAAGCTTAAGGAACAGCACCTCATCTTCCATCTGGGCATGTTGCAGCCTTCTGGACCCAGTACTAACTTCTGCACCTTCAGGTAACTTCTCTCCCTGCTTATATTAGAACTGGCCATTTCTGCTTTAAGATTATCCACCTATATTACTGGGTCAGCTTTTCTCTGTCCACTAGCACACCCTGATCTGGTGGTCATTTCCCAAAGTTCTGCAATACATAGCTTTTATGTTCCTTTGTTTGTGGTCTCTCTCTAACTACCTTCAATAACCTATCAATCCAAACGACTTCATCTGCAATGTATACCTACAACAACCCCAGCCGCACCTTATCGGAGATATTTCCTTTGTCCTATCCATTCCCCCCATTCTCTCTGCAACTTAAAACGAACTTCTTTCAATCTTTCCCAGTCCTGAAACGTTAACTCCTTTTCTTTTTCCACAGATTTTGCCTGACCTGCTGCGTATTTCTAGCATTTTCTGTTTTATTTCTGATTTTCGAGGGCAACTTTTACTCTTTATTTTCCCATCGGTAAGCTGAGCCTTCAGCAGTGTCCTGAGAAGCTGGTGATGTCTCTTCCATGCATTACATCATGAATAATAAATTCCAGCCATGTTATTTTCAACAGTTTGAAAAGCAGGCAAGCATTCCAGGTGGGTGTCCTACAAGTACAGATACATTCCTTGCGAGGATCGAAAACACCATTTATAAATGGCAAATTCGTTAATCCCTGAGAAGCAGCAGTAAGAGCCCAAAATTTCTCCATTGGGCTGCAGGGCTCTGTCCACCTCTTGATTCTTTCTATCAGACCCAGAGACTGCTTCAAGACCCTAGTCTCAATCCAAGGCATCAGTGGGAACCTTGCCATGTTTCTACTCTGAGACTGAAAATACTGTGAAGGATATTGTTTAATTTTGCTTCTCCATCTTCATTTTATAACCAATCTCCACTAATTTTGCTTGGTGAATCTTGCCTACTGGGTGCCATATCTTTGATAGAAGATTGGCAGAAACTGACACAAGTAAAAAAAAGTTTGTACTGAAGTGGGAGCTGGTCAGAGAACTCTTGATGAACCAAATGAAGGAAAAAGTGTTGGAAGTACACAGGTGGTCAGGCAGTGCCTGTGGAAAGAGTGCATGAGTTTTGTGCCTGCAAATAACTGTGTTCATGTAAAGCTATCCTTTCCATAGCTTTGTTCACAAACCTGGGATGTGCTTTACAGTGTCTTATCATGTAGATGCTGATATGTTTGCACACAGGAAGTGGATACACCAATTAGATAATAACCAGGTCAACTATTTCAGTGATGTGGTTGAGCAATAAATGTTGGCTTGAATTCTGGGGAAAAATGACCCACTCTTCTCTGAAATAAGCCTTGGGATCTTAATGTCCACTTGAGAGGACAAATATAGTCTCAGTTTAACAGCTTCTTGAAAAAACAGCACAGGTGTATTTTATGTGATCAGTCCTCCAGAGTGGGACTCGAACCCATAAACTTTTGACTCAGAAGTGAGAATGATAATGCTTAAGCCAGGTCTGACATCATAGGATTTTGGCCTTTGTTAAAAGACTGATACTAATTATTGCAGGTTTTACTTTTCTCCCCCTGAATTATATTTCTGAGACTCAATGGAAAAATCCACATCATCACTTTCTAATTCCTAATGTCAAATTGACATAAGGTGGCAGAAATAGCATTCAATTTTCCTGACATTTGTCAGCACCCCTTAATCTTATTTTGAAAATTTTTAGAGCATTAGTAATAGCTGCAGAAAGGTTAATTTCACAATTAATGATCTGTATAAAAGCTTCTCCTTGCTCCTACACTTCATTACAGGCTCCATTGTTAGATAACTCACGAGTCAATCAGCAAACCAGGCCACCTTGGGAGCATGGTCCATTGGAGTCATTCTTCTGTTATGCAATACAGGAGTGCTTCAGCGAATTAATAAATTTTATTGAAGAATACATTCTGAGGAAATTAAAACTATAATTTATTTCTTTCAAATTGATCAATCAGATTTCAGTAAGCTATCAGGCTTATCTTCTTGTGTATTATCTGCATTATTTAGACAAGCACAGTACTTATTATGGATCCTGAATTGTCTTTTAGTTATAATGTCTCTATAATCTGTTTGTCATATATTCAGGGCTCAGGTAGCTGCAAGGTGTCAGAGACTAGAACTGGTGAGGGAGGTAGGGAAGAGTTGAGGGTTGGGAGGGACCATATTGGCCAGTGACAGCAGTGAGGAGAGCAGTGACTGGTGGAATGGTGCTCAGGGTGCACCCGTGGAGCTACTGTGACAATGCTCATACCTCCTGCTGAGCTGCTCTCATCTTCATTTTTATGCCAAGTTTCCCAAGTCCTAGCAGCTGTCAAATGCACTTGAGAGCCTGAGAATGAAGTGTTCAGTCTCTCCGTGGCAGGTCACATTACCCACAAATATAAAAAAAGCAACAGGCAGTTACACACTGGATTGTTGATGCAATGCCCAATTTTTAACTTTTAACCCACCCTACGCAATACTCTCCAGCTCATTGCATAAGTCTATGACCTTCCATCAGGTCTTAAAGATGCTGAAGATATTCCCCCTTTCACATCACAGTGAACACAGTATTTTGCTTTTGTTTCCTGTATCAAAAAACTGGCTGAATTATTTTACCAGGCTGGTTCATGGAAGCAGTCTAGATAACAATCCATATTCTGATTTGCAAAATATTTTTCGTACTGTGTATAACGAAAGGTTACTGAGCAATGAGATGGGGCCCTGTGTAAATTTTATGTTGAGCGATAGCAGGCAGCTATTGATTACAAAGGTTCAGGGTGCAAGTGGTTACTAATATTCGCCCTGGAGAGGCTAGAGTTATGACTTCTTATCTTTACAATATTTATCTGTGATCTGAATGGAGCTGTCAAGAGAACTGAGATTACATTTGTGAACGATAGAAAGAACATTGCAAGTGTATGGACTTTAGATTAGGAAAGTAGATTACAGGCAGTTTGGTGAAGATTACCGGCATGTGACAGGTGCTTTTCAATGATAAATAAATGCTATACCTTACACTTGAACAAAGCCACTAATAAGAATGCACCCAGCACACAAGTTTGCTTGCTTAATACTGCTGAATGGGAGAAGGAGCTGGGTGTTATAGTTCATGAATCCATGCTGCAAGGCTGTTGTAAAAATAAATAGGATAATAAAATGTTTTTATTGTCCTCGCACAATAATCATTGCTGAACTGCAGGCCTGAAATTCTTCTCCCTTATACTCTCGTAGACTGAGTCCACCATGGAGTTTCCTTTCTCTTCTTTGTCCAGGTCACTTTAAAACTTGTCTGCTCCTTTTCTCCCTACCACAAGCCCATGCCAAATACCTCAGCCATAGTACTAAGTAGACATTTTGTTACAAATCATAGAGTCATGGAGTCATACACCACAGAAATGGGCTCTTTGGCCCAACTTGTCCATGCCAACTGTGATGCCTAGCTACGCTAATCCCATTTGCCCACATTAGGCCCATATCCCTCCAATCCTTTCCTATCCAAGTACCTCTCTGAATGCCTTTTAAACACTGTAATTATATCTGCCTCTACCACCTCCTCTGACAGCTCATCCATACAACCATACCGTCTGTGTGAAAAACTCCTTTAAATTTCCCCCCATCACCTTAAGCCTATGCCTTCTAGTTTTGGATTCCTCCGCCCCAGGAAAAAGACTCTGACTATCCACCCTATCTATGCCGTTCTGATAATTTTATAAAAGTTGCAAGGGGATCTTAATCAGCTGGGTAAGTAGACCGAGGAATGGCAAATGGTTTTCCAACCAGAGAAATGCAAAGTGTTGCAAATTGCAAAGTCCAAGCAGGATAGGACTTTCACAGTGAACATTAGGGCCCTGGGGGGTGTTATAGAACAGAGGGAGGTAGAAGTACAAGTACATTCCCTGAAAGAGGCATCACAGGTAGACAGGGTGGTGAAGAAGGTGTCTAGAATGCTGGCCTTCATCAGTCAGGACATTGAGTACAGGAGATGGGACATTATGCTGCAGTTGTACAAGATATTGGTGAGGCTGCACCTGGAGTATTGTGTACAGTTTGGGTTACCCTGTTATAGGAAAGACATCATTAAGCTGAAAAGAGTGCAAAGAAGATTTACAAGAATGTTGCCAGGACTCAAGGGTCTGAGGTATAGGGAGAGGTTGCGTTGGCTAGGACTTTATTCATTGGAGTGCAGGAGACTGAGGGTGATCTTGTATAAAATCATGGGGGGCATGGATAGGATGAATGCACTCAGTCTTTTTCCCACAGAGAGAGATCCAAAACTAGAAGGCATAGGTTTAGGGTGACGCAGAAAAAAAATTAGAAGGGACCTGAGGGGCAAAACCTTCATGCAGAGGATAGTGCATTTATGGAACGAGCTGCCAGAGGAAGTGGTTGAGGCAGGTACAATAACAACATTTAAAAGACATTTGGACAGGTACATGGATAGGAAAGGTCAAGAGGGATATGGGCAAATGGGACTAACTTAGATTGGCATCTTTGTTGGTATGGATGAGTTGGGCCAATGGGCCTGTTTCCGTACTGCATGACTCTATGACTCTAAACCTCAATAAGATCACCACTTAGCCTCTTATGCTACAGTGGGAATAAATTTATCTAATCTCTCTTTCGGACTACCACCCTCCATTCCAGGCAACATCCTGGTGAATTTCTTCTGCACTCTCTATTGCTACCACATCCTTCCTGAAGTATGACGACCAGAACTGTACACAGTACTCCAAGTGTGGCCTGACCAATGTTTTGTACAGCTGCAACATGATGTCCCAACTCTTATACTAAAGTCCAGATCAAAATTTCTTCCTGAAAGTAACCTCCTGCAAAGCTTCATCCCAATTACAATGGTAATTGAACTGCCCTAGCCAACAATGTCCCCAAGGACAGCCAGTGATTCAGTGATGCACAAAATGGCGTCCTCTGGACTCCACCAGCTTCCCTCAACTCCCTCCTCTCCCCACTCTGAGTCAGTGATTTATGGATCTGTTTCAGAAATGGTACTACAGACTATTGAAAATGGTACCTGTGTCAGAAACAAATGCTGAACGTTTAACTTAAGTCTATCTTTTAGGTCTCTGCCTGCTTCATGCTGACTACTGGACAACTCGTAAGAACCACAGATAAACAATGGCAATAGACTCACCTCCCAGACAAAATTCGTGGTCCTAATCCATGCATAATTACTGGAGAACATTGTAATCCCCCATGTGGTAGCAGCAGACTGCAGATACACACCTTGCATTTGGAACATCCATTATGCTTCAGCTCCCCCACTTCTTCACTGTTATTGTTCTTTGAACAAAACATTTTTTCTTGGTATTTGTTTTAGAATTAAATTTCACTCAGTTAACTCTCCACTACTGGGTTCTGTTTGAATCTTAAGCAGTTTTCATGCTATAACCTTCGTTTCAAAGAGATAAACTTCTTTTCAAACAGCGGCAACAACATCAGCCATTGCAGGTTCAAGGATGTTGTGCTACTTGACATTCTGTCTCGGAGTGGTATTGTTCTGCATCTGTCACTCTAACAGACAAATACCAGAACACTGTATGAGCCACCCTCATCCATAATGTATTTCCTAAATGACATTTATAAATCTACCAACAGATATAACAGTCCCTGAGACACAGGCACGAGACGAAGATTGAACTTTAGTGCTTTATGCTGTAACATTTTTATTTTATCGCAATAGAACACTTGATAGAATTTGTTTGTGGAATTTTGTGCATTTCATCTTTTTCTGAACCTGGAAAACTGAGAGTTCCTTTGGCCCTTGATTGGGCCACACTTAGTCCATCGGGGCAACCAGGAGTCAACAGTTGATAAAACTTTTCAAAATGCCAGCTAGTGTGATTGTGACCATCCTTAAGGTTTTTTATGGTGAATTGTGGCAGGACCATGAGGAGAATAAGGGAACACACTCATCTTATTCCACTTCTAAATGTGTTGAGTCTTTGCACTGCCTGAAAGAGTAAGCAGATTCAGTAGTAATATCTAAAAGGGAAAAATATTAAAAACTGCAAATGGAATTAATTTGCAGACCTCTAATGAAGGAGTAGAGGATTGAGAATGATTGGATATTTCTCTCAAAGAGCTCATTCAAGTCTGCTGGTCTGCATGGCCTCCTTCTGTGCTGTAAGGTGCATTGATTAATTGCCACAGTTGATGGCAGTGGTGTTTATCTGCTTCAGTTCTTTACAAGATTCTCAGCAATCTCATTGAGGTTCAGGTAGCTCACTCTGGGTCAGTGGCTTGGGGAGGAACTCCTCTGTTGAACTATTCCAACTCTCCTTCCTGGAATTCCTGCGACACCACGGATACGAATGCATGGTGGCTCCACATCAGTCCAGGAATTTGAACTCTGTTAATGAAGTAAATGTGACATAAGTTTCATATCCATGATCCAGTTGGGGCAACACAGTGGCACAGGTACTACAGCAGCTGCTTTACAATTCCAACAAGCTGGGTTCAGACCTAGCCAACAGTTTGTAGTTTCCATGTGCTCCCTGTGACCACATGGTTTCCTCTGAGTACTCCAGTTTCCTCCCATGTCCCCAGGACACATGGGTTAGTAGTAATTGGCCACTGTAAAATGCTCCTCATTTAGGTGACTGGTAGAATCTGGAGGGATTTAATGGAAATAATTTAAATTGAAATTACTCTGTGATCTGGCATAGCTCACATGGGCTGATTGGCCTCCTTCTGGGTCATATATCTAAGGAAGTATGGCAATTTAGTTTTGTTGAGGTTAGCATGATCCTGGACCCACTGAAAGCCAATAAGTCCTGAAAAATGTACTGTCATCATTAAACCCAAAGCACCTCTGAGCTGATCATCAGCCAATCTGCTTTGGATCTTGGGAGGGAGGGGGACAGAATATTTGGAAATTTGGAGAAAGAACAGAAGCCAGCAACACATGTCAGTACAACAGGGCTGGGAGGAGCCCTAGGGTAATATTTTCACAACCTTTTCCATGCTGAGCTCCCGTTAAGCACCACTGGTCAGACATGTTCAGTCAATGTTTGTCCCAGTTGCATTCAGGGCAGATCACTTTTTAAATCCCACTTCAAGCATGCATTAGGCCATGGATTTGTGCCTGCACAATGCCTAAAGCCTGTTTCCAGCACATCCCTTGATTTGCCTTTAGCCGCACAGAAGGTGACATAACTTGGCATGAAATGCTGAATACCTGGTCAACCATATCATGCTTACAACTGGGCACCAGGCAATTCCTAGGCCAAAGGTTTAAGATCAAAATCTATGTTCACTCCAATTTTAATTTACAGAGACCTAGGAAATTATTTGTGTGCCAAACAGCCACTGTTCACCTGATCACCTGGTTGTACTTCTACTCCCAGCATATACACAGAGACTGAGGACTGCAGCACCAGTGGTGAGGATCGCGAAGTTATGGTCAAGGTAGCAGAGGACCGTTTACAGGACCGCTTTGAATCGGTGGACAGGGATTCATATTCACAGGAATCCCATATTCAGGGATTCATCTTCGGATCTGAGTGAATATGCCATGGCCGTCAGCGACTTCATCAAGACCTGTGTGGATGTGTGGGTGCCGTCGAGAACATGCTGAGTTTTCCCAAACCAAAAGACCTGGATGATCCAGGAGATTCACAGTCTGCTGAGGGCCAGATCTGTGGCATTCAGGACTGGCGATCCAGAACCCTACAAGAAGTCCAGGTACAACCTACAGAAGGCCTTCGTGAGAACGAAAAGACAATTCCGTGTGAAGTTAGAGACACAATCGGGTGCACAACAGCTGTGGCAAGGTTTACATGCCATTACTTCCTATAAGGCGAAACCTAACAGCATAAATGGCAGTGATGCTTCACTCCCTGATGAGCTAAACACCTTTGAAGCATGCTTTGAAAGGGAGAATAACACTACACCTGTGCGAATCCCCACAGTATCTGGCGACCCTGTGATCTCTGTCTCAGAGGCCGACGTCAGAACATCCTTCAAGAGGTGAACCCTTGCAAGGCATCAGGCCCCGATGGTGTACCTGGCAGGGTAATGAAAATCTGTGCCAGCCAACTGCTGGAGTGTTCAAGGACATCTTCAACCTCTCACTGCTGCATTCGGACGTTCCCACCTGCTTCAAGAGGGCATCAATCACACTGGTGCCCGAGAAGAGCAGGGTGAGCTGTCTCAATGACTATTGCCCAGTAGCACTCACATCTACTGTGCTGAAATGCTTTGAGAGGTTGATCATGGCTAGAGTTAACTCCTGCCTGAGCAAGGACCTGGACCCGCTGCAATTTGCCTCCCGCCACAACAGTGCGATCTCACTGGCTCTCCACTTGGCCTTGGAACACCTAGACAACAGCAAGACATATATCAGCCTGCTGTTTATCGATTACAGCTCAGCATTCAACACCAAGCACATTAATACCTCAGTATTAATCAACAAGCTTCAAAACCTGGACCTTCGTACCTCCCTCTGCAACTGGATCCTCAGCTTGCTTATCGGGAAACCACAGTTAGCGCGGATCGGTAATAACATCTCCTCCTCGCTGACAATCAACACAGGCGCACCTCAAGGATGCGTGCTGAGCCCACTGCTCTACTCTCTCTATACTCATGACTGTGTGGCTAGGCACAGCTCAAATGTTATCTATAAATTTGCCAATGACACCACTGTTGTTGGCAGAATCTCAGATGACGACGAGGAGATGTACAGGAGTGAGATAGGTCAGCTGGTTGAGTGGTGTTACAACAACAACCTCGCACTCAGTGTCAGCAAGACCAAGGAATTGATTGTGGACTTCAGGAAGGGAAAGTCGGGAGAACACACACCAGTCTTCATTGAGGGGTCAGCGGTGGAAAAGGTGAGCAGCTTCAAGTTCCTGGGCATCAACATCTCGGAGGATCTATCTTGGGCCCAACACATTGATATGTCACCAAAGACTCTTGCAAATTTCCACAGGTGTACAGTGGAGAGCATTCTGACTGTTGGCATCACCGCCAAGTATGGAGGCTCCAATGCGCAGGATCGAAAGAGGCTGCAGAGGGTTGTAGACTCAGCCAGCTCCATCACGGGCATAACCATCCCCACCATCGAGGACATCTTCAAGAGACGGTGCCTTAAGAAGACGGCATCCATCATTAAGGACCCTCACCATCCGGAACATGCCCTCTTCACGTTACTACCATTGGGGAGGAGGTACAGGAGCCTGAAGACCCACATTCAACATTTCAGGAACAGCTTCTTCCCCTCCGCTATCAGATTTCTGAACAGTCCATGAACCCATGGACACTACCTCATTATTCTTCTTTTGCACTATTTTTTTGACAATTTATTGTAATTTTTATGTCTTGCACTGTACAAATTTTTCACGACATATGTCAGTGATTCCGATTCTGATTCAGTATTTTCTGCTTTCCAACCTTAAGCATACTTCATTGGACTAAAGCTCTTTGGGATGTCTCAAGGCCATAAAAGGGTCTATTTAAATGCAAGTCATTCTACCTTCAGAGACTCGGTTCCTAGATTGTGATTTCTGAAAAAAAATGTTAAAATTTAGCATTCACAACCAGTTCAAAAGAGGGTGACAAAGAATTCTAGTCTCCAGCTTGACATAACCTGAAGTACTTTAGTTACGCATTGCTTGGCACTGGAAGTGTCTGGGAAATAATTTCATTTATTTAAAAAAATAATTTGTTCTGGTCAACGTGTTCTTTATATTTCATGGATGATAAAAGATTGGAAGACATTTTATAAATCAAAAAATATTTCTGAACAACAGAAAACTAAATAGTACATCATTCTGCCACTGTGTAAGAGTGAGCAAAGACTGTTTTGCTTGATATCTGCAATTAACTTTGGAAAAGGAATAAGATTTTCTGTTTGCAGTTGACCTAGCTGAGTTCAGCTTTCTCCACATTGTCCATGGTGTCATTGGTGAGATCAGCTGGACTGTTCCATACTAGTAATATGTTAAACAATATAAATATGAAACCATGAGTCAGGACTGAACACATTCTTTGATTTGGAGCTTTTATATTCATGTGCACAAGCAGATAGGACGTATATGAGGTTGCTCTCCTCAGGTTCTCAAGCATAGGATTACGGAAAAGCCTAAAGTGCAAAGTTTTACAAGGCTACTCTGAAGCTTCCTCAGACAGCAACATCAACAACTTTAATAAAGGCACTTACGCTGGAGTATGATCATACAAAATCTGACGCTGAGCCACATGAGGAACATAAGGACAGACATCCAAATGATTGTTCAGAGAGAAGCTTCGTAAAGGAGGAAAGAGGATGAGAGAATTTAGGAATTCCAGAGAACGGGCTTTGTCAGCTAAAGGCACGGCGCCAACTGTTGAGCAATTAGTCTCAGGGATAGTCCAGAGGTTAGAATGAGAGGAGCTCAGATATCTAGGAAAGTTAAACGGTTAGAGTAGATTCCATAGAGAGGAAGGATCAAGTTCAGGGAGAGAGCTGGAAAAAAAGCTGAGAATTTTGGAATTGAGGTGTTGCTTCACTAGGAGCATTAGGCTAGCAAGCTGAGGCTAAAAGGATTTGCTACGAATTAGGGACCACCAGAATTCTGGGTGAACTCATGTTTACAGAGTAGAGCAAGAGAAGAGCAACAAACAATGTGATGGAGAAACTCAGTGGGTCAAGGAGCCTCTGATGCAGGGTTTCGACCCAAAATGTCGACAATTTCTTTCCTCCCACAGATGCTGCTTGACTTGCCGAGTTCCTCCAGCACCTTGTTTGTTGCTCCAGATTCCAGCATCTACAGTTTCTCGTATCTCCAGAGCAAGAGAGGTCATGGGAATAATCAGGTTGGAGAGTAATAAGGACAAGGCTGAAGGCTTCAGCAGCAGATAAACTGAGGCAGGGGCTGAGATGAGTTGGAAACTGATGGTCTTAATAGAAGTGCGATCTTAATGGTATAGATCTGAATCTCAAGTCAAACATGGCACCGAATGTGAACATAGACACAGACACAACTTCTGGTGTCAGCCTTAGCTCAGTGGCAGCTCCTTTTCCTGCCCGGAGAATTGTGGGTTCAACCCTATTCCAGAGCCCTGAGCAGATAATTCAGAGGCTCTTCAGTCCTCAGTGATGCATTGAGCAAGTTCATTGCATTTCTCAGATGAGATATTAAACTGTGGTTCCATTATTATTCTTGGGTCCCATGCTCATGCTAAAAAAAGTAGGATCTGTTAAAGGTAAGTTGTGTATGACCAATTTAACTGAATCCATTCTTGTAGGAGAGGGTTGTTGAAATTAATACAGTGGTTGCTGTATATAAAGCCTTTGATGAGGTATCACCTTAACAGATTTATCAGTAAAATTTAAGTCCAAGGGATTAAAGAGCCATGTGGAGTTAATATTGTTGAAGAGACAGACATAAGCAATGGTGAACAATTGCTTTTGAGACCGAAGGTAAGCAGCGTCCCTGAAGTGAATAAATTCTTGAATGTGTCAAGCCGACAAAGCTGTTTATAGAGATCCTTCTTGGTTTTAGAAAAGGAACTTGGCTGCGTAATGCCCATGGTTTGGCTCTTATGTGTAGCAATTTGTCTCTAATTTGGCATGTGATGTATGCGTGCACATTTGTAATGTGAGTCACACTGGGTGTCTTATCAGGAAGGGCACCAGCGCATACAATACGCACAATAGGAGTATGCAAAGTTGACAGATTGTGATGTCCATCAATATGTAATGTCGATTTTCTACCTGCATTGATAAACTGGACTTCAGTGATGCAGTTTTGAAGTAAAGTGTGAATTGGTTTATTATTGTCACATTTACCTAGGTACAATGAAAAACTTTGTTTTGTATGGATGGCATGCAAAACAAAACTTTTCACTGCATCTCAGTACATGTGACAATAATGAACCAATTACCAGCTGAGGCAAATTGTTCAAGGCGTACAGAGGATCTAGTGTTTTAGAAAAAGGAACCCACCTGCAATTTCCTAGGGCTTCACCCAGAGGATTGCAGATTAGTTGGTGGTTAATTTGCACAGCATTGGTTGAAGTTGGCTGCTGCTTCCAGACTTTGTTGCAGTTTGCAAAGCTCAATTAAGATGATGAGGTAGAAGCAAGTCTTCAATCTTTACTTCAAAGTTGCTCCTAGATATGAATGCTCTTGCTTAAGAGTGCAGCATGTTAGTGAGAACGAGGGAATGCAGAACAGCATGACCTGCTCAGAAAGAGGAAAAGAATGAGGAGGAGAACCCTCAGTGACGTGTATACCAAGGATCACTCTAAAAGTACCTCAGTGAGGAGCAATGCATGAGGTGATTCTACTTTAGTATGGAGGTCATGTCAGAAATATTACACACTCTATGGCTACAACTACTGCCACATAATAGGGCCAAAAAGTGCATTGCAATGGTTCTTAAAGTTAAAGTGCCATCATCCTTCTTGCTTTTGACTTTTTCTAAATTGGAACAGGAGATATCGGCAACGTTTTGATGTTTGTAGCATGCTGTGCCATAAAGGAGTTTGTGGACATTCTCTCTTCCAGTGTAACTCCATTCACCTTTCCTTGGCAGAAAGCGGCAGGCAGCATGAGCATTGAGACTTGCAGGGATTACAGGTGTCTGATAGCGCAAGGTGCCACTGATGGTACTTACATGCTTTGAGGCTGCCCCATGTGAATTCAGAGTTGAATCACAACTGCAAGAGTTTCCACTTCCTGAATATACAATTGGGTATGACCTCACCCCAGCCTGTTGACCAGGAAGCAGTCATGGTGCATTCATCCTGCAACAGTTTGCCAAGTCCCCCATCTCTGAGTCGAGCCACCACTTAGATAGCTTCTAGGACTATCCCCTGCCCATCTGTCTCTTATTCTATTTCACGTCCTACGTGAGGACAATACACATGGAATAAATGCAATGTTCCTCCTGTAGTCTGTGGTTAGTACATATCTTTTTGGGCACTACATTCATGTCTTTGGTTTTATACTCCTTGCTTTCACCTCCATAGCCATCCCTTCCCACTGCCATTTCAACATGTCCCTGGAGGGCCCCTATGGATAAGGGTCATCTCTCCATCTCTCCACCACTGGTCGAGACACTCAGGAATTCATAGAGCACATTTTCTCCTGCCCACGCCCTCTCTTGCAGGAAGCTGCAAGAGGAGCTTGTTGCAGACACAGGGCATCTCACCATTAACAGGCTGGCTTTAAGCGTCACAGGTTAGCTTGAACTGATAGCAACCCTGTACAAACGGTGGTGTCCCGCTGGGGCAACTGACAGCACAGTTAGCACTAGGATAATTGCTGAATATGTGGTAATGAGCAGGCAGCACTGATTTTATGAGAAACAAAGGACTGTAGATGCTGGAATCTAGATGATAAACACTCTGAGCAGGCAGCGTCTGTGGAGAAAAGCAGGCGGTCAACTTGTTGGGTCAGGACCCTTCTTCGGGACTGAAGATAGGATAAGGGGATGCCCAATATATAGCAGGGAAAAGCAGAGCAGTGATAGGTGGACAAAAGAGGGGAGGCGGGGTGGGCACAGGATGGTGATAGGTAGATTAGGTAGATGCAAGTAATAGGCAGGTGCGGAGGAGGAGGGGAGAGCAGATCCACTGGGGGGGGTCAAAGGTAAGGAGAGAGAGGGAAAAAAGGGTAGAAAAAAAGAGCCTAGGAAAGGGAAGAAGAGAAGAAGCACGGTGGGGCAAGAGTGTGGGGAAGGGGAGTGGGGATTACCTAAAGTGGGAGAATTCAATATTCATGCCGTTAGGCTGCAATGTTCCAAGATGGAAAATGAAGTGATGTTCCTCCAGTTTGCGCTTGGAATTCTCCTGGCAGTGGAGAAGGCTGAGGACTGACATATCAGTGATAGTGTGGGACAGGGAGTTGAAGTGACTGGCAACAGGGGGATGCAGATCGCGATTACCGACAGAGCACAGGTGTTCTGCAAAATGGTTACCTAGTCTGTGTTTGTCTGCTTTTCCCTTCTATATATTGGGCTTACCCTTTTCCTATCTTCAGTCCTAAAGAAGAGTCCTGACCCGAAACGGTGACAGCCTCCTTTTCTCCACGGATGCTGCCTGGCCTACTGAGTTCCTCCAGCATCATCATGTTTTTATGAGCGACCTCCAATGGTTGAATGGGTGTAGGTTAATCCTCTGTCCTGAATCCAGACCCTATTTCCAGCATTATCAAAGTTAATCTCTGTGGAGTACAAAAGCAAGGAAGTTATGCTGAACCCCATAACATTACAATGCACAACATACTGGTGTAAGGCTGAGGGGCCAGTTGAGAAGCAACTTTGTACTCTGTGATGATTCAATGGTAAGCCCAGCAGTGGAGCAAGAGGTGGGATAAACTGGGATCTGACCTCCAGCTCGTCTCACCTGCAGTTCTTTACAGAATCTCAGGCATAAAGTTGGTACATTTTGGGCCATTAGATTTTCAGGGTGAATTGGTTGATGATTCTGAATCCCTTAAAGTTTGATTGTGCCATAAATTAGTGTTATTTTTGAAGTAAGTAACTAATGCAGGCACATTTATGACCAGATCATGTTCACACCAGTGCCAGCTGTCAAATCAGAGGGGGCTTGATCTAGTCGAAGCCATTGGAAATGGTTGGTCTAAATTGATGTCTGCAGTTCCATGACAACAACTGGAAACTGGTTTTGATTTGCAGGTCCAAACAGAAATTTCTCAAAGCAATATAAGAAAGCTATAGTAACCATCTTCTGCAACTTTCATATGTGAGTAAAGTAACCAACTGATTCACAGACAGAGAGCACATATTTGTGAGGTGCCCCCTGCCAGGCAAAAGACAATCTACTGTAAAGCTTAACAATAACACTCTGGATAAATTTCTGCACCAGTGCTCTAGGGGATCTGTAACTCCTCTGACTAAGCTTTCAGCTGAGCTTCACCTGCTTTGCTCTACAAATTTAGTGAGGTGGAGAATGGAAACTGTTCCATTGCAAGGGCTTTGGTAGCAGGTCACAGGAGTAGCAATCCAGAAAACTTGAACTGAAATATCACCTATGCTTGACGATTTAGATTCAATTAAAAACCTGTCAAGAAATAAAGAAAAAAGTTGATAGATTTTCCTGGTGGATATCATGCAAACAGGGAGCTGAAGCTGATGGTGCACCGCCTATGAATCTCAGCAGCATGATGATGCAGGATTTTAACCTTTGAGACTTACAGCAATGCAACCATGAAAGTCTTATAAAGTTAAGTCTCAGAAAGTTTAATAACGCATCAGGAAATCAAAATTCTACTTCACCAATGCTGGATGTTTCCACTTTGGAATTCCTTAGAAATCACAATGAGGGAATAGGGCATGAAGCTCTCCACATCCATGCTGATGTTAATCCTCCAAATGGGCAGTGGCACT
The DNA here is from genome assembly GCF_009764475.1 of Pristis pectinata. Taxonomy (NCBI): domain Eukaryota; kingdom Metazoa; phylum Chordata; class Chondrichthyes; order Rhinopristiformes; family Pristidae; genus Pristis; species Pristis pectinata. Next base: position 55,996,671 of record NC_067411.1, on the reverse strand, counting down.
AATTCCACGTGCTTGTCCTGTTTCCAAAACCCTTTTATATTCCTTTTCTTCAAGCATGCATACTACATGTTCTTAAATGGTAACATGGCCCCTGCAATATTCCTTGACTCATGTACATTCTGCTGTGTTTTTTTGAAAGAAAGCTTCTCTGTCCTAAATCTCTTACATTCCATTTAGGTCATCTTATTCTGGAGTCCTCAACCACAGGAAAATGGCTGCTTCTGTCAAAACTGGAACCTCCCTGCATAATTAATCACCGCCAATAAATCAACCCCTAATCCTCAGAGATGCAAGGAAGACTGCTTCAATTTTTCAAATACCATTTGTTGTGAAAGTGTCAGCACATACACTAGGTTAGGTTTTACATTCATTTGGAACAATTCTGTTCACATTGGCATTGTACTGCCAACTGATATGGATCTTCAGCACATCCATTAAATTCAGAAAGTAACAATTTTGCATTCAATAATAACGCACAAGAACCAATGAGTTATCTGGAGAATTAACCTATTTTCAGTGAGATCCTCTGAGGGAGGAATGTTGGCCAGGACATTGGGCGAACTCCCTGCTCTTCTTCAAGTTTTGCCGTGAAATGTTTTATCTCCTATGATTAGGCAGAAGCCTGCTCAGTGTTCAATATGTAACACCTTGTCTCAAAAGACAGGATTTCTAACAAGGCAGTGTTCCATCAGTGCCTCAGGGAAGTGCCAGCCTAGATTATGTTACAAATATCCAGCTGTTCAATTACATGACAGAAACTGGATTGTTTTTGAAAAAAGGAAACCATTAAAGGAAATAATGGTTTTTGAACATAAGTAACAAATCTGGCAAATCACAAGGAATTAATGAATTACTAACAGCACAGGAAAACTCAGCCCTGCTAGACAAAATACAGTCTTCATTGACGCCCGAGTCAATCATGGGATGGGATTGGTTTGTGCCGGGGCATCAGCAAGTGAAAAGTTCTTATGACAAGCCTTGAAGAGAGTTTAATGTGGGCTGCATTTTAACACTCGGGATCGGGCTCCCACCGGAACTGGGCTGCAATCTGTGCCCACCTGTCAGAAGTAGGCAGCAGGAAGATGTAGCCATATGTCCGTGGGAGCAATGCCCAGTAGGCAGGTCACTGGTGATGAGCATCTCCAGGGAGAGCCCAGAGCAAGGATTCCCTGTTGAGCTGGAAAAGCACTCCTGCCCCCTGTGGCCTGCAAGGAATCCATTAAACAAGAACATGTGAACTTATTTCACTCTGCTTCTTCTAATTCTTGCTCCATGGAGCAGCAGTCTTGTCCTGGTGCAGATGGCAACACTGGCCTCCCACTCAAACTGCAAGTTAGGACAGATCAGCACTAATGGTTTTCTTTGCTAAAACTATTGGTAAAGAGGAACCTGCTGGCCTCCAGAATGTGTTGTACCTGTCTGTAACTTAAAATTACAGACAGTCAGATCAGAACTGACAGGAGTTTGTAAGTTCATCCTTCATATAAACTGCCTGTTCCCAGCCCAACTCACCCACCACCATCCATTCCCAAATGGTTTACGGCAGGCAGCACAGAATTAACATGAAGACCAAGGGGCACCACAATGAAATGTCAGTTTACTAACAAAAACAGAAAGCCTAGAATTTAAATATACAAAGGCAAGTTAAATACAAAAGAAGTGATGATTGCTGTGTCTCTGAGCAAAACAGTCAAAATCAAGAATCTTAATCACAATCATGAAAAGATTAGAAACAAAGATTATGACATTAAATCAACTGTTTCCAGCAAAAACTGACAGGCTACATTGCAGACATCTCAGCACCTCTATCTCTTGACTTAATATAAGATCACAACTTCTCCCCAACCTCATAGTTGGATGATTTATGGTTGTGTAAGATCTAAGATACCAATTGAAAATATTCTGATTAGTAAGCATTCAGCATCAGTGGAGTGAAGGGAAACCTATCAGTCACATTGTCTAACTTAGGGCAAACATCAAAATACCATAAAACACAAATTTCTCTGCAGTCATTTCCACTGGAAAGCCAAACATCTTACATCATTTTTATGTTGGAGTTGAGGTTTTACATTCCAACCAACTGGCAAACCTTTTAAAGGCTTAATCAGAAAGAAAACTCAATAACAACAAAGAGTGCTGAATTTTAAATATAAATCAAAAATTAGTTCAGGCAAATTCCCATTAAATTTGGCATTGATGTCAATACTAAATTCCCCAATACACACTCCATATTGGGAGAAGAGCTTTGCAGTTAACTTGCACAAGGTAAAACAAAGAAATATTCACCATTTATGTAATACCTTCCACATCCTCAGGAGGTCCAAAAGTGCTTCACTGCTATTGTTGTACTTGAGAAACACATGGCACAACACGGTCCCACAATGAGCAATGAGATAAATGATTGACCAATCTGGTTTGTTTCCAACAACTTGCTTGCCATCTGCAATGCACTCTTGCATTAATTGCCCCTGGCTCCTTTTCATTCCACCTCTCTCATGCCTCATTTACTCTCCCCCATTGTAATTTCTGCACTCTCACTTTTCTCTTATTCTGCCCCTCAAACATTCCATGCCTTCTTTCCTTTTTATACACCACCATAATTGTCATCTCTCTTTCTAATTTCTTTTCACTCAGTTGCTTGTTTCACTTTTTCTTCTATCTCTCATGCCTCCATTCCTCCTATTCACTTTTGTCATTCCTTCCTCTACATAAACTGGGGCTAACTATGGACTTCAAGCACCGGTGACTGTTTTTCTTTCTTCTGCAAAGAATGGAGGAAGGTTCATGTTTCGTGCCTTTGCCAAAAGCAGTACTGACTCTCTCTAATTTCTCCTTTGTCTAGATTCCATCCAATTGAATGTTACAAGTTGGTTAATGGATTTGATCCCACATTTCGGTTACAATTAGATGGATGGAAAAAAATCCAATAAGCAAACTGAATAATTCAGACAAACTTCCAAGAATCATTGTTGGTTAATGAACTGGACCATAGAAGTAAGATTAATTTTCAACAAAAGCACAATGTGGTTGATATCAGATCAGTTGCTTGTTATGAATTCTGTTCAATATTCCCTTTCTTAATAGCATGAGAATAAAGAACCAACAAGCAGGCATAGGACATGTGGCCCTTAAAATGTTCTTCCACAATTCAATATGACCATGGCTAAACTGAGATTTAACTCCACATATCCACAAGTTTATTCATGTTAACATTTTGTTAATAACAAATTATCAATTTCAGCTCTCAAATTAATAATAGACCTTACATTAGTTGTCATTTGTGGAAGAGTGCTGTAGTTTTCTACCACCCTTTGTATGTAGCAATCCTGAAGTCTGGCTGCAGTCCTAAACTGCCCAGTGAGAGGGAGTAGTTTTTTCCCTATCAACTCTGTTATAAATGTGCAGCCATTTTAAGCCAGCAGCTTCAGAGAACTTTCAAAAGTTACAAGTTTGGCATTCACAGTCAGTTTGGAGACACAACTGGCAATTACATGGTTGAGTTTTAGAATCTATTGTAGCACAGTATTTTTAGGATGTTTCAATACTGTGTATTGAGGGATTGATTTTTTTGTGGACTTACGGGTGAGTGTACTTAGGTTAAGATTTTTAATGCGTAAAAGCTCATATTCAATAAGTCATATCAGATTGTCATCACTAAGGAAACAAAACAAAAAAGGCAAGACAGTTCTGTTCAGTGTAGGATGTAGACGTACCGTCTATTAACCACTAATGATGACTTCTTCACTGGGCTTTGTGGACACAAATGGCAGGAATTCCAGGTCTTGCATTCAGGGCAATCATTCAGCACAACTATATCCATTCGGGACAGCTCACTGTTTCATTTGTAATAAAGTAGGTCACAACAGCAATTAGCAAAGGCACGTGAAACTCAAGCAGTCCACCAGGATCCAAGTGGCAAGGAAGTAAACACACAAGGCAATTGCAGAAGGTACTCTGCAGAATATTGAAATGGATGAAGACCAGGAGGAGTGAACTTTAAGTAGTATTTACACCACAGGTAGAAACAAAGAAAATTATTATTATTTTGGATTCCTTGACTCTGTAGATTTTGTGAATTGTTTCAGAAGTACATTTAAAACAATACAGAGCATTGCAATTTCCATTGTAGGTCTCTGTGGTCATGCCGTTTATATCATTGCTTGTGGGGTGTTCAAAGGTCAAATGATTCACTTCCACGCTGTAGTCATCATCTATGATTGCAGGTCAAATATAATTAGATGTTTCATTTTTTATCTTATGATTTGCAGTGGATGTTTCAATAGGTTAAAATGTTCTTGAGTGGCTCTTTTCTGCAGGATTTGTTTGAAAATTTGTCCTTTTCAAACAATGGATGATGTTCAATCATTTGGCAACAATCTACTGTTTTCAGCAATGAGAAATGGAAGAAATCCAAACAGAGAAAGTTTACTAAAAGAGGTGAGTAATTACATACAATACTGCGCTCAGTCAGTTTGAATAAGAATGGCTTGGCAGCCCTCCCCTATCTGTGTGGGACCTGTCCTTCAAGGAAGCACCGGTCATGGGCTTATATTGATTAGTGGATCTGGCAAAGGCAAATTATTTTGAACTAACAATTGAGTTTTTTGATGTAGTAAGAGGGTTAATGAGGAGAATGTGATTAATGTGTTTTTTTTTATTGACTTCCAAAAGGCATTTGATAATAGGCTTGTTATCAGGATAGGAGGTCGTGGAATAAAGGGGTTGTAGCATGGATAGAAAATGGCTAAGTAACAGGAAACAGAAAGCAGTACTGAAAAATTATTTTTCAGACTGAAGGGAATTGGGCCACTACAGTTCCAGGACCAATGCATAAATATTGCAATCATGGACATGTCGTTGAGGGAAGGCCAGAACTGACAGCTTAATAGAAGTTTCGGGGTGACAGAGGAGAATCAAAAGAAGAGACGGAGTCACACCCACTGATTAGGGAGAACAATCACAGCGATATGTAGAGGGGATAGAAACACAAGAGACTGCAGATGTTGGAATCTGGAGCAAAAAAACAAAATGCTGGAGGAACTCAGCAGGTAAGGCAGCAGCTGTAGAGGGAAATGGGAGAGGGAAGTGGTCAATATTTTGGGTTGAGACCCTTCATCTGGAGAGGTAGAGGGGAAATAGCCAGCATAAAGAGCTGAGGAGAAGGGGTAGAGCCAGAGCCGGCAAGTGATAGGTGGATCCAGGTGAGAAGGGGTGATAGGCAGTTGGAGGAAGGAAGAGTGGAAATAATGACGAAGGCTGGGAGGTGACAGGTGGAGGCAACAAAGGGCTGCAGTTGATGGAATCTGATAGGAAAGGAAGGTGGAGCTTGGAACGAAATAATGGAGGAGCGGTGGGCAGGTGGGAACTTTAGGGGGAGGGGCCCAGTGGGAGGAGTGTGTGGGTGATGGGCAGTTGGGGTTGGTGGAGGAGGGGAACGAAATTGAGTGATTGGGGCTGTGGTGAGTGGAGGAAGAACTGGGTAGATCAGGAGGAGAGGGAAAAGAGGCAAGGGGAGCAGGTTATCTGAAACTGGAGAATTCAATGTTCATGCTATTGGGTTGTAGACTATCCAGGTGGAATATGAGGTGTTGTTCCTCTAGTTTGCATTTAGCCGCACCCTGGCAGTGATGCCGAGGGCAGACAGGTTGATGTAGGAATGGGTCACAACCAGGTGCTCCAGAAAGCCATGGCGGACGGCACGCAGGTGCTCAGCAAAGTGGTTGGCTAGACTGCGCCTGGTTTCACTGATGTAGGGGAGACCACATTGAGTGCACCAAGTGCAATAAACAAGGTTGAAGAAGATGCATGTGACTCTCTGCCTCAGAGAATCTCTGTAGAGGGGATATCCTAGAGGGATCGACCATGAGTCCATAGCGGTAGAACGTAGGAATAAAAGAAGGGCAATCACTTTGCTAAAGTATTACTATAGGCTTTCCAATAGTCAGTGGGAAATAGATGAACAGATATTTAAACAAATTTCAGGAAGGTGTAAAAGTAATAGGGTTATAGTAGTGAGGGATTTTAACTTTCCCAACATTGACTGGGATTGCCTTGGTGTAAGGGGCTTAGATGGAGCAGAATTTGTTGAGTGTGTCAAAGGTAGTTTTTTGAAACAATATATAGGGAGTTCTACCAGGCAAGGGCTGTAGTTGACCTTATCTTAGGAAATGAAACCAAGTAGGTGGTGGAAGTATTGGTTGGGAGCACTTTGGAAATGATGGCCATAATTTTGTAACTTTCAAGGAAGGTATGGAAAGGGACAAGGTTGGTCCTCAAGCTGAGGTCCTGAATTGGGGGAAGGCTAATTTCGATGTGCAAGCGAGGACATGTGTGAAATAGATACATGGGGATAGAACAAGATTTGAACAAGTGAGAGTCTTTTAAAAGAGAGTCAGCAAGAGTTCAGAGCGAGCATATTCCAGCAAGGGTATAAGGAAAAGATGGCAAGATTAAGGATCAGGAAATGAAAGGAAGCATATGACAGGGATAGGTCACTGCAATCAAGTGAGTCCCTTGAGGAATATAAAGGGTTTAGGGGAGTACTGTAGAAGGAAACCAGGAGGGCAAAAGAGGTCATGAAATATCCTTGGCTGGTAAGATTAAAAGAAAATCCAAAGTCATTCTATAAGTATATTAGGAGCAAGAGGGTAGCTAGGGAAGAAGCGGGTCCTCTTAGGGACCAAGGGGTAATCTATGTGTGGAGCCAAAGGATGTGGGCAAGGGTCTAATTGAATACTGCTTATCAGAATTCAAATCAGTCTAAGGCTACAGCAGGATAGATCAGTCAGAAAGTTGAAAGATGGAATTTAATCTGGACCAGTGTGAGGTGATGCATTTTGTGAAGTCAAAAAGGGGTAGAAGATATACAGTAAATATTAGGGCTTGAAAAAGTGTTAATGAACAGAGGGACCTTGAGGTCCAAGGCCATAGTTCCGTGAAATTGGCAACACAGGTCAATAGAGTGGTGAAGAAGGCATATGACATGCTTGCCTTCATAGGTTGGGACACAGAATATAAGAGTTAGGATGCCATTTTGCGACCTTACAAAACACTGGTTGGGCCACACTTGGTGCATTTTGCTGGGACAATGTAATTCACATGGATGATCTAAAAGCTTCTGAGGACAGAGAACACAGAAACCCAAAATTAGTGTTGTGAGGACTGACTCTCTGAGTATGCAAATATCCCAGCTATTGATAGACCTGAGTAAATATGTCTATGACCATGTTTGATGTGTTTAGTGAACAAAGTAAGTCTGGTCTGGAAGTTTCCTTAATCTCTGTCACAATAGCTGAAGATGGCACTTGGTTTGATGTAGTCCAATTAACATAGTCCTATCTTACACTTGGCTGATGCATATAAGAATATTTCACAGTCATGTCAGTTTACAAACCACATCTCTTGAGCAGCCTCCTGCTGTGGCCCAGTAACCTGTGCTCTGTAGACAGAACTGTTTGTTTACATAGCTGTCTTATTAATTTCAAAACTGATTATTGCTTGTAGCTTACATTTGAACAGATTTTTTGAAGACTGTTTCTCATTTGTATTAATGCCTGATATCCACATGAATACTGAAAGGTGCCCTATATCTAACAATCCCTAACAATACCTATTAATCACTTAGACTTGGGTCTATAGGGCACAGTTTCCCAATTTGCAAATGATGCAAAACACAAAGATTTAGTGAGTAGGATAATCATTCTTGATCCAAAAGGGTGCCCAAGAAGAGGAGAATGGTAATAGACTGTATCTAAGAATAAGTAGACAAGGTGATGGAATGGGCTGATAGGTGGCAGATGAAATATAATGCTGAGAAACATGAAGCATTATATTTTGGAAGGAAGAATGAGAAGAATGTACATAAATGTGGAGGCACAGTTCTAAACGGGATACAAAACTGGAGAGATCTGGGATTAAATGGGCCTGGCCCATTAAATGTAACAGCATATGTTGAGAAAGTGTATGGTGGCCTGGACTTTATAAGTGGAGGCACGGAGTGCGAGAAAGTCATGCTGAACTTTATAAAACACTGGTGCAGCTGTAATTAGAGTGTCCAGTTCTGGATGCCATATTTTAGGAAAGATGTGAAGAAGTTAGATGTAGAAAAATGGAAATGACTCCAGGGATGAGGGACTTCAGTTGCATAAATAGACAGGAGAAGCTAAGGTAGTTCTTCTTGCAAGAGAGGAGATTTCAAGATCTGAAGGAAGTACCTAAAATCATTAAAGATATAGAGAGAAACTGCTCCCACGGATAAGAAAATGAGGGAACATAGAAAGAAGGTGATTGTGAAAAAAACTTAAAGTGATATTAGGAAAAAAAAATTATTACACAATGAGTGATTTGGAATGCAGACAGGGGTGGTAGTGGAGGCAGATTCAATTGTAGCATTCAATCCATGATCTAGCAGATTGGTGGTGCAGGACTGAGGATTGAATATCTTTATTAATTTATACAATATGGGTGTCACTGACTGGCCAGCATTTACTAGACGTCACTTAAGGAGATGCTGGTGAACCACTCAAGCCAGAGTTTGAGGGAAGTGCTCCCACAGTGCTGTCAGATAGAGAGTTCTAGAAATTTGGCCCAGCCACACTGATGTGTCAACAATATTATCCAAGTCAGAGTAGTGGGTGATTTAGAGCGGGATTCAGAGGTTATTCATTTGATGTAAGGAAACAATTCTTGTGATTCAAGAACCTAGACAGCAGCCAGCCAATGAATATCACACCACTCTCTATATCAAATAATCAGTTGCTTTTAATTATTTATTCAATGTACCTGGCATTAAAATTGTTTACAAAAACTTAAATCCAACATCAAGTAATACAAGTAATTATTAAACCAAGGATATTACCATAAAGGTTGGTGACTGATTAGCTCTCTCATATCCCGAAGAAGATTCTTTTTCTTGCTCCTGGTTGTCCTAGGTGAAGTTCAGGAATCTTTTAATTGCATAAAGAACCTGCCACAGTGTAATATAGTCTTCTTCCAATTGGCATGTCAATTAAAGTCCATTTGACAATTCAGTTGCTTGATAGTTGGTTAAGTCACACAAAACCATAAAACTATTTTAGAAGTCTATCTTAAGGATCATAACATTGCTTTTACTGAATTAGTATTGCTTTGAAAACCAAAGTTGTTTTGAAAACTAAAAGCCTGTTCAAAGATTCTTGCAGTTGAAGTTTTTTCCTGCCTTTGCAATTCAAATGTTTAAAATTACAATACTTGACCACACATTATCCTTTTGATGCTTTGGTTGCAAAATGAAATCTAATGCAAGTTTGTGCCATAGATGGCACAGGACACATTCTAGTTGATGGGGTTAGTGCCTGTGCAGCAATCTCTTGTCACATAGTCAAGATCCCGGCTTCATGGAGAGATATTGAGCACAGCAAGGTTATTATTTGTAGAATAGTGCACCAAAATTGCATGCACTGATCATTTGTGCTATACAACTGTTCCTGAGAATTAAACACACATGCAATGCTACCACTCCTGGGCATATTTCCAGGTACATCAAAGTTTTTCCTTGGGCCATCTCGAAGTGTGTCAGGGTTAAAAATGAAATCTGTTCACCATTTTGTGATGCATTAACCATTTTGTGCACAGGAAGATTCCACAAGTGCCAATGTGATAAATGGCCTGAGCTATTTTTGAAGCTGTTGGCTGTGGGATAAATGCTTGCTGGGGCACAATGTCTTATCAACAGATCCCAAATTTTAGACTGGCATCTTACCATTCCATCAATTTTGGGATTTGGGTAGATGAAGAATTGGTTTCTCCAACTTCCGGTAACCACTCCTCTCTGTTTTCCTTCCCTCCCCCCCCTCCTTTGTTTTCCCTCATTCCTGAGGCCCCTTCACCCCTTCTCTTCCTCCCCACACTCTCACAACCTGCCCACCTCCTTCTCTTTACTCCATGGTCTACTGTCCTCTCCTATCAGATTCCTTCTTCTTCCGCCCTTTGCCTCTTCCACCAATCACCTCCCAGCTTCTCACATCATTCCCTTTTACCCCCACCTAGCTACCTTCTCCCTCTCACTTGGACTCACCTATCACCTGCCAGCTCGTGCTCCTCCCCCCCCCCACCTTTTTATTCTGCCTTCTTTTGCCCTCTTCCTTTCCAGTTCTGATGAAGGGTCTCAGCTTCCATTTCCCTCCATAGATGCTGCCTGACCTGCTGAGTTCCTCCGGCATTTTACGTGTGTTGCTGAAAAAGAAAGATTTGTGTTGATTTGGCATTTCCTTATTTCAACTGATTTTTCAGCGTTTTTTTAGTAATGACTCTTTGAAGCTCACTTGAATTGCAGCAATCATCTGTATTTAATAATCTATTCAAGTATAGAACTGGCACATTTTGAGGGAAGGGGCAGGATTGGGTTCCCAATTGTCCCATCCACCATTTACGCAATTCCTTTAGTTAAAGCAAATCAGAATTTCTAGTACATGAATGCTAAATACACAGCTTGAACCAGGAACTGTATACAATGAGCACATTAAAATTAAATTAGAATTCTGAAAAACATCTTTTGGAGCATAGGTCTCCAACTAAAATGGAAAAGAACCATACAAATCCGGAAGAACAGAAAAGTGGTCTATCAGTTAAATGAACCATTCAACCTTCATTACTTGTTAAAGATGTGAAGCATCTGAATGTATTAATAGGTGTTTGAACCAGAAAAAAGGTTTCCAGAAATAGAATACAGACAGTAAATGAGCTTCCCTGAATCCATTGAAAAGGTGCAGACTGAATAAAAAGCTTCTTACTTTTTAAGTGTTTTCATTTCAAATGGAAGTGTTAATGAAAATTAAAAGAGAAGGTAACAAATATAGCTTTTGATTTTGAAATGTTTGCTTAGTCTGCTTGCTTAACCTGTTCAAATTAGAATGTGAAGAAGCTGGGTATGGTAGACTTGTGTGAGACACTCATCTTGTGGGAAGAAAATGAATGCTTCACTTGTTGAACATACATTAATGCTCAAAGAACATTTTAAGGCACGGATGGCCTGGTGTCATTCTGTAAGAATAATGTATTATCTCCATTTAGCTTTGGACAAGTAGCAAAGAGACAGGTGTGAGCTGGCCCAGAGGGACAGGAGTTCAATAGCTTCAAGATGCAATTGATCTGAAAAATGAGGCAGAAGAGCAAGGATGTAGGCGTCATCCATGTAGATCTATGCACCAATTTAATTTTTAATTTCGGAGTTCATCTGTGGAATTAGTATTCATTAATTCCCCTCTAATTCTGCAATAGTAGGCTTCAGTGCTCTCCATCCTACTCACACACTGCACTCAGTGAACTCAGCCTTCTACACTATTCCACTGAAGCTTAACAAACATTTATTGGACACTTTAGAGTCTTCCAGACTCAATACTTGAGTTCAAAAATTCCGGTTATAGTTCTCTAGTTCTCTCAGATAATTGTTCTGTTCTTCCTATTTAGCCCTCCTCCAGACCTACCTGTTGTTTACCACCATGCTCTAACAACCTACTTGTCATTTAATTCCTCCTCCTTCTAATCTATCACAGACCTCGTATTGAATTCTCTGTTCCCTTCCTTCCCCTCCTCTGCATCTTAAAAATTGTTTTATCTCTAACGTTTCCCAGTTCTGAAAAGAGTCAGCCCAAACATTAACTCTTTTTTTTCTTTTCACAGATGCTGCCTGACCTACTGAACATTTGTGTGATATTTGCTTTTATTTGAGATTTCTAACATCTGCATTTTCTACTTTTTTATTGCTTTTATTTATTCATTCATGGGACATGAATAGTTCTGCCCAGCTCAGCTTTTATTGTTCCTCATCCCTAATTGCCCCTGAACTGATTGGCATGATAGGGCAGTTGTAGGCACAACAGTGAGAAAGCACATTAGTGATCCAAGTGGATTTTTACAACATTTCTGGTAGTTTCATGAATCACCATTACTGAAACGGAATTTTAACCATAGAACCATAGAACAATACGGCACAATACAGGCCCTTTGGCCCACCATGTTGTGCCGCCCTTCAAACCACACCTAAGACTATCTAACCCCTTCCTCCCACATATCCCTCTATCTTAAATTCCTCCATATGCTTATCTAACAATCTCTTGAACTTGTCCAATGTATCAGCCTCCACCACCACCCCAGGCAGCGCATTCCATGCACCAACCACTCCCTGGGTGAAAAACCTCCCTCTGACATCACCCTTGAACTTCCCACCCAATACCTTAAAGCCATGTCCTCTTGTTTTGAGCATTGGCACCTTGGTAAAGAGGCACCGGCTGTCCACTCTATCTATTCCTCTTAATATCTTGTATACCTCTATCATGTCTCCCCTCATCCTCCTTCTCTCCAATGAGAACAGCCCTAGCTGTTCAGGTTTAACAGTCCAGGTTTATTTGGTTGCTTTAATTTAAACTCTCCAGTCACTGTGCTGAAATTCAAACTCATAATCCATATCCATGGTCTCTGGATCGTAGTGTGTAATTTAGTCACTATGCTGCTGTTCCCCCTGTATAGCGTCGGTGATTGCTGATGTTTTTCCCATTAAATCTTTGCAAGTTATGCAAGATATTTAGTGAATCTCAGAGCCAATAACCTCCATTTCTGAGCCAAGGGACTAATTGCATTAAATCTAAACAATATTTAGTGCCACAGTATGTCACAGGCTTGATTCATACTAAAGCATTATATTTAGCTTTCATTTACCACTTCAACTAGATGTGCTTTGCTGCTCACATTACCCACAGTGACAAGTAACAAAAATCCAGAACTCAACATTACATTCTGCAACAGAGAGCCTCTTTATGACGCTGAGCAGACCCATGTCTCTTAGGATTGATGCAAGCTCCTCGCAAAGGTTGTCTCACTCAGCTGAAGCAGCTTATAAATGCATTAAAAGGCCTTGGCTAAGTGTTTCAAGTTGTATTCCAATAAATACAACTTCAGAGCACTACTCAAATTAATTATCAAAAACCCAACTAAAATGCCTCCTGGGGTTATGTGGAATATCTAGAAATATTAATTTTCCTTCACCCCCACTTCAGCTATATTCATATTCATTAGCAATGGAGAGCATTTCAATTAATTCCTTGGAGACATTTCTCCATAGATTAGTTCCTAAAGCTCTCAGATAAGCAGCTGTTAAACTAATACTTGCATTCACACTCTAAAAAGTAAATATTTCTGATTGATTAAGATAATAATCTGTGCTGGGCTGCTACTAGTAAACCCAGCAGGCATGAATTCAAATCTCATCTAGTGCTCTGTGAAATTAAATTCAATAAATCAGATTGTTTCAGACCTATTATCAGAAAAATGAGTACAAGATTGGATTGTATTGAAAATGCCCAACTGGCCATGAAAGTGCTTTCACAGGAGGGAAGCTCTCCTCTGCCATGTTGGCCTCCATGTGATCCTGGCCCCAGAACATGTGGACTGCTTTTAATGTCCTCAAAGTTCTGGGGATTGATAATAGAAATTTTCAGTCAGTGCTACTAATGCCCCAAAATTATATTAAAAAGTATTATGCCCCATCCCAGTTTGGCAACCCCATTGATGCCTTTAATAAATTAAAGCAGAGCAACAACAACTGTACTCATTACCATCACTCTTGGCTCCATGGAAGAACTCTTCCATCTATGTCAGAGGGGTGCAGATTCAAGTCTTGCACAAGAATATTGACCTTAAAATCTCAGATTTACATGAGAAGTGTTCCTGATGTTCATCATCTTTAATGTGAGAGTTGCCTGAGCAGGTCCATAGCTCATGCCAAACCTGTTATGAGGCCCTTAGTTTTGCATTTTACAACAGAGATGATGTCCCACAAGTACTTCAGTTTGTGGCAACTGATGGCTTTGAAAGGCATCAAATAAACAAAAGTATATTTGTTTGTGTGGAACAAACAGAGAGAAGCAAAAATGCTGGAATCAACAAAGATGCTTGAATGTTGGAGGTGACCAATTGACCAATTTCCTGAAACCCCACATCACAAGTGCTGAATTGTAATGTTTATGCCTAATCTGATGTGGTGAATAATACCTATTGTACTTAAAAGATAAAACATTTCAGCAAACAGTTTCACCTGGTAAGAATAGAACAGTAACACTCTGAAAATCCAGGCACAGGGCTAACCAAACAGTTCCTCCTCCCAATCCACTCGTCACTGTTTTGTTCAGTTTTAGAAATGGTTGGGCAATGGTGCATTAAACCATGCAAGTCAGAATAGTATGACCACTATGCATTTACTGGTGTGAATAGACGGGAGTGCACTACAAGTTGTGTTCTCCTACAATTGGTGCCAGGTGCAGTGATCTAATCAGCAATGTTTAAATTTCTCACCCCAAAACAGCTGACAGGGAAGACATCACATCAAAGACAAAGGCATTCAAGACAGTGCAGAATGCCATTGACGTGTACTGGAGTGCCAGCTGGAGTGAGACTTTCTGATCCAGATGTCTAGTGTGCTAGCTCTGAGCTGTAGCTGAGCCACCCATGGTTTGTCAGTGTTTTATGATGCTTTCCTCAACTTATAAAAAGAGGTAAAACAGAACCAAAAAAATCCCAAACACAGACTTCTTAGTTTTTTTTCCCAGTATATTCCATTCTCTTGCTAAGAGGAAGGAACACGGGAAACAATATTAAGCATCCATAAGTGGTCCATTCACAGTTTCTCCTGACTTTGCAACACCCTTTCCTTGTCTCTTTATTTTCTGCAAAACCGCACCACAATTATATCGGTCCTCTTGTGCTGAGCAGGACTTCAAAAATTTAGAGGGGGCATGATGGTAGTAGAACATTAACTGTGGTAAAAGACAGAAGTATAAATAATAGAGACAAGAAAGTGAGTGATTCTTAAAGTCATAGAGCCATACAGCAATGGAAACAGGCCCTTCAGCCCAACCAGTCCATGACAACCATGATGCCCATCTAAGCTAGTCCCACTTGCCTACATTTGGCATATATTCCTCTAAACCTTTCCTATCCATATACCTGTCCAAGTGCCTTTTAAATGTTGTTAATGTACCTGCCTCAAACCACTTCCTCTGGTAGCTCATTCCATCATTGCCCCTCAGATTCCTATTAAATCTCTCCCCTCTCACCTTAAACCTATGCCGCCTAGTTCTTGATTCCCCAACCCTGGGAAAAAGACTGTGTGCATTCACCCTGTTTATGCCCCTCGTGATTTTATAACCTCTATAATATAACCCTTCATTCTCCTATGCTTGAATGAATAAAGTCCTAGCATACTCAACCTCTCTCCATGACTCAGTCCCTCGAGTCCTAGTAACATACTCATAAATCTTTTCTGCACTCCTTCTAGCTTAATAGCATCTTTCCTGTAGCAGGGTGACCAAAACTGAACACAATATCCCAAGTGTGGCCTAACCAACATCTTGTACAACTGCAACATAACGTTCCAACTTCTATACTCAATGCCCTGACTGATGAAGGCCAGTGTGCCACCCTGTCTACCTGTGATGCCACTTTCAGGAATTCTTGAGCTATTAAAACACAGTGGTGCAGCAAGTAGTGCTCTGTTTCATTGCTCCAGTGAACCGGGTTCAATCCTGACCTTCGATGCTCCCTGTGTCGATTTTGCACATTCTTCCTGTGACTGCACGGATTTATCCTGGGTGCTGTGGTTTCCTCTCATATCTTAGTAACTGGCAGATTAATTGTTTACTGTAAATTATCCCCAGTGCAGGGGTGGTGGGGAAGAGTTAATGTAAGAGAGAATAGGTTATAGGGAAAATGCGGGGGAATGAGATGGATGGGTTTGCCCTGACAGCTGACTTAGAGTTGATGGGCTAAACGTCTTCCCTTTATGTCATAAGGAAATAAATATGAAGGGGCTCGATAAATGATGGGACGGATCACATGGCCAGCATGAGGATATTTACAGAGCTCCATCCTGCTATCCTCAGGCCAGCTTGGAGCCCCAAGAAATGGAATTTGAGATCTCTCTGGCGATTTGAATGATGCTAAGATCAGCTGAAAGCAGGCACCATCTCAATGTCCTGAGAACCAGCTCCCCAGCATTAAACATGAATAAGTTGTCTCACTCAGTACTGGCTAGGACTGGAACACGAAGCCAGTTGCTGAGCATAACACTTTTACACATATTGTTTAGAGACCATTATCTGTAATCAAATCCTGGGTGTGCTTTCAGAGTTTACTGGCAAAGTATCTGCAAGTGATTGATAGCTCAGTAGATGGACCACATGTAAAGTAGCATCGTCAGCATGCCACCTGCATTGTGTCCTGTCAGATCCTAGCTGTCTTGCTCACTATTGGTCAGTTTCTTGGTTAATTTCTCAGTTCCAATGAGAAATACTGTTGAAAATTTAGTAGGTTAGTAACCTGACATTAATCTCCTTGAGCAGTTAACAGCTGATAATCCCTCTTTGCTCCTCACCTTAAAAATCAACTTTGACAACTTTGATGGGATTTACAAATAATGTGCTTTTATATCTGCTGCCACAGGTCACTCTCATAAATAGGCTTCTCAACCCTTATGATAAAGTCAATAAATAGTTGATAACATGGCTTGGGGACTATTGTGATAAAGAGAAAGAAGAAAGATCTTGCACTTAAATAGCTCCTTTTATAACACAGAATGCCCTGAACCATTTTAGTCAGTTAAGTACTTTGCTGAAGGGCAGTCAGTCTAGTAATGAAGAAAATACTTAAGACTGTTTGTGCCCAGCAAGCTCCCATTGACAGAAATCTTTTCAGTCTACTTACGAGCACAAACTGGGGTTCAGTTTAATATCTCCTCTGAACAGCACTCTCTGAAACTGCAGCAGGCACTCTGTTCTGCACTATGTAAGAATACCAATATATTCTTATGTTATTTCGCTTCTGACAGAGATAAAACTAAACAGGAAAAGACGTGTTTAACCATGTTCTCACATGGCCAATTCTCCTCCATCAATGCTGGCAGTAAAATTGATACCGTGTTTCATTTCTCCTGGAGGTATGTCCCTTCAGCATAATAGATATTATGCTGTAATAAGTGTGTGCACTAAAATATTTTTTACAATAGAACTCTATCTTCGAAAAGCAATACTAGGACAGACCATTGCGATGCTCATTTCTGTTTGGCAGTAAGTGGACCTGAAGTATCAGAATAGGGTTATATCCAACATAAAGATCCCAGGAAAAAGGTATAAATGAGAGACGTGTTTTAAATTAGGCAGAAGAAGGAAAGAGACTGCTGGCTATATTCAAAATTGTGCCGGATGAACATACTCAAAGCCATCTTCACAACTTATTAACATTAAAGAAGCTTCTGGCATGAGACTAATACACATTGTTCTGTGCAGTTATTAGAATGTATAAAATAAATATTTTGTTGATTAAGTGAAATTAATTCTCAGACATATTGCTTTTTTTTAACTGTGCGAATCTGCTTTTGAATCTAACATCTCCAAAGTAGGAGTGTGTTGGTCTGCATATTGTGTTTGCATGTGTAAAAGAGACTTTAACCTAAGACTTACTGAGACTGTGCCAAATCTGACACATTGGAAACAAAATGAAACTTGTCAGATGCCTTCAGTGCACCACTGAATGACCACAAAGATTGGCTTCCTGCTGGCAAGACAGGTCATTAAGCTTCAGACACTTGTCTCCGCCACTGAACAGATAGCTTCATTACTCATCTGCTCCAGAAGGGACCAAAGCTCTTCCATATGCAGCTCCACACGTTCTTTAAACTGTCAACAGATTAAAAGGGTTGTTTGCCTTCGTTATGGGTCTTAATTTATAGAGATTGATTTGATAGCTGCATGGTGTGCTCTAACCGTACACTAATTACCTGAGACGCATTCAGTTACACGCTGGTCTGATTAATCACATCTGGAAGTGGACTCCTCTGACTGCAGAAGTCAACCTTGTTTTGTAGCAATGTATTCTAGGTTACAGCTGCAGGGATTTAGTAGAACAAATGTTTATGGGGGTTAGGAAGGGGAGATGGGAGAGGTTAATTCTTTCAAGAACTAATTTGCACAGCGCTTCTCTCATTTTTCCACCCAATTTTTTATCCAGGATTCCTAGTCAAGTTTATTGCCATATGCAGAAATATGATGAGGTACAGGTACAATAAAAAACTTGCTTGCAGCAGCATCACAGACACATAGATTCAGACAACACACAGAACACAAATTGTGCATAAATTATACAAGACAGTGAAGAAAAAGACTGTGCAAAACAAGCCATTAATGCAAAAAAAAATCCAAGACAAGTCCACGGTAGTGCAAGAGGTGGTCCATAGTGTCCTGTTGCTGAGGCAGGATTAGGGTTGTGCAGGTCGAACCTGATGGCGGTACAAAAGTAACTGTTCCTGAACCTGGTGGTGTGGGACTTCAGGTTTCTGTACCTCCTGCCTGATGGTAGCAGCGAGAAGAGGGCATAGCCCTGATAGTGGGGATCCTTGATGATAGCTGTCATCTTCTTGAGGCGACACCTCCTGTAGATGCTGTCAATTGGGGGGAGGGCTGTGTCGTGATGGACTGGGTTGTGTCCACTACTCTGCAGTCTCTTGAGTTCCTGTGCATTGGAATTGCCGTACCAGGCAATGATGCAACCAGTCAGACATTTTCTGCAGTGCACCTGTAGAAGTTTGTTGGAGTATTTGGTGACATGGCAGATCTCCTTCTGCTTATAACAAAGTGAAGGCACTGGTTGTATTGTGGAGGGCCGTGGCTGTCACGTAACAACACTGCCCAGTATCTGGTCGAAAGACACGCCATTGTCAATCAAGACCTGGCTCCACCCCACCCATCAGTGCACACCTGATCATTGGTCCCTTTAAGCACCTTTGTACTTGGCCTTGGGCCATTGGCCTCCTGTGATCGATCAGTCCTTTCTGGCACCAGACCATTGGCCTTTTTGAACTACCTGGGCTGGACCCCCCAGCCCTCCAGCACTATAAAGAGTGCCACATGTGCCGGGTTCGCTCTGTTTGCTCCGAGGAATTGTGAAACGACGCTGGAGAGACCGCTGGTAAGGTGTGCACTTCAACAGGGTTAGTGGCATCCTAAGTTAGTATGCCCAGTAGCATGGAGCCATACCTGCACTGAGTCAAGGGGTGGTGGGTAGTGTATTGCTTTTCCTTGATTGTTTGTACCCAGTTTGTTGTGTGTGCGTGTGTGTATTTTACCCTTCTTTGTGATTGCATCAATGTGTTGGGCCCAGAACAAGTTAACACTGAGAAATTTGATATGTTAATGCTGAGAAATTTGAAGCTGTCAACAATCTCCACCTCCAACCCACCAATGAGAACTGATACATGGTCTCCCAACTTCTCCTACACAACCATCAAAGATGTCTACCAAGCCACTGCCCCACCCTCACTTTGGTAAGTCAGACCACTAGGCTGTGCTCCTCCTCCCTGCATACAAACAGAAGCTGAAACGGGAGGATCCAGTACAAAGAGTCATGCAGTGCTGGTCTGCAGAAATAGATGAGCTTCTACACGACTGCTTTGAGTCAGTGGACTAGCCCGTGTTCAAAGACTCAGTTGCCAGCCTAGATGAGTATGTCACCATCATCACGGACTTTATCAGCAAGTGTGTTGAGGACTGTGTACCAAAGAGGACAATCCAGGTGTTCCCAAACCAGAAACCATGGATGAACCGAGAGATCCACTCCTCACTGATAACAGCGCATCCCTTCCCGATGAGCTTAACACATTCTATGTACATTTTGAACAGAAGGGAATTGGAATGTCACGACCCACCTTGACAGCCTCCAATGCACCTGAATCCATAGTCACCATTGAGGACGTAAGATCAGTTTCCTAGAAAGTGAACCTGCGGAAAGCATCTGGCCTGGATGGTGTCCCTGGCTGTGTGCTCAGATCCTGTGCAGATCAGCTGGCGGGGGTATTTGCAGACATTTTTAACCACTCCCTGCTTCAATCTGAGGTTTCCACCTATTTTAAGACGACCATTATCATCCCAGTACCTAAGAAAAACATAGTAACGTGCCCTAATGACTAACGCCCACTGGCTCTGACATCCACCATCATGAAGAGTTTCAAGATGCTGGTCATGGCACACATTAACTCCAGTTTCCCAAAAACTTCGACTCACTGCAATTCGCCTACCGCCAAAACAAGTCTAGGACGGGCACCATTTACTAGTGCTACACTCATCTATGGAGCACCTGGACAGTAAAGACATCTATGTTTGACTATTGTTTATTGACTACAGCTCTGCCTTCAATATTATAATACCAAGCAAACTCATTACCAAACTCCAAGACTTGGGACTCAACAGCTCCCTTTGCAACTGGATCCTTGACTTCCTGACCAACAGACGGCAATCAGTAAGGATTGACAGCAACCCCTCTGCCACAACTATCTTCCACACTAGTGCCCCACAAAGCTGCATCCTCAACCCCCTACTTTACTCCCTAGCTACTTATGACTGCATGGCCAGATTTTGCTCTAACTCCATCTACAAGTTTGCAGATGATATCACCATAGTGGGCCAGATCTCAAATAACAATAAGTCGGACGGAGTAGAGGAAGGAGATAGAGAGCTTAGTGACATTGTGTCATGACAACAACCTTTCCCTCAATGTCAGCAAAATGAAAGAGCTGGTCATTGACTTCAGGAAGGGAGGAGGGTGCACATGCTCCTGTCTACATCAATGGTGCTGAGGTTAAGAGGGTTGAGAACTTCAAATTCCTGGGAGTGAACATCACCAGAAACCTGTCCTGCTCCAAACACGTAGATGCCACAACCAAGAAAGCTCACCAGCGCCTCTACATCCTCAGGAGGTTAAATAAATTTGGCACGTTCCCCTTTGACACTCTTCAACTTTTATCGATGCACCATAGAAAGCATCCTACCTGGATGTATCACTGCTTGGTATGGCAAATGGTCTGCCTGGGACTGCAAGAAACTGAAGAAAGTTGTGGGGGCACAACTCAGCACATCACGGAAACCAGCCTCCCCACCATGAACTCTGTCTATACTTCTCACTGCCTCGGTAAAGCAGCCAGCATAACCAAAGACCCCATCCACCCCAGATATTCTCTCTTCTCCACTCTACCATCAGGCAGAAGATACAAAAGCCTGAAAGCACGTACCACCAGGCTCAAGGAGAGCTTCTATCCTGCCGTTATAAGACTATTGAACAGTTCCCTGGTACGATAAGATGGACTCTTGACCTCAAAATCTACCTCGTTATGACCTTGCACCTTATTATCTACCTGCACTGCACTTTCTCTGTAGCTGTGACACTTTACCCTGTATTCTGTTATTGTTTTACCTTGTACTACTTCAATGCACTGTGTATTGAATTGATCTGTATGAACGGTATGCAAGACAACTGTTTGACTGTACCTTGGTACAAGTGACAATAATAAACCAATTCCAATCCCAGTTCCTAGTTCCTTGGTTTTGTTGATGATGAGCTAGAGTTTGCTACTGAAGCACCACTCAACCAGGTGTTTTAGCTCACACCTGTAGACTAATTCATCATCCAACAACAGTGGTGTTATCAGCAAATTTGTAGATGGTGTTGGAGCTGTGCCAAGACATTGAGTATAAGAGTTGGGATGTGATGTGGCAGTTGTACAAAACATCGGTCAAGCTGCACTTGGAATATTGTGTGCAGTTCTGGTCACACACTACAGAAGCACGGACATCTGGCAAGTGGGAGGCTTTTAAAGGTGAGATAGGGAGAGTTCAGGGCCTGTTAGAGTGAAGGGCAAGGCTGTCAGAATTCAGAAACCCTTTCTGATGAGCAATATTTGGGCTGTGGTCAGGAAAAAGGAGAAGACATATGTCAGGTAAAAGCAGCTGGGATCAAGTGAATCTCTTAAGAAATGTAAGGGATGTAGCAGTACAATTAGGAAGGAAATCAAGAGGGCAAAACAAGGGACATGAGATGTCCTTTGGTAGATAAGGTAAAGGAGAATCTTAAGAGATTCTTTCCATATACTGAGAGCAAAAGGGTAAATATGGAGAGAATAGGTCCCCTTAAGGATCAGTGTTGTCATCTGTATGTGGAGGCAAGGGGAGATGGGCAAGGTATTAAATTAATACTTGTATGCATTTACTACGGCAAAGCTCATGGAAGCTAGGGAATTTGGAGAAGACAATAGTGATGTTCTTAAACATTTTGGTGTTTTGAGAGAGGGGGTGTTGGCACATAAAGGTGGATAAATCCCTAGGGTCTGACCAAGTGTATCCAAGAAAATTCTGAAAAGCTAGGAAAAACTTTGCTGGAGCCCCTGCAGACATTTTTGCATCTTCCTTAGCCACGGGTGAGGTACCTGAAGACTGCAGGGTGGCTAATGTTGTGTTATTATTTAAGAAGGGCTACAAGGACAAGCCAGTAAGCCTAACATCAGTGGTGGATAAGTTACTGGAGGAGATTCTGAGAGACAGGATCTATCTATATTTGAAAAGGCAAGGACTGATTAGAGATAGTCAGCATGGCTTTGTGTATGGGAAATTGTGTGGGTACAAGTACAATGTTTAAAAGACCTTTGGGCAGGCTCATAGATTGGAAAGGTTTAGAGGGACATAGGCCAAATGCAGACAACTAGCTCAGGTACCTTGGCTGGTCGAACTGGGCCAAAGGGCCTCTCTCTGTGCTGTATAGCTCCATGATTCCATAATGGGAGGACTCTCACTCAGGCTTCTGTGCTGAGGCTCACAAAACATCTCAGTGGCCAATTATCCATCAAGATCCACGAGGTTGTTTTATAAAGCCTTCCCAACTTTGTGCTGTGACTTATACTGCCTTTCTCTCACAGACTTCTGCTTAGTGTAATTCTCAGCTTAATTTGTACTAGTCATTTTTCACCACAACTAACAACCTTCACTTAGAAATAATAAAGGGGCCTTTATTTGGCTTGCTTCATTTGGAAGAGGTAATGCTCCTTCGCCATGCCTATAATGGCCCTGCCAACATTGATTTACAAGTTAGCTTGTGGTGCTTTTGCCCATAGACTTTGCTCAGATTTCCAGTTGTTATTTAAATTCAGAGTGACACTGTTTTTGTGGCCAGCTTCTTCTGCAGAGGAATCTTGGTTCAAGGTAAACACCGATAAACTGAGCAGTGTTTGGGATGTTGGAGGAAATATTTCTATGAGGTTAGGGGATGAAGGGCACAGGAGGAAGCAAATGTCCGTCGTGTTGACCATATTTCAGCTGATAGTACACTTGTCTCTGAGTCAGCTGGTTTTGGGTTTCAGAGAAATAAGCTCATAACCCAACTTTCATGACAATGCATTGCAGTACTAAAGAAGTGCAGGCTTTTTAAAATCCATTTACAAAATGCAAGGTGCAAGGCGTCGGCCCCCAATGGCCGGGTACTGAAAACCTGTGCCCACTTACTGGCTGGAGTACTCAAGGACATCTTCAACCTCTCACTGCTGCGGTCTGAGGTTTCTACCTGCTTCAAAAGGGCAGCAATCCTTCCAGTGCCCAAGAAGAGCAGGGTGAGCTGCCTCGATGTCTATCGCCTGGTAACACTCATTTCTACTGTAATGAAGTGCTTTGAGAGGTTGGTTATGACTAGAATTAACTCTTACCTGAATAAGTACGTGGACCTACTGCAATTCGCCTATTGCCACAACAGGTCTACGCAGTCACAATTTCACTGACTCTCCACTCTGCTTTGGAGCACCTAGGAAACAGCAAGACATACACCAGGCACTGTTTATCAATTACAGCTTGGCATTCAACACCATCATCCCCTCAGTACTAATAACCAAGCTTCAAAACCTGGTCCTCTGTACTTCCCCCTGCAACTGGATCCTCGACTTCCTTATAGGGAGACCGCAGTCAGTGTGGATGGGCAGTAACATCTCTTCCTCGCTGACAATCAACACAGGCGCACCTCAAGGATGAGTGCTTAGCAGACTGCTCTACTCTCTCTACACTCATGACTGTGTGGCTAAGCACAGCTTAAAGGCCACCTATAAATTCACTGATGATACTACTGTTGAGACTCTCAGATGACAATGAGGAGGCGTACAGGAATGAGATAGATCGGCTGGTCGAGTGGAGTCACAACAACAACCTTGCACTCAACGTCAGCAAGACCAAGGAACTGACTGTGGACTTCAGGAAGGGGAAGTCGGGAAAACACACACCAGTCTTCATTGAGGGGTCAGCAGTGGAAAGGGTGAGCAGCTTCAAGTAGCTAAGTGTCAACATCTCAGAGGATCTATCCTGAGCCCAATGTACTGATGCAATCACAAAGAAGGCATGACAGCGGCTCTACTTCGTTAGGAGTTTGAGGAGATTTGGTATGTTACCAAAGACTCTTTCAAATTTCTGTAGATGTACGGTGGACAGCATTCTGACTGGTCGCATCACAGCCTGGTATGGAGGCTCCCATGCACAGGATCACAAGAGGCTGTAAAGGGTTACAGCCAGCTCCATCACGGGCACAACCCTCCCCACCATCGAGGACATCTTCAAGAGGCAGTGCCTCAAGAAAGCGGCATCCATTATTAAGGACCCTCACCACCTGGCACATGCCCTCTTCTCATTACTACCATCAGGGAGGAGGTACAGGAGCCTGAATACCCAAACTCAATAATTCAGGAACAGCTTCTTCCCCTCCGCTATCAGATTTCTGAATGATCCATGAACCCATGAACACTACCTCATTACTCCTTTTTTTGCACTACTTATTTATTTTAGTAATTTATAGATTTTTATGTCTTTGCACTGTACTTCTGGTGCAAAACAACAAACCTCATGTCATATGTCAGTGATAGTAACTCTGATTCTGATTCTGAATTGCTGACAAGACTGGCATTTGATATCCGTCCCTAATTGTCATTGATGAATATTTTAAAAAAATCACAGTTACTCCTTGAGAAAAAACAAAGTGTTCTCCTGGCATTCTGGTCAACCTCCTTCTCAGGTGGCCCCTCACGATGGAATATTGCCTGCTCCACTCCAGTTCTGAGGTGATTGGTGAGGTCAATAAGGGATGCACAGACTTTGACACTGGTGAGGCAGGAAAGGCTTAGTGGGGTGGACAGCTGAGGAGTTTAGGAGATGAGGCACCCCCTCAGCGTTTTCCCTGGGTTTCTGTGTGCCCCTGATGCAAGGACAGGATTCCCAATGTCAATCTGAATGGTCTTTCTCTATTTTTAGTAGTTATATGTCAGATTCCTATGAGTCCATGGGAATGTTGCACTTTATCAAGGAGTTTTTGAGAACATTCTTGAATCTTTGTCTGGCTTGTCACTTCATGTCATGATGAAGCTGAGAAAAGAGTGCCTATTTCAGGAATCTGGTATCAGGAATTTGAACATTGTGTCCTGTTCAATGGCTCAACTTGCCTCAAAACAGGGGATGTTGGCCTGGGAGAGAATGCATATCCAGCAGCTGAATTTGTTGTATTCTGCAGAGACAGTGGTGGTAGCGTGCCTCTGGTGCTGTGAGGTGCCTGCTGTAGGCAATCTATGTCTCAGAGTAGACAGGAGGGCCAGGGATCACTGCTGCCCGGTAGACAATAAACTTTGTGCCAGGTTTGAGACCTTGATCTTTAAACGCTCTCTTCCTCAGATTGCCACAGTCCGTGCTGGTATACTGACCAACATCTCTGAACAAGAATCTGATCATAAACTCTTTGCTGTTGTTGGGGTCTTGCTGTGGATGAACCTGCTACTGTGTCCCTATATTACAACAGTGTATTGCTAAAATCTACTTAATTGGCTGTAAAGCACTTTGGAACATCCTGAGAAGGAAGAAAGTGCCAAGTTAATGCAAATGGTTTGTTTTATGTACGAAATAATGCAGAAATTGAAGATTTAACAATTGTATCTTCCTCACTGGTTTCTGTGAAGCCAAAATATATGATGTGCACATGCATATCAAACGTCATGCTGGCACCAGTTAATACAGATTCCCTATTGTATGCCAATGAATGCTTAACAATTTAAATCCTTTGAATTACACCATTATATTATTAGAGATTTGAAATTGGAGGAAATTGATATTAGAGCAAGTGTGTTAGCATAGATTGAAAACTCGCTGTCAGATAGAAAACAAAGAGTTGGAATAAATGGGTCCTTTTCCGGCTGGAAGGATGTAATTGGTGGAGTACCCCAGAGATCAGTTCTTGGCCTTCAGTTGTTTACTCTTTACATTAATGACCTGGAGGAGGGTATGAAATTTGAGGTTTCCAAGTTTGCTGATGATACAAAAGTAGGTGAAAGGGTATGTTGTGATGAGGATGATGAGAATTTGCAACGTAGAAGGATTGAGTGATTGTGCGAAAACCGGGCAAATGGAGTTTAATGTGAGGAGGTGTGAGGTCGTACACATTGCTAACAGGAACAAAAAGACGGATTATTATCAAAATGGAGAGGGGCTGCAAATGAGTGAAGATCTGAGGGATCTAGGTGTTATAGATGATGAATCACAAACTGTCAGCAAGCAGGTCCAACAGATAGTCAGGCATGCAAGCAGCATTTTGGCCTACTTTCCTTTCCATAGCTAAGTGTGCTCTAATTCACTCAATATCCTTTTCTGTTGTTTGTCATTCTTTCTTAATCTTTCATTAGGGAGATGGTCTGTTGGTCATTCAACAAGGTTGTCACTGACGTCACCCTGCCATTATCAGTTTACACATCCAGTAATTTACTCTGCAAAAACAGTTTTGAGTTGAAGTATGTTCTGTCCAACTGGGCTTACTCCAGCAAATACTAGACTACAGTCAGCAGTTACAAGTTGAGAACTCTGACAGCTGAATTTTTGGGGAGCTCTTCCTACCTTGCACCCTGGAAATCTTATTTCTGTGTAGAATTGGGCTCTCTATCAAACTTCTCCCAAAGCAGTATGTGTAGCGGCAGAAAATCCTACATCCCCCAACTAATAAGTTTTAGGATAAGTTTTCCAATCCCAGTACCAAATCAGTACGTATTCTGAATGTAGTCTTTTATCAATTTATATCCAAGATTTCAGAGTTTGCAATTAAATCTCTCCCCAAAGCTGCACCTGATGTGCTCTCGAATGTTCATCATTTAAGATCAATATCAATTTTGAAACACCATCTATTATTAATAGACTTAGACTCTCCGAATCTCTATTGGATCTAACTGAGCTACAGACAAGTAACTATACCAATCCTCATGATGAAATTTAAACCCAACCCTGCTTAGGTGTGGGAATTCGCTTTAGTGCAGGACTGGGGGTGTAGAAATGTAGTAAGTAATTTAAACTGCAGCCCTGTAAGTTGGGGCTACGATTTAAACTGAATCAAAGAGGTCATTTTGACTTTGGGCAATAGTGTAAAATGATGAAAGCTGACTTAGCTGCCTGTTAAACATCTGTCTTTCACTTTCTATTGAACTTAGTGGAAGGAAACATTGTTTAGGATGTGTAATGAGCATTTCACCAATATCATGCTCTTTGCACAGTCATCCAAAATTAGCTTTGTAATTTAGCTCTATAAAAAGTAACTCAGCCCACCACTGAAGGAATTTATTCCTTTCTCATTGCCCACTTTTTCTTCCAGATTATTGTGTGTATTTTGCAATGACTGGTTTCCTAAAGGGAGCCTGTACCCGTGGATGTTTGTGGTTGGTTGAATGTTTAGCAAGATTACCTCAGCAAGCATGACATGTGTTACATTTTAATAAGTTCTTATTGCAGGGTGACTACCCATTTAAGTGAACTGTAGCAACCTAAGGCTTGTCCTTGGTTACCATGGTTGCCTTTGCCTGGCAGATAGTGACTAAGAAGTTGGGTACTGAATTGGTTGGAACTTTGACTGCAAATCCTGATCGTACAATGTTAGCATGCTACTTGCCAAATTGAATAGTGTCGTTCTCCCATGCTGCTTGATTTTTCATTCAGGTTTCTGAAAGGCCTGCCAGTGTCCTAGACAGCTCAATATCCTTGCCCATCAGTACTAATTCATAGGCTGCTCCAACAAAGTCCACCTGAGTTTATTGGGACAGAACTGGTGCTGCCTTCTGGAAAGCCAGCACCTTCCCTACCCTTAGCCTCTACCACTCATCCTCCTCTATAACTCATCATGTGCAAGCCCTTCATCAAAACAACCCTCAACAGTACACAGAGCACTGGCATCCAAGCTGATGCCTTTGACTGTCGGATTGAGTGGCTGGATACCTTATTCTCACAGCTCTCACAATTCACTAGCTGTAGCCTGGCTATTTGAAGTCAGAAAGATTCAAGTGTGGGGTCACATAAAGTGAGGAAGCAAATAAGAACTGATCTGCATCTACAGTGGCTGCTCTTCCAGGCCAATGACCAACTGGATACGGCACTGACAGCTGACAATTGTTGCCGCTAGCACCAATTGTGAGACACTTTCTCCTGCAGGAGAGATTGAAGTATGTTAGCGATGGCATTGTATACCTGCCTGAATAGATGGGTAGTGTGTATTCAGCATGGATGTATTTGAGAGTGTTGGAGCAGTGCCAATTTGTTGGAGGGGAACATGAACTTTAGTTATGGGTAGTGATTGACAACAATTCCTATTGGTCATGGGGTTACAGCATGGAGTAGTGTCTGAGTCTAGTGATACAGTTATTGGGAGTTGGGAATTGCTTTCTGACTTTGAACAAGCATCACCATCCGGCACTACATCCAGACTACTACATTCCTGGTAACTACTTCCATCCAAAGCTGCTTCTTCTCCTTCTCAAGATCTTCCTTGCCTCCTGTGCAGACGGGATCTTTTTCTCTTGTAAATGAAAATCAAGAATACTGCAGATGCAAGAAATCTGAGATAAAAAACAGGGAATGCTGGGAACACAAGTCAGGTAGCATCTGTAGAGAACTCAGTTCTCTGACCTGAAACATAACTTGTTTCTCTTTCCACAGCTGCAGCCTGACCTGCTGAGTGTTTCCAGTATTTTCTGTTTTAAATCTCTTGTTCTCTCAACCTCTTCCCTCAGGACAGTTACCCCTGTTGCAGGAAATATGGTTACACATTCCTCTGACTACTCTGCCATGGCTTCCTGTAACCTTTAAGAAACTATAGAATGACTTCCCCTAATGCTTGGAGGCAATGAGCACCTCTGTATTAAGAAGTGCAGTCACAATTAGTTTCAGCGGATGATCACCTGCCCCACAATTATACCCCATGAATATGTGCTGATGTGCTAACCAGGATGATTAATGGTGACTGAAGACTGCAATTATTTCATAGATGCATCAAGAATCCAGTATTTTTTAATTTCTCCCTGTAAATGTTCCTGTTTCTTGCTGCATAATATAACCTAGTCATAAATAAAATTCTGCAAATGTAATATAATACAATATGTAGATTTACAACATTTGCTTTTGTATTTAAGTTCTTTTTGTTTGGAATGTTCAAAACAGATTTTTCTTTCACTTTATCTACAGGAAGAGCTCTTTAAAAATACTATTTAATTACTATCTTGAGCTTTCCCCACACTGTTACAACATACGTTTCTTCTTCAGGTGTATTTCTAATTCGCTTTTGAAGCTTACTATTGAACTTGCTTTAATTATCCTTTTAGGCACTGTTTTCCAGGTCATAACAACTTGCATGTAAAGAAACTTTTATCACACCATTGGTTATTTGTCCATATTATCTTTTTCAATCTTTTTATTATTAATTTTCAAATTAATACAGATTAATACATATAACATCGGTGATTATACACTTAATACAAAGAGATCGGGAGGACAATCATGACGTATATAATCATAAAGAATAAACAATATATTCTAAGCCCCACGGTCTCTTAGTAAGCGAATATATTACAAAAAAAAATCAAAAAGGGATATCCATATTATCTCAAATCTGTCTCCTCTGGTTGTCAGTTCCCTTAAAATTGAAAACAGCTTCTGCCTGTTAACTCTATCATGATTTTGAATATCTGTAGTCTCTTCACTGATCAAAGCAGTGACCATTGAAAATTTTAAAGAAGCACTGGTATGGTTAGGTGTAGATATGGTTAGGTATGGGTTACCTAACCCAGTATGGTTAGGTATTCCAACTTGGACAACAGTGAACCTGGATTCCACCACATGACATCTACTAGCTTTCCCTTAATTTTTTGTTGCCCCAAAGAGAAGAATGCCAGTTTCTCTGGGTTACTGGTACATATTCCTGTAAACCTCCTTTGAATCCTCTCTCTAAGACTGTGATCTCTTTTCTAAAAGGTGGTGCCAAGAAGGGAATACAATTTGCTAATTAACACTGTTGATGAGCAGTGGAGCCATTATACTCTGCTGCAAGGTTGCTTTCATCAGGGCTAGAGCAAGAGGTTGCTCTAGCCTGTATCTAATTCACAAACTGGTTTTATTAACTGAAACTTACTCTTTTGCTTACTTACACAGAAGCTGGTAAAGCAGGCTTTTAGCAGGAAGGTTACTGGAAGCTATTTCATTTGAAGACAGTTTGTTTATAGGCAGTCTCCGACTGGGAAGTGAAACATCAGCCATGTTGATGGTCCTTGAGGTCCTAAGGAGAAGACACTGCTTTTGATGTACCCACCACAAACAGCTTGGATTTGTCTGTGAAAATCTGTGACAAATTGTCACAGAGTTTCACAATCAGATAAATATAAAGAGTGATGACAAGCCAAAGTTGAAGGCATTAGATGAAGTGATCAAAAGCGTGGCCGTTTTTGAGGAAGGCCTTAAGGAGGAGACAGAAGTAGAGAGGGAAGGAATTCCAGAGCTGAGGCATTAGGAAGTATGGGATACACAAAAGCATGCACCGCCATGGAGGTGCAGCAAGATGTCAGGGGCACTGAACTGGAATAATCCTGATGATTTAAGTCATAGAATCATGGAGAAATAGAGCATGGAAACCAGCCCTTCGTCCAACAAGCACTTATTCTTACACTAATCCTACATTAACTCCCTCCACATTCCCATCAACTCCTCAAGATTCTACCACACACCTATACGAGGAGCAGTTTACTACGACCAATTAACCTACCTACGTTTGGGATGTGGGAGAAAACCAGAGCTTCCAAAGGAAACACATATGCAGCCAGAGGGAGAATATGCAGCAGCACCAGATCTCAGATCACTGGAGGCTGAGGCAGCAGCTCTACCAGCTACATCACTGTGTTGCCCTACAAAAAAAGGGAGCAATTCTCCAATCTGCAAATCGCCAGCAGGTTCCCAGGCAATATGGCAAATAGACACAGTGGGAAGTGGAGAGGCAGGCTAAGGCAATCAACATTTTCTCCAGGACTGGGTTTCATATTTGTTATACTTGCTGCATAGTTTGTTGAGAAGCCTATTTTTTTGGCTTCACTTCTGCTCTTGCACTGGCCCTTCTCTCAGGTGGCTGTAAATGACTCCATGATATTTTGGAAAGATGAGGAGGGGCATTATCTCTGGTGCCGTGGTCAATATTTATCCATCAAAAGGCATGTGTCACAGTTTTATGAATCAGTATGAGCTTCATTTGTGGATATAATCTGCAGTTGCATTGGCTGCTGCATTAAATATGTGACTTGACTGGCAGTATGAGTAGAGTGCTTTGGGCCTGAGTCAACAAAATCTTTTATAAAAATGTATCTTTGCTTACTTCATTCTGTCTCCTACTTTGGCCTGGATTTTGTGGTCAACAGCAATAGAGTTTGATGTTCATTTCACTGATGGTTGTTCTCAGAATTTGCACAGGCTTCTGAACAGTAACTTGTTGCCATGGCGTGTCCACTCAAGGCCCCTTTCCTCTACTTTGGATCTCGCTGTGTGACCAAGCCAAGAAATGGCGAAGGTCCACAAAAAATCAAATCAAAGTATCCCCACTGAGGCAAGCAGGATTTCAACTTGGAAGAATAAAGCGGAAAGTATAAATTACATTTAAATCATGTACAGGAAATGAAGAGAGAAGGAAAGATGATATTTAAGCAGAAATAAAAGCTAGAAAGAAAAAGACAAATTCTAAATTTGTTTCAAAATCTACAACACTAATTAACTCCTTGAGGAAGTAACTTACATGTGCAGAAAATTAAATTTTCAGTCCCATGGAGGTTGCGTGGCCATAATTATTAAGACTTATCACATCTTGAAAGGTTCACTTTCACCTGAACACTCCAACCCTAACTTTCTTCAGCATGTGGGTAGGTACTAAAAGGCTTCACACCCTTCCATGGATTTATTATCATTTATCAGCAGGAAAAGTGTACTGAGTACCTTTTGGGGGAGCAGAACAAATCGCACAACAACCCTTGTTTAATTGCAAATGTGAGGATGCCAGACACCACTATCTGATTTACTCAGTGAATTTCTCATATTTAATATATTATTTTATGACTCTTAAAGCCATCCCATCAATCCCATTTTCCCACATCTCCCTATGACCTATTTTCCTTCACTTGTCCATCAACTCCTCTCTCATGCTCCTAGCAATTTGCAGTGACCGGTTAATGAACCAGCAAGTCTTTGGGATTAGGAGGAAATGGAAGTACCCAGGGAAACCCATGGGATCACAGGAAGAACATGCAAACTTCACATTGGTGCCCATTTGGGGATTCTGTTATATTCATGTTAATTTTTGTAAGTTTTGTCTTGTGGGATTGTATGTCAGTAAATCCTTACCCACCCATCTTAAACTAAAATTCATAAGCTTTCTCAATAGGGGCTATCACCGGGCATTCATTTTATAAATTCCTATATTTTATTAGACTAATAAATGTTGCAATATATTTTGAGCTGCGAATTGGTTGAACACACCATTGACTTTTTGACTCATGTTAATGCGCATTTATAGCGTCAAGACGGGTTGGGGAGACTCACCGCCCATTAATACCTCCGTTTGTCTGATCCATTTTAAAAGTGGCTTCCCCGGGGTCGATAATCCCTTGTTTGATTAGTTGGCCTCCAATGACCATTCTTAGTTCAGAGCTGGTTGGACCTAACCTTTGCAGCACCGGTCAAATGACTGACGGAGAAGTGGCCCGGTGACTGAATGCTGAATTGTCTCCAGGTGAGCCGGACCTCTGGTGAGGGATGGCAGGTGGGGGGGGGTCTCTGCTGGTGGAGGGTGGGCAGACAGTCACTTCTGCCAGATATCGGCCCCAAAATCAAAACAGCAGCTTACCGTCCTGTTCATTATCTACCTTATTTCAAGTAGGCTCGAAGAAAGTGTCTCTGCTGGTGTTTAACTTTAATGTAAATTCAGCGCAGTGAAATATTTTTTGGGAAGTGGAAGGTGTGGGAATTGTCTGTGGGCTCGGAGCTCCACCATGTGTCCAATGTGTGAGTGCACAGAACAAACTAACTTTTTTACCTCAATGCCACAGTCCTGTCGATAATTCACAACTAATGCTTCTTGTCAACGTTATGTAATCAGGGCGTGCTGGTACAGTAGTCCTCATCCCACGTGCCTGTCTTGTTCCCAGAACTACTCTTCCTTTCTTTTATATAACAGTGTAGCGACTCACCGCACCGGCATTTAACTGGCTCCTGACATCGCGAACGTCGTCGGAGGCCCTGGTCCAAGATGGTGCAGGGCCCTCCTTCTTCTTCATCGTTGGGCTAGGGAAGCCCACGCGCGGGAAGTTCAGGTGACCCGCGCGTGACATCAGCGCGGGAACTGTAGCACGGGAAGTTTTCGGATATTAAAGGCGCACCGCGCCCCTGTCGTTCATTCGACTTCTGACTTCAAACCAGCGACTCTGTGTCTTCATTTTGTAAATGTAGCTAGCCGCTACATTGGTGACCCCAACGGACCCAAACGTTTTTGGACCCATGATGTCTGCACAACAAGAAGTACAGGCAGTAGCCCTTAAACTGCCCACCTTCTGGACCCTCAGGCCTCGTGTCTGGTTCGACCAGGCTGAGGCCCAGTTCCAGATTTGCCAGATCACCAGGGATGACACCAAGTACTACTATGTGGTGAGTGCCCTTGACCAAGACACCGCTGCCCAGGTCGAGGACTTCATCCAGGCGCCCCCGGAGGAGGAAAAGTACGATAAGTTCAAGACCCTCCTTCTTGAGACTTTCGGCCTTTCCCGATGCGAATGGGCCTCCCACCTCCTCCACCTCGATGGGTTGGGTGACAGACCCCCTCTGCACACGAACGAGATGTTGGCCCTGGCAGATGGCCACAAACCCTGCCTGATGTTTGAGCAGGCCTTTCTAGAGCAGTTACCCGACAACATCCACCTGCTCCTGGCAGCTGCCGATTTCAGCGACCTCTGGAAGGTTGCTGCCCGGGCGGATGTCCTTTGGCGGGCGAAAAAGGAGAGCGGGGCGTCCGTCGAGCGCATTGCCACACCACGTACCCAGCGGCCCAGCAGGCCAGACCCGGCAATCGAATGCACCCCATCCACCACCAGGTCTGAGACACTGACCGACCAATGGTGCTTCTACCACCAGTGATGGGGCGCTGACGCCCACAGGTGCCAGCCACCATGCAGGTTTCCAGGAAACACCAGAGCCAGCCGCTGCTGGTGGCTACGGCGGCTGGCCACCCGGATAGCCTCTTGCATGTGTGGGACAGGCATTCTGGACGTCGTTTCCTGGTGGACACCGGAGCCGAAGTCAGCGTCATGCCTCCCAACAGCCACGAGACTCGCAACTGCACACCAGGACCCACCAACAGCAGCGCCATCCGGACCTTTGGCACCTGTTCGGTGCACATCCAGTTCGGCACCTGCAACTTTACTTGGAAGTTCATCCTGGCTGCCGTCGCACAACCACTCCTTGGGGCAGACTTCCTCCGCGCCAACAGCCTGCTGGTTGACCTGCGGGGTAAGCGTTTAGTACACGTCAGGACCTCCCAAACGTTCTTGTTGGGTGAGGCCAAGCTACCGGCCCCACACCTCGACTCCGTCACCACATTATCCAACGAGTTCGCCAGGGTCCTGGCAGAGTTCCCGTCCATACTAAGGCCTCAGTTCCCCACCACCTTGCCTAAGCACAGCGTCCAGCATCACATCCCCACCCAGGGCCCTCCCCTCCACACACGCGCCCGGCAGCTACCCCCGGACAAGCCCCGCCTCGCGAAAGAGGAATTCAAAAGAATGAAGGAGTTGGGGATCCAACCGCAGGTCAGACAGCCCATGGGCCTCTCCACTACACATGGTCCGCAAGGCAGCCGGAGGCTGGCGACCCTGCGGCTATTAACAACGCCTGAACGACATTACTACCCCGGACTGGTACCCCGTGCCACATATTCAGGACTTCGCTGCCAACCTGCACGGGCGGTCCATTTTTTCCAAGGTCGACCTCGTCCGCGGGTATCACCAGATCCTGGTGCATCCGGACGACATTCCAAAGACAGCGCTGATCACACCTTTCGGCCTCTTTGAATTCGTCCGGATGCCCTTTGGCCTCAAGAAGGCTGCTCAGTCCTTCCAACGACTGATGGACGCGGTCAGGCGCGACCTTGACTTCGTCTTCATATACCTCGATGACATCTTGATCGCCAGCAGCAGCCGCCAGGAACATTTCACGCACCTCCACCAACTCTTTTCTCATCTGAGGGATTTCGGCCTGACCATCAACCCAGCCAAATGCCAGTTCGGGCTTGAGACAATCGATTTCCTGGGCGATTGGATTGACAAACACGGCACCACGCCCCTGCCTGCAAAGGTCGACGCCATCCGCCATTTCGCCAGACCCACTTCCATCATGGGTCTGCAGGAGGAATTCCTCGGTGTGGCAAACTTTTATCACTGGTTCATACCATCCGCGGTCCGCATCATGCGCCCGTTGTTTGCTCTCTTGTATGGCAGAAGCAAGGACATTGTTTGGTTGGAGGAGGCTGACACCGCGTTTGTCGAAACCAAGCAGGCCCTGGCAGACACAGTCATGTTGGTGCATCCTCGTACGGACGTCCTGACTGCCCTCACAGTCGATGCCTCCAGCACAGCGGTCGGAGGCGTTCTAGAGCAGCTTATCGAAGGGCGTTGGCAACCGCTGGCATTCTTCAGCAGGCACCTTCGACCACCAGAGCTCAAATATAGCACCTTCGACCACGAGCTGTTGGTGTTGTACCTGGCCATTAGACACTTCCGATACTTCTTGGAGGGCAGGCCGTTTACAGCTTTCACCGACCACAAGCCATTGACCTTCGCTTTCAACAAGGTCTCAGATCCCTGGTCAGCACGGCAGCAGCAGCACTTGTCATACATCTCAGGGTACACCACTGACGTCCGCCATCTGTCTGGGAAAGAGAACATGGTTGCAGATGCACTGTCATGGCCCACTATCCAAGTTTTGTCCCGGGGGTGGATTTCGGCGCCTTGGTGGAGGCACAGCGAACGGACATGGAGATGCCCAGCTATTGCACCGCAGTCTTGGGCCTGCAACTGCAAGACCTACTGGTAGGCCGCGGTGAGCACACCCTGCTCTGCGATATCTCCCCAGGTAGACCCCGCCCCATCGTCCCAGCTGCCTGGCGCCAACAGGTGCTTGATTCCATCCACGGCCTCGCACACCCATCCATCCAGACTACTGTCCGGATGGTGTCCTATAAATTCGTCTGGCATGGCCTGCGTAAACAGGTTTCCAAATGGGCCCAGTCCTACACACACTGCCAAACCTCGAAAGTACAGCAGCATGTCAAGGCCCCTCTGCAGGATTTTCAACCTACCCGCCGGAGGTTCGACCATATCCATGTCGACCTGGTTGGCCCCCTCCCAGTATCCTGAGGAGCGTGGTACCTCCTCATGATTGTCAACTGTTTTACCCGCTGGCCTGAAGCCATTCCCCTTGCGGACATCTCCACCCAGTCCTGTGCACGGGCACTTTTGTCAACTTGGGTGGCCCGTTTCGGTGTCCCGGCACATATCACCTCAGACAGGGGAGCTCAATTCACCTCCGGCCTATGGTCTGCCGTCGCCGACTTGTGGGGTTCCCAGATCCACCTCACCACCGCCTATCACCTGCAATCCATTGGGCTAGTGGAGAGGTTCCATCGACACCTGAAGTCAGCACTCATGGCCCGCCCTAAGGGGCCCATCTGGGTGGACGAACTCCCCTGGGTCCTGCTGGGGATACGCACAGCGCCAAAAGAGGACCTGCATGCCTCATCTGTGGAGATGGTCTACGGAACGCCCTTAGTCGTCCTGGGAGAGTTCCTACCAGCCCCTTGGGGGCCAGAGGAAGAACCTGCTGCGGCGCTCGACAGGCTGCGCAAGCGGCTTGGAAACCTGGCCCTGATACCCACCTCATGACATGGACAGGCCCCGACCCGTATGCCGATTTCTGAGGTGGGGGGGGGGGGCTGTGAATGTTGTCGGAGGCCCCAGTCCAAGATGGCGCGGGGCCCTCCTTCTTCTCCATTGTCGGGCTAGGAAAGCCAGCGTGCAGGAAGGTCAGGTGACCCGCGCGTGACGTCAGCGCGGGAAGTGTAGCGCGGGAAGTTTTTGGATATTAAAGGCACACCGCGCCCCTGTCGTTCATTCAACTTCTGATTTCAAACCAGCGACTCTGTGTCTTCATTTCGTAGTGTGTAGCTAGCCGCTACAACTACACAATATTACAACATATGGAAAATGGTGCTTTTTAAAAGAAATGTGAAGTATTTGTTAAATGGTGAGGGACTGGGTAATGGTAATCTTGGGACAGTAAAGATGCCATCTTGCAGCCCCTGTGACCTGGGTTCAATCTGTGCCTTGGGTGCCTTGGGTCTGTGGAATTTGTAGGGAGGGGAAGAGGTTATAGAATGGTACAGCACAAAAATGGGCCCTTCAGGCCCTTCAACCCACCACATCCATACTGGTCTTTTTGCCCATCTACATGTAATCGCATTTGCCTTCAATAGGGCTGTATTCTCCCATACCTTGCCTCTTTCAAGTGCCTGACTAAACGTCTCTTAAATGTAGTGATTGCATCTGATTCCACCACTTCCTCTGACAGTGCATTCCGGATATCAACCACTCTGTGTGCAAAAAAAAACTTTCCCCTCAAATCCCCATAAATCTCATTCCCCTCAACTTAAACCTATGTCATTCTTGTTTTTGATACCCCCTACTCCAGGGGAAAAAGATTCTGACAACCTACCATAAATATGCCTCTTTAGATACCTCTATCAGGTCACCATTCAGGCTCCTTCGGTCCAGGGAAAACACAACCAGCCTATCTGATCTCTCCTCATAAATGAACTCCAATCCAGGTAATGTCCTGGTGAATCTCCTGTACACTCTCTCCAGCACAACTACATCCTTCCGATAGGGTAGTGACCAGAAATGCACACAATGCTCCAAGTGCATTCTAACCAACGTTTTGTAAAGTTGCAACATAATGTCCCAACTTTTACATTCTATGCCCTGACCTAAGAAGGCAAGCATGCCATACGCCTTTTTCACCACCCTGTCTACCTGTGTTGCCAGTTTCAGGGAACTATGGACTTGAACCTCGACGTCTCTCTGTTCATCAACATTATTCAGTGCCCTACCACTTATTGTATATGTCCTAACCCTATTTGACATCCCCAAATGCATCACCTTGCTCTTGTCTGGATTAAATTCCATCAGTCAATACTCCACCCAACTGTCCATCTGATCTATATTCCTGTTGTAGCCTTAAACAATCTTCCTTGTAAACACCACAAACTTTCATGTCATCCGCAAACTTATTCCTCCTGCATTCTCATCCAAGTTGTTAATATATATAAAACAAACAACAAGGGTATCAGCACTGATACCCGCAGATTGGTATTGGGTTGTGGGAGTTGATAGGAAGGTTGGGAGAATAGGTTACAGGGAAAATTACTGGAGGAATTCAAATGTGCACAGAGCTGGCATAGACTCATTGGGCCAAATGGTCGTCTTTCAATGTGCAATGGAAAATATGGGACTTTCAAGTCACAGAAGCCCAACAAGGCAGGTGCAGCAATAAAAACAGAAAGTACCGGAAACGCTCAGCAAGTCAGGTAGCATCTGTGGAAAGAAAACAGTTAACATTTTAGGTCAAAGACCCTTTATTAGGTCTGGTAAAGATTTTAAAAAAGTCTGAATAAAAGGCACTATAGAAATGCAGCTTATTATTAATGATAAGTAACACAGGACCCAGAACTTTGGTTGCTTTGCATCAATGGGAAAAGGTAACAGGTGGCCTTGGAGCAGCAATGATGAGCCTGAGGACCTCTCAAAAGCAATGGCTGCCTCTTCTAACCTGCCCCCTGCTCCATAAATGCCAAGGACTGGCTGGCAGTAGAGGTACTGTTTTTCAGGACAACCCTGCCCTTTTCCCCGTCCACTTTATCCTCCTAGTACAGAGTAGTGATCCAGCTGGAAAGTACAATGGCAAGAATTATTTTGTTATCAGTGGTCATCCCTCATCCAGGAAGCTTGACCACGTGTGTGGTAGTGTCAGAGCAGAAGTCTAATTGGAATCTGGTCTGTGTGTGAGGAAAGAAATCTCTACTCAAAAGTATGGCTTTGAATTTCTCTCTGTATTCAGTAGAAAAACATGTAATTCCTGTCACCAAATTATATGTCTGAGGCTTGCCTGACGTCTGAGTGATGAAGTGCAGGCTGAAGCAAGGCAGGCATTGATCAGCAAGGATAAATTCTCAATGTAGGCTGAGCTGCACTGGGGAAAATAGAGGGCAGTATAATTAGTTCCTGCTTCTTCTGCCTTGGCAGCAGAGAAGATTAGACAGTTCACCACAGTTCCCTGCTGAGGCACTATAGTCCGATTTGCCTGTGGGAGGGCGCGTTCTATGTCTTGGTGGCTCCCACTAAATAATCCACCCCTGCACTCTACCCTGTTTCATCTTGATGTACGTTTCCTTGACTCGATCACACAGAGCAATTCTGTGATTTTTATTGTGTTGTGAGTCCCTGCCTTGAGTGTAGAAAGAACTTGAGGAGAACACCAGAAAAAGAAAATATATTCAAAGCAATCTCGGGGTGTTGCAAAGCCAGCAAAATACTTTTATGAAATATAGTCACTATTTGATGTAGGAAATGCAGCAGCCCGGTTGTGCAAAGTAAGATCCCATAGAAGTCAATGGGATCACTAGAGAGATTGGTGGGACAAACCAATTTTTGCCAAATTTCCAGTGTGTTTAGCATACTGAATTTAGGAGAGGAAATCCGCAGGAATGTAAAAAGGGCAGGAGGCTTGCTACGGTCAGAGACAAAGCTCTCTCCACATCTGCTCTAGTAATGCATTTGAAAAGAAAATATTAATCATGGCCTTACTGGAACTGACCTCAGACACCTCATTTATTGCTGACTGTGGCATTTTACAGCTCCTCTTTCTCTTTTGCAATTAATGGGTAGAAAATGGGAAGGGAAAATACTAGTCTCATACCTGTGTCACAAAGCTCTGTGTCAGTAGGGCTAATTTCAGAGACTCACCCCATAAAGGATTGGCAGACATGTAGTTTTTTTTACATTGTATGATTAATTACCAAATAGAGGTTTATTTTTATAAGGCAGTGCACTTAAAATATCAATATGTTTTTTTAAGCTGTTACTGCAAACTGAATGTTCCAGCCTGTCTATGACAACATTACATTGCTGTTAGGCAGGCTATATGAACAGACACTTGGACACACAGGGAAGATCATGTTCCATCATTATGAATACACAACAGCCATTATCGGCCACACTCAATTAGCGTCATTCACTTCCAATGGCGTGTTCTTGGAGAAATCTTCTCTTCTGAAGCAGAATGAAATTTTGCTAGAGACCAGCATTCCTTTGACTTCTCTCCACTGTAACCATGATGGGCACCCACTCTGAACTCTTGAGATGATGCCAGATTCCTTTGTTTTTGAATTAAAGGGTATTATTAATGGGGAAAATTCTTGAGTCAGTCAGTTGCAGCTGACTGCTGAGTGAATGTATTCACCAGTCTTTTCATAGTACTCTGGATGGAATGCCATTGTCAAATCAAGCATATATTATACATCCTTCATTACCCCAGGTGTCACTGACTGGCTAGTTGCGCTACTTCAGAGGGCAGTTAAGTGTGAGCAATGTTGGTTTGTGGTTAGAGTTGCACATAACCCAGAGCAGGTAAAGATTTCTTTCCCTAATAGACAATATGAAATTTATTGGACTTTTTGACAACCTGGAAACTTCATTGTCACTTTTACAGATGCCATTTTAAAATTTCCAAACTAAATTCAAACCTGGGAACTTCTTACAGAAAAGGTAGTGGAATTCTCCCCCAAATGACATGATGCAGGTGAAATTGAAATTGTAGGCCCGAAATTGACAAGTTTTTTTGGTATGGGTAAGAAGAGAAATGTAGGAAAAGAGTGAATGAATGAGATCAGGTACATGCTGGATTATTAGCCCATACCACCAGCTTTCTAGTTCAGCAATTTCTTGGCCACTTTAACTCATGCCACCAGAATGCAATGGGTGATCAGCAGATGTGGAAAACTGGGCACAGCTTGCTCCCGCCTGATATCAGCTTCATTTTGAGGTGCTCCTTCAAGTCAGTCTAGACCAATCTTTTCTTAAGTGGATGAATGTCTATTTTTAATGTGAACTTGAATAGCAGTGAAATAATCATCAGTGGCAGACTTATTTACTGATTTCCCATTCTCACATTATCTTCATGGGATGGGGAATAAGGATCAGGGTTTGAAGGATTCTTTGATTAATGGAATATGCCAACCGGAGTTCGTTTGTGAAAGTGTAGAGATCTGGATATTCAACTTTTCAGGAAGCACTTAGAGTTGTGCATATGGGGAAGAAAGTTGCAAATGTATGTGCAATGATCAAAATCAGTAGATAAAACTAAGGTGGCTGGCAATCACTGTAGGAAATCTAAGGTCATCACCTTGAATCCAAAATAGACAAGCTGGAATTTTTCTTAACAGCGAGAGACTGAAAACTGTGAAGGAGCAAGGAGGAAATTATCTTCACTTGTGCAGATTTCACCATATGGTATGTTAAGGTGCCTGCTTGATTGGTACCCCATTCAACACCCTTATCTTTTATTCACTTCACCACTGGTGTACAGTGACTGCAGTGTGTAGTTGCCTTGGCTACCTGAAAACATCTCCCAGACCTAAACTTTCTACCACCAAGAAGGACAACAACAGCAGGGAAAACCACAACCTACAGCTTCCCCACCAATTCTTGCATCATCCTAATTTTGAAATGTATCATTGCTGTCACTGGATCTAATCTCCCTACTCAACAGCACTGAGGAATTACCTTCACCGAAAGGACTGAGGGTAATTCAAGAAGGTGACTCACCACAACTTTCTCATGGGCAATGAGGGATGGGTAATAAATGCTGGCCTCACTGGTGACACCCAAACCCTCAAAAGAGGAAAGAAAAATCCCAACAACAGCATTTCATACTGTTCTGAGAACAGTGCCTCAGGAAGAATATCTTGGACTGGGGTTACAACTGAAGAGTGTTTCAGTGGTTAAAGGGTTAAGAGTCTGTTCTTATTCTGTGGATTACAGAAGGCTGAATCGGATTTGATAAATTAACTCTACAGGATCAACAGTGAGAAACCACAACTTCTGCAGTGGAATCTAGAAGGGGCAACAATCTCTTAAAAATTAAAGCTAGGCTAGGTAGCACTGAAGGCAAAAAACACTTTTTGCACAAAAGGTAGTAGAAATCCAGAATTCTTAATGCTGGGTCAATTGATATCTTTGAAATGGACAGATTTTTGTTAGGTAAGGTTATTAAGTGATATGGAGAGAAGGCAAACAAATGGAGTTATAATTAATTGAATGGTGGAGCAGGCTGAATAGCCCCCTCCTGTTGCAATACGGCCAAGCAGAAACACAGCAAGAGATCTGGCTTCAGTTCTTCTGTTTCACTCGAATAAATTCACGGTGTCTGCTTTAGGCTAATCTGCAGGCAGCATCAAACAAAGGTGGAGCACTCCCCATTTCTCTGATCATCATAGGGTTA
Source organism: Pristis pectinata (assembly GCF_009764475.1). Classification (NCBI taxonomy): domain Eukaryota; kingdom Metazoa; phylum Chordata; class Chondrichthyes; order Rhinopristiformes; family Pristidae; genus Pristis; species Pristis pectinata. The sequence continues at coordinate 55,953,877 of NC_067411.1, read as the reverse complement.
AGATTTGATAGTTCTGGACTTCCTTACAAGAGAGATGCATTAGCACTAGGTTTGCAATACATAGATATATCAAACAAGTGATTGGCACTTTGGTGCTAATAAGTTGATTTTGACTGTCCGATTATTTGTTGCTGTGGGGTCTTTTAGCCTGGTGGAATAATATTTAATAATGGTGGTTCCAGGCATGAGGCTTGTACACACAGTATATCCAACAACTTGTAGAAAGGCCTCTTTTATAGCACATTCAAGAGATGAAAACATCACTTCTGTTTAAATCAGGAAATGCTAAGGGCACCTGTTCCTCTAATTAGATTCTTGTTCTTAAACCTGCATTGCACTTCATCTCTGTGAGAATCTGCAGAGGTTTTCTCCTGTAGCAGAAGGGGAATTCTTGGAATGAGTTGCTTTTTGATAGATGTGCTAGTTCTTTTATCATTGTTTCTGCAGCTACAGATGTTAGGCAGCTCAGTACCTTCTAGCCATAGTCCCAAGGGGATACCTGTCTACTAGCAATTCCTCAAGCAGGCAGATGAAAATCAGAGAAGCCGTGAAAGATAGGTGAGATTGCACCAAAGGCACTCCCTGTAGATGTGCCCTTACCCTGACCCTCAGATACACGGAGCCCTTCTCTCTTATCCTGCCAGTGCTGACTTTGATTCACAAAGGAAGCCATCACTAAACTCTGCACAATCCTGAAGTTCAGCTCCAGCATGTGAACAGCTCACTCAGTAGTTGCTGGGGTTACAATGTTGAATGTTTGTGGCTGGCTCCTCACTGACAATTCTGAGAGGTGATTACTACAGCAACTTCAAAGACTTCTCTGTTCTGCCATACCAGGTATCAGCTCAGACAGTGGTAGCTAAGGTTAGATTCAGGAGATTTGTGGGTTTCAAGGTTCACTCTAGGCATTGTAGACAGACATGGGTGCACAGTCTAGAGAGCACTGCACTGCCAGAGGTGCCACTTTTGGGAGAGACTTTAAACTGGTGTCTATTCTTCAAGTGAATGTAACAGAAATCCTCTCATTGTCCCTCAAATATCCCTTAACCAGCACAGGTGTTAGACCTTTTTGATTGTGGAATTATTTGGGGACTTAGTTGATTTCCTGGACCCAAATTCTTTACATAACTTCTTATAAATGGGAGCTACCCTGAGATAAGTTAGGTTCATTTTCCATTTTCTCTTTGTAAATGGCATTCTACATGCATGTTCTCTATGCTTTTCCAGTTACCTGCACCAAAATAAACTGAAGAGGATTCAACTAAGCAAATAATACGCATCAAATCTCAAGGAGCTCTGTTTCTGTAATAATATTGGGCTCAGAGACCCATCTGACAACACTTTTGGGTGTTGGTTCACCATACAAACTCCAATGGCTCCAAGAGAATGCCCACCCCACTCTTCGTAAGGATCACTGGAGATGTACATTTGGTACCAACTGCTACTCATATCCAAGGGATAGAGAAATAGGCAAGTTAATCAATAAGTGAATCATCAACTTTAAACTTGTCTTTGGAGTGTGGTGAGCAGACTAAGGCTTGATTACTTTGAGCACTACTACAGATTATAAATTTTCCAGTGACGCTGGTACAATCTAATCCATCCTGCCTTCTGGTTCTTGGACCTTCACCGGAGTTTGATGCAGGACAGCATGAAAGTGCTTCACTTGTAAGGGACAACTGCATCTTTTAGTACCACCTCTTCCCCAGTCCAAATTGGATCTTCCATATCATATGCATCCACAGATCAGATTGCTTCCAGGACATTACAGAAGCCTGCTCACATTTAATACCTCAATCGATTGAACAAACTCAATTGTAAACATGTCCAAAGATTTAGCCCAAGCTTCAGATGGCAGCATTTAAACTGTCATTCTCATTGTTGTTTTATCCATTAATGGTTAGTGATTGAGAGTTGCTGTGGTAATTGACTGTCATATTCTTGGGACATGGGTGTCACTGGAAAGGCCAGCATTTATTCCCCATCCTAACTGTCCTTGAGAAGATAGTGGACCACATGCAGTCCATGAGATGAAGATACTCCCACAGTGTGCCAACAGTGTTTTGATACACCTGAGAGTTTGTTAGAACATTTCATGGGGCAGGTAAGGGTCAACCTCACGTTTGTTGGTCAGGAATCCAACAGGGGCAAGATCCGTTAAGAACACTGGATTATTCCTTTTACCACAAAGAACATTTGTGAGCCAGAGGGGTTTTTCGCCACCGTCCATAGTTTCATGGCCATTTGATTTGATACTTTAAATAAACCTGGAATAAAAATTAATAAACTGAATATAAAGTATTACTGTATTCAAATCACTCTTTTTGTCAAAGTCAAAGATGAGTTTATTGCCATATGCACAAACACATGTATGAACTGGTGCAATGATTGCAGCAGCATCACAGGCACATAGCATCGGAGATACAACATTCATAAGACAAACATAAATTAAACATAAATTATACAAGAAAGAACACAATTAGAACAAAAGAAAGGGAAGGATGTGCCTGTGATGTATTGAGTTGAGTCCATTACTCTATGCAGCTGCTTGCATTGCTGTGCATTTGAATTGCCATACCAGACCATAGTGCAAGCAGTCAGGATACTTTCAACAGTAAAACCGAGACACAAAAGATTCTGCAGGTGCTGGAATCTGGAGCAATACCCAAGAAGTGCTGGAGGAACTCAGCAGGTCAGACAGCATCCAGGAAGGCACCTATCCCCTGCTTGCATGTGCTCCTCCTCCTCTCCCCACCTTCTTATTCCGGCTTCTGCCCTCTTCCTTTCCAGTCCTGATGAAGGGTCTCGGCCCAAGATGTAAACTGTTTATTTCCCTCCATGGATGCTGCCTGACCTGCTGAGTTCCTCTAGTACTTTTTGTGTATTACTTTCAACAGTACATGTGTACAAGTTTGTTAGAGTGTTCGGTGACGTGCCAAACCTCCTTAACTAAGAAAGTAAAGGTGCCGATGTGCCTTCCTTCTGATTGCATCTAAGCACTGGACAGTACGTTTACAGTAACGTGCCCTCACCAGCATTATCATAACCTCATCACAGTGAAGGACCCTGGGCCCCATCTTGCCTAATCTCTGAGATTCTCCCTGGCTGTCTAAATTAGTCTTTCGGAGGTGGACTTACTTGAGGTGGTGGCTGGGTAGAGAAAATGTAGTGATGAGGTGCTGTACTTTCTGGCACAGCTGTTTCTTGTGGAATGGGTGCTGCTGAGCTCTGGGAGAGATTATGTGAACATTAGGGATGGGCATAGTAGGCAATTTGATTCCTTGGGCCTTCTCATTCATTGTGAATCAATAACTCCTGTTGAACAAAGGGACTGACTCTATAAACCTGAGGAGAAAACCTCAAAAAGGCCAGTATTCTTTCCAACAGCGAACTGGTAATGGCCTATAAATATTCCTGGTGCAACTGCTGGGGAAGTAAGCCATGTGGAGGACACAAAAAAAGAACGCAAAGGGATAAAGTCAGAAGGTTAGTGGACAAAAAGATGACAGATAGGGAAATGTGAGGTTATAGGAAGAATAGAAAAGCAGAATACCGATAAACGCTGTGAAACTAATGAATGCTGGGCTTCTCATACAAGAATCACAAGAATTAAGCATGCAGGTTCAGAAAGTAAATGGGAAGGGAAATGGATCTTTGGCTTTTGTCACAAGAAGAAGAGGATACAAAGTTGGTAAGTCTTGTTACAGCTGTATGGGGCTTTGGTGGAACTGCAGCTGGTGCACTGGACACAATATGCTCTCCTTGGAGCAGCACAGAGAAGGTTGTTGGGCTTGATTTCTGGGATGAGGGGGTTGCCTTGAGTGGGGGCCGACAATCTCTGAAATGTAAAAGGATGATAAGTGATCTCATGTAATATCTTGAGCAGGTACAGTGTAGGTGCTGAGAGAACTCTTCTGCTGGTGGACAAATCTAAAACATTTTTAGACTAAGAGATCACCCATTGAAACAGATGCAAGGAGGAATTGATCCAGAAGGTTGTGAATCCTTGGAATACATTCAAGAGTGTGATAGATTTTGGTCTAAAGGGTAGATAATGGTTATGGGAAATAGGCAGGAAAGTAGAATTGAGCCAATGATCCAATTAGCCGTGAACTTACCGAATGGTGGAGTTGGACTGCTGCTCTTGCTCGAGCTTCCTATGCTCCTGGGCAACGTATGGTCTTTTGGGAAAGCTCTGAAAGGTGAATGTTGGTGGGACCCAACTTTCGCCACTGCTTGTACACACTGAAACTCACCCATTCTGCCCAGCTGTTTTGAAACGTTACCCCAAAGAAAAAGTACAAACTCTCTTGTGTTGAAGTTGTCTTGGTGAGTAACTGCAATGCATTTTGAGGATGGTGCAATCACGGGCCAAAAGTGGTAGAAGGAATGAATGTTTAGGGTGGTTGATGGCATACCAATTAGGCAGCATGTTTTGTCCTGGGTGTTGGAGCTTTGCTCACCCAGGCAAGTAGAGGGTATTCCATTTCATGCAAAAAACAAACTGCTGGAGGACCTCAGTGGGTTGAGCAACATACAGGGGCCAGTAGGTGATAGGTGGACCAAAGAGGAGTGAAGTATGATGGGCAGATGGACCCAAGCAGGGTAGGAGTCCACCTATCACCTATTGGCCCCTGCTTATCAGTCCACCCCTCCCCTTTACACTGACTGTCTTCCCTATCCATTCTCAGTCCTGATGCAGACTCTCAACCTGAAACATGGACAATTCCTTTCATCCCACAGATGCTGCTCGACCCCCTGAGTTCCTCCGCAGTTTGTGTTTTTGCTCCAGATTCCAGCACCTGCAGTCTTCTGTGTCTCCGTATTCCATCCCATTCCTGACTTGTGTCTTGTAGTTAGTGGAAAGGCTTTGAGGTGTCGGACAGTGAGACAATCAATATAGGATATCCAGCCTCTGGCCTGTTCTAGGAGCTGCACTGTTTATGTTGTTGCTCAAGTAGAGTTTCTGGTTTAAGGTAATCCCCTGGATATTAGTGGCAGTGGTCTGAGTAACGATAATACCATTGAAAGAAGGATAGGTGGCTACTCTCTAGCAGCATCCCCAAACTTGTAACCTCCACCACTAAGAAGATAAAGGCTCTTACCCCCTTCCCGTGTCAGCATTGTGAAAATACATTCACCAGAAGAACTGCCCGTGTTCAAGGGCAATCAGGGATGGGCAATAATGCTGGCTTTGCCGGTCTGCCCACATAATAAAAATAAAACTCCTGCCTGGTGTTCTTTCTGTCATCTACTGTATGTCCTATCCCTTCATTACAGCATGACAAGATAGAGAATGAGGATGAAGGAGAAAATAGGTGGTGGCAGATAGAGGGAGGGGAGAAAGGCAGAGGAAACAGTGGGGAGGAGTAGGGAAGGGAAGAAGGACACCTCTTGTTTGAAATGACCATTTGAAGCACAAAAGTGACAGGCATAATAAAAAAATGCTGTTTTCTGTATTTATTTCAGATTTCCTGAATCTCACTTTGGTAAATCAGACCACCAGGCTGTGCTCCTCCTCCCTGCATACAAACAGAAACTGAAACGGGAGGATCCAGTCCAGAGAGTCGTGCAGTGCTGGTCTGAGGAAACAGATGAGCTTCTACACGACTGCTTTGAGTCAGTGGACTGGTCCATGTTCAAAGACACAGCTGGCAGCCTTGATGAGTATGTCACCACCATCACAGACTTTATCAGCAAGTGTGTTGGGGACTGTGTACCAAAGAGGATAATCCAGGTGTTACCAAACCGGAAACCATGGATGAACAAGGAGATCCACTCCAATAAGGAGCATTCCATTCAGGCAACCCTCACCTTTACAAGAAATCGAGATATGACCTCTGTAAAGCGATCAGAGATGTCAAGAACAATACCAGTTCAAAATAGAGTCCCAGACCAGCCGTCAGTTGTGGCAAGGCTTACGTGTTATAACGGGCTACAAAACAAAGTCGGGTAGCATAGTCAACAACAGTGCATCCTTTCCTGATGAGCTTAACACATTCTATGCACGTTTTGAACAGAAGGGGATTGGTTTGTCACCGCCCACCCTGACAGCCTCCAATACAACTGAACCTGTGGTCACCGTCGAGGACGCAAGATCAGTCTTCCGGAGAGTGAACCCAAGGAAAACATCTGGCCCGGATGATGTCCCTGGCCATGTCCTCAGATATAGTGCTGATCAGTTGGCGGGGGTACTTGCAGACATATCTAAGCTCTCCCTGCTTTAGTCTAAGGTTCCCACCTGTTTTAAGACCACTATGATCCCAGTATCTAAGAAAAAAAAGCTAACATTCCTTAATGAATACCAATCGGTGGCTCTGACATCCACCATCATGAAGTGCTTTGAGAGGCTGGTCATGGCACGCAATAACTCCAGCCTCCTGGAAAACCTCGACCCGCTGCAATTCACCTATCGCCGAAACAGGTCCACAGCGGACGCCATCTCCCTGGCCCTACACTCATCTCTGGAGCATCTGGACAGTAAAGACACCTATGTTAGACTATTGTTTATTGACTACAACTCCACCTTCAATACTATAATTCCAAGCAAACTCGTCAACAAAATCCAAGACCTGGGACTCAACACCTCCTTCTGCAACTGGATCCTTGACTTTTTGACCAACAGACCGCAATCAGTGAGGATAGGCAGCAACACCTCCAGCACGACTATTCTCAACAGTGGTGCCCCAAAAGGCTGCCTCCTCAGCCCTCTACTCTACTCCCGATATACTCATGACTGCATGGCCAGATTCTGCTCCAACTCCATCTTCAAGTTTGCAGATGATACCACCGTGGTGGACCATGTCTCAAATAACAATGAGTCAGAAAACATGAATAAGATAGAGAGCTTAATGACATGGTGTCATGACAACAACCTTTCCCTCAGTGTCAGCAAAACAAAAGAGCTGGTCATTGAATTCAGGAAAGGGGGCAGTGTAGGTGCATCTGTCTACATCAATGGTGCTGAGGTCAAGAGGGTTGAGAGCTTCAAGTTCCTTGGAGTGAACATCACCAATAGCCTGTCCTGGTCTAAACGTAGATGCCACACTCAAGAAAACTTACCAGTGCCTCTACTTCCTCAGGAGGCTAAAGAAATTTGTCATGTCCCCTTTGACACTCACCAACTTTTATCAATGCACCATAGAAAGCATCCTGTCTGGATGCATCACAGCTTGGTAAGTCAACTGCTCTGCCCAGGACCATAAGAAACTGCAGAGAGTTGTGGACACAGCTCAGCGCATCACGGACACCAGCCTCCCCTCCTTGGACTCTGCCTTTACCTCTCGTTGTCTTGGTGAAGCAGCCAGCATAATCAAAGACCCCACCCACCTAGGACATTCTCTGTTCTCCCCTCTCCCATCAGGCAGAAGATACAGGAGCCTGAGGGTACATACCACCAGGCTCAAGGACAGCTTCTATCCCACTGTGATAAGACTATTGAATGGTTTCTTTATACAATGAGATGGACTCTTGACCTCATAATCTACCTTGTTATGACCTTGCACCTTATTGCCTATCTGCACTGCACTTCCTCTGTAGCTGTGAAACTTCACTCTGTGTTCTGTTTTTGTTTTTACCTGCACTACCTCAATGCACTGTGCAATGAATTGATCAGTATGACTGGTATGCAAGACAAGTTTTTCACTGTACCTTGGTACAATTGACAATAATAAACCAATACCAGTACCAATCTGTACTTTTTTGCTTCATGATTACTGATGAATTTGATGTCACTTCACTTCTTAGAATGTCCACATTGAAGAAGCTCTTCCCTACAATGGGATTCATATTTGTTTCTTTAATCTTCTTCACCATCATTGGTTTCTGTTTCCCTTCTTGCTTTTTGAAAATGTGTCAACCAATACTTGCTTCCACAGCCACAAATCCTTCCTTTGCAAATGTCTCTGCTCCAACTTACTCCACATGGATTCCAAATGAAGTTGCCCCTTCATTTTTCTGATCCATCCATGATTACAGATATCTTTCTTGAACCATTATTCTCATTGCATCTTGAGATCCATGTTTGATGCCATGCATCTGCACATCCATGATCTTAACCTCTCACTCCAAAACGCCAACTCACTTTATCTCAAAACTGACAAGATCCAGTTCCCCTTCATCCTTCACTGAATTCATTACTTCAACAAAAGGCCTCTCCTTTCTTTCGGACCTCAAAGACTGCAGACTTTCAACAGTTGTTGAATTCTAATACTTCTCCAAATTGTTTTCTCCCTTTACTTTCTTCCAATCCCATCCCTTTCTACTAACAACCTCATTTTCACTATCTCTTCTGATCTTTCTCTCTCTGATCCCAAACAATCACAAAAGGAAACATTAATTCTGTTTTTCTCTCTCTCAGATACTGTCTGACCTGCTGAGCTGTCACAGCATTTTCTGTTTTTATTTCAGATTTCCAACATCTGCAGTTTTTTGCTTTTTAGTTACTTGCCATCCCATGCCTGAAAATGTTGTCTAGGCTTTGCTATGTACGGACCTGGGCTACTCCATTTGCTGAGGAGTTTTGAATGGAATTGAGCGTTGTACAATCATCAGTGACCATCCCATTTCTGGCCTTATGACAGAAGGAAGGTCATGAAGATGTCTGGCCCAACAAAACTTTGAAAGGGAGCAGTACATTTAATGGGCTTAATGCTCATCTTTCAGAAAAATGAAAGAAGCTTTAAATCCTCTAAGAAATCTTGTATTTCCTAACTCTGGCTTCTTGTACATCCTGGAAAAACTTCATCCCACCATCATGTACTGTGACTTCAGGAATCTAGGCCTAACCCTAACTCCAGAACTCCATGTGCACCAACATCTACCCTCAGATTCCAGCACTTGCAGCCCTTGTGTCTCTGCCTATCACCTTCCAGCCTGTCTCTGCTTTCACCCTCTCCTCCCCCATCTGTCCCCATTTGCCTCTTTTTTTCCTTGTCTGCTTCCACCTATAAGCCACTTGCCTCTGTCTCCCAACTCCACCCCTCCCTGTCCCCCACCTGGCTTCTTCTGCTCATCATCTTTCATCCCTCCTTAGTCCACCTATCACCTACAGGCACCCTCTTCTCCTTATACTAGCTATTGTCCCTCTCCATTCTTAGACGATGCAGGATCTCAACCTGAAATGTCTTACCCCTCTCCCCACCACCCCACCCACTCCACACAGATGCTGCTCAACCTGCTGAGGTCCTTCAGCAGTTTGTTTTTGCTCTACCCTCATTGGGTGGGTGAGTGATACTTTATTTTTCAGAACTAAGTGCTTCTGCAGACCATAATACGCTGGAGTACAATGTGCTCCAGGATGAAGTCCAGACCCAAACATAAGGCACCTATGCCCTGAAGATACCTAAATGGAAATGATTCATGCTTGATTGTGGTAATCAGTTTTTTCAAGTTGATTTTGAGGCTAAATCAGGCTACAACTGTGGCAAGTCAATCTGCAATGACTTGCTTATCTTCCCCACTGTGCAGCAGAGGTACACAATCACCCTTGGGCAATTACAGACTGATGCGCTGCACAACTGCTGATACATTTTTACTGGGAATTACATTCAGCTTTCTCTGGTGTGGGAGGGTGAGTTCTGACAGCAGTGATGGATTTCTAGGTAAGGGCTGCATAACATCATACCTCTTTGTATTTCCCTTTCACTGCAGTGCTTGTTGGCCTGAATCTCACTGGTAGGAAACCAGCAGGACTCTTGAGACACTGATAGGATTCCAATTGCTTCATCTCTTCGCTGTCTCCAGAGACTTTATCACCTGTTGTGTAAGCGGGTGAAACTGTCTACCTTTGTGCGAGCTGAAGACTATTTTTTGTCGTGACTGCCTTTCGTTGAATTTTTTTCCTTTTTTTGACAGGTTCTTTTTAACATTTTTTATCTTCTGCCTCTTTTCATCCTTCCTTTCTTCCTAAGGGCATTTCTGGGGGAACACTCCTTTAGAAGGACTTGCCCATATAGTTTGTGGATATGTTGCCAATTCTATCTTTTGGGGATCCTTTGGTAATATTGGTGGGTAGGTTTGTAAAAACTGTTTTTTCTTTCCACTGGGATGCAGGGATCAATTTTTTTCTTCAACTGTTGCTGTTCCCCGGTTACAGGTACTGGAGGAAAGTGATAATTTAATCTCTCACAGGCTGCTTCGGGTGATGCCTGCCAATAAATTAAAATGCAGTCTATGTGCAGAGAACTATTGATTTGATTGAATTTATCCTTGTTTATATCACAAAGTGGAACATGATGAAAAAGAGTTCATTGTATGAAGGGTCAGGATAGCATTCATTCTTATAGAATTATGGAATTGTACAGCATAGTTTAATCCACAGAATCTGTGCCAGCTCTTTGAAGGAGCTATCCAATTAGTCCTACTCCCCCGCTCTCTCTCCATAGCACTGAAGTGTTTCCTCTTCCAGTATACATCAAATTCACTTTTGAAGGTAGTTTTGAACCTGATTCCACCATACTTTGTGAGTGCATTCCAGATCATCACTGTACATTTTAAAAATAATTCCTCTCATCTTTCCCCAGTTCTCTTGAGTAGCACTTTAAATCTTTGTCTTATGCTTACTGATTCTTTTACCTGTGTGAACAATTTCTCCTTATTTTCTCTATCAAAATCCTTCACAATTTTGAATGCTTCTATTAAATGCTGACATAACCTTCCCTGCAATTGGTGAACAAACCCAGATGTTTTGTTTATCCTGATGATGTGGGCAAGTACACTGAGGACACAGTGAACTCAGTGAGGTGGAGCCAGGTGTGGGTAACTCCAGGGAGAGGAGAAATCCAGGATTGAGAGATTGGAGGTCCCTGAATGGATTAGACTCCAAGACTGCAGGAATGCCTCCAGTAAAAGGCTTGAATTTTTCCATTGCTCTTCATGGTATCTCAAAGCTGCTGCAATACTTTCTGGAGTGTGGTCACTGTTATAGGACACAAAGGACACCTGAGGAGAGATGTAAACAGAAACGTGCATGTACATAAATGTGCATTAAACAAGCTCGCAGAAGTGCAGGTATAATTAACCACAGGGGATTATGATGTTATGGCAATATGAAGGGTTGGCTAAAATAGTGCCAGGATGGAGTGTTAGATGTTCCTGGGTACTAGATGTTCCAGAAACATATGGAAGGGAAGAAGAAGGGTGGTGGGGGTGAGTGATTAAGGAGTAGACTGCAATGCTGGAGAATGAGGATGTACTGGGACAGCTGGGATTGAATCTCTTTGGTGAGAGCTAAGAAACAATAGGGATGTTATTGCATTACTGGAACTACTGCCAACTAGTGGGAAGGATGTAGTGGAGCAAATTTGCAGGGAAATTAAAGATGTGCTGAATTCATAAGTATTGATAAAAAGGGCTGCACCACTTTTACTTATTGGATTCCAGCACAGGTAGCCCTTTGTGTTCCTGCTTATCTCCCTCCAGCAGCTGTGTCCTATCTTCACCGTCCCCTCCCCCCACCTTGCTCCATCTGTTTTTTTCCCTTCTTCCTGTCTCCCTCCATCTGTCACTCACCTGCCACTGTCTTCCAACTCCACCTCCCCTACCTGGCGCTACTCGCCTGTCATCTCACACCCCTCCTCCATCCACCAATCGCCTCGGAATCCTTCCTCGCCACTCCCCTTCCCCTCTTTACAGTGGCCATCTCGCCTCTCCACTCTCAGTCCTGATGCAGGGTTTTGACCGTAAATGTCGACAATTCCTTTCCTCCCACAGATGCTGCTTGACCCGCTGAGTTCTTCCAGCAGATTGTTTGTTGCTTGTTCCAGGATTGTTTGTCCTGGAACATCTGGCAGTCAAGTGCCATCCGTTCTACCTGCCGAGGGAGTTCTCCGCCGTCATCCTGGTAGCGGTGTACATTCCACCCTGGCAAATGTCAAACTGACACTGGAGGTGCTGAGCACCGTGATCAACAGTCATGAGTCAGTGCACCCTGATGCCTTCCTGATCATTGCAGGGGACTTCAGCCAGGCTGGCCTGAAGAAGTCTCTGACAAACTACCACCAGCATGTCACCTGCAGGACCAGAGGAGACAACACACTCGATCACTGTTACACCTCCATCAAGAACGTCTACTGTGCCATCCCCTGCCCGCACTTTGGCAAGTCGGATCACCTGGCTCTACGTCTACTCCTGGCACATAGGCAGAGACTGAGGACTGCAGCACAAGTGGTGAGGATCGCGAAGATATGGTCAAGGGAGGCGGAGGAGGATTTACAGGACTGCTTTGAATCGGTGGACTGGACCATATTTAGGCATTCCTCTTCAGATCTGAATGAATATGTCACAGCCATCATTGACTTCATCGAAACCTGCATGGATGAGTGTGTGCCTTTGAGAACATACCGAGTTTTCCCAAACCAGAAGCCTTGGATGAACCAGGAGATTCGCAGTCAGCTGAGGGCTAGATCTGCGGCGTTGAAGACCAGCAATCCAGAACCCCACAAGAAAAACAGGTACGACCTATGGAAGGCCATCAGGAGAGCAAAAAGGCAATTCCGTGTGAAGTTAGAGACACAATCGGGCGCACAACAGCTGTGGCAGGGTTTACATGCTATTACTTCCTTTTTCAATCTTTTTATTAAATTTCAAATTAATACACATAGCAATAGTAATTATACACATGGTGCGAAGAGATCGGGATTACAATAATAACAGTTGACATATACAAACACAGGGAGTAAAATATATAATCTGAACCTCCCAGTCTCTTACTAAGTGAACATGATACAAAAGAATTTTAAAAGAAATTTGATTAAATGAAAAGAGAACCCCAAAATTAAACAATAATAATAAACAAAAGCAAACCAAAAACTTCAACAAAAAAAGCTGGACAGTTATTTCTTCAGTTAAAAAACATTATTATGTCGTTAGCTCCGCTCCTCTATATTCAAATAAAAGGTTATTGAAAGGGATTCGAAAAAGGCCTGCTTACATCACATGGAAATACTGAATAAATGGACTCCAAATTTCCTCAAATTTAAGCGAAGGATCAACATTGCCACTCCTAATTTTTTCTAAGTTTAAACATGTTATAGTTTGAGAAAACCATTGAAATGTGATAGGAGGTATAGGGTCCTTCCATTTAAATAGAATGGATCTCTTGGCCATTAATGTAACAAATGCAATCATAGAAGCGGATAGATGGCCAAAATCCATCATTGGTAACCCAAAAATTGCAGTAATAGGATGAGGTTGTAAATCAATATTCAATACAATTGAAATGATATTAAAAATGTCTTTCCAATATTTTCCCAAAAGAGGGCAGGACCAAAACATGTGTGTCAGGGAAGCCACCTCCAAATTACATCTGTTGCATATAGGATTTACATGGTGATAAAAACTTATCCTTAGACATATGGGTCCTGTAAACCACCTTAAACTGTATCAAAGAGTGTCTAGCACACATTGAAGATGTATTAACTAATTGGAGAATTTTCTTCCATGTCTCTATAGGTAAAAGTATCTGACGTTCTCTTTCCCATTCATTCTTAATTTTATCAAGTGTCTCTAGATGTATTTTCATAATCAGTTCATAAATTATTGCTATCAAGCCCTTCTGATAAGGAGTAAAACCTTAAATTTTTTCTGTAATTTCAATTTCAGGTGATATCAGAAAAGTAGGTAAAATAACTTCTAAAAAATTTTGAATCTGTAAATATTGAAAAAAATGTGATCCAGGCAAATTGTATTTATTAGACAACTGTTCAAAAGACAAAAGACAATTATCAATGAATAGATCACGAAAGCATGTTATTCCCTTCATTTTCCATAACAATAAAGCTAAATCAATTCTGGATGGTTGAAAGAAAAAATTGGATTGGATAGGACTTGATAAAATGAATTTATTCAATCCAAAAAATTTACAAAATTGAAACCATATTCAAATTGTATGTTTAGTTATTGTGTTAATCATTTGTTTACTCAATTTAGTAAGTGCAAAAGGGAGTGAGGCTCCTAAAATAGAAGCTAATGAAAACCCTTGCACAGACTCATGCTCAAGATACACCCATCGGGGACATTGAATTACATCTAAATCTTGTGTCCAGAAAATTAAATATCTAATATTAATTGCCCAGTAGTAAAATCTAAAGTTAGGCAAAGTCATACTGCCATCCTTTTTTAATTTCTGTAAATATTTCTTACTTAACCTTGGGTTTTTATTCTGCCATATATATGAAGGAATTTTAGAATCAATAGTATAAGTATTTCGAGATGAAGGTTGGAACTGCCTGGAATAAATACAAAAATTTTGGTAAAATATTCATCTTAACCGCATTAATTCGACCAGTCAATGATAGAGACAATGGGAACCATTTAGTAAGGAATTGTTTAACATGATCAATTAAAGGTAAAAAGTTAACTTTGAGTAAGTCCTTGTGCTTCTTGGTAATTATAACACCCAAATAAGTAAAATAATCAGTCACTAATCTAAATGGTAATTGCCTATAGATTGGGACTTGCATATTTAATGAGAAAAGGTCACTCTTATTAAGATTTAATCTATAACCAGAAAAAAACACTAAACTGAGCAAGCAGTGCTAATGCTGCAGGAATGAATTTCTCAAGGTTACAGATATAAAGTAACAGGTCATCTGCATGTAGTGATATCTTATGCATCCCCTTTCCACGAGAAATACCAAATATGTTAGAAGAGTCCCGAAAGGCAATTGCCAAGCAATATCAAATAATAAAGGACTTAAAGGGCAGCCCTGTCTAGTGCCTCGAAAAAGCCTGAAAAAGGGGGATCTCTGATTATTAGTAAGTATTGAAGCCAAAGATGTATGATATATCAATTTAATCACAGATATAAAATTTGGGCTAACATTAAATTTCTCAGGTGTGTTAAATAAATATTCCCATTCCACTCTATCAAACACCTTCTCGGCATCAAGCGAGATAACACATTCTGGAATTGTAGATGAAGGGGTATATATGATATTAATATTAAAATCCTAATATTAAAATGCAAATACTGATTTTTAATAAATCCTGTCCGGTCGTCAGAAATAATTTGTGGAAGTACCTTTTCCAGTCTAGAAGCCAATATTTTGGAAAAAATTTTGGAGTCCACATTCAATAAAGAGATAGGTCTGTAAGATGCACATAGAGTAGGATCTTCATCCTTCTTAAGAATTAAAGAGATGCCTCATAAAAGGATTGTGGTAACTTACCTACTGATAGGGCATCTTTAAAAACTTTACCTAACCAAGGAGAAAGAAGATCAGAAAAAGATTTTAAAAATTCAACTGTATACCCATCGGGACCAGGTGAATTACCCGAATTCATTGAAGAAATTTCTTTCTTTATTTCTTCCTCTGAAATGGGTGCATCTAATATTAGACGTTCATTAAGAGATAATTTCAGAATCTTCAATTTCCTTAAAAATTCATGCATTGATGTAGAATCCTCAGGAAATTTTGATTGATATAAATAAGTACAAAATTCTTGAAAAGATTTATTAATTTGATCATGGTCCACCGTCCAATTACCATGTCGTTTACGAACTTTAATAATCTGACGTTTAGTTGAAGCAGTTTTCAGTTAGTTGGCCAATAATTTACCAGATTTATTACCATGTGTATAAAACTGACTCCTAGTTTTGAGTAGTTGATTTTCAATTGGAGATGTTAATAATAAACTGTGTTGCAATTGAAGTTCAATTCTCTTTTTATAAAGCTCCAAACTGGGAGCAACAGAGTATTTTTTAATCGATTTCTTTAATCTTATCAACCAATATACGTAATTCATTATTAGTTTGTTTTTTCAATACAGCAGAATATGAAATAATTTGACCACGGATATAGGCTTTAAAGGTATCCCATGATAGGTATACAAAATATTAAGAGGAATAGATAGAGTGGACAGCCAACGCCTCTTCCCCAGGGCACCAATGCTCAATACAGTAGGGCATGGCTTTAAGATAATGGGTGGGAAGTTCAAGGGAGATGTCAGAGGGAGGTTTTTCACCCAGAGGGTGGTTGGTGCATGGAATGCACTACCTGGGGTGGTGGTGGAGGCAGATACGTTGGTCAAGTTCAAGAGATTGTTAGATAGTCATAAGGAGGAATTTAAAATAGAGGGATATGTGGGAGGAAGGGGTTAGATAGTCTTAGGTGTGGTTTGAAGGTCGGCACAACATGGTGGGCCGAAGGGCCTGTATCATGCTGTATTGTTCTATGGTTCTATAGTTTTATAATATCCCACTGGAAATTTCTTCCGTAGAATTAGTTGAGAAGTAAAAGGAAATCTGTTCTTTAATAAAATTAACAAAGTTTAAATCCTGAAGTAGAGAAGAATTGAATCGCATTGTCTGGCACCAGAGGCTACGTTAACTAATTTGATTGATAGTTTCAATGGCGCATGATCAGAAACTGCAATTGCATTGTACTTATAGTCAGTAACAGATGGAGCTAATCGAGAGTCGATAAAGAAGTTATCAATTCTAGAGTAGTTGTGATAGACATGAGAAAAGAATGAAAACTCTATCATATGGGTGTAGAGATCTCCAAACTTCTAAAATTCCAGAATCAATTAAAAAGGAGTTAATAAAAACAGCAGATTTGTTTGGAAGTACTTGATTCGACGCAGACCTATCCATCGAAAGGTTTAAACAACAATTGAAATCTCCACCCATAATCAACGTATATTCGTTTAAATTAGGAAAAGATGCAAATAAATGTTTAAAGAACTCGGGATGATCAATGTTAGGTGCATAAACATTAACCATAACAACTTTTTTGTTATGAAGTAAGCCAGTAATTAATAAAAATCTACCATTCGGGTCTGAGACTGTTTCATGATGAAAAAATGAAATCGAGGGGTCTATAAAAATAGAGACTCCTTTCACCTTTGCTTGTGAATTAGAATGAAACTGTTGACCCCTCCAAAATCTAAAAAAGCACTGATTATCCTCTCTCCTAATATGAGTCTCCTGAGCAAAAATAATCTGAGCGTTCAATCTATGAAAAACCTGAAGGATCTTCTTCCACTTAATTGGATTATTTAAACCATTCGTATTCCATGAAACAAAATTAATCATATTACCCATTTTAATAAACTAAAACATATGGTGTTTAAAGGGTTAACCTTGCTGCACAGGAGATTCATTAATAGGAAGAGGAAAAAGAGTTCAAAGAGGAGACGGATATGACGACAATTCAGACATATTTGTTGTTTAAAATTAGTCCAGAAGGAAAAGAACTAAACTAAAAACAGCCCCACACCCCACCCACAAAAGCCCGAAAACTGGCCAATAGACAGCCAGAATGCTACTTACTAAATCCCTTAACCCCACCTCTTTTGGTAGTCAAAGCATGGAGATGCAAATACCAAAAAACATTCTGAAAATATAAACATCGAGACAAAACGGCTTGCTGAGAAAATTCTTCGCAGTTAAAAATACTGACAGTCGACATTTAAAAAATACAATCTTACTATTATTTCAAAAGAAAAAAAGCAATCAATTACCCAATCAGATTCTTAAGTATTACAAAAATAAACAATTAAAAATATTAAGGTAGAATAATAAAATGGAAAAAAAGACTTGTAAAATAGAAACATGATAAGTATCCATGTTCCAGGACCAAACACGAAAGTGTTAACAAAGGGCAGAAAAGATCTCCAGACTTAAAATGTTCAAATCTGTGAGTTAGTTCTTACCTTGTAGACCAAATAGGTGTAAAAATCAAAGAATAGCACATTTATTAACCATCTGGAGTCGAAAGTTAATCTTTGAGAAATTCTTCAGCTTCATCCATGGAATTAAACCATTTGTGTGATTTGTCAGGGAGTACAATCCTCAGACGAGCTGGAAACAGCAATGCAGGTTGATACTTCCCTTGATAAAGCCACGACGTAATCGGTTTATAACGCAATCTCTCTTTCATAACTTCTGGGCTGTAATCTTCAACCAGACGAAACTTCCAATCTTTGTATTGGATCATTCCTTGACGATTAGCAATTCGAATCAAATGCTCTTTAGTACTTACATAGTGAAATCTCAATATTACTGGCCGTGGTTTTTGCTCTGCTGGAGGTTTTGGTCTTAACGCTCGGTGAGCACGAGCAAGTATGGGACGCACAGAGAAAACTTCAGAGCCAAACACATCCATCAGAAGTTTGGAAAAGAATTCAATAGGATTACCGGTTTTGGCATCTTCACAAAAGCCAATGATCCGCAAATTGTTCCTCCAACTTCGACTTTCTAAATCAATAATCTTCTATCTTTGCTGTTCCAGTATTTGGGTAGTCGAAGTTAAATCCTTTTCCAATAAACTCAGTCTATGATCTCCCTCTTTGCCAGCTTCATCCAGTTCAGCAATTAATTGCTGTTGTTTAACATTTTCCTGTTTAAGTGTTGTTTGTCTGTCTTCAATCTCCTTTAACAGCATTTCCAAAGTGGAAAATTTCTGATCAAGTTTTTTATCCAGGAATTTAGAAATAGCTTCCAAAGTAAGTTGAGGATCTCCATTCCCCTTGCTTTCAGCTGCACCTTTAGATCTGGTGTTCATTTCCGGCAGTTAAAAATCAAAATCCAATCTTATAAAAGTATTATAAAAGTCTTATTAAAACTTTAGCATAGATATTAAGAGGGTGGTGAACAAAAAATTAGAAAGTGAGTGGAGCAGTGCCAAGATGCAACCTACTCCATCTAGTGCCAACAAGAGAGTCCATTACTTCCAATAAGGTGAAACCTAACACCATAAATGGCAGTGGTGCTTCACTCCCTGATGAGCTCAATGCCTTTTATGCATGCTTTGAAAGGGAGAATAACACTACCCCTGTGCAATCCCCACAGCATCTGGTGACCCTGTGATCTCTGTCTTGGAGGCCAATGTCAGAACATCCTTCAAGAGGGTGAACCTGTCAGGCCCCGATGGTGTACCTGGCAGGGTACTGAAAATCTGTGCCGACCAACTGGCTGGAGTGTTCAAGGATATCTTCAACCTGTCACTGCTGCAGTCAGAGGTTCCCACTTGCTTCAAAAGGGCATCAATCATACCGGTGCCCAAGAAGAGCAGGGTGAGCTGCCTCAACGGCTATCACCCGGTAGCACTCACATCTACTGTGATGAAGTGCTTTGAGAGGTTGGTCATAGCTAGAATTAACTCTTGCCTGAGCAAAGACCTGGACCCGCTGCAATTTGCCTACTGCCACAACAGGTCTACAGCGGATGCAATCTCACTGGCTCTCCACTCGGCTTTGGAGCTCCTAGACAACAGCAAAACATATGTCAGGCTGCTGTTTATCGATTACAGCTTGGCATTCAACACCATCATCCCCTCAGTACTAATCAACAAGCTTCAAATCTGGACCTCTATACCTCCTTCTGCAACTGGATCCTCGACTTCCTTATTGAGAAACCACACTCAGTGCGGATCGGTAATAACATCTCCTCCTCTCTGACAATCAATGCAGGCACACCTCAAGAACAACCTCACACTCAGCATCAGCAAGACCAAGGAATTGATTGTGGACTTCAGGAAGGGGAAGTCGGGAGAACACACACCAGTCTTCATTGAGGAGTCAGCGGTGGAAAGGACAAGCAGTTTCAAGTTCCTGGGTGTCAACATCTCAAAGGATCTATCTTGGGCCCAACACATTGATGCAAGCACAAGGAAGGTATGCCAGTGGCTCTACTTCATTAGCAGTTTGAGGAGATTTAGTATGTCTCGAAAGACTCTTGCAAATTTCTGTAGATGTACAGTGGAGAGCATTCTGACTGGTTGCATCACCACCTAGTATGAAGGCTCCAATGCGCAGGATCGAAAGAGGCTGCAGAGGGTTGTAGACTCAGCCAGCTCCATCACAGATACAAACCTCCCCACCATCGAGGACATCTTCAAGAGGCAGTGCTCAAGAAGGCAGTATCCATCATTAAGGACCCTCACCACCAGGGACATGCCTTCTTCACGTTACTACCATCACGTTACTAAGACTCACACTCAGCAGTTCAGGAACAGCTTCTTCCCCGCTGCCCTCAGATTTCTGAACAGTCCATGAACACTGCCTCATTATTCTGCTTTCACATTATTTATTTATTTTTGTAACTTATTGTAATATTTATGTCTTTATGTCTTGCACTGTACTGCTGCCACAAAACAACAAATTTCACAACTTATGTCAGTGATAATAAGTCTGATTCTGATTCTGATTCAAGTATTCTAATACACACAGGGATAACAATAACAAAAGAAGCAAAAGAGGGGGAGGGGATTTTGAAGAGCATTCAGGAAGAATTTCTGAACATTATGATCATGGCTCAATGAGGAAGGAAACCTTGCTGAATTTAGCTCAGGTGAAGTGAAGCAGGTTTTAGGGGGAGACCATTTAGGGAGCAAAAAGCATGAGCTTTAGAATAGCCATGGAAAAGGATATAGATCACCAAAGGCAAGGTCAGTCAGTTGGAGAAGAGCCAATTACATTGGGGATGAAAACAGATCCAGCCTGGATAAAATGGAATTAAAGACCGGCAGACAAAACTGCAAATGAACAATAGGTGACCCTTAAGAAGGAGATGATTCAGATATAGTTGAGGTGCTTTTTCCCACAAGGGAGAAAGTAGGTAATTAAAGCCAGATCTCCCTGGATGAAACAGTGATAGAGAATAAAATAAAGTGCTTAAAAAAAGGCACATGACAGATGTCAGGTTGATAATACAAGTGAGAATCAAGCCAAATATAGGAAGTTCATAGGGGTAGTGTAAAGGGAAGTAAGAAGCAGAGAGGGAGAATGAGAAAAAGCTGGCAAAAAAAAAAGAAAGTGAAATCAAAAATCTTCTACAAGGATGTGAACAGTAGGCAGGTAGTAAGAAAAGAGATGAAGACACAAGGGACTGTAGATGCTGGAATCTGGAGCAAAAACAACCTAATGGAGGAACTCAACAGGTCAGGCAGCATCTGTGGAGGGAAATGAACAGTCGACATTTTAGGTCGATACCCTACATCTGGACTGAAAGATAGAGGGGAGATAGCCAGTATAATGAGGTGAGGGGAAGGAGATAGATGGATCCAGGTGAGGAGGGGTGACGGACAGATGGAGGAGGGAAGAGTGGAAATAGCAAGAGGCTGGAAAGTGATAGGTGGAGGCATCAAAGGGCTGCAGATAATGGAAGGTGGGAAAGGAAGGTGCAGCATGGAACCAAATGAGAGACGGGTGGGGGGGTTGGGCCAATGGAAATATTAGGGGGAGGGGACCCAGTAGGAGAAGTTTGCTGGTAATGGGCAGATGGAACGGGTGGAGGAAGGGAAAGTGATCCCATCATCAGCCACATATTCTTCTCCCTACCCATTTCTGATTTCCACAGGGAGTACTCGCTCTGTGACACCCTGGTTCGCTCATCCCTCCTGACTTATTCCCCCCACCCCCACCCTTCCCCAGACACTTTCTTCTGCAATGGTAGGAGGTGTAACACCTGTCCCTACACATTCTCCTTCACCTCCACCCCAGGCCCTAAACAGCCCTTCCAGGTGAGGCAGAGATTCACGTGCATCTTCTCCCACCTTTTTTATTGCATAAGATGGCCTCATCTGCATCGATGAGACAAACTGCAGACCAGGCGGCTGCTTTGCCGAGCACCTGCGCTCCATCCGCCATGCCCTTCTGGAACTCCCGTTGCTACCCATTTTAATTCTCCTCCCCATTCTCACACTGACATGTCTGTGGGAGTTACCTCCATCACTGCCAGGGTGAGGCTAAATGCAAACTAGGGGAACAGCACCTCATATTCCACCTGAGTAGTCTACAACCCGACAGCAGGAGCATTGAATTCTTCAATTTCAGGTAAACGGCTCCCTGTCTGTCCCTCTTCTCTCTCTTTCTATTCTACCCAGTTCCTCCTACACTCATCCCAGCTCCTCATCACCCTTTTCTTTCCCCTCCTCCACCCAGTCTGTCTGTCCATCACCCACACACTCCTCCCAAAGGGTCCCCCCACAGTTCCCATCTGGCCACCCCACCTCCCTTATTTAGTGCAATGCTTCACTTTCCTTTCCGATCAGACTCCGTTATTTGCAGCACTTTGTACCTCTCCCTATCACCTCCCAGCCTCTGTTGCGATTTCCACTCTTCCCTCCACCATCTACCTATCCCCCCTCCTCATTTGGATCCACCTATCTCCTGCCAGTTCTTGCTCCACTCCTTCCCCTTACCTCTTTACAATGGCTACCTCCCACTGTCTTTCAGAGAAGAGATGGAGCTGGTCAGGGACTGAAAATGAGATGTATTCATGGAAGCATGGGCATGTGAAGCATATTTTACATCAGCCTTTATCGAGGAAGAAGATGCTGCTGCAGTCTCAGCAAAGGAAGATGCATCTGAGATACTGAATGAAGTAAGTATTGGTATAGTTGAGATACCAGAAGCCAGCTGCACTTAAAGTAGATAAATCACCAGCTACATAGGGTGAACCTTTAAGTTACTCAGAACAGCGATCCAGGTTCAATTCCTGCCACTGTCTATAAGGAGTTTGTATGTTCTCCCAGTGTCTGCATGGGTTTCCTCCGGGTGCTCCAGTTTTCTCCCACTTTCCGAAGATGTACAGCTTAGAAGTTGTGGGCGTGCTATGTTGGCGCCAGAAGAGTGGCGACACTTGCAGGCTGCCCCCAGCACATTCTCAGTAATGCAAAAAGACGCATTTCACTGTATGTTTCGATGTACATGTGACTAATAAATAAATATCTTATCTTAATAAAGGCGGAAATTAAGGCAATATCGGCTATAGTCTTGCAAACATTGTAGATATAGGTGGTGACCAAGGACAGGAGAATTGTAAAGTTACATCCTTGTTCAATAGAAGTGTAAGGATAAACCCAGTAAGTATAGACTAGTCAGCTTATCCACAGTGGTGTGGAAAGAGTATTGAGCTAAGGTATTATCAGTCACTTGGATGAGGCTGAAGCATGAAGCATTTGCAACTATATTTGGCCACAAATGTCAAATGGATGTCTCAACATCCTCCTGAGATCCCCACCATCACTGAAGCCAGACTTTGGTCAGTTGGATTCATTCTAAGTGATACTATAATGTGATTGAGGTCAGTTGGTCCAGCAACAGCTACAGGACCAGACGACATCCCAGTTGTGGATGTGAAGACCTGCACTCCAGAACTAGCAGCACCTCTAGCCAAGCTGTTCCAGTCCACCTGCAGCTCTGGCATCTACCCGACCATGTGGAAAGTTGCCCAGGAATTTCCTATTCACAAAAAAGCAGGACAAATCCAAACTCGTTAATTACCATGCAATCCACCTGCTATTAATCTTCAGCAACAGCTGGAAGGGTTTATGGACACTGCTACCAAGTGGCACTTAATCACTGATAATCTTGCTCATGAGCACCCATATTGGATTTTGCCAGAAAATGCTAGAAACACCTCACAAGTCAAGCAGCATCTGTGGAAAGAGAAACAGTAAATGTTTTAGGTCTGTGACCCTTCATCAGAAATGGGAAAGAAAGGAAACAAGTTAGTTTTAGGTGGTAGAGAAGGGAAATGGGTGGAGCACAGGGAATGATTGCGTGAGGCTGGATGACCTGAATTACCCATCCCCTCCCCCATCTTCTCTGCTACCTAAAACTCACTTGTTTTCTCTCTTCCCCAGTTCTTGTGTAGGGTCCTAGACCTGAAACACTTTCTACAGATGCTGACTGACCTCCTGCATGTTTCCAGATATTTCTGTTTTTACTTCAGCATCTGTTGCTTTTTTGACTTTCATGATGGATTTTGCCAGAACCACTTAGCTCCAGATCTCATCACAGCCTTGGTCCAATAGAACTGCTCTACTCCCTATACACTCATGACTGAGTGGACAGATTCTGCTCTAACTCCATCTACAAGTTTGCAGATGATAGTTGGCCAGATCTCAAATAACAATGAGTCGGAGTACAGGAAGGAGATAAAGAGCCTAGTGACATGGTGTCATGACAACAACCTTTCCCTCAATGTCAGCAAAACAAAAGAACTGGTCATTGACTTCAGGAAGGGGGGCAGTGCACATGCTTCTGTTTACATCAACGGTGCTGAGGTCGAGAGAGTTAAGAGCTTCAAGTTCCTTGGAGTGAACATCACCAATAGCCTGTCCTGGTCCAACCATGGAGATGCCATGGCCAAGAAAGCACACCAGCACCTCTATTTCTCAGGAGGCTAAAAAAATTTGGCATGCCCCCTGTGGCACTCACCAACCTTCATCGATGCACTATAGAGAGCATCCTATCTGGAAGCATCACGGCTTGGTATGGCAACTGCTCTGCCCAGGACCATAAGAAACTGCAGAGGTTTGTGGACATAGCTCAGCACATCACAGAAACCAGCCTCCTCTCCATGGTCTCTACTTCTCACTGCCTTGGTAAAGCAGCCAGCATAATCAAAGACCCCACCCACCTGGGACATTCTCTCTTCTCTCCTCTTCCATCCGGCAGAAGATACAAAAGCCTGAAAGGGCTTACCATCTTCTATCCTGCTGTTATAAGACTATTGAACAGCTCCTTAGGATGATAAGGTGAACTCTTGACCTCACAATCTACCTTATTATGACCTTGCACCTTATTGTCTACCTGCACTGCACTTTCTCTGTAGCTGTGACACTTTATTCTGCATTCTGTATTGTTTTTACCTTGTACTACTTCAATTCACCGTGTAATGATGTGGGGAAGTATTTAACTGGGGAAGGGGGAATTATGATGCTATTAGGCAGGAACTTGGGAGTGTAAATTGGGAACAGATGTTCTTGGGGAAGTGCACAATTGAAATGTGGAGGTTGTTTAAGGAGTAATTCCATGGGGTTCTGGATAGGTTTGTCCCATTGAGGCAGAGAAAGGATGGTAGAGTGAAGGAACCGTGGTTGACAAGAGACGTAGAATATCTTATCAAGAGGAAGAAAGAAGCTTACCTGAGGTTCAGAAAGCATGTATTAGGCAGGGCTTTGGAGAGTTACAAGGTAGCCAGGAGGGAGCTTAAGAATGGATTAGGAGAGCTCGAAGGGGGCATGAGAAGACCTGGGCAAGTAGGATCAAGGAAAAACCCAAGGCATTCTACACGTATGTGAAGAATAGGAAGATGACTAGAGTGAGGGTAGGACCGATCAGAGATAAAGAGGAAACGTGTGCCTGGAGTCGGAAGAGGTAGGGGAGTCTTTAATGAATACTTTGCTTCAGTATTCACCAGAGAGAGAGACCTTGATGTTTGTGAGGATGACGTACAACAGGCTGATATGCTAGGGCGTGTCAACATGAGGAAAGAGGATGTGCTGGAACTTTTGAAAAACATTAGGATAGATAAGTCACCAGGGCCAGACAGGATATATCCAAGGTTATTACAAGAAGCGAGGGAAGAGATTGCTGTGCCTTTGGCGATGATCTTTGCATCCTCACTGGCCATAGAAGTAGTGCCAGATGATTGGAGGGTGGAAAATGTTGTTCTTTTGTTTAAGAAAGGGAGTAGGGATAACTCTGGGAATTACAGACCAGTGAGTCTTACTTCAGTGGTGGGCAAATTACTGGAGAAGATTCTTAGAGACAGGATTTATGGGCATTTGGAGAAGCATAGGCTGATTAGGGACAGTCAACAAGGCTTTGTGAGGGAGAGGTCATGTCTCATGAGCCTGATTGAATTCTTTGAGGATGTGACATTGATGAAGGTAGAGCAGTGGATGTGGTGTACATGGATTTAGTAGGCATATGATAAGGTTCCTCATGGAAGGCTCATTCGGAAAGTCAGGAGGCATGGGATCCAGGGAAACTTGGTTGTGTGGATTCAGAATTGTGTTTGCTCATAGAAGACAGGAGGGTGGTGGTAGATGGAGCGTTTTTCGGCCTGGAGGTCAGTGACCAGTGGTGTTCTGCAGGGATCTGTTCTAGGACACCTATGCTCTTTGTGATTTTTATCAATGACTTGGATGAGGATGTGGAAGGGTGGGTTTGTAAGTTTGCTGATGATACAAAGGTTGGTGATGTTGTGGAGAGTGTAGAAGGGTGCTGTAGATTACAACAGGATATTGATAGAATGCAGAGCTGGGCTGCAGGAGTGGCAGATAGAGTTTCAACCCGGATAAGTGTGAAGTGATACACTTCAGGAGATCAAATTTGAAGGCAGAATACAAGGTTAATGGCAGGACTCTTAGCAGTGTGGAGAAACAGAGGGATCTTGGGGTCCACGACCATAGATCCCTCAAGGTTGCCACACAGATCAATAGGGTTGTTAAGAAGGCGTATGGTGTGTTGGACTCATTAGTCAGGGTATTGAGTTCAGAGTTGTGAGGTTATGTTGCAGCTCTATGAACTATGGTTAGGCCACACTTGGAGTATTGTGTTCAGTTCTGGTTGCCTCATTATAGGAAGGATGTGGAGCTTTAGAGAGGGTGCAGAGGAAATTTACCAGGATGCCTGCCTGGATTGGAAAGCAGGTCTTCATGAGGATAGGTTGAGTGAGCTAGGGCTTTTTCCTCTTTGGAGCATAGGAGGATGAGAGGTGACTTGATAGAGGTGTACAAGATGATAAGAGGCATAGATCGAGTGGGACATGTCAGAGACTTTTCCCAGGGCAACAATGGTGATATGAGGGGACATAATTTTAAGGTGATTGGAGGAAGATATAAGGGGGATGTCAGGGGTAAGTTTTTTTTACACAGAGATTGGTGGGTGCCTGGAAACGCTCTTTGCTGGCAGGGTTGTAGAGGCAGATACATTAGGGACATTTAAGAGACTCTATAGATAGACACATGAATGATAGGACAAATGGAGTCTATGTTGGAGGAAGGGCTAGATAGATCTTACAGCAGGATAAAATGTCGGCACAACATTGTGGGCCGAAGGGCCTGTACTGTGCTGTAACGTTCAATGTTCTATGTTCTAATGAATTAATCTGTATGAGCGGTATGCAAGACAAGTTTTTCACTTTTCCTTGGTACAAGTGACAACAATAAACCAATTCCAATTCCAATTCCAACCAAAGAGCTAAATTCTGCAGGTGTGTAAGAGTGACTGCACATGACATCAAGACAGTATTTGACCATGAGTGGTGACAAGGAGCCTTGGAAAGTCAATGGGCATCAAAGGAAAACACTCCAGTGGCTGCAGTCACAAGTTGTACAAAGGAAGATGGATGTGGTTGTTGGAAGTCTACCATCTGGGCCCCAGGATATCATTGCAGGAGTCCCTCAGAGAAACGTCCAAGGCACAACCATCTTTAGCTGCATTATTAATGACCTTCCATCGATCATAATGTCAGAAGAGGGAGTTTCGCAGATAATTGCAGAATGTTCAATTCTATTTGCAACTCCTCAGCAGATGAAACAGCCCATGCCTGGCTGGACAACATTCAGTCATAGGCTGAAAGAGGCAGTTAACATTCATGCCACAAGAATTCTAGGCAGTGACCATTTCCAACAAGAGAAAATCTAACCACCTGTCGTTGACATTGAGTGACATTCCCATTACCAAGTTTTCTACCATCAATATCCCAGGGGCCAGCATTGACCAGGGACTAAACTGGACCAGCCACACAAATAGTGTGGCTGCAAGAGCAGGTCAGAGGGGAGCATGCTGTGGTGGCTGACTCACCAACAGACATCCCAAAGCCTTTCCACCAACTGCAATGCACAAGTTGGGAGTGTGATGAATTCTCTCCACTTGCCTGGATAGGTGCAGCACCAATAACTCACAAAATACTTAATGCCATCTAGGACAAAGAGCCTCCAGCAGCTTATTTTTTGCTCTGCAAAAAAGAACCTGCCTGATTGGCACCTCATCACCCACCCTAAATAGTTATTCCCTCCACCATCAGTGCACAGTTGCTGCAATGTGCACCATCTACTAAATGCACTGCAGTCACTTGCCAAGGCTACCTTGAGAGCATCTCCAAAACCTGTGATCTTTACTACAAGGTGAAACAAGGATAGCAGGTTCCTCTTCAAATTTCACACCACCCTGATTTGGAGATACATTGCCAGTCCTTTATTGTCTCTGGCCTTTTATTCTGGACCAGCCTCCCCAACTGCACTATGAGAGTACCTTCACCAGAAGGGCTGCAGCGGTTCATGAAGTCAGCTCACTACCATTTTCGTGTGGGTAATTAGGGATGGGCAACAAATGCTGGCCTTAATGGCAATACCCAGAACCTGGAAAATGAATAAAAAATATGCAATTTTATTACTGGAAGCCAGCATGAATTTGTTAAGGACAAATCATTTATAATTGAAAAAGTTTTTTGATGAAGTAACAGAAGGTTGATGAGGGAAATGCGGTTGATGTCATGATTATGGAATTCCAAAAGATAAATTGCCGCATAATTGACATCATCAAGAGTGAAACTGATAGAACAAAGGGGACTGTTCACAGGAAGTTGGCAGAGTGTCAAGAAACAGTATGGTAGTGAACAATTTTTTCTCAGAATGGGTGGAGTTCACCAGGGTCAATACTAGAACCACTGCTTTTCTTAATGTATATTCATGATTTGAACTTGGATGCAGAGGGTTTAATTTTCAAATCTACAAAACTTGGAAGTGTAGTGAACCGTGAGGAGAATTGTTTCTGTAAGAAGAGATAGGTAAGACAATATATACCAGAGGACACAGTTGTAAAGTTGGTACAGGAAGAGAGACACCTGGGTATATGTGCACAGTTTATTGAATGTAGAAGGGCAGTTTGAGTCATAGAGTCATAGAGTGATACAACACGGAAACAGGCCCTTTGGCTCAACTTATTCATGCCAACCAAGATGTTCATCTAAGCTAGTCCCATTTGCTCATGTTTGACCCATATCCCCTCTAAACCTTTCCTATCCATCTACCTTTTCAAATGTCTTTTAAATGCTGTTATTTTACCTGCCTCAACCAGTTCCTCTTGCAGCTCGTTCCATATATGGACCACCCTCTGCATGAAGAAGTTGCCCCTCAGGTCCGTTTTTAGATCTTTCCTCTCTCAGCTTAAACCTATGCCCTCTAGCTTTTGATTGCCTTTCCCTGGGAAAAAGACTGTGTGCATTCTCCCTGTCCATACTCCTCATGATACCCCTCTGTAAGGTCACCCCTCAGTCTGCTATGCTCCAAGGAATAAAGTCCTAGCCTATCCAACCTCTCCCTATAACTCAGGCTTTCAAGTCCTGGCAACATTCTCGTAAATCTTTGCACTCGTTCCAACTTAATAACATCTTTCCTATCACAGGGTAACCAAAACTGTACACAATACTTCAGGCGTGGCCTACAACTGCAACAGTAACATCCCCACCTCTATAGAACCATAGAACCATAGAACAATACGGCACAATACAGGCCCTTTGGCCCACCATGTTCTGCCGACCTTCAAACCACACCTAAGACTATCTAACCCCTTCCTCCCACATATCCCTCAAACTTAAATTCCTCCATATGCTTATCTAACAATCTTTTGAACTTGACCAACGTATCAGCCTCCACCACCACCCCAGGCAGCGCATTCCATGCACCAACCACTCTCTGGGTGAAAAACCTCCCTCTGACATCTCCCTTGAACTTCCTACCCATTACTTTAAAGCCATTCCCTCTTGTTTTAAGCATTGGTGCCCTGGTAAAGAGGCACTGGCTGTACACTCTATCTATTCCTCTTAATATTTTGTATACCTCTATCATGTCTCCTCTCATCCTCCTTCTCTCCAATGAGTAAAGCCCTAGCTCCTTTAGTCTCCCCTCATAATCCATACTCTCTAATCCAGGCAGCATCCTGGTAAATCTCCTCTGCACCCTTTCCAACACCTCCACATCCTTCCTATAATGAGGCGACCAGAATTGAACACAGTACTCTAAGTGTGGTCTAACCGAAGTTTTGTAAAGCTGCATCATCATTTCGTGGCTCTTAAACTCGATCCCACGACTTATGAAAGCTAACATCCTATAAGCTTTCTTAACTACCCTATCCACCTGTGAGGCAACTTTCAGTGATCTGTGGATATGAACCCCCAGATCACTCTGCTCCTCCACACTGCCCAGAATCCTGCCATTAACCTTGTACTCCGCCTTGGAGTTTGTCCTTCCAAAGTGTACTACCTCACACTTCTCCGGATTGAACTCCATCTGCCACTTCTCAGCCCAGCTCTGCATCCTATCAATATCCCTCTGTAAGCTTCGACAGCCCTCCACACTATCCACAACACCACCAACCTTTGTGTCGTCTGCAAACTTGCTAACCCACCCTTCCACCCCCTCATCTAAGTCACTAATAAATATCACAAAAAGTAAAGATCCCAGAACTGATCCCTATGGGACACCGCTGGTCACAGCCCTTCAATATGAATGCACTCCCTCCACCACAACCCTCTGTTTTCTACAGGCAAGCCAATTCTGAATCCACACAGCAAAGCCTCCCTGGATCCCTTGGCTTCTGACCTTCTGAAGAAGCCTACCATGCAGAACCTTGTCAAACGCCTTACTAAAATCCATGTAGACCACACCTACTACACTACCCTCATCAATATGCAAAACTTCGCACTCATCTGAATTGAATGCCATTTGCCCATTCCTCTCCCACTTACCCAGCTGATCAAGATTCACCTGTAATTTTTGATAACTTTCTTCACTTTCTATGTTAGCACCTATTATGGTGTCATCTGCAAACTTACAAACCATGCCTTGTACATTCTCAACCAAATCGTTCATATAAATGATGAATAGCAATGAGCCCAACACCAGTCCCTGAGGCACACCATTAGTTACAGGCCTCCAGTCTGAAAAAACAACCTTCCACCTTCACCCTCTGCTTCCTACCATCATGCCAATTATGTATCCACTTAGCTAGCTGTCCCTGGATCCCCTGGATCTAATCTTCAAAACTAACTTTCCATGTGGGACCTCGTCAAAGGCCTTACTGAAGTCCATATAGACAACATCTTCTGTCCTACCCTCATTGATCCTCTTGGTTACCTCTTCAAAAAACTCTAACAGATTTGTGAGACATGAATTCCCACTCACAACATGCTGACCTCTCCCTAATCTGTCCTTGTCTATCCAATCCCTCAGAATCCCTGCCAGTAATTTACCCACCACTAATGTCAGGCTCACCGGCCTGTAGTTCCCTGGCTTGTCTTTGCTGCCCTTCTTAAATAACAGTACAATATTAGCTACCCTGCAGTCCTCTGGAACTTCACTCATGGCTAAAGATGATGCAACTATCTCTGTAAGGGCCTCCTCAATTTCTTCCCAAAGAAACAGCTCTTTTTTTGTTTACAGAGGGCTCAAGAACCAGAGGACACAAAGGAAACAGATTATGTAGCTGGAGAATTCAATGAAGGGGGTAGGTGAAAGTCTAGTGCAGGTATTCAAAAGTAAAGAGGAGGAATGTGACATTTTGGCAGGCTGGATGGGATTTATCCCAGGCTACTGTCGGAGGCAAGGGAAGAGATTTCTGGGGCTTTAGCTGAGATTTTTAAGTCTTTGCTGGACACAAGTGAGGTATAGGGTGACTAGAGGACAGCAAATGAGGTCCCCCTTTTCAAGAAAGGCAGCATAGATCTTTAATATCAGTGGTAGGGAAGATATTGGAATAAAATCTGAGGGAGAGGATTAATGATCATTTAGAAAGACAGGAACTAATCAGAGGTGACCAACATGGCTTTGTCAAGTGCAGATCCTGTCTATCCAATTTAATTGAATTCTTTGAAGAAGTAACAAAGTGTATCGATGAGGGCAGGGTAGTAGATGTGTTTTACATGGACATTGGTAAAGACTTTGACAAGGTCCCACATAGGAGGCTGGTTCAAAGGTCTAGGGCCCATGGGATCCAGGACAAATTGACAAACTGGATCCAAAATTGCCTTGGCAATAAGAGACAGAGGGTGATGGTAGAGGGTTGTATTTGAGATCGATGCCTGTGACTAGTGGTATCCCACAAGTATCGGTGCTATTTGTAATATACATAACTAACTTGTGGAAGCAAGATCAGTAAGTCCACAGAAGACACAAAGACTGGCAGAGTTGTTGATATTGTGAAAAGTTGCAGAGAGATAGCAATGTTTTTGTGAGATAGGCTAAGAAATGGTAGAATCATAGAGTTATACAGCACAGAAACAGACAACATGGTTACCTGGCCATTAGTTGGGGCATTGAATACAGAAGTAAGGAATTTATGCTTTGACTTTATAAAACCATGTCAGACCTCAGCTGGAATATTGTGTGCAGTTCTGGTCACTAAGGTATAGGAAGGATGTGATAGTGCTGGAGAGGGTGCAGAGGAGATTCACCAGGCTATTGCCTGGGAAGGAGCAGGTCAGTTATGAGGAGAGAATGCAGAAGCTAAGCCTTTTCTCCCTGGAGCAGAGGAGGTTAAGAGGAGTCATGATTGAGGTATATCAGATTTTGAGGGGTATAGATAGGGGCAGGCACGGTAGTGTAGTGGTTAGCATAATGCTATTACAGTGCCACTGACCCCGGTTCAATTCTGGCCGCTGTCTATAAGGAGTTTGTACGTTCTCCCCGTGACTGCATGGGTTTCCTTTGGGTGCTCTGGTTTCCTCCCACATTCCAAAAAGACATATGGGTTAGGAAGTTGCGGGCGTGCTATGTTGGGCTGCCCCCAGAACACTCTACACAAAGATGCATTTCACTCTGTGTTTCGATGTACATGTGACTAATAAAGAAATCTTATATCTTATCTAGACTGCAGGAAACCCTTCTCCATATCAGAGGGAGGTAAAACTAGAGGACAGAGATTTAGGACATGGGGAAGAGATTTAGATGGGATATTCAGCCAGAAGTGGGTGAGTATCTGGAATGTTCTGCCTGAGATAATAGTTGAAGCTGGGTTGCTCACAGCATTTAAGAAGTGTCTTGGTAAACACTTGAATGACTTAGGCATAGAAGGCTAAGAGGACGAAGTGCTGGGCAATGCTGTTAATACAGAAGGGTACTCACTGATTGGCATAGATGAGTTGAACTGACTGGCCAGTGTCCATGTTGTACAATTCTCTGATTCCATGACATAGAATAAAGGTGATTGGCAGAAGAACCAAATGTGAACTGAGGAACAACTTTTCTTCATGCAGCAACTGGTTAGAATTTGGAAATCACCTTCAGAGGAATAGTACAGGCAGACTCAATAAGGGTGTTCAGAAGGGAACTGGATAAGTAATTGAAAGGACAAAATAATGCCACGCTGTGGAGAGAATGCAGGGGAGTGTAACTAGCTGGAATTCTCTTGCATAGAGCTGGCATGGACTCAACAGGCTGAATGGTGACTTTCCATGCTGTAAACTTCTGTGATTTTGTGAAGACCATTGCTATCCTAAAGAGGTCGATTTTCAACATTGCTTGCTCAGAGTCAAAAAGAAGAAAATCTGATGATAAATCTCACAGTAAATTTGAGAAATCACTTTGAAATAATGGAAAGAAAATCCAGTCTAAGCTTCCTAGCCAGATATTGTTGATGTGCTCAAACCAGGCAGGATCAAAACCTACTCTTGGCAATCAGCTGGAAGTCAAAGGACATCTGAGGAGACGACAATAATGAATCAGCTGGACAGTTACAACAATGTAGAAGCATTTGTGGTAATTTCTCCTCTACCAGATTATAAGTAGCCAAAATTTTGGGGGGATAAATTGATCGCCCCAAGGAGCAGGTAGGTGTCCAGAGCTTAATGTGGAATTAACCCATGCCTTTGTTTCTGATGCAGACAGCGTGCTAACTTCATAATGATGGTTAGCTATGTTGATTATTGCATGCAACCAGGATGAATTGCTGCAGACATTAGCAGGAGTTCAATATTCTGATTCAAAAAATGAGTCGCTGGAGAAACTCAACGGGTCAGGCATCATCTGCGGAGGCAAAGGGATAGTTGACATTTCAGGTCAAGACCCTGTATTGGAACTAAGAATGTAGAGGAGGGAAAGCAGGGTAAAGAGATGAGAGGGACGGATGGGGCAGGGTCTGGCAGTGACAGGTGGAGCCAGGTGAGAAGGGGGAGATGATGTGCTAGATGGAGCAGGTGGGGGGCAGGGGGGGAGGGGGGAGTTGGGAGACAGCTGCTGGCAGGTGATAAGTAGAGACAGATAAGGAGAAAGGAAAAAAAAGGGGGAGATAGAGACAGGAGGCTGGCAGGTGACAGGTGGAGCTACATAAGGGAAGGATGATGGGCAGATAGAAACAGTTGGGGGAGGGTATTCGAGACAGAAGGTATAGTGTGTGGGTGATAGGCAGATGGAACCAGGTGGGGGAGGGGGAAGAAAATTGGGTGACGGGTGGCTGGGAGAATAATCTGATTTGTTAGGACACTTAACAATAACCTACATTGCCTTAGGTCTTCTTGCACCTTGTAAAGGGTAAGTTAATTGTGGTGTAACAAATAGTTGAAGTCATTTGCAATTTATTCTGATGTGCATGAGATCCAAAGTTATACAATGCGAAGAAAGTGGACATTATGAATTTCCAGCACTGGACTAGAGATGTTAGTGAATTGGAAGAGTTGTGCTCTCTCTGCAAGGGGTGAAGAGAATCTCCAGACAAACTTTCAGAAGGCAATGGACCAGACTGTGCCAGTGATCTGGATGCAGTACCGCAATGATTTCAATGACTTCACATGTGTGGTCAAGATCAAGTGAATGCACTTTCATATGCTGTGTCCCTTAAACTGTACAACTGGCTTCAAACAGTACTCAATGCAACATCCTCAAAACTCACTTACCACAATCTCTATCAGTCACAGCTCATAACTAATGTTCATAGTGAAAATCAAAAAAATTTTTGTTCCGTTTCTCTTCCTGCAGATGTGGGCTGATCTGCTGAATATTTCCAGCATTTTCTGTTTTTATAATTAATGTGCATAGCATCATCGAACCCTCACACACTTAGCACTGATTGTGAGCCTCATGCCCAACGATCACAGTGAGCATGAACTGCTGGATATTTGACAATGACAGTCCTGTCACCCAGCCATTTGGCACAGCACTCACTCCCACACTTCCTGCTCTCTTGGTCGACAAGTGGCACAACTAAAGAGGGAGAACCACAACAGTTTATTCCATCCACCTCCCAAACAATCTAGGAGCTGAAGATGCTTCCATCATTGGAGGTGGCATGCATCAGAATGGGCATGGTCATGGCCATATTCTCATATCTAATCCACCCTCCACTCTTTTCTCTCATTACACCTCCTTTCTTTAAATATCAACCATCAGTTGATGCAAAGAAGCACCTCCTATCTTCTTACTCTTGTTTCTTTCTCATTACAGATCTCCAGGAATTGCAGCCTGAAAAGGCAGCAGAGAAATGAAGACACAAGAGACGGCAGATGCTGGAATTGGAGCAAAAAACAAACTGCTGGAGGAACTCGTGGGTCAGGCAGCATCTGTGGAGGGAAATGGACAGGCAACGTTTCAGGTGGAGATCTTTCACCTGAACTGAAATAATAGAGGGAAATAGTATAAAAAGATGAAGGGGGGCAGTGGGGCAAGAGTTGGCAAATGGCAGGTAGATCCAGGTGAGGAAGGGTGATTGACAGATGGAGGAGGGAAGGGTGGAAATAGCAACAGAGGCTGGAAGGTGATAGGTGGAGGCAACAAAGAACTGCCAGCAGAGGGTAGTTGGGACGGGAGAAGTCCTTTCTACTGTTGAACACTTGTTCAGCTATGTTGCCATTATGAGAGCTTTGGCTCGAGCATTGGGCTCCAAAATGGTAGTGATAGCCTCAGGGCAGGCACGGTAGTGTAGCGGTTAGCGTAACACTATTACAGTGCCAGTGACCCGGGTTCAATTCTGGTCACTTTCTGTAAGGAGTTTGTACATTCTCCCCGTGTCTGCGTGGGTTTCCTCCGGGTGCTCCTATTTCCTCCCACATTCCAAGGGTGTACGGGTTATGGAGTTGTGGGTGTGCTATTTTGGCACCGAAAGCATGGCCGCACTTGCGGGCTGCCCCCAGAACACTATGCAAAAGAAGCATTTCACTGTGTGTTTTGATGTACATGTGACTAATAAAGATATCTTATCTTATCTTGGCCAATACTCTACTTAGAAGCTGCTGACCTGCCTGGAGGAAACAATCACTTGGATGAGGGTGTTAAACATCTGCTGTTTAAAGTGGATATCAAAGATCCTTTGTCAATGTTTCGAAGTACTGCAAAAGTACTTCTCCCAGGCATCCTGCCAATATTTCTCCTTCATTAAATAAATTATCTGGTCATCTTCACAGTTTGTGATCCCAGTTGTTCACAGCTTGTTCTGTGTTAAACAGTAACTACACCTCAGAAAGTACCTGATTGACAGGACACCCTGTAAATGTGAAAATACTAAAGGAATGCAAGTACAATCTTTTGTTTATCTGGCCCAACTCAACTGGTTATTGCTTCATAGCAATAGATTAGGCTGATGCCCAGAATCATAGATTCATAAAATGATACAGCAAAGAAGCAGGCCATTTGGCATACTGTGCTGGCGCCAGCTCTTTCAAAGAACAATCAAATTAATCCCATTCCCCTGACATTACGCCAAAGCTCTCCAACGTTTTCCTTTTTTTGTGTTTATTCAATACCCTTCTGAAAGTAACTATTGAACTTGCCTCCTTGCTTGCGTATTTCGGATCTTGCTGTAGAATTTTTTGCTCTTCATCTTTTTTCTGGTTCTATTGCCAATTACGTTAAATCTGTGTCCTCTGGTTACCAACCCTTCAGCTAATATAAACAGTTCCTGCATATTTTCTCTGTTAAAATTCCAGCATTTTAATCCCTTCTGTTAAGTATCCCATTAACTGTGAGCATGGAGGTAGTTGTGGAGGAGGGGGTCAAGTGGGAGCACACCCTTACTTTGATAATCCTTTAAAGATATGTTTTTAAAAGATGTGACATATTGTGATTAAGGAGGCACACACAAGACCTGCTAAAAACACAACAAATTTAAAGTCCTGTGTTTTGCCCGTTTCTTAATCTTCTCTAGCCTTAGCTTCTCCATTCTCTCAAAGTATCTGAACTTCTTTATTTTGAGTGCAAGAATAATGCTCCCTCTTTAAAACCCTAATATTCTTCCAAAAGTGATTCCCAGAAGTGGATACAATAGTGTCACCATAATTTCAAAAGCTGAATGGTCTCCAACTGCAGAATTTAACTTGCTCTCTTTTTGTGAAGCTAATATGACATTTGCAACTTTCAATACAGTGCCACTTTACTTCCCTTTGCAATCTAAGATTCCAACTAAGCAGGTAACAGCCACTTTGAGAGCTGTCATTCATCTTTATACTTCCCAATTTCTGTGCTACATGCTTCATTACTAATGTGTTGGTAGCATTCTGTTCTTTAATGAAAACACATGAAATCACACATTTGGTGCCTCAGCCATTCCCTCTGTTGATCCCCAGAATTCCTTTGACTACCATTTTATTATTTATCTTAACAAAAGATTTTGTAATTCCTTTTAACATTTATGTCCATTTTTTGTCCCTCCTTTTTCAATTTTCTCTGTACTTTCTGTATTCAGCTTGGTTGCCTACTATAGTTTCAGCCTAACATTTATCTCTTCTGTTTCATTTTAATCTCTATGTTTTTTGTCATCCAGGGACCTATAGCACTGAATGGCCTTTTTTTCCATCTCATGGGAATCTGCCTCGCCTCTACCTGAAATACCTCTTCTTTGGCCTCTGTATACTTTGACCCAAATTTTGTTGGCACAGGTCCGCTGCCCATAATTGCTGTTCTTTGGAACTTAACCAAATTGAGGGGGGCAGACTTTGTGGCCCAAAGCAATCTGGGGACCAGCAACGAGGCCCTGAGCCGTGGCAATAGCAGGGTCTCGTGATACACTGGAGTGATGGGGGCAGACCATCAAAACTCCTCTGGAAACCTATAACAGATGACACAGTTCCACCCAGGTTTATGGTCATCAAGATTTTTAAATGTTTCTGAATGTCACAGTTAAATATTAATATATATGAGTTAAAAAAGTAATAAAGGGAAATTAAAATGAACTGAAAGCGTGAAGTATTTTCATATGGGTAATAATATTAAACAAAGCGCAAATAACTTTTCAAAAATGGAACTTGCTTAATCTGTACTTGCTTCTCCACAATCTAATAATTCCTTGGGCATTAAATACAGTATTGCTTCTGGTCCAGTCAACCTTGCAAGATTGTCCCATGAACATCTGGGTTCTGCCGTCTGAATTGGGAAAGCATCCCTCAAAACTGAACAAACAACAGACTGGCATGGTTGTACCTTAATGATAATGTACCAGACTCCTCCACTGTGACCCCTGAGTAGGTCCTCTCCTGTCAACAGAATAGATCCCACCTGAATGCATGATACAGTGGTCTAAAAGTGAGAAGGAATAGTCTGTGAGTCTGAACGTCACACTCAGATGCCATGAGCTCTCATGACATCAGGTCAAGCTTGGGCAGGGAAACCTACCCTCCTCCCTCAGATGATGAATCAGTGTGCCTCCATGCAGAAGAAGAATTAGAAGACACATTAAAAATAGCAAAGGTACAGAATGTAAAGCGTGTGGGAGACTTCAATGTCCATCACTAGACTGGTCTGGTAATTCCACCAATAACCAGGCTGGCCGAGTCCTGGAGGATATAACTGCCGGACTGGGTCTGTGGCAGTTGTGGATGCAGCAACAGGAAGGATAAACCTTCTTGATCTCACCCTTACCAATCTGTCTGTGCAGCACTGGTAGACAGAACAGCCACATAGACCTTGTGGAGACAAAGTCCCACCTGCACACTGAGGACATGCTCCATCATGCTGAATGGCACTGTAATTATACTAAATAGGGTAATCTCAGGACTAGAGGCTCAAAACTGAGCATCCAAAAAACAGGTGGATCTTGAACAGCAGCAGAAACAGTCTGGGCTCACTGATGACTGGAAATGCAGCAGGAGGAGCCACATGAGTACTGTGGCTGTAAAAAAAAGTTAGATGCAGGTGAGTTACTCATTGTCAAATATTCTAGCTACTCTCACTGTATCAGCACCTCCCAAACATCTTGACCAAAGGGGGTAAGGAAAGCAGGAAAATGAATAAATAAAAATGTTAACTGATCATCCTGGCCACAAGATTTGAGAACAGATTCTCTGTGAACTTGCAGGATATCTTCGCAAGTTGGAGCTCAACCACTGTCCTGGGAGAGCAAAGCTTCTGCAGTAAATTTGGGATTTCCACATTTGCATGGGAGTCCTTAAAACTAAGCAACTAATTCCCTGACAAATGTCAGCACTGCCAGCTTTTCCCTGCAAAATCCAGGCCATTAATTTACCTGTTAATCTTTTCTTCTGGGTGGATCGCCCTTTCAATCCCTTGAAACTATCACTCCTCATGTTGAGTATTTTCACATTTGATCTTTCCTTGTCCTTTTCCATTGTTGATCGAAGCCTACTTGTACCATGATCACTATTTCCTAAATGTTCTTCCACATCATCTCCAGGATCAGATCTAACACTATTTCCTTCCCTTCCAGCTGGGACACACTGATCTCCAGTAATTTGTCCAGTACACTTTAATGAATTGGTCCTCTGCTTTTCCATTAATATTCCCAGCCTGGGAAAATAAAAGTGTTAATGGCAAAGAGTTGGTGGGATTCATTAAATGTCCTTGATCTGTATGGCCCCAGCCCAATGAAGAAGGGAGGTTCTGACAAAGGATCTTGGACCTGAATTGTTAATCCTGTTTCTCTCTCCACAGATGCTTTATGACCTGCTGAGTGTTTCCAGCATTTTCTGCTTTTATTTAAGAAAGCAACATTGTATAACTAAAATCAAATTATCACGGTTCTTTTGTTTTTTGCATTCGTCTTGAAATTTGCTCCTCTATCTTTTTTGCATTGCTTCATGGCATTGTTATTTTGGTGTGTGATAATATTTAAATTCCACATGGATTTATAAATCATTTTGCAGAAACAGATGCGGTCACCTTAAAAATTCTCTTGTATCCTTCAGCAGCCAATCACCATTATGCTCCTGGGATTAATTTCCAACTACCCACTGACGAACAGTCTGCTGATACTCTGGGGCATTAGACCTCTGAAGAAAGCAGCAGACATACTGGTTATCTGACACATCCCATGCTTATTGCATTCACTCTTTTGCTTCATTAATATTTCCTCTGTATTTATCCCTCTCCAGAATCGAGCCATGCTGAATGGCAATGTTCTCTCAATTTAGCTTCCTGCTGCAATGGGTCAAGTGAAAGCTTTAAGATGACTGGGCTACTGTAAAGTCTGCATTCAAGTGTTAAAATGTCCCTGAATTGTTTTTTTGCCAAAGAGAAAAACAGCACCAAATGTTGGCTGTGTACAGATTTAAAGAGTCATTCAAGAGGGATCCAAGTTCCATTGGAATGAATACAAGTCTGAATGAGGGAAAATATTTCATATGAGAAATCAAATTAATAGAAATCCCAAATTCAGTGAGTTATTGAACTATCAGTCAGACAGCTACATGCGTTAAATTTATTCTCAGGCCACAGATTGCTCAATTCACCACACACCTTTCACCTATCTCCCAGTAACTCTAAGAGGATTCTAATATCATTGATGCATTACGTGACACCCTCAGGCACTTATGTGGTTGTAAGGTTCAGGGTAATAACTTACTTGTAGAAAATACCAGCTACTCAACCATGATAAGCATGTCACCCACTCTCTTACAGAACTAGGTGGTTGTGGGGACACAAGAGGCTGCTGATGCTGGAATCTGGAGCAAACTATAAACTGCTAGAAGAACTCAGCAGGTTGAGCAACATCTGTGGAGGCAAAGTGATGGTCGATGTTTTAGGTCGAGACCCTGTATCTGTACTCAATGACTGGTGGGCTGGAGGGGGAGCTGTGGCACACTCGCGATACCTCATCCTCAAAGAGAGGAAGAGTGGAGTTTGTGGTTGGACTGGGGTCATGGCTGGTGGTGGGGCTTCAGGCAGTGAGTGCTCACTACTAATCCTCCTTCTTACATCTCACTTCCCCCTCATCTCCCAATGCCCCTCCCCAACCAAAACACCAACTGGTGCCCTTCACCTTCCAGGTAAGCAGGATCTGCCCCTGGTCAGGCAGTGGTACAACCTCCGGAAGGGGGTGAAGGTGACAACTTGATTCAGTATTCTGATCATCAGCTCAGAACCTGGAAGTAACTTAGAGGCGGGATCTGCACGTGATGCATCAGCAGACATGAATGGCCTGCAGCCAGGGCAGGGGGAGAGGGTGACCAGATGCCAGCTTCCCACAGGATGGGAGTCACACAGGAGTTTTGTGGCAGAGAACTCGGTGCAATCTTTAATGGAACAGCCTACAGAACATGACTCGGTGTGGTGATTGGGGCACTGACAGGCCAGCCAGAAAGCCTGGACTCCTCGAGCAGGTATGACACAGGCCCGCATGATGTGATGTGGAGATGCACAGCCAGCAGGCGAAAAGACAAGCAAACTGTTGGAATCATCCAGGCCTGCCTGTCCTGTGACATTGCACTTTTGCTTCCTGCTACTGGCTCAGATCTCACTCCATTTGTGACTCGGTGTTCGTGTTGGCAACGTTGAATGAAACGTTGAAAGCTCTACAGTGTGATTCCAGCATCTTATGTTTGAATTCCAACCCTCTTACCAGATGTGTGTCAAAAGGTAAATTGCTGGAGGAACTCAGCAGGTCAGGCAGCATCTGCGGAGGGAAAGGGATGGTTAATGTTTCGGGTCGAGACCCTGCATCAGGACTAGGAGTGTAGAGGGGAGATGGCCAGTATAAGGAGGTGAGAGGGAGGGGTGAGGCAGGGACTGGCAGGTGATGGGTGGAGCCAGGTGAAGAGGGGGATGGTAGGTAGATGGAACCATGTGGGGGAGCAGTGACGCTGGGAGACAGAGGCTGGAAGGTGATAAGTGGAGAGACAAGAGGCTACAGATGCTGGAATCTGATAAGTAAGGCAGGTGATAAGTGGAGTCAGATAGGGAAGGGATGATAGGCAAATGGAACCATTTGGGGAAGGGGACAGGAAACCCAGAAGGTTAAGTGAATGGCTGATGGGCTGATGGAACCAGGTGGGGAGGGGAACAAAACAGGGTGATGGGGGTAGGATAATCTGAATGGATCATAAGGAGAGAGAAAATTACCTGAAACTGGAAGATTCACATGTTCATGCCATGGGGTTGTAGACTAGCCAGGCGGAATATGAAATGTTGTTCTAGTGTTTGGCCTCACTCTGGCAGTGGAGAAGGCCAAGGATAGAAGGGTCAGTGTGAGAGTGGGGAGGGGAGTTGAAATGGTATGAATTGAGGTGAATCTCTGCCTCACCTGGAAGGGCTGTTAAAGTCCCTGGATGGTGGTGAGGGAGGAGCTGTAGGGACAGGTGTCGCATCTACAGTTGCAGGAGAATGTGTCAGGGGACAGAGAGGGGTGGGTGTACAGGGATGAGCGATCCAGGGAGTCATAGAGAGAGTGGTCCATGCAGAAAGCAGAAAGGGGTGGGGAGGGAAAGATGTGACTGGTGGTACAGCTGGCAGAAATGATGAAGAATGATGTGCTGATTGTGGAGGCTGGTAGGGTGAAAGGTGATGACCCAGGGAGCTCTTCCACCTGGGGTGAGGGGGATATGAGAGCAGAAATGCAGGAAATGGGAGAAAGGGCTCCATCAACAACTACAGAGGGGGTGCAATGTTTCCTGAGAAAGGAGGACATTTCAGGTGTCCTGGAACGGAAAGCCTCATCTTGATAAGAGATCCAGTGGAGGCAGAGAAGCTGAGAGAAAGGGATGGTGTCCTTACAAGAGACAGGTTGGAGGAGGTGTTGTCGTGGCCATGGGAGTCCATGGGTTTATAGTAAATGTCAGTAGATAGTTTGTCTCCTGAGATGGAGGCAGAGAGATCCAGAGAAGGGAGACGGGTGCCAGAAATGGCCCAAGTGAATTTAAGGGCGGGGTGGAAGTTCATAGTGAAGGTGATAAAATTGACAAGTTCTGCATGAGTGCAGGAGGCAGCACCAGTGCAGTGGGGAAAGAGCTGGGGAGTGGCAGCAGAAGAACTAGAAGAACAACACCTCATATTCCACCTGTCTAGTCTACAACCCTATGGTATGACCATAGAATTTACCAGGCAAACCACATCCTCTGTGTTCCATCTCTCCTTCTGATCCAGACAGGTCCGTTCACCCTGTCACCTGTTCATTCCCCTCCCTGTATTGATTCCACTTATCACCTACGTTACTTATCAGATTCCAGCGTCTACAGCCTCTTGTGTCTACACATCGCCTTCCAGCCTCTGTCTCTACGTCCACTCTCCCCTCCCCCCCACTGGCTCCATCTGCTCCTTCTTTCTCTCTCTTTACCTGACCTGTCACCGACCGACCCCTCTCCCAACTCTACCCCCCACCCTCCCCAACCTAGTTCCATCTGCCCATCATTCCCCTCCTCTCCTGGTTTCACCTATCGCCTACCAGCCCATCCCTCTCACCTCTTTATCCTGGCCATCTTCTCTCTACACTCTCAGTCCTGATGTAGGATCTCGACTCGAAACATCAACCGTCCCTCTGCCTCCAGAGATGCTCCCTGACCCACTGAGTTCCTCCAGAAATTTGTTTTTTGCCATAGATGACAGCAGTCTCTTGTGTCTGCCACATGTGTGTGTTTTTTTATTATCAGAGACTCCCAATGAATATTTTTAGAACCAATTTAGTGATTAATTTAT
Organism: Pristis pectinata; assembly: GCF_009764475.1. Lineage (NCBI taxonomy): Eukaryota > Metazoa > Chordata > Chondrichthyes > Rhinopristiformes > Pristidae > Pristis > Pristis pectinata. The sequence goes on along the minus strand of NC_067411.1, from coordinate 55,910,288 downwards.
ACAATAGTCAGTACTTCCACAAACACTCTGGCTTCAACAATCTTTATGTCCTCACATAGGTTAGCGAAATGAATACCCTCAAGCCTTTTCACCTGATCAGTTAAAGCAGCAGGTTAGCTGACATGGAACAGCTCTTTACCCTGGCTCATGCAGTCTGGGCTGGAGGTGATTGCTCAGCTTCCAAATGGTTATCTACAAGGCCACTGGCCTAATTACTACTGTAGAGCAGAGTCATGATATTTATCATCATTGATGAACAGCTCTGCTGACCTATGTCTCATTTTGCCCCATTGGGTTAAAGATCTAAGCTGTGATATCTGAGAGCAGCAAATTGTGAACTGACCAACGAAGTCTTTGAAAATGTGAGTCAACCTGACATATCAGTTGGTGACATTAGTGTAGTGGCAAAAAGATTGGCATGGATGTGGTGGACAAAAGGGCCCGTATCTGTTCTGTACAACTCTATGATTCTAGGATCATCAATAAACAGATTATCAATTTATTGTCTAGTTGATTTTTATGCAACCTGGCAGCATGTGTTATCCAAATTATGTCTAGACTTGTCAGTGAAGCACCTTGGGATGGCCAAAGGTCAAGAAAGTCACTGAATGAATGTAAGTATTTCATTTGAAGATTAAGATAAGATTTCTTTATTAGTCACATGTACATCGAAACACACAGTGAGATACATCTTTTACGCAGCGTGTTCTGGGGGCAGCCCACAAGTGTCGCCATGTTTCCGGCACCAACACAGCATGTCCACAACTTCCTAACCCATATATCTTTGGAATGTGGGAGGAAACCGGAGCACCCGGAGGAAACCCACGCAGACATGGGGAGGACATATAAACTCCTTACAGGTAGTGGCCAGAATTGAACCCAGGTCACTGGTGCTGTAATAGCGTTATGCTAACCACTACACTACCGTGCCTGCATTTTCTGTCCTTTTGATTCCATTTTCTGCAATGAATAGTCCTTTTTGCTTAACAGATCAACATCACACAGAACCGGTTATGTAGTAGATGTAGTTACTTGCATTTAACTTCTATAATGTTGCCAGTTAAGTATATCAGTTTATTAACTTTTGACGCACTGTCTCTTTCAATACACTTTCACTTTTCTTTTGGCAACACAGGCTAAACATGTTCACATAAGAAAGTGTTTGCATTTATAAAGTGCTCTTCAAATATTGGGGCTCTTCCCAACTGCTGCAGAGCCAATAATGTTCTTCTGATGTACTAAGAATTCAGAGGTAAATTGTGAGACAAATCCGCACATTGCAAAGTCCAACAAATGAGACCAGATTACTTATTTCATCACACAAAAGTGCTGGAGGAACTCAACGGGTCAGGCAGCATCTATGTTGGGAAATGGACAGTCAATGCTTTGAGTCAAGACCCTTCATCTGGATTGGAAGGAAAAAGGGGAGATAGCTGGTATAAAACAGTGGAGGGGAGGGGTGGAGCAAGAGCTGGCAGGTGATGGGTGGATCCAGGTGAGGGGAGGCGATAGGCAGGTGAGGGAGGGAGAGAGTGGGAATGATGTCAGAAACTGGGAGGTGATAGGTGGAAGTGACAAAGGGCTAAAGAAGATGGAATCTGATAGGATAGGACGGTGGAGCATGGAATAAAGAGAGGGGAGCAGGGAGGGGAACCAGTGGGAAGTGTGTGTGTGTGACGGGCAGATGGAGAGGGTGGGAAAGGGGAAAGAGGTGGGGGCTGATGGATCAGGAGGAGAGAGGAAAGAGAAAAGGGGAAAATGGACAGAGGGGAGTGGTTACCGGAAGTTTGAGAAGTCGATGTTCATGCCGTCCGCTTGGAGAGTGCCCAGGCGGGATATGAAGTTTTGTTCCTCTAATTTGCACTGAGCCTTGACCTGGCAGCTGAAGAGGCCGTGGACAGACATGTCGGTGTGGGAATGGGAAGTGGAATTCAAATGGTTGGTCACCGAGAGATCCCGGCCGTTACAGCGGACGGAGAGAAGGTGACCGACGAAGTGGTCCCACAATCTGCATCCGTTCTCACTGATGTAGAGAAGGCTGCACCGGGAGCACCGGATGTAATAAGTAACACCAAGGGATTTAATGTGAAAGACTGCCTCACCTGGAAGGGCTGTTTATGGCCCTGGATGGTGGTGAGGGAGGAGGTGTAAGGCCAGGTGTAACACTTTGTGTGGTTACAGGAACGAGTGCCTGGGGAGGGAGGGGGATCAGTGGGGAGGGATGAGCGGACAAGGGAGTCACAGAGAGAGTGATCCCTGTGGAAAGCAGAGAGGGGAAGATGTGCCTGGTGGTGGGATCCCATTGGAGATGGCGGAAATTGTGAAGAATGATATGTTGGACATGTAGGCTGGTCAGGTGGTAGGTGAGGACTAGGGGAACCCTATCCCTGTTATGCCCGGGTGGGGGTGGGGGGGGGGGTGGAGGTCGATGAGGTGAGGGAAGAAGTGCAGGAAATGCTGGAGATGTGGCTAAGGGCTCCATCAATAGCAATGGCGGGGGTATCCCCATTTTCTGACAAAAGAGGACATCTCAGATGTCCTAGGATGGAAAGCCTCATCACAAGAACAGAGGAACTGAAAAAAGGGAATGGCGTCTTTGCAAGTGACTGGGTTGGAAGAGGTGTAGTCCAGGTAACTGTGGGAGTCAGTGAGTTTGTAGAAGATGTGGGTGGATAATCTGTCTCCTGAAACGGCAAGAGAGAGATCCAGAAAAGGGAGGGAGGTGACGGCGATGGACCCATCCCTGTAACCACACAAAGTGTTACACCTGGCCTTACATCTCCTCCCTCACCACCATCCAGGGCCCTAAACAGCCCTTCCAGGTGAGGCAGTCTTTCACATGAAATCCCTTGGTGTTATTTATTGCATACAATGCTCCCAGTGGGGCCTCCTCTACATCAGTGAGACCAGACACAGATTGGGGAATCGCTTCGTCGAGCACCTTTGCTCTGTCCGCCACACCAGCCAGGATTTCCCGGTGGCCAACCACTTGAATTCCACTTCCCATTCCCACACCGACATGTCTGTCCACGGCCTCCTCCACTGCCAGGTCAAGGCTAAATGCAAATTAGAGGAACTTCATATCCTGCCTGGGCACTCTCCAAGCGGACGGCATGAACATCGACTTCTCAAACTTCTGGTAACCACTCCCCTCTGTCCCTTTTCCCCTTATTTCTTTTGTCTCTCCTCCTGATCCATCAGCCCCCACCACCCTACCTCTTTACCCTACCCCACCCTCTCCACCTGCCCGTCATCCACACACACTTCCTACTGGTTCCCCTCCCCTCCGCCCTCCCTTCATTCCACGTTTCGCTGTCCTCTCCTGTCAGATTCAATCATCTTCAGCCCTTTGCCACTTCCTCCCAGCTTCTGACATCATTCCCACTCTCCCCTCTCCCTCATCTGCCTATCGCCCCCCCCCCACCTGGACCCACCCATCACCTGCCAGCTCTTGCTCCACCCCTTCCCTCCACTGTTTTATATTGGTTATCTCCCCTTTTTCCTTCCAGTCCAGATGAAGGGTCTCGTCCCTAAACTTGTGTCTCCAGATTACTTGTTTTAGTTCATTGGCTGATCTACTCCCAACTTTCTCAAAACAATGCTGTACTATCTATTAAGTTCACTCCAGAGGGCAGACACCACCCCAGTTTAATGACTTATCCACCACTATAACAGCACTGTTCAATGGATTCAAGCTTCAATTAAAAGCAGCACAGTTTAAAACATCCGTCGCTCCCTCTGAGCACCCACTTTCATTTTGTCCACTCATCCACTAGAGGGCGTTGCTAACAATAGGATGACAACACAAGGTTTCCACATGGGTCCTAAGATCTGCCTGGTTTATTACACTAACAGTGCAGCATTATTTCTAGTGGCCTGCTTGGGCCAATAGAGTGGAGGTTGAACCTTTAACTGAGTCAGTGGCTAATGTGTTACCACTGAGAGACAAAGCCTCTAATGCCATATATGTTGTCAGTGTGACATTCAGCACCTAATAGAACCCCTCTTTTCATGATAGAATGGAACAGGTGCGTTCTGACTGAAATGTTAGTGGAGATGGGGGATGTGCGGGAAATGGGGGAGGTGGGCAAGGTGGTTTCCAATGAACATACCTACCTGTATTTCTGTTCTGCCGCCTAAAACTTGCAAGCGAAAATCAAACAAAAGCTGCAAATGCTGGAAATGTAAAACAAAAACAGAAAATGCAGAAATGCTGGAAATCCACAGCCCTGATGTAGAGTCTCAGACCAAACCATCAACTATCTCTTCACCTCCATGGATGCTGCTTTATCCATTTAGTTCTTCCAGCAGTTTATATTTTCCAAAGGACTTGCAGGACTTGTTAACTTTTAAACTGAGTAAACCATTGCAGTTAAAGTTGTGGAAATAGATTTTTGATTTCCATTATAAAGAACTTTTTGGCTGCTATGGCCTCCATTGTCAGATCCTATTGCTTTTCTAACATTCCTCTGATCACTCCATGAATGTTGGTGTTTGCAGGAGCATTTGTCTTCTGTATGTAGAGGAAGTTCTTGCCTTTCACTGAAGTGTGAAGATAAAGTGTGATGCTCCCTGTGGTGGATGTGATGATTAATGCAGCTCACGAGAGCTCACTACATTGCCCAGTGGCCACAGAAAATCAGCTTGCTAAGTAATGGGCTTGTAAGCAGAAATTAATGTTGAAGAAATCTAAGGAACTGTTCTCCAGATGTCAGGAGAGAATGGGTGAGGAAGTGTTTGTCACATATATTTATTGGATAATACCTTTTACGCTATTCCCCCCTCCCCTCCCTTTGCCATCTCTTTATGAATTTTAGCAACATTTAGATCAATTGAATCAATGCCAACTATACTTTGCCAATATACTGTTGCTTTACAGTTTGAAATTCCTGTGTATTTTTTAATCTTCTGTGAAGAAAATGACAATGTTGATAAAATCCCTATAAAATGATGGAATGGCCAACTTGATTTAGTGTGACTTTATAGGCACCATATAGCTGGACTGCTTTGTCTGCCTTAGGTACAACCATTATTTCTCAATTCATTATAAAGACACACATGCGATAGACCACTTCTGCACCTGACCTTATGTGTGTGTTTTACACACTGTTATGTAGTAGACTTCACACATATTTTTGTATCTTTCTCATATGTGTCAATGTGCAACTTTGAAACATGAATGCTGGAGGCATTCTTCCAATCCAGTTTGAATTGTCTCAGCCAGTTGCTCCCCATTAAAGCTGGCCATACTCAAAAGTCTGTTCCCTTGAAATTGGACCCATTTCCATACTTCTTTTAATGTGTAAGTCATGCATAAAAGATGTTTTTCAGCGTCAGATTATGCACATGACCTCTTCCAAATTGATTAATAATCATTGGGAAACTGGCCTGGACACTTCTGAGCATGAAACACCTGAGAACGGGTGATGTTTTCCTGGCATCCGTCACACTGTTATCATGCAACATGTTTTCTCTACTGCAGGCAAAAACTGGAGCTTTTGAGGGAGACCTATGACTTTTGCTATTCATTCACTAACTAGGAGCTCACATTGTTATGTTTGTTCTTCATCAAGAGACAAACTTCGCATGGGTTTAACATCTGAACATTTCATTAACCAACACAGACTGGCTTGCTTTCCCTCTCTTTTTACAGCTACTTCCTGTTCCCACATCTGACCCCTTGCATTGCCTACTGGGAACTGTAGTTCTCTATTATGACTACATAATGACAGATAATAACACATCTTCCCCCTTTAAAGAAAAACAAACACAATACTTTGTCCTTATAAACCTGCCAAGAACCTTTGTCCACTTGTATTGTGGAGGGTCGTGGCTGTCACGTGACAGCACTTCACATTACCTGGTCGAAAGACACACCACTGCCAATCAAGGTTTGACTCTACCCCACCCATCAGTGCAGACCTGACCATTGGTCCCTTTAAGCACCTTTGTACTTGGCCTGGGGCCATTGGCCTTTTGTGATCGATTAGTCCTTGTTGGCATTGGGCCATTGGCCTTTTTGAACTACCTGGGCTGGACCCCACACCTCCGCCAGCCCTCCAGCACTATAAATAGTGCACATGTGCTCAGCTTTCTCTCTTTTTTGTCTCCGAGGGATGACCCTGCTTTGCTCCAGGCCGAGCACTGTGAAATGGTGCTGGATAAATCGTTGGTAAAGTGTGCACTGTTAAAAGGGGTGGGAGCATTCTAGTTACTATCCCTGGTAGCATAGAGCTGTGCCTGCACTGAGTCAAGGGGTGGTGGGTATCGTATTGTTTTTCCTTGATTGTCTGTATCTGGTTCGTTGTGTGTGTGTGTATTTTACCCCTGTTGCGATTTTCCCATGCTCGCTATAAACTGCACGTGTGTGTGTTATTCTTGTTACCCTTTCTCACGTTTGTCTTTTGTAAATAAATCACTTACCTCTAAGACTGTGTTCAGAGTCCTTGTCCTCTGAGACCTCAAACCTGTTTCACAACACCACTCAGCAGCTTTCAATCAGTCTCTGAGGTGATTTAATGGTCCTTTTTGGTCTGGTACTTGTTTTCGCAGGTGTGTTGCTTTCATTTGCTGCATTACTATGGGTGTTTTCCTGGGAACTCTGGTCCACATCTTCATTTTCTCCATATGCTGGCCCCTCTGGTCTACTGACAGGGGACAGGTCACAGCCATGGATTGGAGCTTGTGGTCGTAGATCCACGCGGTTCCTCCTCAGAGGTGTCCCTCACTCCGTCTGGATCTGGTATGAATGTGGATTTACTTCCTCTTGCACAACTCCTTGCATTGGACCACGTGCCAGAATCATAATCAAGGATTCGCACTTGATCCCCAGGCTTCAGGACTGGTAGGCTTTTCACTATCTTGTCATGATTCTGTTTCTGTTTTTCTTTCCCTTCCTCTTTAGCCTGTTTGACCTCGTGTGCTCCTTCGGTGTCAACAGGTTTTCATGTATTGGGAGGTTAGTGCGTATGCATCAACCCATCAGCATTTGAGCTGATGAAAGGCTGTTCTGCAGTGGCACACTTCTGTAAATCATTAGACTTCTGTGGAAATCCTCTCATCCATCTTGCGCTTTCTTCATGAGGCCCTTCACCACCTTAACTGAACTCTCTGCTAGGTCATTAGATTTTGGGTGTTGTGGTCTTGAGGTTATATGTTGAAACTCCCTAACATTGGCAAAGGACTCAAATTCACAGCTTGAAAATTGTGGACCATTTTCTGATACTACTTCACATGGAACTCCATGCCTCGCAAACACGGCTTTCAGGAATGTGATAACTGCTTTGCTGGACGTTGACTGCAGTGTCGCAACCTCGGGATAATGGGAAAAGTAGGCTGTTACAACAATATGGCTCTTCCCACTACAGTCAAACAAATCCACTCCAACTTTGAAATACGGCCTGTCGGGTACAGGGTGTGGTGTAAGTGGTTCTGCTTGCTGCTTTGGTCTGTAGGTAAGGCATATTTCACATGAAGAAGTGGTCTGGCTGATGTCTTGGTTCATTCTTGGCCAGTACATCACCTCACGTGCTCTACGTTTACATTTTTCCTCCCCAAGATGCCCTTTGTGTATCTTCTGGAGCATCTCCTTGCGTAGTGACACTGGAATCACAAACCTGTTCCCTTTGAAGACCATATGTATCTTTCACTACTGACAGTTCAGCTCTGCATGCCCAATAATCCCGAATACACATTGGACAGTCATCCTTTGCTGCTGGCCATCCTTTCCGTACTGTATCACTGAGTACTTTCATTGTTGCATCTGCCTCTGCTGCTTTCCTAATCTGCTCTGTTCTATCCGGAGATACTGGGAGAGAGGTGACAATCATGTCAATATAGGCCTGTATTTCTGCATTAACCTGTTGGTCACTCTTTTCTGTCTTGTCAACTGCTCAAGACAGAGCATCAGCGGCAAACATATATTTTCCCGGTGTGTAGATCATCTTCACATCATACTTCTGCAGCCTTATCAACATGTGCTGTATCCTCATGGGACAGTCATTCACTGGTTTGGACATAATTGAGACCAGTGGTTTATGGTCTGTCTCCACTTCAATAGCTTGCCCATAGATGTACTGATGGAACCTTTCACATGCAAATGTACTGGCGAGAAGCTCTTTCTCTATTTGTGTGTAGTTGGCTTCCGCATTTGGTAAAGCCCTTGATGCATAGGCCACAGGTTGCCATGCGCCACCATGCTGCTGCAGTAGTGCTGATCCAAGGACGTGCCGAGACGCATCAGCTGATATCCTGATACACCTTTCCGGATCATAAAACTTCAGCACGGGCTCTTCAGTTAGGACCTTTTTCAACAAATCCATTCGTTTTGTTGTGCAAGGAGTGACCTAAGTGGTGCTGACACTGTTGATAGTCGAGGGATGAACTTAGCCAGGTAAGTCACCATCCCTAAGAAACGTCTCACCTCCTCTTTGTTTTGGGGCTTCTCCATGTTTTCAATGTCTGACGTCTTTCTTGAGTCAGGCTTCACTCCCTCTTCAGATATGACATCTCCTTTGAAGATCAGTGTCTTAACACCAAACTCACATTTCTCTTTATTTAATTTCAAATTGACACTCCTTGTCATGTCAAGCACTTGTCTCAGTCGAGTATCACGTTCCTCCTTGATGGGCCCATAGATGAAGATGTCATCCATCATGGTCTTGACACTAGGTATGCCCTCAAAAATCATGTAGTTGGTCTTATGGTAGGCTTCTGGTGCAGACAGGATCCCATATGGCAGCCGAAGATAGCGATATCTTCCCTGTGGTGTGTTAAAAGTACACAGTCTCGAACTTGCCTCATCAAGCTTCATCTGCCAAAACCCAGACGATGCATCGAGCTTGCTAAACCATTTGGCACCTGAAAACTGGGACATGATCTCCTCCCGTGTTGGCAGTTTAAAATACTCTCTCTTGATCTCTTGATGGCTTTATTGAGATCTCTTGGGTCTAGACATATCTGCAATGCTCCACTTTTCTTTTGCACAATAACCAGTGAACTCACCTGATCTGTTGGTTCTTCAATTTTCTGTATGATATTCATCCATTCCATATGACATTCCATATGATATTCATCTATATAAAAAATTATATCTCTCAAATGTGATGTTTTTACTTGGGATAAAATACTCCTCAAATTTTTTCAAAGTGCCCAACTCAAAAGCTATCTCATCAATTTGAAAGCTGTTACAGATGTCCAAAGCATCTTCGCCAATCATGTGCAGAAAAATAGATGCTTTCAATTTTTCATCGTTCCCTCCCACTCCACTAGCATCTAAATATATGTTGAATCACTGTTTGAAGCATTTCCAATTATCAGTTAGGTTGTTAGTAAACTGCATAGGTGTGGGAGGACTTAACTTATCCATAACGGGAACTCGGCCTCTCATCTGAATCTCTCTTGGCAAATCCAGTGACTGCTGAACTTCAGGAACAATGTGCTCCCTCGCCATGCCGGCCAGCTTTTTCTCTGTCTTATTACAGCTTTTCTTTCGTACTCACTGAGTGTCTTTCTCAATTGCACTCAGTATTCATCTACTCTTCCTGTTCAGACCTCACTCCAACTTCTGACACCAGGTTATGTTTGTTCTTCATCAAGAGACAAACTTCCCATGGGTTTAACATCTGAACATTTTATTAACCAACAACCAGTCTGGTTTGCTTTCCCTCTCTTTTTACAGCCACTTCCTGTTCCCCCATGTGACCCCTTGCATTGCCTGCTGGGAACTGTATTTCTTTATTATAACTACATAATAACACATAATAACACAAACATCACACCGGATTTGTGAATAGGACAGCAATTCAGGGGTTTTCACTGTCATTTTAATGTCTTGCAATAGAGTATCTACTAGCTTTAATGTTCTATGGTTAGCATTGTGGAGAATTAATCAGTCTGGCTCCATTCACTGATCACAGCCTTTTAGAAATATAAATTATGAACTGCACGCTGAAATCACTGGCCCATTGGTCAGTACACATCTTGTAATGACTTGGGACCACTTATCGAGCAAACCAGTTTATCACGCTGGGAAGCCCAGACACCCTGGAGAGTGCCATGTCCCTGCTCCTCCACGTGTTCCCTCACCTCCACAGCAGACCTTTCTGCTGCTATACTGTGGCAGCCCTGAGCAGAGTCCTGGAGACACAAGAGACTGCAGATGCTGGAATTTGGAGCAACAAATGCCAGCAGATTGTTTGTTGTTGAGGAGAGTCCTGTTTGGTTCTAAGCAGTCAAGGCAACAATGACCGGAAAGCTATAGGCTCTACATGCAGCTTCCAAAGGAAGTCACACCGGTCCATTATGGCAAATGTACGAATGTGCAATATGCCATGTCAATGCTTGTAATATATAGTTTGTTAATTTTCTGAATTTTTGGAGGAGATTGCAGTGGGAATTTGCATCAAATGCACAAGTATTTAGCACTAAAAGAGGATAAACTTCAAATGTTAGACATATCTGTTTGTTGCTTGTTCGGTAGTGTAATTGTCTGAATGAATTTCCAAATTATGAAGTCCTTGTTTCTTGTCATTTCAAATTGCCACTGAAATTGTTTTTGTTTCTGTCTTTGCCTTGAATCTCACAGATGTTGAAATGTGAAACACTTGGCTTTCTAAACCAACGTAAAAGTGGTAAGTAATGACCATTGCAATGACAACACTTTTTTTTATTATTCCAAAATAAACTTTATTCATCATAAAGAAACAAACTATATACAACAATAAAACAGTGCAAACCTTTACATTCATGTACGGATCAATCATTAGTGTTACTTTTATATAAAAAATCACCACAGCACCGATGCCACTCGTGTGGCTCCCTGGGGTGATACCCCAATCCCATATTTACAATATTTAAGGGGCTTCCTCGTCTGACCCCACCCCTCCCTCTCCAGTAGCAGAAGAACTCTAAACTGTAGTCCTTCCCCACCGAGCCCTTATGTTGGCTGCACCCAGCTTCAGTGCGTCCCTCAGCACGTACCCCTCCAGCCTGGAATGTGCCCGTTGGCAGCATTCCCCTACGGACATCTCGCAGTGCTGGGAGACCAACAAGTGTCAGGCAGACCAAAGGGCGTCTTTCACCGAGTTGATGACCTTCCAGCAGCAGTATATTCTGTCTCCATGTGTGTCCCTGGGAACAGCCCGTAGATCAGAGCTGCTGGGGATGAAACGTGACAAGGACCCTTGCATCTTTTGCCACGCCCTCCTCGCAAACCCACAGCCTGCAAAGAGTTGGGTGACTGTCCCGTCCCCAGCGAGGTCCTCCCAGGGACGACACGCACTGGGACTAATGTTTCGACCATGCAGGAAGGATCTGACTGGGGGGGCCCCTCTCACAGCCAGCCAAGCAAGGTCTTGGTGCTTATTGGTGAGTTCTGGCGATGAGGCATTCTGCCAGATGGTCTGGACAGTCTGCTCAGGGAACAACCCCACAGTATCCATTGAGTCCTTCTCCTGCAGTGTCTGCAGGATGTTCCATGCTGACCACTGCCTGCTGGACTTGTGGTCAAAGGTGTTGGTCTGGAAGAACTTTTCCACGAAGGACAGATAGTGCGGCAACATCCACCTATCTGGGACGTTGCGCGGCAATGGGGCCAGGCCCATCCTTCGCAACACCGGGGACAGGTAGAACCTCGGCACGTAGTGACACTTGGTGCCCACATACTTTGGTTCCACACACAGCCTGATGCAGCCACAGATGCAGATGGTTGTCAACTTTTGCCCCCATTGTCCAGGGACTTGTGCATAGCGACCCATCGGACCCGCTCCATCTTGGATCCCCACATGAACCGGAAGATGGCACGGGTGATTCCCAAGCTGGAGGAGCGAGGAACAGGCCACACCTGCGCCAAGTATAGCAGCCCCGGGAGCACCTCACACCTGATGACCAAGTTCTTCCCAGTTATTGAGAGGGAGCGCCGTTCCCACAGTCCCAATTTCTGCTTCACCTTCCCAATCTGCTTCCGCCAGTTTTTGTTGCATGCCCCCGCCCCTCCGAACCAGATTCCCAGCACCTTCAGGTAGTCAGGCCTGACGGTGAAGGGACGTTGGAATCAGTTAGTCAGTTGCCGAAGAACATGGCCTCGCTCTTTGCGCGGTTAACTCTGGCCCCTGATGCCAACTCAGATTGGTTGCAGATGCTGATCAATCTGCAAACTGACCTTGGGTCCGAGCAGAAGATGGCGACATCTCCATGTACAGGGAGGTTTTCACCTGGGTGCCCCGCTGCTTGCAATGTCACCCCCCTGATGCTCTCGTCCTTCCTGATGGCTTCGGCAAAAGGGTTCTATACAGCCCACGAACAAGACAAGGGAGAGAGGGCAGCTCTGCCCTGACTCCAGACTTAATGGGGAAGCTGTCCTATTTCCCACCCATTGATTTGGACTGCGCTACTGATGTCTGTGTAGAGCAGTTGGATCCAGTTCCTGATTCCCTCCCCAAAGCCCATTTTGGAGAGCACGTCCAAAATGTACGTGTGTGATATCCTGTCGAAGGCCTTCTCCTGGTCCAAGCTGACCAGGCAGGTATCCACCCCTCTGTCCTGCACGTAGGCGATGGTGTCCCTGAGCAGCACAAGGTTGTCAAAGATCTTCCTGCCAGGTACAACACAGGTTTGGTCCGGGTGGATCACTCACTGAAATGATTTCACCGGTATGCTTCGAGCTTGGATTTGTAGGCTTGTACTATGCCTCTCTGACCTTGCACTGTGCCTAAACCAGACATTTGTGGTGACAATATTTTCCAGCTTGATTGGATGCTACTTCTATTGACAGAGCAATTTTACAAACAAGTTCAATTCAGCTTTGGTGTCTTCATCAGCTTTGAATGAACTTGTTCATTTACCAGTCCATGCACAAACCTACTGCATAAGGCACAATCTAAATGGGAACTAAAATTAAATGCAAGGATAGGTTCTTTTGTGAAAGAATGGACTTACTAATTGTCTCTTCAAGTCAAACAGCACAGAAACAGGCCCTTCAGTGTCCAGTGTCGAAACTGGCCATCATGTACCTATCTGTAATTTCCACACTCAGCCTGTAACCTTCTATGCCTTGGCTTTTCAAACACTCATCAAAGACCTTAAATGTTATGAGAGTACATGTCTCCACCATCACCTCAAGGAGTATGTTCCTGATTCCAACCATCATCTGGGTGAAAAATTTCTTCCTTGAACCTCCTCAAAATTTCCTATTCCTAAACTTATAACTATACCCTTTGTTCTAGATACTTCTTCTAAAGGGGAAAAGTTTCTTACTATCTACCCTGTTTATGACTCTCATAATTTTGTATTCCTGAAGGTGGCAGTGCAGGGAGATAAGGTGGCACAGGATACCAACCTTCATTAGCCAGGGCGTAGAATATTAGAGCAATGTACAAATATATAAAATATTGGGTGGACCCACTTGAGTACTGTGTGAGGTTCTGGTCACCACACCATAGGAAGGATGTGATTGCACTGGAAAGGATGCAGAGGAGATTCACAAGGATGTTGAATCTCCTCTGCATCCTCCCCAGTGCATCATCTCTGGGATGGAGTGTTTCAGTTATGGGAAGAGACTGGAAAGGCTGGGTTTGTTTACCTTGGAGTGGAGGAGGCTGAGGGGGGGATCTGATTGAGGAATGCAAAATTGAGGTGCATAGATAGCGTAGATAGTAATAAATTCATCCCCATAACAGAAGAAAAACTAGAAGAGAGGCACAGAGGACTGCAGGTGCTGGAATCTAGATGAAAAACACTATGATGCTGGAAGGAACTCAGCAGGCTGCCTTGATCGCCTGCTTTTCTCCACGGATGCTGCCGCAATCTGCATCTCCCCATTGCCAGTCACTTCAACTCCCCCTCCCACTCCATCACAGATATGTCAGTCCTCGGCCTCCTCCACTGCCAGGAGAAGTCCAAGCACAAACTGGAGGAACAGCATTTCATTTTCTGTCTTGGAACCTTGCTGCCTTACTTTAAGTAATCCCCACAAACCCCCCCACCCAAACCTCTTCCCCCCCCCCCCACACTCCCCTCCAACCATGCCGCTTCTTTTCTTCCCTTTCGTTGTCTATCTATCTTTCCTCTTTCCTCTACCCCCCCCCCCCCCCCGCCTTTTTCCTCCTTTGATCCATCCCCTGGTGGATCTGCTCTCCCCTTCTCCCCCGCACCTGCCTATCACTATCTCTTGCTTGCATCTACCTATCACCAGCTTGTGCCCATCCCACCTCCCCTCTTTTGTCCACCTATCACTGCTCTGCTTTTCCCTCCTATATATTCGGCTTCCCCTTTTCCTATCTTCAGTCCTGAAGAAGGGTCCTGACCAGAAACATTGACCAACTGCTTTTCTCCATGGGTGCTGCCTGGCCTGCTGATCTCCACCAGCATCAGAGCGAGAGACTAGAAGACATAGATTTAGGGTGAGGAGGAAGGAGTTCAGAGGGAATCTGAGGAAGCGTTTCTCATTCAGATCGGATTGGAATCTGAATGCACTGCCTCAGTGGGTGGTAGGAGCAGGTCCTCTCACAACATTTAATAAGTATGTAAAAGAGCACTTGAATAGTCACAGTGTATCAGGCTACAGACCAAGGGGCAATGAATGAGATTGGTGCAGGTCAGTAATTGATGGTCAGCATACACATGGTGGGCCGTAGGGACTGTTTCTGTGCTCTATGACTCTATTGTCTATGACTGTAGACCCTCAAAGAGAAGTATATTTTATGATGGGGTCTGAATTCTTTAAGTGGAGTGCTGCAAATAAGGAACTACAGATATTATGGCAAGCTACTTAAGCCAGTGGAGCAAGGATTTACTCAATGACGTATTATAATCAGCGCAGCCAGCTTCTTCCTCCTGGTCCTTTTGCTCTTGCTGGTCTTTAGTCTCTGTTTTATGGACCTCAGGCTCCAGGTCTCCTTGCTGTGACAGGCTTTTTTGCAAAATCATGCAGCATGCAGAACACTGTGGTGAAGACTCCACACCTACTGGGCATATACTATAGGGTCCCCTCACATTAATGAGGACACTGGAATCACATTTTTAGCAGACCCATGGCATTTTCCACTGATATATATGTGGCTCTCATATCAGTGTCTAGCTGATGTGTTTGGTGATCACTCTAGAGAAAAGCCGGTAATCCACATATCTGGGCAGTGTTGGCCATGAAAAATATCATGTGCAGAGGCCCTCAGAATGAAAAAGTCACATGTGCTTCTCAAAATAAAAGCATTATTTCTTCCCAGGACCAAAACAAGAGAGTGGAAATTATTCCTGTTGATGAAAAGGCCTGGGTTATTAATGGGAGATCTTAGGGTCACAAGAGAGCTGTCAATGATTGCCTGCACTTGTGAGAGGCCAGTAACATTGACATATCTCTCTGAAATCAAAGAAAATGAAATTATTTCTTCTCAGATACAATGCTTGGGTGACCTCTCTGATGCTGTGGTGAGCAGCATTTGAGAAACATGGCAAATATAGCTACTCGGAAAGATCAATCCTGTGGCCAGAAGGTTGAGTACATGTTATCTTTTCCTCCATAGGCACTGGGACACAGTATAAGTCTCCCAACAGAAAGTCATATACCTCTGAAATGAAAGGCTTCAAAAATCTGAGCCTCCTTCTCTGTCATAGCATGTATAGTGTCCTGGGGCACATCATGTCAGTCTGTCAAATAAAATTAGCAATGGGTGGTGCAGTGATGTACCAGTTGGAACTCTGTGGGTTCCTTCCTGGTGCTCCGGTGTTCTCCCACATCCCAAAGACGCACTGTAGGTTAAGTGGTCATTGTAAATTGTAGGTTAAAGGCAATAAGAATCAAAGGGGAATTGAGGGGTATGCCTGAGAGAAAGCAAGTTACAAGGATACAGGGAAATAAGAGGGGAACGAGGACTAATGGGGCAACCAGCATGGACCATTGGGCCAAATAGCCTCTTCCTGTGTTGTCCTGAAGAAGGGTCCTGACCCAAAACGTTGACCATCTGCTTTTCTCCACCTGGTCTGCTGAGTTCCTCCAGCATCGTAGTGGTTTTCATCTAGATTCCAACATTCCTTTATTCTCTCTTTCTGTGTTGTTATGGGGATGTGATAAGATCAGGCATATCTGGGTTGGATCCCTCTGAAGACTCTCTGCGAGTAGGTAATTCACGGACGGACATCTCTTTGACCCCTTACTTACCCTGGGTGGCCAGCCATGGCCATAACTGTACATCTAGTAATGGGCGCCAGCGGTATCACAGCTGAGGCACCTATGGAATGAGTACCTCAGCAACTAATGCTGGAGAAAACACGCTTTGTTAGTTCATGCACACTGTGGATTTTGGCAGTCATTCTGAAGCTGTGTCATCAGGTCACCTGTTGCCAGCTGCATGTCCCTTTAAATAACAAAAAAACTAACAAACCAACACGTAGAGCCATAGAAGGTCATATGGGCCAGAAGCAGGCCCTTCAGCCCACTGAGTCTGTGCTGACCATTTACACTAATCCCATATTATTCTCCCCACATTCCCATCCAATTCCCCCACTCACCAACACACTGGGGTCAGTTTACAATCTGCATGTCTTTGGGATGCGGGAAGAAACTGGAGCATCTGGAGAAAACGCACATGATCACAGGAAGAACATGCAAACTCCACAGACAACATCTGAGGTCAGGAGTGAAGCTGGGTTGCTGAAGTCATGGGGCAGCAGCTCTACTAGCTTCACCACCGTGTCGCCCAAATACCTATTTCCACTGACACTCCTCTATGGCAGCTATAATGTGGAGCTTTGGGCTCTTATTTAGGTTGGAATAGGCAGAAACACATGGTATGTGACTTGTGTAGTCATTAAGTTCGGGTACACTCATTTGGATCACACCTGAGTGTCCCTGGCCCAATTTTGTGATTGCTGTGATTTCAATGTCTCTCTCTCTAGTATTCCTGTCAATATTTATTGCTCTCTCAATATTATTTGAAGCTGGTTATCTAGCCACTACCCCACTGCTATTTGTAGAAGCCTCCTCGGTTTCTTCACATTGCAAGGGTCATTCCATTTCACTGGTTGCAGCGTGTTTTTGGAAGACATAAAAATTATTAGTTAAATGCAAGTACTTGTTTTCCATTCTCCTACCAATTAAAGCTCCACACACACAACATTTTACTGACAAAATCTAACCCATGGCAAAGATAAGCCAATAAAAAGATTCACTCTGGTGAAGAGAAAATTATCCCCAGGTTGGGCAGTGAAGTTTGCAGTCCATTAATTTTGCATGTCCTGTCATTTCCCTGAGCAGTACATTTAGCAGTAGCATCAACTAAGCAACAACTCAGGCTTCAAAGGCACATTGGTTTATCTGCATCGCTGCATGACCTCTTTGGGAACAATTCCTGCAGCGCTTCATCTGACATATCCAGGCGGCCTAATAAACAGCAGGAAAGAAGAGATCAGCTTTAAATGTTCACTCATGTGATTCCCTGCTCTGGCTTTGAAATCGATTTGCAAAGGCCATTGAGGCCTCTGTGTAGTCACCTCTGGCTGGTTGGAAGATTATTGCAGAAAATGAAGCATTTTTGTGAATTGTTTCCTGATAACAGTGGCGTGATTCTGGATCCCAGCTTCTGACGTGTCTGGTGAACAGTAGCTGGAAATGTTTTGAACTGCTAATTTAAAATGGGCATCAATGCATGAAGCTCTGTGTCAAATCCTGCCAGCTGTGTTCACCTCCGACAGACATTGTGGGGTAAATGGTGACCCCAGGTGATGAGAGGATTTGCCATATTGGAGGGAGTCTGGTGACAATGTGGAAGGACCTGATTTCTTCAGAAAAATCACAGACGTGCCCGGTTTTATGAACTTCCCTATAACACTTTCACTCTCTATTAACACTGCTCTGATATAGGGAGCACAGCAGATATGTTAATATGACTTTTCGCATCTCAGATAATGCCTTACCTCCTGCTGACTATGTCTGGCATTTTCAGCTTTTATCACTAATCCTCAAAAAAAGTGGTTTTATGTGCTTACTTGATCAGGTCCCTTTAAGAGTTGACATTTAAAATCCATGTCTTCACTTTCAAAGTGGGTGTGAAATCAAGTTTAAATAAGGACAGCCAGCACAGCTTAATGAAAGACAAATTGTGTTCATATTTAAACTGGTACTTTCAAGGAACAGTGAACTGGATAAGAGTAAGTGTCAAGTAGTTGTAAGTTAATGACCAGGTAAAATAGTCACTTGAACCATCCAGGATAGATGGGTTAATGTTGGAGAGGGAGCCAGCCATGTAATCCATGCTGGAGACATGAGTTGGCAATTGTAATATTTAAATAACACTTTGTGCCTCAGATTCCATTAGTGATTTGGATTTAACTGCTCCAGGTGAAGTTAATCAAGGCCTAGGAAACCTCAGCTAAGAGGAGGTGACACTGCCCAGAATGGGTAAGTGTGGTTTCCCTTTCCAGGACAGGATGAGCAGGGGCATTTCCCCCAGTCCCTGTCGCCATCCCTCACTCCCTGCATTGCCCAGACTCTCCCACTCAGTGCTTTCAGAGGGTGTGAACTTCAGAACACTCTCATGATCGTTGTCCTCACAACCTCTGCCCCAATGGCCTACAGATAGCCTGCCTCAATATTTGTTCCATCCGTTCACCATCTCCACCTCTCTTCAATTTCTATTTCCCTGTAACTCATGTAGCCACAGTCCACTCACCTTGCTGCTTCAAATATCTCCTCCCCATTTCTTGGTCGCTCCTACAAATGACGTTCTGGAAACATTCCTTCCATCTTTGCCTGATTTCCTCCTTCCAGAGCAGAGGAAAGGAAATCATTGGATGTAGCACATCTGGATTTTCATTTGAAAAGATATCACACAAAACGTTGTTATATGAACAGCTGGTGCTGAAAATTGGAATTATAATCAAAGAACGCTGGAAATACACAGTAGGTCAGGCAGCATCTGTGCAGAGAGGAACATGATGGTCATTGATCAGACATGTTAATTTTGTTTCTCTCTCCACAGTTGCTGTCTGACCTGCTGAGTATTTCCAGCATTCCCTGTTTTTATGGCAGTAGGAGTACAACATGGGAAAGTGTGAGGTTATGCTCTTTAATGGGTAGAATAAAACAAAGGAGACCACCTTTTAGAGCATGAGAAACTAGTAAACGTTGTTTTACAGAGGGATGTTGGCCTTCTGGTTCCTAAGATACAGAAACTGCTCATGTAGGTAGAGGAGGCAAATAGGAAGGTAAAAGAGTGCTGTGCACCTTCAGTTATTGAGTATATTCTAGCTGAGAGGATAGATTTTTGGACAATTAGGTAATCAGCAAACATGGGAATCAGGTGGGAAACTGGAACAAATGCTCAAGATCAGCTGTGATATTGAACAGTGGGGCAGGCCTCAGAGGTAGTATGGTCTACTTTTATTTCGCTTCTCTTTGATTTCCTTAAGTTTGCCTGCCCATAAATTTCAGGCTTATCCCATTTTAATGATGTATTCGAAGTTAAGCACTGACAAGAACATTACAACTTTCCTATTGTTCTTTGAAAAAATACCAGTAGATCCTTTAAGTTGACCTGAGAAGGCAGACAGGCTTCAGTTTAATATTGCCTCCAACAGTGCAACACTCCCATGGTATCAATGTGGCTTGTGAGCTAGTCTGGGACTTCTGGTTGTCTGGGCACTGGGAGGAGTCAAGCAGTTCCATTCTAGGCAACAAACTAATGAAGCTCCTTGAACCCTCTCCAGTGATTTCGTGTCCTTCCTTTAATGTGGTGACTAGAATTGCACAAAGTACTCCACTTGTGGCTTAAGCAGCGTTTAATAAAGTTGTAACATGATGCCCAAGCTCTTAAATGCTACAACCGATGAAGGCAAGCATTCTTTATACATTTTTTCAGCACCTTTCCACCTGTGCAACCACTTTCAAGGATCTATGGACTTGTAGATCAAGGTCCCTTTGTTCATCCCGAGGGCCCTACCATCTACTGTACATATCCTACTCTTGTTTGTCCTTCCAAAATGCATCACTCTGCACTTAGAAATTTATCCAACAAACTTTCCAACAAGTCTATATACCACTCTATCCTTAGACAGCCTTCCTTGCCATCTACAATGCCACCAATTCTATCACCTGCAAACTTACCTGTAATACCTTCAACATTCACAACCAAGTCATTAATGTATATCAGAAACATCAAAGTTCCCAGCATCAATCTTTGTGATACACCACTGGTCACAGACTTCCAATCAGAAAAGCAGCCCTCCACCATCACTCTCTGTCTCCTATTACCAAGCCAATTTTGGATCCAACTTGCCAGCCTGGATCCCATGAACTCTAAATGTTTTACCAGATAAACATGCAGGACTTTGTCAAAGGCCTTACTAAATAAAGTACGTGTAGACAACATCTACTACACTCCCACATCATTGCATTTAATTACTTCCTCAAAAGCTTCAATCAAATTTGTGAAGCAGGATTTCCCACTAACAGAGCCTGACTATCCCTAATCAATCACTGCTTTTCCAAGTGAAGGTATATCCTATCCCATAGAATTTTTTTCTGGTAGTTTCCCAACCACTGATGTAAGGGTCACCGGCCTGTAATCATCTGGCCTTCCCCGCTGTCCTTCTTGAATAAAGGAACAACATTTGCCATCCTCTACTTCATCCTGTACTTCACCTATGGCTAATAAATGTATAAAAATGTCTGTCAGGGCCCCAGCAATCTCCTCCCTTGTCTTCCATAGCAGCCTGGGATACATCTCATCAGATCCTGCAGATTTAACTAGCTTTATGTGTCCCAGGATATCTAGCACCTCCTCCTTCCCAATGCAATATACTCCAGAACAACATGGTCCCTCACACTGAACTCTCCCTCTACCATGTCCCCATGTTCATCTCCTCAGTGAATACAGATGAGAAGTATTCATTTAGGACACTGCCCATATGTTGAGGGTGCAGAAGAGTCTTACCAGGATGCTGCCTGATTAGAGGGTATTAGTTATAAGGAGAAGTTGGACAAACTTGGATTGTGTTCGCTGGAACGTCGAAGGCTGAGGGGAGACCTGATAGAAGATTATAAAATAATGAGAGGCATAGATAGGGTGGACAGAATCTTTTTCCCAGGGTAGAAATGTCAAATACTAAAGGACATAGCTTTAAGGTGAGAGGGGGAAAGTTTAAAGGAGAAGTGCAGGGCAAGTTTTTACACACAGAGTGCTGGGTGCCTGGAACATGCTGCCAGGGGAGGTGGAGCAAGCAGATAGGATAGTGGCATTTAAGAGGCTTTTAGATAGACACATGAACATGCAGGAACTGGAGGGCTATGGATCATGTGCAGGCCGAAGGGACTAGTTTAATTTGCGATCATGTTCGGCACAGACATTGTGGACTGAATGGCTTGTCCAGTGCCGTGTTGTTCTATGTTCCATGTTCCCTGAGTACCGGCATGATATTCTCCCTAATCAATATTGCGATGTCCCACCTTTTTTATCTCCCCACCTGAAACGCCTGAAACTTCTATAGCTTGGAATATTGTGCTGCCAGTCCTGCCCATC
This sequence comes from Pristis pectinata, assembly GCF_009764475.1. Lineage (NCBI taxonomy): Eukaryota > Metazoa > Chordata > Chondrichthyes > Rhinopristiformes > Pristidae > Pristis > Pristis pectinata. The sequence goes on along the minus strand of NC_067411.1, from coordinate 55,888,779 downwards.
CTTTAAACATGTTTCTGTGATTGCAATAATATTGTATTTCCAAGTGCTGATGAACGCTATACCCATCAAGTTCCTTGCACTAAAATGAATGCAGTTTAATCTATCTGCCTTATGATGCCCGCATCTACTCTTCCTACTGGACTCGCTTGGTTTATACTCTGTTAGCTTTCTTAATTATTTGCTCAGGTAAGTGAGGAGAGGGTGTTGCCTTTTTGATAAGGGAGAACATAGCAGCAGTACTTAAAGATGACATTCTTGGGAGATCGACCAGTGAGGCCATTTGGGTAGAACTTAGAAACAAGAAGGGGAGGGTCACTCGAGTGGGGGTGTATTATAGACCCCCCAATGGTCAGCGGGAACTTGAGGAGCAGGTGTGTAGGGAAATTACTCATAATTGTAAGAATAACAGGGTTGTATTAATGGGAGATTTCCCCAGTATTGACTGGACTACCCAGAGTGTTAAAGGCCTGGAAGGGGTGGAATTTGTAAAATGTGTCCAGGAAAGTTTCCTGAGTCAATATATAGAGGACACTTCTCAGGAGGGTGCAATACTGGACCTTCTCTTAGGAAATGAGGTAGGGCAGGTAACTGAAGTGGCAGTCAGGGACCACCTTGGCTCTAGTGACCATAATTCTATTAGTTTTAAGATAGTGATGGAAAGGAACAGGTCCACAGGTTAGGGTCCTAAACTGGAGCAGGGCTGATTTTGGGGGAATTAGGCAGGATCTAGCAGAGGTCGATTGGGTGAGCCTGTTTGAAGGGAAAGGAATGAATGGCAAGTGGGAGACTTTTAGGAGTGTGATATCAAGAGTCCAGGGGCAGTATGTTCCTGTTAGGGTGAAGGGTAAACCTGGCAAGTTTAGGGAACCTTGGCTGATGAGGGATATTGAGGCTCTGGTCAAGAAAAAGAAGGAAGCATACATTAGGTTTAGGAGGTCGGGGATGAGTGAATCCCCTGATGACTCTAAAAAGATTAAGAATACTCTTAAATCAGGAGGGCAAAGAAAGGGTATGAGATGGATCTGGCAGGTAGGGTTAAGGAAAGTCACATATAGTTATATAAAGAGTAAAAGGGTGGCTAGGGAGAGAGTAGGTCCCCTTAGAGATCAGCAGGGCCACCTATATCTCAAGCTGCAGGAGGTGGGTGGGATTTTTAAAGAATATTTCTCCTTGGTGTTTACTGAGGAGAAAATCATGGTTGCTCAAGAGATAAGGGAAACAAGTGGAGGTGTTTTGGAGGAAATTCATTTTACCAGGGAGGAGGTATTTGCAGCCTTACAGTGCATTAAGGTGGATAAAGCCCCAGGGCCTGACCAAGTGCTTCCTCAGACTTTGTGGAGACTAGAGAAGAAATTGCTGAGGCACTTGGGGAGATATTTGATCATTGTTAGCCACTGGTGAAATTCCCGAAGACTGGAAGGTGGCTAATGTTGTTCCGTTGTTTAAGAAGGGTAGCAAGGACAAGCCAGGGAACTACAGGCCGGTCAGCCTGACATCAGTACTGGGGAAGTTACTGGAGGGAATTCTGAGGGACAGGATCTACCAACATTTGGATAGACGGAGTCTGATCAGGGGGAATCTGCATGGCTTTGTGCGTGGAAAGTCATGCTTGATGAACCTTGTAGAGTTTTTTGAAGAGGTAACCAAAAAGGTAGACGAGGGTAGGGCAGTGGATGTTGTCTATTTGGATTTTAGCAAGGCCTTCAACAAGGTCTCGCATGATAGGCTGGTCTGGAAGGTTAGGTCCCATGGAATCCAGGGAGAGCTGGTTAGGTGGATTCAAAATTGGCTCAGAGGTAGGAAGCAGAGGGTGGTGGTTGAAGGTTGTTTCTCAGAATGGAGGCTGCGTGACTAGTGGTGTGCCGCAGGATCCACAGCATCTGCAGCGATGGGACCCTTGTTATTTGTTACTTATATAAATGATTTGGATGTGAATGCACAAGGATTGATCAGTAAGTTTGCAGATGACACGAAATTAGGAGGTGTTGTTGATAGTGAAGAAAGTTATCATAGATTACTGGGGGATCTTGATCAGTTGGGGAAGTGGGCCGAGGAGTGGCAAATGGATTTCAATACAGATAAGTGTGAGGTGATGCATTTTGGAAAGTCAAACCAGCATAGGACTTGTACTATGAATGGTAGGGCTCTAGGGAGTGTTCTGGACAGAGGGACCTAGGAGTACAAGTGCATAGTTCATTGAAAGCAGCGCCACAGGTAGATAGGGTGGTGAGAAAGGTATTTAGCACACTGGCCTTCATCAGTCGGGGCGCTGAGTATAGGAGTTGGGACATTATGTTGCAGTTGTATAAGTCATTGGCGAGGCCGCACTTGGAGTACTGTGTACAGTTTAGGTCACTATGTTATAAGAAAGACATTGTTAAACTGCAAAGAGTGCAGTAAAGATTTATAAGGATGTTGCCAGGACTGGAGGGCCTGAGCTATAGGGAGAGGTTGACCAGGCTGGGTCTTTATTCCTTGGAATGTAGGAGAATGAGGGACAACCTTATAGAAATGTTTAATATTACGAGAGGCATAGATAAGGTGGATGGTAATTGTCTTTTCCCCAGGGTGGGAGAGTCCAAAACTAGGGGACATAGATTTAGGGTGAGAGGGGAAGGATTTAAAAGGGACCTGAAGGGCAACTTTTTCACGCAGAGGGTGGTGAGTATAAGGAACGAGCTGCCAGAGGAAGTGGTTGAGGTAGGTGCAATAGTATCACTTAAGAAGCACTTGGATAGGTACATGGAGGGGTGGAGCTTAGAGGGATATGGGCCAAGTGCCAGAAATTGGGACTAACTGGGTGGGCACCATGGTCAGCATGGACTCGTTGGGCCGAAGGGCCTCTATCTGTGCTGTTTTGCTCCGTGACTCCATAATTTGCCTGCCATTGCTTTTGCAAATCATGTTCCAGGATACCCAGATCCCTCTCAGAGCTCTGCAATCTGTCATCAGTCAGATAATCCCCTATTTTACCAGTTAAAGTGGATGATTTCACAGTTTCCCATATTATACTCCATCTGACAGTTCTTTGCTCACTCACTTTTCCCATCCATATCCTTTTGTAGCTTCATTAGGTTCTCTTTCCAAATTATTTTTCCACCGATCTTTGTGTGATCACCAAATTTATCAACCATACTTTTGGTGCCTTCGTCCAAGTCATTTATAGAACAGTACAGCACAATACAGTCCCTTCGGCCCACAATGTTGTGCCAACCTTTAAACCTTGCCTAAGACTATCTAACCCCTTCCTACCACATATACCTCTATTTTAAATTTCTCCATATGTATATCTGGCAATCTCCTGAATTTGACCAATGCACCTGCCTCCACCACCGCCTCAGGCAGTGCATTCCACACCCCAACCAATCTCTGGGTAAAAAACCTTCCTCTGGTATCTCCCTTGAACTTCCCACCCATCACTTTAAAGCCATGCCCTCTTGTATTGAGATTTGGTGCCCTGGGAAAGTGGCGCTGGCTATCTATTCCTCTTAATATCTTGTACACCTCTATCATGTCTCCTCTCATCCTCCTTCTCACCAAAGAGTAAAGCCCCAGCTCCCTTAGTCGCTCCTCATAATCCATACTCTCTAAACCAGGCAGCATCCTGGTAAATCTCCTCTGCATCCTTTCCAATGCTTCCACATCCTTCCTACAATGAGGCTACCAGAAATGGACACAGTACTCTAAATGTGGTCGAACCAGAGTTTTGTAGAGCTGCATCATTACCTCGCAGCTCTTAAACTCGATCCCACAACTTATGAAAGCTAACATCCCATAAGCTTTCTTAACTACCCTATCCACCTGTGAGGCAACTTTCAGTGATCTGTGGATATGAACCCCCAGATCCTTCTGCTGCTCCAACTACCCAGAATCCTGCCATTCACTTTGTACTCTGCCTTGGAGTTTTTCCTTCCAAAGTGTACCACCTCACACTTCTCCGGACTGAACTCCATCTGCCACTTCTCAGCCCAGTTCTGCATCCTATCAATGTCCCTCTGCAATCTTCGACAATCCTTTACACTATCCACAACACCACCAACCTTTGTGTTGTCTGCAAACTTGCCAACCCACCCTTCTACCCCATCATCTAAGACATTAATAAAAATCACGAAAAGTAGAGGTCCCAGAACCGATCCTTGGGGGACACCGCTAGTCACAGCCCTCCAATCTAAATGCACTCCCTCCACCACAACCCTCTGCTTTCTACAGGCAAGCCAATTCTGAATCCACATGGCCAAGCTTCCCTGGATCCCATGCCCTCTGACCTTCTGAAGAAGCCTACCATGTGGAACCTTGTCAAATGCCTTACTAAAATCCATGTAGACCACATCTACTGCACTACCCTCATCAATCTGCCTGGTCACCTCCTCAAAGAACACTATCAGGCTTGTGAGACACGATCTGCCCTTCACAAAGCCATGCTGGCTGTCCCAGATCAGACCATGATTCTCTAAATGCTCATAGATCCTATCTCTAAGAATCCTTTACAACAGCTTGCCCACCACAGACGTAAGGCTCACTGATCTATACTTCCCTGGACTATTCCTACTATCTTTTGTGAATAAGGGGATAACATTTGCCACCCTCCATTCCTCCAGTACCATTCCCGTGGACAACGAGGACTCAAAGATCCTAGCCAACGGTTCAGCAATCTCCTCCCTTGCCTCTCGGAGCAGCCTGGGGAATATTCCATCAGGCCCTGGGGACTTATCTATCCTAATATTTTCTAACAGCTCCAACACATCATCTCTCTTGATATCCACATGCTCTAGAACATTAACCTTACCAACATAGTCCGCAGCGTCATCAAGGCCCCTCTCTTTGGTGAATACTGAAGAGAAGTATTCATTGAGAACCTCACCCACTTCCACAGCTTCCAGGCACATCCCACCTTTGTCTCTAATCAGTCCTACCTTTACTCCCGTCATCCTTTTGCTCTTCACATAAATGAAAAATGCCTTGGGATTTTCCTTAACCCTACTCGCCAAGGCCTTTTCATGTCCCCTTCTTGCTCTCCTCAGCCCCTTCTTAATTTCCTTACTTGCCACCCTATATTCCTCAAGAGACCTATCTGATCCTTGCTGCCTACACCTTATGTATGCTGCCTTCTTCCTCCTAACTATATGTTCCACCTCTCTTGTCTCCCATGGTTCCTTCACCCTGCCATTCCTTCTCTGCCTCACCGGGACAAATTTATCCCTAACATCCTGCAAGAGGTCCCCGAACAATGACCACATCTCCATAGTGCATTTCTCTTCAAAGATGTCATCCCAGTTTACACTTGCAAGTTCTAGCCTTATAGCCTCATAATTTGTCCTTCCCCAATCAAATATCTTCTTGTCCTTTTTGCTCCTATCCTTGTCCATGACAATGCTAAAGGTTAGGGAGCGGTGATCACTGTCCCCCAAATGCTCACCCACTGAGAGATCTGTCACCTGACCCGGTTCATTACCTAATACTAGATCTAATATGGCATTCCCTCCATGTGAATTGTAAACAAAAAGTTTAAGGCCCCAGCAGTGATCATTGTGGCACATCATCATTAAGTCATGCCAACTGGAAATAGGCCTATTTATACCTACTGTCTGCTTCCAATCTTCTGTTCACGTTCATATATTACCTCCTACACTTTGATGTGGCATCTTATCAAATCCCTTCTGGAAGTTTAAGTGTATTACATCCACTGGTTCCCCATTACTCCTTCAAAGATTTTCATGACAACTTTTACATGTAGTGGGACGGGTATGCAGCACCTCATTTTAACATCTCACATGAAGATAGCACTTACAACAGTGCCACATTGTCTTTGTATCATGCCCTTGGGACTATTTCCACTGAAGCATAGAAGGCTGAGTGCAGATTTAATGGTGTTACATTTAAAAAATTATAAATGGTTTTGACAGAATGAATAGGGAAAGACTATTTCCTCTGCATGGAGAATCAATGATGAGGCATCATCAATTTAAGGTAACAAAGAGAGACATTAAAAGAAATTTATTGAACAGAGTTGTTGGTGCATGGAATGCTTTGCCATTGGGGATCACTAAGAGAGAGAGCAAGAGAGAGAGGGAGAGGAGAGAGAGCGAGAGGCCATAGTTGAAGTCGATGAAAACACAGAGCTTTGGAAGGCAGAGGGAAGAGGGATTAACTTTGGACCACTCAATCAAAAATCAAAAGGCCTCCTATTATGCAGAAAACTCCAGGGTTCTACAGTGTCATTTGGATTTGCACTGGAGCATTACATCCTGAAACAGTATGCATCTGCCTTTTCGCTTTGCAAAACACTTACTTACAATTAATTGAGATATAATAGAATTCCATAAGAGACTGGGTTCTAACTCTTTTCCACTTACAACTAGTTAATCCGGCAGTGTGGTTATTCCAGTTGGAGCTCCAGTGGCACTCTGAAATGCTGATGATCTGTAACTCTTGGGGATAAAATTAAGGTAAATGTGCCTATACCTCAGGCATTATTTGACAGGAAAACACAAACAGGACGTTCCCTGCAGAAAGTAGGCAGCAGCACAGCAATGCACAAAAGTTCGTTTCTTGAATTTGTTCTCATCATATGGGTTTTGCTGGCAAGACTGGTATTAGCATTGCCCAGAGAGGCAGGTGGTGTCTGAGGGACTTGCTCAGCTACTTTACAGGACAGTAATTTGTCAACCAAGTTAGTGTGGAACTGAATTTATTTCTATGTTAGACCTAGTAATGGCGGCACGTTCCCTCACTTTAAGGACATTAGCCAAACAGCCGTATTTTTTCAACAATTTGATACATTCCTGGTGGTCCAGGAACGGCCAAGAATTCTCCACCCCCACCCCCAGCCCTCGCCCTGCCATACTCACACTTCCTCTCACTCCCACTAACAGCAGTGCAGGAATCCTCAGGATATAGACTGTCAATGTATAGAGAAACCACTCATCCGCCTGCCCAAAATGGCATTCTTGGGTTAAACATAGGATTGCTAATGGAGGAGCGGGGACCCATTCACTGACAGACTTCCTTCAGCTGCAGAATCCCTCAGTGAGCCTTAATATGAACCATTTCTGCTATCCGAACATGTGTTAGCTGTGGCTGATCAGGCCTGTACAAAGTTCCGCTCTACAAGCTAATTAAATTGACAGAGCCAGTGCACAGGGCCTCACAAAGCAGACAGTGTGCTCTTCTCCCACACAGACCGCTGTGCGTTGCAGGGTCCCAGACAAGCTGCTTCCCCTCAAACCTACAAAGCCCACTCTCACAAGTGACAGAAGGATATGCTGAACTTAGGGCAGCCAGACATTCACTGTGGTGCCATTTCCAGTGGTATGGTCATCCTGAGATACACGGCCACTTCAGGTACATCTCTAGTATTATCTGCCCCTTGCAGATATAAACTCTGGCACTACACACGCAGGGAGTATGTTGATTAGGCTGTCCTTCATTCCCTCCAGTCACAAACTGAGATCAGCCTCATTCTCCTCCAGGCAAGTTGAAAATAATCCTTCAGACATTCAGGCTCTTGATGAAGTAATAAAAGGGAAACGGTTATCAAGAGCAGGGAGGTCACTAACCAGAAGCCTCAGTTTTAAGAACAATTGGCAAAGGAATCTGAGGTGAGATGAAGAGAATCATTTATTTATTGAATTGTAATGATCAGGAGTCCACTGGCTGAATGAATGATGCACGTAGGGTAGTGCATAATAACCTTCAAGTAGGAGCTGGATAGAGAGTTGAAGGGGGTGATTTTCCAAATCACTGTTGCTGCCTGAAAGCAACCAGTGAAATGGAAACCATCATGAAAAAAAATTCGCTGGCAACATAGTGACCAGTAAAATAGTAAGCTCCAGGCTCCATTTGGCAAGGTGGCAATGTTCTCCTGCTCTCCTTTGGGAAGTGCAGTGTAAATTAATGTTCTGCCTCTCAACACTTCCAGGGATATATATTGGCTTATGCTTTGTTAGCAAAAGTATTGCCTACTCGATAACTTTGGGCAGGAATGCAAAGGTTCTCAGATGGTTGAGTGGGCATCTGTGGGCAGTTGGCCCTGGGGCCTGTTCTACCACCATTAGTCTGAGCTGCCTCAGCTCTTCCTCCTCTCCCTCCTCCAGGAAAGTGCATCATTGCAGTGACTGACTTCCACATTCCCAAAATAAGTGTTTCAGCCCATGTAAAGTTCACTTCTGTCCTAAAGTGTACAAAACTTGGCAATAGTTGCACCGCTAGTAGAGCTGCTACCTTAAAGCACTAGAGACCCAAGTTCAATCCTGACCTTGGATGCCGTCTGTGTGGAGTTTGCATGTTCCTCTGTGACTGTGTGGGTTTCCTCCAGGTGCTCCAGTTCCAAAAATGGTGTTGGTATTGGTATTTGTTTATTATTGTCACTCGTACCGAGGTACAGTGAAAAGCTTGTCTTACAAACAAATCATACAGGTCAATTATACATTGAGTTAGTACAAAGTGCATTGAAGTAGTACTGGTAAGAACAATAATAGTACAGAGTAAAGGGTCACAGCTACAGAGAAAGTGCAGTGCAATAAGGTGCAAGGTCACAACAACATAGATTGTGAGGTCATAGTCCATCTCCATTGTATAAGGGAACCGTTCAATAGTCTTATCACGGTGGGGTAGAAGCTGTCCTTAAGTCTGGTGGTACGTGCCCTCAGGCTCCTGTATCTTCTACCTGATGGAAGAGGAGAGAAGAGAGAATGTCCTGGGTGGGTGGGGTCTTTGATTATGCTGGCTGCTTCACCAAGACAACGAGAGGTAAAGGCAGAGTCCAAGGAGGGGAGGCTGGTGTCCGTGATGCGCTGAGCTGTGTCCACAACTCTCTGCAGCAGGTGTATGCAGGTTAATTGACCATTTTAAACCATGTGTTGTGTGTAGCTAATGGGAAAATCTAGGGGGAGCTGATGGTATTATGGAAAGAATAAAAAGTAGGATTAGCGTAAATAGGTGCTTGATCTCAGTTTGGAGTCAGTGGGCTGAAGGGCCTGTTTCCATGCTGAATGACTCCATGGCTCCATGACTGATTGCACTTCCATCCCTGCATCCTCTAGATCACCTCAAAATCACATTTGTACTGGTGTTCCTCTGCTGCTTTGGCAAGGAGTTTGGGGGAAAGTGGGTGGGAGGCAAGAGAGCATTGTACATCTCTATAAAAAGTACTGACACTTTGTGGGAGTCAGGGTGATGTGAGAGATGGGGGATGGGGGCGTGGATCTTTTTCAACGTGTAGACAAAGGTATTATTAAATAACTAACGCAGTAAGACTCAGCAGCAAGTGCAAAAAGCATGATTGCAAATACTAATTCTGTTGCTCAAAGAGTGATCGATCACTCAGTCAAACATTTTTTGAGATTGAAAGCCAGCTGTGAATTGCAGCGTGGCACGTACACTGCTTTAGGCCAGTGCTGCTCTTGGGAAATCATCGGTACAGATAGAAGGAAGTGATGTGACCTGCTCTCAGCAGACTCCACACTGATGGGTTTCAGTTCCATTGAATCTGAAATCAGAATGTGAAGCCAGACCTGTTCCAGTCATTGTGTCACCCCTTGATCCTCTACCTTCAGCCACATATAAGTTCTGTCACTCAACACTTACAGGGATATATTTTAATTTATATCTGCACCACGGTTGCTTCCAGCTTCTACTAGGATGCCGCAGAGAGAACAGAGTTCATTCAACATGATGAGCAAAGTCTAAGACAAGAACGATAACACAGGAGTAAGCATTATCCTGCCGCGTTCCCAGGCACTGAACTTCGCAAACAAGGTGAACAAGGCTCATTCACAACCCAACTGATTTCAGGCACGGTACAAGCAAAACTAATGTGGGGTTCCCCATCAGAGTTTCCAGGCATGGGAGCTTGGAGGGCGAAAGGGCCTAGAATATTTTGGAACAGTGCCAAAGACTTTGGGATAGGAAGTTGAAGGTATGGGAATGGAAGGAATCAGTGGGAGTTTGTGGGGTTGAAAATGAACTGAAATTAAAGCCTACATGCCGACACAATATTGAAGTGTAAGGAAATAGCTGAGTGTGATAGAGGGTCATAGAATCATCGAGAGATACAGGAACAGGGCATTCGGGCCTAACAAATCTGTGCCAGTTTTGCAATCTGAGGCAGAAGTGAACTCCACGTTGTCTGAAGCATTTATTTTGGGAATGTGGAAGTCAGTCCCTGCAATGGTGCACTTTCCTGGAAGAGGAAGAGGAAGAGGAGAAAGAGCTGAGGCAGCTCAGTCTGAAGGTGGCTCCACAAGACTCAGGGGACAACTGCCCACAGATGTGAGAAGGTGCTAGGAAAACTAAATGGGCTAAAGACTGATAAGTCTCCCGGACCGGATGAGGTGCATCCCCGGGTTCTAAAGGAGGTGGCTTTAGAGATAGCGGAGGCATTGGTGATAATTTTCCAGGAATCGATAGACTCCTGCATGGTTCCGGAGGACTGGAGGGTCGCAAATGTAGTTCCGCTGTGTAAGAAAGGTGGGAGGCAGCATAAAGGAAATTACAGACCTATTAGTCTGACGTCAGTGGTGGGAAAGTTATTGGAATCTATCCTCAAGGATGGGGTTACGGAATACCTAGAGGTGAAAGGCCAGATAGGTCCTAGCCAACATGGTTTTGTGAAGGGAAGATCCTGCCATTGGAGTTTTTTGAAGAAATCATAGGTAGGGTGGATAAGGGAGAGGCGGTAGATCTTGTGTATTTAGACTTTCAAAAGGCCTTCAATAAGGTGCCTCATTAGAGACTGATTAATAAGATGAGAAGTCATGGAATTACGGGTAGGATAACAGAATGGGTGGAGCATTGGCTGGTTGGCAGGAAGCAAAGGGTGGAAATAAAAGGTTCTGGTTGGCTACCGGTTACTAGTGGTGTTCCACAGGGGTCGGTGTTGGGGCCGCTCCTTTTTACCTTGTACATTAACAATTTGGATGATGGAATAAATGGTTTTGTGGCTAAGTTTGCGGATGACACCAAGATAGGTGGCGGAGTAGGGAGTATTGAGGAGATAGGAAAGTTGCAGAGAGACCTAGATAGTTTAGGAGAATGGGCAAGGAAATGGCAGATGAGATTCAATGTTGAGAAATGTGCAGTTGTACACTTTGGAAACAGAAATAAGCGGGCAGATTATTATCTAGAAGGAGAGAAAATTCAAAGTACGGAAGTACAAGGGACTTGGGGGTACTCGTGCAGGATACCTTAAAGGTTAACCACCAGGTCGGATCAGTGGTAAAGAAAGCGAATGCTATGTTGGCATTCATTTCGAGAGGTATAGTGTATAAAAGTAAGGAAGTGTTGATGAGGCTCTACGGGGCACTAGTGAGGACTCATTTGGAATACTGTGCGCAGTTTTGGGCCCCACATCTTAGGAAGGATGTGTTGACATTGGAGAGGGTTCAGAGGAGATTTACGAGGATGATTCCAGGAATGAAAGGGCTTACGTATGATGAGTGTTTGTCGGCTCTTGGACTGTACTCACTGGAGTGCAGAAGAATGAGAGGGGACCTCATAGCGACATTTAAAATGTTGATTGGAAAGGACAGAGTAGATGTGGCTAGGCTGTTTCCCTTGGTGGGTGAGTCCAGGACCAGAGGGCACAATCTTAGAATTAGAGGGTACAGTTTCAAAACAGAGATGAGGAGAAATTACTTTAGCCAGAGGGTGGTGAATTTGTGGAACTCCTTGCCACGTACAGCAGTGGAGGCCAGATCAGTGGGGGCATTCAAGGAAGAGATAGATAGACGTCTAAATAGTTGGGGTATCAAGGGATATGGGGATAAGGCCGGAAATTGGGATTAGAATAGGTTTTTTTTCTTCTCTTCCCCCTCCCCATTCCCCATTTCTCATTTCTTTTTTTCCCTCTTCCTTGGAGCAGACTCAATGGGCCAAATGGCCTGCTTCTGCTCCCTTGTCTTGTGATCTTGTTTGATCTTGTGATGGCCACTCCGCCATTTTTACATAATCATATCCCAATCCCATTTTATTCTCCCACATTGCTATCAACTCCTCCCCCCACCCCACCCACCCAGCCACACCACCACAAATTCTATCACTCACCAACACACTAGGAACAATTTACAGTGGCCAATTAACCTACCAACCTGCACATTTTTTGGGACATGTGAGCACTGGAAGCAACCCATGTTGTCACAGGGAGAATATGCAAACTCCACACGGACAACGGTCAGGATGGAATCCAGGTTGCCGGAGCTGTGAGGCAGCAGTCCTACCAGCCAGAATGATGTGACACCATATTTTGTGGCTGCCAAAGTTGATGTTACATGGTGAAGATACAAGAGTAATTGCACGCGAAATGGGGCACAGTTGTTCTCAATTTATTATGAACTCATGTATCAAAAGTAACAGATTGCACATTTGTTAAACCCCATCGATGGAAACATCTTCTCTGTGCCCTGCCCATTGAATTCCCCCATCACTTCTAAAGCCCCCAAACAGGTTATCTCTCACTCAAGAACCCCAGCAGGTACAATCTTTCCTGCCAGTTCCCTGGTTAGTAGAGCTCAATGCTGTATGGTAATGACTGCACATCATAGCTCACTTCTGAAATTTAGTTCCTTTGCATTAAGTACAGTGATTGCTGTAAAATTATGGCAGAAATTGAAAGTACAGCTGCTGTTTACAGGATGGTATCCCAGCAATTTAAATAAATTTCAACTGAAATGAGCCCCACCTTCGAGGCATCTTCATCCTGTGGCCGTTTTGCTTAGAACTGTAATTTTTGAACTTCAGGCACCGAGCCTGTGGTTCTGGATCAACCATGACAGTAGCAATATGGTAGATGACAGGAGATCACCTGAATCAGGCTCCGTCAGCCGGAGTGGTGGGTGCAGAGTGCAGTGGTCGGGGGTGGAGTTAGTGGGAATGAATGATGTACGTTTGGGGAGCTGGAAGATAGAATTGGAGATTGGACAAGCTTACAGTTTTAGATGGAGGGTGGATTTAGTTGTGACTATTATCTGCTCCCAGTAGCAGAAGAGTGAACAATGACCTGAGCTATACCAAGAGAGAAACATGGCTGGAATCAGGATTTCTCAAAGAGCAGGAGGTTTAATAGGGATAGTTTAGCCATTCCGAGAGATGGCCCACTCTGTGATAAACGTAGGTTAAACTTGCTTAGATGGGAATTCTGGAAGCACTGAATGCTGCAAGAGGTTTGTGCAGAATGAGAAAATGTGCACATACAGGGAACAGCCATCCATCCATCTTCTGAAGTTCAACATGTCCATGTGCTGCAAATGTACCAGTGGCTCTAACTCCTGCTCTTCCACTGGACTCAACACTGACTCCAGAGTGGTCTCAGAGTGCACTGGGCTGAGGGCTCAGATAATGTTATATGGCTGGCAGATAAGCAACAACTTTATTCATTTCAAGGAGATTATCAACATCCATTAAAAAGCTAAATTCAAGTTAAGATTTTTGTCACAGATACTGCTTGACCTGCTGAGTTCCTCCAGCAGATTGTTGCTCCAGATTCCAGCATCAGCGGTCTCTCATGTCCCCATAAGACTTTTGTTTATTTTCTTTATTTCACTTTATATTTTCATTTTTAATTAATGTACTGAGGCATAACGCATTTTCAACAAATTTATTTTTAATTTTTAAAAATTTATATTAGTTATTTAAATCCATTTAAATTCTTTTTACATGTCTCTTAACATCAGAGATATTTAAGAACTGTGAAAATACTTTTAACAGCAAAGAACCTTTATCAGCTATTGAGGCAGTGATGGAAGTGGAGAGTTCTCAAGTTGTGCAGTCTGAGGCCTGGTTACCATTCACAGCCTGCTGTACCTCGTGGAAGACAAAGAGAGAGTCATTCAGCACAAAAAACAGGCCACAACAAACAATCAGCTGGAAGAACTCAGCGGGTCGAGCGGTGTCTGTGGGTGAAAGGAGTTGTCAATATTTTGGGTCAAAACCCTGCATCAGGCCAGCAGCTGCTGTGTCTTGAGTCTCTACAAAAAACAGGTCGTTTGACTTATTATGTCCACACCAACCATGGAGCATTCATTAACACTAATCCTACATTAACACTGTTTTATTCTCACTACATTCCCATCAATTTCCTCTAGAGTCTTCCACTCACCTACACAGGAGGGACAATGTACAGTGGCCAACTAACCTACCAACCAGCATGACTTTGGGACATGGGAAGAAACTAGAGCTCCTGGAGGAAACCCACATCATCACACAGAGAATATGAAGACCCCACACAGACTGCACTGGATGTCAGGATTGAACCTGGGTTGCTGAAGCTGTGAGCCAGCAGCTCTATTAGCAACACCAAAGACTGTGGAATGAAGGCCTTAAGCACAGCTCATCGTGCACAGACTGCAGCAGGTAAGATTGAGCCTAGAATTAGCCTGGAGGCCAAGTGCAGACGGTGGGTTGGATTGAACATGATCCAACCCTCTATTTTATATGGATATGGTTTAAATTGTTCTAATCAAAGGTGCTGCCTGCCAGGATTCAGGGAAGGATAGTTTTCCTCCTATCTGACTGTACACTAATCCCTCCATGAAACTGATGACCTTCATCACGATACATAGCGGAAGGTCAGACTAACTGCTACGGAAGAACAGCATCTACTACACAGAAATTATAGCGCAGACAGAGGCCCATATACCCAGCATGCAGCAAGCTAACTCTTCCATCTCAAGCAAATTCTATCTCTCTCCTCTTATAAGAAACACTTGCACACACATCATCCACATCGCTTTCATGATATCTCAGAGCATACATTCAACAAAACACTTTTTAAGTAGTTACTGTAGTAGTAGCTACTGTTCTAGTTACTGCAGTGATTACTTTTACAGTTACTGTTGTCGTAGTTACAGTTGTTATTGTTGTAGTTACTGGTGTAGAAGTTACCATTGTAGTTACTGTTGTAGTTATTGTAGTAGTTATTGCTGTAGTTACTTTTGTAGTGATTACCACTGGGGTTACTACTGTATAGTTACCATTGTAGTAGTTACTATTGGAGTTCTGCTGTAGTTATTGTTGCAGTTACTGTTGTCATTGTTACTGTTGTATTTACTGATGTAGTAGTTACTGTAGTAGCTACTCTGCAGTTACTGTTGCAGTTATTGTTGTAATTTCTGCTGTAGTTATTGTAGTTAATGTTGTAGTAGTTACTGTTGTAGTTAGTGTTGCAGTCACTATTGTAGTTACTGTTATAGTTAATGTTGTAGTAGTAACTGTTGTAGATACTGTTGTAGAGAAACAAAGGACTGCAGATGTTGGAATCCAGATGAAAAACACTTATGATGCTGGAGATACATCTGCAGAGAAAAGCAAGCGGTCAATGTTTCGGGTCAGGACCCTTCTTCAGGACTGAAGATAGGAGAAGGGGAAGCCCAATATATAGGAGGGAAAAGAAGAGCAGTGATAGGTGGACAAAAGAGGGGAGGCGGGGGGGGGGGGGCGCTGGTCACAGGGTGGTGATAGGTAGATGCGGGTAAGAGATAGTGATAGGGAGGTGTGGGAGAGGAGGGGAGAGCAGATCCACCAGGGGATGGGTCAAAGGTAAGAAGAGAAAGGGAAAAAAAGGCTAGGAAAGGGAAGAAGAGAAGAAGCATGGTGGGGGGGGGTTGTGGAGAAGTGGGGGTGAGGATTACTCAAAGTGGGAGAATTCAATGTTCATGCCATTAGGCTGCAAGGTCCCAAGATGGAAAATGAGGCGCTGTTCCTCCAGTTACGCTTGGAATTCTCCTGGAAGTGGAGGAGGCTGAGGACTGACATATCAGTGATAGTGTGGAAGGGGGAGTTGAAGTGACTGGCAACAGGGAGATGCAGGTCGTGGTTACAGACAGAGCGCAGGTGTTCTGTGAAATGGTCACCTAGTCTGTGTTTGGTCTCACCAACGTAGAGGAGGCCACACTTGGAGCACTGAATGCAGTAGATGATATTAAGGGAGGTGCAGGTGGTGTAGGGGCAGGTGTTGCACCTTTGGCAGGGGCAGTGGGAAGTTCCCGGGGTGGGAGCGGGATGGATGGGAGAGGAGGAGTGAAAGAGGGACTTGCGGAAAGAACAGTCTCTGCGAAAGGCAGAAAGGGGTGGGGAGGGGAAGATATGCTTGGTGGTGGGGTCCCGTTGGAGATGGTGGAAGTGGCTGAGAATGATGTGTTGGATACGTAGGCTGGTGGGATGAAATGTGAGCCGGAGTAGGCTTGGAACAGAGATTGTTCACCGTAGCCAATGAAGAGGCAGGCATAGCTGGAGCCCATGCGAGTGCCCATAGCTACACCCTATTTCTAAGCCTACTCCGGCCCCATTCCTCAACTCTTTCTCCATCATATCAGTGACTGCATTGGTGCCACCTCTTGTACCTGTGCGGAACTCGACAGTTTCATAAATTTCGCCACTAATTTTCACCCTGCTCTCCAATTCACTTGGACTATCTCTGACACCTCTCTCTCCTTCCTCAATCTTTCCATCTCCATCTCAGGAGATTCCTTATTGGCTGACATCTTCTACAAGCCCACTGATGCCCACAGCTAGCTCGATTACAGGTCCTCCCACCCTGCCTCTTGCAAGGATGCTATCCCTTTTTCTCAATTTTTCCTCCTCCGCCACATCTGCTCCCATGATGAGGCTTTCAACTCCAGGACATCTGAGATGTCCAACTTCTTTTCTAACCGGAGCTTCCCCCTGACTGTGGTCGAGAGAGCTCGCACCTGTATCTCTGCCATTTCCCGCACCTCCGCTCTCGCCCCCACCCCTCCCAGACCCAACAGGCCTACACCACCTCCATCACCTCCATCCAGGGACCCAAACAGTGCTTACAGGTGAGACAGAGATTCACCTGCACCTCCAATAATATCACCTACTGCATTTGGTGCTCCAAGTGTGGCCTCCTCTACATTGGTGAGACCAAATGCAGACTAGGTGACCGTTTCGCAGAACATCTGCGCTCTGTCCATAACCACAATCTACATCTCCCTGTTACCAGTCACTTCAACTCCCCCTCCCACACTATCACTGATTTGTCAGTCCTCGGCCTCCTCCACTGCCAGGAGAATTCCAAACGCAAACTGGAGGAACAGCACCTCATTTTCTAGCTTGGAACCTTACAGCCTAATGGCATGAACATTGAATTCTCCCACTTTAGGTAATCCCCACACCCCTGCCCCACAACACGCGCCCCCCCCCCACCATGCTTCTCCTCTTCTTCCCTTTCCTAGCCCTTTTTTTCCCTCTCTCTTCTTACCTTTGACCCATCCCCCGGTGGATCTGCTCTCCCCTCCTCCCCCGCACCTATCACTATCTCTTACATGCATCTACCTATCACCACCCTGTGCCCAGCCCTCCTCCCCTCTTGTATCCACCTATCACTGCTCTTCTTTTCCCTCCTATATATTGGGCTTCCCCTTTTCCTATCTTCAGTCCTGAAGAAGGGTCCTGACACGTAACGTTGACCGCCTGCTTTTCTCCACGGATGCTGCCTGGCCTGCTGAGTTCCTCCAGCATTATCGTGTTTCTCATTCAGTTACTGTTGTACTTAGTGTTGTAGTTACTGTTGTAGAAATTACTGTTGTAGTTACTGTTGTAGTTAATGTTGCAGTAGTAACTGTTGTAGTTATTGTTGTAGTTACTGTGGTAGTAATTTGTAGTAGTTTACTGTTGTAGTTGTTACTGTTGTGAGGGGGGATTCTCAGTGGGCAATCTGTGGACAGCAAGATCCTAAAACAGCAATCTATTAAGCACTTGGTCTGTAGCCTTCTATGCCTTGGCCATTCAAATATTCATTTAAATGGTTGTGACAGCTCCTGCCTCCACCAGCCCCTCAAGCAGTGCATTCCTGGGACCTCTAAATCCATTTGAGAGACTGAACAGAGGCTCATCTAAATAACAGGGGTGCCAGCCGAAAGCTTTGTGCTCAGTTTTTTGGAGTTGACTTGAAGCCAGAGCTTCCTAACATTATTGATAAAAGCACTCATTATTGATAAAAGTACTCATTTAGGACCCTGCCCACATCCTCTGCCTTCAAACACGTGTTCACTCCTTTATTCTTGAGTGGTCCTACCCCCTCCTCCCTAGTTATCCTCTTACTCTTGATATATCTATAGAATGCCTCAGGGATTCTCTTTAATCCTACTTGCCAAGGACTTTTCATGGCCCCTCCTGGCTCTCCAAATTCCCTTCATGAGTTCTTTTCTGACTTCTTTATATTCCTCAAAATCATGTTTTGTTTCCTTATCCAATTTCCCTTCAAACATGTTGAAGCCTCTACTTCAAGAGTCCTTTGAGGTTAAGAGTTCCATTATATAATCATTCTGGCTGAAGAAAAGTCTTTTCCCTTAACCTTTCAGTAATCTGCATTCCTCTGACTGATATACCAACTAGTGGAAACAATTTTTCTACTCTTAATCCTTGCAAAATCTTCCACAAACTTCAAAAACTTCTATTACAGCCCTTTGGCTGCCTCTGTTCCAATGTTAACAGGTAAATTAAGAGACGGCTTTAAGAACAACAGAACCTTCATTAAAGAATGGATCTGAGTGCAAAAGTGCTCATGAAAGTTTTAAACTGGCGTCAAAATCAGGTATATTTAGTAAAATACAGCCTTTCGTGAAATGTTAGCTTCTAATGGGAAAAAAATCAATAGTTTGGTTGACTTCACTGATGTCTGGTCAGTGATACTATTACAGCTGCAGAAAGGGTGGATAATGTAGAAGGATCCTCTCTAGAGTCAGTATGAGTGGAAGTTAGGAACAAGAAAGGAGCAGTTACTCTACTGGGAGTATTCTATAGGCCCTGCGGTAGCAGCAGGGATACTGACGAGCAGATTGGGAGGCAGATTTTGGAAAGGTGCAAGAATAACAGGGTTGTTATCATGGGAGACTTCAACTTCCCAAATATTGATTGGCACCTGCTTAGTGCCAAAGGATTAGATGGGGCAGAGTTTGTTAAGTGTGTCCAGGACGGATTCCTGTCGCAGTATGTTGACAGGCCGACTAGAGGGAATGCCATATTAGATCTAGTATTAGGTACTGAGCTGGGTCAGGTGACAGATCTCTCGGTGGGTGAGCATTTGGGGGACAGTGACCACTGCTCCCTAACCTTTAGCATTATCATGGACAAGGATAAGAGCAAAGATGATGGGAAGATATTTAATTGGGGAAGGGCAAATTATGAGGCTATAAGGCTAGAACTGGAGAGTGTAAATTGGGATGACGTTTTTGAAGGGAAATGTACTGTGGAGATGTGGTCGTTGTTCAGGGATCTCTTGCAGGATGTTAGGGATGATTTTGTCCCGGTGAGGCAGAGAAAGAATGGCAGGGTGAAGGAACCATGGATGACAAGAGAGGTGGAACATCTAGTTAGGAAGAAGAAGGCATCATACATAAGGTGTAGGCAGCAAGGATCAGACAGGTCTCTTGAGGAATATAGAGTAGCAAGGAAGGAACTTAAGAAGGGGATGAGGAGAGCAAGAAGGGGACATGAAAAGGCTTTGGCAAGTAGGGTTAAGGAGAATCCCAAGGCTTTCTTCACATACATGAAGAGCAGAAGGATGACGAGAGTAAAGGTAGGGCCAATTAGAGACAAAGGTGGGAAGATGTGCCTGGAAGCTGTGGAAGTGGGTGAGGTTCTCAATGAATACTTCTCTTCAGTATTCACCAAAGAGAGGGGCCTCAATGATGCTGAGGACAGTGTAGGTGAGGGTAATGTTCTAGAGCATGTAGATATCAAGAGAGAGGATGTGTTGGAGCTGTTAGAAAATATTAGGACAGATAAGTCCCCGGGGCCTGACAGAATATTCCCCAGGCTGGGGAGGAGATTACTGAACTGTTGGTTAGGATCTTTGAGTCCTCGTTGTCCACAGGAAAGGTACCGGAGGATTGGAGGGTGAAAAAAGTTGTCCCCTTATTCAAAAAATGTAGAAGAGGTAGTCCAAGGAATTACAGACCAGTGAGCCTTACGTCTGTGGTGGGCAAGCTGTTGGAAAGGATTCTAAGAGATAGGATCTATGAGCATTTAGAGAATCATGGACTGATTAGGGACAGCCAGCATGGCTTTGTGAAGGGCAGATCATGTCTCACAAGCCTGATAGGGTTCTTTGAGGAGGTGACCAGGAAGATTGATGATGGTAGTGCAGTAGATGTGGTCTACGTGGATTTTAGTAAGGCGTTTGACATGGTTCCACATGGTAGGCTTCTTCAGAAGGTCAGAGGGCATGGGATCCAGGGAGGCTTGGCCATGTGGATTCAGAATTGGCTTGCCTGTAGAAAGCAGAGGGTTGTGGTGGAGGGAGTGCATTTAGATTGGAGGGCTGTGACTAGCGGTGTCCCCCAAGGATCTGTTCTGAGACCTCTACTTTTTGTGATATTTATTAGTGACTTGGATGAGGGGGTAGAAGGGTGGGTTAGCAAGTTTGCAGATGACATAGAGGTCGGTGGTGTTGTGGATAGTGTGGAGGACTGTCGAAGCTTGCAGAGAGATATTGATAGGATGCAGATCTGGGCTGAGAAGTGGCAGATGGAGTTCAATCCAGGGAAGTGTGGGGTGGTACACTTTGGAAGGACAAACTCCAAGGTGGAGTACAAGGTTAATGGCAGGATTCTGGGTAGTGTGGTGGAGCAGAAGTATCTGGGGGTTCATACCCACAGATCCCTGTAAGTTGCCTCACATGTGGATAAGGTAGTTAAGAAAGCTTATGGGATATTAGCTTTCAAAAGTTGTGGGATTGAGTTTAAGAGCCGCGAGGTAATGATGCAGCTCTACAAAACTCTGGTTAGACCACACTTGGAGTACTGTGTCCAGTTCTGGTTGCCTCATTATAGGAAGGATGGGGAAGCGTTGGAAAGGGTACAGAGGAGATTTACCAGGATACTGCCTGGATTAGAGAGTATAGATTATGAGGAGAGACTAAGGGAGCTAGGGCTTTACTCTTTAGTGAGAAGGAGGATGGGGGAGACATGATAGAGGTATACAAAATATTAACAGGAATAGATGGAGTAGACAGCCAGCGCTTCTTTCCCAGGGCACCAATGCTCAGTACAAGAAGGCATGGCTTTAAAATAATGGGTGGGAAATTCAAGGGAGATGTCAGAGGGAGGTTTTTCACCCAGAGAGTGGTTGGTGCATGGAATGCACTACCTGGGGTGGTGGTGGAGGCAGAAACGTTGGTCAAGTTCAAGAGATTGTTAGATAAGCATATAGAGGAATTTAAAATAGAGGGATATGTGGGAGGACGGGGTTAGATAGTCTTAGGTGTGATTTGAAGGGCGGCACAACATGGTGGGCCGAAGGGCCTGTATTGTGCTATATTGTTCTATGGTTCTAAAGCACAGAAACAGCTGCTGAAGAGTGAAGAGCACATGTTGAAAAAATTCAACCGGATCAATAGAATCAATGCAGGTGACCCTTGGAATTAAACTCCACTTTCCCACAGCCGATAAAACAGGGGCCTAGTTGACCTTTAGGATCTTTATACTTTGTCTTACTCGCATTAAGCTGAGAGAAAGCTGGCCCAGCCCCCTCCTGAGTTCCTTCGATTACAAGCTGCACATTTAGATAAGCCAATTTCCCCTGACCCCTCTCTGGCTGGAGGCAGCAATGAGGGCTGGCAATCTGGAGCCAGCTCAATTGAGGTCAAATCTCTTGTGAGTTTTAGGTTTAGGATTCCTGTCACATCTCCAGCCTGCTACGTGTGAAACAGCTTTGGAGCCTGTGAGTCAGATTCTGCTAATTGAGTACAACTAGTTGAGTCTGACCATTTGTGAGGAGAAAGCTGACCTTTTCATCAGTACATATTGCTGAGATGACAACCTCTATATATTTAGTGAGTGAGTTAACATTGTGCTTTTCACAGAATTATGTTTGCACCAGATATGTTTATCTGAACTTGCTTGCATTGACTAAGTACCTTGCTTCTCACACTCAGATAATTATTTTCATGCATATCTCTGTGCAGTAACCCTGCCTTTGCCAATAGTCTGACATTATGGCCCTGACTTCATCAAACTATCATGCTTACCTGCCCATCAGGACTGGGGTATGGGAGGGTTTAAAATTTAATTCTGATTTTTATTCTAATTCCAACTTTTTAATTTTCTGGTTTCCAACCCATCGCCATTAACATCCATCACTAAGGGCCCTCATCATCCGGGATATGCCCTCTTTTTGTTACTACGAGGGAGGAGGTACAGGAGCCTGAAGACCCACACTCAATGTTTTAGGAACAGCTTCTTTCCCTCCACCATCAGATTTCTGAACAGTCCACGAACTCATGAACATGATCTTATTATTCCTTTTATTTGCACTATTTATTGAGCTTGTATAGTAATTTCATGTATTTGCTCTGTACACTGCCGCAAAACAAAAAATTTCACAACATATAAGTCAGTGATAATCAACCTGATTCTGATTCTGATTCTTTCTGGTGTGTAAGTTTTCACAAACTCAAATCAGGCTATTGATAAGACTCCTGCAAATGGTAAGTTTACACTCAAAAGCCAGGGTCCAGCCTCTGGTCAGAAATTCAAGAAGTGAGTTATTTGCCATTGAGATCAGGAGTGTCTATTGCCTGTGGCCTTGCCAGGATCATTGCCTTCCATTGCATTCTCCCCAACTCTCCTGCTAATATTCAGACCACATCTCTTCCATTTTAATTGTGTTTTCAATAAAGTTTCCCTATCATCAGACAGACCAAGGTCTCAGTTTCCTGAGTCATTCCTGGCAGAAGGCTGCTGACATTTGAAGGGGTTCACACACTTTAGGCACACTTTTAGGGGGTCTGGTAAATGATAGAATCGACTGTCTTAGCAAGAGGGCACGAAGCAATGGGAATGGGGGCAAGATTGTGAGACTTAGAGGCTACGGAAGGTAGATAAAGGGAACCAAGAAGATTACCATTTATAATTGTTGTTCTAGCTCCAGTCGACTTTGACACTGAACTGGATCTCATTGGAACTCCCTGCCACTAGGGCTACTTGGTGGAAATGAAGTCGGGACCTAGTGATGTCATTGGGATCCATCGTGTGTATCCTACAAAGGGTCTCACCAGATACAGCTGGAGATCTTACTGCAGCAGTTTAATTGCTGGTCATCTCCCAATGTCTCAGGGTGGGTAAGTGACTTGGATGATTTTAACTGCTGAGGAGGTAGGCTTGAAATTGTTCCCCTGAGCTCTTCACACCTAACCCCAATCCCCACCTAACCCCAGTCCCCTCCTAACCCCACTCTCCACCTAACCTCAGTCCCCACCTAATCCATCCCCACCTAACCCCAGTCTCCACCCAACCCCAGTCCCCACCTAACCCAACCCCTGTACCCACCTAACCCCAGTCCCCACCTAATCCCTGTACCTACCCAACCCCAGTCCCCACCTAACCCAACCCTAGTACCCACCAAACCCTAGTCCCCACCAAACCTAAGTCCCCACCTAACCCTTGTACCCACATAACCCCAGTGCACTCCTAACCCCTGTACCCACCTAACCCCAGTCCCCACCTAACCCCAATCCCCACCTAACCCCAGTCCCCACCTAACCCCATTCCCCACCTAACCCCAGTCCCTACATAATCCCTGTACCTACCAGACTTGTCCAGTTGGTTGAACTTTTTCCACTGAGCTGGAAGATTGTACTTTCAACTTTCTCTCCAAAAACCCTGGAGACAGAAGTCCAGGCCAACACAATATGAAGGAAGTGCTGCATTGGTGCCAGGTGGGGGGAAGGGGATGGAGGCAGGGTCACAGTCAGAGGAAATGGGTTGGTCTGACTGTACACCCTTCAGTGAAGGTTCTGCCTGCCATAAGCTTAATGCAAATAAAACCGAATATTAAGATCTGGGCCAACTAAGCACTTTGTTACTTTGCCTGTAGAAAGAATTTTTTTTCCAATGAGACATGAAATATCTACTCTAATTAGGAAGTGAAAGCTCCCAAGATACTATTTGAAAAAGAGCAGGAGAGTCTTAGTCGATATTTCTCCGTCAATCAGCATCACTGATGTATAAATCTTTTCACTTCTCAGATAATGAACCAGTTCATGCAATAAGACCTGGACAACACTCAGGTCTAGGCTATTAGGTGACAAGTAACGTTCATGCCAACCATCATCTCTGGCAACAAACAGTCTGATCACCTACCCTTGACATACAACGACATTGTTAAGTCCCCACCATCAATACTCTAAGTGTTATTTTGAACAGAAATATAACTGGACCAATCACATGAATTAGAACAACATTCAAATGAAAGGAGAAAGTATACAGTTAATAGCATTGAAGTACAGAGGGATCTTGGGGTCCAGGTCCATAGTTCACTGAAAGTACCTACACAAGTGGATAAGGTGGTAAAGAAGGCGTATGGCATGCTTGCCTTCATTAGTCCGGGTGTTGAGTATAAGGGTAAGGAAGTCATGCTGCAAGTATATAAAACTTTAGTCAGACTGCACTTTGAGTATTGCTTGCAGTTCTGGTCATCCCATAATAGGAAGGATGTGGAGGCTATGGAAAGGGTGCAGAAGAGGTTTACCAGGATGCTTCCTGGATTTTAGGGCATGAGCTATAAGGAAAGGTTGGACAAACTTGGGTTGTTCTCCCAAGGGCGTTGGAGGCTGAGGGGAGACTTGATAGAGAACTGATAGAGAGAGGCACAGATAGGGTAGACAGTCAGAATCTTTTCCCCAGGATAAAAATGTCAAATGCCAGAGGATGTGCTTTTAAGGCTAGAGGAGGGAAGTTTAATGGTGATATGAGGAGCAGAATTTTTATTCAGAAAGTGGTAGGTGCCTGGAATGGGTTACTGGAGGTAGTAGTGGAATCAGGCAGTTAGGTGGAGTTTAAGAGGCTTTTAGATAGGCACATGAATATGAAGGGAATGGCAGGATATGGACGATACTCAGGAAGAGGACATTTAGTATAAATTGGCACCAAGATTGGCACAACATTGTGGGCCGAATGGCCTGTCCAGTGCTGTACTGTTCTATGTTCTAGTATATTATTCTGCTTGGGTCGTCTACAACCCAATGGTATGAACACTGAATTTCCCAATTTCAGCTAACCCTCACTCCCTGTGTTCCCCTCTCTCTCTCCTTCTGATCGACCTCCAGCACTCCCATTCTTGTTCCCTTTCCCATACCTCCCCTCCAGCCCCCCACCACCATTTTCATTCCCCTCCCTTCCTGGTACCATCCACCCACCACCCACACACTTCACCCACAGGATCCCCTCCTCCATCTGGTTCCATTTGCCCATCTCTCCCTTTAATGGTTCCCATTATAATCTTCCTTACTCACCAGATTCCAGCACTTGTAGCCTTTGTGTCCATGATCCTTACCCTCCAGCCTCTGTCTCCATCTTCACCTTCCCCTGCCCCCCCCAACCTGGCTCCGACTAATGCCTTTTTCCCTCTTTCTTTTCCTATGTCTGCTTCCAGCTATCATCCACCTGCCTCTGTCTCCCAAGTTCACCCCTTCCCCTCCCGCACCTGGCTGATCATTCCTCACCACTGCTCCGTCCACCTATCACCTACGGGCCCCTGTCTCACGCCTCCCCCTCTCTCTTTTATACCGGCTATCTTCCCTCTCCATTCCCAGTCCTGATGCAGGTTCTCAACTGGGAATGTCCACAGTTCCTTTTCCGTCACAGATGCTACTCAACCCGCAGAGTTCCTCCAGCAGTTTGTTTTTTGCAGCCACTTATAGGCTTTGGCTACATGAACAGGCCAGAGGCCGGGTATCCTGCACAAGTGACTCATCTTCTGATAGCCCAAAGCCTTTCCACCACAATGTAACATTCTTCATTTGTCTGGGTGATTGCAGCTCCAACAACACTCAACAAACTCATCATCATCCAGGATAAAGCAGACGACATTCCTCCCTTATTCCCTTCACTGCTTACAAACTGTGACCACTGTGTCCCATCTACAAGAAGAATTTTAAAAATCCACCAAAGTTTCTTCCACACTATCTCCCAAACTTGCAACCTCTACCACCTGGAAGGACATGGACACCAGGTGCATTGTATTGCCACTGCCTGCAAGTTCTGCTGCAAATCAACCACCATCCTGACTTGGAAATATATAACCATTCATTTGTTATCATAGGGTCTAACTACTGAAACTCCCAATCCAACATCACTATGTAGAGTGCAGCCGTCCAAGAAGGCAGTTCACCCCATCCACTCAAGGGCAGTTAAGGATGGAGAGCAAATGCTGGCCTTGCCAACAACACTCACATCCTGTAAGGTCATAACAAGTTGCAATTTATATAGTCATTATCACATTGCTGTTTGAGGAAGCTTGATTTGTGCAAATTAGCAGCTGCATATCATTCAACAGTGATTACTGTAAAGAACTTTAGAGATCTTGACGTTATGTGTATAAACTTATGACTTTCTTTAAATTATTGATGATTTCAATTGTTTTGAGCACAGTATACGCCATGAACCAGTACCAATGAAGGGTGGATTGTCATTAGGATATAGTAGTTGGAGAATTCAGGGAGGGGGGTAACAGTGAAATTCTGGGAGATGTTACCATTAAAAAAGAGGAGATATTAGATGACTTAGCAGGCATAATGGTGGATAAATCCCCTGTGCTTGTTGAGATGTATCTCAGGCTGCTATGGGAGCCAAGGGAGGAGAATTACTAAGGCCCAGATGTAGATTTTTAAATCTTTCCTGGTTGCAGGTGAGGTACTGGGTGACTGATCTATTCCAGAAGGACAGTAGGGATAATCCAAGTAATTACAGGCATGTGAGTCTGATGTCAGTGATAGGGAAGTTATTAGAAAACATTCTGAGGAACCGGTTTAATCTACATTTGGAAAGATAGGGATTGATCAAAGATAGTCAGCATGGCTTTATTGGGGCAAATCCTTCCTGACCAATTTGATTGAATTTTTCAAAGAGACAACAAAATTTATAGATGAGGGCAGTGTGGTTGATGTAGTCTATGAAGACTTCAGTAAGGCCTTTGATAAGGTCCCATACGGGAAACTGGTCCAAAAGGTTAGAACCCTTGAGGTCCAAGGCAAGTTGGCAAATTGGATCCAAAATTGGCTTGGTAATTGGAGGCAGAGAGTAATGCTGGAGGGTTGCTTTCGTGACTGGAAGCCTGTGACATGTGGTCTACCATAGGAATCAGTACTGAGACCCTTACTGTTTGTTATGTACATTAGTAATTTGGATATGACTGTAAGAGGTATGATAAATAAGTTTGCAGATGATACAAAAATTGTTAGTTAGTGAAGAAAATAGCCGTAGCTACAGAATGATATTACCAATGAGATGGGCAGAGCAACAGTAGATGGAATGTTATCCTGATAAGTGCAAAGTGATGCAGATTGGGAGGACTCATAAGGGTAGGACATACACAGTGGATCCTAGGGAGTATTGAGGAACAGAGAGACCTCGGTGTACAAGTCCACAGATCCCTAAAGGTAGCAACACAGATGGATAAGGTGGTGAAGAAAGAAGACAATATACTTGCCCTCATTAAATGGGGCATAGAATATAAGAGCAGGGAGGTTATAGTACAACATTATAAAACATTGGTTGGATCACTACTGGAGTAAAGCTGACAACTAAGCCAAACCAAAACCACCGTGGGAAATTCAATTCCAGTCACACTGGATGCGATCACACTGGAGAGGATACGGAGGAGATTCACCAGGATGTTGCCAAGGAAAGACCATTTCAGTTATGAAGAGACTGGACAGGTTAGGCTTATTTTCCTCAGTGCAGAGGAGGCTGAGTGGGGACCTGCTTGAGGTAAACAATGTTATGAGGAGCATAGACAGGGTAGATAGGAGTAAACTTTTCCCTATGATAGGGGTATATACTGTAAATGCAGAGGACATGGATTTAGGGTAAGGGGTAAGAGGCTTGGAGGTGATCTGAGGAAGAAGCTTTTCAGTTAGTGGGTGGTTGGAATCTGTAGTACACTGCCTGAGGGTGTGGTGGGGGCACGTACTCTCACAACATTTAAGAAATATCTAGATAAGTACTTGAATCACCAAGTCATAGAAAGCTGGGGACCAAGTGCTGGTAAATGGGATTAGTGCAGATGGGTACTTGATGGTTGACTTGGAAATAGTGGGCTGAAGAACCTGTTTCTGAGCTGTATGACTCTACGATTCTCTGATTCTTTAAGATACATGCTAATGTGGCCTTGCAATTAAATACAAAAAATAACCTTTAGCTTTTCCTATTGAATAATTTAGTGAAGGGAAAAAAAGGAGTCAAAGTAGTTCATAGTTCATAGAGTAGTTGTGATAGAACTTGAAGATCAGCAAATCCTATCAATGTTCTGGTCAACATCACCTCTTAGAGTCAAACAGCATGGAAACAGGCCCTTTGGCCCAACTCGTCCATGCTGGATGTGTTGCCCAGTGAGCTAGTCCCGTCCGCCCGCATTTGGCCCATAGCCCTCTAAGCCTCCCTTATCCATGTATTTATCCAGATGGCTTTTAAACATTGCTAATGTGCCCACCTCAACCGCTATTTCTGACAGCTCATTCCAAATATGCACCACCCTTTATGTGAAGAAGCTGCCCTGATGTCCCTTTTAAATCTCTCGCCTCTCATCTTAAACCTGTGCCCTCGTATTTTTAGCACCTCCTCCCTGGGAAAAAGACTATGTGCTTTCACCCTGTCTATGCCCCTCATGATCTTGTGTACCTCTATCAGGTCACCCCTCAATCTCCTATATTCCAGGGAATAAAGTCCTCGTCTATGCAATCTCTCATTATAACTCAGGCCCTCAAGTCCAGGCAACATCCTGGTAAATCTTTAGTGCACTCTTTCCAGTTTAATAGCATCTTTCCTATAATATGGTGACTAAAACTGTACACAATACTCCAAATGCAGCCTCACCAATGTATTATGTAACTGCAACATAACTTCCCAACTCCTATATTCAGTGTCCTGACTGATGAAGGTCAGCGTGCCAAACACCTTCTTCACCACCCCATTTACCTGTGACGCTACTCTCAACGAACTATGCACTTGCACTCCAAAGGCCCTACCATTCACCGTATAAATCCTACCCTGGTTTGATCTCCCAAAATGCAATACCTCACAATTTATCTGGATTGAAAGCCATTTGCCAATCCTCAGCCCACATACCTGGCTGATCAAGATCCCCCTATAATTTTTCATAACTTTCTGCACCATCTACAGCACCACCTATTTTAGTATCATCTGCAGACTATGTATCATGGTTATGCCTTGTACATTTACATCCAAATTGTTTATATAAATTACAAACAACAAAGGTCCCAGCACCAATCCCTGTGGCACACCACTAGACACAGGCCTCCAGTCTGAGAAACAACCCTTGACCATCACCCTCTGCATCATACCACTGAGCCAGTTATGAATCCAATCCGCTATTTCCCACTGGATCCCATGTGACCTAACCTTCCAGACTAGTCTGCCATGGTGGACCTTGTCAAAGGCCTTGCTAAAGTCCATATAGACAAAATCCACTGCCCTACCCTCACCTACCCTCTTGGTTACCTCCTCGAAGAACTCCAGGAGATTTGTCAGACACAACTTCCCACTCACAAAGCTATGCTGACTGTCCTGAATCGGACACTGTTTCCTCAATCAAAGAAAGTCACTGATCCAGCTTCAAGGCAGTACCAAGAGGGTGCAACATTATTGAAGGTCGTGTCAAATCAAGTCAGGTTTATTGTCACATGTATACACAGGTGCAATGAAAAACTTACTTGCAGCAGTGTCACAGGCACATCACATCAGAGACACAACATTCACAAGGAAAACATAAATTAACATAAATTATACAAAATTATAAAAGAAAGAACACAATTGGAACAAAAACAACAAAGTCCATTGTAGAGCAAAGTGGTCAACGTGGTCATAGTGTTGTTATATTGAGGTAGTGATTAGGGCTGTGCAGGTTGGTTCAAGATTCAAATGGTTGAAGGGAAGCAGCTGTTCTTGAACCTGGTGGTGTGGGACTTCAGGCTTCTGTACCTCCTGTCCAATGGTAGCTGCAAGGAAACGACATGACCCTTATGGTGGGATCTGTGATGATTGATGCTGCCTTCTTGAGGCAATTCCTCATGTAGATACTTTCAGTGGTGGGGAGGGATGTGCCCATGATATATTGGGCTGAGTCCTCTACTCTCTGTAGCTTCTTATATTCCTGTGCATTCAAATTGCCGTACTAGACCAGGATGCAACCAATCAGCTTTCAACAGTACATCTGTAGAAGTTTGTTTGAATGTTTAATAACATGCTAAAGTTCCTTAACCTTCTAAGCAAGTAGATGCTGGTGCACCTTCCTCATCAAGGTGGTGTTGTCTTTTAGACCATAAGACCATAAGATATAGGAGCAAAATTAGGCCATTTGACCCATCAAGTCTGCTCTACCAGAACCTATCAATCTCAGCCTTAAATACATACCAATGGCTTGGCCTCCATGACCCTCTGTGGCAACGAATTCCGTAGATTCCACCACCCTCTGGATGAAGAAATTCTTCCTCATCTCAGTTTTAAAGGGTCCTAGATCGGATGCTAGATTCTCCTACTAATGGAAACATCCTCTCCATATCCATTCTATCCAGGACTTTAAGTATCTGGTGGGATCAATGAGATCCTCTCTCTTTTGCACAAGATGTTAGACCAAGGCCCAGATTATGCCTGTGACTGAACGTCATAATTACCTCTTTGGTTGTAGAATATCCTGAGATTATGAAAGATGTTAAAAAATAAGGTGTTACATTCTAAGATTCATCATACTGTGGGTTGTGCCTAAAGTGCCTGCTGTACTTCCCTACATAACAATAGGCATTATACTCTGAAGTGGTTCATTGCCTAGTGTTTCAGCATGTCCTGAAGACATGTTAAGATACTGCTGAAGTGCACGCTCCTTCCTACTCTTGGTACCGATTAGGTTTCACTGCTGTGTTCGGAATTTGAAAAGAGAAATTCCCAGATATTGGCTCAAGGTAAAATTGTAATGAGAAGTTCAATTAAAGAGAAATCATTTTAAATTATTTAAGTAACTCTGAGAAAGGGTTCTCAGCTGTATGGAGGAAAGAATGAGCAATTAACTGCAAACATCTTGAGCAGATGCTCGAAAATTGATTGTGGCAATTCTTTTAAATATGTAGGACAACTGAGTACAACAATCTCCTGCAGATTAGTGAAGCTTTAAAACAATACTCACTGCTTTGGAAAACATGTTGTTAATGCAGTGAGAGAGAGATTTTGCAATATCTGCTGCAGTCTGTATGGAGTCCCCTACAGTGTGTATATCTATGTTGTTCCGCTGCTTTATATCCACATTCTGCCTGCTTAAATATCTGTAGGGTCAACTTTAACTCTGGGTCATCAGCTGGGGGAGCACACCTATCCAGATGATGAAGAGGTGGGTGACCCAAACCATGGGCAGACCCGCTGTCTGCCCATCTCAAAGGCCAGCAAGGTAAGTGCAGGGGATGGTGGTTTTGGGATTGTAGGGCTAGATTCCTGGAGGGAAAAAGCCCCAGGTGCCACAATGTCATACGAAGAGCGAGATAGTGGAGAACCCAAATGCAGAACACCAGAATGAGACTGGAGTCGGGATGCTTCCTCGGTACCAAACGCAGAATGGTGAACAGAAGGAATCTTGCCTCAGGACTCTATCTCAGAGTCCTGAGGCACAGAAACAGGGTTTTCCAGGAGAAACAGCGAAACCCGGACTGCTCCAGAGTTAACGGCTCTAAGCAGCAAGGAGACAAAGTATACCTAGACATAGACCAATAATCTGGCAACCAGTGTTTGTGAAACGAGGGTTCTTATACTAGTCTCCTGATGGAATTCAGGTGTGTGTCATTAGGCAAATAGTAGTGCATGGAAACCATGTGCTGCACAACAAGGCACCATCAATGGGGATAAGGGGCAGAATCAAGAACCAGCACACGGAACCATGACAGTACCCCCACCTCCCCCCCCCTCAACAGGAGTCTCCAGGCGACCCATCGGGCTTGTCCAGATGGTTCAGATGGAATTCATGAATGAGGGAAGGGCCCAAAATGAAGGAGCGAGGAACCCAGGAACATTCGCCTGGACCGCATCCCTCCCAGTCGACCAAGTATTACAGACCCCTGCCCCGGCGGCGCACATCCAGTAAATGCCAGACGGTGTACGCTGGCTGGTTGTCAATGATGCGGGGGGGGGGCAGAGGGGGCTCGGCTGGAGGGCACAACGGACTGTTAACCACTGGCTTCACCTGGGAAACGTGGAAAGTGGGATGTATCCTCAGAGCTGTAGGCAATTTGAGCCGGATTGACAATCTGCTCAATCTCAAAAGGTCCCAAGAAGCGAGGGGCGAGTTTCTTGGGCTCATCTTTGAGGGGGATGTCCCTAGCTGAGAGCCAAATCTTCTGCCCAGGCTGGTATTCTGGTGCAGGAACCCAACAGCGATCAGCAATTCTCCGGTTGCGGTCGGCGGAATGGAGCAGGGCCACACGTGTGTCCTCCCAGACCTTGCGGCAATAGCGGAGATGGTCCTGAACTGAGGGCACGGCGATATCCTCTTCATGGATGGAGAACTGAGGGGGTTGGTAACCGAGTGAGCATTCAAAGGGGGGATATTTCAGTGGCAGAGCAGACCAAAGTGTTGAGGGCTTACTCAACCCAAGCGAGGTGGGTGATCCATGTTGACGGGTCGTTCGCCGTTACGCAGCACAGTGCTGCTTCCAAATCTTGATACGCCCGTTCCGTCTGTGGATGGAAACTGGATAATACGCTTACGGATGTTCCGAGGACCTGACAAAAAGACCTCCATACTGCAGAGACGAACTGGGGACCCAGGTCAGAAATAATGTCTGCAGGGATTCCGTGGAGGCGGAAGACGTGTTGGACGACCAGGTCGGCTGTCTCCTGAGCTGTAGGGAGTTTGGGAAGGGCCACAAATTGCACTGCTTTGGAGAATCGGTCCACTATGGTGAGGACAGCTGTGTTCCTATGAAAAGGGGGCAGTCCCGTGACAAAATCCAGGGCGATATGGGACCACAGACAGCTAGGTACAGGTAAGGGATGAAGCAGTCCAGCAGGTGGTTGGTGGGAGGCTTTTCCACGGGCGCAGACAGAACAGGCAGAAACAAAGGAATGAGTATCAGCGTCCATGGAGGGCCACCAGAAGTGTTTCTTCAAAAGGAAAAGCATCCTATCAATCCCCAGATGGCAGTTAAAACAAGAAGAATGTCCCCACTGAAGAACCTGAGACCGCATGGACTCGGGTACAAAAAGGTGGTTGGCTGGTCTGTTACTTGGGTCAGGTTGGATCTGTTGGGCTTTCTTGACTACGGCCTTGATCTCCCAGCTGAGGGCCGCCACCACACGGGACCGGGGAAGAATGGTCTCGGGGTTAGGATGGTCCTCATCGGTAGTGTATTGCCGGGAGAGAGCATCAGGCTTCTCGTTCTTGGACCCAGGACGATAGGTTAACATAAACCTGAACCTGCCAAAGAATAATGCCAACCAGGCTTGGCGGGGATTCAGGCGTTTAGCAGTTGGGATATATTCCAGGTTCCTGTGGTCTGTCCAAACGATAAACGGATGCTCCGCTCCCTCTAGCCAGTGCCTCCACTCCTCTAAAGCAAGCTTGACTGCCAGTAAGTCCCGGTTCCCCATGTCATAATTATGTTCAGCGGGGGACAACCGGCGAGAAAAAAAAGCGCAGGGGTGCAGTTTCTGATCCAAACCGGAGCGTTGTAAGAGGACCGCTCCCACCCCAGAGTCAGAGGCATTGACCTCCACAATGAATTGACTGGAGGGGTCTGGTTGGACTAGGATGGGGGAGGACATGAAGTGTTGCTTTAGCTCTAAGAATGCTGAGTCAGCTTTGGGGTTCCAAAGAAAAAGGGTCACAGGTGAAGTGATTTGAGTAAGGGGCGCTGCCACCCGACTATAATCTCTAATGAAACGGCGATAGAAATTCCCAAACCCCAGAAACCATTGGAGTTGTTTGCGTGTCATGGGTCGAGGCCACTCTGCCACTTCCCGGACCTTCTCGGGATCCGCCCTTACTCATCCGCTCTCAGTCATGTATCCTAAGAAGCTGACAGAGGGGACATGGAATTTGCATCTCTCAGCCTTGACGAAGAGCTTGTTTTCCCAAAGCCTCTGGAGGACCTGACAGACGTGATGGGTGTGTTCCTGGAGAAGATCAGGATGTCATCCAGATAGACAAACAAATCAATTCATGAAGTCTCATAGGACATCATTGATCAGAGCTTGAAAAACGGTGAGAGCATTGGTGAGGCCGAATATCATCACCAGGTATTCAAAGTGGCTGAGAGGGGTTTTAAATGCTGCTTCCCACTCATCTCCCTCTCTTATTCTGACTAGATGGTAAGTGTTTCATAGATCTAATTTAGCGAATATGGTGGCCCTGTGAAGTAGTTCAAAAGTGGAATTGATAAGAGGTAGTGGGTATTTGTTCTTGACAGTTATGTTATTTAGGCCCCAGTAGTCAATGCATGGACGCAGTGAACCGGCCTTCTTCCCCACAAAGAAGAACCCTGCGCCTACTGGGGAGGATGAGGGACGAATAAAGCCTGCTGTGAGAGATTCATTGATATACTCCTCCATTGCTTCCCTCTCTGGTCAGGAGAAGTTATATAACTGACTGGTGGGTAGCGGAGCTCCAGGGAGAATGTCGATCGCGCAATCGTATGGCCGGTGTGGAGGCAGGGAAAGAGCCCAATGCTTGCTAAATACTTGCCCCAGGTCGTGATTCTCCGCTGGGACCCTGGACAAGTCTGGGGTTTCGGCAGCCAACGAACTAGCGGTGGCCTTTATGGTGGAAAGGGCCGACTGGAGATGTGGAGTGGCAGAACGGACTCCAACTGGCTACCCTGCCCGTGGACCAATCGATGTGGGGATTATGGCAGCTCAACCAGGGGTATCCAAGAACCATCAGAGTCTGCGGGGAGGCTATCAGGTGAAATTGGACCTGTTCCCAATGGTTTCCAGAGATAAGCAAAGACAGCGGAGGTGTACGGTGCATGACTCGGGTCAACAGTCCTCCATCTCATGCCCAAACTTCTAGACAGGTATTCAGTGGCTCCCGAGGAATCCCAGCCCGGGAAGCTACATCTTTGTCCAACAGTTTTCCCTTGGCGCCAGAGTCCACCTAGGTGGAAAGGGACAGGGACTGTTGGAGGTGCCTTATGGTAGCTGGGATCAGCATCTGGTTCTGGGGGACACAAGGGAAAGTTGTCTGGCTCACCAGGACCCTCCTCTCTACTAGTGAGCCCTCGCCTTTTGGCCGAAGGGAACAAGTGGCAAGAAAATGGCAAGGCTGGCCGCAATAGAGACAATTCCCAGCTCTTGACCTCTGACATTGTTCAGTGGGAGATAGGCGGTTCCATCCCAGCTGCATTAGTTGATCCCCCGGGGTGGTGCAATCGGCCGGGTCGGGAGTGCCTCTAGAAGCAGAGGGGCTTGGGCTAGGAGAGGCTGGGAAGGTGACCCATGGAGTGAACAGAGGTGTTGGATGAACCGTCCTCCCTCTCTGCTGTTCCCAGAGTCGATTGTCCAGCCCGGTGTCTAGGGAGATCAACGCATCCAGGCTGGTTGTCTCATCCCTTGCCGCCAACTTGTCCTTTATCCTGTCGCTGAGGCCTTGCCGAAAAAGCCCCTGGAGAGCCTCATCATTCCACCCTGAGTTGGCCGCTAACGTCTGGAAATCCGTGGAGTATTCCATGACACTGCTGGAGTCCCGACGGAGGGTGAGTAGTCGCTTGGCTGCCTCTTTACCCCTGACGGGATGGTCGAAGACCTTTCTCATTTCTGCAATGAATGTGTGAAATGAAGAGCGGGTCTCTGGCTGATTGTCCCAGATGGTAGTGGCCCATTCTAACACACTTTCTCTCAACAGCCCCACGATAAGTGCTATCTTGGATCTATCAGTGGTGTACATGGAGGGCCGCTGCTCAAACACTAATGAGCATTGTAGCAGGAAGGAGCAGCATTTTCCCAGACCCCCAGTGTAGGGCTCTGGGTCAAGTACGTGAGGTTCCTTGGGTGGTCAGGTCATCGAACCATAGGGTGATGTTATTACAGATTGTCCAGGCTGGTCAGATAGAGTTCTCGGAGCAGAAGAGATAAGAAGAGTAGAGACTCAGCTGACCTGTTCACTGATCTGCCCAACTTTCACTGCTAGGGTACAGAAGTTTTCCATAACCCCCCAGAGCTGCTGGTCATGCCAGCCCAGAAGTGAGCCCTGGCTGGTGAGGGCTTCTTGCAGGGGATTCTTGTCCACTGGGTTCATGTGGCCAGATTATTCTGTCACAATGTCAAATGAAGAGCGAGATCGCAGAGGACTCAAATGCAGAAAACTGGAACGAGACTGGAGTCAGGATGCTTCCTCAGTACTGAACACAGAACGGCAAACAGAAGGAATCTTGCCTCAGGACTCTGAGACAGAGTCCCAACACAGAAACAGGGTTTTCCAGGAGAAACAGCAAAACCAGGACTGCTCTAGGTTTACCAGCTCTAAGCAGCCAGGAGACAAAGTATACCCAGAGATAGACCAATAATCTGGCAACCAGTGTTTGTGAAACCAGGGTTCTTATACTAGTCTCCTGATGGAACTCAGGGGTGTGTGTCATTAAGCAAATAGTAGTGCATGGAAACCATGTGCTGCACAACAAGGTACCATCAATTGGGATAAGGGGCAGAATCGAGAACCAGCACTCTGAACCATGACACCAGGATATTTCTGGCTGTCCCAAATGAGAACTCCTCTTTCTGACATCTTTGTTTGAAACTTGGCTGAATCTCTATCTCCACAGCAAAAACAGAAACAGATGCTGCCCGACCATTTTCTGTTTTTGTTCCTTTGACTATGGTCATGATTAGAGTGCCTTTGTGAACCCTGGCATATGCTCCCCTTCCATGTGTTATATGGGCCCAACACATAGATGTAACTATGAAGAAGGTATACCAGCACCTCTACTTAGAAATTTGACAAGATTCAGCATGTCATCAACGACTCTGAAAACTTCTGCAGATGTACAGTGGAAAGCATTCTGACTGGTTGCATCACGGCCTGGTATGGAAACTCCAATGCACAGGAGTACAAGAGGCTACAGAGAATGATGGACTCAACCAGTTCCATCACAGGTACAGCTCTCCCCACCATGGAGTACATCTACAAGAGGCAAAGTCTCAGGAAGGTAGCATCCATCATCAGGGACCCCCACCATCCAGGCCATGCCCTCTTCTCGATGCTGCCATGAGGCAGAAAGTACAGGAGCCTGAAGACCCACACCTCAAGGTTCAACAACAGCTTCTTCCCCACTACAATCAAGTTCTTGAACCGACCTGAAAAACCTTAATTCTACCTTGGACTATATTTTTGTTTCTCTCTCTCTTACTCTTGCATTAGTGTCGTTTTTTTATTTTTCACATATGTAAGTTATGTATAATTTATGTTAATTTAAGTTTATGTTGACTTATGTTTGAGCTCATCTTGTAATGTGCTATGCTGGTGCTGCAAAAAGCTAACTTTCATGGCTTTTCAACCCTGTGTATATATGCCTTTGACAACAATAAACCTAAACTTGAACTTGAACTTGTAGATAAGGCTTTGGATTTGTGACCCAAGTCTCTCATTTCCAAATTTTAGAACTTCAGGCAGGATATGATCTGCTTCCAAGGCCTTGCCATTTTTTGTGTGGGGATATGGCCTTTTCACCTTCACCAGAAGGTTACAGGTGGCAGCAAGC
Organism: Pristis pectinata; assembly: GCF_009764475.1. Lineage (NCBI taxonomy): Eukaryota > Metazoa > Chordata > Chondrichthyes > Rhinopristiformes > Pristidae > Pristis > Pristis pectinata. Next base: position 55,851,074 of record NC_067411.1, on the reverse strand, counting down.
AGATACTTTGGAGACACAAGAGATTGCAGATGCTGGAATCTGGAGCAAAAACCAAGCAGCTGGAGAAACAGCATGTCAGGCAGCATCTGTGCAGGGAAACGGACAATCAATGCTTTGGGTTGAGAGCCTTATCAGGACTGAAAGAATAGAGAGCATAAAGAGGTGAGGGGAAGGGGTGGAGTAAGAGCTGGCATGGAAAGGAGGAGTGACAGGCAGACGGAGGAGGGAAGAGTGGAAATAGTGACAGAGGCTGAGAGATGATAGGTGGAGGCAACAAAGGAGATGATGGGATCTGATAGGAAAGGAAGGTGGAGCATAGAACCAAATAAGGGAAGTGGGGTGGGAAGATGGGAACCGTTGAGAGAGGAGACCAAGTGGGATACTAGAGAAAGAGCACAGTAGGGTAGTGCAGTGGCACAGCCTCAAGTGCTGTCTGCGTGGAGTTTGCATGTCCTCCCTTTGACTGCTTGGGTTTCCTCCGAGTTCTCCATTTTCCTCCCACATTTCAAAGACGTGCAGGTTGGTAGTTTCACTGGCCACTGTAAATGGCCAATGTAAATGGCCCCTAGTATGTAGGTGAGTGTGTTGGTAGTGGTAGAATCTGAAGGCAATGAATGGGAAAGTGAGGAAAGTACAACGTGCTGTTGCAGATGGGTGATTGCTGGTTGGTGTGGACTTGGTGGGCCAAGGGGCTTGTTTCCGTGTTCTTTGAACCTATGACTTGTGATAAAACTTTCTCCCATGGGTAAAGTTGGTTCTGTTCAAATCAACAAAAATCAGAAAAAACAAAACTGCCTCACAACTCCAGAGACCGCAACTGCTGTCTGTGTGGAGTTTGCACGTCGTCTCTGTGAATGCATTGGATTTTCTCCTGGGTGCTCCAGTTTCCTCCCACATCCAAAAATGTACAGGTTGGTAGGTTAGTGTTCAAATGAGTGGTAAAATATGGAAGAAGTTGACGGGATTGTGGGGACCATAAAATGGGTTAGGGTAGGATTAGTGTAAATGGGTGCTTGATGGTCAGCACAGGCTTAGTCATTGGCTCATAGAGTTATACAGCACAGAAACAGGCCCTTCAACCCAACTCATCCATGGCGAGTAAGCTGCCTACATGAGTTAGTCCCATTTGCCTGTGTTTGGCCCAAATCCCTCTGAACCTTTCCTATCCATGTACCTGTCCACCTGTATTTTAAACATTGTAATTGTACCCGCCTCTACAGCTTCTGGTATACCCACCACCCTCTGTGTGAAAATCTTGCCCCTCAGGTCCCCTTTAAATCTTTCCCCTCTCACCTTAAATCTATGTCCTCTAGTTTTGGACCCCCTTACCCTGAGGGACAAGGTTATTCACCTTATCTATGCCCCTCACGATTTTATAAACCTCTATAAGGTCACCCCTCAGTCTCCTTCACTCCAAGGAAACGGTCTTCCTTCACTCCTGGAATCCATTCGCTCCTTATTCCTTATAACTTGGGTTAGGGTTGTGCTGTGTCTTACTATGACTCCATATGACACAGGGCAGAGCAATTTCTGTACATTTGTCTTTTTAATTACTGTCTCGTTCCTAGACATCATAAAATTTCTCAAAAATAGGCTTGGAAGTTTGCAAGTAGACTGAAAGACGAAAACACACAACAATCCCAGCAATATCAGAACAGAAACATGGAGGCCCCCGGTCAAATTTTAAGCTGAAGATGAAAGCTAATAACAGTAATTCCTGTTTCAATTTCAGATTTCCAACTTCATCAGTATTTTACCTTCTTAGTGCTAAATTCAGCCCATTTAATTCATTCCAAAAGTTTTTCAAACATTTTGTGCTAAAAACTAAGACAATGTATAATTAAAGTCTCAATAGTAGATTGGAGAAGTAGGAATGAAAGCAAATGTTTGATCTAAAGAAATTAGTAAAGGACAGTGATCATCAGATGCACAGTACTTTTCAAATCACCAGGAGTAGGTTCAAGGGAGATGTGTGTATGACTTTCTCTCTTCCACCCTCTTTCTACCCTGTCTCTGTGTCTGTATTTTTGTCTTGTTCTTCCTTTTCTCTCCCCCTCTGTCTTTTTCTGTCTCTCTTTGCCTGCCTGTCAGTTTCTGTCTGCTCTTTGCCCTTTGATTCTTTGCTTTCTCCCTCTCTTCTGTGTTTCTGTGTCTTTGATCTCTGTCTGCCTGGGTCTATGTATCCCTTTTTTACCTCTTGGTTCCCCTTTGCCTCTCGTTTTTTTCTGTCACTCTGTTCCTTTCCCCTCCTGTGTTTTCTTCTCTGCCTTGCTCTCTCAGATTCTCTCTTTCCTGTTTTTCTCAGATTCAATTTCTCCCCTGCTCTCTCTCTCTCTCTCTCTTTCTCTCTCTCTGCCCTTCCTCTCTCAGGCATTAACTGTGCTGAAACGTGCTTATGCATTTGATGCTGGAGAGGTCCAAAGCTAATCTTCATTCACTCCGTGACCTCGTCACACTGAACCCTGCTAAATTAAATCATTCCCAGGGGGTTTTACTGCGGTTTCGTGTCAAGAATCAATATGTATGAGGCTCATGGTGTAGAATGACTAATAGTTCTCCATACCCATTCCTCTTCGGTTAATGCCAACTCACTGCCAATCAAACAAACAGCGTCTGTTCTTAAGGCAGTACAGGGATAAAGTCTCCTCATAGAATTATAAAATTGTTGTAGCGCAGCAGGCCATTTGGCCCATCAAGTCTATATTGGCTGCAGTTAGAGCAGTTGTTTCAGTACCATTCCCCAGCATTTTTTCAATAACCCTGAACATTTTGTATTAAGTGCCCATCCAACTCCCTTTTGGAGGTACTGATGCATTTGGTCACTATCTCCCCTAGAGGCAACAAGTTCCAGGCCATAATGTGCCCTGAGTAAAACTGTTTTTCCTCATAATTTTTCCTTAGCAATTTTGCCCCAAAATTTAAATCTATGTCCTGTTGTCCATGAAACTTATGGGAACAGCTTCCCTCTATTTACGTATCTAAACCAATCATTGTCTTACATAGTCAACACTCAGGTGGGACAAACTCATGGAAAGTAAAATTGAAATGTGGAATTAAAGTCTCAGCTGCTCCACCAGTGCCTCCCATTCCAAAGAGTAATACAGTCATACAACACAGATACAGGCCCTTTGGCCCAACGAGTCCATGCTGACCATGATGTGTGGACTTTTTGGAAACATCCTAACACAAGAGTGCAGTCTATCATTCCATGAATCTTCTGGAAGTCTTCAATCCTGGGAAGTCCAGTGCATACAGTCTGGACAGCTGCTGTGCTAGAGTCAAGGGAGTGGCTGTCATCAGGAGATCAGAGGTAAAAGGACAGGGAGACAATGAGGAAGAGAGTTGTAGAGCTGCAGATGGTTCAGAGAGAAAGGTTACAGAGAAATGAAGATGCAAGACCATAACAGAAAATATAGAGGTGAGAATTTTAAAGAACAGGCAGCCAATGTAGGCCAGAAAAGTGTACTGGTGGGCATACGTGGGTTACAATGAAGGCTTAGGTTTATAGAATGTGAAGGATGGCAGGATGACTGGAAGAAGACTGGAATGGTTGGGTCTGGTGTGACTGAGGCATAGCTGAGGATTTTAGCAGTAGTAGATCTGAAGAAGGGGCAGAGCTGGCCAATGAGATGGAGGTGGGTGATCTTTCTCCTGGAAGGGATGTTAGTTGGAGGCTCAGTAGAAATGTGAGGTCAGAAACAAGCTAGTTCCACCAGAGAAAATGCAGAAAGTGTCCAGGGATAAGGATGGGGGCAAAGCTGGGGATACAGTTTTGAATGAATTTACTATATCCAACTTTCCCATTCTTCATCTGGAGCATTTCCAACTCAAATACTACCGAGCATTGGAGATGCAGTCTGACAACGCAGGCAGTGAAGGAGCTGAAGAAACCACCCCTTGTCTGCAGATGATGTTATCCAGCAAGTCAGTGAAGAAAAAGGCACTCCAGAGGTAATGGTGTGGGAAACTCCCCACATAGGCTTTGGCTATGATCCAAAAGAAGGCATGGATTAAATTGCAGGCAATCCCACCCAGAAGGACAATGTGAAAGATGTTGGAAGTGGATGATGTGACAACCATGTCAATTTTTACGGAGAATTTGAAATCCAGTAACATTTCATGAATTCAGACACAGAAATATCATTTACAACCTTGGTTCAGGCTAATTGGTGCTGTCAACAGTTTGAAAGCCTGACTGGAGATCCTCGAACTGGAATGCTGGAAAGGTGGATTTGGGTCATTCCAACACACTTAACATGTAGAAACCTGTCTTTGATAATGAACATTCAATTGCCCCCCACCCCACCTGTTAATCAGTTTCAGTGAAGTCAGTGGGGAGCACCAGGGCTGACCAAACACTGGAACCCATTTAGTGATGGGACTTTGGAGAAAAACATTGATGGCAGGTGGTAGCTGTCTCCTTACATGCATTACAATATTAGTTATCAAGGATGTTGAAATTAATTTCAACTTTAATAAAGCAAACATTATCATTCAATTCTTCACCATCATATAAAAGTACCAGGCATTCTAGGATCTTTTGTTTCTTCCTTTCCCTTTCCCTAAATGGAGGATCAGTTATTTTTTATTCTACTCTATGAATTAACAAAAAATTGCTAGATACCAAATAATCATTCCATCCAGCACAGTTTATCCCCATGGTCACCCCAGTTTTCCCCTGTCAGAGACACCCCCCTCCCTCATCCTCTCTGCAGCTTAACATCTTCTTTTCTGTCCTTCCCAGTTCTGACCAATGATCTATGACCTGAAACTTTACTTCTGTTTCCCTTCCCACAGATACAGCCTGACCTGCTGAGTATTTCCAGTATTTTCTGTTTTTATTTTAGATTTTTAGCATCTGCAGTTTGTTTGATTTTCACAGACCCATGCTGTTGTGATGACTTGGTTATCACAGCACAGAAAATTCCCAATGTCCAGAAACATACAACCAGGTGCAGACTACAGTGGGCTTACCATGATGGGGTCATAGGATGCCCTGGGTGAACAGTGTGGTTGTGAACAATATAATCAACCTATGGAAGGATAGCTGAGAAGGAGAACAGTGAATACAATGAATATATTGCACTCTGGGCTTACAATAGTGTTTCTGCATTGCTCTGGATTGGTATTGGTATTGGTTTATTATTGTCACTTGTACCAAGATACAGTGAAAAACTTGTTTTGCATACCGTCTGTACAGATCAATTCATTACACAATGCAGATACATTGAGTTAGTACATAGTGCATTGAGGTAGTACAGGTAAAAACAATAATAGTGTACAGAGTAAAGTGTCACAGCTACAGGGAAGTGCATTGCAGGTAGACAATAAGGTGCAAGGTCACAACAAGGTAGATTGTGAGGTCAAGATTCCATCTCAACGTATAAGGGAACTGTTCAATAGTCTTATCACAGTGGGATAGAAGCTGTCCTTGAGCCTGGTGGTATGTGCCCTCAGGCTCCTGTATCTTCTGCCTGATGGGAGAGGGGAGAAGAGAGAATGACTCGGGTGGGTGGGGTTTTTGATTATGCTGGCTGCTTCACCAAGGCAGCAAGAGGTATAGACAGAGTCCATGGTAGGGAGGCTGGTTTCTGTGATGTGCTGGGCTGTGTCCACAACTCTCTGCAGTCTCTTGTGGTCCTGGGCAGAGCAGTTGCTATACCAAGCCGTGATGCATCCAGATAGGATGCTTTCCATGGTGCATCGATAAAAGTTGGTGAGTGTCAAAGGGGACATGCCAAATTTCTTTAGCCTCCTGAAGAAGTATTGTGCTCTGGGAATGGTGCATTGGTGTAGTGTATAGTGGGAACACTACAGTGCAGTGGGTTTAGTATATTGTGGGTTTAGTGTAATGGATGAATGGTCCTGTGGGCACCCCACTCCCATCAAACTGAATTGTTAGACACAGTATTGAGTCACATGGAACATGAATTCATACCTTCCCTTGACTATACAAGTTCTCTTTCTCACTTTGATTAAAGACACTCTTCATAGTCAAACCTCCACCTTAGCTCTGTTCCATACTCATTTTCCTTCTTAAAAAGCATAAAAGTAGGGCATTAATAACACTGCGTCTTGGCACTTTCACAACCTTAGAAATTTAAACAGAATCAAGGCTGACAGTTCGGTCAGTAGTGAGGGGACCCTCTGTGAGATGATAAACCCGGGGTGGATGTACAAGATATCCTGGCAATCTCTGAAGAACATCAGGCTAGGTCCCCACAGTAGTCTGGACAATATTTATCTCTCAACTATGGTCAATGAACATTTGCATTAGGGGCAAGCGTAGACCATTCAGCCCCTTAAATCTGTTGCACCATTCAACACCATCATGATTGATCTAATTATAATCTCAATTCCACATTCCTGCCTATCCACAGTAACCTTTCACCCCTTATCAAATATCTATTTACCTCTTCCTTAAAAATATTCAAATACTCTGCTTCCACTGCCCTTTGAGGAAGATGGTTCCAAAGACTCACAACAGAGAGAAAAAACATTCACCTCATCTCTTGTCTTAGGCAGAATACCCTTTAAACAGTGACCCCTAATTCTAATTTTTCCCACAAGAGGAAACATCCTCCCTGTATCGACCATGTTGAAACCTCTCAGGATTTTATGAGTTTCAATTATTTCCTCTCACACTTCTAAACTCCTGTGGATACAAGCCCAGTCTGTTCAACTTCTCCTCATAAGACAACACATTCATTCCAGATACTAGATTCTTTAGTTTTCTCTGACATGGCCTCGCCAATATGCTATATAACTTAAGGTTAACCTTCCCAGTTTTGTATTAAACTCCTCTGGCAATAAATGACAACATTCTGTTAACTTTCCTAATTACTTGCTGAATCTGCATACTAGCCTTTTGCAAATCAGATTATCTGATTATAATCACACTACTGTTACCAGGACCTTGTATTGTGTAAAATATAACGGCTGCCTTTCCCTACAGTAGAACAAAGACTGTGCTTCCAAAGCACTTCATTGGATTCAAAGTGCTTTGGATACCTGGGGTTGTGAAAGGTGCTGTATCAATGCAGGTTTTCTCCTTTCAGGATCAGAAATTAAAGAAAAAGATAAAAGGGCACCTGAATGCATGAGCTGATCATTGTATCACACTTTATTTGGGTGCATGTTAAAACTACTCACAAAATCAGTTACAAAAATAGCTTTTGTTTGATAAAACAATGCCGCACAAACATCTTGACCCAGACTGTACGGGCAACAACAGACAACTAATTTCACATTTAGCAACAATTGAATTTAGCTACCAGTTTATTTCAAAAAAAGTCAGGAAAGTACAGATATAGCATGCAACTTAGGCTGCAAACGTGCATCTGCAGGCAGTTACTGTGCAGGACCCCAGACACCATGACATAAAAAGACTGATAAATTAAAAAAAACAGGAAATGCAAGAAATATAGAGCCATTTTGTCAGTGATCCTGTGAAGAGAAAGACAAGTTAACGCTTCAGGGGTTGACCCTGTGTCGGCACTCATTTTTAATTCAGATTTACAGCTTTGTGTTGTGTTTTGATCAGTTAATAAGAGCAAAACCTTCAGCCTCACTAGGCAGCTCTCCAAATGAATACATATTGTCATTTATTTCAATTTTAAATCGAGCAGGTTTTACAAATAAAACTAGGAGGGTAAATTAGCCTTTGTATAGAATCAAATGATCGTCCATGCCTCCCCCGCACCTCCCCCCACCCCCTCCATAACGTTCCATAGAAGAAATGTTCTGTGCAAATCTAAGTCGCTTCCTTTTGACTTTGGTGAACATTAATGCTGACTTTAAGGTGGTTGATGTTGTAGTGGGGAAACTGAACCTCTATTACTTGAAGGCAACGATAAGGGTCCTTGTGGAGCTAGGTGCACAGCAAGCTTCCACTAACTCTGTCCCAGTTAGGTGCTATAGCTTAAAAGGGACTGCGCTTCCTGTGAACATTCGTGAAGAATGTCCCCAACTCAAACAGGTGGAAAGGTCTTCTTTCATACACCAACCATGTCAGTGGTCTCCAGGTGAGATTCCTAACTTAGTGTCCAATTATGGATAATTTTTCTCATGGCTTACACTTAGCAGGAAGTGAGAAAGTTGACAGCATTCAAACTCACTGCACATTTAGGGTGTAGGGTGCATACTGTTGGTAGAGAAAGAGAGAGAGAAAGAGAGAGAGAGAGAGAGAGAGAGAACACAAGCTTTCACCATTCATTGAAGCTGGATCAGTGCCCAAGATTTCAGAGCTGAGAGGTCTGTGCAGTAACCACTAAACTGCCCTCACTAAATAATTTTCACAGAATGTGATTAAACAAGCTCCTTCATCATAAAGGAATCTAAAGGAATATCCCATCTTATAAATGGAGGCAAAATTTACACACTTGGCCATGTGAATGATTTGATGCATTCTTTTGACATGACAAATATACTGGGTGCTTCATAAGGTCAATTCTCCATTATATCACAATGCTCAAATAGAGGTTCTACAAAGGCTTCTCACCAAAGTGCATCTTTAATAGATAAGGAAAGAAAATACACTGCTAAATATATATGTCTCCACATTGATGGTACCTATTTGACACAACCAAATATAAGGGGATTTCTTTGCAAACAGTGAATCACTCCTTTCCCTGCATCTTCTTTCATGCCTTTGTTATTCAGTCATTTTACAGTCCATCCACCAATCTTGAAAGTCAAACAGCACTGCAGTGGTCCTGTTGTCTTCTTCAGTCAACATAGAGAAGCATCTGATAGCATGAACTGTAGCACACTAAGTACAAACCCTTTGTTAGACCCAGGAAAAAAAAGAATCTACTCTTAGCAAAACTGTTATATCCTTCACTACCCTACAAAACATGCTCATTACCTGTACAATTGCACTATAGGTTATTGCTTAATTCCCCATCTCTTAAAACAAGTTTTTTTTATATAAACAATAGCACTGGCCACAAATGCTCAATATAGTATAGTGATTGTCCAGTTCTCTTCATCATACAATGCTAGCTGCATTTTTGTAAAATTCACCCCTAATAATAACAGCACACAGTTTTAACATAAAACCAAAAATGCTCGAAAAAAACGTCCACTACAATAATGAGAAAAGAACCATCGGCATGGAACTTGTGCCTTGCATCGGGAACACATGCAGAACAAGCTCTCTGCTCGTGAGACAATTCACGTTTCATGAGGTCTTGAAGAGCTCTGCAATTATCCTCAGAAGAACCATCTGAAGGCTTCACTGCCACCGGGGACAATCACCCTCTGCAAAAGTGAAAGGAAGAAAAAAAAGATTAATATTTAAAAATAGGAAAGAAAACTGCCAATACTAAAGTTGTCATGGCTTCCCGTTTTTTCTTTTGTTGGACAGGGAGAAATAGTTAAGTACTTGCAGGCCGCCCAACCATTGACTAAGGGAAGGGCTTAATGGCCTCCCACAACTTATATAATGAGCAAAGAGGGACAATTCACCCAGAGCCTTCCTGTGTGAATATCCTGTGAATATCCAGACTTCATAGGCAGAATTCAGGCTTCCACCTGCCAGGATGAGACGCAGCTTGAACCTGCACCCTCTCACTCAGAAGCAGCAACACTGCTACAATGCCAAAGTGTAAAATGCAGCCAAAGCTGCCAGTCAGTGACTGTAAAGACAGCTTAATGTTTTAAGTGTGTACATGAGTGAACTGTGATGAAAGGCACACAGACAACAGAATAAAGTTATCTGGGTATCTATGGTATGGGAGAGGCAATCTGATAAGAAGTTCAAATTCATCAAGGCAAATTTAGAAATGAAAGTCAACACATTTGGGTCAGCCAATTGACCTATTATGAAAACTACTGGAATATTGAAAAATGATTCACATGGCCCTTGGAAAGGGGTGCCTGCCAGTTGTACTCCGTTTGCCCTAAATGTGACTCCAATCCCACACAATGTGGTTAACTTTTAAAGCCCTCATGGCCTGGGATGTGACCCACTGAAAACTTAGTGAGGGTCATAGTGATACCCATGTATTTTATCCACATGAAACATCCAGTTTAGTGGTGGGTTCAATAGTGGATACGCACCACTTCCCTTACAGATGAAGCATCAGGACTAACTTTTTTATGAATTCTAGATGGTGCTAAAATAAATGGGCAACAACCTGCCTATCTGCTCTCACTCATTTTTCACCCAGTAATAAATGAAAGTTATCTTATCATGATTGCCCATAGTTATTGTTTCTCCTACATTAAATGAATCACAAAAGCTGCAATTTTGCAGTCAGCCTTACCCAGGTCACTGTGTACTCATTTCACAGAATGTCAAACCTTTACAGCACAAAAGGAGACCATTCAACCCAATCATGTCCATGCCAGCCAAGAGTAGATTTCAAGTATCTCCCATTCCCTAGCCCTTGGTCTATCAGCCTGCAGGCTTTACCTCTTCATCTGCTCAGTCAGATTGTGAATATGGTGAGCCGTTCTGCCTTTCAGGGAATGAGTTTCAGATGGCTACCACTCAATGAGTGAAATCGTTCTTTATCAACTCCTCTCAAACCTTTCTCCCATTTCCCTTTTACTGGCCTCTCTGCTAAAGCTCAGAAGTCCCTTTCTGGGCTTCTCATCATTTCATACACTTTATTCTGTCTGAAATTTTATTTCATCCATTATTTTTCTTAGTAAAATGAATTTCTAATACAAGGGCCTCAACGAACATTTGGAAATCTAATACCACATATTTAAATATAATTAAAATTATCTATTAACCATCTCTCCACATGTCAGTGACAATGGCCATATCTCAGTGTTCAGCTCACATTCGGACTAATTGGTGTGAAGAATTTATCTCCTTCTCTATGAACACAGAACAGCAATTGTCAGGGACGTGGGGATTTGCCAGGGTCACAGGCTTCCTGAAGGCTTACAGAGCAATGGATTGAAATCATATGGCACTCGTGGCACTCTCTGTAAATATTGAGCTCTGAATCACTTGGGCTATCACAGCCTCAAACAGTCTACTCTTCAGGGTATGACATTTCTCACAGCCAAACCTCTTTCCTGGGAATTCTTTATTTTCAGGGAGTCTGTCACATGTTAGCTGCCATACTGCACTGAGAGCTGGTGCAATGGGGATAAGGTATCCCCTCCTTCTTTGGCTCCCTGTCCCTTTCTGAGCTGCTGACCATGTAGCAGAGTCCCAGTACAATCAGAGCCATGCAATCACCAGGAGGTCAGTGGAGAGTGCCACCAGGGTCCTCAAGATGAGAGTCCAGTACCTGGAGTGAACAGGAGGTGCCCTGCAGCACTCCCCAAAGGGGATCTTTAGCCTTCCTTGTCATCTGTTCCATGCTGTTGTCATCTGAAGTCCCAGCCCTTATCTGTAAGTCTCAAGAACCAGCAGAAGGAGGAGGAATAGGAGAAATAGGGGCAGAAGAGAAGCATGTCAGCAGGTGAAAAAGAGTGCTAGGATGTACGAAAAGGACACGCCTCTGAGGTTAAAAACCTGACTCCACACTTGAGCAACCAAACAGAGAGGCAATAACCCAGCAACAATGCCACACATTGACATTGCATTGCTTTGGGTTAACCAAGGTACCATGGTGTCTGGCTTTGAGTATTTCTATTAGTGTGGTTGACATCATCTCCACCAGGTTAACTACATCATGACTAATATTTAGACTGCAATTTGCAAACATTCCAAAGTTACTTTACCATCAGGGTACATCATCCACCCAGCACAGACATCTGGTCTCCGCAGTCACATTTAGTCAATGCTGTGCTGATGGGATCATATTCTAAAATTGCTTATCTGAGTAACGAGGCACACGATAGTGATGCAACCACAAGTCTTGAACACAATTAAGGCAACAGACTGGAAACAGCAGCTGGCTGCATGAAGGCTCACCATACAGAAGGATGATAAACACCTGCAAGGAGATTAAAATCAGTGCATTTGGCTCTGAGTGCTGCACACATCAGGAAGAAGATTGCACTGACTTGTTGAGCTCAAACACAACAAACACATCAGTTGCAAAAGCAAAATAATGCAGATGCCAGATATCTGAAATAAAAACATACTCAGCAGATTCGGTTTTGTCCATGAACAGACTTAAGATTTCAGGTTGATGAGTTTTATCACATGGCTAAAGGTTCCAATGAAGGTCTTCAACCCAAAACATTACCTCTACTCATCTTGCTGCTGACTTGTTGACTGTTTCCAGCATTTTCTCCTTTTGTTTAAGATTTCCTACATCTGTACTTTTTTGATATTTATGGCTTTAAGTTCATTTACCTGAAAGGTTAGCTCTGCTTTTCTCTTCACAGATCCTGCCTGGCCTGCCAAGTATTTTCAGCATTTTTTTTTGTTTTCACTTCAGTTAATGTAGGGTCATTTTAACAGGTACGTGGCATCTGTTTTACTAACAAGCACCTGTTGTGTAGTAACAATGAAGTGTAGTAACAGTGAAACAAAGAGATTACACATTTTAAAACCTGCACATGCTTTTGTATATAGAGTAGAAAACTGGATCTCTGAGGGACTGGGACAACACAGTGGCATAGTGACACAGCAAGCAGGCTGCCTCACAGTGCCAGAGACCCAGGTTCAATCCTGACCCCTGTCTTTGTGGTGTTTGCACATTCTCCCTGTGACTGCATGGATTTCCCCCATGTGTTCTAGGTTCCTCTCACAGCTCAAAGATGTGATTAGTGGGTTAATTGGCTACTTTAAATTGCTTCTAGTATGTAGGTGAGTGGTAAAATCTGGGAGGAGTTGATGAGAATGTGGGGAGAATAAAAATGGGATTAATGTAGGATTAGTGTAAATGGGTGGCTGATGGTCGGTGTGGACTGAAGGGCCGGTTTCTGTGCTGTATTTCTCTCTGAACATGCCCAGGTCCCTGTCCTGCACTGCTTTAACCTGTGCATTTAAAGATAAAAGAACTCCTGAACCAGAGACTGCAACAAAATAGATTAAGCTCAGGGAGTGGGGAGAGAGAAGAGAGAGTGAGAGAGAGAGAGAGCCTGTTTCCCTACCATTATCTTCAATCAGAAATCCGTTGAATTTTGAAGCAACTAGTGATCTCAGTCCTGAGTTGTTAGGAGATTAGGCCAATGTTAATTGCATACATTAGGGTCAAAATATCTAAAGAGACATAGGCAGAATGATCAGCCATGATATTACTGAATGACAGAGTAGGTGTGAGGGGTTGAATGGCCCTACTCCTGGTTTTATTTCATTTGGAAAATGATGATCCAGAGGAAGGGAGACATGTAAATGGTGTGAGGGGAGGAAGTCAGTAGGCGAGGATTACGTATCTATCTCATGCCACCCTAAATGCAGCCTGCAGCCATTGGTAGCAAAATTCTTGCCACACACTGCAAACAACCTGCCCAAAAGCAAAAATGCAAAAGGGGTGGGAGAGGAACAAATGAAAATGAAAGAGGAGAGAAAGAGCAAAAGAAAAGGAAGGAGATAAAGGAGAAAAGATCAGAGGAGAGACCGTCATTCAAAAAAGACACCAAAGGCAACAGAATATGCAATAACCCTGTCTCTCAACTTCTGTAAAATTATTACAAATTATGGGACTGAGGATAAACTGCTTAATATGAAAATAATCAAGATGCCATTGAGTTAGACAAACTGTGAATTCATGGATGAATTCCTGGACAATTGGAGAATGATTAAATCATGTGCTATAAAAATAAATATATCATGATCTATGGAACAGTATATAATTAACACGCTTTTCATCCAGGACAATGTTGTTAGTGGAGATTTGATCTGCAGAAATTTTGCCAAATGGTATTTTCAGCACTATATTGATGTTCTGAACCCTTGACAGTAATTCCAGAACTGAACAGGCCAATATCAGATGTGCAATGTATTTCTTCCATAATCTCAGACATGTTCATGGCAATCACTTCCATGCCATTTACATCAAAAATCTTATTTGAAGAGTTTAGAAACTCTTCATTGATATTTGACCCTGTAATAAATAATGTTACAGATATAGTCCCATGAGACACTGCAATAAGGAGCATATTATCATAAGTTAAATAATGTCCTTCAGAGAATGTACAGTCTCAGTATAGTCCTATAAATAGCATCCGTACTGTTCTTTGTCCCCAGACAGTTCTACAATGATGAAATTAGGAGTATGGCATGATAATCATGACTGGTAGATGATTACTAGTGTCTAAGGAGCAATGATATTATCAGGAGAGTCACTGAGGTTCACCTATTTAAAATATAACAGAGTTATTAACAATTAGAGTTAGGTGGAAGTTACATATTGGTCTATGGAATCTTCTGCCACAGGAATAACATACTGCCTTATTCAATGGAAAAATTGGATAAGTATTTAAAATAGAGGTCTATGGTGAGTGCTGAGCTCAGTTTTGGATTGCTTTAGCAAAAATTCCACAGACACAATGGGATAAACAGCTTGTTTTCTGTGCTGTAAACTTCTATGGTGTTTTACTACAATAAAAAGAATACAGGCACAGACCCATGAGGAGTCTTGATAATATCCGATAGAACTGTAAGGAGTGTGCCAAAAGGAATATCAATGATGTAAAGATTATTAAACACAACATTGTTAGGAGCTTTGCTTTCATCTTCTAGGGAATATTACCACTGTAACAACAATTACTTTTGTTCTATAGGAGCTACGCACACTTAACTATATGGAGTATTGCTACTGTTCCCCAAAGATTATAGCAGAGCTGCAAGGTTAAATAGATAGATGAACTAACATAGACTGCTCAATTGCTTTGGGATTAAAGTTGCACTTCCAATGAACTTCCCAATAACGTCAGATTCAAATCATTATTATAGATGGACAGGGAAAACAGAAGGAACTTAAAGCTAATAGGCTGCAATTTGATGCAGCCACTCATCTAGCTACATATGCTACGGTTAAAATTGCCCTTATATGTTGATAGTTTTTAAAATGTTTGCATGACAATTTACTGAAAATGACAACTGATAATATTTCAGTGAGGAATATGACTGAACATAGTAACCTACCTTAACCAATCAGATTAAAGGATTCTAAAGTGAAGTGCATGGACTGAAACACAAAGGTACATGAGAGTAAATAAATTCAAGGCTAAATCAAATAGAGAAATATAGAAAATGAAGATACCATTCTTTAGCAACTTTCACAATATTAGGCCACCCCAAAGCACTTTATATCCAAGGACAGAGTAAGGTTTTGTTTGAGGAGCAGCAGCCACACTGAGCTCAGCAAACTCCCACTAACAGATGTTTTCTGTGATTGAAGATAAATATCAGCCCTTGTACCCAGATATTCTAAATACCTTCATGGACTTTTTTTTTAAAAAAAGAAAGGTTGTTATAAAAGAGCAAAAAGAGAAGGGAAAAGGTAAACATAGAACACAAAAAAACAAGAGCAGGAGTAGACCACTAGGTTAGGGAGGGTGCAGAAGAGATTCACAAGGATGTTGCCAGTTAAAGAGACTGGATAGGCTGGAACTGTTTTCCCCAGAGTGAAGGTAGCTGAGGAGTAACATTATAGAGAGGTATCGATACGATGGATTGTCACAGTCTTTTTCCCAGGATAAGGGAGTCTAAAACTAGAGGACATACTGTAGGTTTAGAACATAGAACAATTACAGCACAATTCAGGCCCTTCGGCCCACAAAGCTGTGCCGAACATGTCCCTACCCTGGAAATTACTAGGTTTACCCATAGCCCTCTATTTTACTCAGCTCCATGTACCTATCTAAGAGTCTCTTGAAAGACCCTATCGTATCCGCCTCCACCACCGTTTCCGGCAGCCCATTCCATGCACTCACCACTCTCTGAGTAAAAAACTTACCCCTGATGTCTCCTCCATATCTACTCCCCAGCACCTTAAACCTATGTCCTCTTGTGGCCACCAATTCAGCCCTGGGGAAAAGCCTCTGACTATCTACCCTATCAATACCAATTTTTAAGAGAAAAGATTTAGAGGGGACCAGAGAGGATGGTGGGTACATGGAATGAGCTGTCAGATGAAGTGGTAGAGGCAGGTAAATTACAATGTTTAAAAGGCATTTAGACATGCACAAGGATAGAAAAAGTTTAGAGTGATATGGGCCAAATGCAGGCAAAGGGGACGTGCTCAGAAAGACACCTTGGTCAGCATGGACGAGTTGTACCAAAGGGCCTGCTTCCATGCTATTTGATGATTATGTAACTCTGTGTCATGGTTCCGAGCACTGGCCCTCGATTCGGCTCCATTGATGGCGCCTCGTTGTGCAGCACATGGAGTCCATGCACTACTAATCGCATAACAACACACACCTGAGCCCCATCAGGAGACTAGCATAAGAGCCCTGGTTTCACTAGCACTAGTTGCTAGAGTATTGGTCAACCTTTGGGTATACTGTGTCTCCTGGCTGCTTAGAGCTCCCAACTCCAGAGCAGTCCTGGTTTCACTGTTCCTCTTAGGATATCCAGTTTCTGTGTTGGGACCCCACCTCAAAGCCCTGAGGCAAGATTCCTTCTGTGTTTGGTTCTGAGGAAGCATCCTGACTCCAGTCTCATACCAGTGTGCTGCATTTGGGTTCTCAGCAAGCTTGCTCTTTGCTTGACATTGTGACAGAATACTCTGGCCACATGAACCCAGCGGTCATCAAGCCCCTGTATGAAGCTTTCACCAGCCAGGGCTCACTTCTGGGCCAGCATGACCAGCAGCTCTGGGAGGTTATGGCAGACTGCTGTACCCTAGCAGTGAAATGTTGGGCAGATCAGCTGAGTCTTTGCTCTTCTTACCTCTTCCACTCTGAGAACTGTCTGACCAGCCTGGACAATCTGTAGGAGCATCACCCTATGATTTGATGACCTGACCACCTAAGGAACTGCATGTACCTGACCCAGAACCCTACACTGGGGATCTGGGAAAATGCTGGTCCTTTCTACTACAATGCTTGTTAGTATTTGAGCAGTGGCCCTCCACGTACACCACTGAGAGATCCAAGATCTCATTTATTGTGGGGTTGTTACAAGGAAGTGTGCTGGAATGGGCCACTGCCATCTGGGACAATCAGCCAGAGACCTGCTCCTCATTTCACACCTTCATCGACCATCCCATCAGGGGTAAGGAGGCAGCCAAACAACTACTCACCCTCTGTCAAGGCTCCCGCAGCATTGCAGAATACTCTGTGGAGTTCTGGACGTTAGCAGCTGACTTGATGCAATGAGGAGGCTCCCCAGGGGGCTTTTCGGCAAGGCCTCTGCAACAGGATAAAGGACTAGTTGGCGGCACAAGATGAGACAACCAGCCTGGATGTGTTGATCTCCCTAGCCACCAGACTGGACAACCGACTCTGGGAACGGCAGAGAGAGGATGGTTTGTCCAACACCTTCATTCACCCCACAGGTCACCTTCCCAAGCCTCTCCTGACTTGAGCCTCTCTGCTGCTTCTCCTTCCGCCCCTAGGGGTGCTCCCAACTCAGCTGATTGCACCACCCTAGGGGAGCAACCAATGCAACTGGGATGGAACCGCCTTTCTCTGAATGATGCCTGAGGTTAAGAGCTGGGAGTTGCCTCCATTGTGGCCAGCCTGGCCATTTTCTTGCCACTTGTGCCCTTTCTCCAAGAGGAGAGGGCTCACCAGTAGAAAGGGAGGTGCTGGTGAGCCAGGCAACTTTCCCTATCGTCTCCCAGAACTGGATGCTGATCCCAGCTACCATAAGACACCTCCAACAGTCCCTGTCCCTTTCCGCCTTGGTGGGCTCTGGCGCCAAGGGAAATCTGTTGGATGAAGATGCAGCCTCCTGGGCTGGGATTCCTCGGGAGCCACTGAGTACCCCTCTAGAAGTTCAGGCACTAGATGGCAGACTGTTGACCGAAGTCTCACACCGTACACCTTCGCTGTTGTCGATGATCTCTGGGAACCATCGAGAACAGGTCCAATTTCACCTGAAACTCCATCACAGATGCCGATGGTCCTTGGGTACCCCTGGTTGAGCCACCACAATCTCCACCTCGATTGGGCCATGGGCAATATAGTCAGTTGGAGTCCGTTCTGCCATTCCACTTGTCTCCAGTCGGCCCTTTCTCCATCTCCTCAGGTTAAGGGAGGGAGGCGAGTGGAAAACAGCATTTAATACCCCTCTCGGCCACTTCAAATACCTAGTAATGCCATTTGGCCTCACCAATGCTCCCTCCGTCTTCCAAGCTCTGATCAGCGATGTCCTACGGGACTTCATAAATCAACTTGTTTGTCTATCTGGATGACATCCTGATCTTCTCCAGGAACACACCCCGCATGTCCGTCAGGTTCTCCAGAGGCTTTGGCAAAACAAGCTCTTTGTCAAGGCTGAGAAATGTGAATTCCATGTCCCCTCCGTCAGCTTCTTAGGTTATATCATTGAGAGCGAATGAGTAAGGGCAGATCCCGAGAAGACCTGGGTGGTGGTGGAATGGCCTCGACCCATGACACGCAAGCAACTCCAACGGTTTCTGGGGTTTGAGAATTTCTATTGCAGTTTCATTAGGGATTATAGTTGGGTGGCGGTGCCCCTTACTCAACTCACTTCACCTAAGACCCCTTTTCTGTGGAACCCTGAAGCTGACTCAGCATTCACGTCCTCCCCCATCCTGGTCCAACCAGACCGCTCCAGCTAATTCATTGTGGAGGTCGACGCCTCTGACTTTGGGGTGGGAGTGGTCCTCTCAATGCTTCAGTTTGGATCAGAAACTGCACCCCTATGCTTTTTTTCTCGCTGGTTGTCCCCTGCCGAACGTAATTATGACATGGAACTGGGAGTTACTGGCAGTCAAGCTTGCATTAGAGGAGTGGAGGCACTCACTAGAGGGAGCAGAACATCTGTTTATCGTTTGGACAGACCACAAGAACCTGGAATATATACAAACCGCGAAATGCCTGAATTACCATCAAGCCCAGTGGGCATTATTCTTTAGCAGGTTCCGGTTTACACTGACATATTGTCCTGGGTCCAAGAATGGGAAACCCAATGCTCTCTCCTGGCAATACACTACCGAGGAGGACCATCCTAACCCTGAGACCATCCTTCCCCGGTCCTGTGTGGTGGCAGCCCTCACCTGGGAGATCGAGGCCATAGTGAAGGAAGCCCAACACCCAACCTGACCCAGGTAACAGACCACCCAACCGCCTTTTTGTACCAGAATCCATGCGGTCTCAGGTTCTGCAGTGGGGACATTCTCGTTTCACCTGCCATCCGGGGATTGATAGGATGCTTCTCCTCCTGAAGAAACACTCCTGGTGGCCCTCCATGGACACTGATACTCATTCCTTTGTTTCTGCCTGTTCTGTCTGCACTGGTGGGAAAAGCCTCCCACTGACCACCTGCTGGACTGCTTCATCCCTTACCTGTACCTAGCTGTCTGTGGTCCCATATCACCCTGGATTTTGTCACAGGACAGCCCCCTTCTCACGGGAACAGTTGTCCTCACTGTAGCGGACTGCTTAGCCAAAGCAATGCATTTCGTGGCCCTTCCCAAACTCCCTACAGCTCAGGAGACAGCCGACCTGGTCATCCAACACATCTTCTGCCTCCACAGAATCCCTGCAGACATTGTCTCTGACCTGAGTCCCCAGTTTGTCTCTGCAGTATGGAGGTCCTTTTGTCAGGCCCTCAGAATGTCCGTAAGCCTGTTGTCTGGTTTCCATCCACAGACAAATGGCCAGACAGAATGGGCAAATCAAGATTTGGAAACAGCACTATGCTGCATAATGGCGAACAACCTGTGAACATGGAGCACTCACCTCACTTGGGTTGAGTACGCCCACAACTCCCTGGTCTGCACCGCCACCGGAAGATCCCCCTTCGAATGCTCACTCGGTTACCAACCTCCTCTGTTCTCCATCCATGAGGGGGACATCGCCGTGCCCTCAGTTCAGGACCACCTCTGCTGTTGCCGCAAGGTCTGGGAGGACGCGCGGCCCTGCTCCATACAGCCGACCGCAACTGGAGATTTGCTGATCATCAGCGGGTTCCTGCACCAGTGTACCAGCCTGGGCAGAAGGTTTGGCTCTCGGCTAAGGACATCCCCCTCAAGGATGAGCCCAAGAAACTAGCTCCTTGCTTCTTGGGACCTTTTGAAATTGAGCAGATTGTCAATCCCACGACGGTCCAGCTCAAATTGCCTACAACTGAGGATACATGCCACTTTCCACGTGTCTCAGGTGAAGCCAGTGGCTAGCAGTCCATTATACCCTCCAGCCAAGCCCCCTCTGCCCCTCCAGATTGTTGACGACCACCCAGCTTACACCGTCTGGTGTTTACTGGATATACACTGCCAGGGTAGGGGCCTGCAGTACTTGGTGGATTGGGAGGGATACAATCTGGAGGAACGTTCCTGGGTTCCTTGCTCCTTCATTTTGGACCCCTCCCTCATTCAGAAATTCCATCAGAACCATCCAGGTAAGCCCAATGGGTCACCTGGAGGCTCCTGTTGGGGGGTGGGGGTACTGTCATGGTTCAGAGTGCTGGCCCTTGATTTGGCTCCATTGATGGGGCCTCATCGTGCAACACATGGAGTCCATGCACTACTAATCGCATAACAACACACACCTGAGCCCCATCAGGAGACTAGCATAAGAGCCCTGGTTTCAGTAGCACTAGTTGCCAGAGTACTGGTCAACCTTTGGGTATACTTTGTCTCCTGGCTGCTTAGAGTTGCAACTCTAGAGCAGTCCTGGTTTCACTGTTCCTCTTAGGATATCCAGTTTTCATGTTGGGACCCCACCTCAAAGAGCCCCGAGGCAAGATTCCTTCAGGTTGCCACCTGCGTTTGGTTCTGAGGAAGCATCCTGACTCCAGTCTCGTACCAGTGCACTGCATTTTGGTTCTCTGCGAGCTCGCTCTTTGCTCGACATTGTGACACTTTGACTCTTAACCTTTCCCATTATTCAATATGATCTAGACAGACCAATGCTGATTTGTCCTATTCTGTGCCACTTCCCCATAACCCTCAACTCTGCCATCTTTCAAATACGTCTACCTCCACCTTAAATATATCTAATGATCTGGCCTCCACCACTCTCGGTGGCAGAGAATTCCAGAGATTCACTACTGTCTGCAAAAATAAATTTCTACTTTGAGGGCTTAACTTTAAGGCAAGAGGGCAAAAGTTTAGAGGGATGTGTGAGGCAGGTTTTTTGTGACAGTGGTGGGTGCCTGGAATGCACTGCCAGGGTGGTAGTGGAGGCAGATACTATAGTGGTATTTAAGAGGCTTTTAGATAGGCAAAAGAATATGCAAGGAATGGTAGGGTATGGATCATGTGCAGTCAGGAGGGATTAGTTTAATTTGGCATCATGCTCAGCACAGACATCATGGGCTGAAGGGCCTGTTCCTGTGCTGCACTGTTCTATGTGTACACCTCAGTTTTAAATGATCAGCTCTTTATTTTGTAGCCATGTCGCCTTGTTCATGACCCTCCCACTAACAGCAACATCTCAACATTTACCCTGCCAAAACCCCTTAGGATTACACAAGAGTAAGAAATACAAATCTGTCAAGTCACTCTTTATAGGACAACCCTCTCATCCCAGGAGTTGGCCTGGCCAATTTCTTTTGGGCTGCCTCCAATGCTACTATATCCTTTGATAGATAGGGAGACCAAAACTGTAGTGTTCCAGGTGTGGGCTCGTCAACACCCTGTACAACTGTAACAAAACTTCCCTAGTCTTAAACTCCATCCCTTTGCAATAAAAGCCAACATGCCATTTGCCACCTTAAATACTTGTTGGACTTGCCTGCTAACCTTATTCATGCTCACCTCGATCCCTCTGAGTTGCACTCATTTGCAGTCTCTCTCCATTGAGATAATAATCTGCCTTTTGTTTCCTTTTGCTGAAGTGCATGACCTCATTAAACTCCATTTTCCAGCTTTTTACCCAATCATTTAACCGATCTATATCCTATTGTAGAGTCACAATGTCCTCATCATAACATATCCTTCCACCTATTTTCGTATCATCAGCAAACTTGGAAATATCACAATTTGTTCCCTCCTCCAGATCATTGAGGTAAACAATTGAGGGCCAAGAATTGACGTCTGGGGTACTCCACTCCTTACATCCCTCCATCCTGAGAATAACCCATTTATTCCAACTGTTTTCGAAGTGACAACCAGTTTTCGATCTATGCTAACACACTTCCTCCAATACCTTGGGCTCTTAATTTATGTATCAATCTCTTATGTGGCACCTTGTCAAATGCCTTTTGGAAATCTAAGTACACAACATCAACAGGTTCCTCTTTATCAATATACACTATAATATCTTCAAAGAATTTGAGCAAATTTGTCAAACATGGTTTAGCTTTCAATAAACCATGTTGACTAGGTTTGATTATATTCACTTTCAGAAATGATAATTTCCTCTTTGATTACTGACTCTAGCATCTTGCCAACAATAGATGTTAAACTAACTGCCTTCTGTCTTCCTCTTTGAACAAAAATTGGCTGTTTTCCAATTTTCCAGTACCCTACCTAAGTTTAGTAATAGGTCCACCATCTCTGCAGCCACTTTCTTTAACACCCTTGGGTGCAGGCTGTCAAGTCTTGGCAATTTGTCCACCTTTAGCCTCATGAGTTTCTCTAATACTTTATCCTTTGTGATTGGGATTTTTTCAAGTTCCTCCATGGTATTTGAAATTAGCTCATCTGTTATCTTAGGGACATTTGCAGCATCCTCCATGGTTAAATTGATTTAACATATCTGCCATTTCTTTGTTTCCTGTTATTAATTCACCAGCCTCGTTCCCTGGAGGTCCCACACCAACCTGAACTGCCCTCTTCCTATTTATATATCCATAGAAACCCTTACTGATTGTTTTGATATTGCATACAAGTTTTCTCTCAAAATCAATTTTCTCCCTTTTTATGAGGTTTTTTTGTCTTTTGCAGCTGGATCCTAAAATCTTCCCAGTCCTCCAGTCTACCTCTAGTCCTTGGCACTGTTTATGCCCTACTTTTCAAGTTAACATTATATTTGACCTCCTTTATTAACCACAGATTATGGCTCTTTCTCATGGAATCTCTCTAATTGGGATAAATTCCTGCTGAGTGTTATAACCAGCTGTTTGAATATTGTCACTGCTCATCCATGAACCTGTCTCTTAGCTTATTTCCCAAATCTACTTTAGACAATTCCTCCCTCATATCATTATAACTGTCCCTATTTAAGTTGAAGACAGTCATTATGGCCTGGTTCATCCTCAAACTGCATATGGAATTCTATCATATTGTGGTCAGGACCCCCTCTTATTAATCCTTCCATATTACACATGAACAAATCTAAAACAGCCTGTTCCCAGGTAGGTTCAGTAACATATTGCTCTAAGAGGCAACCACTTACGTATCCATAAATTCTTCTTCTACGACACCCTTGCCAGTTCAGTTTGTCCAATCAATATGTGGATTAAATACTCCATGATAATTGCAGTTCCCTTCAAATATTTCCCCATTTCTGCTCTGCCCTGTCCAGAGGTCACATTTTGTGGGTCTATAGATTACTCCCACCTGCATTTTCTTTCCCCTACTATTCATGATTTCAATCCAAACTGATTCTACATCATTATCCACAGACTGCCTCTATATTGCAATTCAGCACACCTCTGATACCTTCGTCAATTAACAATGTTACCCTGCCTCCTTTCTCTTTTGGTCTGTTCTTATGAAACATTGTATGATCTGGAATACTGAGCACCCAATTCTGGTCGCTCTGCAACTATGTCTCCATAGTAGCTATTAGATCATACTCAGATGTTGCTAGTCATCAACTCATCTATCTTACTGAAAATGCTACCTGTATACTTCTGTTTGCATTTTCTGCCACAGCCTGTCACACTTTGCTTGTCAATTTCCCCTCTCATCCTGTGCCACCGCTTAGTCATTTCTTCCTGATTTATTAAATATCCTGTTCTTGGAGCTCTCCTCCTCCTCTCTAGTTTAAAGCCCTGTTTATTTATACAATTTGCCACGCCACTGGTCCCAGCATGATTCGGGTAAAGACCACCCCAATGGGACAGGTAATTCCTTCCCCACTACTGGTGTGAGTGTCCCATGAATCAAAACCCATTTTTGCTGCAGTACCCTTTGAGCCATGAACTTATCTCTCTAATCTTATTAACCCTTTGCTGATTTGCATGTGGCTCAGGGAATAATCTAAAGATTATCACTTTTGTGCTTCTGCTTTTCAGTTTTGCCCCCGAGCTCCTCCTCATCCCTCGGCAGAACCTCCTTTCTCATCCTACCTATGTCACTAGTGCCTACGTGGACCACGACAATTGGATCTTTCCCTTCCCACTCCAAGTTCTTCTCCAGCCCAGAAGAGATGTCCTGGACCCTAACAGGCTACACAGTCTTTGGGCCTCTCCATCTTTATTACAGAGAACAGTGTCTGTTCCACTAACTGTGCTAAC
Organism: Pristis pectinata; assembly: GCF_009764475.1. NCBI lineage: Eukaryota > Metazoa > Chordata > Chondrichthyes > Rhinopristiformes > Pristidae > Pristis > Pristis pectinata. Next base: position 55,826,668 of record NC_067411.1, on the reverse strand, counting down.
CACTAGGATTATTGTTTTTCTTTTAGAACATGGAAAAACTACAGCACAATTCAGGCCCTTCAGCCCACAAAGCTGTGCCGAACATGTCCCTACCCTAGAAATTACTAGGCTTACCCATAGCCCTCTATTTTTCTCAGCTCCATGTACCTATCCAACAGTCCCTTAAAAGACCCTATCGTATCCGCCTCCCCCACTGTTGCCAGCAGCCCATTCCACGCACTCACCACTCTGAGTAAAAAAAAACTTACCCCCGACATCTCCTCTATACCTGCTCCCCAGCACCTTAAACCTATGTCCTCTTGTGGCCACCATTTCAGCCCTGGGGAAAAGCCTCGGACTATCTACCCGATCAATACCTCTCATAATCTTATACCTCTATCAGGTCCCCCCTCATCCTCTGTCGTTCCAAGGAGAAAAGGCCGAGTTCCCTCAACCTGCTTTCATAAGGCATGCTCCGCATTCCAGGCAGCATCCTTGTAAATCTCCTCTGCATCCTTTCTATGGCTTCCACATCCTTCCTGTAGTGAGGTGACCAGAACTGAGCACAGTACTCCAAGTGAGGTCTGACCAGGCACGTATATAGCTGCAACAATACCTCTCGGCTCCTAAATTCAATTCCCTGATTGATGAAGGACGATGCACCATATGCCTTCTTAACCACAGAGTCAATCTGTGCAGCCGCTTTGAGCATCCCATGGACTTGGACCCCAAGATCCTTCTGATCCTCCACACTGCCAAGAGTCCTACCATTAATACTATATTCTGCCATCATATTTGACCTACCAAAAAGAACCACTTCACACTTATCTGGGTTGAACTGCATCTGCCACTTATCAGCCCAACTTTTCTCCCCCATTTGAATTGCTCCCTGTGCCATGGTGCTATGGACTGTTTACACGTCCTTCCTGCAGTTCCCACCCTCATCCATTCTATCAATTTTATATCTTTAAAGCTCCACCAATAATTAAAACTTGAAGGAATGAGATAGCACACTTGTAAGAATTAACTTTCAGTGCCAGAGAGGTTGATTGTTAACAATTAACACTTGAAGAGTATTTCTTATGAGGATGTGTCTTATGAGGATAGGTTGAGTGAGTTAGGGATTTTCTCTTTGGAGAGAAGGAGAATGAGAGGTGACTTGATAGAGGTGTACAAGATGATAAGAGGCATAGATCAAGTGGACAGTCAGACTTTTTTCCAGTGTGACAATAGCTAACATGAGGGGACATAATTTTAGGGTGATTGGAGGAAGGTATAAAGGGGATGTCAGGGTAAGTTTTTTTTACACAGAATGGTGGGTGTGTGGAACGCACTGCTGGCAGAGGTTGTGGGGGCAGATACATTAAGGGCATTTAAAAGATTCTCAAATAGCCACATGAATGATGGAGAAATAGAGGGCTATGTGGGAGGGAAGGGTTAGATAGATATTACAGCAGGATGAAATGTCGGCACAAAATCATGGGCTGAAGGGCCTGTACTGTGCTGTAATGTTCTATGTCCTAGATGTATATGTTTGCAGCATAAATGCAACAAAAGCTTGCCACTTACTCCCTTTCAGCAGTGAGCTAGCAGACAGATGAGATTTTTTTGAATTTAACCCTGCTTGAAGTTGCTGCACAATTTACATCAAAATAGCAGTGTTGCTGTCTGACAGCAAGTTGTTGCTCATTTACTCTTTGGATATTCAATGTCTTCAAGTAGCTGTGTTACAGCCATCACAGTCTCTGCATTTGTGTTACCACTTCCTGTGGATGGGTATTGATGTGAGAGGCTCTGGCATTTTCACCACCAAATTAAGTACAGTCAATATCAGCTTATTGCAATTAATTAAAACAACAAAACAGCCATTTATGAGGGAAAATTCCACAGCAAGTGTTCCTGTCTATCAAACTGCATGGGCATAGACTAAATTTAACTTTTATCTGACCCTTTTTCCTTTAATACAAATACCTGGAAATACTTAGTAGCAGGCAGAACAAAAACAGAACCTTGGAGGATAATGAGTTATTCTATTCGCCTTGCCTGAGAGATAGCACTCCTGTTTCTGAGTTACTAGTTATGGGGTCATATCCTGTACCTGGGAGACGAGTATAAAATGCAGACTGGCATAAAATTTAGTGCTGGGCTGTCACCGGTGACACCTTTTGGATGAACAGCTAAACCTGTCTGCCTCTCCAGTAATTTAAGCAGCCTAAAAGATCCATGGCATTACATTAAAACAATGAGTATACTTCAAACTACTTCAATGGCTATAAAGTGCTTTGGGATTAGCCGAAAGACACCATAAAAATGTAAGTTCTTTCATTTGCATATATTTAATGGCAAGAAGCCAACTTTTTGACACTGAGAAAAGAGCAGAATCTGCAGTGTTTTCCCCTCATCAGGAATGTGCTCACTGATATGCCAATAAAGACATTTCTCCTAATCCCTTTACTCCCTCTCTGAAAATTAATGATCCTTGTTACTGACACCCCAATACAGCAAACTGCCTTGGCACATTAAAGTCCTTCATGCTTTTAAAGAGTTCTGTTAAATGAACTCGTCCTTCTTTAGTCCAGTATTTCAGTTTTCTCCTCTGAACTGTCGAACCCAGTGAATCTATGCTGTCCAATCTCTGTGATCTTCCTGTATATGACTTCTAACTCTATCCTGTACCTAAATTGTAACTTAACTAATCAAAATTTTGTACAAATGCATCATTATTTCTTTATTTTATTTTACTCCATGCTCTTGTTTATAACCCAAGGTATTATTCACCTTATTTAAAGGTTTTATCCACCTACACTTGATGTTTAGGAAATTACATACTTAAAGCCCCTGGTCTCTCTGTTGGTTCACACTCTTGTGTTCTTCTACTGAGTATAAACTCCCATTTCTCATTTCCTTGTCTTACAGTGTGTGTGTGTGTGTGTGTGTGTGTGTGTGTGTGCGTGTGTGTATATTTTAAAAATATATCCCTCCATAAGCTCATCCTATTAACCCATCTATCTCTTCCTAAAATAAAAGCAGAAAATGCTGGTTCAGTTTATGTACGAGTTGTAGTTCCTGCAGAATAATCAAAGTCCAAAAATCCCAGATTCTTTTCCAGGATTTAAAATAACGCCTGTTCAACGTACGCTAGAGTCAATTGGAAATTTTATCCGAAAATTATTGATTAGTGTGAATCTCAAAAGAAAGTGGAAGTGATAGTGAAGGTAAGAATAGGAGGAGATGACAGTTGAATGCGTGGCTGAGCAGTTGGTGCAGGGGGCAAGGTTTTAGATCTTTGGATCATTGGGATCTCTTCTAGGGAAGGTGGGACCTGTACAGATTGGATGGGTTACACCTGAACTCGGGGGGGGGGGGGGGGGGGGGGGGAGACCAATATCCTTGCAGGCAGGTTTGCTAGTGTGGCTCGGGAGGGTTTAAACTAGTTTGCAAGGGGGATGGGAACCAGAGGGATAGGTCAGTGGAAGAAGTGCATGGAGTAAAGTCAGATCTCATATAGAGAGGCTTTGAGGAAGGAGAATCAGAGTATAGGGTATAAAAGTAGAAAGGTAGGTGGGCTAAAGTGTATTTACTTAAATGCAAGAAATATCAGGAATAAGGGTGATGAATTGAGAGCTTGGATAAGTACTTGGAACTATGATATTGTGGCTCTTGCAGAGACGTGGCTGTCACCAGGGCAGGAACGGATACTGAATATTCCTGGATTTCAGTGTTTTAAAAGGGATAGGGAGGAGGGGAGGCATTACTGGTCAGGGATACTATTACAGCTGCAGAAAGGGTGGATAATGTAGAAGGATCCTCTCTAGAGTCAGTATGGGTGGAAGTTAGGAACAAGAAAGGAGCAGTTACTCTACTGGGAGTTTTCTATAGGCCCCCTGGTAGCAGCAAGGATACTGAGAAGCACAGTGGGAGGCAGATTTTGGAAAGGTGCAAGAATAACAGGGTTATTATCATGGGAGACTTCAACTTCCCAAATATTGATTAGTACCAAAGGTTTAGACGGGGCAGAGTTTGTTAAGTGTGTCCAAGACGGATTTCTGTCACAGTATGTTGACAGGCCAACTAGAGGGGATGCCATATTAGATCTAGTATTAGGTAATGAACCGGGTCAGGTGACAGATCTATCAGTGGGTGAGCAGTTGGGGGACAGTGACCACCATTCCAAAACCTTTAGCATTGTCATGGACAAGGATAGGAGCAAAGAGGACAGGAAGGTATTTAACTGGGGAAGGGCAAATTATGAGGCTGTAAGGCTAGAACTTGCCAGTGTAAATTGGGATGACATTCTTGAAGGGAAATGTACTATGGAGATGTGGTCATTGTTCAGGGATCTCTTGCAGGATGTTAGGGAGAAATTTGTCCCGGTGAGGCAGAGAAAGAATGGCAGGGTGAAGGAACCATGGGTGACAAGAGAGATGGAACAACTAGTTAGGAGGAAGAAGGCAGCATACATAAGGTGTAGGCAGCAAGGATCAGACAGGGCTCATGAGGGATATGAGGAAGGAACTTAAGAAGGGGCTGAGGAGAGCGAGAAGGGGACATGAAAAGGTCTTGGCAAGTGGGGTTAAGGAAAATCCCAAGGCATTTTTCACTTATGTGAAGAGCAGAAGGATGACGAGAGTAAAGGTAGGACCGATTAGAGACAAAGGTGGGAAGATGCTCCTGGAAGCTGTGGAAGTGGGTGAGGTTCTCAATGAATACTTCTCTTCAGTATTCACCAAGGAGAGGGGTCTTGATGACGCTGAGGACAGTGTTGGTAAGGTTAATGTTCTGGAGCATGTAGATATCAAGATAGAGGATGTGTTGGAGCTGTTAGAAAAATATTAGGACAGATAAGTCCCCGGGGCCTGACGGAATCTTCCCCAGGCTGCTCCGCGAGGTGAGGGAGGAGATTGCTGAACCGTTGGTTAGGATCTTTGAGTCCTCGCTATCCAAAGGAATGGTACTGGAGGATTGGAGGGTGGCAAATGTTGTCCCCTTATTCAAAAAAGGTAGGAGGGATAGTCCAGGGAATTATAGACCAGTGAGCCTTACATCTGTGGGGGGGGCAAGCTGTTGGAAAGGATTCTTCAAGATAGGATCTACAAGCATTTAGAGAATCATGGACTGATCAGGGACAGCCAGCATGGCTTTGTGAAGGGCAGATCATGTCTCACAAGTCTGACAGGGTTCTTTGAGGAGATGACCAGACAGATTGATGAGAGTAGTGCAGTAGATGTGGTCTACATGGATATTGGTAAGGCATTTGACAAGGTTCCACATGGGAGGCTTCTTCAGAAGGTCAGAGGGCATGGGATCCAGGGAAGCTTGGCCGTGTGGATTCAGAATTGGCTTGCCTGTAGAAAGCAGAGGGTTGTGGTGGAGGGAGTGCATTCAGGTTGGAGGGCTGTGACTAGTGGTGTCCCACAAGGATCGGTTCTGGGACCTCTGCGTTTCGTGATTTTTATTAATGACTTGGACGATGGGGTAGAAGGATGGGTTGGCAAGTTTGCAGACGACACAAAGGTTGGTGGTGTTGTGGATAGTGTGGAGGACTGTCGAAGATTGCAGAGGGATATTGATAGGATGCAGAGCTGGGCTGAGAAGTGGCAGATGGAGTTCAGTCTGGAGAAGTGTGAGGCGGTACACTTTGGAAGGACAAACTCCAAGGCAGAGGATAAAGTTAATGGCAGGATCCAGGGTAGTGTGGAGGAGCAGAAGGATCTGGGGGTTCATATCCTCAGATCCCTGAAAGTTGCCTCACAGGTGGATAGGGTAGTTAAGAAAGCATATGGGATGTTAGCTTTCATAAGTCGTGGGATCGAGTTTAGGAGCTGTGAGGTAATGATGCAGCTCTACAAAACTCTGGTTAGACCACACTTAGAGTACTGTGTCCAGTTCTGGTCGCCTCATTATAAGGATGTGGAAGCGTTGGAAAGGGTGCAGAGGAGATTTACCAGGATGCTGCCTGGTTTAGAGAGTATGATTATGAGGAGAGACTAAGGGAGCTAGGGCTTTACTCTTTGGAGAGAAGGAGGATGAGGGGAGACATGATAGAGGTGTACAAAATATTAAGAGGAATAGATAGACATCCAGCGCCTCTTTCCCAGGGCACCAATGATCAATACAAGAAGGCATGGCTTTAAAGTAATGGGTGGGAAGTTCAAGGGAGATATCAGAGGAAGGTTTTTTGCCCAGAGAGTGGTTGGGGCATGGAATGTGCTGCCTGGGGCGGTGGTGGAGGCAGGTACATTGGTCAAATTCAAGAGATTGCTAGATAAGCATATGGAGGAATTTAAAATAGAAGGATATGTGGGAGGAAGGGGTTAGATAGTCTTAGGCGAGGTTTAAAGGTCAGCACAACATTGTACTGTTCTATGATTCTATGAAAATCAGTCTGTATTTCAGTAAAATAATGTTGGCTAATTAGAGATCAACTGTGATAAGTATAGCCAGTGTATATGTATGGCAGATTTGTGCAGTATGGTTAAAGAACTGAATGAACAAGGTGCACATGTCCTGCAGCTCTGTGGCTCTTTATGGTTCTCAATATTCCCTGAACAATAACAGTCTGAACAGATAATCTATGCATGTGAGCAGATATTACAAACTGGTGTTGAGGATGTAACAAATGGACATCTCATGAAGTACAAAAACCCTGACTGCACATCAAGCAAGAAAACATTGTGTTAGTAGACGGTGTTAGTGACCACAGGAGTGGTTTGAGGCACTGGGGGTATAGCTGAGTGCAGCAATAGCCAACTCCGAGTACCATGTGTGGACATGGAAGAGAAAACTGGCCAAACCCTTCATGAGAAGAAGGAACAGCATGGCTGGAGAGGCTCCTGGGTGAGTACGCTGGGCAAGGATCACAATAAATAACTCTTATGAAGATGCTGTAGTCTGTGTGGTCAATGTACTTCCAAAAAGTAATAAGGAAATGATCCATGTTCACCTGTGCCCACAAACCTTCTCATTCAGAGGCTACCATTTTGGGAGCCAGAAGAAATTCCCAGATTTTCAGGAGACTATAGGGAGTTAGGTGGATTGGAGCAAGGTGGTTAGGTGGTAACTCTGGAAAATGCTGGGTAAAGGTAGGTAGTTAGCTTTTCTAACATCATGTAACAGAAAATATAAACATTTTAGTGATTATGCTTTTGCACAGTACAGTATGGTAGCGTAGCACCAGCGATTGGGGTTCGATTCCCATCGCTGTCTGTAAGGAGTTTGTACATTCTTCCGTGTCTGCGTGGGTTTTCTCCGGGTGCTCCGGTTTCCTCCCACATTCTCAAAGACGTACGGGTAGTTTAATTGGGTTTAAAATGGGCGGCGTGGACTCGTTGGGCTGGAAGGGCTTGTTACCACACTGTAAATAAAAATAACAAGTATTAATTAATTAATTGATTGATTGATTGATTGTTTCCGATTGTTTGGAGTTTTTTCTAAAATCTTGTCCCAGATTGGTGCACAATTTGGACGTTCTCATTGTTGACTGAAGGTTTTACTGCCACACTGGTCTCTTTACATGTTAGTTATATAGTATGAAGATAAATTAATGAGGTAGAGTAGGAACTCATCCAGTTAATGTGTCTGGTGACACTGTTAATGAGTTTCTGTAAGCTTCTTGGCTTGATATTTCCAGTAACATGGGATGATAGTTTCCTGCAGGTATTTACACTTAGCTGCAAATTTCAGAGAAATTTAAACACATTTGCATGTCTTACCCATTCAATGGTGCACTAAACCAAACAGTGACAGCATTAGGCAATTGAAAAGGTTTTGAGCATCCAATAATATCAGGAGCTCACAAAAAGAGTTAAGCAAAAGCATAATCACTAAAATGTTTATATTTTCTGTTACATGATGTTAGAAAAGCTAACTACCTACCTTTACCCAGCATTTTCCAGAGTTACCACCTAACCACCTTGCTCCAATCCACCTAACTCCTTACAGTCTCCTGAATTACATCAGGTGCACCATCATGGTGGAAATGCCCGTACCAGAGATGCAATGATGGCTTGCATTTATATAGCAACTTTAAAATAGTAACATATCCCATAGCACTTCACATGGACATCATCAGACCACATTTGATGCCATGTCAGAAATGGAGGTATCAGGACAGGTGAACGACTAGTTTTAAAGAAGGTCTTAAAGGAGGAAAGTGAAGGAGGGAGATGAAGAGGCTTAAGAAGGACATTCTAGAGTTTAGAACATATGGGTAAGACATAGAAATGATGGGGGAAGAACAGTGGTACAGCTAGCAAAGCTGCTGCCTCATAGCTCCAGTGATCTGGGTTCAATCCTGACCTCTAGTGCTGTCTGTGTGGAGTTTGCACGTTCTCTCTGGAACTGCACGGATTTTCTGTGGGTGCTCTGGTTTATTCAAAATGTTTGAATTTAATTGCTCTGGTAAAGAATTATGCCTAGTCTGTAGATGAGTGGTAGAGTTTGGTGCGGTGGAAGTGGGTTTGTAAATGGGCATGAAAATGAGTTAGGGTCATGTAAAAATAGGTGTTTGATGGTCAGTGTGGGCTTGGTGGGCCAAAGTGTGTGCCTCCATGTTGTACCGCTCTATGAGTCAGGCAACAGATGCCATGGCTGTTAATGATGGAGCAACTAACACCCTGAATACACAAGAGCCCAGAAATGGGGGAATCTCAGAGACTCTGCAGCTGGAAGAGTTTATAAGATAAGGAAGTTGACCCCGTATAACAATTTGAAATTAACAATGAGAATTTTAAGTTCCTGACAGTAAGTCAGTGGGCACAGGGGCTCCCGCAATTATTCGAGGAACCCCACTTAGTAGCTGATAGAGAGATGAAATATTATTCAGTCATCAGCACATTTTACCCTCATAAAGGAACAAAAGATCAACGAGTATCAAAAAACACTCATATTCTGATAAACACTTTAAGGCAAACAATTTCAGTCAGCACAAATTATTTTATATTTTCATAAGGGAGAAGTCTGGCAATCATGGTAGCATAGCAGTTAGCGTAACGCTATGACAGTGCCAGCGACCCGGGTTCAATTCCCGCTGCTGCCTGTAAGGAGTTTGTATGTTCTCCCTGTGTCTGCGTGGGTTTCCTCCGGGTGCTCGGGTTTCCTCCCACATTCCAAAGACATATGGGTTAGGAAGTTGTGGGCATACTATGTTGGCGCCAGAAGCATGGCGACACTTGCGGGCTGCCCCCAGAACACTCTACGCCAAAGATGCATTTCACTGTGTGTTTCGATGTGCACGTGACTAATACATAAATATCTTATCTTATAAACATTTAAATTTTTTCTAAGCTCAGAGAACCAGAAAGCTCAATTAAAGTACAAACTTCTATTTATTCAGCATATTAATGTGTCATCATGACATCCCAGAGATATTTACACCCAAATGAAATATTCTGTAGCCAAACAAGGCAATTACTTGTGCACAACAATGAGGGTAAGATAATTGGATAATTCTATCATTCTCAGACTTCAAGGCCTTGCAACCATCTTGAGCTGCAGAATTTAATGCCTTGATTCAAAGGCAGCATCTCCCTCCACACTTGAAATCTCAAATTCACAGTACGTCTTGCACCACCACCCAGGACTCTGAGGCAAGAGTGAGAACAACAGAGCTAGTCTGACATTACTAAAGCACAAATACACTTTCTATTCTGCTGCCCTGTCAGCTCCCCATGAGGCAGATCATGGCAGTGCATCAGTCTCATGCAGGAGATTATCCTTCAGTGCAGATACTCTGGACCCATTTCACTGCACTGGATTTTCAAAATTCTCCCATCAATGATATGCTTAAAAAGAACACCATTATTGACTTCTCCCATGCTGTGTGATGGGTATCTGGTTTTTGCACAACAACCACACTTCATTAAATCTTAAAATTCTGAACTAGTTAAGGTGATTGTCAGAAGAGAACTGTGAGCAGGTGCCTGATACATCTGACATTAGCCATGTTTTGTGTGCTGTTCTCTGTAGTGACTTTGTTACTGGTGTTCAGTAAATTGGGGAAAATTTTCTACGTGCAGAAAGTGAAAAGTTATGAACCTGCTCATCATGACTAAAGGGATTTAGTGCTTTTATTGTACAGCTTTGTGTGTTAGAAAATTCGAACTAATACACCTGTCATATTCTGATATATGCAGGAGATGGGTGAGGTTTCAGATAATCCACCTTAAAATACAGAGAGGAAATCATTCTCTTTGGCAGGTAACCAAAGCTATAGGATAAATGCCAAATATATTCCTTTACTGAAGATAGGTGGCCGCTCTATGTGTTGGCCGTCTGTCAACATGACAGAATGGAAATCTGTCTCTCTTGATATTCAACGAACTGATGAGAAGACACTGCCAGCATTTAAATAAGACACAAGATATAAAATACCCCAGGCATCTCCCTTCCCCCACACGACCAATTGTGGCTGTTTATAACTGTCATTGTAATTCACCTGTTGAAAATCGGTCCACAGTTAAAACAAGGAACACTAAGTGTCAGTCATGCAATACTTAGACCACTTGATTGGAACAATAGGTTTGTATACAAATAGACCCAGCTGAAGAGCTAACAATGAGGCAAGTACTGTGGGCTGAGTGGCTCTATTCTGTGCTAGTATTTCCAGGATTGTGTACCAGATTCTAAAGGTAAAAGATGGATTAGGCATTAAGGTGCTCCTTTTGTTTGCTAACAACCCTGTACCAGCACAATTATGCTGCACGGACCTTGCATGTTTGATGTTGATGTGAAGCAATACTTTGCTCATAACACTAAATGTGCAGGGTACACCCAGGGTGAGGATCCTGACCTGACTACAGATGACTCAGATGGTTTTCCCCCACTATGGAGTGTCAAACCTGGTTTACAAAATAGTCAAACTTCACAGGCACATTCCAAACATTACTCAGCCTCCGTTTAAAAGTTCACAGATTCCGTCTTTCCCATTCCCTTAAGCAGCAAAACAGTGGAGGTTACTCTGCTATTGGGTGCACTCAAGGCTATGAACCCCAACAATGGTCTGGCATCTCCAGGAATGAACCTCCAGATCACCATTGTGAGCAAACCAGGAGAAAATATTCATGGAGTCCCCGGGGCCTGATGGGATATACCCCAGGTTACTGAGGGAGGCGAGAGAGGAAATTGCTGGGACCTTGACCAGTATCTTTGTGTCCTCCATGACCATGGGTGAGGTCCCGGATGACTGGCGAGAGGCTAATGTTGTTCCTCTATTTAAGAAAGGAACAAGGGAAAATCAGGGGAACTATAGACTAGTGAGTGTCATGTCAGTTGTAGGGAAATCCCTGGAGAAAATTCTTAGAGATTGGATTCCAGATGCTGGTAATATCCTATGGCTTGATTAGGGAAAGCCAGCATAGCTTTGTGCAGGGCAAGTCGTGTCTTACTAACCTGGTTGATATTTTTGACAAGGTGATGAGAGAGACTGATGAAGGTAGAGCTGTGGATGTCATCTAAATGGACTTCAGTAAGGCATTTGACAAGATCCCACGTAATAGGTTAATCAATAAAGTTTGGATGCATGGGGTCAATGGAGAATTGGCTGTGTGAATCCAGAACTGGCTTGCCCATAGAAGATAGAGGGTGGTAGTTGAAGGGACTTATTCGGGCTGGAGGCCTGTGAGTAGTGGTGTTCCGCAGGGATCTGTCCTGGGTCCTCTGCTGTTTGTGATGTACATATATGACGTGGATGAGTATGTTGATGGGTGGGTTAGTAAGTTTGCAGATGATACCAAGATTGGTGGAGCTGTGAATAATGCAGAAGACTGGCAATGGATACAGCGTGATATAGATCAGTTGCATAAGTGGGCAGAGAAATGGCAGATGGAGTTTAACCCAGATAAATGAGGCATTACACCTTGGTAGGACCAATGTAAGAGGCAGTACACTCTTAAGGGTAAGACCCTTAACAGTGTTGAAGAACAGAGGGACCTTGGGGTGCAAGACCATGGCTCATTGAAAGTGGCTAAACAGGTAGATAGGGTGGTTAAGAAGGCTTATGGAATGCTTGCTTTCATTAATCAAAGTATTGAGTATTGGAGTCAAGAAATTATGATGCATCTCTATAGAAAGGCCGCATGCAATTCTAGTCACCTCACTATAGGAAGTATGTCGAGGCTTTAGAGGGGGTGCAGAGGAGGTTTACTGGGATGCTGCCTGGATTAGAGGGCATGTGCTATCAGGAGAAGCTGAACAAGCTTGGGCTCTTTTCTCTGGAGCGGCAGAGGCTGAGTGGTGATCTGTTGGAAGTGTATAAAATTATGAGGGGCATAGATAGGGTGGACAAGCAATATCTTTTTCCCATTATTGAGCAATCCAATACCAGGGGGCATGCATTTAAGGTGAGGGGGGTAGGTTCAGAAGAGACGTGAGGGGTAAGTTTTTTTACTCAGAGAGTGGTGGATGCCTGGAATGCGTTGCCCGATAGGGTGGTGGAGGCAAATTCATTGGGGGCTTTTAAGAGGGGCTTGGATGGGCACATGAATGAGTGGAAAATGGAGCAATATGGGCATTCTGTAGGTAGGAGGGATTAGCTATGTCGGCACAACATTGTGGGCCGAAGGGCCTGTTCTGTGCTGTACTGTTCTATGTTCTATATAAAGGCATTAAAATCATTGTGTTCTTTTTGTTTTACCTCATTCGAATTTTGGGGAATAAAGGTTGCTTGTCTGGGCAAGGTGATTGGAGATGAAGGATCATGGTGAAGCTTTGGGAATACATCCATCCAGAGGTGAGAACATTATTTTGTGCAAGAAAAACTGACTCAGACCATTGACTGTGGTATAAATAAATTCTTAGCAACACAAATATTAGAGGACTGCTCGCTCCTTTGAGCATATAAACCATCATAGAAAAATCAAGTGTAAATATTTAACATAGTCCATCTCATTTTACACCACATTTCCATCCAATAAAAATTCTGTTTGAAGAAAGATGTCCCAAAATTCTGCACTGAAATAATGTCAGCATGGGAGAATTGCTGGCAAGGCTAGCATTTATTGCCTATCTCTATTTGTCTTTGAGAAGGTACTGAGGATCCACCTTCTTGAACTGCTGCAGTCCTGCTGGTGAAGGTGTTTCCACAATGCTGTTGGGCAGGGACATTCAGAATGTGGACTCAACAATGATGAGGGAATGGCAACACACTTCCAAGTAATGGTTGGAATGCAACCTGCAGAGCATGTCTCTTTCATTAGTTTGCTACTCGTCCTTTTTGGTGGTAGAAGTTTGTGGGTTTTAGGAGTGCTGTCAGAGTAGCCTAGATATGTAACTATGGTGCATTTTGTATATGGTATACATTGAACTCAATGTACCAGTGGTGGAACGAATGAATGTTTCAGGTGGTGAATGGAGTGCCAATCAAACATTCTCTTAGATGGTTCTGAGCTTCTTGAGTATTGGAGAACCTGCACTCATCCAAGTGGAGAGTATTCCGTCACAATCTTCCTGTCTGCCTAATACATGGTGGAAAACGCTTTAGGTGTCAGGTAGTGAGTCACTTGCCACAGCTTACTCAGTATTCTTGTAGCTGGACCAATTGAATTCCTAGTCAATGGCAACCCCAGGATGTTGATGGTGGGGACTTGGTGATGGAAGTGTCACTTAATACTGAGAGTAGTGATTCAAATCCTTCTCGAAAGAGACAGTCATTATTGCCTGGCACTTTTGTGGCTTGAACATTACTTGTCATTTGACAGCCCACACTGAAGGATGTCAGGATGTAGGAGTTCAAATGTGTAAGCTACTGAAAAGAAGTATGACTTTGGTGGTTGGATGTGAAAGGAGAAGTGAATTATGCTGGTCTTTTACAAGTTTAAAGGACACGCATGTCATCAGAACCACTGTCACAATAATAGTCTGCCTTTACATAGCATCTTTAATGTAGAGAAAACATCCCTCAGAGCAGCATCATCAATCAAAAATGGACACAAAATAAAAAAATGAAGATGAGCCAGATGAAGCAGCTGTTTTTTTCCTTTGCTTTATGTATATTTGCATTCTATGTCAAATTCTATGTCTTTGTTCATATTAAATTGTGGTTTAAATACATTTTCAGCATTTGTCAAATGATAATCCAGAACTGTGATTTACTTTAATTTTTCACTCCCCTGGACAGAAGCAATTGCTCTGCAGGTGTGTACATAAAACTGGCCTTTAACTGGAACACAAAGGGTTACACCACGGGATTCTAAGCTTCCTGCACAAAGCTTTGTGCAGCATGAATGCATTCCAGGAATCTGGGAGCAGGGTCAGTGCACTTGACCTGGAACAATTTTCAAGCCGTCATTTCAGGTTTATATGCTCAATTACACCATTTCAGCTGGCTGTGGAATAGCCATACCTGCAAGTGTTCACTACAGATAAAGGGACAAAAGATGCAAGGGGTCTGATCTTTAATTAATAACAATCAAACTAATTACATACAAGTAAGTATCTACCATGGCTTCTTTATCTTGGTGCTTCTTACATTTGGCAAAATTCAGGATTAAATGAACAGCTGAGGCAGGATGAAAGCTAATTCAGAGACTGGATGGAAGGGAAGAAGGGAGCAGGTTCAGTTTGTCAAGGCCAGCAACCTTGATGAACAGACCCAATTGACACCATGGCACTTCAGAAACATCTTCAGACAGAATCTTCAGCATACTCAGATCCCCCTTGCCATTGAAGGGTGGAATGGAGCCGGTGGCTCAAGAGCAGGTTGATTGCAGGTGTCGTTATGCAAGCCTGCATTTGGGAAAATAGGAATTTGCAGAGAAGTCCTCAGAACCCAGGTAATCATAAACTATTGGAGATTCTGGGACAAATCTAGAGTTTGTAGGACTAGCCTGATCTGAAGAAAGCCACATTCCAAGAAGTGCCTGTCACTTGCCTTGCCTCGTACGGCTCAGCTGAGAAGGAATTTCACACGTCTTTAAACATGATTGTACTTCCCTGCAGTTATTCTGTTTTGACATGAAAGCTCGACCACTTCTCTCCATTAAACAAGGAAAATGCAGCCAAAAACATGCCTGTATTTAACTCCATCATACATCAGACCCTCAGATCTCAACAACTTTGCAAAAGGATCTCTGACCTTGCCTAATGTAGGCTGCATGTATTTTTTGTTTTACTTTGCAACTTATTCATTAAGAAAGAAATGTTTGAAATCAAAGCTTATTGAGTGATATTTAGCAGAAAAACTGGGCATGTGAGCTGCTGCACCATTCACAATCCACCTTTCTTTCCACACACCTTGCCATCTGCCAGTCCATCTATCAAGCTGCTTTATCTCCCTTGATACACTAGTGGCATATTGCAATCTGCAGCAATCTTGTCCCTGCAATATGGAAACCTAGCTGCATCTAAACTCCCGCTGCTCACAGAACAACTGCAGATACAGCCTATATATAGCTCCTACCTAAGGGTAGTAAAAATCTACATCTGTTTTGCTTGTGTTCTGAAATGACACACAAGGGTTTGACACGGCAATAGTGCATCTGTATTTGTATTTTGAAATTACCTCCTCAGAGTTGGGCAGAAGGTAGGTTTACAGCATATCAGGTCCCTGTACTCACCCACTATTTATCTGTGTCAGCTGCTAAACTATCAATCCTTGACAAGATTAGAGCCAAAGTGAAAAGCTCAACTGAATACCTAATCTTAGGTGCTTTGTTGTTTGAATCCAAGAAGGGCAAGCACCATATTTTATGGGCCAGGCATGTAACTGGACAAATACAGGGTAGTGAGTGAATCTGCACTGTTGCATCAATATGCACCACATAAATTAGGGTAGGGTTCTCATCACGCCTGTGCATTGCTTAGGACAGGCAAGACAGGGGCCCATATGGAGAGGAAAAATAGGGCAGGTAATTAAAGTAGAACCATAGAAATTGCTGGAACAGGATAAAGCCACTTGGATCATCATGAGTCCACCAAATGAAAAAGGACTTGTGTGTTTTTTTGTTCTAATTGTGTTCTTTCTTGTAAAAATTGTGCATAATTTATGTTTAACTTATGTTTTTCTTGTGAATGCTGCTTATATGATGCTATGTGCTTGTGATGCTGTTGCAGGTAAGTTTTTCATTGCACCTGAGCATACACATACTTGTGCATATGACAATAAATTCTGACGTCACCAACATTCTCACTTCTTCATTTCTTCATCTATAGCCACATTACAATTGCTCGTCCAAGTACTTCCCAAATGTGATGAGGGTTTCTGCCCGTCCGGGGAGTGGGAAATGATCTTCAGAGCCTCTCCGCCCTGTGAATGAAGACAATTCTCCTCTTTGTGCCTGCAAGTCCCCTACCGCTTACCTTAAAGCTATGCTCTAGTTACTGAGTCACTGCTCATGAAATCTTGACCACCTAAAACAGAAAAGCTCCTGGAAGTACTGAGCAGTCAATCAATGGAAGGAGAGAAAATTAATATTTCAGGAATAATTCTTCCTCAGAATTGGAAAATATAATCTAAAAAGAACCTTTCAATCTCATGAGCCTAATTGAGTTTTCTGAGGAGGTGACAAAACAAATTGATGAAGGTAGAGCGGAGGATGTGACGTACATGGATTTTAGTAAGGCGTTCGACAAGGTTCCCCATGGTAGGCTCATCCAGAAAGTCAGGAAGCATGGGATCCATGGAAACTTGGCTGTGTGGATTCGGAATTGGCTTGCCCACAGAAGGCAGAGGGTGGTTGTAGATGGAGCATATTCTGCCTGGAGGCCGGTGACTAGTGGTATTCTGCAGGGATCTGTTTTGGGACCCCTGCTGTTTGTGATTTTTATAAATGACTTGGATGAGGAAGTGGAGGGATGGGTTAGTAAGTTTGCAGACAACATGAAGGTTGGAGGTGTTGTGGATCATGTAGAAGGTTGTCGTAGGTTATAATGAGATACAAGTAGGATGTAGAGCTGGGTGGAGAAGTGGCAGATGGAGTTCAATCCGGAAAAGTGTGAAGTGATACACTTTGGAAGATCAAACTTGAAGGCAGAGTACAAGGTTAACACCAGGATTATTAGCAGTGTAGAGGAATAGAGGGATCTTGGGGCCCAAGTCCATAGATCCCTCAAAGTTTCCATGCAAGTTGATAGGGTGGTTAAGAAGGCGTATGGTGTGTTGGCCTTCATTAGTCGGGGGATTGAATTCAAGAGCCACGAGGTGATGTTGCAGCTCTATAAAACTCTGGTTAGACCACACTGGAGTATTGTGTTCAGTTCTGGTCACCTCATTATCAGAAGGATGCTTTAGAAAGGGTGCAGAAGAGATTTACCAGGATGCTGCCTGGATTAGAGAACATGTCTTATGAGGAAAGGTTGAGCGAGCTAGGGCTTTTCTCTTTGGAGCATAGGAGGATGAGAGGCGACTTGATAGAGATGTACAAGATTATGAGAGGCATAGATAGACAGCCAGCACCTTTTCCCCAGGGTGGTAATGGCCAATACCAGAGGATGTCAGTTTAAGGTGTGGAGGAAAGTTTAGGGGAGATGTCAGAGGTAGGTTTTTTTAAAATAGAGAGTGGTGGGTGCCTGGAACGCACTGCCGGGGGTGGTGGTAGGGGCCGATACAATAGGGTCATTTAAGAGACTCTTAGGTAGGCACATGGATGCAAGAGAAATGAAAGGTTATGGGCTGTGTAGGAGGGAAGGGTTAGATTGATTGTGATTTATATAAGTCGGCACAACACCGTGGGCCGAAGGGTCCGTGCTGTGCTGTACTGTTCTATCTTCAATCTATTTCCTAAACTTGCTCTGCTGCAACTACACCCAGTAATCATCTGATATCCTATGGTTCAGTGGTTTCTGAGTTCAGCGTCAGACAGTCAGGGCTTCCATCTGGGAATACTGCTGGGAATATTAACATTGTTTTCCCTTTCTCTTGGCTAGCTGTGTGATTCAGGATTCTCCTGCTGTGGGTTCACTATGGCACTGGGCCAAAACTAAAATAACAAAAAATAAGCCAGGTAATTAGTATGTGATGTTACACTGTTAAATTAGGACAGGTAATGTCCATTTATTTGGTGCAATGTGACCAGCTATGTATATACACAAGACACCACTCGGTACAGAGATGTTTGGGCCTATCCACAGTTGGCAGCATGAACAGCAAGCAAATCACAACTCCACTCACAGTATTCACACTCAGCCAAAGCCCCATTTGAATTGAACACAACATTAAACAAAACAAAGGAGTCCTCACTAGTCATATTTAAAGCAATCATACATTACATGAAAAGGAATCTAAAATTCCTTTACAAACACAGATTCAATAACAGGATGGTAAAATGAAGGGCCCCAAACTGGACATTGTATGGCTGCAGGTGGAGAGGCGAGGCTCAGGTACCAAAGTAGTATTCACATCAATCTTCATTGAACTAGGGGAGTCTGCAAAGTAGCAGCAAATGAAGAGGCAGTACTGAGCAGTACTGAGATAGGACTAGATTAAAATCAAGAAAGAACGGGCTATAATCAACACGCTCCAAAAACAGGTGTCGGGAACCCAAGCTGGGATGATTCTTTAAATGCAGTGCAGGCTGCACTCCAACTTCAAGCTGTCTGTTCACAATAAAGGCTTCAGCTTCACCCCACCTACCCCTCTCCACCCTCCCATTCCCCTAACCACTCATTACACTGTTGGCTGGTCACAGCAGCATGGGGACAACTGAAACCAGAGAGATCTCTCAAAGGGGAGATGTAATGTGGCTACAGCAGGTAGCTGGAGCTGGAAAATAGACTCACACCATGTTCCTGTCGGGGTGAAACAAGTACAGAGAACCCCGGATGTCAAGGGACACTGAGGGTTGGATAGGGAGCAAAAAGGAAGCATATATCAGGTATAGGGAACTAAAGACGTGGGAGACACAAGAGACTGCAGATGCTGGAGTCTGGAGCAACACACAAGAAGCTGGAGGCACTAAATAGATCAGGCAGTATCTGTGGAGAAAAATGGACAGTCAATGTTTTGGGTTGAGACCCTTCATCGGGACTGGAAGATAGAGGGGAGGTAGTCAGCACGGTAAAGATGGGGAGGCCTGTCAAGTGTATGAAGGTGTAAGGAGGTGCTTAAAACAGAAAGCAAAGAGGGATCACGAAATATCACTAGGGGACATGATTAAGTAAACCTGCAGGCATTTTATAAGTATATCAAAGGCAAAAGATTAAGGAAGAGTAGGGGCCATTAGGAACAACAGGAGCAATCTGTGTGTGAGCCAGAAGGGAGAGGCAAGGACCTAAATGAAACCCTTTCATCAGTATTCACAAAGGAAATGGATGTTGTAGTTGGAGGATTCAACGAAGGAGGAGGTTAAATTCTAATTAAAATCTCCATAAGTAAAAGACAAGGGAAGAGATTCAGTAAGTCTTTTAAACCTTCGCTGGCCACAAGTGATGTACCGGATGACTGGGGGAATGGCAAAGGTGGTGCCCCTTTTCAAGTAGGAGAGCAGAGTAAAGCTTGGCAATTACAGACCTGTGAGCTTCACATCAGTTGTAGGGATCAGAGTTGGAAAAACTCTGACGTTCAAGATTAACAATCACTTTTAAAGTCAGATACTAATCAGAGACAACCTGCATCGCTTTGTCAAGGGCAGATCTGGTTTGATCATCTGATTAAATGTTTTGAAGAGGTAACAAAGTGCATTGATGAGGGTAGGGTAGGGTAGTAGATTTGGTTTACATTAACTTCAGTTAGACCTTGACAAGGTCCCACTTGACTGGTCCAAAGGTTTTGGGCCCATGGGATCCAGCACAAATTGGATTCAACATTTAGTAAATTGGATCCAAAATTGGCTTGGCAATAGAGGCGATAGTTGAGGGTTGTTTTGATGATTGGATGCCTGGACCCTTGCTGTTTGTAATATACGTGAATGTTTTGGATGTGGATGTAGGAGGTTTGATCAGCAAGTTTGTAGATGACACGAAGTTTGCTAGAGTTGTTGACAGTGTGGAGGGTAGTCTTGGGCCACAGGGTGATATTTGCTGTTGAAATGTGTTGGTGAAATGGGCTGAGAAATGGCAGTTGGTGTTCAATCTAGATAAATTTGATGTGATGCATTTTTGGAGCACTAATGAGGCTAGGATATATAGCATGAGTGGCAGAGCACTGAAGAACAGAGGGATCTTGGTGTACAAGTCTAAAGATCTTTGAAGATGGCAGTGCAGGTAGATAACGTGTTTAAAAGACATATGGGATATTGGTCCTCATTAGTCGGGGCACTGAATACAAGAGCAGGAAGGTTACACTCCAACTTTATAAAACATCGGTCAGACCTCAGCTAGAGTTTTGTCACCATACCATAAGAAAGATGTGATAGTGCTGGAGATAGTGCAGAGCAGATTCATTAGAATGATGTTTGGGATAAAACATTTCATTTATGAGGAGAGAATAAAGGGTCTGTGTCTGTTGTCCCTGGAGTGGAGAAGGTTAAGAGGAGATATGACTGAAGTATATAAAACTACTAGGACAAAGAATATAGAACAGGACAAGAATAGGCCCTTCAGCCCATAATGTCTGTGTCGACCATGATGCTGATTTAAAGTAATCCCATCTGCCTGCACATGGTCTATATACCTGCCTGTTCATGTGTCTGTCTAAATGCCTCTTAAATGTTGCTATTGTATCTACTTCCACCATCTCCCCTGGCAGCGCTCATCAGGCACCTACCACTCTGTAAAAAACTTGCTTTGCACATCTCCTTCGAACTTTTCCCCTCTCACCTTCAACGCATGCCTTCTAGTATTTGACATTTTCGCTCTGGGATAAAGACTCTATCTACCCTATCTATGCCTCTCAATTTTATAAACTTCTCTCAGGTCACCCCTCAGTACAGATACTGAGGGGTGACACTGCAGAGAAAACAATTCAACTTTGTCCAGCCTCTCCTTATAGCTAACAGTCTCTAATCCAGGCAACATCCTGGTGAACCACTTCTGTATCCTCTCCAAAGCCTTCACATCCTTCCTGTAATGCGGCGACCAGAACTGCACACAACACTCCAAATATGGCCTAACCAAAGTTTCATATAGCTGCAGCATGGTTTCCTGACTTTTATACTCAGTGCCTCAATGAAGGCAAGTGTGATTATGCCTTCTTTACCACTCTATCTACTTGTGTTGTACTTTCAGAGAGCTATGGACTTGCACCCCAAGATCCCGCTGTACAGCAATGCTCTTACATTTGACTTCCCAAAATGAAACACCTCACATTTGTCTGGATTAAACTCCATCTGCCATTTCTTAACTCATATCCTGCTGTATCCTTTGACAACCTTCTACACTATCCACAGCTCTGCTGATTTTTGTGTCGTCTGCAGAATTACTAATCAGCCCACCTACATTTCTGTTCAAATCATTTATACAGAGGTCCGAGCACTGATCTCTGTGGAACACCACCACAACAGACCTCCAATCAGAGTAATAGCTCTCCACCATTAGCCTATCTTCTATAGCAACACCAATTTTGAATCCAGTCTACCAAGGCTCCATGGATCCCATGTGCCTTAATCTTCTGGGTCCGCCTACCATGAAGGACCTTGTCAAATGTTTTATTAAAGTCCACGTAGACGACCTCTACTGCCCTACCCTCATCAATCATCTTCTCTAAACAACTCCATTGTTTGTGTGACCTCCCCCGTACAAAGCCATGCTGACCATCTCTAGTAAGTCCATGCTTTTCCAGATGTGAGCAAATCCTATCCCTAAGAGTCTTCTCCATTAATTTCCCTACCACTGATGCAAGGCTCACTGGCCTATAATTTCCTGGTTTCTCCCTACCGCCTTCATAAACAAAGAAACAACATTACTTATTCTCCAGTCCTCTGGGACCTCACCTGGTGCTAAACAGGATACAAAGATCTCTGTCTAGGTCCCACCATTTTCCTCCTCTCTTGCTTTTCTCAACAACCTGGGATAGATTCCATCAGGATCTGAGGACTTATCCACCGTAATGTTCTTCAGAAGACCTAATACCTCCTCCTCCTTGATATCAACATAACCCTCCCCGATTTCACTATCCTCAATGTCCTTTTCCTTGGTTCACACCAATGCAAGGTACTCATTTGGTATCTTGCCCACTTCCTCTGGCTTCAGGCGTAAATTCCCTCCTTTGTCCTTGAGTGGTCCTATCCTCTCCCCAGTTACCCTCTTGTTTTTAATGTATGTATAAAATGTCTTGAGATTCTCTTTAATCCTATGTTCCAAAGGCATTTCATGTCACCTTTTAGACCTCCTGATTCTGGTTAAGTTCTCCCCTGCTTCCTTTATATTCCTCAAAGGCCCTGTCTGATTTCAGCTTCTTAAAGTTTACATATGCTTCTTTTTGACTAAATTTACAACATCTCTCATCATCTAAGGTTCTTGAATATTGCCATCCTTGTCTTTCTTCTTCACAGGAACATGTTGGTACTGAATTCTGACCAGCTGGCCTTTAAGTGACTCCCACATAGATTAAGAACAAGGCTAACATACCTAGAGGGGATCCAAGGGGGACTTCAGTCATCCAGTGAGTGGTGAGTACCTGGGATACACTGCCCAAGAGAGTGATGGAAGCAGTTTCACTGACAGCAGTGAAACTGGACAAGCTCTTGGATTGCATAGGCATTGAAGGCGATGGGCTGGAAGATGGTATTAATAGGAGTGGTCCCCACTGGTCGGTGTGGCCTGTTTCCATGCTGTATGACTATGACATGGGAGGGTGGACCACAAAATTACTCTGGATTACACTGGAGGCCTTGTTGGAGATAGGAGAAGCATCTTTAAAATATTAGAGGAAAAGGAGACAAGGTGGAAGGGCAGGGGGAGATGATAGCTGTGGAGATCAGAACCCAAGGGCCCGGCTGTTGTACTACAAAAACTTCACATCTCACAGGAGTGGGTATGGTAGGTATTTCTGAATTGTTGAGAGAATGAAAGGTTCAGTGGGACCCAAGCATCTTTGTATAGACAGCATTTTAAAGTTACCAAGCATTAAGAAAGCCATTGATATATTGGGCTTTATAGCAAGAGGATTTGAATGCAAGAGAAGAGCATCTTGCTCTAGTTATATAGCGATTTGTGAGAACACATCTTGGAAAATGGTGTGTAGGTTTGGATTCCTCAGCTAGGGAAGGATATACTTGCATTACTGATTACTAGAAAGTTTTCCACATGAGAAAAGATTCAGCAGACTAGGTGTATCCTCTCAAGTTTAGATACTGAGGTGATCTCATAGAGTCACAGTTATACAGCATGGAAACAGGCCCTTGCTGTATAACTGTGACTCTATGAGATCATCCATGCTGACCAAAATGTCTAACTGAGCTTGTTCCATTTACCTGAATTTGGCCTATATTCCACTAGGCCTTTCCTATCCACATACCTGTCCAAATATCTTTTAAATATTGGAATTGTATCCACTTCTGCAGCTTTCTCTGGTTGCTCGTTCCATATTCCCAACACCCTCTGGTGGAAAAAGTTGCCTCTCAGGTCTCTTTTTAAATTCTTCCCCTCTCATCTTAAATCTAAACACTCTTATTTTAGACTCCCCTACCCTGGGGAAAAGACTGTGACCATCCACCTTAACCACTCCCTTCATGATTCTATATACCTTTCCAAGGTCACCCCTCACCTCCTATGCTCCAGGCAAAAAAGTCCCAGCCTAGCAAGTCTATCCTTACAACTCAAGTTCATTGAAACATACAAAATGCTTCCCCTAGCTGGGAGTCTATAACCAGGGATCACTGTCACAAAATAAGGGGTTAACCAGTCAGATAAGAGGAAATGTCTTTACCCAGAGACTAGTGAATCTTTGAAATTCTCTACTCAAGAGGGCTGTAGAGGTTCAGTAATTCAGTACATTCAAGACAGATATCAATGTAATTTTAGATATTAATGGTATTGATGGACATTGGGTAAGTGATGCTGAAGCAAAAAGTCGGCCATGATCTTATTGAATGGCAGAGCAGGAATGTGGGCTTAATGGTCTGCTCTTGCTTTATTTCTTAAACATTCATCCGGTGAACTGCACCAACTCAGGCACTCAGTTCACCTAACCACAATCTCGATCAGATGTAATATTCACACACTATCTCATCCAATGTGGAGGCTTCCTCTACATTGGAGAAACCAAAAAAATTGCTTTGCCGAGCACCCAGTGCTCAGTCTGCAGGACTGACCCTGAGCTTTCCATTGCCTGTCACTTTAATTCATCATCCCATCGCCCCACAGACCTCTCTCTCCGTGGCCTCATACACTCTTACAGCGAGGTCCAACACAAGCTCGAGGAACAACACTTCACCTTTTGTCTAAGCACATTGCAGCCTGCAGGACTCAATATTGAATTCTTCAACTTCAGATTACTTGCTCTTTTTTTCCTGATTGTATAAGGACTGGCTATTTTTGCCTGCATCCCTTTTTCTTTCATTTGTACAGTCTGGGCTGTTGGGCCAGAATACGCAACTTTACACAGACATTACAACATCAGCAACACATTACACAGACAAAGAGCTTAACCACCAATCTGTTCACCCTATCTGAAAAATTCCCTTTGTTCCACTCATGGCCCTCCTCTACTTTCTCGGCCACCTGGACTAACTTGTTTCTCTCTTTTTCAGTTCTGATGAAGGGTCCCATACCTGAGATGTTAACTGTATCTCCTTCTGCAGATGCTGCCTGACCCACTGAGTTTTCAAGCATTTCAGACTTCCAGCATCTGCAGTATTTTTGAATGGATTAATAGCTGGCACAGATTGAAATCAGAATACTATGCAGGAAAAAAACACCTTTAAAACTATCTCAAAATAGCACAAATTGAAGCTGACACCCACCATTGTATTAACGACCTCCCAATCATCAGCAAAGTAATGGAAGATTTGTCAACAATGTCATTAAGTAGCACTTACTGACCCAAACCTGCTCACCATGCAGGAACTCCTAGCCTTCAGACACAAAGATTTGATGCATTCGCAGCTACATGATGAAAAGTGAGAAGAGCTGCCCTTGGTATAAAGGCAGCATTTGACTAAATATTGCATTTAGCAAAACTGGAGTCAATGAGATCCATTGAAAAACTCTCCACTGGCAAGTGTCATAGCTGACAAAGGAAGTACCGTGACTGCCAATCTTCACAGCCATGTGACTCTGCTGAAATAGCTCCGTGAAGCAGGGACACTCAACCTAACCATTTTCAGCCACCTCATTATTTTTCCTTTATAAGGTCAAGCATACTCAGCTGTTCACAATTCCTCCAATAATGTAAACTCTATCTGGCCTACTTTGGGATCTGGCCAAATCCAGTTTTGTGTCAGACAAGTAGCAAATTAAGTTAATCATACGGGTGCTTCTAATGGTCATCTGCATTAAGCCAAGTTCAAACCAACTCCTCATGACAATTACAGGTACCTGTATTGGCAAGGACAACTCATTCTGGGCTCACTACCCACTGGAGGCTTTGATAAGCAGTTGTGCAAGGCCAAAAGACCTTTTGGCTTACCTGTAAATACCTTCCTACCTTTACAAAGCTGAGGTGAAGAATATGATAAAATATTCATCACTCACCAGCACGAGGACAGTTTCCACATCCCCCAGGAAGCTCATCATCAAGCAGCAAGGAGCAATTTGCTCCTTTAGTGCTCCTACCACTGAATAGAACATGCAATATGCTGAGTGCGTCATGTTTGAGTGAATGTGTAAGGTTATTGGAGTAAATTTCATCCAACGTATTCCATATTATAAATAAATAGCAAGAAGCCTAGCAATGCTTTCACAACCCCATGACATTTGAAAGCAATTTACAGCCAGTTAATTATTTCATACTTTAA
Source organism: Pristis pectinata (assembly GCF_009764475.1). NCBI lineage: Eukaryota > Metazoa > Chordata > Chondrichthyes > Rhinopristiformes > Pristidae > Pristis > Pristis pectinata. The sequence goes on along the minus strand of NC_067411.1, from coordinate 55,800,923 downwards.
AGTGTAGTTCATTGTCGTAATGTTGGGAACACAGCAACCAATTTACACACAGCAAGGTGCCAGACAAAGCAATAAATGACCAGATAATCCTTTTTTTAAAGTGATGCGGGTTGATTGGTAAATATTGGCCAAGACACTGGTGAGAGCTCAACGTTCTTCTTTCAATGTTGCAGAGGAACTCTTTGTAAAAAGGCTGACAAGGTGCCTGGTTTATTTCATTTGAAAGATGACATACTGAGAGCACACTGTCCTCAGAACTGCACTAATGCATCTGCAGAGATTGGATCCTGGAATATTTGGAAAGAGACACGTAGAAGAAGGAGCGCTATCACTGATAGCTGACCCTCGAACACCCAAACTGCACTTCACAATAGAATTGTTCTCCAGGACACACACCATCCTGACTTGGAAATATATCACCGTTCCCTCAGCGTTGCTGGTTCAAAATCCTGGAACTCCCTCCCTAACAGCATTATGAGGATACCCACACCTCAAGGACTGCAGCGGTTCAAGAAGACAGCTCATCACCACCTCTCAAGGGCCGCTAGGGATGGGCAATTAAGTACTAGCTCAGCCTGCAAAGGCCTTTAATGAATAAAAAAATTGGTGCTGCAGTCCTGTCATCCTCAGCAGTTAGGAGGTCAAGGGAAGATGGGGTATTAAAATTTAACTGAGTGCCTTAGTTAATATAAACTGATCAACAGCAACAGGCAGTCTTTAAATTTCTTTTACACTTCCCCCTCATTACACTCCACTCAGCTCCCAACAATGACAACTTACACCAAGTGTCATGGGGATTCTCCTCATCATCACCTGAACAGAGCAAACCAGACAAAACGTGAAATGCTGCCAGGGGCTGCAACACAAAGACGTAAATTAACCAAACAATATAAGATCTGCCAAGGTCAGGAAACAGATACACGGGCTTGCCTAACAGTTGCAACACAATGCAATCACTGCTGATTTTTAGAAAAGCTGGGTATGAGAATGGAATGGTATCAAGCACCTCAAACTCCTAAATAATTCCAACTTTTTGTCAAGTATTGTCAAAGCTCCCCAGCCTGGCTATTGGAGATAAAACACAAACTTGGGTGTGAGAGTTATCACTGGTGCATTACAGGTCAAGTGTGGGGAAGACACTTTGATAAATCATTTTAATGCTGTGTTGGTGCTTCTCTGTGGTATCCATGCTAAGGGAGAAAGAGTCATTTTTCAGGGCTGTCACTGAAGGTTTTACCCCATCCATCATTGGAACGATATGTGGGCATATGCAGTACTATTACCAGAAAGGAACAGTGGAAGCATCAGTGCATAATTGATGGCTGGCTTCACAAAGAAGGTGCAAAACACTAGTACAAGAATTTAACAATGGTTGGTCTTTGGTGCTGCAGAAAAAACTCAGACTGCTTATTATTTAAAGATCAAATTATGTTTTTGATTAAAAGTTCAAAGTGGTTTCATTCTTGGCTTAATTGGCAACATTGTTTTTTTAAAGAGAAAACTGGTTTGATGTTTTCCATTTTAAAAGTGTAGGTATTGGTTTATTATTGGTTTATTACTGTCAAATGTACTGAGGTACAGTGAAAAACTTTTCTGCATGCCATCCATACAGATCATTTCATCACATCAGTGCATTGAGGTAGTACAAGGGAAAACAATAATAGAATACAGAATAAAGTGTTACTGTTACAGAGAAAGTGCAGTGCAGGCAGATAGTAAGATGCAAGACCATATTGAGGTAGATTGTAAGGTCAAGTCCACCTTATCATACCAGGAGACCATTCAATAGTCTTATAACAGCGGGATAGAAGCTGTCCTTGAGCCTGCTGGTACATGCTTTCAGGCTTTTGTATCTTCTGCCTGCCTGATGGGGTCAGTGGGGGGAACAAGTGAGCTCACTGAAGATTTTCACTGGACTACAGGATATTGTTGGATTTATCCACCCTTAGAACAAGACTTCAGAATGTCTTCTGTCTGTTCACTGGCAAGACAGCTATTGGAATTCTTATTTCAGTTATCCCCTTCAATGTTCAGCACAATGTCTGCAAGAGATAGTCACAAATGACTTCAGGGCTGGTATGATGGTTTTTTTCATGATAAAGATACAGAGGAATTGCATTTATAATGGTATCTTTCATCTCCACAGCATGTTCCAAAATATTTAACAGCCAATTACGAACTCTTATGAACCAGTAACTCTTCTATTACAGGGAAAAGCAATAGGAAATTTGCACAGATCAAGGCCCTGAAAACAGCAATTTTATAAATGGCCTGATTATTTTTAGTAATGGCAGTTGATGATTAATGATGGCCTAATCAGAGCAGAATTCCCCACCTCCTCTTTGAATGTACATCTAGGAGCAGAAGTAGACATTTTGTCCCTCAAGCCTGCTCCAACATTCAGTAAGGTTGTGGCTGATCTGATTGTAACCTCAACTCCCCATTCCTGCCTGGGAGCGATGACGTTTCACCCCCTCGCTTATATCAAGAATCTGCCTAGCTCTGCCTTAAGAATGTTTAAAGGCTACGCTTCCACCAACTTAAGAGAAGGAATCCAATAATTTATGACCTACAGAGAAAATGTTTTGCATCATTTCTGTCTTAAATGGACAACCCCTCATTTTTAAAGAGTGACTCCCAGTTCTAGATTCTTCCACAAGAGGCAATATCCTCTCCATAGCTACCCCACCAAGACCCCTCAGGATTGACAGTCACATCACCCCTCACACTCCAAACTCCAGAGGATACAAGACCAGTTGGTCCAAATTTTCCTTTTAAGACAACCTGTCTAGGTATCAGCTCAGTAAACTTTCGCTGAACTGTTTCCAATGCATTAACATTCTTCCTTAAATAAGGAAACCAACAGTGTACACTGTACTCCAGGTATGGTCTCATCAAATGCTCTAATTAACTGAGACATAACCTCCCTACTTTTATATTCAATTTCCCTTGCGATAAACAATAATATTCTGTTAGCTTTCTGAATTACTTACTGTACCTGCATTTCAGTCCAGTGTAAATTGTGCACTAGGACACCCAGATCTCCCTCCACCTCAGAGTTCTGCAATCTCTCACCATTTAGAGCATGTGCTTTTTCACTTTTCCTGCCAAGTGGAACAGGTTCACATTTCCACATTATGCTCCATTTGCCACATCTTTGCCAACTCACTTAACCTACTGATATCCCTTTGTATCCTCCTTATGTCCTCTTCATAACTCATTTTCCTATTTATCATTTTGTCATCAGCAAATTTAGCAACCACAGCTTCAGTGCCATCATCCAAGTCATTTATGAAGTTGAGGACCCAGCACTAATCCTTGTGGTAAATCACTTGTTACATTTTGCCAACTAGAGAAATTGCCATTGGCGCCGACTCTCTGTTTCCTGTTAGCCACCTTCTGTATGCCCCAAAAATGCCTCCTACACTATGAGCTCTTATTTTCTGCAATAACCTTTGACATTATCTAATGCCTTCTGGAAGTCTAGTACATCCCCTTTATCCACAGCACGTTACTTCTCCAAACAACTCCAATAAAATGGTCAAGCATGATTTCCCTTTCACAAAACAATGTTGACTTTGCCTGATTACCTTGAATTTTCCCGTGCTCTGCCATAATGTTGTTAATAATAGCTTCCAATATTTTCACCCTGACAGATGTTAAACTAACTGGCCTTAGTTTCCTGCTTTCTACCTCCCTCCCATTTTGAATACAGGAGGTAAATTTGCCATTTTCCAATCTAATGGAACCTTCCCTAAATCTAGGGAATTTTGGAAAATTAAAACCAATGTATCAACTACCTCATTATCCTCTTTTAAACCCTTTGTAAGAAGTCCATCAGGGCCCAGAGACTTGTCAGCCAACAGCTCCATTTGTTCTGTCACTGCCCAAGCAATTGTCCAATTCCCAACCCAAAGTTATTTGTGGGATAACACTTGTATCCTCTATAGTGGAGACAGGTACAAATTACCTTTTCAATTCACCTGTCACCTCTTTTTCAATAATTAGTTTCCACTTTCCATAGGACTAATACTCATTTTGCTAACCCTCTTCTCTTTCAAATGTCTTTAGAAATTCCTACTGTATGTTTTTATATTTCTGGCTAGCTTAGTCTCGTACACTACTTTTTCCTTCTTTATTAATGTTTCAGTCATTCATTGCTGTTTTTTATATTTGTTCCCATCTCTTGACCTGCCATCTGTCCTTGCCAATTTATATGCTTTTTCTTTAATTTTGGCACTAACTCGAACTTTCTTAGTTAACTGTGAATGGTGGGTCCTCGTCTTGAATTGTTGTTATGGAATCTTTTCATTTATTCATGTGGGTTGATAGGGCCTCAGTTTAATGTCTCTTTCATAAGGCAGCACCTTTAACAGTGCAACAGTCCCTCAATACTGCATTTAAGTGTCTGGAGTGACCTTGAGCCCCAACAAAAACAAAAAACCTTCTGACGTCTGTAGGAGAAGACTGGCACTCCAAACTAATTGAAAAAAAGCTTTTCCTGTTTGTGAAATTGAAGAATTGGCATGTTGGATTTTGTGAACTTGTTGGGAAATAGCCAATATGCAGAACAGAATTTTTTTTTATTCCTTTAAGGGAGGTGGGCTTTTCAGGCTGAGTCAACACTTAATTGCCCATCTCTAATTTCCCGAGAGAAGGTGGCGGTGAACTGCCTTCTTGAACTGCTGCAGTCCTTGAAGGGTGGGAATACCCACAATGTTGTTAGGGAGAGAGTTCCAGGATTTTGACCCAGCAATGGTGAAGGATCAGCGATGTATTTCCAAATCAGGATGGTGTGCGGCTTGGAGGGGAACTTCTGGTGCTGTTCCCATGCTTTTGTCCTTCTAGAGGCCGTGGGTTCAGAAGGTGCTGTCTAAGGAGTCTTGGTGAGTTGCTGCAGTGCATCCTGTAGATGGTACAAACTGCTGCTACTGTGTGTCGGTGGTGGTGTGAGTGAATGGTAGTTGATGGGGTGCCAATCAAGTGGGCTGCAATGTCCTGTATGGTGTCAAGCTTCTGGAATGTTGTTCAAGCTGCACCTATCCAGGCAAATGGAGAACATTCCACCACACTCCTGGCTTGAGCTTCCTAGATGGTGGACAGGCTTTGGAGAGTTAGGTGAGTTACTCACCACAGGATTCCTAGCCTCTGACCTGCTCTTGTAGCCACATAGTATATATGGCCACTCCAGTTCAGTTTCTGGTTGACTGTAATCCCCAGGATATTTATAGTGGGGGAATTCAGAGATGGTAATGCCATTGAATGTCAAGGCATGATAGCTGGATTTTCTCATTAAATATTGTCATTGCTCAGCATTTGTGTGGTGCAAATGATTTGCACTTTGCTTATTTACTTCTACTGGAAACTAAATGAATTGGTACATATGTCTGAAGTTATCTGCTTTGTAAGACACAGGTTATTTGCTTCTGAGTGGAAGGATACAGTAGAAAAAATATTCATTACAATGGTAATTTTCACTAGTACTAACAACAGTCCTCTGGGTGTAAGTGGGCTATAGCTCCAGCTCACCGTTAACATGCCACAGGTGGAGGTATATAGAAAGTCAAAACATCCATTAAAGTAACTTGCAGGGAAATTTAAGTACAACCTATGCATAGGGAACAAATGACTCTTATTTGGTCTTGTTCTGAAAATCTCCAAACTAGTGGTTTTAAAATTAAGAATGCAGGGAAGAGCTCAGTTCAGGGCCAAACATATGCCATCTGCAGAGCTGATTAAACAGACAGGACACAAATTTCTTTCTAATTTTTAAGTTCATTTTCAGGATCTGTGCATCGCTGGCAAAGCCAGCCTTGATTGCACTTGAGAAGCTGGTAGTGAGCTGCTGTCTTGAACCACTGCAGTCAGTCTGGTGAAGGTACTCCCACAATTATGTTGCCTGCTGCCTTTGGCTTTCTTCATGATAGAGGTCAGGGGTTAAGGTACTGTCCCAGCAGCCTGAGTGAGTAACTGCAAGGCAAGTCATAGATGTTACAACTGCAGCCACTGTGTCAGTATTGGGGTGAATGTTTACAATGGTTGATGGGGTGCTGATCAAGCAGATGCTTAGTTCTGCATGTCAAGCTTCTTAAGAGTTGTTGGTATTAGACTCATCCAGGCAAGTGGAGAGCATTCTATCAGTTCCTAACTTGTATTTTATGGATGGCAGAAAAACCTCAGGATATCAAGAGACAAATCAGTAGCCACAGGATCCGTCAATATTAGCGGAGTCTCCATTGACCAGCCTCTCGTCTGCTCTATGTAATTAGTCCAGTTAGTCTGGTCAATGGAGACTACGCTAATATTGACGGTGAAGACTCAGTGACAGTAATGCTATTGAAGGTCAAGGGTAGATGCTTCGATTCCCTCTTGTTGAAGGTGGTGACTGCCCAGCACTTTTGTTGCATATTACTTGTTATAACCAGCCCAAGCCTGAGTATTGTCTAGATCATCCTTATAAGCATGTGCTGCTTCATTTGCCAAGTAATTGTGAATGGAATTTAACATCACGCAATTATCTGTGAACATTCCCTCTTCTAATGTTATGAAGGAAGAGAAATCATCGACGAATCAGCTGAATAGGATTGGGCCGAGGACACTGCCCTGACAAACTCTTGCATTAATGTCCTGGGGCTGCGAAGACTGATCTCTGAAAATAACCACCTTCCTTTGTGAAGAAGACTCCAGCCACTGGAGTGTCTTCCTTTGATGCCTGTTGACTTGTTTTACCAGAGCTCCTTGATGCCACTCTTGATCAAATGCTGCCTTGATGTCAAAGGTAATTTCTCTCAGATCACCCCTGGAACTTAGATTTGTGATCTGGGTTTGGACCAGGACTGTGAAGAAGTCTGGAGCTGAGTGGTTCTGCCAAAACCTAAACTGAACATTTGTATGTAGGTTGTTGGTGAGTAAGTGCCACTTGATAGCACTGTTGACAACAGCTTCCATCACTTTCACTCAGGGTAGATCAGTGATAATTGACCAGATAGGATTTGGTTTAAGAGCACCAAATGGCTAAAATCATCATCATTCAACCACAGCAAACAGAACAGCTCCAGCACCTACTGCATACCACTGTTCAGACTGGGGTTGTTTTATTACTGTCAAGCTAGAATTAGCATTCAGCGACAATCAGGTTAATGGGTTGACCAAACCCCACTGACTTCATCTACATGAATGAGGGTGGACTGTCGGAGGGTGAAGAGGATGGAAATTTGTTGGCGAACATGGTCAGTTTGCAGCATCAAGATGGTAAATCAAGAGGAAAATCCAACCACTAAAGTTCACGGCACAGACTTTCCCTATTCCACAGGCCAGTGTCAACTTCCAGCAATCCCTGCCACCATCCCTCTTCACTGCCCTGATCTTTTTCAGGTTCAAAATGTGTATCTACTCTTCCATGAAAAGATGGAATGCTCTTGCCTTAATGACTTGCTGTAACAAGGTATTTATTGCTCTCAGTTTTCTAGCTTCTTCCTTTTATCTGTCACAGTTTTAAACTATGGTCTACAGTATTGCTATGAATGTAAAAAGTAGGGAGTTGAATTCCCTTACTCTTTTGTCCAGAGTCACTGCTGAAACAAGATTGAAGCCTGGTTATCTTAGGTCTTCTCCTTAGTTTGGGAATTGTAGTTGTCTTTGTAACTGGGCAGAGGAAGCCATTGACACCCTATGCTGGAAGTACATTCATGACTGTGTGGCCAATTCTGCTCTAACTCCATCAGTTTGCAGATGATAGAACTGTAGTGGGCCATATCTCAAACAACAAATGGGGAGTACAGGAAGAAGATAGAGCACCTTGTGGTATGGTGTCATGACAACAACCTTTCCCTCAATGTCTGCAAAGCATTGACTTCAGAAAGTGGGAGGGTGCAATGTACATGCTCCTACTTACATCAATAGTGCTGAAGTTTGAGAGGGTTGAGAGCTAAAAGTTCCTTGGAGTGAACATCACCAATAGCTTGTCCTGGTCCAACTACATAGACGCTAAGGCCAAGAAAGCTCACCAGTGCCTCAGGAGGCTAAAGAACTTTGGTTTGTCCCCTTTGACATTCACCAGTTTTTATAGATGCACCATAGAAAGCATCCTATCTGGATGCATCACAGCTTGGTATGGCAACTGCTCTGCCCATGACCACAAGAAACTACAGAGAGTTGTGCATACAGCTCAACACATCACAGAAAGCAGCCTCCTCTCCATTGACTATCTACACTTCTTACTGTCACTATGTCACACAAAGAGCGAGAGTGCAGCGAACCCAAATGCAGAACACCGGTCCAAGACTGGAGTCGGGATGCTTCCTTGGTACAGAATGCAGAACAGCGAACAGAAGGAGTCTTGCCTCAGGGCTCTGAGAGTCCTGACACAGAAAAAGGGTTTTCTAGAAGAAACAGCAAAACCAGTACTACTCTAGAGTTAATGACTCTAAGCAGCCAGGAGACAAAGTATATCCAGAGATAGACCAATAATCTGGCAACCAGTGTTTGTGAAACCAGGGTTCTGAGTCTCCTGATGGAACTCAGGTGTGTGTCATTAGGCAAATAGTAGTGCATGGAAACCATGTGCTGCACAACAAGGCACCATCAATGGGGATAAGGGGCAGAATTGAGAACTAGCACGCAGAACCATGACAGTACCCCCACCTCCCCCCCCCCCAACAGGAGCCTCCAGACAACCCACCGGGCTTGTCCAGATGGTTCTGATGGAATTCATGAATGAGGGAAGGGTCCAAAATGAAGCAGTGAGGAACCAAGGAACGTTCCTCCAGACCATATCCCTCCCAGTCGACCAAGTATTGCAGACTCCTGCCCAGGCAGCGCATATCCAGTAAACACCGGACGGTGTATGCTGGATGGTTCTCAATGATCCGATGATCTAGTGGGGGGGGGGGGGGTGGGTGGAAGCAGAGCAGAGGGGGCTCAGCCAGAAGGCACAATGGACTGGTAACCACCGGCTTCACCTGGGACACGTGGAAAGTGGGATGTATCCTCAGAGTTGTAGGCAATTTGAGCCGGACCACCGCGGGATTGACAAGCCGCTCAATCTCAAAAGGTCCCAAGAAGCGAGGGGAGAGTTTCTTGGGCTTGTCTTTGAGGAGGATGTCCCTAGCCAAGAGCCAAACCTTCTGCCCAGGCTGGTATTCTGGTGCAGGAACCCAACAGCAATCAGCAATTCTCCGGTTGCGGTTGGTGGAATGGAGCAGGGCCCCACATGTGTCCTTCCAGACCTTGCAGCAACAGCGGAGATGGTCCTGAACTGAGGGCACGGCGATATCCTCTTCATGGATGGAGAACAGAGGGGGTTGGTAACCAAGTGAGCATTTGAAGGGGATCTTCTGGTGGCAGAGCAGACCAGAGAGTTGTGGGCGTACTCAACCCAAGCGAGGTGGGTGCTCCATGTAAATGAGTTGTTCGCCATTATGCAGCGCAGCGCTGCTTCCAAATCTTGATTTGCCTGTTCTGTCTGGCCGTTCATCTGTGGATGGAAACCAGACGATAGGCTTACAGACATTCCAAGGGCCTGACAAAAGGACCTCCATACTACAGAGACAAACTGGGGACCCAGGTCTGAAATAATGTCTGCAGGGATTCCGTGGAGGCGGAAGACATGTTGGACGACCAGGTCAGCTGTCTCCTGAGCTGTAGGGAGTTTGGGAAGGGCCACAAAATGCACTGCTTTGGAGAATCGGTCCACTATGGTGAGGACAGCTGCGTTCCCATGAAAAGGGGAAAAGGGGGCAGTCCCTTGACAAAATCCAGGGCAATATGGGACCACAGACAGCTAGGTACAGGTAAGGGATGAAGCAGTCCAGCAGGTGGTCAGTGGGAGGCTTTTCCACGGGCGCAGACAGAAACAAAGGAATGGGTATCAGCGTCCATGGAGGGCCACCAGAAGTGTTTCTTCAAAAGGAAAAGCGTCCTATCAATCCCCAGATGGCAGGCAAAATGAGAAGAATGTCCCCACTGAAGAACCTGAGACCGCGCGGACTTGGATACAAAAAGGCAGTTGGGTGGTCCGTTACCTGGGTCAGGTTGAGTCTGTTGGGCTTTCTTGACTACGGCCTCGATCTCCCAGGTGAGGGCCACCACCACACAGGACCAGGGAAGGATAGTCTCGGGGTTAGGATGGTCCTCCTCGGTAGTGTATTGCTGGGAGAGAGCAACGGGCTTCTCGTTCTTGGACCCAGGACGATAGGTTAACGTAAACCTGAACCTGCCAAAGGGCGAGGATTCAGGCGTTTAGCGGTTCAGATATATTCCAGGTTCTTGTGGTCTGTCCAAACAATAAACGGATGTTCCGCTCCTTCTAGCCAGTGCCTCCACTCCTCTAAAGCAAGTCTGACTGCCAGTAACTTCTGGTTCCCCATGTCGTAATTACGTTCAGCAGGGCACAACCGGCAAGAAAAAAAAGCACCGGGGTGCAGTTTCTGATCCAGACCTGAGCGTTATGAGAGGACAGCCCCCACCCCGGAGTCAGAGGCATCAGCCTCCACAATGAATTGACTGGAGGGGTCTGGTTGGACCAGGATGGGGGAGGACATGAAGCGTTGCTTCAGCTCCGAGAATGCCGAGTCACCTTTGGGGTTTCAAAGAGTCGCAGGTGAAGTGATTTGAGTAAGGGGCGCTGCCACCCAACTATAATCTCTAATGAACCGGCGATAGAAATGCGCAAACCCCAGAAACCATTGGAGTTGTTTGCGTGTCGTGGGTCGAGGCCACTCCGCCACCGCCCAGATCTTCTCGGGATCTGCCCTTACTTGTCCACTCTCAATGATGTATCCTAAGAAGCTGACAGAGGGGACATGGAATTCGCATTTCTCAGTCTTGACGAAGAGTTTGTTTTCACAAAGCCTCTGGAGGACCTGATGGACATGATGGATGTGTTCCTGGAGACTAGTGAATATCAGGATTTCATCCAGATAGACAAACACTTCGATTTATGAAGTCTCGTAGGACATCATTGATCAGAGCTTGGAAAACAGCAAGAGCACTGGTGAGGTCAGATAGCATTACCAGGTATTCAAAGTGGCCGAAAGGGGTTTTAAATGTTGTTTCCAACTAGTCTCCCTCCCTTATTCTGACTAGATGGTAAGTGCTTCGTAGATCTAATTTAGAGAATATGGTGGCCCCATGTAGTAGTTCAAAAGCAGAATTGATGAGAGGCAGCGGGTACTTGTTCTTGACAGTTATGTTATTTAGGCCCCAGTAGTCGATGCATAGACGCAGTGAACAGTCCTTCTTCCCCACAAAGAAGAACCCTGTGCCTACTGGGGAGGATGAGGGACGAATAATGCCTGCCGAGGGAGATTCGTTGATATACCCCTCCATTGCTTCCCTCTCTAGTCGGGACAAGTTATATAACCAACTGGTAGGTAGCGGAGCCCCGGGGAGAATGTCAATTGCGCAATCGTATGGCCGGTGTGGAGGCAGGGAAAGAGCCCAATGCTTGCTAAGTACTTGCCCCAGGTCATGATACTCTGCTGGGACCCTGGTCAAGTCTGGGGTTTCAGCAGCTGATGAACTAACAGTAGCCTTTACCGGGGACTTCAGACAAGTGGAGCGGCAGAAGGGACTCCAACTGGCTATCCTGCCCATGGACCAATTGATGTGGGGATTATGGTGGCTCAACCAGGGGTACCCAAGAACCATCAGAGTCTGCGGGGAGGATCTGGTGAAATTGGACCCATTCTCGATGGTTTCCAGAGATAAGCCAAGACAACAGAGGTGTACGGTGAGATACTCGGGTCAACAATCCTCCGTCTAGTGCCTGAACTTCAGGAGGGGAACTCTGACTCCTGAGGAATCCTGGCCCAGGAAGCTACATCTTTGTCCAACAGATTTCCCTCGGTGCCAGAGTCCACCAAGGCAGAAAGGGACAGGGACTGTTGGAGGTACCTTATGGTAGCTGGGATCAGCATCCGGTTCTGGGGGACAAAAGGGAAAGTTGTCTGGCTCACCAGGACCCCCCTCTCTACTGGTGAGCCCTCCCCTTTTGGCCAAAGGGAACAAGTGGCAAGAAAATGGCAAGGCTGGCCGCAATAGAGACAATTCCCAGCTCTTGACCTCTGACATTGTTCAGTGGGATATAGGCGGTTCCATCCCAGCTGCATTGGTTGCTCTCCCGGGGTGGTGCAATCGGCCAGGTCGGGAGCAGCTCTAGGAGCGGAAGGAGCAGAGAGGCTCGGGCTAGGAGAGGCTGGGAAGGTGACCCATGGGGTGAATGGAGGTGTTGCATGAACCGTCCTCTCTCTGCCGTTCCCAGAGTTGGTTGTCCAGTCTGGTTTTCTCATCCATTGCCGCCAACTTGTCCTTTATCCCGTCGCCGAGGCCTTGCTGAAAAACCCCTGGAGATCCTCATCATTCCACTCAGAGATGGCCGCTAACATCCAGAACTCCACGACAAGAGAGCGGAGAGTGCCGGAAAATAACGAGCAAGGTTTTTTTTTCTCTTTCTAGCGTTCGGGACAGCGGTGAGTGACTGCGCAGGCGTGTGACGTCACCCGGAAGCGCGCGGGCGATTTAAAAGTCGGAGGTTCGCCTTCAGTTTTCTTTCCAGCGACAAGAGAGCGGAGAGTGCCGGAAAATAACGAGCAAGGTTTTTTTTTCTCTTTCTAGCGTTCGGGGCAGCGGCGAGTGACTGCGCAGGCGCGTGACGTCACCCGGAAGCGCGCGGGCGATTTAAAAAGCAGACGAGCATATCTAGCGGGCAGCGTCGGAGCGGGCAGTGGAGTGAGAGGGAGCAGAGTGGGTTCGGCTTTGGCTCAACGGGCTTCAGCGAGAGCGGGAAAGAGGCGAGATTATAGAGAGGGGGTAAGTTATTAGTTTAGTTTAGTTGTTGACCTCAGTGATATTCAGCAGTATGCATCTGGGATTAGTGTTGTGTTTGGAGTGTCAGATGTGGGGCCCCTGGGAGACGACCAGACTCCCTGATAACTACATCTGCGCAAAGTGCACCGAGATGCGGCTCCTCAAGGAACGGATTGAGAGTCTGGAGCAGCAGCTGGATGACCTTCGGTTGGTTAGGGAGAGCGAGCAGGAGATAGACAGGAGTTATAAAGAATATGTAGACAGCACCTCAGTGGCGGTCCCCCTCAAAAACCGATATCTCATTTTAGATTCGGTTGGAGAGGATGACTTCATAGAGGAAGACCTCAGCAGCCAGGACCTTGGCACCGTGTCTGGTACTGTGGTCCAGCAGAGGAAGAGACATGCAGTGGTTATTGGGGATTCGATAGTAAGGGGTACGGATAGCAGATTCTGCGATAGCGATAATGAGTCTCGGATGGTGTGTTGCCTCCCTGGTGCCAGGGTACGGGATATCACAGACCGTGTTGAGAATATTCTGAGATGGGAGGGTGAGCAGCCAGAAATCTTGGTACATGTAGGTACCAATGATGTAGGTAGAAAAAGAGAAGAGGTCCTGAAGGAGGAATACAAGGCATTAGGGAGAAGGTTGAAAAGTAGGACCTCAAGGGTAGTAATCTCAGGACTACTACCCATGCCACGTGTCAATGACAGGAAGAATAGAAAGCTCTGGCAGTTAAATGCGTGGCTGAGTGACTGGTGCAAGGGGCAGGGCTTCAGATTCTTGGATACCTGGGACCTTTTTTGGGGGAGGCAAGACCTATTTGCTAAGGATGGGTTGCACCTAAACTCCAAAGGGTCCAATATCCTGGCGGGAATGTTTAATTTAGTTGTAGGGGAGGGTTTAAACTGATCTGGCAGGGGGATGGTAACCAGGATGCTAGGTTACAAGATGCTAAGGTGAGGGAGGAAGTGTATAGAAACGAATCCATTGAGGATGGCAAGAATGACAGGCAGGTGATAAGTCAGGATAATTTACTGAATAATAGAAGTACAACAAATCAGGATGTTAGGATACAGAATGTTAGGATCGGGGATGAGGATGTTAGGATACTGAATGTTAGGATAGGGGATGAGGTCTACACGAACATGTCTAAGATAGTAGGTAGCGAAGATAGTAAGAAGGATGGACAGGTAGAAAGTCAGGATAATCTGCTGAACAATAGAAGTACAATAAAATCAATAGCAGATACCAGTCTAAACGTACTATATTTAAATGCACGTAGCATCAGGAATAAAGTAGATGACCTAGTGGCACAACTACAGGTTAATAAATATGACATCGTTGCAATCACTGAGTCATGGCTTCATGATGGATGTGATTGGGAACTGAATGTCAAGGGGTATACAGTGTATAGGAAGGATAGGCGGGTAGGCAGAGGGGGAGGTGTGGCCATGATGGTTAGTAGCGATATAAAATCAATAGAAAGGAAGAACATTGGGTCAGAGGAGGTGGAATCCTTATGGGTGGAGCTAAGAAATAGCAAGGGTAAAAGGACAATAGTAGCAGTCATATATAGGCCCCCGAACAGCAGTCAGGAAGTGGACCATAAGTTGCAGATTGAGATAGAAAAAGCGTGCCAGAGTGACAATGTGAAGATAATTATGGGGGATTTTAACATGAAGGTGGACTGGGAAATCCAGCAAGGCGGTAGTACTCAGGAGAGTGAGTTTGTGGAATGTCTAAGGGATGTTTTTCTGGAGCAACTTATTGAGGAGCCCACCAGGGGATCGGCTGTTTTGGATTGGGTGCTGTGTAGTGAACCCGAGGTGATTAGGGAACTAAAGGTAATGGAACCACTGGGAACAAGTGATCACAACATGATTGAGTTTAGTTTCAAGTTTGAGAAGGAGAAGCTGATAACTGGTGTATCGATATTTCAGTGGAATAAGGGAAATTACAAAGGTATGAGAGAAGAGTTGGCCCAAATTGATTGGAGGAGTAAGTTAGCTGGAGGGACGGCAGAGGAGAAATGGAAGAAATTTCTACAGGAAATAAGGACAATGCAGGACAGATATATTCCAAGAAAAAAGGTTTTGAATGGAAAAAAGGCACAGATGTGGATAACGAGGGAGGTGAAGGATAAAATAAAAGCAAAAGGGGCGGCGTACAAAGTAGCAAAAATTAGTGGGAAAACAGAAGATTGGAAAGTTTTTAAAAATCTGCAGAGAGAAACTAAGAAGGTCATTAGGAAAGCAAAGATGAGTTACGAAAGGAAGCTGGCAGACAACATTCGGAAGGATTCTAAGAGTTTTTTTAAATACATAAGGAATAAAAGAGAGACACGGGTTGACATAGGACCAATTGATAACGGTGCAGGAGGTATTATAATGGACGATAGTGAGATGGCAAGGGAATTGAATGAATATTTTGCATCGGTCTTCACCGTGGAGGACATAAGCAATGTGCCCGTTAGTCAGGAGTCTCACGAATTGGAACTGAGTTCAGTTGAGATTAATAGGGAGAAGGTGCTAGGAAAACTAAAGGGGCTTAAGACTGATAAGTCTCCCGGACCGGATGAGGTGCATCCCCGGGTTCTGAAGGAGGTGGCTGTAGAGATAGCGGAGGCATTGGCGATTATTTTTCAGGAATCGATAGATTCTGGCATGGTTCTGGAGGACTGGAGGGTAGCGAATGTAGTTCCGTTGTATAAGAAAGGTGGGAGGCAGCACAAAGGCAATTACAGACCTATTAGTCTGACGTCAGTGGTGGGAAAATTATTGGAATCTATCCTCAAGGAGGAGGTTACCGAATACCTAGAGGCGCAAGGCAAGATTGGACCTAGTCAACATGGTTTTGTGAAGGGGAGGTCCTGTCTGACCAACCTATTGGAGTTTTTTGAAGAAATCACAGGTAGGGTGGATAAGGGAGAGGCGGTAGACGTTGTGTATTTAGACTTTCAAAAGGCCTTCGATAAGGTGCCTCACAAGAGACTGATTAATAAGATGAGAGGTCATGGAATTATGGGTAGGGTAGCAAAATGGGTGGAGCATTGGCTGGTTGGCAGGAAGCAAAGGGTGGAAATAAAAGGATCTCGTTCTGGTTGGTTACCGGTTACTAGTGGTGTGCCGCAGGGGTCGGTGTTGGGGCCGCTCCTTTTTACCTTGTACATCAATGATTTGGATGATGGAATAAATGGTTGTGTGGCTAAGTTTGCGGATGACACCAAGATAAGTGGAGGAGTAGGGAGCATGGAGGAAATAGAAAGGATGCAGAGGGACCGAGATAGTTTAGGAGAATGGGCAAGGAAATGGCAGATGAGATTCAATGTTGAGAAATGTGCAGTTGTACACTTTGGAAGCAGAAATAAGCGGGTAGATTATTATCTAGAAGGAGAGAAGATTGATAGTACGGTAGTACAAAGGGACTTGGGGGTACTCGTACAGGATACCTTAAAAGTTAACCACCAGGTTGGATCGGTGGTTAAGAAAGCGAATGCTATGTTGGCATTCATCTCGAGAGGTATAGTGTATAAAAGTAAGGAAGTGTTGATGAGGCTCTACGGGGCACTAGTGAGGCCTCATTTGGAATACTGTGCGCAGTTTTGGGCCCCACGTCTTAGGAAGGATGTGCTGACGTTGGAGAGGGTTCAGAGGAGATTTACGAGAATGATTCCGGGAATGAAAGGGCTTAAGTATGATGAGCGTTTGTCGGCTCTTGGACTGTACACACTGGAGTACAGAAGGATGAGAGGGGACCTCGTAGCGACATTTAAAATGTTGACAGGTAAGGATAGAGTAGATGTGGCTAGGCTGTTTCCCTTGGTGGGCGAGTCCAGGACCAGAGGGCACAATCTTAGAATTAGAGGGTACAGTTTCAAGACAGAGATGAGGAGAAATTTCTTTACCCAGAGGGTGGTGAAATTGTGGAACTCCTTGCCACGCACAGCAGTGGAGGCCAGATCAGTGGGGGTGTTCAAGGAGGAGATAGACAGATATCTAAATAGTCAGGGTATCAAGGGATATGGGGATAAGGCTGGAAAATGGGATTAGAATAGTTTTTTTTCCCCCCACCCCATTTCTTTTTCCCTTTTCCTTGGAGCAGACTCGATGGGCCGAATGGCCTGCTTCTGCTCCCTTGTCTTGTGATCTTGTGAGTATTCCACGACCCTGCGGGAGCCCTGATGGAGGGTGAGTAGTTGCTTGGCTGCCTCTTTACCCCTGACAGGATGGTCAAAGACCTTTCTCATTTCTGCAATGGATGTGTGAAATGAAGAGCAGGTCTCTGGCTGATTGTCCCAGATGGTAGTGGCCCATTCTAACACTTCCTCACAACAGCCCCAAGATAAATGCTATCTTGGATCTATCGGTGGTGTACGTAGAAGGACGCTGCTCAAACACTAATGAGCATTGTAGCAGGAAGGACCAGCACTTTCCAAGACCCCCAGCAGGGTTCTGGGTCAGATACATGCAGTTCCTTGGGTGGTCAGGTCATCAAGCCGTAGAGTGATGCTATTACGGATTGTCCAGGCTGATCAGAGTTCTCAGAGCAGAAGAGGTAAGAAGAGCAGAGACTCAGCTGACCTGTTCACTGACTTGCCCAACATGCACTGCTAGGACACAGAAGTTTTCCATAACCTCCCGGAGCTGCTGGTCATGCCAGCCCAGAAGTGAGCCCTGGCTGGTGAGGGCCTCTTGCAGGGGATTCATGTCCACTGGGTTCATGTGGCTAGATTATTCTGTCACAATGTCACACAAAGAGCAAGATCTCAGAGAACCCAAATGCAGAACACCAGAACAAGTCTGGAGTCAGGATGCTTCCTCAGAACCAAACACAGAACAGCAAACAGAAGACATCTTGCCCTGGGGCTATGAGACAGAGTCCCAACACAGAAATAGGGTTTTCTAAGAGAAACAGCAAAACCAGGACTGCTCTAGGGTTGCCAGCTCTAAGCAGCCAAGAGACAAAGCAGGCCTAGAGATAGACCAATAATCAGGCAACCAGTGTTTGTGAAACCAGGGTTCTTATACTAGTCTCCTGATGGAACTCAGGTGTGTGTCATTAGGCAAATAGTAGTGCATGGAAACCATGTGCTGTACAACAAGGCACCATCAATGGGGATAAGGGGCAGAATCGAGAACCAGCACTCGGAACCATGACACTTAATGCCTCAGTAAAGCAGCTAACATAATCACAGACACCTCCCACCCCAGATATTTTCTCTTCCCCTCTCCCATTGAGCAGAAGATTCAAAAGCCTGAAAGCAGGTACCACCAGGCTCAAGGACACTTTCCATCCCGCTGTTGTAAGACTAGTGAACGGTCCCCTTATACGATAAGATGGACTCTTGACCTCACAATCTACCTCATCATGGCCTTGCACCCTATTGTCTGCCTGCACTGCATTTTCTCTGTAATTGTTTTTCCCTTGTACTACCTCAATTTACTGATGTGATGAAATGATCTGTATGCATGGCATGAAAAACAAAGTTTTACACTGTACCTTGGTACATGTGACAATAACAAATTAATTTACCAATTTACTCACTGGCTCAGAAATGACCCAGCCTCACGCTGATGTACCATCAGGACAGATGTTCTCGGCTCCACAATGACAGATGGGTTCTACTGGAGGATCCAGGCCTGGGAAGTGGCTTGAATTTCCCAAAGTGGGTAGTTTATTTTTGAAGTTTCATGACTGGTCTCCTGGCCAGGGAGCAAAGGAGGGAAGAGGGAAAAAAACCACGTTTTTCATCCCAGTAGATTTCCTAAAGTGGTGGATGCTGAGATACAGGCCTTATTCCAATGAAGTGTCCTCCCACTATCCCCATGAACATCTCTTGCATTCAGAATCTATGTCCTTGGTTTGTTGATGGTACAAAGCCAGATGGCAGTGCAAGCTGTTGGAAGGATACAGAAAGGCTGAGTGGTTTATAGACAGGATAAATGAATGGGCAAGGACACGGCAGATGTAATGCGATATGGAAAAATATGAGATCATCGACGTGATAGGAAAAATAGAAAGGCAGAGCTGTTTTTAAATGGTGAGAAATTGTTGGTTTTCAGAGGGGCCTGAGTGTCCTTGTATACTAATCACAGAAAGTTAACACATGGGTACAACAAGCAAAGGTAAATAGTTCATTGGCCTTTATTGCAAGGGATTTTAGGTACAAGAGTAGAGATATCTTCCTCCAATTATATGGGGCCTTTGTACAACAGCACCTGGGTTATTGTGCCAGCAATATTGTATCCAGCCTCCCGAGGAGGGGAGATTAAATAGAGTGGGCCTATACACTCTTCAGTTTATAAAAATGAGAGGTGACCTTTTAGAGGTTTACAAAATTATGCGGGCCATAGATAGGACAGGTAGTCAGCATTTTTTCCCAGGACAGGGGAGTCTAGAGCTAGGGGACACAGGTTTAAGGTGAGAGGGGGGAAATTTAAAGGAGATCTGAAGGGTAAGTTTTTCCCACACTGAAGGTGATGAATATCTGGAATGAGCTGCGAGAGGACCCACACTCAATGTTTTGGGAACAGCTTCTTCCCCTCCGCCATCAGATTTCTGAACGGTCCATGAACCCATGAACACTACCTCATTATTCCTCTTTTGCACTATTTATTTTGTAACTTATAGTAATTTTTATGTCTTTACATCTTGCACTGTACTGCTGTCGCAAAACAACAAATTTCAGCACAAATGTCAATGATAATAAACCTGATTCTGATTCTACAGGAGGTGGTAGGGGCAGGTACAATTACAAATTTTGGACAGATACTTAGATTTGAAAGGCGAAAAGGGATATGGGCACATGGTATTAGCATAGGCAAGTATCACGGTCGACATGGACCAGGTGGGCCTAAAGGGCCCATTTCTGTGCTGTATCAAGGGATATGGGATGAGTGCAGGAATGTGTCACTCAGGTAAATAATCAACCATGATCATACTGAATGACAGAGGAGGGTGAACAAAGAGGCTCCTCTTTTTTGCTTTTGTTTGGTATGTTCTCATAACTTATGTCTGCCAATTAACAGCAGTTGATTCCTACAATTAACACATTTGAATGTTGCCAATTCATTCAATTCAACTTGCATTAATTGCAGATGTGGAGAGGAGGAACTAGCATAAAGAGGAACGCTCAGCATAACCCTTATGCTCTTTTACTTCCCCTCTGAATCCTTCTTAGGAATATAATGGACAAAAATCCTCCTAGAAAAATGATGGTGAGTCCACGTTACATATGGGAACATTAACATACAAAGCAACTGGCAAGTTCTAATGCTACTTGGTTGATGCCACTCACAGTTTGCCTCAAACAGCATCACTCAGGTCACTCACTGCCCCAGTCATGCTGTAATCAGTTCTCATTTCAGCAAGTCACATCAAATCAGATTCAAACTGAAGGGTGTAGGAAGAAGTCCAGCACTGCATGTGCTGACTTGTTCTGCTCTAGCAAGATCCAGCCCACCATATTTCTCAAGGTTGGGAATGTATCATTCTGTGAATTTTCCTTTAGTTTTTTTTTAAAACAACCTGGCTGTTTCTGTATTTGGCCATTAACTCCAACCTGCACAATCAACAATACTTCTTGCACTAACTTATCCACCAACATTGTCTCGGCAGACCAATTATCTCCTGCTAACACCAAAAATACATGCGCTGGCCAGCACCAATGCCAACAATGATAATAAGTACTTCAACATACCAACAGAATTATAGAATGATACAGCACAAAGATTAAATGGCATATCATGCTTTTGCCAGATCTTTCAAAGTACCTGCTATATTCTCACATCCTTGCTCTTTCCCCGTGACCTTATGTTCTTATTTTGTAATACATATCCAATTTGCCGCTGAATCTGCTTCCACCATCCTTTCAAGCAGTTCATTCCTGACCACCCAAAATCTCTTCATCTTCCTTCTAGTTCCTTTGCCAATATGTGAAAATGATAGTATCTGGTAAATAAGTGATTAAAACCAAGATTAGCAGACTAAAACTTTTAATCATGAGATTAATTGTATTTATTCATTTTAATCTCTTGACAGCCTGATCTATAAGCAGTCAACTTCCCTGATTACAGGTATATTTGAAACAGAGCTTGGCCCTCTCACAGAGGATTATGTTAAATCCAAAGTCTGTTAATGGTCTGCTCCTCAGGTAATGTAGCAGTGGAGGGAACAAGGGATAGACACATACAGGGATCAGATCCAAAATTACAGAGAATTGCTGCCAAATTATTATTACAATAATCACAAAGAACAAGTCCTCATCGTCGATACGCAGCAAGGATTCTGCTTGTGACGGATCAAAGGAGTGACCCGTGACACTGGAGCAAATTTTCCTCCAATGAATACCCAATATATGACCTTCCCTAGGAAGGATGTTGGAAGGACAAGAGAGAAGCAAAGACACTTACTTCCAGCACTCCACCTACTGCGCAGTCAATGCATAATTCCAACCAGAGGGCTGGTGATGTCAAGACATGTCCTCTGTCATTTCTTGCGGGAATTCCACACACACTGAGTTGGACTGAGGATTTCCCATGGTAACTGGACAGAATTGTTTTTTTTCAAATTGGAAGGATCTGTCAAGTTGCAGCCTGAAACCTCCACTTACTTCTAGCCCCCAACTGTGTTGCAGCGGTAATTCCAACCGTTCCATCAGAGCCCAATATAAGCTTGAGGAGCAGCATCTGACCTTCTAATAAGGCACATTATAGCCCTCGGGACTCAACGTGGAACTGAACAATTTCAGATCACTAACTTCTCTAACAAAACTCTAAAAAAACTGGTGGTTTCTGATGAAAAGTCATCAATTTTATCTCAGGTTTTCTGCTGAGAATTTGCAGCATTCTGTGTTTTGATTTCTTTTTGGAGTGGAGTTGCACTGGAAGGGCAGAGGCCATTTGGCAGCTGTTCCTAGGGCATGGGGAAAAATTGTGGCATTGGCTAACTAAAGT
Source organism: Pristis pectinata (assembly GCF_009764475.1). Lineage (NCBI taxonomy): Eukaryota > Metazoa > Chordata > Chondrichthyes > Rhinopristiformes > Pristidae > Pristis > Pristis pectinata. The sequence goes on along the minus strand of NC_067411.1, from coordinate 55,779,161 downwards.
CATCAGTGAGGGTGGAGGTGGGTCTGTTAAACCTGTCTGGTAAGGGAAGTTTTATGGTCACCATGGTGTCAATTTTGGCAGAGGCCATGGACCTGTTGAGTGTTGAGGGTGAGGGGTGACATAAAGCAAAGAACATAGAGGAAGGATCCTGATCCTAAAAAGCACTGCATTAAAAGAGGAGGAGATTATATATTTGTAAGTGTTCCAAAAATGCTGCATCACTGTATGAATAATAATGTGCATTACAAACAAACTCATCTGTAATTTTGGGATCACTGAGAAGCACTGACTTTCCTTGTACCTGACTCCAGCTGCTGAAAATTCAGGCCACTTCAATTGTAGATTTTTCAGGAGCTCCTTTCAATGTACAGCCAAGCTCTTCTACACTCCCCACCCCCACCACCGTTCCAGTAACCACCACTCCCCTCCTCAGCACACCCCACAGCTGTTTATCTGCAACACCTCTACATTTGGAGCTGTTAAATGCCCAGCTAATCTGGTGAAATGGAAATCAGTCCAGATTTTTCCAATTATCTGATCTCCTTAAGGGAAAGGAATTATCCTCCTTTCAGATGACACTGATGGAGCGTGACCTGGCAGGCAGCCAATTTCTGCAGTCTCTGCAGCTTTTGATGATTCTCTACTACAGGTCTGCATGCCAGGACTTTGAACTGCCCTCCCCCCACCACCACCCCCCCTCTCACAACCCCAGACTCCAGACATTACATGTTAGTTACAGCTTCAGACTCACAATTACTCAATATCCCTGGAAAGGCTAGGAGTGCGAGTGTTATCTACACACCCACCACAGAAAACTGCATGTCATGCTTTCCAACAGCACAGCAATGCCTTAATGAAGCTTAAGCTCCCAAATGTTAATGGAACTAGTTTGCTCTATCCATCCCCAGCCTCCCACAATCAGTCTAATAGTTGTGGAACCTTGACACTTACAAATAGCTGCTTAGACACTAAAGATTTCATTATTCCCATTCCTTCTTCCTCTCACTGGAGCACATTATTTTAACAGTTCATCACGGAGTAGATATAACAACTAAACACGTAGTCAACCCAAGCTGGCTTTCCCATCACCATTTCCACTGTGTATCCATTAGTTCTTACTCTTCACCAGCAACTCCTGCAAACCAGTGTCCTGATTGGACTGAAGTTACAATTTTTTAAAAAAGGAAACAAAAGCAAAAAGAATATTAACACAAATTTTAACTTAATCAGTTTTATTACTGAATGGGAAAGAACAGTAATAAAGTGAGCTTAGCTGAGCAAATGGTCTCTGCACCTGACATCTAAATGAGGGCCCCTGGCAAGGTGGCACGGTGTGTACTCCTGTGCATACTACAGTGTCAATCTCCACACTCAGCGTGTGCTGACATGGGAGTGCGCCAGTGGCTGAAATGTCAGATGTGAGAACTATTTTCATATTCCCTTAAGCAATCCTAATCCCATGGCAGAAGTAGTCAATTTGTGACTACAACAACAAATATCCAAAAAGCACATTTAACACAGCAAAATGTCGGAAGGAACAAGACAAACTAAAGATTGTATTAGACTGGAAGGAGTTCAGAACTTTGCAATGGACAAGCAAGAAACTGATAGGGAGAAAATAGAGTAAGAGAGTAAACTAAGAAGAAACATGAGATTATAAAAGTTCCTCAAAAGGAAGAGATTAGTGAATCGAAACGGGTCCTATACAGGCAGAGGGAAGAGAAGTTATAATCGGTTGTATCATGCTTGACAGGGCCTGTGCCTGATCTCTGATTCCAACATCCACACAATTCCTAAGGCAACACCAACCTTTAGTGACCTTTTGATATCCACCGTATTGGAGACCTGCATTCCACAGCCCTCCCATGTCAGGGGTGGCAATCACGGCTCAGGATTCCTCTGATGGCCATTGACACCTCACTTTTGTTAAAAATGTTTTGCTGACTTTAATTGTCTCTAGTATTCAGGGCATTTAGAAAGGGCATTAAATATGAAGAAAAAATGAGTAAAAGTAAAACTTTTAAAATACCAAAAATACATTAAACTGTGTAAATTAATTAAACAGATAAATATAATAAAAAAATCTTAACCTTAACTTATCCTTTTAAAGGCAGTTGGTCCTGCTTATATGTAAATCATATCCAGCCCCTCAGTTAAGTACAATCTAAACCACAATGGACTTGCTGGTGTGGCAGGTCAGTGGCAATGGCACCTGACTTCCAATGTGTTCCTGACTGCCACACTGCAGAAGTTGATGACACGCTGAGCATTAGAAGGCAGTCTGTCAGTCATTCCATGCAGGACCACTGCCCACATTGCAACATGTTCCAGCCCAAAATTTAATAAGGCCTTGGGAGAAACTGTGCACTTTGTACCTGCCTTCATGCTAGAATTCCAGAAATAATGGGAAATCTAGATACAGTGTGAATGGAGAAGTTTAAAAAAATTAGCATTTGTATATCCCTGGACCTGATGACCCATACCCAATGATTTTCGAATAAATAGTTTCTGAGACAGTGAATTCATTGGTTTACACCCTTCAGAATAACCCCTGCAATTTGAAAGATAGCAAAATTTAACTCTGCTATTCAGGATAAGAGGCAAAGAAATAATGGGCCAGTAGGCTGGTTAGCTTGGCATCAATAGTAGCGAAAGTGCTTGAATCTCTTATTCAGGATATGGTGAAAGGGCATTTGGAAACCATAATATAGATTTATGAAAGGGTAGTGTAGGTGGGCGGCACGGTAGCATAGCGGTTAGCGCAACGTTATTACAGTGCCAGCGATCGGGGTTCGATTCCCGTTGCTGTCTGTAAGGAGCTTGTACGTTCTCCTGTGTCTGTGTGGGTTTCCTCCAGGTGCTCCGGTTTCCTCCCACATTGCAAAGACGTATGGGTAGGTTAATTGGGTTTAAAATGGGCGGCGCGGACCAGTTGGGCCAGAAGGGTCTGTTACCACGCTGTAAATAAAATTTAAATTTAAAAAGAAATTTAAATTTAAACTGGGTTAGCCAAATCATAGAGTCATAAAGTACAGAAGCAGGCCCTCTGGCCCACCATGTCCACACTGACAATCTAGTACCTATCTATACTGATCACCATTACCAGCACTTGGTCCATGGCCAAGTATGCCTTGGCAATTCAAGTGCGGATCCAGATGCTTGTTAAATGTTGCAAGAATACCTGCCTCCTCCACCTTCTCAGGCAGTGCATTCCAGATTGCAAACTCTGTTAGAATCTTTTGAGACTGTAACTGACATGGTAGATAGGGAGGAGCCAGTGGGTGTAGTCATACGTCAAGAAGCTATTGTACAAAATAAAGTCTCATGTGATTGAGGAGCGTAAATTTAAGATTGCTCAATGATCACAAAGAGAGACTAAGAATAATCTGGTCATGTTCAGATTGTCAGGAAACTGGGTATCACAAAGGTCATGACCTGGGCCTCAGCAATTTACCATCTACATCAATGATTTAAATAAGGGGACCAAGTGGAATGTATCCAAGTTTGCTGCTGACACAAAGCTGGGTAGGAGGATAGGTTATTGGGATATAGGCATGCTAAGTGACTGGATAAGGATAATGGTGATGGAATATAATGTGGAGAATTGTTTTGAAAAAATATAAGAGCAAAATATTTTTATGATAACAGAGACTGGGAAATATTCTATTTGGAGGGATCTTCATGTTCTTGTACTCATTAGTATGTAGTCAGAAAAGTAAATATTCACCCTTATTACTCAGAGATTATAGTATAGGAGTAAGGCAAAGTATTGCAATTAGACAGGGTCTCGGAGTGACCAAATCTAGAGTGTTATGGGTAGTACTGCTCTCTTTACCAAAGGAAGAATATATTTGCCTTGGAGGGAGCACAAAAGCACTCTTTGGATTGATTCCTGAAATTAGGGGATGATCCTATGAAGAGAAGTGAGGTGGATCTGGCCAATGTTTCTTGCAGTTTAGAACAGTATCCCAAACCTTTTTTGCAGGACAGACAATCTGAAACACTTGAATGGGCACTGTGTGAGTTGTGTTTTATCTCAACAAAGCAATACTTCTCCCTCCAAGTCATATGAAGTGTTTGATGCTATCAATTGCTTCTTTTTCTCTGCCACTACTCTGGCTGCTGTGCTCCTTTTATTCTATCAGTTCTTGCCCTTTTTGCTTTCTACACTACTCCCTCAGTGCCTCCTGGCTGCTTCCACTATATCCTTCGATGCTGTGTTGCACTTTATCTCTGGTAACCCCTTGGTATTTCTCTGCTTCCTCACCAGTTCCATCCCCCTCTTACCTGCTAATGATCTTGCGGTCTCCCACACTTTCTAAAGCATTCTAGCCTCCCTCTATTGGTCAGGTTTGTACTTGAATGGAAATCAAAGAAAGATGCAGACGCTGCAATCTAAAACGAATACAGGAAGTGCTGGAAGTATTCAGCAGGTCAGGCTGCATCTGTAGGAAGGGAAAGAGTCAACATTTCAGACTGAAGACCCTTTGAAAGTGAACTTCGTCTCCGACCAGAAACACTGACCGTGTTTCTCTTCTCACAGATGTGGCCTGACCTGCTGAGTATTTCCAGCATTTTCTGTCCTTGTTTTTTTATTTTAATGGTCCAATCAGTAACCAATAAATTGGTTTAGACTTTGGACAGCCACAAAGATGGGCCTGATAAAAAGGTTGCACGAGCTGGAATGTTGCCTTGGACTATATGGTATGCACCACTGAATTACAAGAATGAAAAGTAATCACATTAATACATATGAAACAATAAAAGAGCTTGACTAGATGGAACCTGAGAGGCTGAGAACCTCAGCTCTGGTATTTAACCCAAGAATCATAATCTCAGAATATGAACTGACCATTTAGAATTGAATGGTGTTAAGTTTCTTCACTTAAACTGTTGAGAAAATTGGGATTTTTTACACCACAAGATTATGGATATTCATTGGATTTTAAGATGAATAAACGTGGGACAAAGATTAGTTGATTATTGGACACCAAATCAATAGGTAAGGAGGAAGCATAGGAAGGTCAATGTAAAGTAAATCAGCCATGATCTTATTAAATGGTGGAGCATGTTTCAAAGTGAAAGACAAGTTATTGGAATCCACACCAGCTTCCAACTATGTAATTTTTTGACTGAGAAGCTCTTCTGCTATCAATGACATCAGATGAACTATGAACTCTATTGCTAATTAGTGTAAAATGATTTCCAGTGCCTGTGCCACCTTAAACCAGTCAATAATCTCAACATCAAACTGTAATTAAATTTGAAACAAGTTGTTCAATAGAATTTATTTCTCTGACACAAATAAACCAACAGCCTTGTCACAAACCTTAACTCGCAAGCAGAAGGTCCTCCCTTTTTGCCCATGTCTTGCTCACTACATCATTGCACTATTTTCTGCTGGGAAAAAGAAACCAATTTTCAGAAATCTGGGGTGCTGCACTGGTAGCATGGTTTTGAAGGATTTTCATGGGTAACTATCTTATTGTCTTGTTGAGCTCCTTATGCTACTGTTTTACCAAAACTTCAGGCTAACAACTCTGTAATAGATTTTAACATGCACCGCCACATATAAAATTGGCAACAGTGAATCAACATCTGTTATATATCTCAAGTTGCATGGTATACAATGGGTGGCCAGCTCTCTATGGCCATTTTCCAGCTGGCAGCAAGAGTTAAAACTCACCCCAGTGTGTGAGTAATTAGAAATGTGATCTGACCATCAGATGACCTCTCTTTAAAGCTGCAGTCATTCCATTTTGCACCAACTTTTAGATCGGCTTGTTTCATTTTGAACTCACCACTTCCCCCTTCTCCTACCCTGTAGAAATTTTACATCTGTGACACCTCTGCTCACAACCAATCCTATCCATTCTTCTGCTGCCATTTCTATTCCTTATGTACGTTGTTGAGGCTCACAATCTCCAGAGCCAATCATATTCATGCCTTAATCTTCAGCCCTTAAATTTACCTTCCTTCTAATTCATAAAAGATAGTTGCTTTTCTTCCCTTTAAGTTACAGGAGTCTGCTCTGACATCTAACAGGTCCAACTCATAGCCTCATTATCTCCTTTCACCTGAAGTAGAACACCAGCTTCTTCCTCGGTCTGCCTCCAAGACTGTTTTTTTCCTTTGCACTAAATATACCTTTTTGTCCAAGCAACATTTAATTCTCCCAAGAAGAAATGAATCTTTTTCAAGAATAACTCAAACTCTTCTCTTGCTGTCTTGAACATGAGAAATGAAGGGGCTGGCTGTCCATGGAACTTTCCTCTCATTTCCAGTCTCCAATTTTGGTCTGTTAGGTCGTTCAACTCTCTTTACATACTGCATCTGGTCTCCAATACATCTTCTCCACCCACAGCATATAATTATTGTGTGAAATCTCAGGCACTGCTATAAGTGAAGCAGAGCCTAACAGAAAGAATTTTTAGAAAGAATTTACACAACTAATTGCAAAAGTATAATATTTAAAAGTATTGAGTATTTATAGGCAGCAGTGAATCAGCCAATGAGTTGGAGAAGGTGGGGAGTTGAGGGCGGGCAGGGGAAGAGGGGTGTTGGGTGGGTGGTTGGGGGCATATTGCTCTCAGCAGTTAACTGTATATCAAAGTCAATTTGGTCAGAAAACAGTCAGTTTAAAGCGTCGAGGTCACATAGCAACTTCCTCAATATATAACCAGGACAAATTCTCCAAAAAATGAAGTTAATTGAGGGTAGTTACATATGAATTATGTACATAAAATCAATCTAAGTCACTGCTAGCAAGGTATAGGCCATCCCCGGCTAACAAACATGTTCTGACTTTACAAATGTCCATAAGACAATTTTGTTTTTGAAGTCAGAAAACACACAAAATCATTCGACACGGTCACCATACCTCCACAGTATTGCAATGAATGATGATAATGAGGGCCAATGTACATTTATTTATTGTCTTCCTGTGCCTAGTTACAATGGTACAGAATCAGGATGTCTCAAACTCAATGGCCGGTCTCCATAGAATGAAAGTATCAGTGGTTGTTACTTTGATTAACAGAGTATCATTGCACAAGTATCAATAGAAACGATTGCTTGTCAATTTCCAAAGTGACTCTCTTAAGTGGCCTCCCACAGTGAAACTGGTAGCCTGTGCTCTTAAAAGACAATGGTGTCTGATTACTGTAGGGAGGTTACAGGTACACATAGAACATAGAACAATTACAGCACAATTCAGGCCTTTTGGCCCACAAAGCTGTGCTGAACATGTCCCTACCCTAGAAATTACTAGGCTTACCCATAGCCCTCTATTTTACTGAGCTCCATATACCTATCTAACAGTCTCTTGAAAGACCCTATCGTATCAGCCTCCACCACCGTTTCCGGCAGCCCATTCAATGCACTCACCACTCTCTGAGTAAAAAACTTACCCCTGACATCTCCTCTATATCTACTCCCCGGCACCTTAAACCTATGTCCTCTTGTGGCCACCAATTCAGCCCTGGGGAAAAGCTTCTGACTATCTACCCTATCAATACCTCTCATCATCTTATACACCTCTATCAGGTCCCCACTCATCCTCCGTCTCTCCAAGGAGAAAAGGCCGAGCTCCCTCAACCTGCTTTCATAAGGCATGCTCCGCATCCCAGGCAGCATCCTTGTAAATCTCCTCTGCACCCTCTCTACACAGTCTTTTTTCAAGACTGGTTCTCATTTGAATTTAATAATATTTATGGGAGTTCGTTCCTATGTATGGAGAAGCCATAAGTCAGATGTCCGTACATGGCCGTGGCCTCTAGTCATCAGGCTTAAGTGACAGGGAAAATTACCTAATCATCTCACCTTGTTTGCTGTACTGTTATCACTACATCTTTTTAAATTAATTTTCCAGGCTTTACTGACAAGACCAGCATTTATTGTCCATCTCACCTTGCTCTTTAGGTGTTGGGGGGCCATCTCCTTTAACCACTGCAGCCTTAGAAACATGCAGCATGAACAGGAAAGCAGGATTTGATTTACAGGTTTAAGTTAACAAAAACACTGGTACAGACCTGATGCCCAAATGATTGCTTCTGTGCTGAAGCTATCAACAACTCAACTTATTTTATGTTGAGAGATCATTCTAATGCTGAACAGAATAAAAATTTGCTTATAATCCCCTTTGTTGTTGAACTTCCTATGACCAATTTTTATTATCCAGGTCAGACAGTTCCAACATGAATGTACAACAATGTAATCACAAATTACTTAACATTTTTAACAGAAACTATGAAGATTCTGATCTGTAGACATCCTATCCTCACAGTCTGACTTTGTGTGAATCAGAATATGAATCAAGAGTGCAACATTAAAGTCAAGTGTGCCTGCAATATGCTTAATGAAGATCCATCAATCAGCGCCATCTTACGTCATGTGAGATGACTTGTTGATCGAAGTTTTTTCCTGTCACATGATCTGTGCTAAAGCCACACAACATATTAGCACCAACAAAAGCTTCAATGTGTAGGACAGATGCTGGCTGATGGCTAATACTCCTGCACAAGTTACACAAAGGAAATACTGCTTGTGAAGCAGAGGTGTAGAAAATCAATTGAAGCAGCAGTAATTATAGTACAAAACGTAAAATCCAAGTTGACTGAAATACAGTTTCAATTCAAACCCAACTATTTTATATTCTTAAAATGGTACTTGTCTCGGATTCATAGGTAAACAAAATAACATGAAACATTTTTGCACCAAGAGTGCTGAAATGGTAATGGTGCCATAACATTGGTGAAAATCCACAGAACAGGAGCATATACAATGAAAAGACCACTGCTTCCCATACTACAAGCACAAGATACACATTCCGAACTTCTAGCTCCTCCACAAACTCCTGAGTGCAGAAAGAGATTCTCTATCCATACAATTTAACGTAAGCAAAATAGGGTTGAGAGGAAAAGTGGAAAATAAAGGGAAAGAGAGAAACAGAAAGGGAGGGGATGTGCAAACAGAGGGAAGGGGAGCAGGAATACAGAGGAGAGGTGAGTAAAGGAAAATTATTGGGTAAGTTACTGGAGGGGATCTGAGGGACAGGATCTATCAACATCTGGATAGGCAAGGTCTAATTAAGCGATCAACAGGGCTTTGTGTGTGGGAAATCGTGTCTGACAAATTTCTTAGAAATTTTCGAAGAAGTAACGAAGGGGGTAGATGAGGGTAGGGCAGTGGACGTTGACTATATGGACTTTAGCAAGGCCTTTGACAAGGTCCTGCATGGGAGGCTAGTCTAGAAGGTCAGATTGCATGGGATCAAGGGAGAGATAGTTAATTAGGTTCATAATTGGCTCAATGGTAGGAAGAAGAGAGTGACAGCTTAAGGTAGTTTCTTGGACTACAGGCCTGCGACTAATGGTGCACCACAGGGGTCAGTGATGAGACCTTTATTGTCTGTTATTTACATAAACAATTTGGGTGTGAATTTACAAGGCATGGTTAATAACTTTGCAGATGACACTAAAATAGGTGGTATTGTAGACGGTGAAGAACGTTATCAAAAATTACAAGGAGATCTTGATCAGCTAGGTAAGTGGGCCGAGGATTGGCAAGTGGCTTTCAATCCAGATAAATGTGAGGTTACTGCATTTTGGGAGATCAAACCAGGGTAGGACTTATACAGTGAATGATTGGGCCCTGGACAGTATTATGGATCAGAGAGACCGAGGAGTACAAGTACATAATTTGCTGAAAGCAACGTTACAAGTAGACAGGATAGTGAAGAATGCGTTTAGCATACTGACTTTCATCATTCAAGGCACTGAGTATAGGAGTTGGGACGTTATGTTGCAGTTGTACAAGTCGTTGGTGAGGCTGCAGTTTTAGTACAGTTTTAGTCACCCTGTTATTGGAAAGACATCATTAAACAGGAAAGAATGCAGAGAAGATTTACAAGAATGCTACAAGGACTCAGGGGCCTGAGTTATAGGAAGAAGTTGGGCTGGCTAGGACTTTATACCTTGGAACAAAGGAGATTGAGGGGTGATCTTACAGAAGTGTCTAAAATCATGAGTGGTATAAATAGGATGAACGCACAAAGTCCTTTTCCCAGGGAAGAGGAAAGTAAAACCTAGAGGGCATGGGTTTAAGGTGAGAGCTGTAAGACTGAAAGATTTAAAAGGGATCTGAGGGGCAACTTCTTCATGGAGAGGGTGGTGGATATTTGGAATGAGCTGGTAGAGAAAGTAGTTGAGGCAGGTACAATAACAAAATTTAAAAGACATTTGGATAAGGACATGGATGGCAGGGGTTTAGAGGGATATGGGCTGAACATGGACAAATGGGACCATGGGTGGGCACTGCAGTCAGCATGGATGAGTTGGTTCAAAGGGGCTGTTTCCATGCTAATGACACTATGAGTCTAGGAGGAGGAGAAGGTTAGTAAGGGGAAAGGGGAATAGAGAGGAATAAAGGCAAATTGAAGGTAAACAAACAGTAGGGGGAACAGAAGGGGAGAATAAGGGAGAAGAAAAGGGGATCAGGTTCTGTACATAGAGCTGAAGCAGAAGGTTGGAGGAATCTGCAGCTACAGAATAAGAGGCAGTAGTTGGACCCCCTGCCTCAGAGCACTAGTGACCCAGGTTCAATCCTTACCTCAGCTGCTGTGTGTGTGGAGTTTGCATGTTCTTCCCGTGACTGCGGATTTCCTCTGAGTGTTTTAATTTGTTTTTCCCTCCTCCCACAGACATGCTGGTAGGTAAACTAGCTACAGTAGATTACCCTTAGGGTAGGTAAGGGAATCAAAGGGGAATGGATAGGCATGAGTGAGAAAATAAGTTGCAGGGCCTTATGAATGGAGGTGTGGAATGGATTGTTCAGGGAGCCATAATGGACTCAATGGGCTGAATGACCTCCTGTGCTGTAATGTGTAAATAAGTTTGAAGATATTAAATTCAACATCAAGCAATGGAGCAAGTGAGGGCTGCAAATTTCCAGTCCTCCCTGCGGCACTGACATCATTGCCGTCTGCTCTGCATGGCCTTCAGTGTCATTCAATATCAACATACAGGTTAGTTACGGAGGCCACTTGGCTGATCGGATTGTAACCTCAACTCTGCATTTGTCATCTTTTGATTATTATCCAGCTACCTCTGCTTAAAAATATTCAGACTCTGTTTCCACCACCCTTTGAGGAAGAGCTTATGAACTTCTGAGGAAAAAAATGCCCTCCTCTTCTTTTTTTTATTTGCCCTCCTCTCCTTATTTTTAAACAGTGACTTCCTGGTTCCAGTTTCTTCCTCAAGATGAATTATCCTCTCCAGATCCACCCCATCAGGACCCCTCAGAATCTTGTATGTTTTCATCAAATCCCCTCTCCTTTTACAAAACCCCAGCCCTTCCAACCTTTCCTCATAAGGTAATCCAAGCATTAGTCTGATAAACTTTTTCTGAACTGCTTCCAATATAAAGGAGACCAATAAGGAGACCAATACCATACACAGAACTTGTGTATTACCCCAGATGGAGTCTCACAAATGCTCTATGTAACTGAAGCCATTCAAACAAGGCTCAGGCATTTAAACATCATCCAGGTCTTGTGCTTTAAAGGGTGAAACTCACCTACTTTGAGACCCGCGAACAGTTTCCCAGAACCTCAAATTTTTTGTCCCAAGTTGGATTCAGTGTTCAATTGTCCGATATCAAATAGAATCATCAACGATCAGTATATTAATCGCCAATACATCCCATGTTGTATCCAATCAACACCATCCCTCCACCACACAAACCTCTTTAACATCTTAAAACAATTTTCTACCCTGTAATCAATTGTTATTCTTGCTGAAATGAACCTTTGTTCAAAAATCCTCTGGAAGTCCAAGGACATCATGTCATGAGATTCAGCCACTGTCCATTTGGGTTATCACTTGCACCAAAAAAAAGTTGTGAAGGATCATCATGCAATGTCTCTTCATTCTGAATTCATGTTGATTGCAGTTTATACTACATGATTATCTGTATAATAATTACCATGTTTACATGGTAGGAGGGAATAGCTATGTCGGCACAACATTGTGGGCCGAAGGGCCTGTTCTGTGCTGTACTGTTCTATGTTCTATGTACATCTGATATTGATCCCATTATCTTACACAGGATTTGACCAATAGTTTAATAACTGCCTCGGTCAGATTTTTCCCTCTTCTTTTCAATGAAGCTCCCACATTAACTAGCTACACCTAATTTATTGGTTGCTCTTCCCTATACTGAACAGGCCATATTAAAGCTTTCAATATTAAATAGGAGTCACATTCACCACATGTAAAGCAAGAAAGTGTTAGCTGTCCAGCTAGACCACATTTTCCAAGTATGCACTTAGCAGTCGATGATTTGACTCCAGACAATATATATTCGAACTATGTTGATCAATGTTCCCAGTTTTTCAATCATTATGTGAAAGTATTGCTGGTCTTTCAGTAAATGATTCAGAGTGGTCAACCTGCTTCCAACACACTTATTTACTGATTAGGGCTGGTGTGGTAAATTCTCACTCTCCTCCACCTGCCCAAATTGACAATGGTAACATTAGCCCAGCTTCTATCTTGGTTAGGCTCAAGGAGATCCCCAGGGACTGCCTCAGATAAATTACTGTGCAGTTATCTCCTGCCATTGTCATATGTCTGTGTCCTAATTTAGAAGTTATCTGTCACTGGGGCAATAGCAGTGAGAACAACCCTTTTCACTCCAGGCCTACAGTATGCAAAGAGGATAAGCAACACAGGTTAACACAGTGCATTGGCTGAACTCAAAACTGTTAACCTGGAACTCAAACACACCACCGACTGCCTCTGCATCGACTGGGTCAAACTACACGGTGTAGGTAGAGTGAACGGTATGCATTCACACGTCCCACTTCCAAGCAGCACTTATGTCCCTGCATGCCAGTGGATCTTGTGGCAAGCTACTCAGTAACTAATCCAAATGTACACACAGTTGGGACCAATTTGCCAGGACCTAGGGGTTACTGTGTGTTCCACTGGAAACCATCATTTCCTCCAGCCAACAGGCCTGTAGGGAGAACTTCTCCCTGCTACCTCTGCATTTAAACAATGACAGCACATCCAAAGGCACAGCAATCCAGCCCAGGAAACCCAGACAACAGTTTGTGTTCAGTTCTCCACTTAAAGAAGGATTGATTGATCTCAACCAAATTAAGCACCACTCTGGGCTTCTCTGTATATGTATGGCAGTTTGCGTGTGTGTGTGTGTGGTCATGACATGAGTGTGTGCGGTGGTGATGGTGGGAGTGTGTGTGGTGTGTGCGTGTGGGGGGGTATAAGTAGTGTGTGTGTGGTGTGTGTGGTGGTGGTGGAGATAGTGTGTGTGTGTGTTGTATGTGTGCGTATGGGTGTGTGGTGAGTGTGTGTGGTGGTGATGGTGGGAGTGTGTGTGTGGTGTGTGTGATGTGTAATGTCATGTGGTGTGTGTGATGTGTATGTAGTCTGTGGTGTATGGGTGGTGTGGTATGTGTGATGTGTATGTAGTCTGTGGTGTGTGTGTGTGGTGGTGTGTGTGGTCATGTGTGTAGAGGTGGTGTGTGGTGGTGTGTGGAGGCGGTGTGTGTCTGTGTGTGTGGTGGTGTGTGTGTGTGTGGTGGGTGTGTGTGTGGTGGGTGTGTGTGTGGTGGGTGTGTGTGTGGGGGGTGTGTAGGGGGGGTGTATGTAGTGTGTGGTGATGTGTGTGGTGGTGTGTGGAGGCGGTGTGTGTCTGTGTGTTTACCTCTGGTGAAGAGCCGGGCTTTTTCTTCAGCTCCTCACATTTCCGCAGTTTGCAGATCTGATGGCCGGTCTTGCGGTTGCGGCAGCTGCTACACTCCCCACAATTGATCAGCCTCCTGCAGGGCGCGCAAAGCCCGCACCTCTTCCTCTTCTTCTTAGCGGGGTGCCCGCCGCCGGCCACCGCCACCCGGTGCACCGGCCACTCGGGCAGGCTGGCGAGGTGCAGCGCGCCGTCCGACACGGCCGCCAGGGCGGTGGGAGAGTGCAGGGCAGTCATGATGATGAAACCTGGGGGCATGGAGATGGCCCCTAAAGCTGGGAACGCCGCGAACGCCCCAGCACGCTCCTGGAGAGCTAGGAGCTCGGCGTCGGATGCATTGCATTCGGCTTCGCTGGTGTAATCCCCTGCTGAAGTTTTGCTGCGCTCGAGAGACAAGGCAGGCGCCAGATCGCTGTGCACAATTTGCAAAGTCCCTGGCAGCCTGTCAATCATCCCTGGCCTCTGAGAGTCACTTCTATGCACATGGGTCTTATTAGAATTTATTGCAGGCGGCTTCCTTCCCCAGAGCACGGCATTGTCATTATTCCAAAGTGAGCCGCCTAATCTGGCGTGAGCAAACACCGGGGCCACCCCGCACGGCTCCTCGGCTGCCTGCTTGGGCGATCCGTTAGTTTTGCTGCAATTTGCCGAAAGCTTGTAACTTTGGTCTTCGATGTCGGAGTCCACCGCCACCACATTCACTTCATCCTTCTCCTTCCCGGTGTTCAACGGCTTTTCGTCGCAACTGTTCACAGTGGGAACAATGCCTCTTGCACCAGACATCGCTCTGTACAAAGCAGCAGCGTGACAGACAGACCTCCCGGGGAACTTGCCTCAGTGCCGAGCGCTTGTGGCTCCCAGTGCCGTCGCTGGGTCAGACTTATTCCATCTTTTCCAACTGAAGCAAGCTGCAATAAAACGAAGCGCACAGAAGCTAACGTTAAAAACCTGGATGCCAATAACTAACAAAATAGAAGGCAGAATCTCCAGCACGCGTTGTTACAGTGTGTATTGGATTCAGGAGAAGGCATTGCCAGCTAACGAGTCCAAAACCCCTTTTCTGAGTTGATTAGTTTCTTCTGATGCACCGCTCCGAATGTTTCAGTGAGCAGGTTTCTGGATGTCTGATTTACCGAAGGCAGTGCAGTGAGTGGATTCGGCCGTGCCCTCAGCTGCCCTGGCCTCGCCCGGGAGACCAGGCGGTCCGGATGCGAGCCCTGAGGCGTTTAGTGGCACCGAGTCTCTCAGGGGGGCAAACAACATCCTTCCACCAGTGGTAACAGTGATGTAGACTCCACAAACGCGGCGCTCACATCTGGTGCTGCAGAAACTGATCTGTATCTGGCTCCGCGACGAGCGAATTATGTGGAGGCACAGATTGTTCGGATACGACTCCAGACCAGGCGCGTCCTCGTTGGCCGCTTTATCTCGGGGAGACACGTGAAAGTTTCAATTCTGCTATTCGCGTCTTTCTCGCTTTGCGGGTTCTTGCGTGTTCTGGTTTAGCATTTAACCACCTTCGCGGTTCAGGATCAGAATGAATTTAGCATTTTATTTAAAGGTACTGACTTTTAAGTTCATCAGCAAAGCGGTCAATCCACAAATAAATACATACTCGCTCGGGAATACAGCGTTCCTTGCCTGTTAAGTCATTTTGAGACAATGGAGTCTCCCGATGCATTCCAGTAATATTCACCGAGAATACACCGCAGTGGTGGCTTTCACTTGAACCACTGGTGCTTGGGGAGCTTACAGATGTTCTTTTCTTCATGTTTCTGCGATGTCGCTGGGAAGGCGAGCTTTTGTTGTCCATCCCGGATTGCTTTGAGAAGATGTGGTGAACTACTTTCTTGAACTACTGTACAACAGCCCTTGCGGTAAAAGTACTCTGCACTATTGTTGGGTAGGCAGTTCAACATTCAAACCCAACGATGATAAATAAACAGGTTGAGAACGTGAGGGGTGGGTTGCAGGGGAACCCGCAGACAGTGGTGTTCCCTCCACTTGCTGTCATTATCCTTGTTGGTGGGTTTGGTTACGAGTTTGGGGCGTCCTGTCAAGAACCAGGGCAACCTTTGATTAGTGGCTTGGTTGGTGAGATCGATCTGTGATGGTTTATCTAACCACACATGGGTCAGCGTGCAGAGGTCCGAACTCATAACAGAGGTGAATGTGATTGAATAGTTTAATTTCGTTTAAATGTAGTAGGAATTTGTCCAATTAAAATGACATTATTTTCAATGTAACAGGAAGTATGTTGAAGTTAATTGAGAACAATGATGTATTCAAAAACACATGTTTACATAGTAAATATTCTCAAGGTGATTCACAGGACAGTGATTATTCAAAAAATAACACCAAGCCACAGAAGGAAACCGTAGGAGATGTGGTAAAAGATTTCCAAATAAGAGCACAAGAAAATTCAAGAAAGTAGAAGCAAGACTGCAGATACTGGAATCTGGAGCAAAAAAAAGGAAACTGCTGAAAGAACTCAGCGGGTCAAGCAGCATCTGTGGAGAACATGCAATAGTCGATGTTTTGGGCCAAGACCTTGCATCAGTCCTTTGTCTTCACAGATGCTACTTGACCCGCTGAGTTCCTCCACTGACTTGTTTTTTGGCAAGAGTAGGTCACCTGGCTCCTGAGGACTGCCTACCGTTCAATATTAGCAGGTAGATTTTAAGCACTGCTTTGAAGGAGGAGAAAGAGATGTAGAGGCTCGGGGCTGGAAGTTTCAGTGTATAGGGCCTAGACACCAATAGACACCATGAAGCAGATGGAAAATTGAAAAGAGGCTAGAGCTGATGGAAAACAACTTTGCAGAGATGGAGGACATGACAAAGATAGTGACTCACAGAGCCAAATAAGGATTAAAACACAAAAAAATGTTTTTTTTTAACTTGAGAGATTGCTAGATCAACAAACAATGTAGATCAGTGAGCACAGTGGTAATGGACGGATAAGACATAGACTGAGTTGTATACTGGGCTGTGAGCACAGTGGAAATGAAATGATTAGAATGTAGTTTGAGCTGTGTAGTGGGCAGTGAGCAGAGCATTGATGGGGTATTGGAACTTGGTGTGAATTACAAAATAGCTAAACTTTGGATGATCTCAAAGTCTTAATAAACTTCCAAGTAAAATATAAAATTAGATACAAACCGAACAAGAAATTATCCTAATAGTGCAGTTCAAACTTCAAATAACAACCACATTCACAAATCAACATTGTTAACTCAGAGCTTTGTGTAAGAAGCTATCACCATTTTGTGCACTCATCCACTAGAGGGTGCAATTAACAATTGGATTGTGGTACAAGGTTCCTACATGGGTTCTAAAGGCTGACTTGCTTATTACATCTTGGATGAAAAATATACATAATATACAATAGAAAAGGTCCAATTCTGACAACGAAACTGTATAATTAACATTTTCCTATTTAGAAATTTAGTCTTTCTGGTTGGCATTTCACTTGTTGTAAATAAAACAGTTCAGCTTCTAGTGGAACACGAAATAGTATATTACTATCCAAAGGTTGAGGTGCATCCTCCTCAGCTCCATTGGTTTCAATAAAAACTGAGGATACATCCAGTTCTGGGACATTCTTAGTTGGTTGAGCTGGTCTTTGCAACATGCAGTGTTCTCAGTGGTCTTCATGATGCTTCATCACATGACTATCTTCCTGAAGAACCACAAATCAAAGTCCAGTGCATCAGCAATGCATTCCAATAATCAGTGAGACATCTCCTGCAAAATAAAAGGACCATTTTCTTTGAAGTGCTAATCAAAGTATCTTTTGACACATCTGCCCTTCAGGAACTCAGCAGCTGACTGCACTCTAGTTGTACGTGGTGCATTCCAGTAGTGAAATAAGTATGTAATCTTTGTTCCAATTTCACTTCCTATCAACTTTTTCGATCATCTTTCATAGTTGAACTGCCCTTCCTGCTTGAGACTGGGTGGTATGGAACTTTGTTCTCTCACATGCTATTAACATTCCCCTGATCTTCCCACCAGCCACAAGTGGTAATTTACTATAGTCAATTACTCTACCAGCTAGCAAATCATTGGGATGTGGAAGGAAATTCAAGCACAGTGGCGGAGTGGCATAGCTGGTAGCCTCACAGTGCTAAACATCTGGGTTCAGTCCTGACCTTGGATGGTGTCTGTGTGAAGTTTGCACGCATGGGTTTCCTCCAGATGCTCTGGTTTCTTCTCACATACTAAAGTTATGCAGATTGGTAGATTAATTGGCTGCTGCAAATTGCCCCTAGTGTAGGTGGGTGGTAGAATTTGAGTTGAGATGATGAGGATGTGGGGAGAATTAAATAGGATCAGTATGAAATGAGTGGTTGATGGTGGGGGCTGGAGTGTCTGTTTCTGCACTGTAATCTCTCTGTGTCTATGTCTGTGTCACCAGTGAAGGAACCCACAGGGCAAAACTGCAAACTCCACACAGACAGGACTCTGGAACCTGGATCGCTGGAGCTCTGAAACTGCATGTCACCTTTTATTTTTCCCATCAATGGACCAGCAAAATCCACATGCATTGTCCACCGTGGTTTGTTTGGCTAGGGCCATGAGATTAAAAGGTGTTAGAGATGGATTCTTGTAATGCTTTTAACGTTGGAGTACAGGATGAAAGGACATAAACAATGGCTTGTCCCTTCCAAGTCACTAGGTAAGCTGACAACTTGCTTGATATATGCCAGAGAATATATACCAGAGTGTCCTTTGTACAAGTGGTTCAGAATAACTGTTCTTCCTTGAGTAGGACAACATCTCCGGATCCTTAAAGAACCACAACGTTTTGGATGCTTTCTTTTTACCTTTTACTGACATGTGGTAACAATGTGTGATTTACACATCCTCCTTCCCATCTGTTGTTCACCCATAAAACAGTAGGATCATTATCTTTTCATAGTAGCAAACTGCTGGGCTGTGACTGGAATACTGTCCATGTATTCCATCAATGACATGATCTGACTTGATCTGAAAAGCAGAAAATGCTGGAAGTACTCCATAGGTAGGCATTGATCATTCATCATTCGATTTTGGTGGCAATTGACTCAGTGCATTCACATTTTACTGTACTGTCCACTCTTGTACTTCAGAAGGTAGCTGTGTGCAGATAGTATTAATGCCCATTTCTTCACTCTAGCTGAGGCCATGCAAGGTACTTCCTTGGATTCACCAAAAAAATACCCTGGAGAGGCTTCCGGTGAATGAAACCTGTGAGGTGCTTGTGGAACTTTATCACCCATTTATTCTAATTTTGAGTATTGCTGCTCCAACAGAAAAGAACCTCCATGTAGATCAGTCAGTCACTCACTCACTCATTCCCATTCTCCATACATTGGGCAGGCACGGTAGTGTAGGGACAGGCACGGTAGTGTAGCGGTTAGCGCAACGCTATTACAGCACCAGCGACCCGGGTTCAATTCCGGCCGCTGTCTGTAAGAAGTCTGTACGTTCTCCCCGTGTCTGCGTGGGTTTCCTCCAGGTGCTCCGGTTTCCTCCACACGGAAGTTGTGGGCATGCTATGTTGGTGCCGGAAGCCTGGCAACACTTGCAGGCTGCCCCCAGAACACTCGACGCAAAAAGATGGATTTCACTGTGTGTTTCAATGTACATGTGACTAATAAAGATATCTTATTTTGACAAAAATGCACACCTGCCATAAGTAAAGCATCACAGAACTGCAGTAATGGCTTTGCGGGATCATGATAAACAAGATCTGTGAACTCAGCAGCAACTGTTTCAATCCTTGGAACACAGCTTCTTGTTTCTTTATCCTGTTCCATGTTTACTGATGCAGCAATTCACATAAGAGGTTCTAATACTATTACTTAAAGATGATGGAAATCTTCTCTAGAAGTTGAGGAGTTGCAAGCAAGCCTTAAACTCTGTCATGTTGGTGGGACTATGAGCATCCAGCACTGCATTAACCTTGTCTTGAACTGGATGGAGTCATTAGCATTTATCCTAAAACCAAGATAGACTATTTCTAAGGGAGCATAGATACTCAGATCTTTCCTCAACCACACTCCTGCTTCTGAATACTTCTAGATTGTTGTGCTCCAGATAACAATCTTTCCAAACACTACATTGTCTATGACACCTTTCAGACCTTGGATCAACTGAATCATTGTCCTCTGGAAAATCTCTGAGATGATTCCAACCTAACTGGAAGTCTGTTGCTTGGATTAGTCCAAGGGGAATAGTAATAGTTGGGTAATGCTTTGAACTTTTGTCTTACTTGATCTGCTTTTGAACATGCAACATGCCAAGGGTTGTGAAGGGCTGTCCTCCTAGCTGAATAAGCAAATCATCAGTCAGAGGTAAGGGATTTCTGTCTTCCCTTGCCTCTCTGTTGATTCATTTCTTGCCCTCCATTGATCCAAAAAGCACAAAGTCTTCTCTGTAGGAACAGTTGGTGCAGCCCAGGCAAGAAATCCAACCTGTTCACTGACATTTGCTTCCAACAGTTCCTCTCGAACCTCTTCCCTTAGATTGTAAGGCACAGGTCGTGCTTTGAGGAACTGAGGTGCAATATTCTACTTCAGGCAAGTCATGGCTCTCATACCTTGAATACTTCCATGTCCATCACAAAATACCCTGGGCAGTTGCCAAGTACAACTCATACAGACAGGTTCTTCATGCTCTTGATCTCTCCCCATTCCAGCTTTATCTTTGATAGCTAGTTCCTGCCTTTCACACTGGATCATTATCCTGGAACAATCAGAAGAAGTTTTATTTCACTGCTATTTCCCACGCTAAACTCACATTCCTTTCACCTTGGTACTTCCTCAGGGTACATATGAAAGAAAGCAGATGACTTCTTAAGCTTCACTTAATCACCTGCACAATGCCACTAAAATGTCTGTTTTCACTTGTCCCAGATCTACGGAAAGGTTCAGTAGAATCATAACTTAGAGTGAACAGTCTACACAATACATCTGAGTCATCAGCTTACTTATCTAGTTCATGAATACAATAACCTTTATTATACTTCCCAATTAGCTTCACACTCCTGGTCTCTTGAAATTCTCATAGGCTTTCTTTGCTTTCAAGAAAACTTGAGAGATCTCCTTTGATACCACAACTATGACAAGAGACCCTTCATATCTGCACTCATTATCACTCTGTAGCACTCAATTGCTCCATTCTGCTCAATGCAACAATAACATCTCCCCTTCAGGCAGCTCTTCTCTTTTTTTGGATATTACCCGAGAGCTTGGCCCCAATTTTTTTGTACACCGTCAGCCTCTTTCAGTTGACTGATCAAATCCTGTGGTTGCTTGGCCACTGCCTACTTTGCCTGGGCAATATTAAAGCCCAACTTGAAATTCAGTTTCCTCTCACTGAGTGACTTTCCTTGAGTACACACATCTTGGATTCTACAAATAACACCACCAAGCTTAACCAATTGTGTCTGCATTGATGATAAGATAAGATGAGATATTTATTCATTAGTCACATGTACATCGAAACACACAGTGAAATGCGCCTTTTTGCATTACTGAGAATGTGCTGGGGGCAGCCTGCAAGTGTTGCCATACTTCTGGCGCCAACATAGCATGCCCACAGCTCCTAACCTGTATGTCCTTGGAATGTGGGAGGAAACTGGAGCATGGGGAGGAAACCCAAGCAGACACACAGGGAGAACGTACAAATTCCTTACAGACAGCGGCTCTATGCAAGAGCAATTCATCTAAGCCCAATTCTCAATCCTTTCCTCACTGCCCATAAATTCTTTCCTTTCAGATATTTAACCAGCTTCCCCTTGAATAGAGAAAACAAATCTGCCGTCCCTACTATCCTGGGTAATGCATTCCAGACCGTAAACATTCAATGTGTAAAACAATTTCTCCCCATTGTCACTTCTCATTCTTTTGTAAGTTATCTTCATTCTATCTCCTTAGGTTCTTGATCCCTCCATCAATAGGAATAATTTCTCTATATCTCTCTGTCTATATCCTCCATAATTTGAAGTACCTGTTTCAGATCTCCTGTGTTGCAAGGTGAACAACCCCAGCTTCTCTATTCTATTCACATAATTAAAAACCCTCATGTCTGGAGTCATTTTGGCAAATCTCTTCTACACCCTCTTAAGTGTCCAGAACTGGATACAATAATCCAGTTGCTGTTGAACTAAAGTCATAGAGTCAAGCAGAATGGAAAGAGGCCTTTTGGCCCGACTCGCCCATGCTGACTGAGATGCCTATCTCTGCCAATCTCATTTTTCCTGTTCCTTTCCTATCCATTTACCCGTCCAAATGCTTTTTAAACACTGTGATTGTACCTATCTCTACCACCACCTCTGGCAGCTTGCTCTATATACCCACCACTTGCCCCTCAAATGCCCTTTAAATATTTCCCCACTCACCTTCAACCTTTGTCATCTAGTTTTAGATTCCCCTACCATTGAAAACTTTCCGGCTAATCTAGATCCCTCTGTATCCTTAGACAACAACCCTTGCTATTTACAACTCCACCAGTTTGTGTGTCATCAACAAATTTACTTATCAGACCACAGATACTTTCATCCAAATCATTTATATATACTGTAGGTCCCAGCACTGATCCCTGCTGTACACCATTGGTTACAGACATCCAGTCAGAAAAACAACCTTCCCCTCTCTCTCCCTTCTGCCTCCTATCACCCAGACAATTTTTGATCCAGTTTGCCAACACGCCTCAGACCCCTCGTACCTTAACTTTCTGGAGCAGCCTACCATGCAGGACCATGTCAAAAGCCTTGCTAAAGTCCATGTCGACCACACATACCACCTTGCCTTCATCAATTTTCTCAGTAACCTCCTCAAAAAACTCGTTCTGATTTGTGAGAGAGGATTATCCCTGCACAAAACCATGCTGATTCCCCCTAATCAGTCTCCGCCTTTCTAAGTGATCATGAATTCTATCCCTAAGAATTTTTTCCAATAGTTTACTTACAACTGACATAGGTTCACCGGCCTAGCTTCCTGGCTTATCTCTATGGCCATTCTTGAATAAGGGAATAACATTCACTACTATCTAGTCTTTGGTACCTCAACTGCAGCTGAAGATGATGCAAAAATCTCCATTGGAGCCCCAGCAATCCCCCCCCCACCCCCCCCCCCCCACCGACCTTTGCTTTCCATAACACTTTGGGTTAGATTTCTTTTGTCTACCTTAATATGTGTCAATATCTCTAACTTTTCCTTTTTCCCAATACGTACATGTTCCAGACTATCAGTGTGGTATATTATCACTAGTATTTTACAAAGGTTCATTATGATTTCTTTTCCCTTAGACTGTGTGCCTCAAGTTATAAAACTAACATCTAGGCCTGACCCGCAACCTTTAACAAACTATGCAAATATACCCCCACTTCTCTTTGTTCTTGTATTCCTTTCAAAATTGAGTTCTCTGGTTTATATTGCCTCTTTTCAGTCTTCCTATCAAAATCTCAGACTTCATATTCCTCACGTTTAAATTTTGTCTGCCACCTATCCACCTATATTCCCTTGCAGTCTATTACAATCCTCCTCACAGTTCACTATGTCTTAAAGTTCATTATTGTTTGTTCAGCTGTCAAAAAAAAGGCACAAGCAGCTCCTGCAGCATCTGTAATTCACAGCTGCTGCCAGTACAGAATGAGGGGGTTACATAGACAACATCACCAGTAGAGATTAATTAGTCATTTAAATCATTTACTGTGAATGGGACTCTTCAGTATACATATCGGTTGCTGCAGAAAGTTTCGTGATTACATAAGGTCCTTTATAAATGCAAATCTTCCTTTTTGAGGGTATTGGTATTGGTATTGGTTTATTATTGTCACTTGTACCGAGGTACAGTGAAAACCTTGTCTTGCATACCGATCATACAGGTCAATTCATTACACAGTGCAGTTACATTGGATTAGTACAGAGTGCATTGATGGAGTACAGGTAAAAACAATAACAGTACAGAGTAAAATGTCACAGCTACAGAGAAAGTGCAGTGCAATAAGGTGCAAGGTCACAACAAGGTAGATCGTGAGGTCATAGTTCATCTCATCCTATAAGGTAACCGTTCAATAGTCTTATCACAGTGGGGTAGAAGCTGTCATTAAGTCTGGTGGTACGTGCCTTCAGGCTCCTGTATCTTCTACCTGATGGAAGAGGAGTGAAGAGAGAATGACCCGGGTCTTTGATTATGCTGGCTGCTTCACCAAGACAGTGAGAGGTAAAGACAGAGTCCAAAGAGGGGAGGCTGGTGTCCGTGATGCGCTGGGCTGTGTCCACAACTCTCTGCAGTTTCTTGTGGTCCTGGGCAGAGCAGTTGCCATACCAACCCATGATGCATCCAGATAGGATGCTTTCTATGGTGCATAAAAGTTGGTGAGAGTCAAAGGCGACAAACCGAATTCCTTTAGCCTCCTGATGAAGTAGAGGCACTGGTGAACTTTCTTGGCCATGGCATCTACATGATTTGACCAGAACAGGCTGTTGGTGATGTTCACTCCCAGGAACTTGAAGGTCTCAACCCTCTCGACCTCAGCACCATTGATGTAGACAGGTGCATGTACACCGCCCCCTTTCCTGAAGTCAATGACTAGCTCTTTTGTTTTATTGACATTGAGGGAAAGGTTGTTGTCATGACACCATTCCACTAAGCTCTCTATCTCCTACCTGTACTCCAACTCATTGCTGTTTGAGATACGGCCTACAACGGTGGTATCATCTGCAAACTTATAGATGGAGTTAGTGCAGAATCTGGCCACACAGTCATGAGTGTACAGGGAGTAGAGTAGAGGGCTGAGGACACAGCCTTGTGGGGCACCAGTGTTGAGAATGATCGTGCCGGAGGTATTGCTGCCGGTCCTGTTGCTTTGTGATTTCACGTTTCTTTTTAAAAAAAAACTAACTTGTTTATGGCATCACACACAAACTCAGCTTGTTGTAAATGAAGGAACCAAATTAAACACTGAAAGGGTGCACAAACTACAACATGATAATAACCAATAATTTGTTTACATGATGCTGTTTGAGGGATATATATTTGGCAGCATTCCAAGAAGAATTCTTTTGGCTTTCTTGCTGCATGAAAACTTTTACCTCCTCCAGGAAGGGTTTCATTGGATTTCAGTTAACATCTCATCCAAAGGACAGCATCTCTGATACTGCAGTATTCTCTCTGTATTGCACTGGAACGTCAGCTTGGCATACATGTTTGCATTTCTTGAAACCAGAACCTCCTGAAAGAGGCAAGAATGGCAGTACTGAATGGTGGGGGGTGGGGTGGGGGGTTGGGGGGGACTGGCGGTGGAAGCATTACATTATGTAGAACAAAGCACATCTCATCATCCTGGATTGTTTTTTTTAAATGGCAGCCAATCTACCTAAGAGCAAGAAGTGAACATGGGGATTTTCACCTTGGGATTTTGCACGCTCACATCACTTGAAACTGGTGCCAGTTCAGATATCACACAATGGAAAAGGTGATTAGTTTGAGCGTAGAAATTTAGTGCAAGTTATTACCTGTATATGTTGAAGGAACAGAGGAGAGAAGTTGGCTGGTGTTATACAGGGAAACGGTGAGGCTGTGATCTCTGTTTCTTTGTGATTCCAGCCTGGAGTGGGGAAGGTGCTAATGAACCAGTAAGCAATTGCAGCTGTCTCATTCCACAATACAATGCAAACTGGGTTAGTTATATTTTCAGATTCTAACACTCAGCTGGATAACATTGCACAATAAAATATCTGTTCTGCAGACTGCCATCGAACAGCATCCAGCACCACAGACTTTGCAGGATAAAATCTGTGAGCTCAGCTAAAACAACTCACAAAATGCTCCTGCTGCTGATCCCAAACTCTCATGGCAACAGGTAATGAGGTTGCCTACACTACATTTGATGCATTTGGATAAGTTAGTAGGAACAGCCATTGGTAAAAGATTTGGAAGCTTTGCTGCTTTTCGGTGCGTGAATGAGTCCTAAGTGTCAGTGAGTTGCTGGCTAGTAATCATTGCTGGACAAATGATAAAAGCATCATAAATTATAAAGGCTTCCACATCCTGCGAGGTTCCCACATCCTGACTCGGCCAGATTATTCCCAAACCTGCAAATCATTCTGAGTTTGTAAGAGAGATGGACTCACATGTAATGAGGAATTTTCCTACAACGACTCCTTTCTGCAGATTATTACTTGGGATTCTTACCTGAGGAAAAAAAGAATGCAAATTTTAAACAGCTTATTCAGGTGTCCAAAGTGGCTAAAATGTACAAAATTCTGCTCCTATGTGGACAAGGTGTTAATAGCATCTGATTTGATTAGTCCCCTATATGTCTGTGCTATATACAATACAGTCTGGCTGTATTACACCACCTTATCGCCCTGAGGTCTTCTTCACTTCACCTCATGTAGTCAAAACTCTCAATGGTTGTACTGAACATCCAGCATATCTCATTTAGCCAACTTGGTCCAAGCTCAGGCTGAACCAGAGGGAGGATATTTTAAGAGGCTGGCGGCCTATGCTATCATCTTCTTACCAGGCTCATTGACACTCAGTCTGACATGATTGATACCACTGACCACATTTACAGCAGGTGGCCCAAGCCTCTCAGGAGCAATTCACCTTCAGCGCTTCCCTTGAAACAACTAAGTATGCTTCAGTTTCCTCAGATTCAGAGGATAAATTTGTGGGTGTTAACATATCGGATGAGCTGTACTGGGCCCAGCACACAGATGCAATCACAAGGAAGGCACTCCAGCATCTTTACTTTCCTAGAAGGTTAAGAGGAGGTTTGGCATGTCACCGAGCATTCCAACAAACTTCTACAGATGTACTGTTGAAAGTATCCTGACTGGTTGCATCATGGTCTGGTATGGCAATTCGAATGCATAGGAACGTAAGAAGCTGCAAATAGTAGTGGACTCAGCCCAATACATCACTGGCACATCCCTCCCCACCATCGGCAGTATCTATATGAGGTGCTGCCTCAAGAAGGCAACATCTCTCATCAAAGATCCCCACCATCTGGGCCATGCCATCTCCTCGCAGCCACCATTGGGCATGAGGTACCAGAAGCCTGATGTCCCACACCACCAGGTCCAAGAACAGTTCCTTCCCTTCAACCATTCATATGTGGAACCAACCTGTACAACCCTAATCACTACCTCAGTATGGTAACATTATTACAACTTTGATCACTTTGCACTGCAATGGACTTTGTTTTATTTTGTTCTAATTGTGTATAATTCATGCTTAATTTGCGTTTTTCTTGTGAATGTTTTGAATCTGATGCTATGTACATTTGATGCTGCTGCAAGTACTTAAAGCCATAGAGCCATAGTGTCATACAGCATGGAAGCAGGCCCTTCAGCCCAATGGGTCCATGCCGACCAAGAGTCCCATCTAAGCTAGTCCCATTTGCCTGCATTTGGCCCATATCCCTTTAAACTTTTCCTATCCATGTACCTGTCCAAGTACCTCTTAAATAACTTTTAAGTTTCTTTGTACCATTTGCAAACAATACAAAGGTTGCTGGCACTGTAGTTAGCGTAGAAGACTGCCAAAGGATACGGCGGGATATAGATCAGTTGCAGATATGGGCTGAGATATGGCAGATGAAGCTCATACAGGCCAAATGTGACATGTTGCACTTTGGGAGATCAAATGTAAAGGGACAGTCCACTGTTAATGGCAAGATCCTTCTGATGTACAGAGGGATCTTGGGGTCCAAATCCATAACTCCCTGAAAGTGACTGCACAGGTTGATAGGGTGGTAAAGAAGGCGTATGGCATGCTTGCCTTTGTTAGTCGATGCATTGAGTTCAAGTATCGGGAAGTTATGTTGCAGCTTTATTAAACTTTAGTTAGGCCACACCCGGAGTGTTGCATTCAATTCTGGTCACCCCATTACAGGAAGGATATGAAGACTTTGGAAAGGGTGCGGAAGACGTTTACAAGGATGCTGCCTGGATTAGAGGGCATGTGATATAAGGAGAGGTTGGACAAACTTGGGTTGTTTTCTCTGGAGCAGCAGAGGCTGAGGGGAAACCTGATAATAGATTATAAGATTATGACGGACATAGATAGAGTAGATAGCCAATATCTTTTTCCTAGGGTTGAAATGTCTAATACTAGAGGGCATGCATTTAAGGTGAGAGGTGGTAAATTCAAAGGAGATGTGTGGGGCAAGTTTTATTTCAGCACAGAGAGTGGTAGATGCCTGAAATGTGCTGCCTAGGGTGGTGGTGGAGGCAAATACAATAGAGGTGTTCAAGATGCTCTTAGATAAGCACATGAATGTGCAGAGAATGGAGTACAGCACAGGAACATGCACTTCGGCCCACGATGTTGTGCCGAACAAATTACATTAGTAATAAAATGCCCAACTAAACTAATCCCTTCTGCCTTCCCAATGTCCATATCCTACCATTTCCCTCACATTCGTGTGCCTCTTGAATGCCCTTATCGTATTTGCCTCCATCACCACCCTAGGCAGTGCATTCCAGGCACCCACCACTCCCTGAGTAAAAAAAACTTGCCCCGCACATCTCCTTTGAACTTACCCCCTATGACTTTGAATGCATGCCCTCTGGTATTAGACATTTCAACCCTGGGAAAAGATACTGACTGTCTATTCTGTCTATGCCTCTCATAATCTTATAAACCTCTATCAGATCTCCCCTCAGCCTCTGCCGCTCTGGAGAGAACAACCCAAGTTTGTCCAACCTATCCTCATGGCAGATGCCCTCTAATCCAGGCAACATCCTGGTAAACCTCTTTTGCACCCTCTCCAGAGCCTCATATCCTTCCTATAATGGGACAGTCAGAGCTGAATGCAATACTCCAGATGTGGCCTAACTGAAGTTTTATAAAGCTGCAGCATAACTTTGACTCCTGAACTCAAATCCTCAACTAATGAAGGCAAGCATGCCATATGCCTTCTTTACTGCCCTATCAACTCATTCTGGTAAATTGAGCACACCAAGCTGTGCTCTTCCTCCCTGCATACAAGCAGAAACTGAAGAGGGAGGATCCAGTAGAGAGAGTCATGCAGTGCTAGTCTGAGGAAATAGATGAGCTTCTACACAGCTGCTTTGAGTCAGTGGACTGGTCCATGTTCAAAGACTCAGCTGGCAGCCTTGATGAGTATGTCACCACCATCACAGACTTTATCAGCAAGTGCGTTGAGGACTGTGTACCAAAGAGGACAATACGGGTGTTCCCAAACCAGAAACTATGGATGAACTGGGAGATCCACTCCTCACTGAAGTCAAGGACTGCTGCACACAAATCTGGTGATCCTGACCTGTACAAGAAATCAAGATATGACCTCCGGAAAGCTGTCAGAAATGCCAAGAGTTCAAAATAGAGTGCCAGACCAGCCATCAATTATGACGGGCTATAATGGGCTACAAAACGAAGTCGGGCTGCATAGTTAACAACAGCGCATCCCTTCCTGATGAGCTTAATGCATTCTATGTGTTTTTTGAACAGAAGGGAAGTTGATTGTCACCACCCACCATGACAGCCTCCGATGCAACTGAACCCGTGGTCACTGCCGAGGACGTAAGATCAGTCTTCCTTAAGGTGGACCCAAGGAAAGCATCTGGCCCAGATGGTGTCCCTGGCCGTGTGCTCAGAAATTGTGCTGATCAGCTGGCGGGGATATTTGCAGACATATTTAACATCCCCCTGCTTCAGTCTGAGGTTCCCACCTGTTTTAAGAAGACCACTATCATCCCGGTACTGAAGAAAAACATGGTAACATGCCTTAATGACTATCGACCGGTGGTTCTGACATCCACCATCATGAAGTGCTTCGAGAAGCTGGTCATGGCACGCATCAACTCCAGCCTCCCAGACAACCTCGACCCACTGCAATTCACCTTACGCCCTCACCCTAGCCCTACACTCATCTCTGGAGCATCCAGACAATAAAGACATATATGTTAAACTATTGTCTATGTCTACAGCTCTGCCTTCAATACTATAATTCCAAGCAAACTCATCACCAAACTCCAAGACTTGGGACTCAACATTTCCCTCTGCAACTGGATCCTTGACTTTCTGACCAACAGACCACAATCAGTGAGGATAGGCAGCAACACCTCCAGCACGATTATTCTCAACACTGGTGCCCCACAAGGCTGCATCCTTAGCCCTCTAGTCTACTCCCTATATACTCATGACTGCGTGGCCAGATTCTGCTCTAACTCCATCTACAAGTTTGCAGATGATACCACCATAGTAGGACGTATCTCAAATAATGATGATTCAGAGTACAGGAAGGAGATAGAAAGCTTAGTGACATGATGTCATGACAACAAGCTTTCCCTCAATGTCAGCAAAACAAAATAGTTGGTTATTGACTTCAGGAAAGGGGGCGGTGTACATGCACCTGTCTACATCAATGATGGTGAGGTTGAGAGGGTTGAGACCTTCAAGTTCCTAGGAGTGAACATCACCAGTAGCCTGTCCTGGTCCAACCACGTAGACGCCATGGCCAAGAAAGCTCACCAGCACCTCTACTTCCTCAGGAGGCTAAAGAAATTTGGCATGTCCCCTTTGACACTCACCAATTTTTATCAATGCACCCTAGAAAGCATCCTATCTGGATGTATCACGGTTTGGTATGGCAAATGCTCTGCCCAGGACCGTAAGAAACTGCAGAGAGTTGTGGACACAGTCCAGCGCATCACAGACACCAGCCTCCCTTCGATGGATTCTGTCTATGCCTCTCGCTGCCTTGGTGAAGCAGCCAGCATAATCAAAGACCCCACCCACCCAGGTCATTCTCTCTTCTCTCCTCTCCCATCAGGCAGAAGATACAGGAACCTGAGGGCACATACCACCAGGCTCAAGGACAGCTTCTATCCCACTGTGGTAAGACTATTGAATGGTTCCCTTATACGATGAGATGGACTCTTGACCTCACAATCTACCTTGCTTGACCTTGCACCTTATTGTCTACCTGCAATGCACTTCCTCTGTAGCTGTGACACTTTACTCCATATTCTGTTATTGTTTTTACCCTGTACTACCTCAATGCACTCTGTACTACCTCAATACACTGTGTAATGAATTGATCTGTATGAACAGTGTGCAATACAAGTTTTTCACTGTACCTCAGTACAAGTGACAATAATAAACCAGTACCAATACCTGTGTAGCCACCTTCAGTGAGCTATGAACTTGGACCCCAAGATCCCTCTGCTCATCAACACTGTTAAGGGTCTTGCCATTAAGAGTGTACTGTCTTTTTATATTTGATCTCCCAACGTGCAACGTTTCACTACTTTCATATGATATAGATCCCTTTTCAATAACTTTTCAATTTAGAGGAACGGAGTTGACGACATAATATTTCTCTGAGAAACTTCAGTCCAGTTTTTTTCTGTTTTTTGTTTGTCTTTTTTTTTGAAATTTTCTTTTTAGTTTGGTGTGATTATTTACAATTTTTTATTGATTTGGGGATTTTTTTCCTTTTCTTTTATATACACAATAAATCTTTTTCTTTCTTTTATATTATATTCGTCGACTAAGAGATCGTGAGATCTAAAGATTTTTAAAATATTTTATTATTCTTTTTGATTATCTATGCCATGATTGTTCTCTTGATCTCTTTGTATTACATGTACAATCATCAATATTATATATTAATCTGTATTAATTTGGAAACCAATAAAAAGATTAAAAAAGAAAGAAAGAACATTTCACATTCGGCCAGGTTGAACTCCATCTGCCATTTATCCGCCCATATCTGCAACTGATCTATATCCCACCGTATCCTCTGCCAGTGTTCTATGCTACAGTCTACCTGTCTTCCCTGACTCCCTGCGACGTCACTTTCAGAGAACCATGTACTTGTACTCCTAGGTCCCTCTGTTCCACAACACTCCCCAGGGCCTTACCATTCACTGTGAAAGTCCTACCCTCATTTATCTTCCCAAAATGGAACACCTCGCACTTATCAGAATTAAATTCCATTTGCCATTCCTCGGCCCACTTACCCAGCTGATCAAGATCCCTCTGTAAATCCTGATAACCATCGTCACTGTCAATGACACCACTTATTTTAGTGTCCTCTGTAAATTTACAAACCATGCCTTGTACATTCTCATCCAAATTTTTGATATAGATGACAAACAACAATGGGCCCAGCAATGACCCCTGAGACACACTACTAGTCACAGGCCTCCAGTCTAAAAAACAATCTTTGTCCATCACCCTCTGCTTCCTATCATCAAGCCAATTGTGTATCCAATAGCCAGCTCTCCCTGGATCCCATGTAATCTAACTTTCCATAGCAGCCTACCATGCAGAGCCTTATCAAAGGCCTTAGTGAAGTCCATATAGACCACACCTACCACCCTGCCCTCATCAACCTTCTTGGTTACTTCTTCTAAAAACTCTATCAAATTCATGAGATATGATCTCCCATGTACAAAACCGTGCTGACTATATCTAATCAACCCTGTCTTTCCAAATGCTTGTATATCTTATCCTCAGAATCTCCTCTAGTAACTTACCTACCGGGGATGTTAGGCTTACTGGTCATAGTTCCCAAGTTTTTCTTTGCAGCCCTTCTTAAATAAAGACACAACATTAGCCACCCTCCAGTCTTCCGGCACTTCACCAATCGCTAATGATAATGCATATATATCAGCTCAGGCTCCCACAATTTCTTCTCTAGCTTCCCACAGTGTTTTTGAATATACCTGATCAGGCCCTGGAGATTTATTTACCTTCATACGCTATAAGACATCAAGTACCTCCTCTGCTGTAATGAGGATTATCTCAAAGTCATCCCTATTAACTATCTCAAGTTCTGAAGTCTTCAGGTCCTTCTCCAGGGTAAAAACAGAGGAGAAATATTCATTGAGGACCTCACCCATCTCCTGCAGCTCCACACAAAGATGACCACTTTGGTCTTTGAGGGGCCCTATTCTCTCTCTAGTTACTCTTTTTCCCTTAAAATAGTTATAAAATCTCTTTGGATTCTCCTTAATCTCCAAATCTGCCAAAGTTTCGTCATTCCCCCTTTTTGACCTTCTGATTTCCTTCTTGAGTAACACGCCTGCATCCCCGATACTCCTCCAGGGATTCACTTGATCCAGCTGCCCGTACCTGACACAGAGTCTCAATCTGACCAGAGTTTTTCCTGACTAGAGCCTCAATATCCCTTGACACAGAGGATTCCTTACTCCTGCCAGCCTTGCCCTTCACTCTAACAGGAACATGCAGATTTTGAACTCTTGATATCTCAATGTTAAACGCCTCCCACTTGCCAGACGTCCTTTTGCCTGCAAACAACCTACTCTAATCAACTTTTGCAAGTTCCTGTCTAATACCATCAAAATTTCCCTTGCCCCAATTTAGAAATTGAACTTATGGAGCAGATCTGTCCCTTTCCATAACTAATTTAATACTAATAGATCTATGGTCACTGGTCTCAAAGTTCTCCCCCAATGACACTTCAGTCACTTGTCCTGTCCTATTTCCCAAGGGCAGATCATGATCAGTAATTCACAGACAAAAAAGATTAGCAGAGTTGTTAACAGTGTGGAAGGTAGTTTTAGCCTACAGATGTGCAGAAATGGGCTGAAAAATGGCAGATGGAGTCCAATCCAGGCAAATGTGAGGTGATGCATCTTGGTAGTAATTAAGAGGCGAGGACATATACCATGAATAGTATGGTTTTATAGGGTATTGAGGAACAGAGGGACCTTGGAATTCAAGGCCACAGATCCCTGAAAGTGGCAACATGTGTAGACAACATGGTTGGGAAGATGTATGGGATACTGGCCTTCACTGGTTAGGGCATCGAATACAGAAGTAGGGAAGTTACAGAGTAGTAGGCTCCAATGTTATAAAACCTTAGTCATATCTCAGCTGGTGTATTGCATGCAGTTCTGGTCACCATGCTACAGTAAGGATATGATAGCACCAGAGAGGGTGCAGAGAAGTTTCACCAGGATGTTGCCTGGGATGGAGCAGTTCAGTTCTGAGGAGAGACTGGAGACTTGAGAAGGGTGGACAGTCAGAAACTTTTTCCTAGGTTAGAAACATCAAACGCTAGAGGACATACATTCAAGGTGAGAGGGGGAAAGGAGATGTGCGGGGCAAGTTCTCTTTGTTTCCACAGAGATGGTGGGTGCCTGGAATGGGCTGCCAGAGATAGCAGTGGAAGCAGACACAACAGTGCCATCCAAGAGGCTGTCAGATGGACACATAAATATGTAGGGAATGGAGGAATACAGATGACATACAGGCAAAAGAGATATTGTTTAATTCAGCATCATGTTCAGCACAGACATTGTGAGCCAAAGGACCTGTTCCTGTGCTGTACTGTTCCACACTCTGTGATAATAAATTCAATCTTGACTTTAAGAATTCTTGAAGAATCACTACTAACTTCTGTAATATGTGACAAGCTGATATGACGTCTAGATGCTGAGAAAACACCAACCATTGCTATTGACAAGGACAGAACAGAAGGATGGGTAGTGTTGGTGATGATAAAGCAAGGGCAGAGGAGCAGCTGGAAGGAGTGTAGAAGCAGAGGCAGGGAGAACAAGGAAAGAGGGAGAGGGAGAATGATACAGAGGCTAAGAGGGACAACAAACTGGGAGGATCTCATGCAGTAACACAAGAGTATAGGATCCAGATTTTTAGCAAAGAATTGCAATCAAACTGTGTTACAAGTTTCCACCTTTTCAGACTGCATGAAATGTATTGCAAGCAATTAATGCTGGATATCAGATAGCCAGAAAAGGAGGAACAAGATTATCAAGACAAAATTGGACAGACCTCAGAGACATGCAAATTTGGGGTGTGGGTGGTTTTGGGGGCAGGGGTTGCAGGGGAAGGTGTGGTAATGTCACCTTTTGATGCAAAAATTTACACAAATTATTCTTCTGATTGTAAGATCAGGATGCCTTTTTCAGCCCTCTGTATTCCTACAGATAAATCACCTACAAAATCTCTATTATAATTGACTCCCTCAGCAACATCAGCAGTGCTTCAACATTAACACTTCAGGGTTGAGGGTTTGTCCTAATCCAAGACTTCAGATCTAAATTGAATTTGCAATGCAATGCAAATGCTTCACAGGCAGATGTTCTGTCTTTTGTTTGAGACAATAAACAAAAAAAGCTGCCTTTTCAAGTGAATTTGAATGATACATCTCAAAGACCAAGGGTTTGCTACACAACATTTATCCCTTAACAACCAGCTGATTAAAAAAAATCAGTTATCACACTGCTGTTTCTGAGACCTCAAGGTGTGTAAATGGGATGCCAGATTTCTCCATTGGAATAAGTAATTACTTTTCAACAGTGCTTCTTCATCTGTGAATTTCTTGTTGCATCCTGCAGGAGTGACAGGCCTGAAAAATGCATGGTCTTTCTGGCAACAACCAATTCATTAAAAGCAAAAAAGCCTGCAGATGCCGGAAATCCGAAATAAAAACAGAAAATGCTGGAAGTACTCAGTAGGTCAGGCAGGATCTCATGAGAGAGAAATGGAGTTAACATTTCAGGTCAATGAACTTTTACAAGTAAAGGAAAAGTTTGAAGTCAGACATGTGTAAATTTGCAGAAATGGGATGGGAGATGATTGGGTGAAGACCAAGAGAGTTCAAATGACACAGGTGGTGGTGATGATGCCAGCGGAGAGGGGTTGTGAAGGCTTGTTACTTGAAAAGATGCAAAATGGAGATGAACAAGGAGAGAAGGAAAATAAACAATGCTGGCATTGTGAGATATAAAATACTGCAGCTGTTGGAAATCTGAAATAAAAGAGAATGCTGGAAGTGGCCAGCAGGTCAGAAAGCATTGGTGGAGAAGGAAAGCTAAGTTAACATTACAGGTTAACTGATTTTTTTTTCTGTCTGCACAGATACCACCTGACTGGCTGCTTATTTTCAGCATTTCCTGTGCTATACCAATCCATAAAACACAGGATTATGATGGGGTACTTGTGTCTGCCCAGGATATCCACTGGTCCTGCATTCCCCTGTGCACTGTTGGAAAAATACAAGGAATCAAAGATATTACAAACCCATTTAATCACCAGAAGCTTAAGAAAACAATGTTAACAGTTTCCTTCCAGTACTGAGAGCTATCCTGTGCCTCATGAATGAGTATTGATCTTTTAAAGGATAAAAATAGCAATGATAGTAGAAACAAAAGAAATGGGAGCAGTAGTGGATCATTTGGCCCTGGAGTCTGTACTGCCTTTCAACAAGATTATGGCTGATCTTTTATCTCAAATATAATTTTTCCAGTCTGATCTCTATATCCATTGATTCCTTTAAAATTCAGAATTTATCAATCACTTTTTTTTTAAAAATGCAATCAATGGCTGGGCCACCATAGTAAAAAATTCAAAACATTCATCATTCTGTGAGTGAAGAAATTTTTCCTCATTTCTGGACAAAATGGCCTACCCCTTATTTTGAAACTGTAATCCCCAATTCATTTAACATCCTCTCTGTATTTTTGTATATTCATTCAAGGGATGTGGGCTTCACAGACTGAGCCAGCACTAATTGCCTATCCCTAGTCGCCCCTGAGAAGGTGGTGATGAGGTGCCTTCTTGAACCGCTGCAGTCCTTGAGGTGTGAGTGTAACCACAATGCTGTTAGGGTGAGAGTTCCAGGATTTTGACCCAGTGACAGTGAAGGAATGGCAATTATATTTCCAAGTCAGGATGACGTGTGGCTTGGAGGACAACTTCCAACTGGTGGTGTTCCCCTTCTTTTGCTGCCCTTGTCCTTCGAGCTGGTAGAGCTCATGGGTTTGGAAGATGCTGTATCAGGAGTCTTGGTGAGTTGCTGCAATGCATCCTATAGATGGTACAAACTTATGCTACACTGCATTAGCGATGGAGTGAGTGAATGGTTGTGGATGGGGTGTCTATTAAGCAGGCTGCTCTGTTCTGTATGGTGTCGAGCTTCTTGAGCATTGTTAAAGATGCACTTATCTGGGCAAGTGGAGAGTGGTCTATCACACTCCTAACTTGAGCCTTGTGGGTGATGGACAGGCTTTGGGGAGTTAGGAGACGAACTAC
The DNA here is from genome assembly GCF_009764475.1 of Pristis pectinata. Lineage (NCBI taxonomy): Eukaryota > Metazoa > Chordata > Chondrichthyes > Rhinopristiformes > Pristidae > Pristis > Pristis pectinata. The sequence continues at coordinate 55,742,340 of NC_067411.1, read as the reverse complement.
TCGCCACGGGATTCCTAGCCCCTGACCTGGTCTTGTAGCCACATTGAGTATATGGGTACTCCAGTTCAGTTTCTGATCACTGGTAACCTCCAGGATATTCATCGATTCAATGAAGGTAAAGTAATTGAACATCAGGGGGGTGATAGCTGGATTTTCTCTTATTGGATATCATCATTGCCTGGCACTTGTGTGGCACCAATGTTACCCAGCACCTATCAGCCCAGGCCTGGATGTTGTCTAGGTCTCATTGCATTTGGTAGTGGACTGCTTCATTATCTAAGGAGTCATGCACAGTGCCGAACATTGTGCAATCGTCAGTGAACATCTCTACTTCTGACCTTATGACTGAAGGAAGGTCATTGATAAAGCAACTGAAGATGGTTGGGCCTTGGACACTACCCTGAGGAACTCCCTGTGGCTGAGATGATTGACCTCCAACCACCACAACCATCTTCCTTTGCTTGATGTATGATTCTAGCCCACGGGGAGTTTTCTCTCAATTCTTGTTGACTCCAGTTTATCCAGGGCTCTTTGATGCCATACTCGATCAGATGCTGCCTTGACGTCAAGGGCAGTTACTCTCACTTCACCACTGGAGTTCAGCTCCTTTGTCCATGTTTGGACCAAGGCTGCAATGAGGTCAGCAGCTGAGTGACTTTGGTGGAACCCAAACTGAGCTTCTGTGAGCAGGTTGTTGCTAAGGCAAAGCCACTTGATAGCACTATCGATTATCCTTTCCATCAGTTTGCTTATGATCGAGTGTAGACTAATGGGGCAGCAACTGGCCGGGTTGGATTTGTCTTGTTTGTGGACAGAGCTTACCTGGACAATGTTCCCCTTTGGTGGGTAAGTGCCAGTGTTGTAGTTGTGCTGGAACAGCTTGAACAAGAGTGCTGCAAATTCTGGAGTACAAGTCTTCAGATCTATTGCTGGAATGTTGTCAGGGCCCATACCCTTTGTTGTAACCAATGCCTTTAGCAGCTTCTTGAGATAGTGAGATAGATCAGCTGGTTGAGGGGTATTGCAACAACGACCTCACACTCAACGTCAGCAAGACAAAGGAATTGATTGTGGACTTCAGGAAGGGGAAATTGGGAGAACACACACCAGTCCTCATTGAGGGCTCAGCGGTGGAAAGGGTGAGCAGCTTCAAGTTCCTGGGCGTCAACATCTCAGAGGATCTACCTTGGGCCCAACACATTGATGCAATCATAAAGAAGGCACGCCAATAGCTCTACTTCATTAGGAGTTTGAGGAGATTTGGTATGTCACCAAAGACTCTTGTAAATATCTACAGATGTACAGTGGAGAGCATTTTGACTGGTTGCTTCACCACCTGATATGGAGGCTCCAATGCGCAGGATCAAAGGAGGCTACAGAGGGTTGTAGACTCAGCCAGCTCCACCGTGGACACAACCCTCCCCAGCATCAAGGACATCTTCAAGAGGCGGTGCCTCAAGAAGACAGCATCCATCACTGAGGACTCTCACCACCCAGGACATGCCCTCTTCTTGTTACTACCATCAGGGAGGAGGTACAGGAGGCTGAAGACCCACACTCAATGTTTCAGGAACAGCTTCCTCCCTTCCGCCATCAGATTTCTGAACAGTCCATGAACCCATGAACACTACCTCATTATTCCTCTTTTGCACTATTTATTTATTGCTGTAACATAGTAATTTTTATGTCTTTATATCTTGCACAGTACTGCTGCCACAAAACAACAAATTTCACGACATATGTCGGTGATAATAAACCTGATTCTGATTCTGATGTCACGTGGAGTGAATCGAATTGGCTGAAGACTGGCATCTATCATGCAGGGGACCATTGGAGGAAGCCAAGATGAATCATCCCCTCTGCAATTCTGGCTGAAGATTCTAGCAAATGCTTCAGCTTTCTCTTTTGCACTGATGCATTGGGCTCCCCCATTGATGAGAATGGGGATATATATGAAGCCTGCTCCTCCAGTGGGTTAATTGTTCACTACCATTCACGAATGGATGTGGCAGGACTGCAGAGCTTAGATCTGATTCATTGGTTGTGGGATTGTTTACGTCCATCTAATGCATGCTGTTTATGTTGCTTGGCATACAAGTAGTCCTGTTTTGTAGCTTCACCAGGTTGATGGTCCATAGTGCCTCCTGAACGTCCAGTCCTGAGCTGCTAGATCTGTTTGCAATCTGCCCCATTTAGCATGGTGGTAGTACCACACTAGACTATGAAGTGTATTTCCAGGATTTCATCTCCACAAGAACTGTGAGGTGGTCACTCCTTCTGTCGTGGACAGATGCATCTGCGACAGGTAGATTGGTGAGGATGAGATCAAGTAAGTTTTTCCCTCTTGGTTACCTCATCACCTGCCACAGACCTAATCCAGCAGCAATGTCCTTTAGCACTCAGCCAACTCAGTCAGTAGTGGTTCTATCAAGCCACTCTTAGTGATCGATGTTGGTCCCTAAACCAGAGTACATTCTGCACTTCTGCCATTCTCAGTGCTTCCTGCAAGTAGTGTTCTCCATGGAGTTGTGTTGATTCATTAGCTGAGGGGGTGGGATGGTAGATGGTAATCAGCAGAAGGTTTCCTTGCCCAGGATTAACCTGATGCCAAGAAATTTCAAGAAATTTCGAGTTTAAGAGCCGCGAGGTAATGATACAGCTCTACAAAACTCTGGTTAGGCCACACAAGACAAGATCACAAGATCACACTTAGAGTACTGTGTCCAGTTTTGGTCGCCTCATTATAGGAAGGATGTGGAAGCGTTGGAAAGGGTGCAGAGGAGATTTACCAGGATGCTGCCTGTTTTAGAGAGTATGCATTAAGAGGAGAGACTAAGGGAGCTAGGGCTTTACTCTTTGGAGCGAAGGAGGATGAGAGGAGACATGATAGAGGTATACAAAATATTAAGAGGAATAGATAGAGTGGATAGCGAGCGCCTCTTTCCCAGAGCACCAATGATCGATACAAGAGGGCATGGCTTTAAAGTAATGGGTGGGAAGTTCAAAGGAGATAGCGGAGAAAGGTTTTTTACCCAGAGAGTGGTTGGGGCATGGAGTGCGCTGCCTGGGGCAGTGGTGGAGGGAGGTACATTGGTCAAATTCAAAAGATTACTAGATAAGCATATGGAGGAATTTAAAATAGAGGGATATGTGGTAGGAAGGGCTTAGATAGTCTTAGGCAGGGTTTAAAGGTCAGCACAATGTTGTGGGCTTGAAGGGCCTGTACGGTGCTGTACTGTTCTAAGATTCTATGATTCTATGATCCAGAGCCAATGTTGAGGACTCCCAGGGTAGTTCCCTTCCAACTGTGTAATACTGTGCCACCGTCTCTGCTGTGTCTGTCCTGCCTTGGGACGGGGATGGTGATGTCTGGTATGTGGACTATAAGGTATGATTCCGTGAGTATGACTATGTCAGGCTGTTGCTTGACTTTACGCTCTTGCAAATTTATCACAAGCCCCCAGATGTTGGTAAGGAGAAGTTTACAGGGTTAACAGGACAGTTTTTGCTGTTGTTGTTTCCGGTGCCTAGGCCAATTCCAGATGATCCATCTGGTTTTACTTCCTTGTGGCTTTCTAGTGGTTTATTGCAACTGAATGGCTTGGTAGTCCATTTCAGAGGGCAGCTAAAAGTCAACCACATTGTTGTGGGTCTGAAGTCACATACAGGCCAGACCAGTTAAAGGTGGCAGATTTCTTCCCCTACATGGAACCAGATGGATCTTTACAACAATTGATAATGGTTTTCATGGTCATCATTAGACGTTTTAGTTCCAGAATTTGAAGGTTTACAAGGATGTTAACAGGACTAGAGGGCTTGGGTGATAAGGAGAGACTGAATAGGCTGGGACTTCTTTTCCCTGGAAAGTAGGAGGCTGAGGGGTGACGTTATAGAGATTTTTAATGAGGGGCATAGATAAGGTGAATAGCCAAAATCTTTTCCCCAGTGTCGAGGTGTCCAAAACTAGAGGGCATATGTTTAAAGTGAGAGGGGAAAGAAAGAAGGGTGACTTTTCCACACAGACAGTGGTCTGAATGTGGAACAAGCTGCCAGATAAAATGGTAGAGGTGGGTATAATTATGACTTTTAAAAGGAACTAGCTCAGTTGGGCAACTTGGTCAGCATAGGCAAGTGGGGCCAAAGGGCTATATAACTCTATGACTCTACCTACACTAATCCCATTTTGCCTGCATTAGGCCCATATCCCTCTACTCCTTTCCTATCCAAGTATCTGTCCAAATGTTTTCTAAATATTGTAATTTTATCGGACTCTTCCACCTCCTCTGTCAATTCATTCTCGATAACCACCACGCTGTGTGAATAAAACTTACCCCTCAGACCTCCTTTAAATTTCTCCCCTGTCATTTTAAACCAGGTTCACAGTTCTAGGCTCCTCTACTCTGGGACTTTGACTATCTACCCTATCTATGCTGCTCATAATCTTATAAACCTCTGTAAGGTCATCCCTCAGCCACATATACTTCTGTCAGAATAAACCCAACCTATCCAATCTCTCTTTGTAACTAAAGCCCACCATTCCTGACAGCATCCTGGGAAATCTCTTCTGCACTCTTTTTAATGCTACCACATCCTTCCTGTAGTGTAGTGACCAGAACTGTACACAATATTCTAAATGCAGTCTAAGCAATGTTTTATATAGCTGCAACATGATGTCCCAACTCTAATACTCATTGCCTCAGTTTATGAAGGTAAGCATATGTTGTGAGAAAGGTCCTTTTGGTATCTTAAAGATAAAGGTCTGGACACACAGTCTTTGTAATTTAAAAATAGTTTATTAACAAAGACAAACACGGGGACAGAATGAATGGGAACAGATGTACACTCACACACTCTCAAGCAGGAGATCACGAATGTGGAGGGAAATCACGACAGAGGGTGAGGTGCGCACACGCACACACACACACACACACACACAGACATACACAATAACTGGGTACAAATGTTCAAGGAATAAACAGTACAATGTTTGGACACCCTGATTCTGGACAAACATTGGCTCTTTGGTCTCGGGAGTCCTTAACTAACTGCCCTGAGGTAGTGCACAGCTCACCTCAACATCCTCGGAGACAGAAAGAGAGAGAAAACCCAAACATGCAGCACTTTTATGCTGCTGGGGGGCTGGGTGGCCCAGCAAGGACAAAGGTGTTTTCAACGGGCCAATGGTAGGTGTGCCCAGGAACAAAGGTGCTCACACAGACCAATCCGAGTGGTCCAGCAAGAAAAGGTGTTTACCTAATGGGGTGGAGCCAAACCTTGATTGACAGTGGTGTAGCTTCCGACCTAATAGACAATGCTATCATCCGACCATGGGGGTCAGTAGTGTTGTCACTGTCACCTGATCCCTGGCCTTTCATACTACATTCCACCCCTCATGGGGATAGCTACAACTAAGCTAACAGAAAGACGCATCAGTGAGCAGTACTTAATGGAAGGCAGAAGTGGTTCTAATAAGTTGGCATGCACAGCACAAAATGCAGGCCACTATTACAACTAAAACGAGGGTGGTGGCCACGTGGACGATAGTTGCCCACCACCCCCCCCCAGAGACCCAAATGGCCACCAGTTTCCCCATGAGGTGTCATGCTGGAGGAGCTGGTTCCTTGCCTTTTGAATTTTAGTTACCGAGTCCCCAGTGTGAGCAGCCAGGTCCGTGATTTTGCTGGATGCATCTGGGATAAAGGTGCAGCACTCCTTCCCAACCACTGCACAGGTTTCACCTTCTGCAGTGAGTAAGTAGTCCAGGGCCATCCTGTTCTGTAGGGCCATCAGCCTGACGGCAGCCAGCTCTGCTGTCGTCTGGGTCAGGGCATACCTGGTACATTGCAGTGACATGTTGGTTTCGTCAGCCACTGTCTGGAGTACGCTGGTTATCCTTATGACTTCTCGGGACAGTCGAGCTGTGCCATACATGGGAAAGGCAATCATCCAGAACCTTTCCGCCACTGTGATGGCTCTTCTGCGCCGGTGGCCGCTGTATGCTGGGTGGTCCCCAAGGTCGTCAAGTGTGTGGATATAGGGCACCACAAACGCTGGGAAGCAGCAACCGTACCAGCTCGTGGGGAGCCATGGGTAGGCACGGTGCCCGCAGACCCAGTGGGTGCCATTCAAGGTCCAGGGAGCTCCCAGCTTAGTGGCGCCGCTGACAGTGGTCACTGTGGTCCCTGGGTACCAGTTGCTCTCGCAGTCACTGTAGCCGACTGGAAAGGTGGAAGTGTGGTCGTTTTGGAGTCTGCACCAACATTCTCTCGGCTGACTGGATGGCTGCGGGGTGACTCTGAGGGTAGGGACTCGGGTTGAGGTCAAATTGTAAGAAGGGAAATACCAGCTCCTGAAGCACCCACCCCATCGGGAATCACTGGAAGAAACATTCTTTATTGGAGAGGGGAGTGGTGGGGGACTACCGCCCGGCCCCCCCCCCAAACCGATAGACCGAACCCGACAGGCGCAACAAGTCTGTGTAGACAGTTCATTTGGAAATCATCAAAGGGTATCGCTGTAAGTGGGAGAGCTTCACCGGCATGTGCTGGGGTTTGGAGGCAGATCCAGCAGTCTGACTGATTGGAGGTGCTGGCGAATTCATAAGCAGCTCTGCGCCCTTGGATCTTCTGCCAGAGGCTCCATTCGGTGACCGTCTCACTGGCTGAGACCTGCAATTCAAAAGGGACACCTGCCTGGCGGGGAGCAAGTGGCAGTGCTTGTTCCACAGCTGGCTTTGCTGCTTCAAAAACAGCCTGTTGTTCGGGTCCCCATAAGAACATGGCTGTTTTACAAGGGATTAAGCCATGGCAGGTAGTGGGGCTATGAATATCTAAATCTACCACTGCATGCCAAGGCTTGTCCGGGCACCCTGCAATGGCCTCAGTGATATCTCGGCATCCCCCGGCACTCTGTACTGTTGGCTACAACCGATCTTGGCGGGAGGGGGAACAACAACTGGTTCGTATTTGGCTGCCCCAACCACGACTGTGGCCCACGCAACCCCGAACGTAAACTTGCCCCGGTTAGTATGGAGAGACTGTCCCTTTAAGACATTGATCCCCAGGATGCACTCGGGCAAGTTTGCTATCAACACTGTTACGGGTTGAGGGGGTTGGTTCTCGATGGTCATGCGGACTGTGACCTCTCTCGCGGGCAAAAGGGAACCCCCAACCCCTCTATCTGCATCTGTGCCCCCGTCCAGGCGGCGGGGTTACCCGGGATGATGGTGTGTTGGGCACCCGTGTCGATGAGTGCCATCCACTTCTGTATGTTCCCCCTCCTCCATTGTACAGCCACAGGTATATGTGGCCTCAGGTCTGCCGGACAGGAGAGGGCGGTGGAACAAATGTGCCGGGACCACTGGCCTTCATCCTGTGGGAGGGGGGTGGGGGTCTGCCACCCTGTGGGTGAAGGTTCCTGCGGGCAGAGATGGACTATTTCCTGTCTCAACAGGTCCCGGAGCTCAGCCTTGAGGGCAGGAGAGACTGCTTCGAGTGGGGGAGGGACAGAGGCAGTGTCGTCGGTGGCAGCCTGTGTGGCCTGGAAGTTGGGGGTGCCCCCTGTGTCAGGCTTGATCCCAGGGTGGTTATGGGTTTTCCCTTGGCCAGATGTCCCCCCGCACTGCTCTTTCCAGAGTGCATAGATGGCAGAGGTCGGGATCCCATCTATGCTGGCGTGGTTCACCCCTGCGCGCAGCAGGTCCAAGAATATACATTTGCGCGCAAAACAGGGGGTTGTGTCTCCAGCCTTCATCTTTGCCCTACGGACATGGGTGGGCTTCCCCCACTGCAAGAACTCTAGCCCTTCCAGGAGGGTGATGGCATCCCGCACGGTCTTCCCATTAGCCGGTCCCATGAGGGGCAGGACCACTGGCCTCAAATCGGGGCACACGGTGGTGACCAGGTATTCCATTAGCGCTCTGGTCACCCTGGTGTTTTCTAACAACCCGCGATCGCCAGGCCTCTCATAGATGCCAGTCACCAGCGCCCATTCCCTGACGACCCCGGTGCCTTCACTGACCGTGCTCCACTGCAGTCGCCCATATAAGTCCCATTTGAGGAGGGTAGGGTACCAGACCCTCACTGCGGTCACTACCCGATCCCACAGGGTAGTGTTGTTCCCAGTCCCTCCATGTGGTGCCCACAGGGCATTGTTAATGCTCTGTTGGTAAGACAAGCTCCCTAGGGCGCTTGCTTCCTGGTGAGAGAGGCTCATGTTGGGGGCCCCCTCATCCCACAGTCAGAGTAGCCATGTAGCCAGGTGCTCACCCGGCCGCTGGCGGTACCGGTCTGCCTGCTGGGTTAGCTCCTTGATGGAGAAATCCCGGGTCTCCGTAGTCTCAAAGGGACCACGGCCACTTCCCCCTGCGGAGGCCTCATCCTGACTCCCCTCCCCTCTGTGGTGGACCTGAGACCGCATGGTGACAGGTCGAGCATGCAGGGGTTCGGGTGGGTAGGGGGCAGGGCGGGCGAGAGGGAGCCCCTTCTCGTCGAGCGCCCCCTCATCGTTCATATCCATCCATATATCCCCATCCCCCAGCCATGCATCCAGCCCATCACCACGCTGGACCAGGGCTTGGATTTTAAATGGATCTGGCTGCCAGCCAGCCCTGTGGGCAGCTTGTGCCTGCTGTGCCTGGATCAGCTGGCAGGCGACCTCGGTACCCCAGACCTCGAGGTCATTGGTCCGGGTCTGAGCCGTTTGGGCTGCCTCTAGCAGCGTGCAACATCGTTGCCGGAGGGTCTCTATCTCTCTTTCCCTCTGCAGACAGGTATCCTGCAACTGGCCAATAATCTCAACCTGGCACCTCAGGAGGGAGGCTAGGAACCAGAGGGCCCCCCTTTTGCTCCCCTTGGCACTGGGGAACCCTGACTGCTGGAGGAGGGCCACCACATGGTGTCCCAGTTTTTCACCACGTGGATCTAACTGCTTGGCCCAGTCCACTGGCTTACCGTGGTCTGCCAGCATGCTGGCCAAGCTCCCAAATCCCTCATTCTCATCTGTCCATTCTGGGATCCTCTCCTCAGTGCCTACACTTTCGTTCTTCCCCTTGTTCCAGAACATCCCACCCATGTCTGTGTCCAGCCAATACCCTCAAGACCCTGCTCGCTGCGCCAAATGTTGTGAGAAAGGTTCTTCTGGTATCTTAAAGATAAAGGCCTGGACACACAGTCTTTGTAATTTAAAAGTGGTTTATTAACAAAGCCAAACGCGGGGACAGAATGAATGGGAACAGATGTACACTCACACACTCTCAAGCAGGAGATCACGAATGTGGAGGGAAATCACAACAGAGGGTGAGGTGCGCACACAGACATGCACAGTAACTGGGTACAAATGATCAAGGAATAAACAGTACAATGTTTGGACATCCTGATTCTGGAAAACGTTGGCTCTTTGGTCTCAGGAGTCCTTAACTAACTGCCCTGAAGTAGTGCACAGCTCACCTCAACATCCTCGGAGACAGAAAGAGAGAGAAAACCCAAACATGCAGCACTTTAATGCTGCTGGGGGGCTGGGTGGTCCAGCAAGGACAAAGGTGTTTTAAACGGGCCAATAGTAGGTGTGCCCAGGAACAAAGGTGCTCGCACAGACCAATCCGAGTGGTCCAACAAGACGAAGGTGTTTACCTAATGGGGTGGAGCCAAACATTGATTGACAGTGATGTAGCTTCCGACCTAATAGGCAATGCTATCATCCGACCATGGGGGTCAGTAGTGTTGTCACTGTCACCTGACCCCTGGCCTTTCATTCCACAGCATACCAAATGCCCCCTTCACTAGCCTATTCATCTGTGTTGCCATTTTCAGAGAAGTATGAACCTACACCCCAAGGTGTCTCTGTATATCAACAGTCATAGAACATAGAACATTACAGCACAGTACAGGCCCTTCGGCCCACAATGTTGTGCCAACATTTTATCCTGCTCTAATATTTATCTAACCCTTCCCTCCCAAATGTTAACCCTTCCCTCCCATTTCTCTATCATTCATGTGGCTAAGAGTCTCTTAAATGTCCCTAATGTATCTGCCTCCACAGCCTCTGCCAGCAGTGCATTCCACGCACCCACCACTCTCTGTGTAAAAAACTTACCTCTGACATCCCCCTTATACCTTCCTCTAATCACTTTATAATTATGCCCCCTCGTGTTAGCCATTTTCACCCTGGGAAAAAGTCTCTGACTGTCCACTCAATCTATGCCTCTTATCATCTTGTAGACCTCTATCAAGTCACCTCTCATCCTCTTTATGTCCCTGCCATTTACCCTATATGTCTGCCAGTATTTGACATCCAAGATGCATTATCCATCAGTGGTACTGGCTGCGCTTTACCCTTTCCATTAGTACAGATTGACCTGCTGAACATGTCCCACGCCTCTGTTATTAGCACTGTTATTCTTTGTCTGTGTTACCACCTTCTAACTGCCACTCTGTCAGTGGAACATCTGAGAGGCCAACTAGCCAGGATACATTTAGATTTTGAGGCAAAAGTAATGGACATTGACACAACTCCCCCAAATTTTGACTGTTTTGCAGAACTCCTACAGTCTGCTGCCATCTGCAGTATTCCACATGATTGCAGGAGTATGTACATCTCACACAGGGAAATGACTTTGGATCATTTATCCTTCCAGTCAATTTGGAGGACTTCGTGGAGACAACTTTGGTGGTATGTTTCCATTGCCAGATTAGATAGTCCAGGTCCCAGAAGCACATAGGAGAGCAGGATTGAGTTGTTTGTGAAGTTTGATCTTCAAATACCCTTTTCCTCAATTAACCAAATGTTGTTCTGTCACATAGAGGGTGGTAGTAAATTTCATAATCAATGTGGTCATCGTATCTTATCTCGGGTAGATACAAGTGTCATCTGCATTTTGCAGCTTGACTACAGAGATTCAGGTGATATTGGTTCTGGAGTGTAGTCACTGTAGTTTGAACAGTTTCCCATTAGTCCTGCAGATCAGTCCATTCCCACAGGAAGTTTGTAGAAGGTGAGATGCAACATTGCAGTCAGGAAGATTGAGGAAAGTGTTTGAACAACGACACAACCTGGACGCAGCCTGAATGAACTGGAAGGATAAGAGATGAGCTACACTGGGCCTCGATGTTGGGGGTGTTTGCCTAGGAAAGGACAATAACATTGTTTTGTGTACCCAACACCAGATTCTAGAAGCAGAACCCTATTCCATGCTCTGGCATGGGAAGAGATTACCAGGCAAGCAGAGGAAAAGATTCAAGGAAGTGTTCCAAGCCTCCTTGAAGAAATGCAACATATCCACTGACTCCTAGGAATCTCGGCACATGACAGTTCCAAATGGAGAAGGAATATTCATGATGGTATTGAAAGCCATGAGTCCATGCATCAGGAGCATAAAGAAACCCTGCATAAGTGGTGGAAGGAATGAACCGCCTCAAAAGATAACCAGCCACCCGCCCTTTAGGCACCTCCTTCTCCATCTGTGGAATAGTCCCACAATGGCCTTATCAGTCAATTCAGACCCCACAAAAACTTGGGACTGAGTTGGGGCCAGTTATCCTCAATCCCAAGGGATGAAGAAAAAACAGAAGAATAAGAAGAAGAACAAGAACAAGAACAAGAATTCTGGAGGACTGGAGACCCAGAAGGGTCAGAAAACAACGGTGGCATGACACTGTGGAGGTTTGGGTTTCACACATTCTAAATGAAGGGGATGAAATCTCCTCCACCACAACAGTGCCCTTGCCTGCCAGAGGAAAACTAAATGATATAAAGTCACTAAATCAGGCTTAGTTAACAGTCTGGCATGGGCAATGCATGGGCAGTTATCTAATTTGGCCATAATAGAATGATTGAAAGAGAGAAACACGAAGTGGCAATGAGGGTACAGACTGTGGCTAAGGTTAGTTGCAGAGTAAACTGGGCAAATTTTTCAATAGATATATGACAGAAGATTGTTGGAATGTTTTAAATAAAGAAAGTGATTCAAAACCAGAATACAATAAACACCTGAAGCTCTGTTGGTAAAAAATTAAAACAAATCCTTAGCAAGAAGTGACATGGGATCAGAAGATGTAGAATCCTGTGGGTAGAGTTAAGAAACTGCAAGGGTAAATAGACCCTGTTGGGAGTTATACACAGGCCTCTGAATGGTAGCCAGGATTGTAGGGTACAAATTACAACAGGAGATAGAAAAGGCATGTAAAAAGGGCAATGTTACAGTGGTCTTGGGGGGATTTCAATATGCAGGTGGATTGGGAAAATCAGGTTGGTACTGGATCCCAAGAGAAGGAATTTGTGGAATGCCTACGAGATGGCTTTTAAGAGCAGCTTGTGGTTATGTCCACAAGGGAAAAGGCAATTCTGGATTTGGTGTTGTGCAATGAACCAGATTTGATTAGGGAGCTTAAGGTAGAGGAACCCTTAGGAGGCAGTGATCATAATATGATAGAATTCACCCTGCAGTTTGAGAGGGAGAAGCTAAAATCGGATGTATCGGTATTACAGTTGAGTGAGGGTAACTACAGAGGCAAGAGAGAAGAGCTGGCCAAAGTTGATTGGAAGGGGAGCCTAGCAGGGATGATGGTACAGCAGCAATGGCAGGAGTTTCTGGGAGTAATGCGGAAGACGCAGGATCATTTTGTCCCAAAGAAGCAGCAGCATTCTAAAGGGAGGAAGAGGCAATTGTGGCTGACAAGGGAAGTCAAAGACAACATAAAAGTAAAAGAGAGGGCATACAATATTGCAAAAATTAGTGGCAAGCTTGAGGATTGGGAAGCTTTTGAAAACCAACAGAAGGCAACTAAAAAAGCAATAAGGGGAGAAAAGATGAAATATGAAGGTAAGCTAGCCAATAATATAGAAGAGTTCTAAAAGAGGATCTAAAAAAGATTTTTCAGATATATAAAGATTTAAAGAGAGGCAAGAGTGGACATCAGACTGCTGGAAAATAACGCTGGAGAGATAGTAATAGGGAACAAAGAAATGGCGGACAAACTGAATAAGCACTTTTTGTCAGTCTTCACTGTGGAAAACACCATCAACATGCCAGAAATTCAAGAGAGTCAGGGGGCAGAAGTGAGTGTAGTCGCTATTACTAAGGAGAAGGTGCTTGGGAAACTGAAAGGTCTGAAGGTGGATAAGTCACCCGGACCAGATGGACTACACCCCAGGGTTCTGAAAGAGGTAGCTGAAGAGATTGTGGAGGCATTAGTAGCAATCTTTCAAGAATCACTAGAGTCAGGAATGGTTCCAGTGGACTGAAAAATTGCAAATGTCACTCCACTCTTTAAGAAGGGAGGGAGGCAAAAGACAGGAAATTATAGGCCAGTTAGCCTGACTTCAGTTGTTGGTAAGATGTTAGAGCCCATTATTAAGGATGAGGTTTCGGGGTACTTGGAAGCACATGATAAAATAGGCTGAAGTCAGCATGGTTTCCTTAAGGGGAGGTCTTACCTGACAAATCTGTTGGAATTCTTTGAGGAAGTAACAGGCAGGATAGACAAAGGAGAGTCAGTGGATGTTTTTTACTTGGATTTTCAGAAGGCCTTTGACAAGGCGCTGCACTTGAGACTGCTAAACAAGATAGGAGCCCATGGTATTACAGGAAAGGTACCAGCATGGATAGAAGATTGACTGACTGGCAGAAGGCAAAGAGTAGGAATAAAAGGGGCCTTTTCTGGTTGGCTGCCTGTGACTAGTGGTGTTCCACAGGGGTCGGTGTTGGGTCCGCTGCTTATCATGTTATATGCTAATGATCTGGATGACAGAATTGATGGCTTTGTGGCCAAGTTTGCAGATGATACAAAGATAGGTGGAGGGGCAGGTAGTGCTGAGGAAGCAGGGAGTCTGCAGACTTGGACAGGTTGGAAGAATGGGCAAAGAAGTGGCAGATGGGATACAGCGTAAGGAAATGTATGGTCATGCACTTTGGTAGAAGGAATAAAGGTGTAGACTATTTTCTAAACGGGTAGAGAATTCAAAAATTGGAGGTGCAAAGGGACTTTCAAGTCCTAGTGCAGGATTCCGTTAAGGTTAACTTGCTGATTGAGTCAGTAGTAAGGAAGGCAAATGCAATGTTTGGATTCATTTTGAGAGGACTAGAATATAAAAGCAAGGATGTAATGCTGATGCTTTATAAGGCGTTAGTCAGACCACATTTGAAATATTGTGAGCAATCTTGGGCCCCATATCCAAGGAAGGATGTGCTGGCATTGGTGAGGGTCCAGAGGAGGTTGATGAGAATGATCCCAAAATGAAAAGGAGTGTTTGATGGTTCTTGTCCTGTACTCATTGGAGTTTAGAAGGATGAAGGGGGATCTCATAGAAACCTACTAAATATTGAAAAGCCTGGATAGAGTGGATGTGGAGAGGATGTTTCCAGTTGTGGGAGAGTCTAGGACCAGAGGGCACAGCCTCAGAATAGGACATCCCTTTAGAACAGAAATGAGGAGGAATTTCTTTAGCCAGAGGGTGGTGAATCTGTGGAATTCATTGCCACAGATGGCTGTGGAGGCAAAGTCATTGGGTATATTTAAAGCAGAGGTTGATAGGTTCTTGATTAGTAAGGGCATCAAAAGTTATGGGGAGAAGGCAGGAGAATGGGGTTGAGGGGGAAAAATAAATCAGCCTTGATCGAATGGGAGAGTAGGCTTGATGGGCCGAATAGCCTAATTCTGCTCCTCTGTCTTATGATCTTATGGATAAAATTTCCCCCCAAAAAAATGCTATGGGCAACCAAAGGCCAGCACATAGATGCAATCACAAGGAAGGTGACCTAACATCTTTACTTTCATAGGAGATTAAGAGGTTCAGATTGTCACCAAACACTCTAACAAACTTCTACAGATATACTTTTGCATCATGCTCTGGTATGGCAATTTAAATGCACAGGAATGTAAGAAGCTGCAGTGAGTAGTGGACTCAGCCCAATACATCATGGATACATCCCTACCCGCCATCGGTAGTATCTACAGGAGGTGCTGCCTCAAGAAGGCAACATCCATCATCAAAGATCCCCACCATCCGGGCCATGCCATCTTCTCACAGCTATCATCGAGCAGGAGGTACAGGAACCTGAAGTTCCACACCACCAGGTTCAGGAACAGCTACTTCCTTTCAAACATTTGGTTCTTGAACCAACCAGCAAAACCCTAATCACTACAGTTTAGCAACACTATGACCATTTTGGTCACTTTGCACTAAAATGGACTCTGTGCTTTTTTGTTCTAATTGTATTCTTTCCTGTAAAAATTGTGGGCAATATATGTTTAATTTATATTTTTCTTGCGAATGCTGCTTATATGATGCTCTGTGGCTGTGATGCTGCTGCAAGTAAGTTTTTCACTGCACCTGTGTATACATGTATTTGTGCAATGACAATAAACTTGACTTTGCCTCTGACTTTGAAAAGTTAAGGCTTAATATAAAAGTAAGAGAAAGAGGTTAAAGAAACAAATATTGCCATAGATCCAGGCAAGCAGCTTGATACAAAGAACAAAAACTGGCAAAATTGACACTGAAAGCTACAGAAAGGGATTTGAAGCTGCCTAGGAATGTGAAGTTCATAAAAAAGTACACATTTGTTAGGAAGAGAGGGGAGTGAGGAACAACGAAGGAAAACTGAAACTGGTGATACAAGATGATATTAAAGAAAAGAGGAGAAGAGGAGAGAAAGCTGGTCACCCAAAGGAAACTGATACAGTATAGAAGTGGAGAACTGAAGCCCCATAAATAATATAAGCAAGGTAATTGTTATGAAGAAAATCAGGGGTGGTAAATCCCTAGCAGTGTGTTTTCTTCCTCCAGGATTTTAAACAACGTAAGTAAAAACATTGCAAAAAACCATAATCTTCCAAGCTGTCATAAAGCGGTTCCAGTTTATTCTTTGCTGCATTTGGTGTTGCAATAGACAACTTTTCTCCTTCTTTTTAGATGTCAGAGATTGTAAACTCCAACAGTTCTTGCATTCCAATATCCTTCCAGATCTTCCTCCCCCTTCACTTCCCTCAGACACTCATCTCCCTTCGCATTCCACCCCCTGCTGTGTTTTCACCATCTATCCTGACCTTCCCCTCTCTAAACCCCAATGATCAGGCCTCAGCTGACGCCTCAGTTTTGTCCCCCTACATCCCCATCTCAATGAATTCAGAGCTTGACATTTCTTTGACCAGGAGCCTTCATCACAAACTGTGGACCCCCTTAGAGTCTTCAGTACTCCCTATCCACCTGGATACATCCCTCTGGCCAATTACCCTCTCTAGATTCATTCATTGCTAACTGCTGACATGACATTGGCCATCTTGATTTTTCCACTGCCCTCTCATGCTCTAACCTACCCCCTTTTGAACATGCAGCACTCCATTCACTAAGAATTAACCCAGTATTGTCACCAAATCCAGTGACAGCAGTGGTACTCTTGTTGTCTGGCCAACTGACCTCTATCACAGGCCAGATATCAGCTCTCAGACACCTCCTCATATCTCCCATACTCCACCATCAAACTTCAGGCTATGGTCACCCAACAGTCATGGACCTCATTTCCTCGGAGATCTTCCCTCCACAACTTCCAGTCTTATGATGTCCCATCCCTGCATAACTGGCTTCTAACTCCACAAGCAGAGCTGCCCTGGAAGACCCATTGTTTCAGCCTGTTCTTGCCCCAGCTTTGTCCTTCTTTGAGACAGTGAGGTGTTGATTCAAACCCATCCACATCCACCCAAAAAAGCACACAGCTGAGAAAGGACACTGGGATTTCCACATCTGTCATTTAAGAGGAATTCTCCCTCTCTCAGTCATTTTCCCCTCCGCACATTTCCTCAGACCTACCTCTCTCATTCCCTACTTTTCCATTTATCCCGCCACTCTCCCTCTTGTTTCTCTTTCAGCTGATGCTGATGTTAGGAGCATCTTAATTCCCAGGAACTGGTGGGGAGTAAACAATCTTGTTTTTCAGAGTGGGATAACAATTTGGCTCCCCATATGATTACCTCCAGTGTAACAGAGCTGTGTTTGATTAACATCTGGCACACACATTGCAATTCATGCTCCTCCATTGAGGAAGGTTTGTCCATCAGAGTGCAGCTACCCTTCAGCCACAGAAAGAGGTCCATGCATATGTGCCGTACAATTCCTGGGAGTTATGCGGATGCTTTCTTATTGAGCCATGCCAATGTGCCTATGAAACAGCCCAAAGGCCGGCTTGTTACAGACAAGGCAAACCCATTTCAAATTTGGCACGTGCTATTTGTGAGGACGTTCTGCAGAAGTTTTACAGTGAGGGATGCAGAGTGCCAGGTGTATCAAAGAACAAGCTGTTGGAACACTAAAGATGCTCTTTAGGTCTGGAGGTACCTTTCAGTCAGGGTCTGCTGAATGATGGTAAAGGCGAGAAATAGAATTTCTGTCAGAGAGGAGAAGAACTCTGTCAAGAGGCATTCATAGATGAGAAGTGGCAGTGCATTAAACAGTAGTCCAAATGCAACATACTTCAGATGGGGAAATATGAAGTGAAAGATAAAACGCTGAGAATACTTAGCAAGCCAGACAGCATCTATGGAGAAAGGATCAATGTAGAGATTCTTTTCTTTGATTTTAACTGGCATTGCAGATTTTTATAACAAATAAAATAAAAACTTTTAACTTAATTTTTCTATCTATTTTATCTCTCTCTTCATCCAAGCTTGCTTTCCCTCTCTTAATTCCATTGCCTCATTCAGACACTGTGCTGCTCATTCAAACTTTAGTCTAGTTAATAAAGGAGACTAAGTCTAACAAAGAATTGATTCTGGCCCAACATTTTCTTCACTTTCTGCTGCAATTAAAAGCTGTGCTTGTTTTTTTTGTCAGACCCCTGAAAGGCCACCAGGTGGTGTGCTTCACCAAGAAGAACGTTAACCAACACTCGAGTAAGCCTAGAAATTAGATAATGTGGGAACAGTTCTTAGTCGTAGAGTTATAGAGTTATACAGCATGGAAACAGGCCCTTCGGCCCAACTCATCCATGCCAACTAAGATGTCTACCTTAGGCCCATATCCCTTTAAACCTTTCCTATCCATGTACCTGTCCAAATATCTTTTAAACATTGTATTTGTACCCTTCACTACACTTCCTCTGGCAGCTCATTTCATACACACACCACCCTTGCTGTGAAACACTTGCCCCTCAGGTCCCCTGTAAATCTTTACCCTCTTACCTTAAGTCTATGCCCTTGGATTTTAGACTCCTCTACCCTGGGAAAAAGACCCTGACCATTCACTTTATCTGTGCCCCTCATGATTTTATATACCTCTACAAGGTCACCCCTCAACCTCCTACGCTCCAGGGAAAAAAGGCCCAGCCTCTCCAGTCTCTCCTTATAATTCAAGCCTTCCAGTCCTGGTAACATCCTCGTGAATCTTCTCTGCACACAAAACTTTAACACACAAAAGATGTGAATTAGACATAGGAGTAAATCACACAGTCACTTGAGCCTCCTGTCAGTCAATAAGATCACAGATTATCTGATTATAGCCTTGAAACAATATTTCCCTTACTCATGGTATCCTTTCAACTCTTTGCTTATTAAGAATCTATAAAGCTCTGCCTTCAGAATATTCATTGACTCTGTTTCCACCACTCTTTGAGGAAGACAGTTCCAAAGACTCATTACCCTCTGACAGAAAATAAATTCTGTCTTAAAGGAACAACCCTTTATTTTTAAACAGTGACTCCTGGTTCTCAATTTTCACACAAGATGAATCATTCTCTCTACATCCACCCTTTCAAGTCCCTCAGTAAAGTTACTCCGTGTTTGCTAAAACTCTCCTAAGCTCCAGCAGACACATGTCTAGTCTGTCCAGTCTTCCCTCACAAGATAGTCATCCCATTCCGGGAATTACTGTTGTAAACCTTACTGAGCTGCTTCCAATACATTTACATCTTTTCTTAAACAAGAAGACCAAACTGTACACAATACTCCAGATGTGGTCTCACAAATATCCTATGTAACTGAAACATAACCTACCCACTTTTGTATTCAATTTCCCATGCAATAATTAAGAACATTTTGTTGGTTTTTCCAATTACTTGCTGTATCAGCACCTGAGCTATTTGCAAATCATATACTTGAGCACACAGATCCCTCTGCGTCTCAGCACTGTAATCTCTCCCCATTTACAAACCATGATTTTTTTATTTTTCCTGACAGAAGGGAAAATTTCACATTTTTTCAGATCTATTTCCCAGATCTTTGCCTAGCTTTAGCCCTGTGTAGCCTCCTTGTGTCCTTTACACAACTTATCATCAGCACCAAATTTCACAACTACACTGCTAGTCCCTCTATTTGGGTCATTTATATAAATTGTAAAATTTTGAGGTTCCAGCACTGAACTCTGTGGCACATCACTATTTACATCCAGCCATAAGACATAGAATTAGAAATTACAGCACAGGAACAAGCCCTGATTAAACTAGTAATTAAATGCCTATCTGAACTAATCCCTTCTGCCTACGTATGTCCATATCCCTCTATTCTCTGCACATTCATGTGCCTATCTAAGAACCTCTTAAGCGCCTCTCTCGTATTTGCCTCCACTACCACCCCTGGCAGTGCATTCCAGGCACCCACCATACACTGTGTAAAAACTTGCCCACACATCTCCCTTGAACTTATTGCTTCCCACCTTAAATGCATGCCCTCCAGTATTAGACATTTCAACCTTGGGAACAAGATACTGACTGCCTATTCTATCTATGCCCCTCATAATCTTATAAACTTCTAAGAGGTCTCCTCTCAGCCTCCACTGTTCCAGAGAAAACAACCCAAGTTTGTCCAACCTCTCCTCACAGCCCTCTAATCCTGGCAACATCCTGGTGGTTTGTCCTTCCAAAGTGTACCACCTCACACTTCTCCAGACTGAACTCCATCTGCCACTTCTCAGCCCAGCTCTGCATCCTATCAATATCCCTCTGCAATCTTCAACAATCCTCCACACTATCCACAACACCACCAACCTTTGTGTCATCTGCAAACTTGCTAACCCACCCTTCCACCCCCTCATCTAAGTCATTAATAAATATCACAAAAAGTAGAGGTCCCAGAACCGATCCCTGTGGGACACCACTAGTCACAGCCCTCCAATCCGAATGCACTCCCTCCACCACAACCCTCTGCTTTCTACAGGCAAGCCAATTCTGAATCCACACAGCCAAGCCTCCCTGGATCCTTTAGCCTCTGACCTTCTGAAGAAGCTTACCATGCAGAAGCTTGTCAAATGCCTTACTAAAATCCCTGTAGACCACATCTACTGAACTACCCTCATCAATCTTCCTGGTCACCTCCTCAAAGAAACCTATCAGGCTTGAGAGGCAAGATCTCCCCTTCACAAATCCATGCTGGCTGTCCCTAACCAGTCCATGATTCTCTAAATGACCATAGATCCTATCTTTAGAATCTTTCCAGCAGCTGACCCACCACAGATGTAAGGCTCACTGGTCTGTAATTCCCTGGACTATCCCTACTACCTTTTTTGAATAAGGGGACAACATTCACCACCTCCAATCCTCCGGTACCAACCCCATGGACAATGAGGACTCAAAGATCCTAGCCAACGGTTCAGCAATCTCCTCCCTCGCCTCACGAAGCAGCCTGGGGAATATTCCGTCAGGACCCGGGGACTTATCTGTCCTAATATTTTCTAACAGCTCCAACATGTCCTCCCTCTTGATATCTACATACTCTAGAACATTACCCTTACCAACACTGTCCTCAGCGTCATCAAGACCCCTCTCCTTGGTGAATACAGAAGAGAAGTATTCATTGAGAACCTCACCCACTTCCACAGCTTCCAGGCACATCCTCCCACCTTTGTCTTTAATTGGACCTACCTTTACTCTCGCCATCCTTTTGCTCTTCAAGTACGGGTAAAAAGCCTTGGGATTCTCCTTAACCCTACTCGCCAAAGCCTTTTCATGTCCCCTTCTCGCTCTCCTCAGCCCCTTCTTAAGTTCCCTCCTTGCTACTCTATATTCCTCACGAGCCCTGTCTGATCCTTGCTGCTTACACCCTATGTATGCTGCCTTCTTCTTCCTAACTAGTTGTTCCACCTCTCTTGTCACCCATGGTTCCTTCACCCTGCCATTCCTTCTCTGCCTCACCAGGACAAATTTATCCCTTACATCCTGCAAGAGATCCCTGAACAACAACCACATCTCCACAGTATATCTGCCTTCAAAAACGTCATCCCAATTTACACTCCCAAGTTCTCGCCTTATAGCCTCATAATTCGCCTTTCCCCAATTAAATATCTTCCCATCCTCTTTGCTCCTATCCCTGTCCGTGACAATTCTAAGGGTTATGGAGCAGTGGTTCCTGTCCCCCAAATGCTCACCCACAGATAGATCTGTCACCTGACCCGGTTCATTACCTAAAACTAGATCTAATATGGCATCCCCTCTAGTCGGCCTGTCAACATACTGTGACAGGAATCTGTCCTGGACACACTTAACAAACTCCGCCCCGTCTTAACCTTTGGCACCTGCTTAGTGCCAATCAATATTTGGAAAGTTGAAGTCTCCCACGATAATAACCCTGTTATTTTTGCATCTTTCCAAAATCTGCCTCCCAATCTGCTCCTCAGTATCCCTACTGCTACCAGGGGGCCTATAGAATACTCCCAGTAGAGTAACTGCTCCTTTGTTGTTCCTAACTTCCACCCATATTGACTCTAGAGAGGATCCTTCTACATTATCTACCCTTTTTGCAGTTGTAACAGTGTCCCTGACCAGTACTACCACCCCTCCCCCTCTTCTCCCCCCTTCCCTATCCCTTTTAAAACACTGAAAACCAGGAACATTCAATATCCATTCCTGTCCTGGTGTCAGCCATGTCTCTGTAATAGCCACAATATCGTAGTCCCATGTACTTATCCAAGCTCTCAGTTCATCTCCCTTATTCCTGATGCTTCTTGCATTTAAGTAAATGCACTTTAGCCCATCCACCTTACTACTTCTATAGCCTGTACTCTGCTTCTCCTTCCTCAAACCCTCTCTACCTGTTAGATCTGACTTTTCCCCATGCCCTTCTTCCTCTGACCTACTCCTCCGGTTCCCATCCCCCTCGCGAACTGGTTTAAACCCTCCCGAACCACCCTAGCAAACCTGGCTGCAAGGATATTGGCCCCCCTCAGGTTCGGGTGTAACCCGTCCTCTCTGTATAGGTCCCACCTTCCCCAGAAGAGATCCCAATCATCCAAAAATCTAAAACCTTCCCTCCTGCACCAACTTCTCAGCCACGCATTTATTTGCCATCTCCTCCTATTCCTACCTTCACTATCACGTGGCACTGGCAGCATTTCCGAGATTGCTACCCTTGAGGTCCTGTTCTTTAGCCTTCTGCCTAGCTCCCTAAACTCACTTTTCAGGACCTCATCCCCCTTCCTACCTATGTTGTTCATACCAACATGAACCACAACTTCTGGCTGTTCTCCCTCCCACTCAAGAATCCTGTGGACCTGATCAGTTACAGCCCGGACCATGGCACCTGGGAGGCAACATGCCATCCAGGATTCATGCTCACTGCCACAGAACCTCCTATCTGTTTCCCTGACTATCGAGTCCCCTATCACTACTGCCCTCCTCTTCTCCTCCCTTCCCTTCTGAGCAGCAGGACCGGTCCCAGTGCCAGAGACCTGGCTACTGCTGCTTGATCCCTGCAAGTCATCCGCCTCAACAGCCTCCAAAGCGGAAAACCTGTTATTGAGGGGAACAGCCTCCAGGGTCCTCTGCACTATCTGCCTGTTCGTTTTCTTTTTCCTTTTCTCTCCCCTGAGAGTCACCCTTCTATCTACTTCCTGGACCCCAGAAGTACCTGCTCTAAGGGGGGGTGACTGTCTCCTGATGTACAGCATCTACATAACTCTCTCCTTCTCTGATGCTCTGCAGTGTTTGAAGCTGCAACTCCAGCTCATCAATTTTGAGCCGAAGTTCCTCCAGGCTCAAGCACTTACTGCAGACGTGATCATCGTGGACCACAGCAAGGTCCACGAGCTCCCACATCAAACAGCTGCAGCACACCACCATGTCCTCCATCTGAACTAATTCTTTTTGTCCCCCACCTAGTTTTTTCCTACTTAAAAATTTATAAAAGTTAAAACCTTACCTTTACTTACCAGCTACTCTCCCGCCTTGCCCATTTACACCGAAGCCCCTTGAGCCAAAGCCCAAATCACTCTGTTCCCTCTCACTCCGCTGCCCGCTCTGACACTGCCCACTGGATATGGCGGTTTGCTTTTTAAACTGCCCGCGCTTTACCTGCTGTCATCACGCGCCTGCGCAGTCCTGCCCCCACTATTCCCGATGAGAACTTATATTAAAAAACTTATAAAAAAGAACCTTATAAAACAAAACCTCAAATAGTAAAAACCTTATAACAGAAAGAGAAAAACTTATCTGTTCCGAAGTCCCGACACCTGCCGAAGCGAAACCCACGAAACCTCCCAAGTTTTTTTTTACCCGCTTTTTAAAACTGCCTGCGCTTTACCTGCTGACGTCATGCGCCTGCACAGTCCTGCCCCCACTATTCCCGATGAGAACTTATATTAAAAAAGCTTATAAAAAAGAACCTTATAAAACAAAACCTCAAATAATAAAAACCTTATAACAAAAAAAGAAAAACTTATCTGTGCCGAAGTCCTGACGCCTGCCAAAGCGAAACCCACAAACCTCCCAAGGATATCCCACTGTATCCTTTGGCAATCTCTTACACTATTCATAATGTCACCAATCTTTGTATCGTTTGAGAACATACTAACGCACCCATCCACATTTTCAGCCAGATCATTTATATATATATATATATATAGATAGATAGATAGATAGATAGATAGATAGATAGATAGATAGATAGATAGATAGATAGATAGATAGATAGATATAGATAGATAGATAGATAGATAGATAGATAGATAGATAGATAGATATATATACACATACATATCACAAACAACAGAGGTCCCAGTAAGGATCCCTGAGCAACACCACCAGTCATGAACCTCCAGCTAGAACAAGTCCCATCAACCACTACCTGCTGTCTTCTATGGGCAAGTCAATTTTGAATCCAAACGGCCAAGTCACCATCTTAATCTTAATCTTCTGGATGAGCCTCCCACGAGGAACCTTGTC
Source organism: Pristis pectinata (assembly GCF_009764475.1). Classification (NCBI taxonomy): domain Eukaryota; kingdom Metazoa; phylum Chordata; class Chondrichthyes; order Rhinopristiformes; family Pristidae; genus Pristis; species Pristis pectinata. The sequence goes on along the minus strand of NC_067411.1, from coordinate 55,718,204 downwards.
AAACACCTTACTAAAATCCACGTAGACAACATCCACAGCTCTACCTTCATCACTCACCTTCATCAACTCCTCGAAAAACTCAAATCAAGTCAGTAAGACACAGCTTGCCCCACACAAAGCCATGCTGACTCTCCCTAATTAGGCCATGCTTTTCCAAATGCTCATAAATCCTATGCCTAAGAATCCTCTCCAATAGCTTCCCTATCACTGATGTGAGACTCACTGGTCTCTGGTTTCCGGGATTATCCCTATTTCCCTTCTTGAATAACAGAACAACATTAGCTACTCGCCAGTCCCCTGGGACCTCACCTGTGGCTATCCCTTCATTCCCTTCCTGTTCATGCGCCTGCCTAAATGTCTCTTAAACATTGCTATATATCTGCTTCTGCCACCTGCCCTAGCAGCACATTCCAAGCACCTACCGCTCTGTGTAAAAACTTGTCTTGGAAACCTGCTTTAAACCTTCCCCTGCTCATCTTAAAGCTATGCCTTCTAGTATTTGACATTTCCACCCTGAGATAAAGACTCTGACTATCTATACTATCGATGCTTCTTATGATTTTATATACTTCTATCAGGTCACTCCTCAGCCTCCAACGGTCCAGTGAAAACAATCCAAGTCTGTCCAACCTCTCCTTATGGCTAATGTTCTCTAATAGTGGAAACATCCTGGTGAATCTCTTCAGCACCCTCTCCAATGCCTCCACACCCTTCCTGTAAGGCAGCAACAAGAACTGCAAGCAACACTCCAAATGTGGCCTATTTCCAACTGATCTACTGTATTTCCTTTGACAGCCTTTCTCACTACTCACAACTCAGCCAATTTTCATGTCCTCTGAAAACATTCTAATCAGCCCACCTACAAAGACCCATTTATCTCTGTTTTCCGTTACCAGTCAATCTTCCATCCATCCAATATGTTATCTCTGACACCATACACTTTTATTTTCCTCAATAACCTTTGATGTGACACTTTATCAAATGCCTTCTGGAAATCTAAATGTAGTGCATCTACTGGTTTTCCTCTTTATCCACAGCATATGTTGCTTCTTCAAAGAACTCCAATAAATTGGTTATCATGATTTCCCTTTCACAAACTATGTTGACTTTGACTGATAACATGAATTTTTTCTCAGTGCACTGTGATAACATATTTAAGTAGCTTCTAATATTTACCATGTGACAGATATTAGGCAAACTGGCCCGTACTTTCCTGCTTCCATCTTTCTCCACTTATAGACATCCATGATTCAATTTTGACTGTATCCAGAATCGACAATGATGATGGGTGTAATTGGACTGGACACTTCCATGCACCATTCATGTTATTCTATCTGATTGTTTCCTAGCATGAGGTGCGTATCAAATGGCCGAACTAATCATGCAGCACCCAAAAGGAATTCATTACCAGGAGCATTTTAATGGTTGTTACTGGCCCCTCGGGGTGGGTTGGAAACCTTGGGACAGGAGCCAAAAATGCGGCCATTAGCACAAAGCCTACCCTCACTCAGTGTTCAGACACACCACATCCTATCAGGACCTCTCTGAAACAACATATTCGCAGGGACAGGTTTTCCAAGACTGTCATCACTAACATCCTTCAGGAACACCTTTGGCTTTTCCCTCTCGCCTGGGAAGCTCTCTCCATGGGGATAAATGTCACATTGATTCTCCAACCCCTGGCCATGGTATCTTCTCAAATGACAAAACAGGTTTCAATGGGGGAAAGATGTTATCTTGGATCATGGACACAGGGGCTTCCCAGCATGCTGGCTTCCCATGTGCAGGCAGCCATTGACTGCACTCATTCACCCATAAGAAACATCATTGTTAGAAGCATTGGGTTTCACTCTGCTCATAATGATCAGA